>NC_091827.1:6925000-8397500 GCF_038994185.2 Dermacentor albipictus
AGAAACTTCAACTGCTGAACTTGGACTCTAGTGTTCTAATCTGGATAAAGAAATTTTTGTCTAATCGCACACAAATGATTTTATTCAACAATAACCTATCAAGTCACCTCCCAGTAACCTCTGGCGTGCTCCAAGGATCTGGTCTTTGTCCCCTGTTATTTTAGTATATAGTAATCATTTACCTCAGTGTGCCTCCTGTAATATACGCATGTTTGCAGACGACCGCGTCATCTATCGCTCTATCAGTAAGTCCTCATGCCATACTGCTCTCCACAATGACCTTATTAGTGTGTTAGAATGGTGCAGCAATTCGCTGATGACCCTTAACGCTAACAAATGTAAATTCGTGTTCTTCTCCCGCCATCGCAACCCTTTCTTCTTTGCATATACAATTGTTAACGCACCATTAGAACCAGTACAATCCAATAAATATCTAGGTGTAACCGTATCTCACGATTTTTCTTGGCGCGCACATGTCACTAGCATTATATCCGCAGCTAACAAAACCCTAGGTTTTCTAAAACAGAATCTACGGAACGTCCCACCAGGTACAAAATTACTAGCATATAAGTCACTTGTCAGGCCGAAACCGGAATACGCATCAGCGATCTGGAACCTGCATCAAGCATATCTCACGGACGCATTAGAATCACTAAATAATCGTGCTGTTAGATTCATTTATACCTCGTACTCATACGACGCCAGCGTTTCATCTCTGAAATCAAAATCCGGCTTGTCAATGCTTTCATGTCGACGTCGCATTTCCATTGTTCTCCCTGTACCACAAGTTTCTTTCTTTCCTTAATGAAGGGCCTTACATCACAGCAGCAGCACACATATCTCATCGCACCAGCCATCCACTTCAAGTAGCGCGCCCACGTGCCCGGACAACCACCTTCACAGCCTCCTTTTCTTCCGTGCCGCCACAGACTGGAACGGCCTTCCCAACATCATCGCTACTACCACATCTCCATCTTCGTTCACAGAACTTGTAACTAATCATTTTGTTAAAAAATTATTTCTCACCATGTTTTTTCGCTATTTTATAAAAACCCACATTTATGTAATGTCCCTGCTGGGCACTTGTAAGGTAATAAACTAAACTGAAACTGAACTGAATCTATAGCGATTCCAGCAGTTAGGGCTTTTCAGAAGGGGTGCATCGCCGAGCAAGCTGCTCGTCTTCTCAGCGTCTCGAATTCATATGCTCTCACGCATCATTCGATTCACTGGTTTCCCGCTCACGTAGGGTCGATCGAGGGTGCTCCCCCAAACCTCAATGAGTCTGCTCACGAGGCTGCCCGTGACCTCACCGACTGCGCTTTCTTTGTAAGGAGCGCCGACTCCCCTCCCCCATACGGCCACAGGCACGCTGCCGCTACTCACAACGAGGTAATGAAATTCTTCTACATGTCTAGAAGGGTCTTTCCATCCCCTCACCCCAAGTTGAATAGGGCACAAGCCGTTTTTCTCAGACTCTTACAGACTAGCACATATCTGTGCCAGTCCGTTCTACACGAGGTTTACCCCGACGTATATCGCGACGACGCCTGCCCATCCTGCGGGCAGACTTCCACTCTAGCGCACACGATCTGCGAGTGCGGGCCGACATACCCCAAGTTCAACAAGGAGGAGTGGGACTCGCTTCTGCGTAGCCCCGCTCTAGGAAAGCAAATCCTGGCTGTCCGGCGTGCCCGCGACCGGGCCTGTGGGCTAGACCTGCCGGTCCCGACGTGGGGCAAGCCGGGTGGGTGACGAATTCGCGTCCCTCGCCGGACCTGTAACAAAGTTCTTTGACTCACTCACAAGACACGCGGTCGACGAAACGTCAGTAAAAACACGCAGCGTTGACTGCATCCAAAAGGGAACTTCCGCAGTATTTTTCATTTAGCCGCTGAACTAAAAGATTTCGCCCAACGTCGTTTGGATGAAATCGCTTAATGCCTGATTTGGCGGGAAGCTGCTGCCCACGTGACTAGAGTGCGAAACAACATGTCCACTTACTACCGAGTATTCTCACCGTTGCCCCGTGTACAAACGCAGCGCGTATTGCGCGTGCCTGCATATATCTATTGTGGCGGCTTCTAATTTGTCATACAAAATCTTTGGGATTGTGGCATAGTACAAACAGCAAGGAAGAGCGTGATTGTGTGGCTAGTGTGGTTCGCATAAAAGTTAAAACAATTAAATGAAATACAGGCACCTTGTTAGCATCGTTAGCATCGTTAGCATCGCTAGCAACGTTACGTCCTTGCGACGCGAATAGAATGGTTCGTCCAATACGAAAAAAAAAAAATGGCAATCGTATCAGTCCCTATAATCTTCAGCTAAAGACTTAGTGAATGGCACCGGATGGCTGCTAGCTCGTTTTCGAGTGTTCAAGGAACCTTCAAGAACGGTTATGTTGAGCAAAGGCCTCCTGGTCAAAACACGAGACACAAAGGAGGAGAAAACGAAAAAGTGGGATAAAAACCAACAGGACCCAACAAAGCGCACCAAAAAGTACAAAATCTGACAAAATGTGACAAAGTATAATTTTACAAGATACATTTCAGTTTTTTGTTGTTCATTGAAAACACTGAAACGAGAACTACGCTGACATCTACGGAAATGTAGGACTACTGCTTATGCTCATCAGACCACTATGGAAGTTATGTAAGGGGTGTTCGAACATCAGTCCAAGAGCCGTTCCAGAGGGCTGCTGCAAAATACAACCTTGTTGCCTTTATTCCCAGGCCACAAATGGCGCCCTCCCGCGACGTTGGCCAATTTCGGGGCTAGAACTCTTTTTTTGTTTGCTCCCGCTTAACCTGCTCTGGGAGAAAAGAAACAGAAGCGGTGTGAACGTGTTCTCGCTTCTCGGGTCAATGGGTGAAGCGGTTGCGGGTCAATGGGTGAAGCGGTTGCGGAGCGTATAATTTACGACAGCGTACAATGTTGAGCTCTTGATCTGTGGTCCACCACTATGGTGCGCAGACAGATCGTCGTTGCTATTTTGCGTTCAACGCCTGGCGACCTTTATCACCACTACTCCGTGTTATTTCGTCTTTCTGGTCCCACTCCATTCGCTCCTTTGTCCCAGCCCATCAAGCTTTTCTATCCCATGTGCTTCCTTCTTGAACCGCGAACAACCGAAGCTGTTAGCCTCTCGGTGGTCGAAATTTTTCGTGTCCGTTCGTTAGCAGAAATTATCTCTGCAGTGGCTGCAGTGGATCATCTGCAGTGGCTCCTACCCCCGTGAGCAAGCACAAATGCAATCGCTTATACTCCCGTAAGGCACAGGGTATAAGCAGTTGAGTTGAGTTGACTTGAGTGGTTGTATAGGCTACTGGTGGGATTAGCCTTACAGTTGCTGCCGGCAATTTCTCCACCGTAGCGACACATAAAATAAATAAATCACATAAATCAGACACAGACCTCACACTTACAAATAGTCACTCCTAAGGCCACCATGCGGAGGCCAAATCCGTGAGGATATGAGCACTCAGCAAAGTGAAATGAACCGTGCATACATTCTTTGGAATCACGCATACAACATGCAGAACAGTATACGTTTCAATAAAGAACAAGCTACAAACAATAATCCGAACAACATAATTGTTGATAAAGCGCTCCTAAATATAGTGCGAAGTACGTAGGACTCCCTGCATACGTTGCCCGGTAAAGGTTACTGTTGCGCAAGGCGACGGCCGCTTGCCCTTCGTATGTAAAACCAGCCTAGCAACTGATTTCAAAGTTGTTGCAGCACCGCTATGGGCGGCGGCGTGCTGTCAAAATTACCATCACTCCAATTACTATATTTACTGTAAATTACCACTACTACCATAACTCTCAAGCAATAAAACATTGCATACTCCCCTCAGCTGTTGTAGTGCTGATTTCAACAGCTTCTATGGACATAGACTAACGCAGGGCTGGGATGCTGAGTCAGTTTTCTTTTTCCTCCCAACATTGGGTTTATTGTAGACAGGGTAATAATGCTGCGTGTTTGGCGACCTGTTCTCAATTGCTGGCCTCCCCTTCTCCTAAAAAAAGGCTATTATTTTGAAGGGAAGCCGAGCAAGTCATCAGATTGAAGATGTGAGTGGTTTTCGAAAGGTGCCGCGCTACAATTCGTCTGCCATCCTGTAGATCAGTTAGTCCGCACTGGCTGTACACTCTGAACAGTACAACAACTCGGTGTCCATGGCGTCACGCGCATGCACCTTCCGCTGTAGAGGAAAGAGTAAAAGGAGAACGATGGCATATAGATTTCTGTAGAATAAAAATTGACTCGCCATCCCGGCTTGTACCCACGACTGCATGTTTATTCAACGGGAATGCTTATACAGGGTGTTTCAGCGAACATTTCAGTGAATGCAGATAGCTCAATTCTACTTTATGAGCTGCTCTACTCGAAGCGACGCACACTACTTGCACAAAAAATTGAAATGCGAAATCGACCAATTAACAAGAATTCACTAATTAACATTTTAGCTAATTATCTTATGACCCATATTTCAATTTACAACTTCTAGCAGTGGACTTCGCAAGGCGGATCCACTTGGAATGAATTCTCAGGATGGCACCAGTTTCTAGATGTAAATTATTGAACTTTGTGGGGAAATGCACTGGCGTTCCACTTACTTGTGGGCTTCAGCGCCTGAAAGGACGTTTTGTTAACAAATTAACTGGAATGCCAATGCATTTCTTCACAAAGTTCATGCATTTATATCCTCAAACTGGTGTTGTCATGAGAATTCATTCCAAGTGGATCCGCCTTGTGAACTCTACGGCTAGAATTTGTGAATTGCAATATGGGCCATAATGTAATTAGGTAAAAACGTAATTAGTGAATGTTTAATAATTAGTCCATATCGCATCTGAATTTATTGTGCAAGTATTGTCCACCGCTTCAAGTAGACCAGCTCATGAACTAGAATTTTGATGTCTGCCACAGGCAACTCTTAAAGATTTGGGAAGGTGTTCGCTGAAACACCCAGTATATGACAAGAGACTAAAGTACATGCCAAGACAAATTGCAGATGTAGATTAACAAAGCCAAGTGATGACATAAAAGAAGAGAGAACATGGTAAAGAGGACATATTTAAAGACATATGTTTTGAGACATTAACAACAAGAACAGTATTTAAACCCAAAAGGCCCTAATGCCAGGTTAAACAATAAAGTCATCAGTTCAACACTCATCAGTTCACTCTAGGTCACACACACATCATTTTGGTAGTCGAATTGCTTGGCCGAAAGTGTTAAGGAAACCTGACTAATGCATTTGTATTTTAATCTGTTGATATGAAATGCTTCAATTATTTTTCTTGTTAGTTCTTACGACGTCGTGAGAGGACAACAGTATCATTGAGAACGGGATTACAGCTGCATGAGCTACAATGACTAGCCAAGCGATAAGGCCATCCAGACCGAGAGAATGAGTGCTTATGCTTTGGCAATTTCTTGCTCATACGTTGCCCACACTGTGAACATGCACCATGCCGAAATATAACAGTTTCAGACTTACCAAACCTAGTTTGCACAATTCGTACTTGGACACGTGTTTTGCTTAGAGTCCAGTGTGTACTGTTTTATGGCCTATCGTGTTGCCTTTTCTGACCTGTACTTTTGCTTAATAGAGAAAAAATTTGACCGAGCTTTTGTGATGCAGAAATAACCACATCTAACAGAAATCTGGCTGCGACATTCCATGACAGTCACTACAGTAAGCAGAAGAAATTGCTCAAAGTTTGCTGCAGAATATTTTAGCATGGTTTGAAACTAACAAATTTCTTTGAAACTCCACAATTACTAACTACGTAGTATTTACTTCTAATCGAAAAACTACTCCTACTAAATTCTACTTGAACATAGGAGACATACAGATCTAACAGTTTAGTAGTCATAAATATCTAGGGATATCTCGACTCGTGACTACACTGGGCTCCATATATTGAACAAGCAACAAAAATATAGCTTTTGTGTTGGTATTTACTTTATTTACAGATACTGTCAGCCCTTACACAGGGCTATTAAAGGACTGCAATATAATTGTAGTTAGCATTCAAGAAAACAATGACATCAGATATTTTACATTGAAATCTAACAAGTCAAGCGACAACGTATTAGCAGCAAATAACAGATCAGCAAATTGTTAGCAAAGAAACGCACCAATTCACAGACAGACAAAAAAAAAAATAAAACAACTTCTATAAGCGGTTACAATCAGCTGATGAGGATGAGACGGATTCTTCAGACAGAGAATTCCTTTCACTGAAAGCTCTTGGGAAGAAGCTATACTTAAGAAAGTCAGTCCCTTAAAATAGTCCGCATATTTTATATGAACATGATGATGAATAATAAGATATACATATTTCAACCTTTCGTATTTTGTCCTAGCTTGTAATGTACGTAGTCCTGCAAGTACACACAGTTAAGAAGGGGAGTCCGACCACCGGTAATTATTGAATATAAATCTTACAGCTAGACGCTGGCTTTTTTTCAATTTTTGATATGTTTGTAGCACAGAAAGGATCCCAGACAACTTTTGCATATTTAATTGTTGGCCTAAAAGGTGTTCTACACACTAAACATACTGTTTCTTGTGTCGCCAAGGTCAAATTACACCTGAGACACAGAGCGACTTGCTGGCCTTAGAACACACAATCTATGTGATAGTTCCAGCGAAGATCTTTTGAGAAATTCAAGCCGAGGTACTTATGTGGCTCAACTCGTAAGTTCATAATTATCAATGTAGTAAGAGTTGTTTAACAGATTTTTCTTTCGAGAGACTTTCATAACTACGGTTTTTAGTGGATTTAGCTCCATTTGCCATTCATCATAGCATTTATTTAGTTCTACAAGCTTCTATCTAGTTCTTCCTGGTCAGCTACTTCTTGAACTTTATTGTATATAGCGCAGTCATCTGCAAATAACCTGATGGGAACGTCTATATTGTTCGGCACGTTGCTAATAAATAAAAGAAATAAAAGGGGGCCCAGAACGCTACCTTGGGGTACCCCTGACTTAACAGATGAAACTCGAGATTTCGTGTCTCTAATCTCAACATATTGCTTGCGAGAACGAAAATAAGATGAGAAGCGATTAGTAATGGTAGCATTATTAAAGATTAACTCAATTTTTCGTAGCAATTTTCGGTGAGACAATTTATCGAATGCCTTTCAGAAATCCATAAAGATGAAACTTGCCAATTGTGAGCTTGATGGCAGCCAAATAACGCGGGAGATAATCGAAGCTGCTGAGATTGCGCGTTTGGGTAGTATGTGCGTGAGCACGCCCTCAGTTTCCCTTAGCGCAAAGGAATTAGATTTCCTCAAGCGCTAATCGGGAATTTTCGTATCCGGGGTTTTTTGTGATGAGTGCAGCAAAAACGATCGCATGACAAAGCCGGCTTGGCATTGGTAGATGGCAATATTTGTCAAAACTATTTTAGTTTTTTGTTTGCTTGTTTGTTTTGTCGCTACCGCCCTCCCCCCTGAGTATCTTCCTGTATTTATTCCACTGACAAGGGAATAAAACGATAGTTGCAAGTAGCGCTCTGTGGTGTGTGTCTCTTCTGTGTGTATCGTCAAACTGTTGCGCATTCCAACCTCCAATATCCATAAAGATCATATCTGTCTGTCCGCGGAAGTTAACGGTTTCCAAAAGATGGTGTACTAATTCGATGAGCTGAGATGTAGCCGACAAGTCTTGTCTAAAGCTGTGTTGGAAATCGGATAATAAATTGTGCTCATTATACTAGCTTATGAGATGTTTCGAGATAATATGTTCAAGCACCTTTGAGCAAGTATTAGTAATTGAGACTGGGCGATAATTTGCTAAATTGTCTGGATTACCGCTTTTCAGTATAGCTCGCTTTAGCTCGCTTCCAAACATTGGGGAAAGAACCGACACGAAGCGAAGACCGAAAAAATAATGTGAGATACTTGAATTCCATTCGGCATGCCGGCACAGAAACTCATTTAGGATGCCATCGGGTCCGGGGCTTTTCCTTAGGTTCAAATTTAGCAAGAGGTTGAGCACACCTCGTTCGGAAATTTCGACGTCTGTAATAGGAAGCCTGTCATATGGAGTGAACACAGAAGCAAAGTATCCGTTGAAACTCTCAGTGGCTGGATACTTCATTGATTGTGCCGTGGAGCGAACATTCGACGATGAGTTTAGATATCTAAAAAATTTGTCAATTGCTTCTTTCAGAAATCTCGGGATTGTGATGCCCAAGAACTTTTGTTTGGATGGTTTCACAAGTTGCTTGAGTTCCTTGCCGAGATGTCGAATAGTGGATGGAAACTGAGTGTTAGGATTATTCTTACAGTTCTTACGTTTCCGTTTTAGTTGTCTTTTTATGTGTATTATTTCTCTAGTTATCCTTTTTGTTATACCTTATTAAAGGCGCGCCAACATTGCCGTCATCAAACAGTATGTCTCATTTATTTCAGTAATTTTCATTGCCATTAACCATATTGTTTAGAATAATGAGGTTTCTCCTACGCCTCGTACAGTGCATTGATTCCGTAATCAAAATTCAGAAACATGCGGTGAGAATAATAGCATTGGCCACTAAGGACACGCCCGCTGCAGTGTTTAGCAGTCAAATATAATACCACTTTTCCAAGCTCCCTACATCACAACTATGCTAATTGGCACTATGCTAATCGGCAGAATACTAAGCACTAACAAGCCAGACCTCTTATCAATATTTATCCCGCCTACAAGGGATACTAGGCAGGTTGAACATTAAAAATTCAACTTGCCGAAAACCTATAACGTACATGAGCGATATTTCCTATTTGTTGGTGCACATATCTCGGATGAAATGCCCACTTTCAATAGAAAATTTGCGATTATAGTTCCATCATTAAAACATCACTTTAGGACACGTATATAAGACTACCTACTTTTGCTTCTCGCTTTGGATTATAACTTATGCTGACTTTATATTATGGATCAAAAACGAGTCACAAAGTATAAGGATTGAGATGATACTGTCAGCCATATTTATTGCACTATGCCGGAATAAATTGTTTCTTCTTGTTTCTTCTTTTATTTTTATTTATTTATTCAAAAAAACCCCAAAGGCCCTCATTACGAGGGTACTACATCGGGTGGCACGATCACAGGCACTGGTAATAAAAAACAAGAGAATGTAACAGAAGCAATAATACAGTGAAACATAGGTAATACAAGATTATTAGGTCAAAATTATTACAAAGAAAACATTAGTACATATTAGGAGAACGTAAGTCCACTGCAATGAAAAACACCAACAAACATCGAAAACACTGTAAAAGTCCCAAAAAGAATAATAAGATTAGTCGATAAGTCGTGAGCGAATTAAATGTTGAAACTTAGTCAATTCTGGTTCCGTGGCAATGACTGATGGTAAGGCATTCCATTCAGTTATTGTGCGTGGTAAGAACGAATATGCATAATTGGATGACTGGCAGTTAATGCGTTTGACTTTGTATGGATGGTCACGACGTGGAAAAATAACTGGTGGTGACTGAAAGAAATCGTCGTGAAGTGATGCATCGTGATAAAGCTTATGGAAAAGTGCTAGGCGAGAAATTTTACGGCGAAGTGCTAAGTTGTCCAACTCGGCTTTATTTTTTAGCAAGGTGGCGCTGGTGTAACGTGAATAATCTGAAAATATAAATCGCGCAGCACGGTCCTGCAAGGCTTCGATGTTACTGATGCTATAAGTTTGTTCGGGATCCCAGATGGCAGACGCGTATTCTAATTTAGGACGGATTAATGTTGTGTATGCTAGTTTTTTAACATGCATCGGGGCTTCTTTTTAGTTATCTTTAATAAGCCCGAGAATACGGTTTGAAGAGGCAAGGGTAAGATTAATATGATTATACCATGATAAGTTAGACTAAAGATTGATGTCAAGGTACTTGTAAGTAGTTGCGAGTTCCACAGCGTTGTTATCAAGGGAGTAGGTGGTTGGAATTCATGGCCTATTGGTGAAAGACATGAGTTTAGTTTTGGAAATATTTAATGGCATTAACCAATTAGAACACCATGCACTTATTGCGTCCAGGTCAGATTGTAGTAAGTGGCTATCAGTGTTATTTGTTACACATCGATGAACTACACAATCGTCTGCAAATAGTCTGATTTTGGATGACACGCAACTGGGTAAATCATTAATATAAATTAAAGAGTAAAGGTCCAAGTACGCTGCCTTGTGGAACGCCAGACGTAACATAAGCATAACATGAGTTAGAATTGTTAACTGATGTAAACTGTATTCTAGATGAAAGAAAATCGGTGATCCATGCAATTATAGTAGGGTGAATGTTAAGCTGTGAAAGTTTAAGTGACAACCTATGGTGTGGAACATGGTCAAATGCCTTAGAAAAATCTAAAAATATTGCGTCAACTTGGAACCCGGCGTCTATTAGTGCATGTATGTCGTTAATAAATCCGGCAAGTTGTGTGTCGCATGAGTAGCCCTTGCAAAAACCACAATACAATGTAGATCGTATTCTACAATACGATCTCCTTTGTGTAACTACTTGACTTACAATTCCTCTTGCAGCCCAGTTCTTGGAAAACGCCTCTTTATGGGTTGGTGCCACAGCAGAGAATGATCATAATCATCATTATAATAACAAGCATCATCATCTAACGACCAAAGCACCATTGTGCACAGCCAATTAACCGCACGTCTGCTGCCACATTGGTCTAGCCAGCGAACCGGACTTCTCGCTAACATCCGTGCTTTTGCTTCTCGTTTCCCACTGCCGCTTTCTGAAATATACCGTTCAAAAAGATGTGACGCTCTTCGTGAGAACACGATTGCGGAGTGTACCAGATTGGCATTCTTTCTTGTTTGGCCGAAAGTAGCTCACGTCAGCGTATTTCTACGTTCAGGCTCCGGTAGTATATATTGAAAAGCGTGCGTTTGCCGTATCAATCGTGTTTGTAGCACTAATATTGGTAAGCACTGCGGGTCGTACGCAATCACTTCGTAATTATGAAGACTCACTCAAAATGCACAGAGACATTGCTTTTTTTCTTTTTAATAAGTTCTGGAGCGTGTTCCAATGAAATATAGCTTTGATACATTTGTCGGCAGCAAAGAAGGAGATGCGGAATCTGAGCGTGCCGAGAATAGCTCCCTGTGCCAGTTTTTACTCTCGCAACATCACAGTCATCAGGTAATTGTAGGGTATAACCAGCCAGCCGCTACTACTGCGAAAGTAGTATTATTTCCCTCCTACAACGTTTAAAACCCACTTATTTATTTAATTTTTGTTGACACTGTTTGTCTCTTGTCAGCGATTACTTTTCATATTCCTGGCAGCACCGCTTGTCCTTGTCTGTCTTCCTTGTGTCCGTGGTTTTATTTGCACTAAGCTACTACTTCAAATATGGACGAACAACTAGCCCAACAGTCAACTCTTCTAGCACCTATAAGTTCGACCATTCCGCTTCCCTTAACTCGTGAAGGGGAACATTCGTTATTTCACTTCATTTGTTCTTTTTAGAGAACAAAACTTTCTGAGAAAAGACACCTCGTCTCTTCTGAAGTTTCTGCCATAAGATCCGCTTTGTTTTTCAGCCTTATGATATGGAAAAAGACTTCATCGCCTGGGGTTGCTTGATAAAGGCATTAACTTAATTTGACATGCTGGCACTCACGATATGCAGCACATCTTATGGACGAAGTCACTTCTTACGTGTTTAGTTTCTCCTTTTTGCGCCAAGACACTCCCCCACTCTACATGCTAAGTGCTCGTCCTTGACCTTCAAAACGACGCTCCTAGCTTTTCCGCCGGGAAGGCGGCAACATCCAATCACTTCCTGTCGGAAGAGCCGCTAAATTGCCCGAAGACACCATTTGCAGTGACAGGGCGTGCACAAAAACAACGGAACCATACGCGATGCCAGCGTACTAGCCTTTTCTACCGGTAATAATGTCCTGCGGCAATCTACGAGGAGAAGCACTCAGCGGGCAAGAAAGGAAGTAAGACATACAGTTTATTTTGCAGCGTCAAATTAGGTGCTGACGTAGACTACAAAGCGATAAATACCTGACGTTATTGTCGAAGGAAGTTCACCCAAGCACTTACTCAGGTGTAGTGAAAGCACTCATGCTTCTGTCGGCTTCTATGTATTTGCTCAAGTTCCTATCGCGAGTCATGCAGTCACCAAATCACTCGACTCAAGTCATGAGGATATCACATTTTTCGTTTGCATTTTGCTCAACCTTGGAACATTGAAATAACATTTCGGTGTTTGTAAACGTTCTCACAGAGTTTATCGATGCTCCCACATAGAATGCATGCGAATTTGCCTAAGGGCTTCTGAAAACACACCGCGCAAATATTTAAGCGACGTTCTGCACACAGCGAGACACGAGGGACATGCACAGCGTTCGTCATGCGAATAGCTATAGCCCCATTTCCTTTGCACATAGGGCTTCGGCACTGCTTGCGCAATGTCGTAGGCTACATACTTCCCTGCAATACTTGATTTCAAAGGTGCATTGCCAATGCAGTGGAGCGATAGGGTTTATTCAAAGCTTCGCCAACAAGGGTATACCAGTGGGCTTTTAGGAAAGCTTTGAAACACCGCTCTGGTTGCAAAATTCAGGCCTAGTCGCCTTTGAAATGTAACTACAAACCCGTCGTCGTTTCTACTCAGAGGCACCACTATGGAACAGATAAAATAAACAAACAAAGGAGTTAAAATTTCTCGGAATTCCTTTTGCGACGGACAAGGTTCTATCAGTATTTTCCCTTCTTTTACCTCGAGGATAGAGCCTAGGATCCGGATGATCCGGGTGCATTTACCTGCACAATAATAAAGTGATGAAAGGAACGAGAGACCCGCTGCGCAACAGCCCGGCAGTATCCATGAAATACGAAGCATATACGACTAAGATTACATAGCTATCGCAGTGTGTACTTATACATGCTTTCTCAACCAGCTCGCTTCCGTCTTCTTTAGAGTCGTTCCCGCTTATGCGTCTGTTCTTTATTTTATTTTGAATTTATTCACCTATTCTTTCAATCTTTTTTTATCTTCTATTATTTTTGTTTTTATATTTCATTCCAGTCATCCCGTACCGAACTCGAAAAGCTATTCATTCGCATAGGCACCTTGCCATTGCTTGGCTGCATTCACTACTAATATGACTAGCATCAGGAATGGTTGGCATTTTCTCATAGAAGAATTCTAGCGTAAGAGATCTTTATTTTTGTGAATACATGCCCTGGAGTCATATTCGAGGTTTTCCGAGGCTAACGTTTCCAGCTCCCAAGTATCTTTTTTTCAGTCTACGCTGTATAGTGTTCCCAATTCGCTGCTTGAAGTTCAGGCGCATTTCGTATTACGGGGGTGAGACTCTATACCACTCAAGCCATTCCCTATCACAAAACAGGTAATACTTTGCCGCATAGAATCTATAAGGCGATATTTTACTCAGTTGTTCTTTGTTTATAGTTATATATGCCCGCACATATATTTATACATACCATACAGTTATATCCCGGGTGAAGAGAAACGTTTTGCCAACTGTGAAGCTTTCTTTCTGAGAAATACATGGGGGATCTCTTTGTAGCTTCATGCTACAGTCGGTAGGATGACAATTGTTCTCTTTCAGGAAGATTCCTCCACCTCGTGGGCTTCCGTAGAACTGATTTTCCCTATTACAGCGTAAGTTGTTCTGGCCTCATTCCAATAGCCATTTCGGTTGGCGATGCTGTCCCGTCGCAGCTATCGCCAGAAATCAGATAGAAATACCCAGTTCCCGCCGCGATCGAGCTCGGGCACTCTACGTGGGACTCAGCTAATCTACCACTGCGCCACGCCAGCGCTTGCTAGCTGCTGCGGAAACATGCCCTCAACACGCGTCCTAGCGCGCGAGCACTCACGCGATGCGAGGTGCACGCCGCGTAGCGTCGATACGTCCACACTTAACATTGCAGTTGCATATTATTGGACGAGGTGGCACGCCTTGTAGCTGTTGCATAGGTAGCGGTGCAATGTAGACAGAGAAGTCTTGAGGAAAAAAGGAAGATTAAAGAGATGTATAAAAAATGCTAAAATGAAATGTATGTTTAACATGCCTGGTTAACTCAAGCAGGCTAGATGACTATTAGTCACCGCCCCGTACCAAAAAGGTATGCAATAAGCCGTCATCATCATCCTCCACAGGATCGTATGGTGCCACAGGTCAAACTATGTGACATGTACGCAGCGTGGTCCGGATACCTGCGTTTACTGTTCGGTACACGTTATGGAGCCTCCTCGCAAGTTATGAACCCCTGCTGAAGAAGCGGATCGTACATCCACTTGCGCGCCTGCAACCAGGCAACATCGGCCTCAGCAGACCACTGTGCAGAAGCCGCGACTCGCCGTAGACTGCGTGCGGGTGGACAGTTGAGTTCGTTCTCAGGAAAACGGCGCAAAGAGACTTCGCCGCGACGCACCTCTAGTGCGTGCTGCCGAAATTAGAGCTACTATGGAGCCATTTCTCCGCTTACGCTGCGACTGCTCTGCATGTGCTGAGCAGGCCTGTGAATTTTCAGGTCTTGTTTGCTTTTTAACGCGACAGCGTTAAGGAGCTCGTGTCGCAGAAAAGCCGATGTCGGCGTCGGCGGCGTTGGCCGTGAGCGATAAATCCCAATAGGCACTTCATGAATAAAAAACAACTTGCAAGATGGGCTGGGTGGGAATCGAACCAGGGTCACCGGAGTGTGAGACGGAGACGTTACCACTGAGCCACGAGTTTTTTTTTGTCTTTATTACACTGAGCCACGAGTTCGATGCTTCAAAGCGGTACAAAAGCGCCTCTAGTGAACGCGGTGTTGCCTTAGAAACGAGCTGTTTCTAAGGCTCAGGCGTGCGTCGCTTGCTCAGGCGCACATTTCGTTATCGCGCCGAACGCTGCGTTGCTCGACGCTCACCGCGTCCGATGCGCCGTTGCCCATTGTCTTACACCCCTTGGCGGGTCGACGGGAACGCTGTCGCGTTCCACTCTTGAAGGCGAAGCTTAAGCGTCCTCCAATTTTCATGTCTCTCCATGAAGTTTACAAGATATAGTGTTATCGTGTTATATATACGTGTTATCATCGTAGGTCTGCCGTTATGCATTTGAAGGTAATTGCGATTGGTCGAGATATATTCCGAATAAAAATTTCAGGGTACGAGATTTAAAATAATCGAAAAGGCGTATACAAGTACATTCACACATGTTCTTGAAACCACCCCGACCTTTGAATTTATGAAATAGTCCACCTCCTGAAGGAGCTTCACGCTGAAGGCTATATATGCGTTACTGAAGCTGCTGACGTCCACGAGCCCACATGAAATACTTTCAGTACGTCACCTGCTGGATTGTGTACGACTGGATTGTGTCACCTGCCACTGGATTATGTACGCACTTTAACTCGTTTGTCATTCTCTTCTTTTTTTGCGAAAACAATTGTATGGACACTCCAGGTGCATTTTGGCCGTCGCCGTGATGTTCCGTATAAAGTCCAAGGGCGATAAGACCTTCGCCTTGCGCCGTATGCTGTACGAACGAGTGAAACCACGCGAGGGGAGCTGACGATCTTGGCTAAATCTGGCTCGCGCGAAGAAAGAAAGCAGATAGCAAATGCGGAGACTTCTGTCGCTCGAAAGGCCGTGGGCAGATGGGAGGAAGGGGGGGGGGGAGCGGCGTTGTGCTCCGGCAGCAACTGAGCATGTCGCGACCGGGTGCGGGGGCTACTGACGATCGCGGCTGAATATCGCGCACTATATATGGAGGAAAGTGGGGAGGCAGCGCGGGAGGGGAGGGGTGGAGGCTTCGACTCCGCCATCAAGGGCGCACTTTGCACGGCCGCGCGCGATCACGCGCGCCGTGAGTTGAAAGGGATCTGCAGACGGCTCACACCTTTGTGTGCGATATGTTCCCGCCGCTCTTGCATTGAAGTGGTGGGCAACATCAACGTCGTTTCGCTCGCTGCTGCTGCCGCGCTTACTCGCGCCAGCATTTCGTGAACGTGTTCCGCGGTCATCGAATATGATGTCTTCATGTTTGCCTGTGCGCGCTGACACCATGCTTGTTAATTCAATAGTTAGCGACTGCTTCGAAGTTGACACAGCCGATCAAACTACTATACTTCGTATAATTGTCTAGTCGATGCTTCGCCTCTCAGGCGGAACTGCGACTTATTTGTTCTCTTCCTATTCACTTACTTGTCCCTTCCTCCATCCTCTGAAAGGCGTAGAATAGAACCTATGAACGTCTCATCTTTCATGAGCTTTTGGAACGAGAAAACTCTCATGTGGCCGTAACACATTCTATACGCGCACTGGGCCCACGAGAACTATTCGAAAGTGCACGTGCCCGAATTCGTGCGTTTTCTGCGCGCATATTGTTAACTTGCCGGGTTCAGCAAAACGTAACCGCACTTCGGCCCACCTTTACGGTGGGCCGAAGTGCCACAACTGTGACTTGAATAAATTTTTATTACACTTGTTCTATTCGTTTTATACTTTCTAGCTGCTTGATACCAAGGCTGAAAATAGCAGTCGATTATTATTTTTGTGATGTAAGTAAGTAGGAAATATTTTAGGAATACTTAATTCCTGAACGAAACTAGGTTACCGCAGAAACTGCGTCTGTGAAGTGGACATAGTAATAGGGTAAGTAGCCACAAAGAGGTTTGCATGTATATGGCATAGGAATGTGTACATTTCGAATAGTGCATTTCGGCGAATCTCCGCAAGAAACGAGCTTCAGTTAGGCAACTAACGGGCCCGGCACCCGTCAGCCCAGGCCGTGGAGAAGCGCCTCCACTGATTCCTGCGTTTAAATGTTCAGGCTCCACAAAGTGATTAAGGCTTGCGTTGAGCCTAGTTGGAATACATACTTGCGTCTCTGTGTTCAACTTTGCAGCGCTGATCTTTAACCCACAATGTGCTCACGCGACAACCCGTGTATCCCAAACAGGCCTTCGGCAAGGGAGGGGCCTGGAAATTGGTTGCGCGAGAACACGTACCCTTGGCGGAGAAAACCCAAGTTCGAAATCGCGTGATAGAGTCGAAGAATACTATCTGCTTGAAAGAGCGAGAAACGGCCGAAGAAATGATTTCGGTCAAATAAACGAATGACGCGTTTGACGGTGTATAATGTTTCAAAAAGAATATTTAGGCAGGTTTGCTGCTTCTTCACGTAATTTCGCACAGAATGGAGCCGGTGAACGGCGCATCTGTAGATGTAGAGCACATGGCTATACGTAGACGCCGAATCGTAATCTGTATGCTGTCCTGCGTGAAGTCATGTCGGACAATGACAGTAGCTCGCAAAACCGCTTACGTGGTAAAAAACAAAAAAAACTGCGGTGCTAGCTTTAACATGTTTAAATTGGCCCTTTGCTCCACTTCCCATTACTTCTGAAGCGTATGCACGCTAAACTTCAAAGTGACGAACGGACGCGTGGCAAGAGATGCCTCATGCCTAAATCTTAATTCGCTCGCTGAAGAGCTCGTAATCGGAACTGCAGAAAACATAGCTTAATTCGCGAGCCCTGAAAGGGGCCGCACTAGACGCTTCTAGTTATTATTAACCGAAACCTCCCAATGCAGACACAGGAGAAAAGACGCAGGCAACAATAATTGCGGAACAATACTGAGGAGAAATCTTCACACCTTGCTGGGGAAGCAGGTACTCACAAACTAGCCCAACTATACAATTTACTAAGGAGAAATCGTATCCCCGAGAAGCAGAGGGAGTTTCTCCTAAAGGTGGAACAAAAGACTGGCCCATACGGAAACAAATGCACAGAGATGTGTGCATGCAGTAAGCAAAATCTAGAAAAGGTAAACTATCCATTGCCTCACTAAGCTTATAGACCCCAGATAAGTTGGTTCATGCGGCGGTACAGTCCTTCACAAAAAAAGTGAAAAAAAAATCACTCAGAAACTCCCCTGGGAGTTTCTGAGTGATTTTTTTTTCACTTTTTTTCAAGTATGCGTAAACGTTGTGTCGCTTGCTCATCTCCACGCAGCCCGGCTTTATTATCAATCTTATGAAACTTGATCAGCACAGTATAAACGACAGTGCTGCAACGACAGGCACTTATGCGGACGCAAGCAAACTACTGCAGGTGGCGGCATGAGGTGCGCTGATGACGTTGCGAATTTCCGGTCATTAAAAGCCGCTGTCACTCTTTAGCGCCTCATTCATCCGCGGTGAACCATAATCAGCCGTGATCAACCGTACTCCGACGGCAGCTGCGTCTGGCGTGGCCGCGTGGTGGGGACCTGCGATGGGGACAGAGTACACCGTGTGCTGATAGCTTCGTGTGCGCTGTGTTCTCGCCGCTTACAGGTAGCTCGCGTTCCAAGCGAGACGCGCGGGCCTATGTTGAGAGTGATCTGCGATGGGGGCAAAATGGGCCAGTGCTGATAGCTCCATGGGCGATGTGCTCTCGCCACTTACTTCACGTTAAAGCGAGAAGCAGCACGAAGTTCAATTTGATCGCTGCCGCGTGCCCTACCTTCAAAGCGGTGGTCTTACGGGACGGCCGGACGGGTTTCCTCGTTGGGTAAGCATAGAAACGCGTACGCATTCAAAAAATAATAACCCACGTTTACACGAAACCTGCAGGCTGCAACAAACCAGCAAAGGTGAAGACAGTCAGGGATTTTGGCATCGCATCCTGGAACTCAGCGCGGAACCTGGCTGCGGCGGTGAGCACGTGGCAGTCAAATCACACGCACAAAGTTAATCGCAAGGGGAGGCGACACAGGAGCACTCATGCTTGCACACGCTTACGCAACCACTGAGATGTGGGCGGAAATCAAAGTGCTGGCTAGAACACGTGCGGACGCACGCACGTACGTGCGCGTACGTACACACACACACACACACACACACACACACACACACACACACACACACACACACACACACACACAAACACACACACACACACACACACACACACACACACACACACACACACACACACACACACACACACACACACACACACACACACACACACACACACACACTCGCGTATTCTCTCTCGTGCGCTCTCTCCCTCTCTTTCGTATACATGGCCACTATCATGCACATATACGAGTACGCGGAAATATAGTGGAGAATTAGTGAAGCAAGTCGATGGGGAAATTCGTCACGGCCGGTGGGAGTAGATGGTCCAAACGGCCCTTGGGTCCCTTCATGTACAACGAATGGTGCCCCTTTTTGGTATCCAGAAGACATTTCCTTTTGCCGTAATATGGTCCTTTCGAGTGGAGAAAACACCTTGTGATGGGGTCTCTCATCCTTCTTCTTGCTCTGTTCAACTGATCGGGCGACCGCTCGAGGCATCGCTCTAATAATTTCTCGCGTCCTTTCGGATGACTCTTACTCACTTTGCGCAACTTCTCCTTTCTTCTGCCGGGTACCGCGATAGCACTACAAGTACATCTATTTTACCTTCTTTAGGGGCCATGCGATCCGAGTGACCAGTCATGTGCTCGTGGTCGCTGATAACTTCCTCGCTTAAATATTTACCTTTCTTTCGTGGTGCCATTTTCTTGTTCCTTCCTTTAGTGCTTCGATGTACTCTTCTTTTAAATTGAACTAGTATTTTTCTTGGTTTAACATGAAAGATGATGAGAACAGGAACAAGGGAAGCATATATACACTAACACAGTAGTTTCCTTAAAGCCTTGTGTCTAGTCCGGTGATTTTCATGTAGTCCAGATCAGGCCTTGTAGCTATTGATGCTACTGTACGGTAATACAGTGTCTGAGAGACTTGGCAGCGTTCACAGTTCGGCTTGTTCGCACCACCGATAAGATGTGCAGAGCGTCGAGTGAACGCGACGTCCAGGCGAATCCGGTGAAGCATTCTAGCTTGGCCTTGCTTGACTTTAGTCGGGAGGCGAAAAGTCCTGCCACAGTCTATTTCCCGAAGACGCCTCTATCGGTAGTCTGGCAGAGCCCAGTAATGTGCTGTGCAATCGCGCATGAGCGCAGTCAAAAAAGAGTGTACATTGTTTTGAGAGTATGGAATCATTCTGATATTTACTCATTGGACGAAATCGCGTCCATAAACATCCCTCCCTCCTTTCCTATCGCTCGCTCCCTCCCTCGCTCCCTCCCTCCCTCACTCACTCACTCACTCACTCACTCACTCACTCACTCACTCACTCACTCACTCACTCACTCACTCACTCACTCACTCACTCACTCACTCGCTCCCTCGCTCCCTCCCTCACTCACTCACTCACTCACTCACTCACTCACTCACTCACTCACTCACTCACTCACTCACTCACTCACTCACTCACTCACTCACTCACTCACTCACTCACTCACTCACTCACTCACTCACTCACTCACTCACTCACTCACTCACTCACTCACTCACTCACTCACTCACTCACTCACTCACTGTATAGGGCTGTTTGAAGTTACCAAAGGAAGCTCCTTCCCCCCTAAACACACGACGACTGTGACGCTTCTTACCAAGTTTCCGTGAAAATTTTACTGGAGTCCTTTGACGAAACAGTTCTGATGATGTTACAAAACTTAGGACACTTGGATACAAGGCAAATGAATCTACAGTGCTGAGAGTTTGGAATTGAAGATAAAGCACAAAAAGGAGATTGCACTTTTTTATTTGCAGCGCAGGGAAGTGCTCACAAAAGCAGCGAAATGACTCGTCGCTTAGCCAAAGGAACGCGATAAAAACATACGAAAAAAAGGAAGAAAAAATCAAAACAAATTAAGAACAATGCTCTGATGAAGCGACCCTGCGGCTGACATTCCGAAGCAACAGTGCTGCGGAACGCACGGCCCCACCGCGTTCATTAATCTTCATTAGCCGCCGCTTTCCTCGACCCAGCACCTCGCGTGATTGGAGCGAATGCCGCCACAGGGCCGTCTTCAACTGCAATGCCTGCCGACGTTAAACGTAGTATCTCAGCTTCGTATAATCGCTCTCACTACCCTTTGCTTTTGACGTCACAGACTTTTTGTCTCCTTCAGCGTCTGCGTAGAAAGAAGTACTTAGTTCTTGATACACTTTCTCTTCGCCCTGTCGGACGATTCATTTTAACCAGCGATAGGCTTCTCCGGGAAGAACATTTATAAAAGTTAGACAAAGAAACTAGCTTCCCAGGGATAGAAAGTGCGGATACCAGAACGCTGATGCAATTAAACGTTTGACAGTGTGACAGCCGAGTTGGCCGGACTTTGAAAGCTGGCTGGCAGATTCGTTAGCTTGCCTCCCTTTCAGATCATGATCTTGTCAACCTATTTCATTTCGTTTGTTCACGCTATTGCTGCTGTTCTACACACTCCTTTGAATGTGCGCTGCTGTCAGTGGATCTCCTATTGTCGAGAAGCGCTACCAGAGCGCGCACTATGAACAGTGAGATAAACTTGTTTTTTATACATCGTAATAAATTGTGTTGTATTCCCTTAATTGGTATTGTTGAAGTTCTCAAAGAGTTCAGGAAACCAGAGTCCGATAACACAGAAAAACGACATTTTCGCTCTCAAAATGCGAAGGACGAGTGTAAACAAAGAACAAGTTCACAAAAAAGTAGAAAGATAGTACAAAAAAGTAAGAATCAGAGATACAGCCTAACATACAATTATTTTCTACACTATATTTGTCTATACATGTTCGGGTTGATAATCATCGACAATTTCGTTAGTGTGTTGTTTATTGCCCATCATGGTCTTGGTCCGCTTCTAGTTGCTATCTCACACTCTATCTTCTACTCACCACTCCCGTATCAGTCGCACGTTTCATGACAGAAATGGAGCTCACGTCCCAGCCGAGGTGCTCATTGTTTATGCAAATGCTAGCGAACAATTCATAAATAAAGCTCCGAGAGGAATAATTTTGCGTTATTCTGCAGTTCCGTGAACAGGGCTGGCTTGATCGAAGGACTCCTTTGCCCGATTTTATTCCCTTCTCGTCATCCGATGCTCACGATTAGTTAATGCAGGCGATACATAGGCAGAGCGCCGCTTCAACTATTGAAGAAGCACGAAAACAAACAGAATTGGTATAGAATCACCTGGTGCTATTGCATTTCATAGCTTTCTGGTTAAAGCTTTCTAAAAGATTCTGAATTTTTTGTAGCCTCTAATTAGGTTATTCATAACCATCACAGAAGCCCAAATAAACCTTTGTTATAAACAGGTGCTTCCTGCACCTGTAAACGGCTCATAATTGAGCGAAGAGGCAGTTACAAGCATTATAAGTAACATTGCCGCAATGTTACGGCGAAATGCAATAGTGCAGTTCATGTCTGAAAACATTTTGCTCGCGCTCGTTTTGTGGATAGTTTGGCTATGAACTTCTAGAGAAACTAGGTCTCAGGGTCGAGAGATCTCAGCAATTCTATGTAAGTGCTCTCCCTTTTCACGTTTCTTTACTGAGTTAGACCGGCGCTCCACCAATATTATTACCGGGACCGGCCTATGCTGAACGCTGCACGATAACAAGAAGAATTGAATCGAGCGAAATAAATTGTCACCATGGCGGCCAGGCTGTGCTCATTATTCGGGGATTGGCCACACAGCTGCGAAAATACTTGAAGCGAGGGCAATGCAAAAGGTGCGCGTATGCGGTGCGCATTGAAGGATCATGCGTGGGTGACGTAACAAGCGCACCAGAAAGCGCGATGCTGAGGTTTCAGCGTACTGGCGCATCCTGCATTTTCTCTGCTGCATATCTTGCTGTATGGCCGCGTTTTCTCCTCAACGGCTTTCGCATGAACTCTTGCACAAGCGAAATCAAAACTTTTCATGTTACGCCCAAGAAAAAAAAAAAACTTCGAAGCTTCCGGTATAGAAGCAGCCAGGGTAGTGATATTTACACAAAGTAGCCAGCTGAGCTAAACAACGCTAACAGGTTTAGCAGCTGGCCCCCCGGGGTTCTTTCCCCATTTCCCTTCATGAAGAACCTTTTATCACTGCAAAATGAAATCCTCATCAAGAAGGATGCTCACCTGCTACTTCTGTTATTGCGAAACTTTCCACCATAGCTGCTTTAGTTTTTTATGACTCTCGGTCACTGCAGTTTAGCGTTTATTTGTTCGAACTTATTAACCATGGCTTTTAGCTACTTTTATCCCACTAACCTCCGTTTTTCATTACCTTCACTTGACACAGCAATTTTTGGAATGAAAGAATAAAATTATCTATAGTACTGGAGTAAATACTGCCACAGCAATCAAAGTAAGAAAGTAAGAAACACGAAAAGACGCAAGAGTAGGTATTTAATCGAAAAAGGCATAAAAAAGACAGAAAATTGCCCATTTAAAAACAGTAGGATTTAATAGCAAGGACTTTTTGAGCCAGGAAACAACAACAACTAACCGAACAGAGGCAAGCGTTAGAGACAGAAACAGCACTGGAAACAATCAAGCCAGTTGGATGTGTAGCTTGGAAAACGAGTGAGGCCCTGGAAACAGCATACGCTTTTCAGAGCGGCTCATTGCAGGACTCGCCCGCGGTGCTACGTTGTTAAAACGCAACATTCAATTTTTAGGTGTATGCGTGGGTTCGTGTGTTAGGCTATCACTTCTGCGTCCCTCATTGAAACATAGTCGATGGGGTCGACGGAAAACACGAAATACTCTACCTAGATTCAGTCATTGCGCAACACGGCATGGAGAACAGCCGAGGCGAATTCCCTTGTGTGAAGTTCGCAGCAAGGTAGAGCATGTGCATAAAAGAAGCGTGCGCTTTCATAATACGCCGCTTCAACTCCAGAGCGCATCAATGAAACTCTTGCGAAGCGTCTGTCGAATCGAATAGTGGAAGTTAACATACCGATGCAACACACAGGTTATGAAAGACGCTGTAGTGAAAGAAGTCGTAATAATTTCGATCAGTTGAGGGACTTCAACGTGCGTGTAAAATCAAGTAGAGGGGCGCTTTTGCATTACGGTACTATTGTAATGCGGCTGCCACAGCTACAAATATAACCTCGTGCTCTGAGTAGAACGTCATAGCCGTTGAGCAACCGTGGGTATTAAACGTGTGTCAGCGATGGTGCCTGAATTATAGGACAATTAATAGGAGGAGGTTTCAACTTTGGGGAGTCTCTGATTTCTGTTTTGAAATACTGGTAAATGCACAAATGTGCTCAATAGGCTATCGTTCGACCGAATTGAATGATTTTGTATTATTCATTTGTATTGCAGATGCGCACACCCTATAATTAAGCAACTGACGAAGGAGTTTCAAGATTTCAAGATTTCATATCTTGGTGATTGAAGTACATGTTATACCATGTAATACATGTAATACCATTGCATATGACATATAAATACAGAAGGAGGTTTCAAAACTTACAAGATTGAGAGTGAGACCTCATATAATACCATATATCAGACATATCATAAGCCAACAAACACTGACACCAAGGACAACATAGGGGAAATTACTTGTGCTTAATAAATGAAATAAAGAAACGATAAATTAATGGAAATTAAAGTGGATGAAAAAACAACTTGCCGCAGGTGGGAACCGAACCCACAACCTTCGCATTTCGCGTGCGATGCTCTACCAATTATTTCGTACACAGCTTAGCACATGTTATTTTTTTCGCGTGTTGTGCTGCCTTCTTTTTTCACTGTCGCTTTGCATTTTACCGCATATATATATGATTTTTTACTGTATTTGTTGCTAGTTGTTATAATTATTATGTTAATGCCCCCTTTACACTGTGCTCCTACAAGGAGGCTGTAAGGTAATCTGAATAAATGAATACATTTACCTGAGAGCTAAATCTGCGTTTGCCGCGCATCTGCAAGACTACATGCGTTGTGATAGAGGGTGCCTTATGACGTCAAGGTCACGCCCTAGCCTGCCGCCCAAATAATCATTACACATTTTTTTCATCCCTCTTACCTGTCGCTGTGACGAAGACGAGGAGCATGGAAAGGGAGGAGTATGCGAAGAGAAGTCTCGGGGAGCCCAAGCCCATGTCATTGCAGTGTTCGCTTTGCAGGCGCCGTGGCGGATGAAGTGGACACGTTCTGTGATATAGAAAAATGAAAAAAAAGACAAAACTAAGTGGTTGACGTTCCTCTTAACAACTTTTTAAAGCGCAATAGGAAGGACGAACTTGGTTTGAATGCATGATAGAATACGTAAGCGCGTCTGAAGAAGGATGTAGAAAGAAACAGATACGCTGTCTCTGCGTGTTTGTTTCTTCTATGTCACCGTTCAGTCGACCTTACACAAGGAAAAACGAGACACAAGAAACGACCGGACAAGGCGCTTGCTCGCATGTGAAAAATAAAATAAAATAAATTTATCAGCTATTCCACTTTGTGAAGAAGGACGAGCAGCGAAGCTGTGGCACGTTTTACCTCAGTCGACGCGCATGTGAATACAGAGGCATTAATTATTATTATTACAAAAATGTGGTTATCTGTTTCCCTCCCATAGAAGCCCATGTATTGACAGCAGACTGGAATTGCACAATATTTACGACTTCACTTTGAACTATGCAACTAGGAAAAGTAGATGAAACTCGGCGCAATGTTAGAGCCGTCTTAGTGGCTAATTTTCATATAATTTGTTTCGTGATGATTTCAATGAAACAAGAGTTACAGTCGTTTTCTGTAATCAAATTTCCTCCGTAGACGGCCATCTATGGACAGCAGACGAGAATTCTGTTAGATTTACAACTTCATTGCCAAATAACTAATTACGACCAGTAAATAAAACTCGGCATAATGATAGAGTCGTGTTAGCGGCCAATTTTAGTATGATCTTTCCAAGATGCCTACATTAGATTGAGAGCTACAGACCATTCGCGAGAAACTTGAAAAGCAATTTTTTTTTTCGTGTCGACGCGGCTTGTAGACATACGGACATCCACAACCACCGCAGGGTAGCTATATATGCAGCTTCTCTGTAAAATTATATTATACACGCGTCACATACATACACAATAATGTGATCGCACATGCGGAGAGGCAAGAATCAGTGATAACCTCATGTTAATCGTAAAAAAAGTAATCTGACCATGCAGGTGTGTTAAAAATCAGAAAAAGCAAACTCCTTACGTTTAACAAAACAGAAGAGTGACTAACACAACCACCTCTCTTCCTTCTTTAAATATGATAGGCCTCTGTCAATTCTCGTGTAAGGTGGTTATTACTTCCGAAAGCAAGCTCTATTTCATTAAACATGGGATAGCACGCGCATTCTGTACAAGCGACAGATACGACACCTAAATACCACACCCCAGATAATTCCAAAATCAAAATTTTCATTTTCCAGTAAGCGTCTTGCCTTATTGTTTCTTGTGTTTCGTCCTTTTGTTATGCTTTGGAAAGTTGTTAAGATGAAGTTCTGTGATGGTAGCGTGGGGTCGTGCTTATATTTTGTCTCCGTCTCTCTATCTCTCTCTTTGTACTATGTGTTGAAATTCTGAACTTGCATAATGCTATAAATAAACTTTGATCCTATTTGTTCTTGATTATGAAATTCACTCTAGTAATTTTGCATAGTCACATCGCCGTATGACAGTGTGCCCATCCTTCAGATTTTGTTTCGAAAACTTTATTATTGCGCATGCTGCATGCAAGTAGAGTGTTGAAGAGCACCGTCTGCGGTTATGCGACACGGATGAGCGCCAACTAGAGAGCTAGATTCTTGGCGAGAAGAAACGATGAAACGGCCAGTAGAAAAGTATATTCACCTACAAAAAGAAACTGAACTTTCAGGAAAACAACAGGAATAAAAAAAATACCGGGCAGGCTCACATCCACTTCAAACCTACGTAAAGCGAAGTATTCTTGGTGTGATGGGCTCATGAGCCATGCGCGTGTGCATAAGAAGTGTGATTTTTCGAGGTATAGTATTAGTATTAAAGAGCAGCATGTTATACAAAGAAAGAATTCTATCTTCAGTGAGTCATAGACAAGGCTGTGCATTATAAACACATATTTACAAGCACTACGTGATACATATATTTTTTGTTTACGTTTTCAGTGGTGATACGCAGTGCCGTGTTGCAATTGAAGCGTTTCTGATGCGTCCGTTTCTTCTAGTGCCACTGCGGATGGAAAAGCGCCAAGCGTTTCGACAGGCTGCTTTGGCCACGAGAAAGAGTGTTCTGTGCCGGTTTTGGAAGCGTAAGTCCGTGGCGTCCGGCCTTAGAGTACGGAAATATAGTGAATATTTGGAAAATACACGCCGAAATCGCCGAGCCCTACAAAAACGTTGTTTTTTGCCCCTGTAAAGCGTGCACAATTTAGGTCACTGCTGCATAAGGGAAAGCAGACTGCCTCTCCTCAACTCCTTTGTCTTTAAGATAAATAAATAAATAAATAAATAAATAAATAAATAAATAAATAAATAAATAAATAAATAGAGACGAGAAACAACAAATCTGTTATATGAAATTTCTGGAAACCATCGCTAAATTTCCCAAAAGAGGACTGCCCGAACCATTTCACTTAATTTCACTCATATACCGCCGGGAAAACTGTCGGTGTTAAAAAAAAGCAAGTGTCGACTGAAATTAGTAAATATGACGCAAGTGGGCTTTACAAAAGTCTCTGCATGTAATTTGTAGTTCTTGTTCATTAAATGATGGCATCCTGGAGACGTAAGCCACAGAAGGACCGGCCATTGCAATCATCAAAAAGAAACTCCAGCCACTAAGAAATGTCAAACGAAAAAAACAATAAAGGGGAAAGAAAACAAGCACACAAACGAAAATAAGTTAGGGTGTAAAACATCAAGTAACTGCGGCATATGCTGCTGTACAATAGGCATTGTCATAGCGCTATGCATCAGTAGCACGCCAACGCCCAATCGAAGCGCGCCTCACCAGAAATGTCACTACCTTTGCAGGTACTATGTGACAAACAAAACAAAAATAGCCTTGCACGCAGCAAAAAAAATAGACTAGAAAAAACTACCCTAAAAAATCACTGCATGTACTACATTCAATGTGTTGTAGAGATGTTGCTACGTACAAAGACAGCAGCGATATTAGTACAACGGCACATAAACGGGCACCAAGACGGAATATGAGTGCATTCACGATCGATCGCATTTCAGACAGAGTGCATAAGGTCACTATCTATAAAAAGTTACGAAAAGCTGTGACAGCGTACGTTTGTTTTCCTGAGCATGACCAGGGACCAAAGATCTCCTCCACGCATAAAGGACAACCATCCAGCTGGTTCAAGCGATTGCGCGAGGTCCCTCGCTGGCACTAGTATTGCGGGGACACTCGACGGGCCCGTCTTGCACAGACGCATTCGGACTTTTACAGCAAGTACAAGCAGCGGACGACCTCTTCTTGACCCTATGTAGGAGGGGAGGTGTGCATAGACCACATCCAGGCATAGTCGATGAAATGGCACATCAAAGGTGCTATAAATGCCTTGAAATAATGCGAAAAGCTAAAACAGGACAATCTTGAATAGGAAAGATGAATTTGTCTGGTTGTCAAGCTGCACGGCATCACTAAGTTGTTGGGGCACTGTGGACAAAAAAAAAGAAATTAAAGCTTGGCGTTGAATATAATCTGATGAAGATATAATATTCTTATAATGCTATAGAACAAGAAAGCAGGTTTATACGCATGTAATACAATTGAAACTCCCTCTTTTCGTCATATATTAACAAAAGAAAGTTGAACCAGTTGAAACTTTCTAACCCAAAGCTATGTACGAAAAACACACTTGATGCATCCAAGCCCGAGACATACCCTGTGACATATTGTTATAGCTGTATACAGAAAATGGATATAGCGGAAAAACAATCACGAGATCTCCATCCGGCACTGCGAGCAGGACCAGGACTAAGACATTTAGGTGCAAGAGCAGGAAGATCTATGCGCGCAAATAAACTACGAGATCAAGCCAACCGTGGTGCCACATAATGTCCAATGACTCGGGCCGATGCGATACAGGAGCAGGAAACCACCTCTCAGCACGTACACACATCTGCGTAGCATCACCCACCACGTAAAAGGTTAGCGACCGTGGGAGAGGCATCGTAAATTGGCATTAGCTTTCCCGCGCAGGGATCTCAACTATCTTGCCTCGAACGCGGTGGAAGCGTTAATGTGCGCCACTGTTCTGAGAGGCAAGGCCACAAGTATCCTGGAACATCCAAGGACGTTGCCCCATCATCACAAACACAGAAAGAACACACTCGGGTGGGGTTCTGAGCTTTAGGGACAGCTCAGAGAAAATAAATGACTGTGTTTGCTTTTAAAAGCACTCGGAATAAAGGAAAGGGGAGAGAAGAGACCGAGATTTACGAAGTTGGGGCATAGGCGTTATCGGTTACGCGCACTTGGTCACGCAAAGCTTGGTGCGTACTGATGCGATTCGAGGGGTCAGACCGGCGAAGCAGTAGAAAAGGTTTTGTATAGAACGCGGCGTGCTTTAAGATTTCCCCATTCGTTTCTGTCACAGCTGATGTGTGGTAGTCTCACCAAACGATTCCTGGTAGCAGAGTTGACTGGCTCAACTTCCACACGATGTTGAAGTTATGCGTGCGCAGAGAAAGAAAAAATTTAACTGCCTGTTCAAGTACATACAGATATTACAAGTTTGACTCAGTCACCACTGCCAAAATAAATAAAGAAATAAATGAATAAATAAATAAATAATTGGGATGGGAAGAGGGTAACCTACCGAAGCTGCAGAGTGGGTCTTAGGAAGGACGTGTTAGTCGAGGGTACCAGAATTATTCTGAGTAATTAACTTTAACTTGCACGCAAAGCATGATATTCAGGCAGATTTGCATTCCGACGCCATGCGGCGGAATGCGGCCGCCGCGGCCGGGATTGAACCGGCAACCTCGTGCTCAGCAGCGCAACGGTACAGCCACTGCTACGCCACCGCTAGCACAACAGATTCTTGTAGCAGAGTACTTGTCTGACTAAAGGGAACGTATCCTTCAAAGCCACACGCATCATTTTCACCATGAAAAATCACGGCCTAAATCACGGGATGAATAGGTCGAGAGGTGAAAATAAAAAGTTACAACAGGAGCAGGGAATGTTCGCCAAAGTTGTCTTCATGACAAATGCAGCGGTAGAACAGGGTTGACTACTGGAATCTCGATGTTGACAGGGCAGTAGCGCTCTTGAGCTGTGTACGTGTTGACATTGGTCTTTAGAAGACATCCCTTGCATATCTTTGCCCAGGACGGTACGCCCGCCATCCACTCCTGTCATTAGCGGGCGTTGAATCACACATACCAGACACTTATCTGTTGCTGCGCGTCCTCCAAAACTCTGGTCAGGGTGCAGTATTGAAGCAAAGACGCGTGCTAGTTGCCAAAACATCCCACTGCCAGCGCTTTCGTGCATCTGTCACGCTGTCTAGGACGCTGTTAACCCGGTGTGAATCTTGCGCGCATCGAGCACACTCTGCATTTTAATGTGCGCGATGACCGGTTTAAGTGGGTTGCAGGACGAACGACGTCGCGTGTTTTCGGAACCCGTTGCTACTCCACTCAACCCACTTGGTCGACCGAGGGCCATCCATCACCTTCAAACGCCGCCGTGCACACTTTATCGTCTTCCAGTGTGGCCTACGAAACAACCAGAGCGCGGGGATTGCCTGATAACTTTTAACGCACGACTTAAGCTGTTCGCTTTCGAGGCCTGCAAGCTCTGAGCAACGCGAAGCGCGCTTAGCTCGCGACCACCAGCGATGACGCGGCTTTTCGCTTATAGTCGGTATGAGCCGTCCACACACAGAACACTGTTCTCGCCAGGCAACTGACTGAGTGCTAAGTGTCACAGTCGACGGCTAAATTGGGAAGAATGATCGCGAAACTTGACTGCGAACTGTGTGCGCGATGTCATTGAGGGATATAGGCTGACCATTTTGTAAACCCCGGAGAGAATAATAAATGTCTAGGCGTGGTCGCCTAGATACGTTGCTGTGGGTCCTCGATGTCGGCAATTACTCGGCGGGAACATTACTCTGAATCACCGCACTTGCAGCTGCTTGCAGGGATGAATACTATTATTTTTATTTAGATGCAGAAGATTAGATTATGTTGTATTTACGTGCCAAAACCACGATATGATTATGAGGTAGGCCGTAGGGGGGAACTGCGGAAATATTGACCACCTGGAGTTCTTTAACGTGCACCTAAATCTAAGTACACGGGTGTTTTCGCATTTCGCCCCCATCGAAATGCAGCCGCTGTGACCGGGATTCGATCCCGCAACCGAGTGCTTAGCATCTCAAGACCATAGCCACAAAGCAACCACGGCGGGTATTAGATGTAGAAGTATGTGAAGATAGGCCACGTTAGAGCCGGCTATGCTAAAATTTCATTTCAGTACTAAAGGAAAAATAAGTAAAGGAAAGGAACTGTACTAGAAGGGAAACTTGAATGAGTTGGTGGCAGTTCATGTTTCGAAAAGTAGCAGCGCTAAACAGACAAGGACATAAGCAAAGAACACGACACTGGCGCTGACACACAACTGAAGTTTATTTGGAGGAATGTCACATTTATAAGCACGCGCCGACAGAGCAACAACTAAGCGACTGTACATGCCCAGCAGGAGCGATCCTGGTGACATGTGTAGCCACACATGGAATAAACAAGCGCGTCACAAAAATAAAATAACATAAAAATAATGACGATAGAAGACTCCCCCTTCAAATTACCAACAGTCTAACATGATACACTTTCTTGCATATATCTTAACTCTTTGTTACTAAGAACGAGAGACGGCTTACTAAAACACCTTTCCACTTCCCTATCAATATAAAAGGCTTCCATAAGCTCCCTTGTGCTTTGTTCCTTATGCCAGAACAAGCCGTTTTTTCTACTATCGCTTGGCACCCACACTGCTCTACACAGTGCAAAGGCAAGTGCAAAGCCCCCGTACTCTTTAATGACGACAAGTGCTCCTTTAACCTATTGTTCACACAGTGACCGGTCTAGGCCGCATAAACATTCCTGCGCCACAGTTGCAACCTGTACGCAACGAAAGATCTACGATCTACATCGAAAGTATACATGTTTAACTTCTCGGAACAGAAACTGCATTTTTTGCCATGGCCCAGTGATTTTTTTTTTGTGCAAACGGAAACAAATCGTAGCAAGTTTGCTGGGAGGGAACATGACCACTGTTTGATCCTCACCGATGGCACCGGCTGTTGGAATCTCAGCGTTGCCACCAGCTGTTGCAACCGGACCGTTGGCGCCCGTTGTTGCAAATGGGTCGCAAGCCCCAAGGGTAGCGTTGGCCTGGCGGCCTGGGGCACACTGGAAGCATCCGAAGGTCCCAGCAAAGCATGAGTCGACTGCTAACAGAACAACTTGTTTATTCTAGCATCGCAAAGAGCGGGCGGTCAGGTCGACCGAAGTAGAGAGACGGGAGAGCACGTTACTCAACAGAAGAAATCGGAGCCTCTCTCCTGGCGTCCGGGGGCAGCTGCTCTTATACTCTCGGACTTGAGAGCAAGAGGGAAGGTCACGGGACTACACCACGTGACAGCGGCGACGGACGGACGGAAAGGCACGTTGGAACAAGGAGGTGACGCATCAGCCGGGCCGGCGCCGGACAGACCTCCTCGCTTCACACTGGGGGAGCTCCTCTCCCCGGCTGCCGCGCTTTGACAAGCGTGGGCACACACACACACACGCACACACAAAGACACGTGGCACTGATCATGCCGGGACGCGCTCGGCGGGGCGCGCTCGCGGCCGCTCCGAACGGGCCAAAATGTCCGCCGCTTGGAACGAAGCTCCGGCGTACGTTGCATCCGCGCTGGCTTTACCGCGCGTCGTAGGCGAAACGTAACAGACCGCCCCGCCGGGGGAGGGAGATCCCGATGGTCAGGGGACTGCATCCGCTGTCCGGAGGGATGTCGCTCGATGATGCTCATAACCGAAGTCGGTCGTCCCTCGGCGTTTCTTGAGCGCAGCGCACCGAGAAGGCCTCGTTCTCACGTTCAGGTTCACACAGGACACTGCAAAGTGACTTCGGGAGAGTTCTCATTTTTCTCTCGTTCCCAGCAAGCGTTAGAACTACGCCGAAACTCAGCCGCTCAGTCAGCAAGCACGGCACAACCCTCACTAAGCCATGCCAGGCTCTTTCCCCTTTAATACTACTGCCTAGTTCCTTACAGTAGTCTAGCAGCACTCAGAACGCGTCCACAAATTGGAAAATTGCACTAGAAAAGCACATCATCACGTTGAAACACTACACAAAAGCAATATGTTAAAAATCCTGCCTCAGGAAGAAAAACATCAATAACAAACAATTTTGAGGCTGATTCCCACGTTAGGGGCTTCGACTTAAGCCATCGGCGTTACCGTTGAGACTCCCCTTTTTGTAACGCACCTAAAAAGAATGTTGTTGCATAGCGAGGCTCCAGCGCAGGAGGCGGCCATTTGTGAAACAGATGGTCTGCAGCCATTGGAGAGGGCAGTGATCCGTTTCGAAGCTTGCGAAGCGGAGATCGCAGCGAGCGACCGTACACGAGCTCAGCTGGCGAACACCCCGTAGCGGCATGCGGCGCGGTCCTCCATGCAAATATCACCCCAGGCAGAAACAGCTCCCAGTCAGTTTGTTGTTCAAACCACAATGCTCTCCACACGCGCCTCATGACGGAGTGGAGCTTCTCAACGGAATTCGACTGGGGGTGGTACACTGAGCTGTGTAACAGCTTTACTCCGCACCTTTCGAGAAAAGCTGTCGTCAAAGCGCTAGTAAACACTGTGCCCTGATCTGATTGGATTTCCGCAGGAAAACCAACTCGCGCAATTATGGACAGTAGTGCATTGACTATCTCAACTGAGCTGAGTTCTTTAAGCGGCACTGCTTCAGGGAACTTTGTCGCTGGGCAGATCACAGTCAAAATGTGTCTGTACCCCGTGGCTGTTACCGGCAGAGGTCCCACTGTATCAATAACGAGCCGTCTAAAAGGCTCCGTAATGATAGGTACCAACTTCAACGGCGCCCTCGATTTGTCCCCTGGTTTGCCCACCCGCTGACAGGTGTCGCATGTCTTCACAAAGTGGTCTGCGTCCCGAAAACACCCTGGCCAATAGTACTCTTGCAAGAGACGGTCCTTAGTTTTCTTAACTCCTAGGTGTCCGGACCACGAACCCCCATGCGACAAGCGCAACAGATCCTGACGATAGCACTGAGGCACGATCAGCTGATTGAACTCCACTCCCCTGCGGTCTACATACTTCCGGTACAGGACCCCACCTCTTTCCACAAAGCGAGCATTTTTCTTGGCGATACCTTCTTTGACAATGCAGCGTATGTTTTCTAGGCTGTCATCCTTCTTTTGCTCGGCTATCAAAGCCGACCGGCTGACTTTTAGCAACCTATTAAGTCCGTCTGACGTAGGCGCTATGAGCAAATCTGCAGATAGCTCTTCTAGCTTTCCCGCATCGGACATTTCCTCTCCAGTATCTGGTGCCTTCAACGCTACAGGCACAATTTTATTCAGTTCGGACGTGCTCTGAATATCAGCTTGCTGCGCCTCTGACCCTTTCTCATCGTTCGACAACGTCGGCCCCGCAACTACCGCCTTTGCAGCGAGCTCCCGAACCTTCGATCTGGTTAAGGCCTGAACGCTAGCCTCACCAAACAAAAGCCCCTTCTCGCGCAGGAGGTGATCGGACCTGTTCGAAAATAGGTACGGGTACTGGGGGGGCAGCATAGATGACACTGCCGCCTCCGTCTCAAGTGCTCCGAAAGGACCTTCAATGAGCACTTTTGCTACGGGCAGACACACGCTGTGAGCTTCCACGGCTTGCTTGATCCATGCGCACTCGCCCGTGAACATATCGGGTTCTACGTAAGAGGGGTGAACTACATCCATCGTAGCTGCGGAATCGCGAAGCACTCGGCACTCCTTCCTGTTCACGAGGAGGTCTCGCATGTAAGGCTCGAGAAGCTTCATGTTCTCGTCAGTGCTGCATAATGACAAAAACACTATTTTTGCTTTTGTTTCTGGACACTGCGCCGAAAAATGACCCGGCTTCTGACACGTATAACAAACGCGCGCTTGCCTCGCCTCGAACCGCTTTCTGCGTTCGGCTTCGGCTGCCGCCGTCTCCTTACGTTCGGTCGGAGTGCTTTCACTCGCATCCGCACTACGTGTGTCCCCCTTTGCTCTCATGGGCGTGAACTTCGGCCTCTCGAACTTAGAGCCAAATTCACCCTTTTGACCGTCCTTAGCTCCGCGAGCCCGACGCGTCACAAACTCTTCGGCTAGCTCAGCGGCTCTAGCCACCGTACTAACGTCTGGCCTATCCAAGACCCAGTACCGCACGTTCTCAGGTAGCCGACTATAAAACTGTTCCAGCCCGAAACACTGCAGAACTTTCTCGTGGTCACCAAACGCTTTCTCTTCTTTGAGCCACTCCTGCATGTTTGACATAAGCCTGTAGGCAAACTCTGTATACGACTCACTTTTGCCTTTCTCATTTTCTCGAAACTTCCGACGGAACGCCTCCGCGGACAGCCTGTACTTTTTTAGCAGACTCGATTTCACTTTGTCGAAATCCTCTGCCTCCTCTCTCTCCAAGCGAGCGACTACGTCGGCCGCCTCGCCGGGTAACAAAGTGAGCAAGCGCTGTGGCCACGTTTCCCGAGAAAACCCCTGCTTCTCGCACGTTCGCTCAAAGTTAACCAGGAACAAACCAATGTCCTCTCCAAGCTTAAACGGCCGCATCAGGTCAGTCATTTTAAACAATACTCGTTCTCCTGCACCGTGTGCCTGACTTCCATTACGAGCGCGTTCCATCTCTAACTCGAGACGTTTCATTTCCAAAGCGTGTTGACGGTCGCGCTCTCTTTCTTTCTCTTGTTGCTCTCGTTCTATCTGTTTCTCTTGTTGCTCTCGTTCTATCTGTTCTTTACGTCCACGCTCATCTTTCTCTTGTTTCTCTCGCTGTTGCTGTTGCTGTTCTTTAAGTTCGCGTTCCTGTCTTTTTGCCGTCTCCCTCTCCTCAATGGTCTCAAGGCATTCCGACAGCTCGTCATCCTCAGCTCCTAACTCAAGAATAGCCCTTAGCAGTTCTGGTTTTCTGAGTTTGTCTGAAACATCCAGACCCAACTCTCTTGCAAGCTCCAACAATTTCGGTTTGCGCAACGACTTCAAATCCATGGCTGCTCTGAATGCTGCTTTCTCTACTGCCTACTATTGTCTTGCCGCAACTAACCCGGCAGCAACGACAACCACAATTACCAGCTCTGTTTCTGACACTAACAAAAGCCTGGCAAAACTCAGAAGAAGAAAGTCCCGCACTCACCAAACCTCGCAGCCAAGATTTCAGCGCAGTCGTTCCGCTGCAGGCAACCAGTCATCACACAGGGCTCGTTGCACTGCTCCCGGATGGTCGTTGTGCTGCTCAGCATACAGTCAACCGCATTTCTTCGCTGCTGGCCTCCGTTGTCGCGATCCCACCGCTGGCAACCAGATGTTTGAACCGCACCGATGGCAACGGCTGTTGGAATCTCAGCGTTGCCACCAGCTGTTGCAACCGGACCGTTGGCGCCCGTTGTTGCAAATGGGTCGCAAGCCCCAAGGGTAGCGTTGGCCTGGCGGCCTGGGGCACACTGGAAGCATCCGAAGGTCCCAGCAAAGCATGAGTCGACTGCTAACAGAACAACTTGTTTATTCTAGCATCGCAAAGAGCGGGCGGTCAGGTCGACCGAAGTAGAGAGACGGGAGAGCACGTTACTCAACAGAAGAAATCGGAGCCTCTCTCCTGGCGTCCGGGGGCAGCTGCTCTTATACTCTCGGACTTGAGAGCAAGAGGGAAGGTCACGGGACTACACCACGTGACAGCGGCGACGGACGGACGGAAAGGCACGTTGGAACAAGGAGGTGACGCATCAGCCGGGCCGGCGCCGGACAGACCTCCTCGCTTCACACTGGGGGAGCTCCTCTCCCCGGCTGCCGCGCTTTGACAAGCGTGGGCACACACACACACACGCACACACAAAGACACGTGGCACTGATCATGCCAGGACGCGCTCGGCGGGGCGCGCTCGCGGCCGCTCCGAACGGGCCAAAATGTCCGCCGCTTGGAACGAAGCTCCGGCGTACGTTGCATCCGCGCTGGCTTTACCGCGCGTCGTAGGCGAAACGTAACACCACACGCACCACTTACCTACTATAGTCGTGTTTTTCAAGCAATGCGAAAACTTCTGCAAATATGGCACCAGCACCGGTCTTTTTTAATTGCGCGTTGAATCTCTTGATATTCTCTCCACGTTATCAGTACCCTTTACCCAGTTGATCAGATTATGACAGACCCTCAAGATTTCACTTCTCGGGTAACGCGTTTTAACGAATGCGACATTCCTCAAAATAAAGTTCAGTTGTGAGTCAGCGCAAGTGTCGTTTTCTTCTGTGCCTATGCCCTTGTCTGTTTAGCGCTGTTACTTTTTGAAACATGAAAGGAAAGATAAGAAGAAAATATCAAGAAGCCCGATACGCACACCAACACAAGCGCACCAACATTGACTAACATTCACCAAATGGTGCTATAAGTTAGGGCGAACTGTTTTACCCAAGAAGAAAGAAAACTGTTTAAAAAGTACATATACTGTAACACGAAATTCGCGCCCCAGTTAACAAGTTTGCTCCCTCCCATTTTCAAGCTAAGTTCTAAAAAATGTGAACAAGAACAACATTTTTTTTCTTGTCAAAGATGTTCTTTTGGGGGGATCTTCGGAAAGCCGGCCTTAAGCAGGCCTACCTTCTTCTACTCTTTATACGTTTTGCGTCTTCTCTCTGATTTCATCGTCACTAATCTTGTTCCTCCTTTCTCCCCTTCCTCGAGCGCAGAGCAGGCTAAAATAATGCGCCTTAGGCTGACCTCTGTGATTTTCATACTCCAAAACTTATCTCTTTCTCTCACTTATTTCTTGACAGCTCACTGCTCTGAACAATTAATTCTGTACAAGGAAACAACGTTGGAGTACTTCATGTGCGTGTTAAACTTGTGTTCAGGAAAAATTAACGGCAATCAAGTTTGCAGATCTCTTTCTTTTTCGCTGTTCCGCTTCTTATAATAGGTGCAGACGCAGCTGATTTGTCAAAAGCCGCGTCCAACCATCTTGTGGCGCTTTCATGAAATCTTCCTTGGCACTGTGGAACACATCATCGCACTGTGACTGACCGACGCGCAGACACTGGTAACCCTCTCAAGTGGTGCAGTGGACACGACCTGCGCCCACGTATGCTAAAAAAGCAGGCGTGCCTCTTTCGTGAGCCTAAGACCAGCTACTTCAATGATTGCGACAATTCCTGTGCGAGTAGATGAGAAGTCGGTATACTAGCCCATGTTATGGCCACTCCAATATGTGTTACCGAGTGTGCCCAGTATTGGTGAACCACGAAGTTCGCAGCAGCTATTCTGGCGACAGATCAGATAGGAGGCAGGAGGAGAGACCTTACGATATTGCTACGCGCACGTATAAGAGATTCTCGTTTGATAAGTGCCAATGTGTTGACGAAGGTCGAGACTACCTAGGCGCCGGCAATTCGCCCGTTGGTCATCTAGCAGCCATTCTCATCTTCCTCGGCCGCCTTTTACATATGGCCCACTCCAGGGCACGTATCTCTTGCCTCGTACCGCGAGCTGCGAGATGAGAAAAATAATGTGCAGATCTCACGCACTGTGCGACTCTATGCAAGCGAAGCTTCGTATGCTGTTTGCTTTGAGTGACGATAATTAGCGGTGATGTTGGCGGCAAGTGTGCGAATTCTTCAGCGTTTACTCCAATGCGAAAGTGGTGAGTTGAAGTTAAACGTTACCTTGCGTGCATCACGGCTGTTTTTCTTCGTATCCCACAGAACACGCAGACACGTGAGACGTGTTTGCTTGAGGCGTTGTCGTGCGTCAGTGTTCATAATCTCTGATAATTGAGCATAATCGTTGCATCACATGGAACATCGCATCGTGGTTGAAGTGTAGAACTTTAATTGAATTATATAGATCTATGCAATTCAATTAATTGTTATAAAATTGTATGTATCCATTGTGTAGATACATTCCTGGGCTGCACCACGTTTGGTTGCGTAGCGAAAACGCCCCTGTTCCGCGCGACGCATCTTTCGAGCTTCGGTGTCCTCGACGCTGAGTGCACGCTTTGGAGCCATTTTGTGGGTGCGTGTTTACGTGCTCCTTCTGCATACGTGGCAAGCACGCTGTTGAGACTCCAGCGCCAAGCGCTCTCTTCGGGCTATGGATGACTGTAATGTTTACACTGTCACACTGCCTAGCACGCAACCTCCACAGCCCAGCACCTGCATTTTTTTGTCGCATAGGAAAGCAAGCACAGCACGTACCCTACGCACAAATTACACCTCCCAGCACGCGGAGGCGAGCGCCATCTGGTGGCGTTCCAAGAAACCAAGCGGCACGCGCGGGAAGAGTTTAACAGCAGTGTACGGAAAGTAGCGAGAAGAGGCAAAGAAAGCTTCGTTTTAAAAAGGAAGAAGGATAATAATAAACTTCGCTCCTGCACTTAGTCCGAACGGTTTTCAGGTTTTTCGCTCGTTGACTCACACATTGTTGTAGTGCACTTAAACTCTGCCCCAATGATGTGGTGACGCGCACGTGATATAGACAGGGTTAAACCGGCCTACCTAGCGATCTCGCCATTATTATCCGCTCTCAACGACTTTACAACCGCTGAAACGACAGATCTGCCCAATCAGAGGCTGCATCTCGGGCTCCGCTGCACCGCTGCACCACTGCTCTTCTAAAAAAATGGGGGGGGGGGGGCCTCTAGCAGCCATCACAATCTCCCTCTCGGCCGCCTTATACATATGGTGCGCTCCGGCGCGTGTGTTTCGTGCCTCGCGCTGCGAGCATCGAGAGTAGAAAAAAAAAAAAGGAAGAAGAATAAGACAGAGCTTCTGCTGCTGCCATCAGTCCGAGTGGTTTTCAGGTCTTTTGCTCGCTGACTCACACATTGTTGTATTGGACCAAACCTCGGTACCTATAGTTGTTTTTGCAAATAGCTTGACGAATATGCTGCGGCAGACTAGACGTTGCCATCCATACCTTCGACAGTACTGCATTGTATTAGTCAAACATCTATAATATATTGATATTGCCCGGGACAAGCCCTACACCGCGCCATGCCCAGAATGTCGCTCCTGTCTTTGCTGATTTCTACAGAGAACACATTTCGCGATTACCTTATCTTCTTTACTTACACACAAGAACCTCATAACCCACATGAAGTTTCTGTTGGTGGAAGCTGCGTATTACCATAAGCTACTGTGGTTCACATTCCCGAGGTTGTTATATTTGTTTTTCTTCCATAACCTTGGGTACTCAACGAAATTAGAGCATGCGACATCTCATATTAAAAACGCGCCATCATTTCTATAATAAGGCGGCGAAACCCTGATCTGCTGCATCGTCGATCACTCAGAGCAATCAGTCTAATACACCATGATCAGAATTGTTGCTATCCTAGATGTTAAGCTCACCGAACTCATGTCTCCTCTTTCCATTTAAAAAAGCAAATTGTTTGTGAGAGGATTGTCACCGATGATTAAAATACCCGGAAGGAAATGTAACGCATGGGTGTCTTTAGTGATATAGAAATCCAATGTTTATATGAGGTGATAGTTGTTATAGAGTCTTAAATTGCATTGAACATACCAGCAGTCCTTATTGGGGTCATTGTTCTTTTTGTTTACACGTAGAAGCGTTGGAGGGTAGGTTGCTCTAACTGTTGCATTTGCAGCGGTATCTGTTTTTGCTGCAAAGTAACGAATTTGTAAATTTCGTGGTTATCATGCTTAAATTTTTCAGCTTGTCAATTTTGTCAAACACTATTTACAATTTGAGGTACCAATTAATATTTGATTTCCTGGAGCTTCTAAAATTTAGCACAATTCCTAAAAAGCACAAAATTTCATTCAAATAGGTCCAGCGGTTGTTTCACAGAAGCTTATGTATATGAATGCGGAAATTGGAGTTGGTCCCGAGCTAAAGCTTTCTATTAAGTTTCCCCTTGCTTGGATTAGCATTATCAGGAATCAAACTCAGAGTATGAAAAAGTGTAGGTTGGTTGCAGCAGTTTATCAAAACAATCGCACTACTACACACGGGGGTCCCGGCCGCTTTAAACATTTGTTATTGACTCACTGCCACTGCTGGCGAACCTCTACGTACGCTCAACATGTGTTCAACCTTTTATCAGTCGAGAATAACTACAGCGTAAACTTCAGGGCTAATTGTTACGTGAGCCCTGTAGCCAACGCACGTAAGAACACCTTCTAAGCATGTATAAATGTTAGAGGCTGACGTGGATGAAATACCATGTCACACAGCAGATTTTCGGAACACAGGACAATGAGAAGAAGCACAGAACAGAGCTCAGGACAGAGCACTCTGTCTTGTGCTCTTATACTTCATTCTGTGTCGCGGTGTTAAAAAAAATCTGCTTTATGACAAGATGTAATAACCAAACCAAATAATCACAGGGCTAGTGAGATATCATTTCGTGCCACACAGCATGCTGATTATGCATACGCCCGAACGGACTCCTTATTTTGTACAGCTCAGTTGCGAGTTTCCTGGAGGGCACTCGACGTCAACGAACTCTTAGCTATCGTTGTCCTTGATCTCTGATATACACCCACGACTGTTGCTGTCATCGTCGCCGTTTTTGTAGTTGCTATTTGTTTGTTTCTTTGTTTCCGAGCGCCGAGAGTCTGCCCATGTTTTTATGGGATGTGCTTAAAATTGGGCTGAGCCTATCAAGTAAGGCAAATAAACGGAATAGTGAAGAAGTGCAGAGCAAGCGGCAGAGTAAGAGGTGCCACCACTGGAAAGAACCGCGGCAGAGGAGTACGTAAATCGGTCTCTGTCCAAATTTGCATCTTTTTTTAAATTTTCGCACTATCAGTAAGAAAAACTAATAAAAATGGCACATACCTCCAGGAAGAAAACGGACGTGTGAAAATTACTTATTGTTTCTGCGCATGATTCGCTTACTGCTAAGGCTGCTGCTACATTCAGCTACATACATGTCGAATTACGCGTGCATTGTTTGGCCTGATTTGCGACGCGCACCGCTCTCGTTCGCAACAAGCAAAGCAACGACGAACTGCCCACCGAACAGCACGATCGTCGGAGACGGAGGAAACACATCACGGAACAGGGCAATGAGAGTGCGATAACCGCATGTTGCGAGGTCACCCATAAATCAGTCTCGTTTCACGTCTGCAGTTTCCTCAAAACATTCCCCCGCTCTCTTTGTTCATATTTTCTGGTTATAGAAGGCAACTATGTTACGTTAAGTTTCTAGACTTTTTAGTATTTTCTTCGATATGTAGTAATTCATGTTCACGCCTCTTTTGTACCAAGAAACATAAGGCTTCCAGTAAGCTGTAAGGACATGGAGGGCGATGGGGAAGAACCACACGAAATATTTAATTAAATTATGGAGAAAAAAAGTCACTCGATAGTTACTAATGTGTAACGCGAACGTTTAAGCGTTGAACAGTGACCCGAGCTAGGCGTTTTCGCTCCAGATCTCGTGCTCGCTGAAGCGGAATTGCATGGGGTTCTGAACGTCGTGCTGCTCCCATGACAATTCAGAGTAAATTATGTTTTATAGCGTTCTGGTTTTAGGTACTGTGCTCCTCTTTGATGCTCGAGTGCTCGCCAGCTTTCTAAACATACAATGGCGCCGCTGGGCACGCAGCAGCGCCTCTAGTGAGTCACCACCACTGGCGCTCTGTTAAACACCACCTGGTTAACGTAACGTGGCGGCAAACACCCGCGCCGCCACCGACTCACGCAGGGAAAGGGGGGGGGGGACGTTACCAAGCCGCAGCAAAATTTCTATGATACTGCGGGCGCAATCAAGGGGTTCCACCAGCCGGAATGCAGAGAGGGTAACGTCATGTGTTGGTTTTGCAGGAAACGACGGTTTGCGTCACGTCACCGAACTTTCCTCTGTCATTGGTGGAAGTGCATCCGACATCCCCTACACTTCCACCAATATATGTACCTTCTGGCACACTCCCAAAGTTTGCGCTGCTTTCTCTCTCCCTCTCTCTCTGCGGACGGCGCCACCACGAAACTAAGGAACAAGCTAAGAAAAGCTAACGCTTTAAGAACTGCTGAAGACAAAAAGGAATTTCCACTGAAAGTCGAGGACTCTACCATAATATCGCTATTTGAGAAAATATTCGGATGATTAAGTGTCTCTTTAAGATATTTCGCTCTCAGTTGACTTGCGTTAGAGACCCCGATTAGTTCAGCAAGTGTTGACGTTTCATCGAGCTTGTTAGTCGTCACCAATCTGTTAAAGTAAGACTACACTGTAAAGTGTGTGAGTGGGAGACTTGGTGGAGCAGGGATCTTGGCTTTTTCGAGCCCCCTTGTTTATTCCTTTCGGCAGCGTTAGTGATACGAGACATGTTGATGCCACGTTTGACGATGTGGTATGTTATTCCTCAGACACACACGATGCAAAAGGCACGTTAAAGAACCCCAGGTGGTCGAAATTTCTGGAGACCCCCGCTATGGCGTGCTTAATAATCAGAAAATGGTTTTGGTACGTAAAATCACATAATTTTATAACGATAAAAAAAAACATAGTTGAAGCAATTGTTGGCATGAGTTTGTAACGCCCGTGCACCGTGATTCGGGCGAAAGTCAAAGAAACCCAGGTGGTCAGAATTAATCTAGAGCCCTCCACTACGGCTTGCCTCGTAACAAATTGAGCAGTTACGGGATATAAGCTCGCACAATTTTAAGTCTTCCTCCTCCGGTGCTGGAGACAATTACGGTTCCTAGTTCCTGAACTTGAACAGCAGAAATTGATACAGATACAGACACAAAAATATTGATATTTAGTATATTTAGTATGCTATTTAGTGAATACTGATATTTAGTAATGGAGCAGACTTGAAGGTGAAGTTCCATTTAGGGCTATTGGGACATTTTAGCCCATCCCTGAAGCTATGTGTGCCGTATTTCCTCCTGTATATTGAATCAAATGCACGCAGCAAAGACGTAGCATCTTTCGTTTAGTGCAAACACCTGGCATGAAAGAAAGATAGAGGAAAAGGAGAGAAGAAAGGTAATTATATTAGTTAATTTAGAGGGATAAAGTGCATTTTACCCTAGACAGATAGGAGGTGAATAGATATCCCTGCTGATATCCAGAAAAAGAAAGCGCTTGCTGGCCTTATATAATTGCTGCTTGAAACTTTGCCATCAAGGCTCCGCGAAACTCCAACGCTCACGCGAGGGCGCGTGAACTTTCACGACAATGGCGCAGCGCAACGCCCGTGCCAAAAGGTTTAAAACATAAACCCCGTTTCCCTTCCACTCTGTTGCGATGTGCTCGCAACGTGTTGCGGCGACGACCCTTGATGGGCTTCAATGGTGTGTGCGCATCCCAGTAGGCCATACAACGTGGCCCTTCTGGGGTTCAAGATGTCACTTCGCGCTGCGCCGGCATTTATCAAGCGGGCACTTGCCCAGAAGCGTTTACTGATTTGAAAAGAGAAGGCTCTTATGGGGGAAAGTTCCGGAGCGTAAAAACGGAGAACTTGGCGGTACTGGGAGCTGGAAACCGGAGTATACCAGCGCTGCTTCGCTTCCCGCAACCAAGAAGTGTCGCAGGCGAAGTGCCGCCTCGATGGCGGAGCGACGTTCACTCTTTCTCAGGCTCGCGTGCCGAGCGGGAAGAGCAGCCCAGGGCGGTGCTCCAGGCCTCCCGCAAGATTGCCCCTACTTGCGTTTCAAGGGAGTAGCGCGCTCGTCACTTTGTGACACCGGCGATAGAGACGCTGAAAAGATGGCAGGGCGGGCCGCTGTAAAGAGCAATCAATCTTCAGATTTCACGGCAAGCGTTCACATGCGTACGGAAAATAAAAGGTAAGCTGAAAGAAAAAGAAGAAAAAAACGCCCTCTTAAGAACTTGTACAGCTAGAACAGAGGGATGATCGTTATGGTAAAAACTTTTTGACATCTACTTGCCGAAAAAACACTTGCATGGGACGAAAAAAATAACTCCTGGTACATAGCCTCGAACATCGTGACAGTAAACCCCTGGCCCTTCTCAATATATGAAGCGGTGCATTGGATGATCTTTCCATACTTCTTAGACCAGACGGTTGAGGTGCTTCGACATGCTATAGGGCCGTACATCCAGAGCAACTCCGCACTGAGATCTATATCTTCATTGGGGAAGTTCCTGAGGGCAGCAGGACTATGTAGAAAAACTTTGACAATACTGCCTATTTTCGGTAATACCGCATGATCGCGTACGTGGTTTAACTTAGTTTAATTAATTTGTACTTCTTTGTCTTTTTATCCTCTTATCTCTTCAACCCGTGCAGGGCAGTCGAGCAGAACGACCTCTAGTTAACATCCCCGCCTTTGCATACACCTTTTCTCTCCCTCTCCCGCTTTGTATAAATCTCTCTCACTTATATTGTGACGAAGAAGATGAAAAACACCAACTGAAGATGATCCACACCACAAACAGCAGCAGGATCGTGATCGCTTCATGCGAGACCACGCTGAAATTACGGTCGATAGCGCTGCCAGACGTAACTGCTGAAGCCACCTGTTCTAGACAATAAACCTCGTTTTAATTGGTGTATGTGCTAGGTGCAGCAGCATGTCAGGACGACTGCAGTATGTCATGCCGAGGAGTGCCGCAAGTTGGCGCGCCACTTCCCCACCGCTGAGCAACAGCGCCAGAGAACGCCCCATGGCGCCCACGGTGTGCACCTTTTCTTCTCTCCCGGCGACCTCGTCTAGCTCTCAGTGCCTTCGAACGCTTATGGCCTCTCTTCAAAATTTCTCTCTCGCTTTGATGGACCTTATGGCGTTGTCCAGCGCAAGTCCTCGGTGAATTATCTCATCGTACCACTGATGTCCCCCTCTGACCTCCGTCGTGGTGGACGCGACATGGTTCGCGTAGACAGCCTGAAGCATCACGGGGAGCCACTCGTGGTCACTACTGCTTGAGATGCCAGGATGGCTGCTTTTTCTCCTGGGGGTATTGCGATGAGGAAGACCAACTGAAGATGATGCATACCACCAACGCACGCACGCCTTTTCTGTTTTTTGGCCAATTCACAATTTTAGAAAAGTGATTTATGAAGCTCTTTATACATTTATAAATGTCCGATTAAAAGGCCGAAGTACAGAAGCAAAAACTCAGCTCCGTCGTTCACTAAACCCGACAGTTCAAAGTTGGCCCTCGTATGCACGTGGCCTCTTTCGGTAATACTGGGAATAAAAGCTCGATAAGACAGACGTGTTCTGTGTCATTTTGTCCTTCTTTGCCTTCTGCCTCCTCTGCTGCGTGTAGTAGCACTAACCATAGGTTGGCCATGTTTCTTTTTGTCACAACGGTACCTCACTGCTCTGACGAAACCCCTTGCAGCAGAACCAGCATCGAGTAAGTTCTGCGCTTGTCCCGTCAACCTGAATGACAGGGCAAGCCTTCATCAAGAAACAGCTAGAGAACGACAAAGGACACGCCCTCCGACGTTGACTGACAAGTCCTCACACATATAGATACAAATAATGTTAGCAGAGCCACAGAGGGCACACGGGAATCCATGACGCGGAAGGATTACGTTTGCGGTAAGAAGGGAAAGGTAATCCGCAGCTGGCATATCCGCGTCGACTGCCTGGAGGTGGCAGATTGGAGCACATGGCGTTAATTAATCCTACAGGACCACGCCACGTCTTATGTCACGGCTTGTGTCCGGCGGTTGCGTGTGACGGACAGAACGCGGAAGGTAACGTAGCGAGATAACTCATCGAAACACCCTGCCTGACATTTGGCGGGCGGAGAGTTTTGCCTTGACAATGACACATGGCCAGCTCGAAAAGAGGACTACGTGGTATTTTTGCTTTGTGGCTCAGCGTCATAGTCTTCGACAGGCGGCGCTCATTCTGATTCCATCTCCATTAGTTTTATAGCTAACGAGAACAAAGATGCCGGGGGTGCCTATACCTCTCAGATAATTGGCCAATCGACCGTGGTGGGCATGCACCATATTTAGGTAGGAAGAAAAGCTAAACCAAATTCCTTACAGAACATAGACAGTCGTAGGTGGGGGTAATTTTTGCGTTGAGCGGACCTCCCTCTAGGGCACGCTTAACCAACATTGTTCATATTAACACACCACCTTCCAGAGGCGTGCGCAGCTAACATTTCGTTTGAAAAGGAGTGATAAATCACACGGGCACACCTCCTGCGTTTGTGGACACTTAACGATTGCTCATACCAAGCGTTCTCAATCTTCGCAGCCTCCTTTTTCTTCCGTATCGCCACAGACTCGAACGGCCTTCCCGCCAACATCACTAATACGACTTGTCCATCTTCATTCACAGAACTTGTAACTGACCATTTTGTTAAATAATTATTTCTGGCGATGTTTTGTTATCTTATAAAAACCCACCCCATATGTAATGCCCCTACGGGGGACATTTAAGGTAATAAACTGAACTGAACTGACCGACCGTATGTTGACTTGTGGGCATGTCGGTCAGACTATCCTTAAGCATCTATTCATTTATTTGAGCATTAGTAGAGTGAATAAAAGAAGAGAGTAAAGGCAACGAGGTTAAGCAGTCGTATTTCCGGTTCGCTACCCTGCACCAGGGGAAGGAGATAACCTGATGACGGAGCCTCGGAGGGCATCATTAAAGAGGACACATCTGTTATTGCAGTCAGCAACCATACCCCACCTAAGCTGCTCGGGTGAAATATCGCTACTGAAGTATCCGGCAACATTCGTTTCCCTTTGCCTCATTCTAGTCACTTAGCGGAACGTTTGTTCCCGTTGCGTATTATTTCGGACCACTTCAGAAAAAAAAAGTATATATATATATATATATATATATATATATATATATATATATATATATATATATATATATATATAAAGTTACGAGCAGTAAACAGCGCTAAACAGCAGCGCAAAGAGAGGGACACAGAGGAACACAACGCTGTTTTCTGTGTCCCTTTCTTTGTCCAGTTGTGTAGCGCTCTTTACTGCTCTTAATCATGAACCAACCAGCCAAAGTGCGTGCTCTTCTGTAGTTTATAAGTGACCAATTGTGGGAACTGAACCGCTGTCTCTAAATTACGCCAACCCACGACTTCGCTTAATGTGAGGACGTGAGTTTTTGTGTGGTTCCTGAGAAGGTGGTGAGTGGGGGCGCTGGCCAATTAACATGCCCGATGCGGGCACAGTCATGCTTCCTGGGGCCCTAGGGTTCCGAGATAACAATTGTCATGTAAATAAATATGCGGTGGAAATTAGCAAAAAGCGATTGGAGGATTGGTGGCTCAAAAGCAGAGAGGTGACGTAAGGTTAAAAGTGTAGGAAGACGTATTTAAAAAAATGGCAGATTTTAATAACCTCCAAAACTGTTAAACAAAAATAAAAGCTGAGCATGATGGCAACTGCCATCACCACGTTTCAAAGGGGACGCTCCTACCTTCCATCCATCCATCCCCAGAGTCCGCTCTGGTATACATACACAATAACCAAGAAAGTGGACGGGAATACGCCGCCGCTAACTTCCGTGGTTGCTCAGTGGCCATGATGTTGGACTGCTAAGCACGACGTCGCGGGATCAAATCCCGGCCAAGACGGCCGCATTTCGATAGACTGCGAAAACCCCCGTGTATTTAGGTTTATGTGCACGTTAAAGAACTTAAGGTGGTTCAATTTTCGGAGTCTCCCACTACGGCGTACCTTGAAATGAGATCTTGGTTTCGGCACGTGAAACCCCATAATTTAGTTTTTAAAGCGATGCCATAGTTCTACATCATGGCGTGAAAATAAAGTAGCTTAGCTGGTAGGAGCATTGCGCACGTAATGCAAAAAACGTGGGTGAATATCTCACCTCCGGCCAGTTGTTCCTTCATCCACGCTAATTTCCCTTTATTTATAATTTCTATATTTTATTGAAGCAAACGAGTAATTTTCACTATGCTTTTCTTGTTGTCATTGCCTGTCGGCTTCACGTGGTTGTGGCTTGGGGAGAAGGAAACGCAAGAAGGAAATCAATAAGAGGCGCTTAGTACAGTTGTAGTTTGAGGAATATAACCTGTGGGCGGACTTACAATTGCTTTAGATAACCTACACTTGTCTCAGGTTTACAGCAATGAAGTTGACGACGATGACAACGCAAATTACCCACGTCATGAAACGAAGCTTGTACGCCGCATCCTGACCACGATGAAAAATGAACCCGCTCATTTGCAGGTTTGACACTAATTCCTGCGCTTCAGCCGAAATTAATGCCGAGAGTCCAATGCGCAGCCTAGCTTTCCTGCATCGCACCTTTTTATTTTTGCGAATCCGCCGTAACTAATCTTGAAACCCGCCGTCCGCCATCAAACTCCATGTCTCAGGCAAAATTTACCGGCTCGTGAATGGGCTCAGCGGCTGTTTTTCAGCCTAGAGAAAACATTACACAGGAAGCAGCTGAACATGGAGGTCAACGCGTTCTCCAGGCCAGGAAAGATCATTAGAGGTTAAGTGGAACAGAGAAAAGCTGCCGAGAGTAAGGTGTGGGCTCCGAATGCGCTGAAAACAAATATACATACAAGCGCGCCTACACGATAAGCCACCAGAATGCGAAAGCCAATGCCGGAAGGCTGGGCGAACGAGGGCGGCATTGCATTCCACGCAAGCACCAGGCGCATCGAATCAATGCCTAGCTTCATTAATCTTCATTAGTAGCCGCCAACTGACTCGGTTCCTTTACCGACTTCTCATAAAACACAAACGTTCGATTCCTTTGCACACCTGTCCCCATGCATACTTCGCGCCTTCCTCCGTAAGGTCACTTTGATATTTTTTTCTTTTAAACAGGCATTAAGTGCACCAATATTGCCCGTTGATTTTATCATGAACAGCCGGGAACATCAGGCTCAAAGCGTTTGAGACTTGTCCTTTATCATGAATTATAGAACATTTGAACATTTATGGCGCCATATGTGCGACCCGTGTGTGGACACGGTTCTTGACTAGAGTCTAGCATGACTATATTGCGGATGTTTTTGAGAACAGTGAAAATATGAAAAAGACAATGAACATAAACACGATATCCAAGTATTTTTTCTTTATTTCTTGTGCGTCCCCGCAGATAGGCCCTTTGAGCGAGCCCATTGATCCGTTTTTCCGTTGCTATGTGACAGTATGCAAATGCGCGCTGGCGTAATTATACTATTCTTTCTTTATCTGCACATCATTTCGTTTGTTCTTGTTCTGTTTAAAGAAGATCTTAAGATCTGACGTTTGTAGGCAGGATGTATTTTAGATAGGACATATCTATTTTAACGCACTTTGGTAAAAATTAGAGAAAATGAATGAATAGACAACAAATGTCACGTTTACAAATTGACGTTTTTGTAAGGAGGTACGATTTTCGTTGAAATTAGATTCAACGGCGATTACATAAGGCGACAAACACTATTCTAAAACTGTCAATTAGCGTTCGTGCGCTTTGATTTACATGCACGTTAAAGAAACACACTGGGTAAAATTACTGCGGAGTCCCCCACTATGGCATGCATCCTCTTCATATCGTGGTTTTGGTACGCAAAACTCTAGAATTTAATTGAACTTTAATAGATCGGCTGAATGTATATACCAGTGAATCTTGGAGAACAAGTTCGAGCTCTGTCTGCTGGTACGCTCACCGTACGGCAGTGCTCGCAGCATTTTGGACAAGGCGCAAGGAGCTTGGAAGGATCGACAAAGTGTAATGAAAAAAGAGGGGGACAGCCGAAGCGCGCAAGCAGGATCGCCAACGCAGTGCGCAAGACAGTGCTCGACCTGAACCAGTGTTCTTTGATGCGGACCTTTCTGGATTCACGGCCCACGCCAAATAAATCCCTTTTCAAATGCAAGATTTACACGTCATCTGAAGGTTCGGTCAAACTTTTGTGTTCTTCACCCCCTTATTGTCAACGACAGTCGTAGAAACCGCGGCTCGCTGCACCGTTCCGGCGTCTTGCGCGGCTATTCGAAACAGAGGCAGTGTAGGCCAATTGAACGCTTCGCCACGTGATAAAACGTGGCGGTGCCCACGGGAGCCTGGCGACAAGCGTATATAGGCTTTTCAGTAGACAAAGGCTTTCTGGCCTTTCTATGCGAAGAAAGTATAAAGTGACGTCTAAGACACTGTGTAAAGCCTACACGTGGAGATCACCTTGGAACCCAAGGTTAGTCGTGCAAGACTCATATTATATAGTTTCTTGCGTGCTCACTGCTAATGGACGTGAAAGCGACCCTCCTGCTCGCCACATAGCTCCAACTTCAGCCCACGTCTACGAAACTATTCACGGATTTCTGTGATGTCAACACAGGACGTCACGTCACGAAGTGCACGAAAACGAGGGCACCCGAACCGTGACTGGAAAAGTCTTCTAGCCAAGCTCCTTTTCTGTGCTATCAGGAATGAAACATTGCGCTGGAACGGAGCAAATGCGTTCTATCCCCGCGTAAGCGCACCCCTGCTCGCTTTCCTGTGTCCGGCGTCCGAGACCATGTTTATCACTGTCGTGCGCGCTTTCGTTCGGCTCTGCGCGAGTACCTCGAACTACGCGCTATACGAATGCTACGACGCCGTTGCCTACCGAGATGCTTTAGCTTAGCTGGACACGAAGGAGGGCGGACGATTCCAGTTCTGCCGCAGCTGGCGGCGCCGAGACAGCAATTTATGACCGTGTCCGGTGTCGCCACAAGTTCCGCACCAACCATCGCATCCGCTGCGAGAGAGTGCTGCACTTACCCACCACTTCCGCATATACATTCGGGCAGCTTGCGAGCTCAGTGCATCACTTTCACTAAGTTGCTGACGAGTGAAGCACACGGCAAGATGAAGTGGAGGGGGTAGGGTGGGGGTAACCGCGGGGCAGAAAGGGGTCGTACATCGTCCTCTAGTTCCTCATACTTGCTTTCCTATGGCGTATACGGACAAAAGGTCACGCCATGCATCGTGCCACTCTATCAAGCAGTGCGTCTGTGCAGAGCTGCACGATTTATCACATTAGCTGTAGTTCTATACGTTAATAATAGTGGCGGTAAGTTGTTAGGAGTTGAAAACTGATGGGGCCGAAATGCAAAAGAAAGAAAAGCCACGTGGCGTTTATTGTGTCCAAGGTAAAAAACCAATGGAGAACAAAATTTATCCAGAGTCTCCACTACGGGTGTGGCTCGTAATCGGATTGTAGTTGTGGCTCGTAAAACTTCAGAATTTATGAGTAGAAAATTCAGTGTCACGGATGTTGGCACTGCTTCCCTCAAGGTAGACACCGGAACTTTATTTATTATTTATTTATTTATCTATACTAGGGAAGCCGCCCACCTCGGACGATTTTTACCGTCGGCTCATTTCTACTAATAAAGTTTATTCCTCGTCCTCCTATACTGCAATCCCCGCTGGGGATTTTAGCAGGGTAGGAAACAATACATATGTAAAGAACACTACAGCATAGGCAACGAAGACAAATACAAATCAGGTCAACAGAGCTTGAACATAGCCGTGGCACAGCAAGATAACAAATTTTTACTTAATACGTGAAACAAACGCCGAAAGTGATGATTTTAAAACTTTGTCATTGGTTAGGTGATTCCATGCAACCCCTGTTCGTGGAAAGAGGGAATACTTAAAACAATTATTACGCGTACTAATGGGGTTATTGTTCGGCTATGTCGTTGCCTAGTTGCATAACCAGACGAAAAGTAATTTTTCCCGTGAGATCTGCCTTATAACGACCGTTGATAAGTTGAAAAAGGAATTTTAGTCGTGATACACGGTTTCTTTACATTAATGGTGGCAGCTTTGCTTTTGTTAAGAGGTCTGTCACTGAAGGTCTGTCACTGAAGGTGAGCCATTAGCACCCGAACTTTCTAAGGTTAACTTTCTCGTAAGAACGCGCCGAACGCAATGCTGCTCAGCTACGAAGCATTGAAAAAAAAACAAAAAACAAAAAAAAACAGAACAGCAACAAAAAAAAGAACATGGTGTATTCAACATGATATAGCCGATGATCATATAGGCCTGCGCATCACAATATGTGCTTTAGTGTGAAGCAAAGACTGTTTGTTCTTTTTTTCATTTCTTAGCTCTTAGTAAGTAGAAAAACGTTCTCGAGAGATGCGTGAGTCAATGCACGCTAGAAAGCAGGAGGTCAACTTGAGTGGTGTATTTCCTGCTTTAGGAGAACTGGGAATTGAGCTAGTTGGTGTTGATTCATAATTAGCACAGCGCAAACAACGAAGATGAATGGGAGACATGAAACAACAGGGCCATGCACTATCAACTGATGTATTTTTTTTCTTTTGGGGGTGGGTGAACAAGTGTTTTATAGAGACGTCAAGCTTCTTCTAGCGCATGCTCGCCATATCTATACGCCATCATATCACTATCTAAAAAATATCTGGTTAGGTATCTGGCCATTACGATATTTTGATGCCGGCCTGTATAGTTAGTCAATTGTTATCTAAACATAGGCCAATCTCCTTAACAGCACATTCATGTTAATTACTCGAACACATTATCTTTAAACATATTGAATTTGTTGAAACTAACAAACTTTTATGCGGTTTCCACCATGGTTTGAGACGTGGCCTCAGCACTATAACACAACTGACAGAATTCGTTCACATCAGCAGCTCTTTAGGCAAAGGTGACCAGATTTATGCTATTTTTACATACTTTGCAAAGGCGTTCGACACTGTTTCACACGCTAAACTTATGCACAAACTGTTCGCTATGTTAAAATATGCATCCTTGGGTGGCTGGATATCGGACTTTCTTTCCTAGCGCCCACAATAGGTACGTTTCAACTCTACTAATTCACCCTTGATGCCTGTTACATCAGGGGTTCCCCAAGGCTCAGTACTGGGTCCTCTTTTATTCCTGCTTTATATTAATGATCTTCCCGTACGCACTTCAGTGAAATACGCCTTTTTGCAAATGATTGCGTTTTATATCATACCATTAAATCTCCAATTGATCATGTTGTCCTTAACAATTCTTTCGCTGACTTCTGTAACTGGTCCAAAGCAAGGAAAATGAATATAAACTTTTTCAAAACTGTCTCTATGTCCTTTACGCGACGCTCATGCCCTTCCTTCTTTGCCTATGCCTTTGATAATATTACTTTAAATAGAGCGTTCAAATTCAGATATTTAGGTTCCCTACTAACACACGATTTGGCATGGTCGAAACACATTGAAGTCACCTGTAACAAGGTCCTTAAAGAACTAGGTTACTTACATCGTACGCTGCGTCTTGCCCCCCAAGAAACTAAACTTCTAACATATAAAACCCTCATTCGCCACATCCTAGAATATGGCTGAGCTGTATGGAATCCATACAGACACTGTGACATCGAAAAACTAAAATCACAAAAAAAGGCAGTGTGTTTTGCTTGTAGAAGATATGAGAGGGACTTTTCGCCGTTCAACTCTTTTCACCTACTTGGCCTCACTCCTTTTGGAGAGCGTCGTAAACTGCAATGCCTAAAATTCTTTGAGACGTTAATCAATTCTCCTCACCTCTCCTCCCTAGATAACAATTTGACTTTTTCCAAACCCTCACCTACGAAGAGTCACCATGCTCTAAATATCTCAACCTTTTTTGCACGCACTGATTCCTTTAATTACAGCTTTTTTACATCAACAATTGAAGTCTCGAATTCATTACCGGGCAAGATCCCTTCACTACCACTGAAACAATTCAGGCAAGCTTATTTATAATTGCTTATAAACGTTTGTATGTTTGTTGTTCATCTCACTCGTGCAATAGCCTCATTTAGGCGGCAGTATAAATAAATAAATAAATAAATAAATAAATAAATAAATAAATAAATAAATAAATAAATAAATAAATAAATAAATAAATAAATAAACAAACAAACAAACAAACAGACAAACAGACAAACAGACAAACAGACAGACAGACAGACAGACAGACAGACAGACAGACAGACAGACAGACAGACAGACAGACAGACAGACAGACAGACAGACAGACAGACAGACAGACAGATAGATAGATAGATAGATAGATAGATAGATAGATAGATAGATAGATAGATAGATAGATAGATAGATAGATAGATAGATAAATAAATAACTAAATAAAATGGTGATGAGAGGGCATGTAGTTACGGTAAGCATGCGCGAGAGGAAGCTTGGCGTCTATAAAACGCATGTTAAAAAATTGTTAGTTAATAATAGTCAACGCGTGGTCCTGTTGTTTCTTGTCTTCCCTTCGTGTTCGTTGTTTGCGCTGTAGTAATTATATATATGTTCACTCTAATGTTCCGAACGTGGTCAAAAAGCCCATTCCATCGATATAAGAAGCGTCGCCAGTCTATATATTGTGGCATTGTAGTGACGTTGAACAATTGAATTGAACAAAATTGAACAAAACGAACAAAGTGAACGAATTGAACAATTGAATTGAACAAAAGCGCGAGCAAACGCAAACTAGACGCCTCGCAGACGACGCGGCGTGTGTGAGCATATTCTGGTACTAGTACTCCGCAATTCTCTGTCAAACGAAGCACCAGCGCTCGCGTAAATGCGGCCTATAGTTACAGCGCCGAAATAGTTAACGCGATTATGGAAAGAGACAGTCAACAAGAGCGCACACTACCATAGAGCCCAGTGGCCGAATTGACTGTAGCGCACCAAGCGGATGGAATTAACGCCTTCCGGTTTCGGTTTTGGGCGCGCGTGTTTCCAACACGAGCTAGCACGCGTTGCGCCGGCTGCGCTAATCGGCGAGGCACTTTTCTTTTTTTCTGCTGCTCAAACACGCGCGTTCTTAGTACAGAATCGTTGTATTTAGTACAAATGATGGCGAACGGTATTCACAAGCCTCCATCGAATCTATGCCACGTGTAATTTCATAAGTTAGACACAAGACATTCATCCAACATTGTGGCACCAGGTTAGCAGGAGTAGCTCTCGTACGAAGCTCCACCGGACGGCATCAGCTGAAAAAATTACAAGCATGTCACTTTGGTATTTAGACCTTGTAGGAATACTGCGTGTGGAGTTGAAGCGTGCGAAAGTCGTGAATGAGCGGCATTACAAACCAAAGTAATTCGCTTCTACGTACACATGGCGTAGAAAATACGCGGCTCATCCCAAACAATACCTTAAAATATGAAACCATCTGATTTGCAAGCATTCCCAATTTCCGGTCATTATTTTCTGTACTTTAAGGGCACAAATACACGGGCGACTGCACGTTTCCAAAAGAGCTTGCCCTCAGCCGATGCGATGGTAAACCACATACACACAAGTGGCCACACTACAGGCTCTCAGCCAGACCATGCTGGACGGTGGCAGAATTCCTTCTAGTAACACTCAAGACAAATAAAGCCTGTTTTCAGTCGATCAGAAGACAGAATTTTAAGTTCTTGGTTTTTGATCTCCTAGGCGTCATCTTTTGGGCGTTCTGCCGGCGCAAGCAAGACACCCCATGTGTTATCATTCCTGGCAGTCGCTCGTCGCGTTTTCACAAGCGTGAGTACCGAAACAAGGTATATGTTGTTGCGGGGTCACAAAAAGCGTCACAAACTTGTTCCGCTGCGATTCAGTACACGCCAAACTTACTTTGTCACCACGACCGAGCTGCTTTTCGCTAATTGCGTCACAAGGCCGTGTGCGGCCCTGTGCTTCAAAGGTGCCCCAATAAGTAACGAAATTAGTCACAATCATGTTGGGTGTAAGCGAAAACGCCAAATCTTGTCCCAGTAATATTCAGTACACGCGAAACTAACTGCGTCACAAAGCCGGGTGTGGCGAGCATGCCCAAAAGCTACCGAAATAATGGTAAAATAATGTTGCCGCTCATAGAAAGCGTCGAAAACATCTCTCAGTGTGAGTCATCAACGCAAATTAACTACGCCAGGACGGCCGAGCTGTTTTTCGCTAACAGCGTCACAAGTCTCGGTTCCATGCCGTAAGAGCCTAATTGCTTAATTGAAATGCGTTGCAGACTGTCAAACAAAATTTCTCACCTTGCCATATCCCAATAGCGCAGTGGCGCCGTACCGAAGTGCACAAGGAAACGCAGGAAAACGCAGGAGCCCACAAACAGGCTACGTCCAAGGTCGCCGCACAGGCGAACTTCCCATGTGCAGCCGGCCTAGCTCGCTTCGGTGGCGCGTCTGGCGTGCCGCTAGCTTGTTGCTAGATAACGCAAAAAAAAAAGACTCGAAGTATAAGTTCATTTATAGGCAAAGCCTTTTAGTTTTAGAAGGAAAGAATAATAAGAATAAAACATTGTTCAAGTTCATTTCACATTTTTTTTCGGATGTTCGGGTCAGCTACCAAATGGGATTAACGCTAGGCGTGACGTGTTTCCCGTTGCGAGTTTTTGCTCAGTGGCCCCTGTTGTTGAATTTCTTTCTCTGTGACGCGGTAGCGTTAAGGGCCCCGCGTTGCAGAAAATCCGGCGTCAGCGTCCAGCGTCTGACGTAGTTCCCGCAAGAGTCGTTGCGAGCTACGCACACCCAGCCACGCAGGTCGTCCACGTATAGCGCAAGGAATTTAGTGAACTAATCAAATTTCTGAAGGTAAAATACGTCAGAAAATCGTAACGTACGACTTACACGCAACCTTCCGACATGATAGCGTCGGATTGTAATTAGAATAAAAGTGAAAATATAATTATGTTACGCGGGAATTCAAAAACACAAACTCCCCTTTGCAGCCTTTCTACCATCTTAGAGAACAGTCATGGCCTTCGCCGGCGGGCAATTCTCAAAGGACATAAAGTGGGCGCGCCCTGTACCTTGCAACACCTCCAGATGGCGCTCGCTTCCGCGGAATCGCAGAGTGCCTGAAATGCCTGCCTTCGTGTTTGTGTCTCTCTGTGTGCATTCTTCATTTTTATTTATTTTTTATTTTTAAACATTTCCTCTATTGTCTTCTTTCTAACCCCTATCTCCCAACCCCAGTGTAGGGTTACAAACCATAGACTAATATCTGGTTAACCTCCCTGCCTTTCCTCTTCATCTCGCTCTTTCTCTCTCCCTCGCCGAGCGGCGGCGAAGGAGAAACCATTCCGGGAATCCATCGCATCACGGTCCACACAAGAGGCCGCGTTTCTACCAGAAAGCTCACATTCATGCATCGCATTCGCGGCCAGCGTTTCCAGGTAAACATTGCGATTGTATGAGCTGCAGTTGGTCCCTGACTGCGTAACAAGCAGTCAGATATATCTTTGAATGCTATCGCTTTCCACTCTTAAAGGCGAAGCTTAAGCCTCCTCCCAATTTTGTGCTGCTGTGATGTACCCCCGACGCCGGCATCCGGAGGAGTGTTCGCACCGATGGCCTTGTCGTTCGGGGCTCCGATGTGGGCTGGGTTTCACGCAATAAAAAAAAAAGAGAAAGAAAGGTTGCCTTGCATGAACTATACCCGGTCTCATAGTCGGTGTTTAGCAGAGCCAAAGCTGCGAGGTATGGGAACGCAGGTACTTGCGCAAGGTGAATACAGCTCGCATGTCTGCTCGTACATCACATTTGAGTAGTGTTGTGCAACGACGGACACTGCGGACCTTTCGGATGCTGCGGGCGTCGGTAGGAAGCCACAACACGTGGACGAAAACATGTTTGATGTGTTTGTTCACCTTCCTTACTCGCCGAGGCGCCGTTAGCTTACAGAGAGATGCACGGAGCTTCTATACAGAATGGCACAGCCCAGTGTGCCTTTTTATGCCTAGTTGCCATGGTACGCCCTAAAGCATCGTCCTATATCTAGGCTGCTACTGCGCCTTTCCTTCCGGCAATAATCCGACCAGATCATTGGTGCATGCGCACTAGTTTTACGCCATTTCGAAAATATTAAATATCAGGTCTATCCATATAGAAGAGCACCTGCAAGCAATGCACCGATTGCAGAAGCGAATGAAAGAGAACAGAGAGTGTAAGCGCGAGAGTGGGAGAACGATGCAAAGAACGAATGTCGCCAGGGTTGCCGTTGGGAATTTTTCAAAAAGAGCCAGAACTGAGGCTAAAAGTAGCCAAAAGTAGCCACGCCACCTGGTCTTGGCGCCAAATTTGTAGCCAAGTAGAAAAGTACCATTATTATAAGCAACTTTTATTAATGAACAATAAATAATATCATTTTGAATCAACACAAGAACACAGAGTAAATAAAGAGCAAGGAAATTTGGTTCTCTTGCTTGGCCTTCAAGCATCAGGTACGTTGCAAATAAATAAAAGTTCAGTCCGCGTAGTTTATCTAGAGTAGATAGTGTTCATGCCGGAGTAATTTTGGCACATTCTATTCAACAACTCAGCAGGAACGTCAAACGATGATGCTGTTTTTTCTTGAAGTCGTAGCCCAAATTTGATTCGCAGAATCGCCATGAGCAAGTCCAGCTTCATTTTGTTACGGATCTCTGTTTTCGTCAAGTTCACGCAAGAGAACACGCGCTCTGCATCAGCGTTAGAAATTGGAAGGGTCAAAATTTTCAGTGCTCCTTGCGCCAGGTGTTGAAAAGGGCATTCGCCGCAAGGGTCCTTGTACGATGCCGCTGCGTGCCAGAAAGTCAAACATGATGCGCGATCAAGTGCACCGCTAACACTCTGCAGCTGGCGTATTTCAGACTCCAGTTCGATTGAGGAACATCCAAAAAAATGAAGCGGTAGCTTCATTTTGCATTCACGGCTCTTAGCACTTTCTATGCCATCGGGATTTATGGCACACAGTCTTCGAAGTGCAGAGGAGGCATTTGGAAGTCGCTGCTGCAGTCCCATCGCCATTTGCCTCAAGAATTGGAAACAGCGCTCCCTCACGGCCCATTGGTCTTCAATAGGGACTAGTGAAATCTTCTCTCTGAAGACGTCACCTAGGTCCACTACCTCTGGTTGCAGGAAAATCGACTTCATTTTTGCCAGGTCTAGCGACAGCAGACTTGCCGTTGTGTTGTGCCTCAAAACTGATGGATTCAAAATCCGCCTAAGAATTTCCAAATACAAATTGTCTAGCTCTTGGAAGGCAACCAGTCTGTCAGTTGTGTTTGTTTGGAACATTTTGTTCACTCGCCTAACGTTACGGAGAACTGAGGCAAGAAACACGAGGTAAACATAATTTTTTCTGTCTCGATCCATCTCTCGTAAAATGCGCACGTTGTAGCTGCGATCTTCTGCTTTCTCAAAAAACTCTTCGAGAGAGTGGTACTGCGCCAAAATTCTTTCTATAGAGTCTGCAATAGCAAGCCATCTCGTCTGCGAAAGCGACAGAATCTTGGGCGGTGGATTTGCACTTTCATCTTCCACTGTCATACTGGCATACAGTCTCTTATAAGCATCTTGCCGGCAGCTGCTGTGTGCACAGTAGTTGTAGGTTTCTCGCACTAAGTGCTCAACCGCAGAAGGAATCGCCTCCATCGACTTGGATGCCACAAGGTCCAGGCTGTGGCAAGAGCATTTGATCAGAATCAAGTCTTTGTTGTCCTCACTAGGACGACTGAACAGAGAATTGTGTTTGCCGCACATGGCATTTGCACCATCGGTGCAGAGTCCGAGACAGTTCTTGATCGATAGGCCGTGCTTGTCCAACGTCTTCAATACCGTGTTGTGAAGCGTTTCTGCCGTTCCATCAGACAGCTCTACGAGATCAAGAAGGGTGGTTGCAATCCTGTTTTCTTCTAAACTCAGAAACCGCACAACCATGCAAAGTTGCTTTGTCGTGGATACATCGGTTGATTCATCCACCATTAGAGAATAGCTGGAGCCGTTCAGTTGTTTGTCCATGTTTTCCGTGAAGTACGGGAAGAGAACATTCGTAATTATAGCCATGCACTTCGTTCTGTGCAGATCAAAATCATTGAATTCGGAATGCAGAATCTCACCAAGTTCGTCAACAGCATTTATGGAAGTGTGCACTGCAGTGTACAAGGCGGTCCTTAGCTCTCGGCGAGCCTTTTCATAGTACGTTCGACTCGAAGACGCTAGAAGCTGCGGCAGTTTTTGTTGCGAACTTGGGATTACTGCGCACTCGCGGTGCTTTTTGGTTTCTGCGTGCTTCAACAGATCACTGTAGTGGGGTCGAATGTTGCAATTGCAGTACTTGCAGTGAGCACTCGTTCCGCCGTCACGGGACGAAATCCATCCTGTAACGCATGGTAATATGCATATTAGATACTAAGCGGCATGCGACTAAACGCCTAAAGATTAGTTTCCGTTTTGCTTACCGCTCAGTTTCTTGTGCTTTCTCCATTCTTCTCGAAACGTGCGCTTTGCTCTTGCGTCTTTTCCCATGGTAGACGCCGGTGTCGGCAAGCCGAAGGCACAAAAACAGAAGCTTTGTCGCCTTGGGGTACACAAGTGTTATTTCACCTGTACTGCTCGTTCCTCTCTGGTGTCATGCCGTGCACACGGCTGCACCTAAACGCATGGTTTCGGATGCATGACTCTAACGGAGAAAGTACTCTAGATTAGTGTTATTTTCTCCAGATGGAGGGCAGCGTCCTTGCGGCCTTTGCTTCGCCGTGCGCTAGAATTAGCGTTATTTTCTCCTGATGGCGCGCAACGTCCTCACGGGCTTTGCTTCGACGTGCGCCCATCACCCAGAGTCCGTGCGTCTGCGCACCCGCGTCTGCTAGTTGGTCTCCATGTGCGCACCGCCGGCGGAGAGAATATATGCGTACAGGACGCGCGCGCTATGGCGCGCGCGCGTCAAGGCGACCGGAACAGCCATGAGGAGAGCAAAGCTTTAAAAATAATTGTTCTTCTTTGTTCTTGCTTGCTATTGTATATGCAATTGCAAAAAAAAATGGCTAGTGAATGCGCCAAAATAGAAGTTCAAAGTAGCCAGAAAGTAGCCAAGGAGCCAACGTGAAATTTTCATCGCCAGACGGGGTCGAAAAGTAGCCAATTTGGCGCAAAGTAGCCACCAACGGCAACCCTGAATGTCGCTACCTTGTAAATGTATTTTAATCTAGAGACCTTCGAGCGGCCAGGTTGGTGGCGCCACCTGGTGGAACAGAGCTCAACAAGACAAACACTGCTATTACTGCAGTGATGAAATGTATTTTGCTTCGCTGCTGGTGTAAATTTTGGGAAGCGACGCAATCGTAACATATTAACTTTTCAATTTTTTTTCGACAACGACACTCATGTAGCGGAATAAGGTGTCTGAACATTGCGGTTAGAAGGAGTGGCACAAGACGTAGCTACCAGCGTTGTTGATGCTGTAGGCCTCTCCGGCAACCCAGGAAACCACAAAAGGTAAGAAGTTTGCGGACACCGTAAAAATAAAAAAGTGGCTGTGGCTTAGCTAAGGTTAAGCCCAGGATGCGAAGCATACTAGCCTTTATTTTAGTTGTTGAACCACTGTTTAGCCTGGTGAACTGATGTTGCTTGGTTATATTTGGTTCGGCTAGACGAAGAAACAACTCATGCGTTACTCTGCTTCGCCTTCAAGAGTGGAACGCGACAGCGTTCCCGTCGACCCGCCAAGGGGTGGAAGACAATGGGCTACGGCGCAGCGACTACGCGCCCCGCATTGGACGCGGTGAGCGTCGAGCAACGCAGCGTTCGGCGCGGCAACGAAATGTGCGCCTGAGCAAGCGACGCACTCCTGAAGAAACAGCTCGTTTCTAAGGCAACACCAAATTCCCTAGAGGCGCTTTTGTACCGCTTTGAAGCATCGTACTCGTGGCTCAGTCAGACTCTGCCTCTGGACACGGACGCGTTCGGACGCAAGATGTCGAGCTCTGCAAGAGCGGTTTCAGCGGCCGCGTCTGGCCGTGGTAACAGGTCTTCTGTCGCCCCACCGGGCTATCGGTATCTACTACCGACTTTGCCATCAGGCGAAACTATGAAGGAGTGTCTGTTCTTACATTGTGACGTTGCCGGGAGACCATACCGCCTCGAAGACTTCCGTGACCCGCTGCAAGAACTCGGTGTATTGAAAGACGTGACCGGTATTGGGCCCTTCCAAATGACGCATGTGTGGCTCATCAAGCTACGATCTCCAGAGGTGAAGGAAGTTCTGGTTAGAGCGGGAGGCCTGGAGGTAAAAGGGCGCTTTTGCGCTGTCATTGACCCAGTGCAACAAGACATCACACTCAAAGTGCACTGGGTTCCATTCCACGTTACCGGGGAAGCATTGAAGAAGGCTTTCGACCACTATGGCGAAGTGAAAGAAGTAAGACAAGAAGATTGGAAGGTGAGGGGCTTCGAGCAAGCTGGGTCTACCACGCGTATTGTGCGGATGACGCTCCGAGAGAACTTAACACCGGACGCTCTGCCCCATTTGTTCAAGATCTTTGGTGGCTCTGTGCTGGTTGTCGTTCCCGGGAGAGCTCCAATTTGCCTGCGGTGCCGACGCAAAGGACACATTAGAAGAGACTGCAGAGTGCCAAGGTGTTATGAGTGCCGGGAATTCGGCCATGAAGCACTTGATTGCGTACGTACGTATGCAAGAGTTACCGGCAGCACGCAACCCGACGACGAATGTCTGGAATTGATGGAAGAAGAGGTAACGGAGAAACTGACAGCGTCCTCGGAAACGCCGGTTCAACAGGTGGCAAGTGTCGCAAAAAAGGTGGCAACGCCATCCGCGTCGACACAGGACGCCACAGCAGGAAGAAAGCAGAAAGAAAGAAGAAGGAATGAAGAAGAGAAGACACCGCCTGCGCCCGCAGAAACGGACCCCGGGTGTGACACGTTTAACGTGGAGATGGACGCGGAGCCAGAGACGCCATATGAGACGCCGGATGAGTTGGCCACTGAGGAGCCAGCCGTGCCTTCCAAGAGGCACCGAAGCGATGCTCCAGAAGAGGAGACGCCGGCTGACAGTGTTCAGCGCCTGGAGCCGCAGTGGATGGTGGTCCGGTCGACCCGGGCCAAGAAAGGGAAGTCCGCCCCAGCACAACGGTCAGCGTCGCTCACCCGAGAAGGGCAGGCGACGCAGTGACCAACGCGACTGGTGTCGCGGGTGCCCGTTGAAGCTGTCGTGCCGACAGGGACGCTCAGTTTGTGAGGGTTGCTATTTGCTGGGGGCCTTACTGTTGTTTTGCTCTTGCTCTTTGAAATGGCTATGTCGTTAGCTCCATTGCGCGTGGGAACCCTCAACGTTAGAGGTTTTAGGGCGAGACGGCGGCAGCGTCAGCTCCGACGCGTAATGTTGGAAGAAGATTTAGATATATTGGCGATTCAAGAGACTAAAATAGAGAGTGAGAGTCAGACTGATAGTATGGTTGCACAGTTTAGTGACCGCTATACTGTATGCGTTAGTCATGCTGTTGGCACAACGGCCGGATGCTGTATGTTTATTAAGAAAGGTTTGGGTATAGTTGAGGAAACAGTTCTAAGTTGTCAGAGTGGTCGATTCGTGCTGTGCAATTTTGTATATTGCAACATAAAATACCGAATATTATGTGTGTATGCACCAACGAAAGTGAATGACCGGCTAAGTTTCTTTCAAGAAATATCGCATTATCTGAATACAGACAGATGTTTGATAGTGTTAGGAGATTTCAATTGCGTTTTGAGCTCGGACGATCGTTCGAGTGATGGATACTGGGCTGATAAGAGCGTTGTCTTTCTGAGGGGGGCCATTGGAAGAGCTCTGTTGGAAGACATTGCACATTACGCGAAAGGAGGCAATAATCGGCATTATACTCATTTTCAAGGCAATAGCCATGCAAGGTTAGACAGAGCTTATCTTTCGCAAGAAATCGCCACAATGTGCGATGACTACAAGGTGCTGAACATAACATTTAGCGACCATTGTTTAGTAGCCTTCACGATAGGGAAAAAGATCACCGCAAAACCTGGAATGAAATGGGAAACATGGAAATTAAACGCGAAACTCTTAAAGAACGACCAATTTCTAGAAAGTGTACGCACAGAAATTGCCAAAGCAAATAATGACTGTGAAAAAGGATGGGGTGAGCGATGGGAGCGATTTAAAGAAGTCGTAAAAATGAATGCCATAGAGCGAGCAGTAGAAATACGTTTTAAAGAGCGCCAAGAGGAAAATAACCTTAAAAAAATGCTTCAGGAATTTGTGGATGCCGAAACTGCAGCGCCAGGCACATTTCTGGAAGAAATAAGGGAAATAAAGAATAAAATTGAGGCTATCGACACGGAAAAATACCGTGGCGCACTTATTCGCGCACGAATGGGAAAGATCTTGGCTGATGAAATGCCAACAAAGCGTGCATTGGGAACTGAGAAAAAGTATGCGAGGAGAAACGAAATAGTTGAGATTAAATACAAAGGGAAAATATCTAGAGATGCCGAAGAAATTAATTATGCGTTTACGGAATATTACAGGGAGCTCTTCAAGTGTAGAATACCGAGCAAGGCTGGGTACGAAAGCCATTTTCTAACCACTCTACCTAGGTTAGACGCCGAAGAAACAGATAGATTATCCGAAGATATCACAGTAAAGGAGATCGAAACGGCCATTGAAGACCTTAACCCTGGAAAATCGCCAGGACCTGATGGCCTAACAGCAGTTTTTTACAAAGCCTTTTGCTCGAAGATAGCCATCTTATTAGAGCGTGTTTTTATGGAGGCGTATCAAAAAGGTCGTTTGCCACCGTCCTTTAAAAGGGCGTATACAGTCTTGATACCAAAAAGCGATGACGCAAATAAACTTAACAAAGTAACAGGCTACAGGCCAATTACGCTGACAAACGTAGATTATAAAGTTTTAATGAAGATATTTGCGCGGAGACTACAAGGGGTTATTGGTGCTTTAGTAGGACCGCATCAGACCTGCGGGATAAGAGGGAGGTCTATATTTACTAATATCCATGTGGCTCGCAGCATTCTTGAAACATGTGATGCAGATTTTAGGAAAGTCGCTATGTTACAAATTGATCTAGAAAAGGCGTTTGACAGAGTATGTCACAATCTCCTGTTTACAATTCTTGGCTATGTCGGTGTTGGATCACGGATAACAGAGGGAGTTAAAATGGCATACAGTAATTGTACAACTAACCTCATTGTAAACCATGAGCTAACTGAAAGGATTGAAGTGCGTTCCTCTGTTCGTCAGGGGTGCCCCCTGTCACCTCTTTTGTTCGCAATATATCTAGAGGCTCTCTGTAAAAGAATTATTGATAGTCCGGATGTGCGAGGATTCAGCCTAGAAGGATGTGAGGTACGTTTATTAGCTTACGCTGATGATGTTGTTGTTTTCTGTGAAGATAAGGAGAGTGTTCGAGCTACCATGACAATTATGCGTGAGTTTTGTGACATGACGGACAGCAATATAAACCTGGATAAGTGTGTCGGCTTGTGGCACGGCCGGTGGCAAACAACGCCGCGTGTTTTTGAAGGTATGCAGTGGAAGCTCACGCCTGGGATTTATCTTGGTGTACCATTAGGCACACATCGAGACACTAAAGACTTATGGAATGGCAAAGTGCAGGAATTAAAAGCTCAAACTGATACGTGGGCTGGACGTGACCTCTCTATATTTGCACGTGCGGCTATCTGCAGAATCTTCTTGGTGAGCAAGCTGTGGTATCTCATGCAAGTCCTGAGTTGTTCCCGATTCAACTTCAAGAAATTCCATAGAGTATTTGCTGTTTTTGTGTGGCAGTCTGAATATGAAAGAACAAGCAGGAACAACTTGTTTCGCAAGTTGGGTCAGGGGGGCTTGTCATTACCAAATTTATACTTAAAGCAACTGATTTCTAGATTTTTGTTCTTACGAGACACGACAAATCCTTTCTTACGAACAGTTATTCAAGTCCGATTGAGCAATGCCTTACCTAACTTTGTTGTCTCGATGAGGGAGGGTGGGTGTTACGCAACGAGTAAATTTTTACGTGAGGTGGTCGTAGCATTTAGATTTTTACACCACCACTTTTCCATAGAATATTTGGCTACAGTCAGTCGTAAGCGGATAAGCTCGGATTTAATAGATATTATGTTCCCAGAACCATTATATCGATTAATGCACCGCGAAGGCCAAGGGAAAGATGTCCTAAAACGTGTGAAGCGAATGATTGTACCAGGGGGAGTGAAAACATTCTTTTTTAAACTACATACTAATACCTTGCCTGTAAAAACGTGGCTAGAAGAAAGAGGGGACTATTTACCATGGGGTACTAACTGTTTGATTTGCAAGAAACCAGAAACTATAGAACACGTTTTTCTGGACTGTTGGAGTGCGGTCTTCTTTTGGGATATTATGCAAAGAACTATTAAAAAAGAATTGCCGTTAACAGCTCATGGTATCCGTTACCTATCCACAGAGCAAGACAGTATACCTTATGACATGTTCTTTCTTCTCGGCCTTCACAGTATCTGGAGAAACCGCATGGCTGTAAGGAATTGTGATATAAATGTGAGAACAGTAAACTCGTATTTTGCTGAGAATATCAGTAAACTGCGGGAAGTTTTTCAGAAGTTAGCGTATGACGATGATCTGTTGTCATTGATGGATGCCCTTGCCAAAATGAAAGTTTTGTAATCTAAACCGCAAGCTTCAAGCGCAGCGGTGGGAAAGTGAATATTGTCAGATGGTGGGAGCAGTATGTATTAATGTATTTGTTGATTGTCTGGAAATAAAGAAAAAAAAAAGTACTCGTGGCTCAGTGGTAGCGTCTCCGTCTCACACTCCGGAGACCCTGGTTCGATTCCCACCCAGCCCATCTTGCAAGAGTTGAGCCAAAGCCACCTAGAAAATCAGTCTCTGTAGCACGCCGCAACCTTCGCTTCTCATTCCAACGAGCAGCTGTCTCCAGGAGGCATCTCACCTCGTGAGTGTCTAGCAGAGGCAAGCGCAGCTGCTTATATACCGCCGCGACGCCGCGAGCGACGGCGCGAGTTGGAGCCCCGTTTCTCCGCCGTCGTGACGTCACGGTGTCACGTGGTATTGAAGGCGACACCGCCGCGCCTGAGGAGCTGGGTTGAGCTCTCGTAATATGCTTCGCATAAAAAATTTGTTTTAACGTACACGTGCCATTATACTAACCGCAGCAACACCCCCCATTTCAGCACCTGGTGTTCTTCGCTACTGCCACACCCCTGCACCCATAAAATGAAATAATACCATACGTGTATATAGGATACTTCGATCATAGTTGCGTGAGGATGATCCTGTGCGCGGAAATTCCGTACGCTCTAACTGATTGCCGTTGCGCTCAGGCAACAACGCGGCGGTATTTCGCAGTTTCAAAGCACATGTAGCATATGGCATGGAAAGCGCTACCCGCGGTACCTCATTGTGCTCTAGGAGCCAACGGATCCGACACTAGGAGACTGGAAGTGCGTGGAACCCCGAAAACGCGGCATAATTGGCGGCTGCGCGCGCGAGAAATTATTTAGCAGCGTCGTCGCTGAGGTGCATCTGTCAAGTGTGGAATGTCTACGCAGTCATCGCGGGTGCTGTGCGCTTCCCCGTGTGGCTCGGAAACCGACTGCGTACTCGCGACGGATGTGCTTGATGCAGGAGGACATTAACGGGATTCACGTTCGTTAAGCTGAAACCAGAGCGAAATTAACGCAACTGAAAAACAACAACAACAAACAAAAACGTCAAACACTGCGCGCTTCTCACTAGAAAGCCTGCCTGGGTGCTGAGACATGCAGGAATAGCGGGGAACGAAGAGACGGACAGGGTAGCTCGAGGGCTTGCAATCCGAGCACCCGAGGAATCCACACTCGAAAGTCGACCGCCTGTTCCAATGAATACTCGGCTTTATTGGCACACTACTGGGGAACCAGTATACGATATCCTCCCACACATAAATCACTCACCAGGGAAGAGGCCACTCCAGACAGGAACTTTCCCCAACTTAAACCTACTGAGTAAAATGTAGCCTACCAGATGCGAAGCTATATGCCCGGGGTGCGGTCAAAGGCCCACCTTGCATCACATCACATGGGAATGTCAACTTATGACACCAGTCTCCAAAATAATAAATCCAAGTGCGGAACAATGGGAGGCACTGCTGGCCAGCGACCGCTGCGAGGACCAAATTGGTTTCGCGCAGCGAGCACGCAGGGCAGCTGAGGCTGTTGGAGCCCTGGACAAAGAGGCCCATTCATGATAAACCCAGTCAAGAGCGTCCAAGAAGACCCCGACGGCCTACAACGAAAGATTTTGCAGAGACCACTATATGTTTTTGATGATAATGATGATGATGATGATGGAAGGACCTACAGTCACACACTCGTCAGTAAACTGGAGACAAAAAGGCCTTCTGCCGTTCACCCCCGAAGAACTCGCAGGTTAAAAAAAAAAAAAAACCAAGCATTTAGCAAATCTGTGCAAACAGTGAGAGCCATATGTATACATGAAGAATAGATCTGGCTGACAGCCAGCTGCTAGAGGCAAGCAGGGCTTCCTAAATGCGACTTTCATAGTACGAAAATCGCCCATGATGATCACTCAATATTCACAGACATCACTCAAGCCTACTGAAGTTTGCATGAAATCCGTTCGTAATGCAGAGAAGTCCGCCATCTGGCACAGTGCCCAACCATTCTGTGAATGTTACATTCGAAAAGTCGCTTTTGAGTACTCAAGAGCTCTCTGGTAAAACGCTTTATATTTGGATGGCCGAAATCAAGCGCTCGTAACCATATCGCCTGGTTCATTCAGAACACCGCGCCCAAGCTCAGCCCACTCTTCCACCTTGGACCTTGAACAGTGATCTAGTCCGACATAATTTCAGTCACAAGGTTCATGCGGTTGCACTGGGAGCAGCTAACCGTTCGGCTGGGGCATGCTTTCACTTACTCCCATCTCGAGAGGGCTTCGCATTGATGTAAACCCAAACGGAGCAGGTTATGAGTCATGGCAGTCGAATGTACTTGCGGCTTAGTACAGCATATATGCGGAAGTTCTTGTGCAGGATAAAACGCGCCATAGTACGCAGTGCTCTTGTGGCCACCCAGAGAAAGATGTACACCACTTCTTCCTCGAGCGCCCAAGACACGTAAATTCATGGTAAACGTTAAGAGCAGATTTAATGCTAAAGCTGCTACGAACATTGAGCCTGAATAACGATATTTCGCACATGGCCAACAGTGATGCTTCCGAGAAAGGCCCTTGTTGCTTTCAATATTTTCCTGGAAGATACCAATATTTTGGATTTATATTAAATTAGATACCCCTGAGAGACATATCTGGGGTGTAAGTATAAGCTTGTCATGTCGTGCAGTAGTTACGTAATGAATGAGAAGAAATGGGGTTAAGCAAGGGGCCTGGCTTTTTAATAATCATATCATAAGAAGTAAACAAAGACACCAAGACAACATAGGGGAAATTACTTGTACTTAATAATTGAACTAAAGAAATGATAAATAAATGGCAATGAAAGTGGATGGAAAAACAACTTGCCGCAGGTGGGGAACGATTCCAAGTCTTCGCATTACGCATTAGAGCATCGCACACGTAATGCGAAGACGTGGGATCGTTCCCCACCTGCAGCAAGTTGTTTTTTCATCCACTTTCATTGTCATTAATTTATAATTGTTCTTAAATTCAATTAGTAAGTACAAGTAATTTCCTCTATGTTGTCTTGGTGTCTTTGTTGGCTTCTTATGATATGAGTAGTTATGACATGAGTACCTAGTACTTTATATATGCACCCTTATGTTTTGTGCGTTCTTCCGCAAATTGAGCTCCTGCATTCGTTCTCGTGCAATTTGATGTACTTGAGTTTATATGTGCAACTGTATGCATGTGTGCCTTCTGTGGGTCCATGGACTCATGTACAAAACTTTTTCTTCAGGCTGTCTGACTGTATCTTGTGATGCATTTGCTACACATTTCGTAACAAATTTTCTGACATATTTCTTAGCGACGCGAAGAGAAGTGGCCGGCACCACCTAAAGACGCCATACTCTCATATTAAATTATGTCAATAAAAAAAATTGCATTGCCTACATTAAGATTATTTACTAAATTTACCATTTTATCTCATAGATCTTAAAGATTTCAATTCTTAAATCGTACGGATGTACCCAAGGTGTGCTCAGTTTTTACAAGGTTGCACCCCAACGCGCCTTCTCTTTGCCCGCGTGTTCTTGATCCACGAGCGTTAATTAGCTCTCAATATTTGACGCTGCCGTTCCCGGATACGAGACTAGGAAAGTACGAGAGCACGGGAAAAAGACTGGTTTTTACTGAGACTGCTCGTCACGATTGATTAAAAAAATATTATGGGGTTTTACATGCCAAAACCACTGTCTGATTATGAGGCACGCCGTAATTGGGGACTCCGAAAATGTCGACCACCTGGGGTTCTTTAACGTGGACCTAAATCTAAGTACACGGATGTTTTCGCATTTCACCCCCATCGAAATGCGGCCGCCGTGGCCGGGATTCGATCCCGCGACCTCGTACTCAGCAGCCCAACGTCACGATTAAGACTGTGAAAGCACAGAAGTGAGCATGGCGTCCATATATCTCAGTCGCAAACGTAATTTGCCGTCGGCGTAGAAACGGCCGCTTCAACCAAACTGCACGAAACATCCCCTGTATGTCATTACAGTGCAGGGCAAGTCGTACATACAGCTCGCATAAAAAGGTACACTTCGAATGAAATTGATGTAACATTTGTGGTGTGCTGTATGCTTCTAAATCCGGGTATTTGCCAAAGTTGCAATTTTAACAGCAAATGACAAGTCTTGCAGTAAACTGCTGAAGTCACATTCAGCGTCCACCGTATCTGTCGTAGTGACCGTCCGAAATGCGGGCCCATTTCACCCCTGATCTTCCCCTCACTTCTCACAATTTCGTGGGCGTGGGCTTCAAGTTACGATCAATTGATTAATGCGGGGGTAAGGCTTCATGTGGGCATAGATGCAGTTTTCTTGAGCACCAAATACACGTTTCTTTAGCTTTACCAGCTATGCTCAGCGACCGCGGGGACTGTCAAGTCAGCCCGTTTAATTTGCCTGAAGCCTCTTGCATGCCACATGCCTAAGAAAAGAAAGAAAGAAAGAAAGAAAGAAAGAAAGAAAGAAAGAAAGAAAGAAAGAAACAAAGAAACAAAGAAAGAAAGAAAGAAAGAAAGCACAGAGGTTTCCGCTAATAGGAAACAACCGACGTCGTTCGCCGAGTGCATACTGAATAGCGTCAATATATCGCGCCGCAGAAAAAATAGGTGCTTAACCAGGGCCCGCTGTGCCTGTGTCTTGATGGCGCAATTTAGTCAACGCGCACCTAATCATCGATAGACGCAGAAGAGTGCACGTCTCCGGCGTTATGCGCAAGAGGGGCTTAAACTTGCTATCAAAAATATGTTCAGTCGCATTTTTATTCTAAAAGCGATTTCTTTATAATTTTCTTGCTGTTCAGTCATACAAACTGAAAACGGAGAAGGAAAGCGAAACAAAGTGAAGTTGTCGTTTCTTTTAAAATCTGAAGTTTCGTACCGCTGCTGTTGTTTCTATCAGAAAGGGAGCATGCGAAGCCGTGGCTGTCCTTTGTTAACGACGCTGGTCTTTGATTGATCGATTTCTGGCCACCGAGAGACCGAAGAAAGCCGGCGAGCAGTGGTGCGAGCAAATGGCGGAGATGGATCACGATGGTGTCTTCATGAGACACGAGGCATACTAAGCCCTCCGCGTACTTAGTTGAAGCTTTTACGGTGCCTTGCTTCCTCTTCTTCTGCCTTTCGGCTTCCGCCTTTAAGATCACTCCAACTGCATCTTGAGCCCACGGTCACTAACTAAAAGTTTTTTGAATGGGTTTCTGCAAAACAGCCACCACCATTTTCAGTCATGACACGCTGTCCCACGCATGCACTGAACTTAAGTTCAGTGTGTGCTCAATTTGCTTTGATGCCCATTGCCCGATGCTCCAGTCACGTACTTCGCCTAGAGAGAGAGAGAGAATGAAGAGGAAAGGCAGGGAGGTTAACCAGATATGAGTCTCCGGTTTGCTACCCTACACTGGGGATGGGGGATAGGGGTTAGAAAGATGACAGAGAGGAAAACGCTAAAAAAAAGGAAAAAAAAACACGCACACATGGAGGCACACACACAAAAAGGCGTTCCAGTTAAAGTCGTTCACTCAGGCCGGTAGATCGCAAAAAGCGCAATAGCGCTTGCACGGCCTTCTTCTGTGACGGTAGGTCCTTTCGATGTTGTAGAATTCTGTTTTCGGATAGCGCTTGGTCGTCCAGTTTGTCAAGTTCGTGGCGAAGGCATGCCCTCTGTGTACTGTACTGCGGGCAGGCACACAGAACATGGCCAATTGATTCTTCATGGCCGCAGTGGTCACAGGTTGGGCTGTCGGTCATCCCTATGCGGAATGCATAGGCTTGAGTAAAGACAACGCCCAACCAAAGTCGATATAAAAGCGTGGCGTCTCTACGGCGAAGCTGTGATGGCGCTCGAAGACTTAATGTTGGGTCAAGTGAGTACAGTCGCGTGTTTCTTAAATGTGGCTCATTCCATTGCGACGCGGTGCACTGCCGAGCAAGTAGGCGGAGCTTCCGTGCTGCGTCAGGTCTAGAATGAGGAATCGGGACGCAGCGCTCCTCAGTATGGGCTGAGCGGGCAGCGTGATCCGCCCGTTCATTGCCGATAATCCCGCAGTGACTTGGAAGCCACTGAAAGGTTATCTCATGGCCTGCTTCACTTATATGTTGCAAAGTCTCTGTAATATGGAATATTAGTTGCTCGTGTGGTCCACGTCGTAGAGGTGACAGTAGAGACTGCAGTGCCGCCTTCGAATCACAGAATATTGTCCATTTATGTGGTGGTTCATCACCAATGTGATGAAGGGCAGTAAAGAGCGCTACGAGCTCTGCTGCCGTCGATGTTGTCGCGTGGGTCGTCTTAAACTTGATTGTTGTAGCTTTCGCCGGTATGACGATTGCCGCCGCGGTGCTACTTGGAAGGACAGATCCATCAGTGTAAATATGCGTAGAATCACGGTAGTTCTCGTACAAATGTAGTAGCGTGAGTTGTCTAAGGGCTGGCGATGATAGATCAGCTTTTTTCGAGATACCAGGTATTGTGAGGTTGATTTTTGGTTGAGCGAGGCACCATGGAGGAATCGAAGGTCTCGCAGCCGGGGTAAAACAAGCTGGCAATGATTCGTCATATGCGTTTATCGTCCGGCTGAAAGATGTGTGTGGTCTGTCCGCTGTTAGGGAGGCCAAGTGGTGACGAGGAGTCCTGGTCAGATGCCTTATATGGGTCCTGAGCACTTCAATTTCAATGTGGGTCTTGACAAGGTGATCTCCAGCGATTGCTATCGTAGCCACTGTTGAAGCACTCTGAGGCAGGCCTAGACAGATCCGGAGCACTTGACCCTGAAGACTTTGTATTGTGCGTAGATTTGTTTTACCAGTGTTGTTTATTGCTGGCAAGCTGTATCGCAGAAATCCTAGGAAAAGCACCCTGTACAGTTGCAACATCGCACTTGGCGACATTCCCCAGGTCTTGCCAGCGAAAAACTTGAACAGGTGGCAGATGCCTGTTAACCGTTTTTTCATGTATGATACGTGTGGGCTCCATGACAAGTCCCTGTCGATTATTACACCTAGGAACTTGTACGATCGGACCCGTCGTATTATTTGGCCATTTATCATTACACTGTAGTTGGCCATGGGTTTGCGCGTAAATGGCACTAGTGCGCATTTCTCTGAGGAAATTTCCAGGCCTCGATTACGAAGGTAGAGAACAGTTTGTGTGGCGGCTTTCTGGATTCTCGCTCGCAGCTGTAGGCGTGTTACTGCAGATGCCCATATGCAGATGTCATCCGCATACATTGATACCCTGACTGTGGCTGGCACGTGCTCAAGCAGAGCAATTAGTGTTAGATTGAATAACACGGGGCTAAGTACACCGCCCTGGGGGACGCCGCGGTAGCTATAATGTAGAGAAGTATGGCCTTCCTCCGTGCTTACAAAGAAGGATCGCATGGATAGATAGCTCCGTATCCATTGAAACATCCGCCCACCCACTCCTACCTCTGCGAGAGCAGAGAGGATGGCTTCATGCGTAACGTTGTCATACGCCCCTTTAACGTCGAGGAATAAAGACGCGCAGAGACGCTTACGGCATTTCTCATGTTGAATGTAGGTGACCAGGTCGACGACGTTATCGATCGATGATCGACCGCGTCGGAAGCCCGCCATGGCATCTGGGTAGGTGTTGTGGTACTCCAAGTACCACTCCAGGCGTCCTAGGACCATCCTCTCCATTACCTTGCCCACACAGCTCGCCAACGCGATCGGGCGATATGATGAGAGCTCCAACGGCGACTTGCCAGGCTTCAGCAGTGGAACAAGGCGACTTGTCTTCCAGGTTGTTGGTAGCGTGCCATTTCTCCAAGATTCATTGTAAACCTCAAGAAGAACACCTCTCGCTCGCTCCCTCAGGTGACACAGAGCTCGGTAGGAAATTCCGTCAGGTCCTGGCGCTGATGTGCGGCTACACAAAGCTAACGCTGCCTTAAGTTCGTGGATCGAGAATGGTAGATCCAACCGGTGATCACGTGGTGGCGGACAGCTGATCGAAGGCGACGAAGTGTTGGTAGCTATGAGTTGGCCGGATAATCTGGCGCAGAAATCCTCTGCCACGTCAATCTCCGATCTCTTTTGAGAGAGGGCAAGTGCCTTGAATGGGAATCGCTGTACGGGAAGTGTCCGCAGTCCGCGCACCGTTCTCCATAGTTGCGATAAAGGCTTGCGTGGATCTAGCGACTCACAGAAGGCAGCCCAACGTTGCGATTCGAGCTTGTCTAACCGGCGCTGTATCTTCTTTTGCGTGCGCCTGGCGGTCCGTAGATCGTCCATTGTTTTCGTACGTCGGTACCTTCGTTCTGCACGTCGTCGGATTGCTCGAAGTCTTTCTAGTTCCACGTCAAATTCGTTCAGTTTCGAAGAGCATGTGAGAGTGCGCATAGTGTCTTGCACCGCGCTCTTAATTGCCTCTTCCAAGTCGAAAGATGGATTGGCGTCGCAGTGGTCTTCCATTATAGACTGAAATTTAGGCCAGTCCACTCTTTGGATCGTATCCTGTATTTTGGAAGGGGACAATCCTCTGATCTTGATGTACGTGGGGATATGGTCACTTCCGTGCGTCTCTATGTCCGCAAACCACCCTGCACGTCTGACAAGGCTTCGTGAGACGAAAGCCAAGTCAAGACAGCTGCTGTAGGTGGAGCCACGTAAGAAGGTAGGACTTCCATCATTCAGCAGCCAAAGTTCATTACTGGAGGCGAAAGATACCAGAGCTCTGCCTCTTGCGTTGATCATCGGACTTCCCCAGAGTGTATGATGGGCGTTGAAATCTCCAATGATGACCCAGGGATTGGAGGTTGAGGAAAGGATGTCTTGCAGTCTTTTGTAATCAAATCGACTTGACGGAGATAGGTAGGCGCCCACAAAAGTAAAGGCCAAATTCCTTTTCCTTACGTTTAGGCATATATATTGATTATTGTCATTAGGTGGTACAGGCTGACGAGTGTAGGTGAGGTCACGGCGAATACACACCAAAACCTTACTGTTTTCATAAACAGTTGACGACATAAATAATTCATATCCAGAAAGCCTGATTGTGTTCGTTAAGTTCGGCTCGCAAATGACGATAATGGGAAACATATTGGCGTACACGAAGCGACGGAAATCCGAAAGGCGCGCTCTGAGTCCGCGTGCATTCCACTGGAAAATAGCTGCTTGTCGGACCTCTTCCCTAAAAGACCGTGGCTGTGGAGCCATGATCTACTCAAGGGTTGCCAGCACCGGACTCAGAGCGTCCAGTACTTGAAGCGCACTTCTGGCAGACGGTGTGTGCATGTTGCTTAGCAGCACGCGAATGGCATTCATTAAAGGCCTAATAAGTGCTATCACTTGCTCATCTGTGTTCCGCGACTGCTCGGGTACAGCACCTTGCTGCACTGGGGGCGGCTTCTGCTGCGGCTCCTCTGGTGGTCGTGTACGTGGAAGTGGCGGCCATTCCTTTGTGGAGAGAGATCTGGCAGTTTTCTCCCTTCCAACATCGGTGTTCGGAGGGCTGGAAACTTTCGCTGGTGATGCTGCTTGACGAGTTGACTGTTCTTGAAAACTTTATGTTTTCCGTCGTGAAGACCTTCGACGGTGACGTCGTCTTCGCCGTACTTTCACAGCAGCCTCTTTGTGGGTAGAGTTGTCTCTCACCATTTGTTTAAGAATGGTGATCTCTTTCTTGATCTGGGGACAGTCTTTGGAGGAGGCGCAGTGATCACCCTGACAGTTAGGACACTTCAACTTGATTGCGCTGCAGTTGTCTTCTGAGTGGGGTTCGGCACATCGAGGGCACACGGCCGAATTTCTGCAGACACCCTTCACATGGCCTATCTTCTGACAATTGTAGCATTGCATTGGTCTTGGAATAAATGGGCGAACCTGATGGCGAAAGTGGCCGACCTTCACGTAGGGTGGAAGGCAGTCGCCTTTGAACGTTAGTCTCACACAACGTGTGTTGCCGAGGCGACAAACATGCACAATGACGTTGCGTTCACTTGCTGGTTTTATAAGAACTGGGAGGTCTGCATTAGGAATTTCATTGTCAATGTCATAGATGACTCCTGTTATTGTGGCACCATTCGTTGGCATGATGGATCGGACCTTGATGTTTCCCAGCTGCGTTACATGTTGTAGTATGGTCAGCGCGCTCGGGTTCATCACATCAATTGCCAGGATGTTTCGCCTAGTGTTTATCCTGACATCCTTAATCTCGTTTGGCACAGTGTTTTCGAGATACACGGAGAGTGCTTGCCTGTTGAGGACGCGCAGGTTGTCGGTAGCGTTCTGTGGCACAAACAGGATGGAGTGAGGCCATCGTTGAGGCGCTGTTTTCACTGTGTTCGAGCTGGACGCCGAAGATGAGTTGATAATTCTTCGTTTGGCCTTGCGGTACTGGACAAGTCGAAAGCTGTCTTCCGAGGACTCGTCACCTGATGCGGAGTACAGCTCTGTGTCCTCGCTACCACTCGATGTATTTCCTCGCTTCCTCGAACCGATGTCCGCGGGTGAACGGGAACCGGGAGGATCCTCGGGGTGTTGTACATCCATCACCGCGATGGAGGGGGCGGTAGACCCCACAGGTGCAGTGAGAAGTCCAGAAAAGCACAGAGACGGGCGAGATGTGTTCCGCAAGAGAAGCACTTCGTCTTCCTCATCCTTCGCCTAATTATACAGATAATTAATTAGATAAGGATTAGATTAGGAAGGCATAATTAGATAATTATGCCTTCCATACTTCGCCTAATTATACAGATAGATTGGCATTCTGGCTGATGTTGCATAAAGTGATTTTTTTTTTGTATCCGTTGTAGTACACGGCGGTGACACGCTTCTACTTCGAGCTTCCATTTATCACTCTGAATCGACTGCTTCTTACTGCTACTAATAAAATAGATTTCAAGTAAAATATCCCCCTGCGATTATTTGCCTCACGCGCTGGACGGCAGCTTAGTTTTGTTACAAAGGATTCTGCAGCCGGATAGTTGGCCAACATCGAACTAACGATCCACCGCGAGCACTGAAGCACGCTATCAGGCGGGAACAACGCTAAGGACGAGGTCGTAGAAGAGTTCCCTTGAAAAAAATGAATAACCAACCAGCCACAACTTTCACGTTAATAAGTCAAGAAATGAGGGGCACTAACACAACCCACGGAAAAAAAATTAGCTTCTCTTTAAAGTTTTGATGAATTGCTATAACGCGATACCACATGTGCTTTACAGATCGGGTATTTCCTGCATTGTTTGCTTGGCACACCTTGGACGCCATCACAGCACGTCTTTGCTAATCACGCGGAAGCGAAGCACCATGTGTGGTGTAATGCACACAATGAAGCGTGGTCGATGGCGAGTCAACAGTTCACGGTTTGAACTTTCTTACTAATTTTACATTGTCTAATGTCCTCCATGTATATTGACAAAGTGCCGCGATATTTTTTCCCCCGAATGGTGACGCACCTGCAACCGTGCTACCTAGAGAAAAGTGGGAGTCGGTAATAACAAGCTTGTGCAATGAACAGTCGAAGTTATTAGGAAAAAAATGATGAGAGACAGAACGTAATGCCGTTGAGAAATGAGGTGCACACAAGGTCCAGATAAGTCGAGTAATGGGCAGCAGGGGCGCGGCTCTTTATTGCAAAGTAAGAACCCTTTGCGATTTGGTTCCGGAATCACTCCACCATAGTATCTATAAAACAATGCCTAATGTAAGATCGTACACGAACCGTTTGGCGGCGTTCATGGCTAAGAGCCTGATCAATCATGTAACAGCTGTAAGACATGAAAATTAGCATCACAGCATACTCTCTTGGAGAGTTTCGAGAGAAGTGGCTTTGTTCTTACTCAACAAGTTCAACAATTCGCCTGGTTGATATATGCTATATATGATAAAACACATATTTCATATTTGCCGCAAGGTGGAAAAACAGTACGCCTGCGTGTGTCCTCTTCGAGAGGACGCACGGTGTCTGTGCCTTCTCTTTGTGCCCCGTTTAGACTGCATTCGTAACATGAATCAAGATTTCTAAATTCAGTCTTTAGTTTTTTTAGAATACATTGTAGTGGATCTTCACCGATAAAAAGTAAACTGGAACTGAGCAGACGGCGCCAAAAGTGACGACGCCATGACGTGCTGCTGCAGGAACTTCAAGGCGGAATCGCCACCTGTCTTTTGTTCTTGCGTCTTTTCGGCCTTGCTGAGCCTCTTCTCATGGTAAGACTAACTTTTTCAGTATTTCGGAAGTATAGTTTACTGAGACAGCTTGAAATATTTTTCTATTTAGTGTCCATTTAGGAACACCTAGTTTTCAAGATGCCCGGTCAACGTGACGTGATTGAAGCTTTGTATTCTGCCTTTATTTCTCCCAACGATCAAGTCTGACTGCTAATTTTCTGCACAGTATGATAATGCGCGTGCATGAAGCATTTTCGTTGACCTCCGTAACGTTAGCCATGCGCCGAGAACACGGTTCGAGCACGCGTCGAAATGGAGAACGCCGAGACAAAAGTAACGCCGGCGCATCGAAGATTGATCACCGTGTCGTCCGCAGAGGTTGGGAGTAGCTGGGTGGGTGGGAATGGTTTGCGCTGTGATGACGACGAATGGTCTTTCTGACAACCGGAGCAGCCGCCGTGCACTCCTACCAAGCCATTTCCTGTCCAGTCCGTGTTTCGTCTACTCTGCATCCATATTTCATCCTGTATTGCTTACTGTCACCCGTCGTACACTTTTTGACTTCGCTTGGACGACGTCAAGCCTTTACGACTCGCATTTTTTTCCGGTTCTGATCTTCATTCTCGCACAAGCAGAACTACAGATTAGTTTTCTCCGAGTTCTGCTGTCGGACGAGATTTTCTTGCACGTGTAGAGTGACTGTCTTCCAAGGATCATTAGGGCCAACTTGTCACTGCTGCGCTTAGTTCCCGCTTTTCTGCATTCCTAATGGAAGCATGTACAACTGTCATATTTATTTATTATTGTTACATCACATGACAGTCTCTTTCTTATTTTCCTGTCTCGTTGAAGAAGGCGAACATATTCGCCACGGACAAGAGTTCTGCGGAAGCCTGCAAACATTCACTACGGACGTTCATAAGGTCGTCTTCTACTTAACAAGGTGACAGTCTTGTTTGAATTCAAATGGCTACGAGGGCAAACTAAAAACCATTCATTACTTGGCAAGAAAATAATGGTAAATAATGGTTTGATACAGCTTTCTTAAAAGAGAGATGGTTCTTCGGCTTATTAAAGGTAATGGAGTTGGGGAACTGGGAGATAAGGACAGGGCCAGCCACCGAGGAATGCTTTCCCGCACGGTTACACCAGGCGGAGAATGCCTGATTCCACAGCAAACGCAAGCTGCGCTTGCAGAACACTGTTTAAAGGCACATTCACACCGAAAACGGAGCGTCTAAGCGGAGAAGGGGATTTTCAAAGCGGCGAGGCGGCGAGTGCCCGCGCCTGTCAGTCCAGCCGCGTTGTCTGGCTGCCCGCGCCGCCGGAAAGGCGGAGCATCTCGCAATTTCTTCAGCATGGATGGATGGATGTTATGAGCATCCCCTTTGGAACGGGGCTGTGGGTTGCGCCACCAAGCTCTTGCTACTATACTGCCTAATGTCCTCCCTAGGTTAAACAATAAAAAAGAGAAAAAAAAACAATATGAACTACCCCACCCAAATTTTCTGATCCCCTATTTCGAACTGTGCTTTTGTAGCAATTTCAGGGACGTGCTTTTGCGGCACTTTGGGTTTGTACGCGCAATTTCGATATTTTTTTCGTTGTGTGTTGGCGCGCTCCCATCCGCTATCTACTTGTGCAAAATGATGAGCTTAGACGAATAAGACGAGATCGTTGGCATTTTACTCGCCACTTCTATAGTCGCTTTTCAAGGTTTGTTACAGCGCAACACAAGACAAGGACAAAAGAAGGTATAAAGCAACGACACGGCGCCGTGTCGTCGTTTTACACCTTCTTTTGTCCTTGTCTTGTGTTGCGCTGTAACAAACCTTACTATGAATCTCAACCAACTGGCGCAACTTGCCGTTTTGACGCTTTTCAAGAACAGAAGCGAAAAGCTCAGAGAAAGACATTCGTTTACATTCGTTCACCAGCGCTTCCGCCATGTCGAGTTCTGATTGGCTGCAGCCAAAGCGACTAATTTGTCCACGCGGAAAAAATCAGTCCATGCGCGATCCGGCCATGCGGCCGCGTATTTTCCGCAAAGCGGAAAATCCGTCGCCACTTGGCCGAATCCGCTTGTCCGCTTGTCCGCTCTGCCTTCGGTGTGAACGTGCTTTTAGCCTCCGCAAGAGACGGATGCACTCCTCGAAGCTGCTCATTTTCCCCCGGTACTTTCGTCACAGGGCTGCATACTTTTGGCACTACGAAAGACGTATTCTCTTCTTGTGCGTACACCAGCATGCAAATACATACGGCGTAAGTGCAGCACCAGTGCGGGCCTTGGGCTTGAGCACTTGACATGAGCGCGACAAGTCTGCAGGTAGTGAATCACCATTCGGCGTGGGTTCTTGCAGGCTTTCACGGAGCTGTCATCAACTCTGCGGTTCCTAAAGAAAGGATGCCTTTTCATTTTGCAGGGGCACAAATGTTGCTACGTCGCTGCGGCGGTTAAAAGTTAGTATGGCCCTTGCAGCGGTGCGAACCGCTTCATTCCCTGGTGCTCCGCAGAGGCCGAGAACCCAGCATACCCGAGTTTCGACTGCTCGCATCATGCGCTGCTTCATTCTTGCGTTTTCTATCTTGCATGCAATGGGGTCAGTCGTGGGGGAGGGGGGAGGTAATATGCGCACTGTCGCCTGACTGTCGATATACATTGTGATTTGTGAAGTACCTGTACTTGTAGGTTATATGAGGGCTCCATGCAGCGCGCCACGTACAGTCAGCAGTTCGACAGTGAGTAAATCTGGTGGTTTTTGATTACCAAATACATACTCGCAGGCAAACGAGGTTCCAGCGTCGAGGCAGTGTATAGTAATTGCGGCTCGTGTACTGTCGAGCATCATGCGGACAGCAGCGTTCGCGTAAACCTCAGTGGCACAGGCGCTGACTAGGCTCTCCACGTGCCGATTTGCGTGTCACTTCCTGCGCTCTGGGTGGCGGGACAGTTCCATGCGCCCTGGCAGAGGTCGGGAGTCGAGCAGTTGCGGATGTGACTCCCATGGCGGTGTCAATGGTCCAATTCCGAGTCCGGGGTTTCGCCAAGAGCGCGTAAGAGAGCGCGGCCTTGGTGAGTTTAGTGGCGTCAGAGCTGGTGGGAATTGCGCATAGCTTTGCAGATCGTTCAGCCATGCGTGGCGCTGCAGCCCAATGACAACGCGGAGTGCCTCGTTGTACAGGATCTCCAGCTGTTGGGAGTGTTCTTCTGTCAGGCTGTACGCAAGCGCTCCGTATTTTGCACAGGACACCAGCGTAGCGAGGAACAGCTGGCGAGCTGTCTTGGTTGCGATCCGTTTGAGTCACCACGATATTCGCTGCATTAAATGACGGTGAATATCAAATAATAATAAGTACATAATCAAGCATGATGTGCTGATGTACTTCCGCAGCAGTTGGCGTGGTCTTATGTGTCATACCGCTTATGTAGTAGGGTGCTGCGCTACAAATACCTTGCTGAAAAGCATCTTATGGAGACGTGACTGGATTAGTAAGAAAGTCATTATAGAGGCAGAAGGAATAGTGCAGTTCTCAGCCACATCAACAAAGGCTAGTCAGATGGCAGCTAGTTTAACTCCTTCCATGTATTCGCAACTCAGCTCAACGTTGCCTATTATCGTGTTACTGCATAAGCCACTGTGATCCCCTCGGTGTTCCTCACTGTTTGCTTTGTTTCTATTATTCAATGCATTTCCTTTTAAAAGGCAATCACGGTTCTTCGATAGTTTTCTAGATTTAAACGTTACTGTTGGCTATACTATGCGATTCTTTTTTGTTTCAGCTAGTCAAGCAAGAATTTCTATTCTTTTCCACTGATGTTGTCTCTTTAACTTTCCGTACGCTAAAACTAGGCATTGCAAGGTGCCTTTATTTTCTCTTTTGCGTCCTTCGTTACTTCTCTGACATCACTATCTCCTGATTCAGCCATCCCGATAGCACTTATCCGGTTAGTTCAACCACTTAGCAGCGACACACGCGGTAAAGCAAACAGCCTCACCTTCTAATTCAACAGCCTTTCTTCTCGCAAGGCCAGAATAATAAATGCTGCTAAACCGTCAAAAGTTATTTGGCGAAGATTATTGTTCGAACCAGAGAACACAGGAGAAAAGAGAAAATATCACTGTCTACGCCCGCTGTTTTCTTCAGCGCTATGCGTTGGCATGAAGTTTTGCCTAACAAACGTGCACGGCATTTCACGACAGTCAATAATTATAACTGTTCGGGGTATTGCTAGCACGCGCGCGCGCGTCATGTTACCCTTGAAATCGAATAGAAAATGTACGCAGCGAACGAAGGGAAAGTTTTAGCGGGTCTTGCATTTCACGCCCATGAAAGATTTGCCATTCATAGAAGTTTGTTGAATTGAGCTAGTTGGTACGGATTTACTTGCCAAGAACAGCATCCCTATTCTATCTTTTGTGCATGTGTCTTGTCTGTGTTGTGTATTCACACTGTTTTAGGGAAAATACCGTTAATACCAGCCAAAAAAGAAATAATCCGCAAAGTAGAATGCACGCTCTCCATATTCATTCGCATGCTTTGTGACTAGGACCTCACATATCTACCAATTCAAGCTTTGTGGGTGTAAACACGCGATGGTCTCCACGGCACCTCAAAATGTGCGTGCAACAACAAAAGGCAGTGGCTACAAAACTCTAAAATAATAAAAATAATTAAACTTTGGTATTTTACGTGCCGAAACCCCGACGTGATTATGCTGTTCGTGGGACGCCAGGTCAATGCAGAACACCGGGGTTTTTTAGCGTGTACCTAATGCATGGTCCATGAAGGTTCTTGCATTTCTCCTCTGTCAAAATGCGGCGGCTGCGGCCAGGATTCAATCCCGCGCCTTCGGTTGTAGGAGCACAAAACTCGATAATACCAACCTGGGATGTGGATCTTCTCACAATGAAACGTCAGAGATAGGCCGGGCAACACAAGCTATAAACGAAACAACAGAGAAGACCCACGTTTCTAACGCAAAACGTTGAACAGACGGGACACACATAAACACGAACATTCAGGTGCCGCGAGTGTGCGTGTTTAACGGTGTCTCTGGCGTCAGAACTTAGTCTGTTTGGGCTCGGAAACATGGTCCCGCAAGCTCTAGCCGGCCCAAAGTAAGACTATGTTGCAGCAGATAACACCAGCGTGCAAAAGAGACATAAAAAATAAAAACAAAGAAAGGTACAAGGCTAAGCAGGATCTAATAGGAAGCGTTCAGCCACACAGTGGACGTGATTGGAATGCCGGAAGCCGACCAGAGCCCTTGAACGTTCAGTCTCCTCACCGATTAAGGAGATCACGTACGCTCTCTTCACAGAATGCTTTCCTATTTATCCTCTATTCTCGTTAGCAATGGGCGCAGATCCAACTGACAAGGTAACTTGGTTTCACAGCAATCTTTCCTCGTTAAGCTGAAATCTGCTGGGGCAGCGATATTGGATGGGACACACTGGGTAAAAAGACTGCATCGCTACGGCGTAGCCTGCAAGCAAGAAGCGATAGGGGGAGGCACGTATCGTAATTGGCGGATGCATTAAGCATGCAGGCACAGAAGGCAAAACAGAGTGATTCACCGACCCGTTCGTTCGGCAAATACGTATGTTCCAATCGAACGGCAACGCAAGAGAAGACGATTGAGATACGCGCGTCTGTTTTGTTTGGCCCGTAAAGCTCGAGGATCGAAAGAAATGCAGTGTCCATAATTGAATCGTAAGCTGCTTGGAAGATGGGACCTGAAAGCACCACAGCGAGAGCGATTCTGTCAATTTCTTTTTCAATAAATAATAAAGTATTGCCGGGGGCGAAAGTGTCCAGGACGCGCGAGCGTCGACCGAATTGCGTCGCTGCGCTATCTGTCGATATCATCCGCGCTATCATCTGTGTTCGAGACAACCAAAAAGCTAACATGCTAGCTGCACTTTCTGGCGGTCCAGAACGAAAATGATAGCGTGGTTGATCCCGGCAGATAACTCAGAAATGCAATTCGGTCGACGCTTGCGCGTCCTGTGCACTTATGTCCACGATAGTACATAAATCCCAGTACTCCAACATGTACTCCTGTTCATCTTTATTGTTTGTGAGCGCATGCAGCAGATATTCGATTAGTTAAGAAATGCGGAAAATCTCGATAAGCTGAAAGAACATTTTTGTTTTTCTTTCCCAACAAAGTGTATTCTACTTCACTGCTGGTGCAAATTTCCGGTAGAGGCCTAATCGTGCTGCTGCCGAAAAACTAGCACAAATGTAAAATACGCCTGGTTACTGCAATTGGCTGTGTTTCTTTCAGCTCTGAGCCACCAAGTGGCTGCACCGTTAAAACCTCCGCCCCTCCGGCAAAACGCTCAGTCCACCTGCTTTTACCGTAATACCGGGCAAACTAAAACTCTGTAATGAATCACTTCCAGTTTGCCCGCTTCACCATCCTCCTGCATGTTATGTTTTATGCAATTAATTTCGCGAGACTATCTGGTCGTGCAGCTCTTCCAAAGCGAAAGCACTTTGAAAGCAGTTTCTCCAAGGCATTTACGGTAGGCTACCTTTTTCCTTTTTTCTGAACAATAATGAACTATAAGAACAGAAATTCCTAGGCCATTGTTCTCGCAAGAACTGCGCGTGTAAAGGCTATTGGTGTGCTGCTTAAGTTTCTGAGGCACACAGGCCTACAAAGAAGAGCTGAGAAAGATACCTTCTACCAATGTATTGTGTATTAGCTATATGTTGGTTGGCCTTTTATTATTTTCTGACTTTCTTCTTACATCTCTAACCGCACAGGGAATGCATAAAGAACTACCGGTGGTTAACTCATTGCATCTCTATATATAACTTCTTTCTCTGTTTCTCATTTTTGTGAAGCTCATGCGTATACAGCTACAGTATCAGATAGCAGAGAAGAGTTTCATGTAGAATGGACGCATTGCGGACCTTTCGGAATAAACACACTGCGCGACAACAATTGAGCGCACGTAGACCTTTGCCTTCAACACTGCACAACACTTCGTTCACGTACTATCACGTTCAGTACGAGATACAACGCGAAAACACTTGACAAAGCGGTTGCGCGTTGTAGCTCATACTGAGCGCGAAAGTGCTTGATTATGATGACGAGGAGCAACGATAATAGCCGCAGCAGCAGCAGCAGCAGCAGCAGCAGCAGCAGCAGCAGCAGTAGCAGCAAGAGTGCGCTCGAGGGCTGTACCGCGAAGAAGAGCGACACGGATGGAGAAAGGAAGCCCGGACACCTCGGCTGATGGATTGCTGTGGACGCGACTTCTAATGGGAAAGTAAGGAGCTTAGCCGAAGGCTCGGGGCGCAATTACATCGTCTCGTCTTTCTCCTCCAAGGCTGGCCTCTCTCTCTGCGGGGGAGGGGGGCGCCTAGCGCACGCGATAAAGAAGGGCGCACAGGGTAGGGAGTGAGTGAGTGAGAAAAAAAAAAACTTTGAGAAACACTAAAACAGGACAGCGTCAAAAAAGTAGGCTGAAATCAACAGTTAGAAAGTCGTGGTAACGGAGACTCCGAGAACACAAAAGAACGACTAAGAGGGCTTAGGAGAGCCGGAAGTGAGATGAGAGTGTTGATAAAAAGGCGGGCTCAAGTGTTGTCCGGTCTGGCTGCAGTTGCTGGCCGCCATATTTTTACTTTGCTTTTTGCCTCAATTTCGAGCCAACTTTCTTTTTATGCTTCACTAGTTACGGAGCTCTAGCAAAACATCCTTCAGTTATTGTCCTAACCTACACTTGTGCTTGGTGTAAGAATAGAAGCATATATAAGGGGTACAGGCAGGTGTCGTAACTTTGACAAAAAGGTCTGAGATAGTGGCCGCCATCTTTGCTTTCCTGTCATGCTACAATTCCTCTGCATCTCTCGGGTTGAAGTGCTTCGTTTTCCTCCAAAGTTAGAGTGGCTTTAAGTAGGAAATGACGGAGCTTGCTTGTTTATCTTTTACGTGCGGACAGTTGCACATACGTAAAAAAATCCAGTATTTGCTTTTTCCGCAAAATGAAAGAAGACGAGCATGTAAAACAAATTCATGCTTTAAATTTGCACGAAAGAGGCGTTGTTTACTTATAAAAAATGATGATATATTGTGATGATAATGATGTATATATATATACACACACACTTCTACCATGTTATCGGCTTTACACACTTCACCACAATTATTTTTGTTTTCATTCTGACACTGCTAATGCTAACACGCATAAAATATTCACAATAAATTAAGGGCATTCAGAGGATTTCTTTTAATTGGGGTTCCTGTATGTGTTCCCCATCAGACAGCATACACATGGCACCTATCTTTGACGGACTCCTTGGACAAACTAGGGATGCTGTAAAGAAGACCCCTACATCCTCCGTATTCCCGACCCCTCCAGCTCTGCGCCCGTCCGAAGTTGAGGGTGCGTCGTCGACAGAAGCCGGAAAGTCTGACTGTTCAGAGGAATGGCCGGCGCTATATCATATGAACAGATTTCCAAAAAGAGGCGGCGTGCCATCCCTACACTGGCATGTACTACAGCTATTTATAACGGGACAATCGCAGATAGATGTTACATCTATACAACGGTCATTGAGGGACGCTGTCCGTGTGCTCCCAAATAATCAGCACAGTACTTCTGCTCAACGTGCAGTGTATGTACTTCATAGACTGAATATAGTGCTTGCATCCCTTGTGTAGAGGACTGCTCCAAAGCTACCATCAATTTGTGCATTGAAGGTCCAAACGCACCCTAAAGTTTCGTGCGCTTCCCTTGAACTACTGCGTGTGGAAAGGACTATACACTTCAGCATGTATCTTTTTTTAAAATTTAGGACGCGGTGTGCATTTTTTTTGGTGATCTATTCTCTCTTTTCCTTAATGTTTCGTCCTCCCTTGTCCACTTCCCCGAGCGCAGGGTAGTGAAACGGATATTGCGGTATGGTTAAGAGAAAGCTTTAGCTCGGCTGTTCATATATCCAAATACATGTAAAATGAGAATTCATTTTTCTCGGCAACCATTCCCCCAAATTTGACTAGGTTTGTTGCAAATAAAAAAGAAAAATCTAGTGACCGTTGGTATTGAATTTTAGATTTAGTTCATCAAATTTTTCGTTAGAAATTTGCAAAAAGAAGGAATTTTCAGAAAACGATACTATCAACTTAACAACTCTGTAACACAATAATAACAAATGACACCACGATTCTGTGAACTGCATATAATAGTACATCTAAAGCGGGCAAAATTGATATGTTACACATGAATCTAAAGAAATTATAACACGGAAATACAGCTTTTGCAGAACCCTTGTAGACAACGTAAGAAGTTCACGTGACATATAAATTGATAAATCAAATTTGTCTGCTCTCAATGATCTAATGAATGCCGTTTACAGAATAATGATATCTGTTTTGATGCAGAGCTATTAATTTGTAAACTTCATGCTTCTATAATTTTGAATCTTTCGAATTATTGAAAGCTTTCTTAACAAAATTCAGGCCTTAAAAAGAAATTCCGCTTGAAACAGTCACTGGAATTTAACTTTCTTTCTCAAATGCAACACAAGTTTCATCAAAATCCTCCAGCGGTGATCTCAGAAAAGGGTTTTCGCGTTTTACATGTAATTTGGATGGACTGCGTAGGAGTTGGGCCCTCTTAAGCTCTTAAGCTCCATGCTCCTCTTAAGTTCCATGTATTTCTTTCTCTATCTCAACAGGCACTTCACTCCATGGCTGTTACTACGGAGGAGTACAGAACAATGGTAGAGGTAAAGCTGTCTTCAGGACTCTACCGGAAATAAAGCTGCCCTGAAAGGGTTTACTTTAACGAGGTCATATCGCATTTTGTTGTAGCTCAAGCTGAACAAGGACAACAGAAAGGCACATCTGGCACATACAGCGCTAACTTTCAACAACAGATTTCCCGTTCTCGTCGCTATATATACACCTTCGAAACGTCATACAACACGTGTAATATTTCGGTAAATATGAACAAAAAATTGACATGGAACCACACGCAAGCAGTTGTTTTACTCACATATTCACAGAGATGTACACGTTAAGCGCGAACAAAGATGATTGAGCTCTTTTGAGGATAATGAAATGGAAGGTTTACTGACGCATGCGTCGCCGAATGTTGATATGTGTCTAGCTTCTATTATCAGGCGCGTCATCTCACACGTGCTTCTACTCATGATGACTGTTTCTATAAATCTGGGTTTGGATTCGCATCTCTGGCAATGAATGGCAAAAAAGCCGTCAGCGGCCAAGTTGTTTCTTTGTTATTGTGTTCTCGTAGCCTGTCCTTTATGCATATACCTGTTTGACCAATGTAGGATCGCCCACACCCGAAATGACTGCGGTATACCACACCCGCGATGCAATAAATGAATTTCTTTTTGTGTTCCTTTTCGCATGGGGTACGGGCGATTTTTTTCTGGCATTGTGTTTCTACACAGGCTGACCAATTTATTAGGCGTCGAAAATACGTTGATGCCGCTCCTTCCAGCAATCCTCTTTAATCTATGGGAGAACCCGTGTATGTGGGGGATGACAGCAACCTTTCCTTTGTTCATGTCAGTGCTCGACACGTGCACCTGTTCCGAACTGCTTTGCTGCGTCTTCTTAAGCAGTCCTTCTGCGACTGACACAAGCACTTGGCTCGGGTAACCAGCGCAGCTTAAACGCGAGGCTTGCCGTCCGAAGCTATCGTGCATTAGGTGCCGGCATGATTTCTTCAGTGCTTCGCTGAAACACATCTTCGCGATTCCCCTCTTCACAAGGTTCGTATGCGCGGAATGAAATGGTAAAAGTAGCTTACTTGCCCTAGATTCGTAACACAAGCAGGTTTTCTTATCGGAGAGCACAAAGTTGATGTCAAGGAATCTAATCCTCCCGTCACATGGCATTTCAAAGTTCACTTCGAGTGGGTTCAGAAAGTTACGAATAGCGGTACAAATGGGAGAACGTCCCTCCAATCAACACTCCGCCTCGGCTGAATGATGATATTCATTGGCACCCTCTCTAAAAGGGGGCGGACGCAAATAGTCACGTTGCTTGCTTGATTTATTCAGGTTTTGCTACACTTATCACCATCTAGCCATTTGCCTATCTGATCTAGATATTAATTTTCGCATTTAAAACCGCTATCAATATATTGAACCGTTACCTACGCTTGTAATGGGTCTGCTTCTATCAATCTATTGGCCGCATTCTTCCCACCAATTATATAATCGTCTATTACTAATGTCGACTGCTGACCAGTTAATTCTTCCATATTTATTGAATCCGAAGGCTCCTTGAAGGTAAAGACTACTTACGGCTCTCGTTTGGTGAATACCAGGGCATTTCATTACGATGTGCATAGTCTTTTCCGGGATTCCTTTGCAGTACACGCATGCCTCATCCTGTGGCGCACACTTGATCCAGTCTGCTTTTGTCAGGAGGCAGCCAGCTCGGGCCTGACATCGCAGGGCATTGCCTTTTAAATGGACAGATAACCAATTTGCATGGTGCCTACTTTGTTTATTGCAATGGAAAGCTTACCGGTCAGAGTCTCTAACCATGAATTGGTAACGCGGAAAACGCCATGGAAAATGTTTTGTCAGAATTTTTCTATCTCCAGTGAGGATGTAGTCGGTTACTGGAAGCATGTTGAAAAGGGTGATAGGTGACCGTGATACCAGTTATAGGCCCGCATTAGTGAGAGGCAGACGGCAAGTACGGCCGCAACTGAGAAACGGTATTATTTTGTTTATCAAGTCGCTGTTCCTGCGATTCATGTTTTCCGAACTGTTAAAATATTTCTGCAATAATCGCTGCGCGTTTTCGTGATTTCCTGCTCCACTGCTTGGGCATTTAAACAGTTGAGGAACGTATGACAATACCCACGTTAGTGTCTCGACCATCGACTACTCCCCAAATCTTCCCCTTCGGCGAAATCCGCCCACCGGCACTCAGTAAGGCTAGATTCACAGAACCGGACGGATAGTCAGTGCCTGCAGATCAGCATGACGTAGCTCACTGCCGCCAAATCACATCGCGTCCAAAGAAACCGCTTACAAGTTTCTTGCAGTGCGATTCATCGGAACTCAGCCACGCCATACTCGTCTGCGGACTGATTAAGCTGTCCGTGCGGGTCGTGTGAATCCAACTTAAACCGCCAGCTGTGTTATCGCACACTTCGCACCTCCACCTCCTTTACTAGGAAATAACAGCCTACCACGTGGAAGCGATGCCGGGACGGGTCAGGATATATACCGGAACTTCGGTGGCTGATCAGACGCATGTAATCTAGCTTGACGGCATCAATAAAGTTTTGGGAACGATGCAACCCCCGAGCGTGAGCGCCGTGTGAATACATATGCAAAGCTAAGTGTAACAAAGGTTCAAGATTACTTTCACCTTGCCACAATATTAAGGCTTTCACTATATAATCTTTCTAAGAACATGGGTGCTCTATTCAGCTCGGAATCTCGAGCACGGTGGCCTGAATGCAGCGCCGACTTAAGTCTGTTGACAACGAGGGCTACGGCATTGAGCGTGCGTCACCATAGATATAGACACTTCTTTCGGTGAGATAAACGTAATACTAGTGCTATTGAGTCACAGTTCAAGAAATTCTCGAGTGTCACCAAGCGCACTTTTGACAGGAAAATCTGTCAGAAAAGTTCACGGTGCATTCTTTCAGCCGCCGGAGAGGCTTCCCGCATGCATCGTAGGCTTTGGAATTTGTGGCAAACTTAGCGCTTTAAGTTCGAAAGGAGCAGCATCGATAAGCCTTCCGTATACGCTGTCACACGGGTGTGTACAAAAAGTTTTTGTATGAAAGTCGCGGTGAATACGCGGTTAAAGGTAGGTGACTACGAGATCTGATAATTTGCATTTGAATCACGTCAGAAGACGTTCACATGGAATACGGAACGACCAAGCATGGACATGGCAGTATAGCTTCGCAGATTCAGTTCTTTTTGTCTTTCTTAAGTGTGCTAATGCAATTATGCAAAATATATCCGTTCTATACGCCAACATCCAAAAGATTTTCCTTCTGGACATCAAAAGACCAATTGCGTTTGAGTCACCGTATCCCAGTATATCGCGCAGAAATCTTTGACCACATAATTTATTGAATAGCCTGCGTTCCGTAGTTCACGCAAGCAGTACCCCCGAGTGTCAGTCTAACCGTGCCTTTAAATGTTACATTCAGAGAATGCATTTCCAGTCTGCACATCTGTTATAGCCAGCTTCACTGCACAACCTATATTACGTAACCCGCGAAAGCAGCAGGCATGACGAAATTTCCTCTGCTTGTAGCTTGTTTGTAGGTTAATTGCCTTCACAGAATTTTTGTCTTTTTCACTATACTTTCTTTTTCTTTAGGTGAAGAAACCTGAGAGGGTTCGCTATTTGTGTCGCTAGTTATGACTGTTAATATAGAGAGCGAAGACCTGATCTGAAAAAAGGAAAGCTGAATTCAAAGAGCACCGATACCAAAGTAAGAAACTGCGTGACCGTGACCGCAATAACTACATCAGCTCAGTAGGAAATGATGTTTCTGAAAAGCCTGGAAATTTTCTGCAAATATCTGAAACTGAGGTCGATACCAAGTATAACAGATGCTATCTCTGTGTAAACAAGCAATCGTGAAACTATCACGCATGCCTCAGTTGAGCTTGCACAACGCTTTCAATCAGTTTTCAGCAGAGGAGGTGGCTCCACTTTGTCCTACCTTCCGCTGCACAGTGGTGATGTGCCAAGCACTGCGTCTATTAGTGAACAACTTATCGCTAAAAGCATTCCCAGTGCAAGACTGTCACTGTCATGTGGCTCTGATGGCATACCTATTTACATTAATTAAATTATTCAGTGTGCATAGTCCAATCCTAACTTGCATATATAACACCTGTCTCAAAACCCGGAAATTTCCTATACGATGGAAAGTTTATCTTGTAAAACACGAATCTTGCTCGATAACCTAAGCACAGAACTATGGACCGATATCTCTGCTATGCTCTGCTTCTAAAATATTTACGTATGTCCTGCATACATTATTCGCATGCAGCGTACACGGAACAGCCCAATACCTCATCAACGTGACTTTGTAGGAAAAAGGACACAGCGCAAGAAAGACAGGGACACGAGAGAGCGACACGCACACAATGCTGTGTGCATGTCACTCGCTCGTGTCCTTGTCTTTTTCGTGCTGTGTCCTTTCTCCAATAAATCACCAACAAGCCCAAGCTTTCACGCTATGACTTTATACCGGGCCGTTTAACAACAACAAACCTCGACAGCTTCATGGCCCACCCATCAGAAGCAGTGAACAGAAGTCGTCCTGACACTGTTTACTGTGGCTTAAGCAAAGCGTTTTATGTCGTCAGCCATGCCCTGTTGCTCGCCAAACTTTACGAAACTGGTGTTTTTGCGCCAATAATGCCTTTTCTGCAGGACCTATAGCTGTCAGACCGAGCATGCTATGTTATCTACAATGAAGAGTCCTCAAGTACGTCAATAGCTATCAGGGGTGTGTCAGAAGGCTCTTGGACCGCTTCTCTGTTGTGTATTTGCAAATTATGTATCCAACGTCATACAGAGCTTGTTTTTCTTGCTTTGTGCAGATGACAAAGATATTCAGAGAAATTCGCGTTTTTCGTGCCTGCGCTCTACTTCTACGATACGTATCTGCCATTAATAAGATTGTTTATTATTATTAATTTTAATATAATTACTACAACCAATTTTCTACTGGGCACGTGAGAAATGCTATAACATTTAGATGCATGTGCGTCAGGAAATAAAATGTGCATATCTTATTATACTTACTATATATAGCATACATAACATAACATTATATAGCATACCATAGCATAACATAACATAACAAAACACAATAAAGTACCGCATATAACATGCAAACAAATTGATTAAGGTTTCTGGTAGTCTGTACACCAAGCGCATGACAACCATACCATGGAACATGGAGGACACATAAGCAACACAGGCAAGAGTAAAGAGTACACGTGCCATGCACGAATGGTCCCCCATATAACATAGACCTCATCGTTGTTCTTGGGCACGGTAAACAAATCATTGATTGATTGATTGATTGATTGATTGATTGATTGATTGATTGATTGATTATTACAAGCTATCTACGCGACCGGTACTGCTACGTTAGCGTAAATGGTCAGTCGTCAGAACTTTACGCGGTTACAAGCTGAGTTCCTCAAGGGTCTGTCCTGGGCCCTCTTCTTTTCTCGCTGTTTATTAACAACGTTTCGACAGTCATTCAAAACTCTTCAATTTTGTTATACGCTGATTACGCAAAACTTTTCAAAACGGCGAAAAATCTTAATAATTGCGTCGCTCTTCCGTAGGACATTGCAAAATTTGCGTCATGGTGCGCTGGAAACAAGCTGGTCATAAATGCATCAAAAACGAAAGTTGTAATCTGTACGCGGAAGACAGGAAACAGGACTTTATTTCCCTATACGTTAAACACGTTCTTCTGTCAAGAGCTTAGCGAACAAATGACATTGGAGTGTACTTCGATAGCTCTCTGAGTTTGTCGCCCGACGCTCAACAGACGGGGCAGCGTGCACTTCGAACGCTCGGCACAGTGTGTCGGGTGACGGGAGACTTCGAACAACGTGCACCATTCGTAACTTTATATAACAGCGCATGCCTTCCAGTTCTTGAGGTTGGTTTAGGGCGGCAATTGCAGGTCAAATTGTCAACTTCTCGAAAATGTGCAAAAAAGTTCACATCTATATTTAAATATCGTTTCTGTCAAAAGCCTTCCATCTCCATAGAGCTGACACAGACACTTACGTTACGTAACTTCACCTGTAGAGACGCAATAAATAGGATGTTCTTTTTCTTCACAAATTACTACATGGAAAAATCTGCTGCTCGCACTTGATTTCTAATCTGCGCTTTTGCAAGCGGCCTACGATGCTTACTATACGCCGCTTATTCTCGCGGTGACCGCAGAAAGGCACAAGGAAACAACGCGCATTTCAGCCTTAGATTATTGTGACCCCCTGTTTAGAGAGCAGGCGATATATAACGCCCGTTATGAACTCCTAGATATCTTCATGCCTAATTTTAATATTTTCCTAAGAGGAGTTGCAGAGGAATTTCAATAATCGAAAAAAAAAAACTCTCATATCTGTTATGTGTTCCGTCATTCTGCAATCCTCTTTTTTTTCTCCACTTTTGCTTTGTATTCTCTTCATGCCCAAATTTTATGCTCTGTTAAAGTCTGTATGCGCGAAATTATTATTGTGTTTTTTTACTTGTGCGCGTGTGTGTATGTGTGTGTGTGAGCTTGCACTGTTCTTTTGCATTGTTTTGCCAAGTGCGCCAGCATCAAGGCCCTCGAAGTTGTTCCTGGGCACTTTAATGAACACTTTTGACTGATTAAATATATTATTATTATTATTATTATTATTATTATTATTATTATTATTATTATTATTATTGTTGTTGTTGTTGTTGTTGTTGTTGTTGTTGTTGTTGTTGTTGTTGTTGTTGTTGTTGTTGAAGTATTGCTGCTTCTTGGGCGAGCTTTTAGTTCATACTGTGCAGGGCTGCGCTAAATGACAAGGACTGCGTGAGGCATACAAGGACACATAAGAGAGTGAACCAGCGACTGACGTTTATTGAAATTTCACGTGTTCATATGCAAGTGCAGCCTCCTGCATTTTTAATGATATCGCGCGAGGGCTGACTACATGTCTCGTCAGCGCGTCATATCGGCGAGAAGAGGAGAGCGATCGGCAATGTACGCGCGAGCACACAAATAGCGGTCAAGTGCGGGCGTCTTCTGTGACGCTGTTCGCTCCGGAAAATGCACACGCGCTGCCTTTTTGTTTTCTTGCTTTTTTGATCGATGCGATGTATTAGGAGAGGTGGGCACATTTGCGTTGCAATGGCTACTGCTCATCACTTGGCGAAGAAAATTGCGTCGTGAAATGTGGCGAAATACACAGAATAAACCCAGCCAGCACGAACTCATAATTCTGGACCTTAGTCAAGGAAGCCACAGAAAGTACGTATGCACCAGTTGTACAAGAAAATACATGTTCCATTAAAAATTCTCCAAACTCTTATCAGTGAAGTCTGACCATTCACAAAGAATACCTCGTATATACTGATAAATTCGTTTTATTGTTGTTCTTTTTTTATCTTGGTCTCACGTGGCGTGCTTCAGTACAGTAATACACACACACACAAAAAAAGAAGAAGAAATTGCATCGGAGATGACGCCTGTTAGTCGTGCATGTGCTATGTTTCACGCCAACTTCATTCTTCTTTTTGTAAAGAGAGTCGCTCCGAGGACACGCGCTGCCAAGGCGTTCGTCCTCCCGAAGTGAGCAGCGTGGCAGACGACGTTCGAGTGGGAGTGGTGCTTTTCGTGCACGAGAGCAGCGTCGGCTGTTTCCGCCTCTCGCCGTCACAAGGCGCTGCCATGCAGTGCGGTTGACGCGTGCGCGATATTATATAGCTGCAATCATCATGCTTGTGTGCGAGCAAGTCATAATTTCTTTTTACGTCCACAGTAAATTATTCATGATGCACACAATTACAACAATCTCTCATTGAGTAGACGACTTGAAGCAGCCCGCAAATGCAGGACTTGTAACCTTTGTTCCAGGTTCGACACGACGCTATCGATGCAGGGTCGAAATCGCGAAGGCGGCGCAGGGCTGCATTCATCAGTGTATTGTTCTGACCATTCTGAGCACGTCCCAGACAAGAAAAAGCTTTATGTGTCAATCGAAAGGATGAAAGCAAATCACGGCGGTATGGCCCAAGGAAAACAAGAAACGAACGCCCGCTTTCGACTGTTGGTCAATATATTGCACTTTGTTTACTCCCAGTAATGGGATGAACACGGCAACAATGACGCCGACCGGAGGACGAAATGGACGTAATGCCATGACTTATGTCTTTGCATGCGTACACTGCATGGGTCTTTGAGAAACAAGCGCGTCGTTCTTGTTGTTTTTGGGTGCCCTACTAATGCACTTCCGTTCTGTCCAACTTTTGCTTGCAACATGCTCTTCTTGATAGTCAACGACAGAGCTAGTCATTAATGGTGTCTCCATTCATGAACAAAACATAGATCGGGTGGCCGTCTATGGAAATGACTCAATTAATCGCTCGTCCACTCCGACTTGCATACTTTGAGAAGCCATTCACAATAGTTGTTCAGTAGTCTGGCTTAAGCTATTTCACGCCGCAAAATTTATCCTAGAAAGGTTCGACCGTGCATGCTGGGAAATCTGTTCGACCGCTACTTGTTAACAAGCTGGGCTAGTGAGTTCATACTTATTATGATGAAAAATACGCGAAACAATGCGGAAAATACTGCGAAGAAAGGAATGGTCTAGCGGCTGAGTTTACTCAGAGAAGACGAGCACACGTTTTAAAGAAGGTTCCAGCATGCGCAAACACATTTGCGCACCAAACTTGGACTGAATACAATGGAAATAAGATTGCAAAAACACACGCTTATTGTAACATACACTCGAAGAATAGATGTTCATTGCTGCGCAGGCCCACAGACGTATCTTTAATACCAACGCTCTTCTCTGTCCGGTCCTTTCTTCACACGATTTCAAGCCTTTTGCACCCTAATAAATGGACTTGATATTTGATCAAATGAAATCATGGGATTTACCGCCCCAAATTAACGAATTGGGGTGGTAATCGTTCCTTTCTTTTCGTTCCCAATTTGTTGTAACTAATGACTCCACATCTCACGCGGTTCCAGTCGAATCCGGTGTTCCACAAGGGTCTGTTCTTGGTCCTCTTTTATTTTTAATACATATTAACGATTTACCTGATAAAATTTCCTCACAACTTTGTTTATTCGCTGACGACTGCGTTATATATCGAAAAGTGACTAATGCATCTGAGATAGCTACCCTTCAATCTGATTTAAATAACATATCTAACTGGTGCCTCACTTGGTGCATGGAACGCAACATTAACAAATGCAAATCTATGCGGATTTCTCGTTCTAACACAACTTGCCCTACCTACGCCCTTAATGACTGTCCCCTTCAATCCATTACATGCTACCGTTATCTTGGCATTCATATAACCAGCGATCTTTCTTGGAAGCAGCATGTACAATATGTAATATCTAAAGCTAACCGCTCCTCAGGATATTTGAAAAGAATTTTTTCGCTTGCGCCAGTTTCATTAAAACGGCTGTTGTACACGACATACGTACGCCCCCAATTAGAATATGACTCATCCGTTTGGGATCCTCATCAGATCACATTAATTAACGAAATTGAATCGGTGCAAAATCGCTCTTTTCGTTTCATCTTAGCTAACTACCATCGCACCGCTAGTGTTACATTAATAAAGAGTACCCTTCAAATTCCATTATTATCTCTCCGCAGAAAAGAGAATCACGCATTTCCCTTTTTCATAAAATCTACTACCACAACGCATCTCTTCGCCCTCATTGGATCCAACCTGCGCCTTATTATTCGGCTCGTCGTGACCACTTACATAAAGTTAACGTACCCCGTCATTACACCGATGCGTGCTCACAATCATTCCTTTCTAAGACTTCAGTCGACTGGAATAATCTACCTACATCATTAGTAAGCATCAGTGACCCCACTCATTTTAAGAATGCACTAATCAACATAAAATAATGTATGGTGGCAAATGGCATAATTATATGTACTTATTCGTGAACATTTACTGCTTGCTAAAGTGTATTCTTTCTGTATTTTCATGTTATGTAAGTCTCTGTTATTTGTTATGAATGCAGTACTACTTTTTTCATATTGCTTTTGTTCCTTGGAAATTCTTTGAACTAATCCTGCATTTTTTACTCTTCCAATGTATTCTCGCCCCTCCCCTCTGCACTGTACAATTATGTAACTTGAGGGTACCACAAATTAATAAATAAATTGACTATGAGCGTCCTCGTAAAGAACTGCGGGAGCCAGAAGAGGGGCCTTGTGAAGAATGAATAATTTCAACCTACTGGAGTCATTTGGTGTACTCCTAAGACACAGCACAGGAACCTTTATGTATTCCCGCACTCATATGAGTGTGCACTCCAGTGGTTAGACTAAAGTCGACCGCACGATGTCATTTTCAGCAAAGGGACACCATAGACATTGAGCAACCAACCGCGGTTGCTGATATTTTGGCATGAATGCTCGCCGTAAGTAAATATATTTTTGATGTCCTCACCGATTTATTTCACTCGATTTTAATCTTCACGGAGCTGTCGAACAATATATTAGAGTATGGAAGTATTGTTGAGAGCACCTACAAGCAGTACTTCACAGATAAATAAATAAGTAAAAATAAAGCGCTTAGATTTACTCATTTGAAGCATTAGTGGTGTGAAAGTTTGATGTCTCCTCCACTATACAAGCCCGAATTCGTATCTTGTGTACACGGTGATTTGTTGCTTCTGTGAAGCTCCTATAATATCGACAAATCAACGTATCTGCAGCTACTTGCTCGTCGTTCATCATGACAAGTGCAAACAGCCATTTGCTGCTCGTTCTGATACTTTAATGTGCTTATATTTTTCTGTATCTGTGGTGAAGTGGAAGAGGTTACCAAGTAATGTTGTAACTTTTGAGCCTGGTGGTACTTTCCATGATAAACTAAAGAGGTCTGCCCATTTACCTCATTTGCAGTCAGACAAAATGCTGTGTGCATTGTTGCCTGAACTACAGTTAGTGTGGGCTCCTTTTCTATCTGTGGTGCTCGTGCACCATACACTGTTGCTCTCTGCCAGAAAATATGTTTTGCTTTCAGAAGGATGCTCAAGCCTGAAAGAACGAAGCTCAAAAGAGTCTATGAGCCCCCATCCCTGCATGCTGACTTACGGCTGAACTATACGTAAGATGGCTTGGAGGACCATTCACAATTGTCCCCTTCTTTCTTATCCAAACGACCAGCAGTGCTTACCGGAAGTGTGTAGATGCAAGGAGACCACTAGTCACCTTCTCTGTGAATATTCTCGTTTCAGTACACCATGAATAAGTGCTCCGCACCACGCTCAACAAACATCCCGTTTTTCTTCTTGCGTTGTTTACAACTCTAAGACCAGGAACACAGAAACAGGAACACACAGACAAACGAATGGTGTTAAATGGTGCGTGGGCTGCTGTCTCCATGTTGCTGGTCTCCACGTCGGAGATAGCACGACAACAAAAACATGAGCAGCCACCAACTAGCGTTTTTGATCGCCCCATTGCTCGACAAATTTGAAAACAGTACCTTTACGGAAAACATAAATTTCAACGCTGTTCCTAGCCGACATCAGCCTGAGTGGCGTGTAGCAATAAGATGGATAGCTGGGCAAGTTGGTATTTGTTTATTGGAAAGGAAATAGTAGTTTCGCGGCCCGAAAAGACGAGTCACTGACAAGGATGGGGAGGTTTAGCATTTTGCTTGAGTTCCCCGGACGGTGTTCCAAGTATATGTGTGTGCAGAAAAATATCTGGCACCCTTAAACGTTTTAACGCACCTGTGTAGTGTCTGTATTAGCATTGCACAGACTACACTGCGCGGTCCGTAAAGCGACGCCAGGGAAATTAAGTTTTTTTCCAGATTCTGAGCACTGATATTGTTTTGTAGTTTTTATTAGTGTGAGGAGAATAAGTAAATAGAGCACGCGCTGTGATTCAAATGGTTCATGATTTTTGTTCGCGGGCTGAAAATTGAAATATTCTGAGGAGTAATTCAACCAAGAAAATCTGACCTGATTTCAACAACTTTTGTGGTGGAATATTATAGCATATACCTTGAATATACACACAGAGATATAACATACCCGTCGTTGTCTGCTTAGTCACTGTGGCGTTGCGCTACTAAGCATGAAGTCGCGGGTTCAAATGCCGCCCACGCCAGCTGCTTTAAATGGGAGCGAAATGCAAGAACGCCCGTGCATCACGCATTGGGGTGCACGTGCGTTACAGAAACACAGGTGGTCGAAATTATCAAGGAGTCCCCTACCACGGCACGCCTCATAATGAGATCGTGGTATGGCACGTAAAACCCCAGAATTTAATTCCATTTTAAGGATACCACACACACATACATAAATATATATGGAAGAGCATGGTGATGCCACCGGCCAAAATTCACCTTGGAGTGCGCATATAATTGTTATCGAAATAAAACCTAGAGTGCATCCCGCAATCACTCTGCACAACCAAATCTGCGTCATCTTCTTCCTGTATCGTCGTTGCTGCGCTCTAGTTTTTTTCCCCAGTTCTTTTAAAAGCACTCGTGCGTTTTCAAAGTCATCGGGGCTGAATGAAAGCGTTATCCTTGTCAGGCGCCTTCATCGTGTTTATGCGTACAAATATAATAACATTGTCATCTTTCTCTTCTTCTTGTCTGCCTTGCAATAGTTCCCGACAGTGAGCTAGTTGGCTCATACTTTCCGGGAATTCAGCATACACTTAGTATTTTGGTAGAACACAACTTTTTGTCTACTTTCATGTTGTCAGAATAGGTTTGTGCCTAATTCCCAGAAAGATTGTCCACCGTTTACCCTTCTCCCAATGCAGAGTACGAAAGAGAATAGTCACTCTGGTAAACCGCACCGCCTTTCATCTCATATTTTCGATCTCTACTGCTGTACTTCCGGCGCATGCAGATGGTAGCCCCACGTTTTTATATAGCATTCTTAGTACTAAATTATCCGGTTAGCATCAATAATTTTCTTCAGCTAAGCTGAACAAACTAGGAAATTTACTCTGAACTGAAACAGTCATCATGAAGCAATAGGTTCACTAGAAGAGAAAAGATCAACATCATGTCTTGTGTGTGTTTTGTTCTTGCTAAATTTATGATGGCGTCGTTCTTTGTATACTTGAATCATGTTTAGACTAAACCTACTCGTGGTTGGTCCTGTCATTTCAACCTTACTTCAGCACTTGCTTCATCTTTCAGTTACGCCCCCCCCCCTCCCCCCTCTCCTTAGCCCACCTTTAATCAAGCCGCCTTGTCGGAAGCTCGTAAAAGCAGATCAAAAGAGAGCTTCGTGCAACGAGCGAGATGGCGAGCAGTCAGGGAGACCGTCCGAAAGGTGGCTACTGATTAAGTTTGTTTCCAAGCCCTACTAGGTTGTTTACTAAAGAAGGCCCCTGCGCACCGAGGGTAAGGAGCCCTCAGTCCTGCCAAAATAGGCCGTTAAAAAAGGTAGCGTAAGCAATTTGGCGCACGGGGCCGAGCGCTGTTGCCCTAAGCGTGTGGGATTTAAGAGAACACCCCGAGATAACAGCCGTGCAGGCCGCGGACTGTGCCGCGTGCGAGTATAGTACACCTCGGCAATAAAAGTAAACGAGCTCGTGCATCATCCCCTTCTTGGTTCGTACGCTACCTCTTAAGTGAGCTTCGTTGCGGCTCATCGCACGGCAGCGCCCCCGAGTGTGAAAGAACCGGGGTTACGAGACGTGCGCCCAAACTGCTACTCTTTTGCGATGAACCCCGGAGGGTGTCGTACGCCTAGAGCGTGCGACGCTTTACGACACGGAGTGGCGCTTCCGCTAATCCGCGCACCCGATTCTCTCGCGGGGAGACCGAATAACTGCCTGGTGGCGCCTGCGACTTAAGCACTCGAACGTATTTAGCGAGCGACAGCGCTACGTCCCGTGGATGTTGGCTGCAGCAGAGCATTGCATTTTTGTGTTCCTTTTTAGCTTCGAAAATTTTATACCCATTGTCATAGGGTTGCGGTGATGTAGTTAGAGAGGAGTCATTACTACGAGGAGGTGTTTGCGATGCCAAATGCTGGCAGTATGTGCAAAGCTGTTCTGGTATGTGCAAAGCGCTCGTACCACTGAAAGAAGGAAAAAAAAAACAACGTCTGAGATTACCATACTCTCTAATGCGAAACTTGAGCGCAGCCCAATTGCGTGTTTTCATTTCGCGATATATTCAGGCGAAAAATTTGTGACCGCATACAAACCGACTGGCAGTGGGCCAGTGTCATCAGCACCTTCGCTGAGGGAAGCACGAGTGCGTTCACGCGGTTACGCTGAGGGGCGCCAACTCTCAATCCAGGAACGGGAGCCTAAGAGCTGCGCTCTAAAAATAATGTTTTGGCGTTAGGGCAGCGCGTATAGGACAAAGAGAGTGAAAACCACAGAACACAGACTTTCCTATGTTCGTCTACTGACCTATGCTATCACTTTCACCGACAACATAGAGAAAAAGAAATGCGGGGAGGTTCACCAGGATGCATTTGGTTTGCTATCCTTAAATTGGGGGAGAAAAACCTACACTGTAAGCCTTCCTAAATAAGGAAATGACGTGAAAGTACAATTGGACTTGCTTAATAAAAATAAAAGCTTAATTCGGGGGTGTTATTAGCAAAAATCCCAATCCAATCCCAAAGCACACTGTAGTGCAGGGCTTCGGATGAATTTTATCCACCCGGCGGGCGGCCCCATAAAAATGCGACCGGCGTGGCCGGGATTGAATCCATGACCTCTAGCTCAGCAGCGCAGCACCATAGCCGCTGGGCTATTACGGCGGTTGCACTGTCTTCGATGCTTTAAACTGTTCGTTCTAGCTTTTTCGCCGTCCTCGCATGTTACTCCGCCTACCGAAATATGACCCGAAAAATACGCCCAGATGGCTCCCATACTATTTAATAGTAACTGTATTAAATCAATAACTAATAATATACTCAATTAATAGTAAGTGTAATAAATCAATAACTAATATTATACTATATTAATATGTTATTACTCGGTGTTTAATAAACACCGAGAAATAACAGAAGCTCAGTACGGCTTTCAAGCAAACAAATCAGCAGAGATTGCTCTCGTTGACATAAAAGATAAGATAATTGAAAATATAGAAAAAGAAATGCTCACTCTTGGCTTATTTATAGATTTTAGCAATGCCTTCGACACTGTTCAACATAACATATTGTTAAGAAAATTAGAAAAATATGGTATTAGAGGAGTAGCAATAAAACTAATCCGGAGTTATGTAGAGAAACGTTATCAATATGTACGTGTTAACAATTGGTCCTCCAGCAAACTCGAAGTACAGCAGGGCGCTCCCCAGGGCTCTATTCTGGGACCCCTACCTTTTCTTATCTATATAAATGATATTGTAGCAATACATGGATCCCCGCAATTAATAATGTATGCAGACGATACTAATGTTTTTTTTCACCGGAGAAACCATGTAATGTTTAGAGACGTCAGTTAATGACTACTTAGTACAGTTATCTGCATGGCTTCAAAGAAATCGCTTGAGTCTAAATATAAATAAAACAAAGTACGTCATTTTTAAGCCAATTAATAAACATGACTGCTACTCGGTTAACATGAGATTTGAAGGACGCTTGCTGGAACAGGTTACTGAACAAAAGTTTTTAGGTGTCTGGTTTAACCACAACCTCTCATGGAATACTCACGTTATTCAACTAAAATCAAGCCTTTCTCGCAACATTGGGTGCATTTACAAAGTACAACATCCAATACCCAAACGTCTAAAGCAGGCACTATACTATTCACTGGTTTACTCTAGAATTAGCTATGGAATCTTGACTTGGGGAACAACAACAGCTACTAACTACTACAAACTTAATGTATTACATAAGCAAATTTTGCGCATACTGGAAAATTTTAAAGGCAACAAGCAGCTATTGAGAACACAGCCGTTATTTACCAAATATAACATGTTGAAGGCTGACCAGGCGTACTACTTTAAGCTATTGCAATGGATCAATAAAGTTACATATTTCCGCAGTGCCCAGCTCAAGTTCATACAGTACCCGAAACCCAAAACGAAAAATGCCGCAAGTTAGAACCAACTATGGAAGGCAAACATTATCTTTTCAAATAACCAATGCTCTAAACAGAAGAGATATGCAAGTTGACTTTAATAAAAAATGTACATACATTTAAGAAATACTGTAGGAAGTTTCTTGTGAACAGTGACATTATGTTTTTATATATTGTAATTTACCTCACAAAGTGCGCTTTGTTCTCCCTTGCCATGCTCCTCTCAGCTGCTGCAATTTTGATACACGGCTGTGAAATTTTGCTTGGTTTTTGTGTCTTGGCTTTTGTGATGAGTGCCATGACTATGAATGATGTTGTTGAACGTGCTGACTGGTAACTGAATTGCTGTGTTCTGTATTTACGTTGCAGACATTATGTTGCGTATGTAAATATTTTGTACCAATTATTGGCTGACTTCATATTCGAGCAGTGACTAGTCTCCCTTTTTAATATTCCCCACTGTCTGAACCCATGATGTCTGTCTGACTGAACTTTGTTGATGTATTTTGTCTGTGTATATTGTGCAAGGGGGCCGGGGCCCTTGTCAGGCGCTCTGTCGCCTTTAGCCTCGGTCCCCTCTTAGACTGTGCCTGAGGAAACAATAAATAAAGAAAGAAAGTTAGAATTAAAATCGTCGTGTGGTGTTGATGTGATTAACATTAAATTTTTACACCGTACTAGCGAGTATTGCTTTATAATTTCCGAATTAATTTTTTATCAGTCGCTTCACAACGACACATTGCCTCTAGATTTAATAACGCCTAAGATCATTCCAATTAATAACCCTTCTAATTATAGGCCCATTATTTTAACTTCAGTACCCTGTAAAATAATTGAGGACGTAATTTATTCTCAGGTTATCAATTATCTTGAATCTAACAATTTCTTTAGACCCCCATAGCTGGCTTTCGTAAAATGGCTTTCGTAAAATATTGTCCTGTGATACCCAGCGTCATTGCTTTACTATGACTTGCATTCCAACTCGGACCCAGAATTTCTTATGGACTGTATTTTTCTTCATGTCGCTAAATCATTTGACAAAGTACACCACAGATTAGTGCTTTCTAAACTAAATGCACTAAACATTGATGGTATATAATGTGCTTAACTGGATAGAAGCATTCCTAACACGTCGCATGCAATTCATAAACGCTAGTGAAGTTAATTCAACTCTAACATCCGTCACATATCGTGTTCCATAGAGGTCAGTTCTTGGGCCGCTCTTATTTTTTATCTACGTCAACGATATAACTGATAACATCCCATCTAGAATTGGTCTTTTTGCAGATGACTTAGTAATATATCGCAAAATTACCAATGACGCTAATATACCCTGTCTTCAGGACGATTTAAACACACTGCTTAACTGGACTAAAAAGTGGCACATGACACTAAACGTCAAGGAATGTAAATCGATGTGAATATCCCGTACTAATGAAGCCTGTCGAGCCTATTTACTTGGTATAATTCCTTTAGAGAGCATATGAAACTGCAAATATCTCTGCATCCATACAACCTATAACGTATCCTGGAAGCACCATATCGATTTTAGAACGGACTAAGCTAATCGCACACTTGGATATCTTCGCACAGACTTCTCGCTCGCACCATTATCACTCAAACGATTGTTATACATGACATGTGTTTGTCCACAGTTGGAATATGCATCATCAGTATGGGACCCACACCATGCCATCTCAATTAACTGCCCTGAAAGCGTCCAGAATCGCTCCGCTCCGTTTATACTTACTAATCACCACAGTACGGCAAGCGTAACACATATGAAGGCTACACTGAACCCCCCTTTCCTCTTAACCCGCAGGAAACAATCACTCCTATGCTTATTTGGTAAGATTTACTACCATACAGCAGCGCTTCGGTTGGCATGGAGTAATCAAGAACCATTTATTTCTTCACGTATAGGTCATACACATAAAGTACATGTGCCTCACCCTAACACACTAACACACTCGCAATAATTTTTGTCACGAACATGCACCGAGTGGAATGGTCTTCCCCCATGTATTGTTAGCATGGGTAATCCTCCTCAGTTTAACGCTGCTTTAGTTAACCACATCTAAATCATGAAACTTGTGGTTAATACATCATGTGACGTTTTTATTTATAAACACGATATTTGCAACATAATTACGTTTGTATTGATCTATCATTCCTAACTTGTGTATGAACAAGTGTATCATAAGATTTCTCTGGTGAACTACCATCATCATTTTTTCCGTATTATAAAAGTGTTTATAATGATATGTAATTAGCGAGCTAGCACAATTTTTCATTGTTACTTATGATATCCCTTTTCTGTATAATCCTATTTTGAACCTCTTTTATATAGCCTTTCCCCTCTATTACGTATACTTACTCTAAGCAAGTGAGTGAGTGAGTGAGTGAGTGAGTGAGTGAGTGAGTGAGTGAGTGAGTGAGTGAGTGAGTGAGTGAGTGAGTGAGTGAGTGAGTAAATAAATAAGGTTATCTAGGTAGAGAGTTACAGAAAAGCCATCTAAAAGGGCCTTCTTGTTTTACGTATACCGTGGCCTGCTTCTTAGTTCTGTCAAATTAATTGTTTACTATTGCTTTCCTACCGCCTAATTTCGCGAGACTACTTGTTGGTCATTCTACAAATTTCCATCATTCGCTTGATTTGTCTGGCACAGTTGTCGACTGACGGCGAGGCCAGCCTGCGTCTCAACAATTGCTCTCTTCTCCGATGGCGTAGTGCGCAGATTACAACGGATGGTCTTCTTACTTTTTTTTGGACAACTATGAAAATAAAATTGATGTGATTTAGAGAACCTTCCCTTGCTTGTGTTTGCGGTGCCCGAATTGCACATCACGAACGCATGGGATGTAAGCCATTACGAATGACTCAGATTTGATAATATATTTCTGAGCACTTTGGAGTAAGAGCTTTTCTCGTGGCTTTTACACGCACAACGTATGCATTGAAAGATGTTACTCAAGATAACGTGTAGGACTTGCCATTTTTGGTACGTCCGAAGAAAGAAACGAAATTGCGACCATGTGGTAAATTAAGCTACCTGCGATATATATTCAGTACGTGCTTTTTCATCAACTAGTGTAAGGATAATCACAAACCCCGCAAACTTTGTACGGTATAAGTTCCGCAATAGTTACAAGATGCTTTGAACAATACTACCGTCTAAGAGCCCAGCCAATTTCTTTCTACTTGCACTCTAGGAGTGGCGCCGGTAATGACGCAATAAAAATGCCGAATTGTGCTATTTCGCCATACTTTGGGCAGGATAGGGACAGTCTTAGTATTGTTGCTTTGATTACTGATGTTGAAAAAAATTCAAAATGTGAAGCGTCATGACTGACTTGGTGCACTATACTGTGGTGCAAGCACTATGAGGGCACGAGAAGAGCGTGTGTGAGTTTTTCCAATTTATGTGGGTGTTTGAGTGCCATAAATGTTTAGTCGTGAGTCAGCGCTCGCGTTTCGTCTCCCTTATTTGTCCGTGTTTGAAGTGCATGCTGTAAGCAAGAATAACACGAGAAGAGAACATGGATGCACGGACAAGACGCTAACTATCAACAGCAGCTTTTATATACTTGAACCACGTCATATCTATACGGCCTTCGCGTCAAAGGAGATGCGTAAGAGCGTAAAAACCTGTACAGCAACGAAAACAGTAAATCAAAATGCCGATGTTCATATAATAATGTCAGCAAATGCACAGGAGTTGCTGTTATTTATTCGACAGGACAGTAGAAGGTTTACTAACACGCGCGTCGCCAAGCCTGGCAACACACTCAGCTTCCATAATCAGACGAGTCAACTCGCATCCACTTCCACCTAGAACGATAGTATCTTCAAAACATCTGTTGTCGTGTAGAATAAAGAACTGCAATTTGAGCGCATGAGATGAGATTAAAGTATATATGGAGATTACCGTTGGAAATTATTGTCTAATTTGTCTGTGTGTTTGTGTTTCCATGTCGTCTTGTTCACGCTGCACTATTATTTCACGACTGCGTACCAACGAGCCCGCACTGCGACTCCGACACGCACTAGTCATGACCGAGCTCCTCAGTGCACCAATGAACCCGTGATATTCTAGAGCGAAGGCCTTCCATGAAGCGTTGTTACTCGGAGTGAAGCATAAACCACACGGACGCGAACGTCCTGGGTCGGGCTGAATGAAGGCGGCAGACTTCGGCAGGGTGTACTCGGTGCAACATACACCCGGCGAGGTCGCTGGCGCTTTGGCATGGACGCATAGATTGCGCGCAGCAGAGTCATTTGTCAACGACAGCTCTAATTAGGCCGCACGCCCGTCAGCCACGCCCGCCCGCACGTTCATAAACAACTATAGTATGGCCGAGGGGAAAGGCAAGTACGGAGAGTGAGAGAGAAAAAGAGAGGCTCTCTCAATATTTCTGGTTCAATGAGGGCCGGGACTTCCAGATGGTGGACTCGTCTTTTGTTGTTTGCGGTAGAAAGAAGTATTTGAAATTTCCTCTTTTCCAACTTTTCTAAACCAGACTCATTCCACTCGTTTATCTTTTTCAATTTTGAACCAGCTGTTTAACAATGAGTGGTTGGCATAATCTGGCACGACGTTATGGAAACTTTTATTTCCAAGCTTTAAAGTATCGGTTCTGCCTTTTTCCTCTAAGTAAGGTCATAACGCTCGTCACATTACCTGAACCTGAGTGTCATTTCTATCTCTCCCTGTCCCGTTTCACTATATGCCCGTTAACAGGCAACAAGAGCAACATTGCATTTCTACAGTCATTTGGTTGGGAGTGGCGGTGTACAAAGGCTTTCATTAGCATAAGTGCCTCGTAATGACGCTGCCTCTCATCGTGCGCTACACTGGCAACATGCTAACTGGTGCACTATACCCCGACTGCCGCTACTACAGGTGCGCGTGCACTTACATAATTATCTTTTGTGAAGGAGCCAAGTATCGCGGATTTATCTTGTGGTATTCCGAATGGCTTATTTGCAACTAATAAATGAGGGAGAGACAAAAAAAAACGAAAACATCGTTGCGCAATTTTGAAGAACAGATTGTTGAGGTCTTGCTTCGGTTCCCATGAAACTACACTTAAACGCTACACTTAAAACTACATCCTGAAAACACTTGCACCTTTTGGGGCTTATCTCCTTCCCAAACAATGATCGTCACCTGTCTCCCTTTCGTTCGCTTTCTTCAAAACTCTACCCTTGCTCCTTTCCTGTGAAGAATGATACGTCGCGCTGATAATGCCCATGCAATTCGTGGCGTGGACATACAGGGCGCCCAGAGTTGAAGAGAGGAAATGCACGCGACATAGATGACAGTTATTGTTGCGGGGCAAGGTAGGCCTCAAATGGTGCAAGCGTTTTTACAATGTATACTAATTTACCTTTTTGTTACGTAACGTATACATACGCATGCTACCCATCGATAAAAAACTTGTTGAGAAGTATCTTTGCTTTGTTATTGTGTCGTGTGTTGTTGCTGGCTAAAGTCTATAGACCCTGCAGTCCGCAAGCAGTGTAAGGATATTAGTTTACAGAATGTCTATGGACATATTCAAACCTCGCAGAAGAGAGTTCAGAGATTTTTTTACATACTACTCAAATAAATGTTTATGAGAGATGGCGAGGACTTACATATTTGATGAATATAGTAACCAATCTTGTGACATTGAAAACAGTAGAATGCTAGAACTCAATAAAGAGGGAGGGAAGTTTATATAAGAAGCAGAGATTTTAGTCATCCTTGATTCATGGGTTAAAGATTAGAATAGGGGTTGGGAAGCTCTTGTTAAAACCAATCTGAGACTCAGTGCACGGACAGAACCCTAAAATAAAACGAACAATCAAAACTGGCGCTGACGCAGCACCTCACTTGAAAAAGCACCCTCACGTATCAGCTTTTGCAACATCAACGTAGGCAAGGTTAGATTATGTGACCGACGTTTTACGGAAGTGTGGTCAACACGCTTGGTATAGTGCACCTGATTGGTACGACGATTACAGGCATGTTAAAATGCATTACGCTTGTGCTTTAGCAAGTGCAACTGGCTCAAACTGCCACAGGAGATGCGCTGATGCCTTCCACGATAACTTTTTTACACAGCCCTGGCAGGTATAACCGCGAATACAGCTACAGAAACGGTCGGGAGGTGGGCGTGTTTGCATATAAAGCATCGACGGCTCCACCGAGTATTACTTGCAAGGAAGTGGTCCACGGGCAGCAACTGCAGTTAAAGTTTGACGGCGTGCGTCGTTTTCTTAGGACACTACGGCGAGGCATAATAATACCGTATGCACTCTCCGCGCCACCAAGACAATGTTTGATCTTACCTTAGCGTTTTCTTTCTCCAATACGCGTTGCATCCAGCCATGAAAATTAATGTTATAGCATCACAGCTAGCTCCCTCGAACCACTTTAGTGTGATGCCACTTTTTATGGCTTTAATGTGAGACCACGAAATTACTCTTTTATGGCCGGCGCAAAGCGTGGTTACGGTTGGCCACGAAAGCGAAGCGCGCGAGAACAGTGAGCCTTCTTTTTCTTTTTGCCCGGCTATTTCGGACACTCCACATTTCATTCATGCCAGGCCGGCTGAAATGACTTCCTGGCTTCGGACAAAGCGCGTTTCGCATAGGCGCTACCTGGTGCGCATTATTTGCACAGTCGCGTACGCACTGGGCAGACGTGAGAGAGCACTGCGCGCACTCGGCTGCCGATGCACCGGTGCCGGGTGCCGGCGGCCGCCGATGCGCGTCCAGCCAAGCAAGGTGCAGGCGCCGAGATAAGACGCCGGTCAAATCACGACCGCTTCCTGGAAGCGCGCCCATTTCTCTACACTGAGCGTCGCAGGCAAGAAAAAGAAAAGAGGACCCGATGTACAAGCTGCGGCTGTCTGCTTTATGCACACCAGAGGACACCCGCCCCACCAGTTAGCGCGCCTGACATCCTGCCCTTTTTTTACGTTGTATCACCAAAACAGTCGTTATTATCAGCCTTTTTTATGTCCACTGCTGGGCGAAAGCCTCTCCCGTAAAGTAGCTGTAGCCGGCTTGAACCCGTGTCAGCAAGTTTCTTAGTCAAATCACACCGTCTAATACTTTGCCATGCTCGACTGCGCATCCATTCCCTCGGCACTCATTCTGCTACTCAGACTCACCACTGTGCCTTCTGCTTTACACATTGCACAAACTGCCCAAATAAATTTCTTCCGCTTAATCTTGTCGAGTATACAAGCTACCGCCTGATTTAATGTCAAACACACACAACCCTCTTCCTGCCTCTTTGAGTTACGAATGTCAGTTTTCGTTCTATCGCTCCTTGCGCGGTCCTCGGCTTTTTGTACAGCTTCGTCGCTTATCAGCACAATAAACACACCTTCCACAATAATCTTGCAATTAATCAAAGACCGTGGTACTGTAAAAAGATCTACTGTCAGTTAGCTAGCGTAGCGAGCTCAAGAAATTATTAAATTTTTCTGTAGCGCACGCGTAAGCCGCTAAATATAGGCCTCGTTTATGCGAATACGACGGGTGCCGGGCATGCCAACTATAGTGCATTAGACCAGGGTCATAAGGTCAAGCAAGTAAATATTATAGAAAGCAAAGACAGTTGTGCCGTTATACGTGGAAGCTGGAAGCGGGCCGCGCAGGAGTTGGCGATTACATTCGGAGACAGCGACGCGGAGTGATTTCACAGCGTTGATCAAGAAACCACTTGTTTACCCCATAACGAAATAAACAGATTAACACCCTTAAGGGTGCAAAATAATTTGTTGCAAGACGAGTCCACTTAGAGTGTTAATATAAGCACCTGTACGAACGTGTACGGACAAAAGTACCCTTACTTGATTAATACCCTTAGGCATGGTGTTTGGCTGAAGTAGAAACGAAATGAAAGGAAGCTGACTTCAGCTCGTTATATCTTCTACTGTTTGCGAGTCGTTTATTAGCCTTACTACATAAACAGAAACAAGGTGTGAGTAATTCATTCGTAAGCAGGTTACGAAAGAATTACATGGAGGTGGATTCGAACCCACGAATATACACGTGCAAGCCAGACCCCCTATCCACTGCGCCACACAAGAGTCACGTTGCAGGTCTTAAAATATTGATATCCATAGCATAGATTGCCCAGAAACCCAAACTGCATCATGTCATGAAACTCCTTGCACAAGGTCGCATATTACATCGCAGAAAATGCATTCGTTGCGCTTGAAACCCAACAACCTTACAGCTGCAAGGGCAGTTGTCTACAGAAGCGCAATTTCTTGTACGTGTACGAACATCTTTCGCATAGGATGCAAATTTTTTATTTTGTTTTATTTTCTCGCGCACATCCTTATGGATGGTTTCAGTAAAACTGGTGCGAAATGAGTGTAATGAAGAGTAAATTTGAAAAACACCCATGCTTTCCCCATTTTTCCCACCCTAAGGGTGCTAAAATGTTTTGCGTGTACTGACCAAACTCTCCAGCCGCTATTTCAAGGTGATTGCGCTCGCATGCTTCCAAAGTTAGTCGAGTGGTTCTACCCACCTTTCCAGGGCGCGAAATACGCTTAATAGGAGTGTCAGTTTTTAAAGAGATGAGATAGCAGTTGATCAGCACAGATGGGATTGAAAAGAGGGTCCTTAATTATGATTGAAGCAAGTCTACTACACTACACTCCAGAAATAGACGGGAGAATAAGATGAAGAGATGCAGAAAAGAGTTTCGGTAATTGCACGTATGGAGTGGCACAAGCCATAGACCTCTGAGCGCTAGGTCACACACGGTGACTAAGACTCACTGACCTTAAAAAGGAGGCAATTACGCTAGCACTGCGTCTAAACCACTGTTCTAATTAGCTTTTAAATTCTTTAATGGGTCCATGGAAAGTGAGCGTGAACACGCGAATAAATGTTCACTGTGGCCATTGCAATGAAACCGTTGTGTGCAGACAGCAAGTGGGACCGCAGCCCCGCAGAGCAATAACCTAATAACTAAATAACTAAAGCCCGGTGCCTGCCACATTCATGCCCACGTTCGTGCTTGCTTTACGCGGCAAATGGATAGTTTACGGTGCAGTGTTTTGATAACTGGCTTTGGCAGTCTGCTAATCGGTGTTACAAAGGGTCTTGCGCTCGCGGCTAGGATGCGAGGCTTACCAATATCGTGGTCATATCGAGATTAACGCGTGGTCAGAGCGGTGCAACCACGCGGTCATGCACGCCGTATCGAGTTTTGGACAAGCGCAATTTCTTTATTTAACAAAAAGGTGGTTTCGTTTTTGTCATGTTCTGTTGTAGGCCTTAGCCGTTCCCTGTACCTCCATCCGCATTATTTCCGTATTGGTCAGGCAACTATGCAGTACCTTTCTTGTTGTATATCGCGGCACGGTAGGAATAAAAAATAAGTTAATCAGCCTGTATGCACGTAATAAACTGCGGCTCCCACCCCCTCTTAAACAATTCCTTAAGGGTATCTTCGTGTCATGGAAGACACGGTCGCTGTGTTGAAACCCGTTTTGTGTGGGACTTTTGTTTAGCATGCACAGGGCCGAGCGTCCAGCTGAAAACGAAGTCTGGCCTCACTCGCCTGATAAACCGGACGTCTTACTGAACAAAACGAGTATAACGTCGTCATCTAGTAATCTTTAAACAGGAATTTAGGTGAAACATCGGGCAGAAGTGTACTAAAGTACGATTCCATCGGGATGCGCCTTCCTTACCACCGCTATAAATAAATGAAACGGCCTAATCACGATAGCCGTGGCTTGCTTTCAATTCTTCAGAGCTGTTGTACTTGCAATGCATTAATTAGTCGCGGAACACATTTAGTATGCGTCGATGGTCCTTCGTGCGTTAATGGACGACGCGTCTTTCGCACTTGGTAGGATTAGTCCCTCCGTTACTTATTCATCGCAACAGCCTTACGGCCGCTTCGCGAACCTGCTCTAGAAAAAGAAGAAAACAAAGAATAAGCGCTTTCAACTTTGGCCTCGTAAACCGAACGGGACAGCGCTGAGTAGCCCACGATGGGCCGGGCCGCTATAGCATGCACTATACCGCCTCCCTGCTTTGGTTGAAGCCTATGTTTGAAGTATAGGTAAACAACTAGCTAACTAAATGAATGAATGAATAGTCAAGCGGTTTATTGGCTGCGAACTGAGAGCGGCTAACGTGGCGGTCAAGCAGCAGCAAGTGCCCCAGCACGAGTGGCAAATCTCGTGCCCAGCGCTGGTGAGGATGATTGGCCAGCATTCGTCCTCTTCTTTATCATCGTCATCATGATCAACCTGGCTACGCCCACTGCAGGGCAAAGGCCTCTCCCATACTTCTCCAACTACCCCGGTCATGTACTAATTGTGGCCATGTTGTCCCTGCAAACTTCTTAATCTCATCCACCCACTTAACCTCCTGCCACCCTCTGCTACGCTTCCCTTCCCTTGGAATCCGGTCCGTAACCCTTAATGAGCATCGGTTATCTTCCCTCCTCATACATGTGCGGCCCATGCCCATTTCTTTTGCTTGATTTCAACTAAGATGTCATTACCTCGCATTTGTTCCCTCACCCAATCTGCTCTCGTCTTGTCCCCTTAACGTTACACCCATCATTCTTCTTTCCATAGCTCGTTGCGTCGTCCTCAATTTAAGTAGAATCCTTTTCATAAGCCTCCAGGTTTTTGTCATACGCGAGTACTGCTACGACACAGCTGTTATACAATTTGCTCTTGAGGGATAATGGCAACCTGCTGTTCGTGTTTCTGTGAATGCCTGCCAAACGCACCCCAGCCCATTCTTATCCTTCTGATTATTTCAGTCTCATGATCCGGATGCGCGGTCACTACATGCCCTAAGTCGATGTATTCCCTTACCACTTACAGTGCCTCGCTACATATCGTAAACTGCTGTTCTCTTTCCGAGACTCTTTCGTCTTCACTAATAAATAAATAAATAAATAAATAAATAAATAAATAAATAAATAAATAAATAAATAAATAAATAAATAGCAAGCCGAAATGACATTGTAGGTACGTCGTGTGTGCGGGCGTGCTCAATCTCCACAGATAAAACGTGACCTGCCTTCCCATGAACACTTCCGGACAATTATTTGAGCCCCATCAAATAACTAGCGCGTCTCCTCTATCTCACTCAATCTATGACACTGTCTCTGTGTCTAGCCGTTGTGTGACTGCCATTTCTCGAAGCGACACTACACCTGCGTCCACAGCCAGCACATGTGGAATACGTACGGCTCGTTGATAGCCCATCCAGTACGACGGGGTGAAATTTCTTGCATAATTAAGCGGGATGGTGTTTTCACATTATTTGAACTAGTCAATGGTTTGGTGCTTGTTCTTCAATTGTTTTCTTGCTGTACTTATCTCGTGCACGAGTTCCTGTGCCCTACAATGCTTGATAGAGATTTCGTATTTATTAATGCAAGTGTTAAATGTCGCGATTTGTCGATGACTGATACGTTATCCTGCTTTCCGTCATTCTTATATCCTAACCGTTGGTATCATTGATGTGAACCTTCTTGATGCACCTTGACAGGTGGTGATGGAGACGATAAGGTGGCAAAAAAAGTAGAAACTGGAAAAAAGGAAAGATGAAAGAAAGAAATGAGGCCAAACCACGAGCAACAAAGAAAGGGGTGAGACGTGAACATTATGAAACGTAATGTAAGAAAACTATCAAAATTTTATGTTGTAAAACACGTTTCCTTCGTTAACTTATTGCCTCCACGGTGAGCGCACCGCGGAAGGCCACGTATCCTGTGCTTGTTTTCTGGAGCACGTTGCCTTTCCTCACAAGCCCAAATGGGCGCGCAGCTACACGAATGGTGCAACGTCGAACGACGACAGCGAACGGAGGCGGAATCTAATGAGACGGGGGATCGTTAAGAGAGTGCCCTGTTAACTGCTCGGAACCATTTCGCGGGAAACATTAGGAATCGCTCTCGAGCGCATAACGACGTCGTCGTCGTACCCTCTGTCAGTCACCGCTCGCATATGAGCGACGCTCACCGCTGCTTTCTCTGCATGTAGCCGGAACTTTGTCTCATCAATGGTTTTTCCGTTTTTTATATTTTTCTGATCTTCCACATTTTGCGCAACGTGCTTTTCTTTGGAGCACGTTATGTACGTCGTCGGCCGTTTCGCAATTACTGTTTTTGCCGTAATGCACCGTTCGTCGCCAGTCCGCAACGTTCTCCTCTCAGCGTCCAACAATGAGCGCATCCGTGCGCGCAGCTCCGGGAACGCTCTTGTCCTTCAGTCCTCGTTCTAATAGCTTGCGTTTAGTCCGGTGCTTTTCCCTGCGCGATGTAGCGCCTGTTTTATGCCGCAACAGCGTGCCACGCTGCTCCAGCGGCGATTATGATACCATTCGTAATTTGCAGGTGGCCCATTACCGCTGCCTGTGTTGGAGGTGAGATGGAAGGGGCTGTGGAGGAGGTGGTTCGTTTCCATTGAATTCGTCCCCCCCCCCTCTCTCTCTCTCTCTCTCTCTCTTATTTGCCGTTAGAACCGGTCCGTCGTCGCCGTCTTCTCGCGCCTCTAATTTAGTTCGCCAGGAAGTGGCATAGCACCTCCGCAGTGCCTGGCGCTCCTTCACCGAGCGTTCCAGCGGGCTGGAGTGGTTGCTAGCGCAAAACGCGCTAAGCGCTCAAGCATTCGCGAAAAAAACAGAAAGAAGAAGAAAGAATCAGAAAAGAGAAATTCAACGCAGTGGTGCGAGCACTCGAAGAGCGCCGTGGAAGTCTTAGCAACTCCGTTCCACACGACATTAATTTCGTCACGCCATCCCCCACCTAGTCATTGCTTCCATCCGTTCGTTTTCAATTTTCTAGGTTCCTCTTGCTCAGTTTCCGCGCCTGTGGGCCCTAGTACAAGCAAAAACAAAGGCTGAGAAACGGAATGAGACGGATATAAAGGGAGATTGCGCCGAAGGAAGAAGCAGAGAGGGACGGCACAATCTTTAGTTAATAATTTGTTACTTTAAGGTGTGGCACCTTGTGATGCACGGGTAAGAATAAAGTAAGAGGTTTATGTAAGCGGCCTCGTTAGTTAGTAGTGGAGCGACTAAAATATTTATTGAAACGAAAAACAAAAGGAATTTCGTAGGGGATTTAGTAGCTCACAGTCTGCAACACGCAGCGTATGGGTAGTAAAGTGGTGTGGCGGAAAAGGGAAATAATTAACGCCGTAATGTTGGCACTTTTCGCTCACTGAAACATTGTGGCTTGATAACACATGTAGTGCGCAGTAAACCACGGAAATGAACAGCAGAAAAGTCTTTATTACTTTTTGTCCGCGTTTTTTTTTCCAACTCAAGAGAGAAAGAGAAACATGAGTATTAATGAACACAAAAAAGATGTTGGCTGGAAGCGCGCGTCCCTGTACCGCTGTTTTTCGCTATGGTAAAGAAAAAAAAGTCAAGTACAAAAAAAGAGCGCGAGAGATGGCAGCTGTCTATGCAATATTGCAGGGGCTATAATATACCATTTTTGTTTTTAGTGCGAACAATTTTGTTTAAAATCACATGGCGCTTACAGCTAAATTATGCCTGTTGAGGTGTATTGCCTGAAGATGGATGCGATGGTTACTTGCACGGCTAATTAGTTGTCTAGTGGACTAACTAAAACTTTTGACTAATTAACTATTTGATTATAATGTTTGGCCGCATGTTCCAACTGGAAAACTGAATCCGAGTAGCAGTGAAATTGTTGTCTGTTTAGCAGACATCCTAAGACTAGCACCCCTTTTGAGGCAACTCTTCCCGAAATGTCCAAAAATATGCATTGGCGTTACACTTAAGATCATTCAGGTAAGCAGAAGGGTGATTCACTCGCCAAGGCATGCTCGCGCTATGAGAACCCCCATCAAGGTTTGCCTGCGGACTTACGTTAAGGAAGTAAGCCTTTTGTTTTTTTTATCATCATCAGCGGGCTTTTTCGAGTGTCAGGTGACCGTGCGAGACGTAATTAGTCGACAACACAAAGGGCAGTAGTTGGTGGATTGTCGCATGATAATTAAACGAGTCCTGTTGAAATCCACAGGGTCGTAATGGTTACTTTCAAACAAAGTTTAGCGGCCATATGGCTTCAGATCACAACACGCGACCAATCTTCTAGGTGGTTCTTGAATGGCATACTTAATCGCAGTAACGAGAGCCGTAAGCTCAGTCGCGTTCGATGTCGTCATGTGGGACAGTACGAACTTGGTCGTGACTCATGTCATCCTCTTTTCCCTGTGTAGAGGTAGCAAACCGGACGTGTACCTGGCTTACCTCTTTGCCGTTCCTTCATCTGTTTTTCTCTCTGTCTTGCTATTTAGCCGATTTCCAGAGGATATAGTACAAAGAAAGCCCCCTACGGAGTTCCTCATTCAGTACGCTTCTCTTCTTGTACGGTGAAGCTGCGGTTTTTGCATGTAAATGTGTCTATAACAGCTTCTGGAAGCTTAAGACATGCAGACGGCAAACAGGGCTTACTTCCCAAATTTAATCATGTCGTTTGCGAGGTAGTCCTCCACACTCAAGGCAACGTGATTAGATATCGAAGTATTCAAATACGTTTGCACCCCTGGCATCAAGAAAGCTTTCATCGGCAGAAGCACGTGCCTTTCCTTATCTTCCACAATCTTCGCCTCGGTTGAACTTCTGAATATTTGGGCAACCTTGAAATTCGTTTGCACGCTTGCAGAAGCGATTTTAAGGGAAAGAGAGTTGAAAGGACACATCCAAACAAAATATATTTGCTTGTTATATTGTCTGAGTCCGAGCTACTTGGTACTTGTGTGTAGTAAGATGTCAGCTTACTCTCTAAAGATATAAATCTGAAAGGTTTCATTGCCTACGTGTGTTCGCATCTGCCGCGTTTTAAGCGTGCTGTTGCAACTTTGACCTAGTACCGCCGCCTACAAACCGACGCAAATATTTCTAGAATCCAACAATCTCTCTCTCTCTCTCTCTAGTCTTGCGGAGCTAAGAAAATTCGCACTGCTTTTTGCAGGTCACGAGACTCTAGGCCCTCGAAACACCACGCACGTCTGTCGACCAGGCATTTTCTAGAAGTTATGGTGCAGCACTGCTGCAGCGTGCCATTTACTGGCTTTCTTTTATTACTTGTTTTCCCCGGGGAGATTTTTCATGCTGCTTCTGCAGCACAGTGAGATCGCGGTGCGCCGGCAAATGTTCGCAAGCCAGTCTGTAGCAGCTGCGCAATGCTAGACCAGTTGCGCAATTCCAGTCGGGTGCCCCAAGCCTTGATTTGTCTGGGCTCTTTCCAAGTGGGGATTTGAGGCGTAGCCATCTAGCAAATTGGATTTAATTTTTTCCCGCATTGAGATTGGCAAGATACCTCACGCCCGATACCACAGCGAGCGTGAATCCGCTAAGATTAGCGCGCTGACCTTTTTTTTTCTTAAACCTTGTTGCTGCGTGAGTTGGTTAACGCTTATCTCATTATATTACAGCAACAAGAAGACATGGAAGAAGGTAGCGCACAATGTGGCACAAGACGGAGCTGGTTTTAGCTGTTCGCAAAGTGATACCGCTGAAATCACCGAGCTGCATTGAAAACGCTAGTTAATATACCTTGCTGCTGAACACCTGTTGATTTTAGAGTTAACCTGATACATCCTAGAGCAATAAGAATACAAATGTAAGAAAGCAGACCAGCCATCTTTCCTGTCACTGCGCCATGCTTGCTGCACCTTTTAAGGGTAACTTCTAAAAAAATTATGGGTTTTTATGCGCCAAAATTACGATTTGATTATGAGGCACGCCACAGTGGGTGACTTCGGAATAATTTCGACTACCAGGGGTTCTTTAACGTGCACCTTATTCTAAGTACACGGGTGTTCTTTCTCGCCCTTCTCAACCTTCCGTTGCACGCCACTGCAATTTTCGACCACCCACCGCAAGCTAAGTAAGGGGAAGCGGACCAGTTGCAGACGCCGGCACCACCCTCCTCATCCGGTTATCTACTTTCAGTGTGCTGGCTCAGCCCCATCGAAACTCTCTCCACTTGACCGTGCTCCTCGCCTCTTCTCAGCCAGGTAGGTAGGAAAAACTGCTCAATGTAGGCAATGCTATTCGTTTTGAATGCAAAAGAAAGTGACATTCTATAAACGAAAAGCGCGTTTGACTGGGCTTTTCAATAAATGGTACTGGTTACCGCCCGATGCTTGCGTCGTTGGTTACGTAAATTTGACGTCAGGAGACTGAAATAAAAATAGATTGGGATATTTTACGCTATAAGGCCCACTGTTTAAAAATTTTTCGGTTAGAAATGCTTTGCAGCACAGCAGGCTTAGTGTGGTCTGTAGAGATAAGCTGGATGTATAGTGAGTGCTGGTGAACACAAGTATTAAATAATTTCTTTAAATCCGCAAGTCTCAAATTGATATATCAGTCATTCCAATGCTGTAAGAATACGCATTCGTAGGGACAACTCAAAGACACAGGAGGCGCAGCAATGGTTCTTCTTAGCGGAAGAGGCTAGAAGGCATCTGTAGCCGTAGCAAGGAGCCCAGGTTTCGCCCTCGGTAATTGAAGAAGCTCGGAGAACCCCAGTTTACTTGTGTTGTTCTGCGAGCAAGCAAAGGAAGTTCTCTTGCAGCGTATGTAATCACCAAAGGAAATGGAAGGAATAAGTGCAGTGAGAGGTCAGTGACTGCTTTGTACAGTCCTCCCGTGCATCCGTCTTCGTGCACGCAGTGTTCACTCGATTGCACTCTCCCTTGCCCCAGCTGTATGGTGGCGAACCGGACGCTCGTCTGGCTGAACTTCCTACATCTTCTCCTCTCCTAGGTTTACTCTCACTCACTCCTGAAATTTATCCCGTCATGCTTCAACAGATTATCATCACGTGTATAATCACCTCGACCTCTCGACTGTTGGGTACGCGATCAGTTGGTCTCGCACCGCCGTGAGCTACGAATGTATGTTCGGAGGTGAACCCACAGGCTCGTGCACTCCTCCGGTGCCTTTCTCTTCGTTCCCTCCGTTTCGTTTTCCTGGTCCCGTCTTTCTCTCGGCATCGGGCTGCGTTAACAATCTTGACCGTATGGCGCATTATTTACGCATGTACACGCGTTGCTTGTAGCAAAAAGAAAGATAACGAAAAAAATGTAAGAAATTATGAAACTGGAGCTGCATTTGCAAGGTGTTTTTCTTTCCCTCCGACTCTAGTATTTATTTGTCAACCGTCCAGTCAAGTGGCCGATTCTAGCGATAACGGCACCAGTGAAAGGCAGTGCCGAAAATTGAAAAGATAGGAAACATTGTGGTAATCAGCGCAAAATACGACCTCTTTGCAACTTTCAGAGCTCGTCATAGACTCTGATGTGGTCAGTTGGCAGTTTCTTTCTTGGCGAGAAACATCCGTATGAAAGATCCGATGCTATAGCTGTACTTCAGGTGAAACTTCCTCAAGCTTTAGAATTATGGCAGAACTCGCTTTCTCATCCGATATAAGTTGTACCTATATATTGAGTGAGGTTTTCGCTAGCAAATAGCTGCTTACATCGCCAAACTTGCCTCTACTTTCTCGTCAGATATTTTTTCTTTTGTATCAACATATTGTACTGCCCTGGATATATCCAGTACCTACAGGTTCACGTTCATCTATGATTTTGCGCAAAGCCTCTCAGGAATCCATCACTGTGGATGGTAATGAGGTGCCAAAAGATTTATTCACCTCGGAGTCGCTACAAAGAATAAGAAATAGATGAAAAGAGTGCAAAAAATGATTATGATAAGAGAGGAAGCAGCATGAGTGCCCAATAACACGTCTTGCTAAGTCATTAAAGCAAGTGTTAAATGGCCGTGCACTACGCATTCTTATTAGCAAGTACACGGGGCTTACGACGAATGAATGGTGTAGTCGTCACACATCGGTGTATATAGGAGGCCCGACTACGTAAACTATCAAATCGCTTTACATAACTAGCTTAATTATTCATGCGGGTCTCCGCAGAGCGCATGCAGATTTTAATAATTTCACGAAGAAACTCCTTTTGTTTGGCTTCCCGGCTAAAAATTTGCTACGTCTCGATCCGCAAGCACTAAGCTATACCCACATCAGAGGAGTATTTCTTTCTACTTGTGAGCAAACGGTGAATGACCCTGTGCCTGAGCTGTCGCGGAGGTGATTCTTGTAAGAAACTTTCTTTGCTTTTACGGGTGAAACTTTTACGGGTGAATCTCGCTGTTCGTTCGACGGTTCGCCGTGTTGCACGCAATACCTGAAGTTCTAAGCTACGTTTCGACGCTCACAATCCCGCTCTGTGCCTCCCTCTCCCGGACCTTTTACGCGGCGCCACTGCGGCAGCTTCCGTTTCCAGTCACGCTCGGGGCTTCCTCTGCCCTCGCATCCGAGCTTGCGCAGTGCAGGGGTCGGCGTGACGGTGACCACCTTTCTTCTTTCTATCCTTCCTTGCGTTAATCCCTTTCGCCTTTCCCTCGTCCTTTTATGTTTTCCGGAATGTGACCGCACTTTCGGAAGGAACGGCAGCTGCGTTTGCGGTCTTGTTGGAGCCGCACTTCCAGTTGACCCTTTGCTCGCGCACGCACGGACGTCCAACTTGCAAACGGGAATGATGCAGCCTTGCGCCTGTTCGCCGCTAGTGGCGCTACGAGCAGGAACATATCTTAGACAAAGACGGAAACAAACTGGTGGAGGACGCGGCATTAAATTACATCCGAAAAATAACAGCCGAATCTTTCCAAGGCAATGACGAGGTTTCAGTTGAGGAAAAAACGAGCATGAAAGAGAGCCATATGGAAAAGGAGCTGGTGTTGACAAACTTCAACTGGAAAAAAGCCGAAGAGAAAATTCCTAAGTGCACAGTCACAAGGTTAGACGAGGTTCCCGTTAGGATGGGGAATATACTAGGTCCAAAAAGTAAGCAAGCTCTTTTGAAAGCAGTACAAAAAAAAAACTCTAAAAGAAAGACGAATACCATACAGTTCGCGATAAAGTAGAATGAACTGAATTTGTAAAGGTAAGGGGGGAAAAGACAGAATTCACTCATATAGACCATTGACCACTACATAGGTAATATACAGGTTAGCAATGCAGGCGAATAAATTAAAGCTGCAAGTATTGCAGGCTGGCATGTTGGGAGAACTTCAGAATAGGCTTCAGAATCGGTAGGCGTCTGGTTGATAACTTATTTGTCCTTACTCAGTGTATTGAGATATCCAGAGGAGAAATCAGACCAGAGGAGAAATCAGAATAGGCTATATGTGACTTCTTTAGGCATTAGCGGAGCGTATGACAACGTAAACCGCAACAAATTGTGGGATATTCTGGTAGTGGGAAAGCATCGATAACAACTGTATAACGCTTTTGAGAAAGATTTACCTAGAAAATAGTTTGCATTGAATGAGAAGGGATAAGGAGCGAGAAGAAAGTTTATATATATGAAGGGTTGACACAAGGGTGCCCTCTATTACGGCTTCTGTTTATGATGTACGTGATAAGGATGGAAAGGACGCTAGAGGGCAGAAATATCGGGTTCAATCTCTGATACAAACAGGCGGATACAGTAGTAGAGCAGCGCCTTCCAGGTTCGTTTTATGCAGACGACATTGTATTGCTAGCTAAGATGCAAAGTGATATGCAATGTCTCGTTAATATCTGTGGAGAGGAAGACAAGAAATTAGTTGTGAAATTTAGGGTTAAAAAATCAGGTGTTATGGCATTCAATGAAAACAGTGAAGAGACTGTGTCGATACAGTGCCAGGAAATACCTCGGGTAAGAGCATATAAATCCCTTCGCATATGCATAAACTAAGGGAATAGATATATGGAAACACAGGAAAAAAAAACAATAGTGAATGGAAAGAGAAATTCAGCTTTAATGAAGCACAGAGCGCTATGGGGATACAATAGGTACGAGGTGATCCGGGGTATATGGAAAGGCGTAATGTATCCAGGGCTTACATTTCGAAATGAAGTTGTTTGCTTGAAGACAGGGGTACAACCAAAACTCGATGGCTACCAAAGGTCAATGACGCCTCGCATTGGGAGCTCACGGGAAAACTACAAATGAAGCTTTGCAGGATGATATGGGCCAAAAATGTTTTGAAGTGAGGGAAGCTCCGAGTAAAATTGTTTATGAAGAATGACTTTCAAAGAGTTTTAAAAAGCCGAAGCCCGGCAGAAGCAAATACATTTAAAAGAAGTGGTGGAGGCTGATGAGTGCAAGTTACGCTTTGACAGACCGCAAATCCATGCAGTACTCGCTAATCAAGGGGCTTGACGAAGTGCGGAATATGATACTCCGACCAAACAAGTGGCTGTGCTCCCATTTAGCTCTTCAACGAGCAGCTATGGCACGCACTCAGACTCACATGTAGGTCGCACGAATAATGTCAATGAGTAGTTCAATCTTGTCTAGCGAGTACTCACGCAAGCCCTATCACGCTGTAGAGCTTGCGGGACGCGGTATCCCTGGAAAAGCTGTATGTAATGTTTTCTTTGTCGTAATGAAATGATTGTACGTTCTTGCTTTCAGTTAAACCACGTCGGGGCCAGTGCTCTTGGCGGATATTGTTTTTGGTACATGTTAAATGGCATTTGCTGTTGAACATTGTTGAAGTGTATCTGAAAAAAAAGTTATGCTGATATTGTCGTGATTGTTTCCCGAATGCTAAACCTCCTTCATATGTAGACCTTTACCATATTGACAAATGCCTTCAACACGCTGCACAGAGCTATCATAGGCACAAGTCGAGAGCCTCCTAATGAACTCCAAGGCAAAATAAAACAGGAATATGTGTCAGGAAAATAAGTTGTTTCATCTCTCTTTTCCCTGTTAAGCTCTTTCTTTTCTCGCTGCTTGCTTAAACTTTATCGTTCATCCAAGCAGACAGACAGACAGACAGACAGACAACGAACTTTATTTGATCCTGAGGAGCTTCAGCGGAGGCCCCTATCGGGGACCCGCGGAAGCCGCTGGCCGCGTCCAAGTCGGGGCAGGAACGCCGTGATGTTCCGCCCTTTCTCGGGCCCTCTGGATTGCCTCTAGTTGTGTCTGGAGCGATGGGCTCCGGAGTGCTTCTTCCCAGTCGGCTTCGCTGGAGAGAGGGCCGTTAGGTAACGCGGGGCATTGCCAGAGCATGTGCGCTAAGGAACAATAGATCTCATTGCAGTCCGGACAGCTTGAATCGACGTCTCTGTAGATACGGCTGAGAAAGCCCAGCGAAGGGAATGAGCCCGTCTGGAGCATTCTAAGTAAAACTGTCTGAGACCTGTCCAACTTCGGGTGAGGAAGAGGATAGGCCCTTCTGCTAAGCCGATAGTGAGATGTTATCTCGTGAAAAGTAAGGAGCGGATCGTTCTGCTGGATTTCATCCTGTCCCCATGAGGCCTCCATGCCGCCGCGGCGTGTTAGATCTCGCGCACGGTCATGGGCAAGCTCGTTGAGGTTAGGTATGTTCTGATGAACGTCCGCACCCATATGGGCGGGAAACCAAGAGATGAAGTGAGTGCCAGGGTTTGTTCTCTTTTCCAGAATGGAGGCAGCCTCGTGGGCTAGGTTACCCGATTCGAAAGCTTTGATGGCCGCTCGTGAGTCGGTGAAAACGTTGGTGCGCGAGGGGTCGGTCATGGCCAGGGCTATGGCGACCTGTTCCGCGACTCCACTTGAAGCAAACCTAACCGACGCCGCGGAGCGTAATTCCCCTTTGCCGTCAATGATTGCCAAAGCGAACGTGCTAGAGTTGCCGTACTGAGCCGGTTTCTTCTCTCTGATAACTGCCGAATACACATTTTCCGTAGTAAGAAAACGACACGTCAGCAGTATTCGCCCGAGGTTGCCTTTAATAACTACCTCCAAGCCTATCCGCCCGCACAATTTTGCGCATTTCGTTTCGTTTCACCCGTTTCGCTCTTTTTTCTCAATATCCTGTTTTTCTACCCATGTGGCGACATTATCATAATTTATTCCTGATTATTTTTCGCTTAAAACTTCAATGCCTGGGTTTTTGGATCATACATAATATTTTTGATACTATGCGATGTCTGTTTCACCACTCATCCAAACGAACCTTCATCCTTAGCGCCTCTGCACATGCCTCGAGTACATTTATAAGCATTCGGAGAAGAGACCCACTTTTGTATCAGCCATTCAAGGTGAATGCTCCTAGCACATCACTCTCATCATTGTATCGTGCTTTTATGTAAGGGGCTTTGGTAGTAGACCTACCAAAGCCCTCTGTACTTTGTTTTTCTTTATGCACAATAAAGATTGTATTATTTTGTATTGTAGTGCATCGCATTGTATTGTATTGTATTGTATTGTATTGTGTATAATTTTTCTCTGTTACACCACTCCTGCTATAGCGCTTATGGCGCTGCAGTATGTAGCAATAAATAAATATAACAAATTTATTCTAGTTTGGAATTTCTTTTAAATCAAGATGAATATACCGCGACACATGAATCAATCATGCGAAGGAATAAAAGAAGCGTCTTTGGCGCACACAAATATAAACACGCAATAAGAAACAGACACAAGAGTGCTTTGCTTAGTTTCAGGGTTGCTCAAATCGTAAAATTTTCTAGTGGAATAGAATACTACATATTTACTAATTTATGAAGTCATAAGATAAAGCTTTTAAAGTTTTCATCTAGTCGACTCGGTACACAAATGTTTGTTTACACCATTTGATACATGCATGTTATGCCATTTACAGATGGACATACGATCAACTGTGGAGCTTGTGTGCAACGATTGCTTTTAGGAACCTGTTTCACAAGCGCATTATAGTGACCGGACAAGGAAACAACACGTCCCCAGATGTCTGTAGAGCGTTTCGCTTGTTGAAAGCTTGGAATAAGTGTAATACTACTGCGCCCCATATGGTTCTAAAGGAACTCAAACATTGTGAGACTATAAAAAATAACAGATTGCATTGCGTCAGTCTAAGCAGCCAATGCGCAGGCAGCGTAAAAGAAAAAGGCCATTCTTATTGCGTCACCGGAAATCATCCAGCTGCGCTTGTCGCCCTGGCGCATTTACTCAGGAACTGGTGCCTCTGCGCAATATCCATGGCTATCCAGCATCTAACGGAGCCATTCGGAACATTCTGGAGTTGCAGCAGACTCAGTCCCTCGAGGCTAGAACCAGGACTGTTATCCGTCATTCTAGAACGAAATTAGATGTTAGACCATTTCAAATATTGAGAGTCTCTGTCTATTCGATTCGCATTCGAAATATTTCAAACATTATTCCGAATATTACTTGCTTACTTACTTTACTTTACTTACTTACTTTACTTACTTGCTTTACTTACTTTACTTACATTACTTGCTTTACTTGCTTACTTACTTACTTAAACTACTTTACTTGCTTTACTTCCTTGCTTGCTTACTTACTTACTTACTCACTTACTTACTTTACCTACTTTACTTTACTTTACTTACTTATTTTACTTACTTACTTTACTTTACTTACTTACTTTACTTTACTTACTTTACTTTACTTTACTTACTTACTTTACTTTACTTACTTACTTACTTTACTTACTTACTTACTTACTTCACTTACTTATTTTACTTACTTACTTTACTTACTCACTTACTTACTTTACTTACTTACTTTACTTACTTACTTTACTTACTTACTTACTTACTTTACTTACTTTACTTACTTACTTACTTTACTTACTTACTTTACTTACTTACCTTACTTACTTACTTTACTTACTTACTTTACTTACTTACTTACTTACTTACTTTACATACTTACTTTACATACTTATTTATTTACTTACTTACTTTACTTATTTACTTACTTTACTTACTTACTTACTTTACTTACTTACTTTACTTACTTACTTTACCTACTTATTTACTTTAATTACTTACTTTACTTACTTACTTACTTTACGTACTTACTTACTTTATTTACTTACTTGCTTTACTTACTTACTTACTTTAATTACTTACTTTACTTACTTACTTACTTTACCTACTTACATACTTTACTATACTTACATACTTTACTTACTTACTTACTTACTTTACTTACTTTACTTACTTTACTTACTTACTTTACTTACTTTACTTACTTACTTACTTTACTTACTTTACTTACTTACTTACTTACTTACTTACTTTACTTACTTACTTGCTTACTTACAGGCCGCAGTGTTTCTTGCCTTAAGTTAATTGTGAGTGTGGATTCGAGGGAAGCACATAGTTTCTTACAAAAATTACTGCAGAGCACGGTGGCGCCAATGCAGGCGCCACTGCAAAGGCGCCACTGCAAAGGCGCCAAGTGGCGTAACTCAGCCAACGTGGGAATGGCGGCTAGTGTGCGGATCTGCCTGAAGTTCAACCTGATAGTTTCAAATGGCTTTGCTATTCGCAAAATAATCGCTTGCAACAAAATAAATAGATGCGCCAGATCGCTATTATTACGCATGTGCGCCGAGAGTTATCGCGTTGCCATGTTTAACAAGTTATGTTTGCGAATTTGGAAATATGAAGAATAAAATAAATAACGACTAAAGTCATAAGCATGAACATTTGGCGAAACCATGTACTAACCATCGCTACCATGATAGCGGAACGACCGCAGCGCCAGAATTCCTTTTGCTATTCTTCGCAAGAGATTCTCTGGAACGTTCCAGGACATGACGGGCAGATTCATGGTTCAATTTGAGGAAACTCGGCATGGCAGTGCAGCCTCTATACTTGAAGTGGAGCTATAAAAAAGGCATTCAGAAGGCATATGATGACATAATGGCGAAAATATGGAAACGGCAATGTGGTGCCTATTGTGTACTGATCCCAACATTTTAGTCTGAGTGGCGCGTTTAATTCTTTCATTCCTGTCGTATTCGTTTTTCCTGTGCTTTTCGTTTGGTCTGTTGCTTTGAGTATTCGTTTGTATATGTGACGTGCGAAAATTTGTTTACCGTTTGCTTAATCCGAAACACGCGTCAATATTCGCAGCCTCATCTTGCAGCTTGTGAACTACATGGTGTGGACAGTTCAAAATAAAAAAATAAAGAACAGAGCTGATTTCTAGATTTTCTTCTTGTTTCTATTCCATTCTACAGCAAAACAAGCAAGCGCAGGATTCAATAACAAAAAAGCAAGAAGAGTAATTCAAAACAAAACATGTCTGAAAGACTGTTTCCTAGTCATGGAAACAAAGACACAAACAAAGCCTTGACAGCAGAACTGAACCTCTGACCAAATGCTATTTTTCTATAGCCAATTCATGGCTGACGTCGACTTTGTCGCTGCAAAATGCATTTGGGCGTCTGCGTGCTTTCACGTATATTTTACGAGCACGGTGCGAATAGAGTAAACAGTGAAACACGGCACGAACAAAATGTCAACTATCTCAGAGTGGCGGATGCTCTTTCTATTTTTTCATTTCCCCAAGCTCCCCTCAGTTCTTGCAGCACAAGCAGCAACTTGAGTTAGGGTCATGCAAGGTTTCTGACAGGGGAGAGCACTTTGTTTTTAAGGGAACAGAAGCAGGAAAACAAATGCAGAGAACATATAAATAGGGAAGACACCGAGCAGCTTGAAAGCGGAACAAGCATCAGGCAGGTACTTCTGTTGTAGCTTGAGAATATTCTTTCTTTCTTACGGTGGCGGGTACAGTTAGATAGATGCACATGTCTACGTGTGTATGTTGAACTCCGCTCAGAGCACAGCTAAGCAATTGGCTCCCGAGAAAAGAAAATCAGATTGTAAACAGAAGCTCAGAACAATAAGAACAGAGCAAAATGTGAAATTAAAAAGAATAAAGTGCAAGTTTTGACAGCGCTGAATAGTGAGGTACGGGGAAGGACGGTCTCGTATATTCGAGTCTAAGAAAGATGAATAAAAAAGTTGCAGCGAAATTGGATTGCTATGGTTGAGTCGTCTAGACATCAAATTTTTGACAAAAGTGCGGGACACCATTTTCTTCGCTGGCACATGGTGCTCGCTGATATAGATAGCAGAACGTGCCCGAAACGTCTCAAGACACAGGCAGCCATTTCAGGGAAGTGAGAACCAAAAAAGAAAACAAAGTAGTTTAGTCAAAGACAAGCAAACTCGAGTTCTGCCACTCAGCCAGTTTTCACATGTCAACGCACCCTACTTTTTTCTTTTCCTTTCTTCCTTTCTCCTTTTTTTCCCTTTTGCTTTTACCTCTGCAATCTACAAGCGGTATTTTTAGTAGGGCCGGTTTACGTTCTGGACCGTCATTTCTCGCCGGGGCTTCTGCGCAGCGAATTGGGGGTGTGGAGTTGAAAACATTGCCTCGCATGAATCACTCCATGGAAAGCATCGGACAGCAAACAGTATTTGGCTATTCCACGCCGCTGGCCTTTCTCGCTTTTGTGCAGAGTACGTGTGCCGCAGTTGTGCATTTCTCGATGTCGCAGTAGCTATATGTTCCCTCGGAAACCTCCCGCTGTGCCCAGTTGCCTCTTCTCCCCTCTAGCGTGCCGAGACGTCCCTTGATTCATGTTACATCGCGACGTGTCGTCCAAACCTCGTAAGTAAATGGCTCGCGGACTCCCTTCCTGTTTCTTCCCGGCACTACACAGCCTTGATTTGTTTCGTGTTGCCTACGCAAGAAGGCCAGATGCAGGAAGAAGCAGGGAATCGCTCCCGCATACCCTGAATAATAATATTTGCGGTAACATTTGCAGCCTCCGGATAAAGTTAAACATGAAAATGAGTCCCATCTTAAGCATTGCCTCGGACAGGGGCGTTCCGTAGCAATCAGTTTGCTTGAGATATTGGCTCGTCAAATTATTTACGTGCCCAAAAGGCAAGTGTTCCCATTCCCATTCCCAATTATTCCCAATTATTCCCATTCTGCAACTAAGCAGAATGGGAATAATTAAGATCGTCGGGAGACCAACCTCTGGGCATCAAAAGTTATTGACTTCGTTTCTGCTGAGGAATATTTGAAGCGTCTTTCTTTCCTTCTCTCTTTCTTTCCTTCTTTCTTTCTTTCTTTATTTCTTTCTCTCTCTCTCTCTTTCTCTCCTTCTTCCTTTCTTTCCTTCTTTCTTTCTTTCTTTCTTTCTTTCTTTCTTTCTTTCTTTCTTTCAGCTTCCCGGCTTCGATGCCGACCGCGACGGCTTAATTTTGACAGAGACGAAATGCAAAACTTACCGACGATTACGATACTTCTTAATGCGAAATTTGAGCGCAGCTTTACACGTGTATTCGTTTCGCGATATAATTTGGCGCGGACTATCTGTCTCGTGCGGCACATTACAAACGGAGCGAAGTGTGGCACGACTGCCTCGCTAATCGAGAGGTTGCGAGACGCAGCGCGATAGGGACACGTGGGTGCGATTCACAGCAGCGGCCACTGACAGGCATCCGCTCATGCAGCGCTTTGTTTCCATATATCATATCGGCTGACGCGCTCGCCACCTGCAATCGGTGAACAGACGACAGCGCGCTAATCTGGCGCTTACGTTGCCACAGAACCCGTTTTGCGCTGCACTCACGATTTCTCACGATTTCGCCCTGCCCTCCTTCTCCGCTTTCCTCCCGCGCTCTCTTCGCTATCGCCATGTTTCATCCCCACTGCGCTCCGCGTTCGCTTTTTTATCCTTCGCTGTGATCACTCGGTCGGTTACGCCGAGGGAGGACGCCGAGGGACAATGCTGACGTGAAACGAAGGAACGGGCGCCTAAGCGCTGTGCTCTAAAACGCTCGCGTACTTAGATTTAGGCGCTTGTTCAGGTAGAGAAAATTAGTCCAGAGTGATACAATATGGCGTGCCTCATAATGCTATCGTACTTTTAGGAGGTAAGACTACATAACTTAATTTATATTTTAAGAAAACAGCGTTGAAAAAACTTCATGGTCTGAGTCGGAAGAGGAGAAAAAGAAACAACGAACGAAAGAAAGAGAATTGCAAAAATGTATGCAGCAACATACAGGACGCAAGAACGCAATTCGCTCTGAATATGTGACGCAAATTGCTATGCTGTGTTTTTCTATCAGATAAAGATTACAAAAAGCAAGTTATGAAAACCCAGTTAACAACATAGCACTCAGGAACTGAAATATATTTCACATAGAATTAGTCAGATCACTGTGCGTTATCCGATAAAACTTCTCGCAGAGTTCTGGCCGGTAAATGTTGTATACTGACACACGAACCCCTCAGGCGCCCCGTTTAAGCGAAACAGTTCCGGAATACGTGACATAGGCTATCTGGAAGGACAAGGACTGCAACAACTACCAAAAGACAAAGCTTCTGTTGCATATCTTGGAATTCATTCTGTATACTACTGACTTGCAATTAGAGGTCTTCTAGTTCCTCACTGTCGTCGACAACCTTTATTCAGTTCCAAGCGCAGTAACATGCTCATTCGAATAAGGCACGGTAACAAGATGCATCAAACGCTTAACAAGTTGTCACCAGCAACCGAGGTAAGAGTGATAGCTGTGGCCGCTGTTCGGCTTTGAATAACTACCTTTCTCATTGGAACTTTCTTTCTCAAAGAAGTTTTGCGTCATCACAGTCATTTAAGCACTTCGTCCTGAGAAAATGTACTTCGTAACATGTGCTAGAAAGCAATTAATTTGACATGAGTAATTATGTCATACAATGCGTACGAACAATAGGCGGACGACAACTGCTGCAAATGAAAATGTCCGTCTAGTTCTCTAGTATTGTGCGTGCTATTTTCGCTTATATTCCATCGTTCATGCACCTTGTACCAGATATACACATTGCTTAATTACCGGCCCTAGCCACCCTTACTCCAACTCGGTCCTTCCCTTCTTTCGCAATTTGTTTTCCGGTTTCTTTTTGTTTATTGTTGTTTCTTTTGCTGTTCTGGTAATTTGTTCAGACCTTGCCGCAAGGATTAAAGCGCTCGCTTACGCAATGCCTCCAGGCCTTTAAGGTGAAAATAAATGAAATAAAATGAAATATGCAATCAATCCTCCCTTGAAACTCTGGTTGGAAAACATGTTCTCGGTAACAAAATATCAGGCAGTGGTCACAAATGTTAATTCACGTGGAGTCTTCCTTCAGAGTGTGAACCCACTGTTTTGCCACGAGATACCGAGACCCTCGGAAAAAAATAAAAAGAACGAAACAAGTATCGTCACTAAAAGAACAAGTGCACCCATTGTCACTTCGATTTTCTTTCTTCTTATGTTTTAGTTATTAGCAGAAGTTTATTGGCATCGCTGTATCATTGGACTTTTATTAGAGAGTCTTAAGGAAACGTGGGTAATCATCCTGTACGGAAGAGCAGACGCGGAAAGCTGATGGCCCCATTTTGTGACACTGGGGCAGAGACGAAGAAGAATGGGCAACCAAATACAGGGTGCTTGGGCACAGGGCAATCCGAGTTCATCAAAAAGAACGTGAGAGAAAAAGAGATGGTAAATTGGGAGCTTATGGATGTAAATTAAAAATTCAACGAAGATTCATAAACAGGGCAAGCAATAAATCAGGGGGGGAAATTTGTACAATAACGTAAAGGGCTATGTTTTGCCGTTTGAGGCCCGGCCTGGCTACCTGAGGACAAAAACATACGGCGCAAATACTTGCAACAGGATGAGTCAGGCAGCAAAATTCTGCAAGTGACTCCGGATAGCGTAATGGAATGCAAAGATATTAACCCAGCAGGATCCGTAGGAAGCGTCCGCCTTCAAGAACCTCTGAGATTTAAAGCTAAGGGGAGCATTAACTCCTCAGAGGTCGAGATAATCAAGATGCGCTTACAGTATTAGTGCCAGAGAAGCAGGGAAGAGATCGATGGAGACCGGGTCTTTGCAAGCATAGGCAACTGTACAATATAGAAATAGAGGTTTTAATGAAGAGAGAGAATATGAACAAGAGATAGCAAAAATGCCAGACTGCCATAAATGCACTGAAATCTCATCTGCTCAAGCAGGCTGTGTCTGCTTGCAGGCGCCGCATTTCGAAGGGAATGCCAGTAAAAACCATTCTCATCGTAATCGTCATCACTATCACCATCATAGCCAATATCATAATCATGTGCAGCCACCCGTTGCTTTGGTAATCCATAAACGGGGACATTAAATAGAAAGGCTAAACTTTTAATCAACTTCAGATCTTCGTAATAAAGACATTTTTGCGTAAACGACGCAGGAAGTCCCCAACAACTTTGTCAACAATGCGAGGAACGCGACCACCCAATCTATTCCCGCGCACTGATTTAGCTAGGTGCGCCAACGAGGCGCTCTGTTACCCAAGTCCCGTTTTCTCGTCTCTTCTGCCCCGTATAATTCTGTGCAAGTCTTGCCCTTACTTCAACCCTACTTTTCCTTTTTTCTCCGACGTCGTGCAGTTAAGCTTTCACGAAGAAAATATATGGGCCTGAGCCGTGGAAAACTTTATTGGACCATGCACTCTAAGCCTCTTAAGGACACGATATAGACAGAGGCTGCTACGATCGCTGCATACCGATCCCCTTTGGAGCTGCTCGACCGTGTCTAGATCCGGAGAACGGCGAGCACAGAGCGCGACCGCCGATAAGCGTAACTCAGCGGTCTGTGAAGTTCCCCCCGATGAGAGTAAGAGAGCGAGTAATTTGGATTATATGCGGGCACGGGCACTGAAAGCGAACTGCCGAAGAAGGTCGATAGGCATTTGCTTCTACGCTAAACTAAAAATAAAAGGAACGATGCAGACGAAAAACGCCGAAACTTGAACGGCGTGCTTTTTGATCTCGCTTAGCTAGTGCGGTGAAAAGTGTGAAGTGTGCTGCGAGCTTCTACTAACTTAGTTTAAAGGATGAAAACGTAGGACGCGGGTTCTTCCATTAGCATTTATGCAATCGAAATGAAAGATAATTAAGGTATATTACGTGTAATTTGGAGCGCAAGGAAAGCTATATTTGAAAGAGCTGTAAATAAGCTTGGTATTGTCCCTAAGCCTAGCATAACAGTCACCAGAAACGGGGCAGCACTTTTGTCTGTTACGATGCAAGCACGTCGAGCATGCCAAGAAAAAAAATAACAATTATTCCGCACCATGATTTTAGCAAGTCAAGCTTCGATAGTGAAGTCTATGTATTGCCTGCTGTAAATTGAGTGAGTGGAGGAGTTCACAATACAAGATGATTGAACGTTGATACAGTAAATAAAAACTGTAACGATACGCCTACCATCATAAACAAATTCTTTTATGATGACAACAACATGGAAAATGCACTCACTCACATAGTAAATGGCCTGGCCAAGGGGAAGCTGATCTAAGCCTGAGTTACTTGACCATAACACGAAGTTGGAAAAGCAAAGCCTATGTGGATTCCTCGAGTTGAAAGCTTCACAGTTGGAAAGTTCGTACTGGTTCGGGAATTGATTGTCAAATCTTGGCTCAATCAATTGTACTGTGTATAAAGCAGAACACCGCCACCATCTATCGAATCACCCTTCAGAAAGAATGTGCATCATGCAAGAATATTATTCAGTCTATTACACAGGTTAGTTTGCTTATCTATAGAAGAAAACTTTTTTAAAAGCCTACAATAAGCAGAAAATAACTGAATCTGTGGGCAACCTTCAGCAGTATTAAAGACATTGTTAGTACATAAAATAGAACGCCTAGGACACTGTACTGCGACGCATGCCATGTGACAAGCAACCCAATTTTGTTGACGTAAATTTGAACGAACTGCTTCCAGTTGAACAAATAAGTCGTTAATCAAAACGCAAACGTTTCATGGATTCCTACGCTTTTATATTTAAGTATTAGTTTGTATTGCGGGATATTATCGAAGTCTCTACGAAAGTCAAGGTATATTATATCAACATGGTTATTCTTGCCAAGGGTTGATGCGAAGGAATAAATTAGTGGATTGATGGCAGTCGAGCGTCCTCTTCGCAAGTCGTGCTGAAAGCTAGTTACAATAGATTGGTGTTCTGAAGACTGGTTTATGCTATTTACTGTATTATGATAATCGAGCTTGCAGCACGAGGTACGATGACGTTAGAGAAGTAGGATGGTATATATACTTTTCTACTAACAGATGGTCACCATCTTTTGAAAAACAGCACGATTCGAGCTGTCCTTAATACAGTCGCTTAGAAATTCTCACGCCAATTGGAAATCTATAGCTGTTACAGTTTAGCGGTGAGAGTGCAGCTGTAGTTGCAATTCATACCTTCATAGCCGTAACAGCGATGGCCGCAACCCTTTACAGTTAAAACTGTATAGGCAATAGCTACTGCCTATATCAATAACAGCTTTAAACGCAGTAGATCCAACCTCCAGCAGGTGAATTTGTAACAGCAATAGCTGCAACCTATAACATTTTATATCTATAACAATGATATCAGGAAACTATAACAATTCTAGCTGTAACAGTGCACTGACTGCTGCAATCTGCAACAGTTGTAACACCAACTACGATACCTACGTTCCATAACATTCCATAACTTTAAGGGCGATAGCTGCAACTGGCAGAGATTTCTTGCTGTGAAACCAGCACTAACACGGAATCACTTTTGGCGGCAGAAACGAAAACAACTATTCTTCAAAATGCGGTGAAGCTGCTGAGAAATGCTCTGAAAAAGAATAGAGGAAAGTGCAACTCATCCAGCGCAGTCGTCATATGGACGACGACGCAGATCAGCAGCTTTTCTCGTCTCGTCCTTTTTCACAAAGCCTTCTTCTTCGAGATTTAGGATATCAAGTGAACAAAGAAATGGGATCACAAAGCTTCGAGAGTGAATGTTTTTTTTTTGTGGTACACTTTTTCATCTCAGCAGACGTTTGGTGATATTCAGGGATATACAGCGTAGCAAGGCACATCCACGGGGATGTTGCTTCTCGTAACAAGAAAAGATGATTGCAGCTCAGTGAGCCGTAGGAGATTGGGGTGCTGTTCCATGCCGCTCAAGAACACGCTGCCTCGAACGTGTAACAAGTTTCGTAGTGCGCGCATTGCCTTTTTTTTGTGCCGTTATTCTTTGTATCCACATATGCGTGCGAGCATGCGGTTCAACGGAGTGCGCTTCCTTGTCACGGCAATGATGCACAGAAAATAAGCAGTGGAATTTTCTCCTCAGACAAACCTGTGCTCAAGAGAAAACAAATCACGTGTACGCACACACTTCCAACTTTACCGATATGTCCGAAAAATTAAGATAAGCGTACATGAATGAGTGAGATGACAGCGGAACCCGTTGTACATATTCGTAGAAGTTAAGCATGGGTAAGTTTGAAAAACAAATTGTGAAGTTTAACTTCTCAATTTAGGTTGTGGGTTGTGACAATGAACGGCACCGTAGTGAGTGACTCTGTTATAATTTCAACCATTCCGGAGTGTTATAACGTGCGCCTAAGTCTAAGTACACGGGTGATTCGCATTCCATCTCCACAGAAAAGTGGCTGCCTCAGCCAGGAATAGAAATCGCGACATCATGTTCAGCACCACAACGCCATAGCTACCACGCCACCATTGCTAGTGCGAGATTCTCGTTATTTGTCGGCGCTTCTTTAATCAAAACAGAAATACAGTACCATAAGGGAGAAAAACTATATAAGAATATCAACCGTATACGTAAGGGGCACGTTGCTCAAGACTTGGGCTTAAAATTCTCAGCTGTGCTGCCTACTGAAGGTTTGAAAGCACTGTTTTGAGGGCATTCAGTTGACAACTAAGGTACTTCGAGCTGAAGGCGTCCGCAGCATAGTGAGAAACTTAAAGCTTTATTTTTTTGGATTCTATGGTAAATACAGTGTAAATGGAAATAAGCTCGCTTGGTATCCAGTGAGCCTAGCGATAATATATTTTATAAAATTATGCTGCTGTAATATTTATACATATATCTGTGTGCGTAAGGACAGTATTTTTGCGTTTCTAATTTCTTTGTGATGATTTTTACAATCAACGTTAGCGCTAGATAAAGCGTGCTTATCATTGAACGAGCAGCCTAAGACGAGGCGTGAAAGTAGAGCGCCGGCCTCGGCTGCGATATGTTGAGGGTCTTGGAGCCCCTGCCGCGGAGCACACCCCCGTTTATGCGAAACGGGCACAAGCCTTTCCCGGCATGGCGCTCAGATTCCTTCAGAGGTGGCACGTTTGCGGAAGAAGCCTGCGCCTTTCAGATCACATCGAAGCCATCTAGCTAAAACATGAGCTAGCTTAGTGTTAAATGGGTATAACAGAGGATCCTCGAATCTTCCGCTGTATACGAATATTCAGCTAAGGAGATCGAAAATCATTAAATATAAAAAAAACTGATATGTTCACTTGATAGGAGAAAGCAGTCACTATTGTCACCAATTATTGGGCCTCGATTTTTCCGTCAGCTTATTGAAGAAAAAATAAAATATGTACTCGGTTTTAATGACTTCGTTCAGTTTTGGCGAAAGCTAGCAACCTTTTCAGCCTGTCAGGGAAGTGAACTGCAAACAGAAAAAGAGTGAAGAGAATGAAAGCAGTAAATTGAAGCGTAATCCTTGAGACTTTAACTCGGTCATAAAAAGAAATATTACAACAAAAAAAGAAGTAATAGCTCAAGAAACAGGACATCAGAAGAAGACGGACGAAGTGCTCTCATTCTTATGTCCATATCTTGCGCTGTTACTAGATTTTTGATGCAACGCGTACCAACCGCTCCAAGTTGGCACTTTATTGAAATATTAAAAGAGTGCTAATTAATGACCCCGATGACCTCAAGTGGCTATGACGTTTTCCTGCTAAGAATCAAGTCCTGTGTTCAATATAGAACCGTGGCGTCAACTATAATAGAAGCAGCATGGAAGAGCACTCGTCTACCATACTTTGTGCGCATGATAAGTATTCTCAGGTGGTCAAAATTATTTAGCATCCCACTACTACGGAATTCCTACAACCCAATGCGCGTTTTCAGGACATGAGACCTCATTTTTTCAATAGGGGTAATTTAACTAGCTCTAGCTGTCCGAAACGGGCAAATATTCATATAATGTCCACTGCTCTAAAACGTATGACTAATTGTGAATATAGGGAGTTTGCAAAAATCATGCCAACTGCACTCCGTCGAGCTTGTTTATTAAAGGCCCATCGAGATGGCAGGATCCTTCCAAGCATAAGTTCATTTATTTACACGAATGCGCTCTTTAGATGCTCAGTTCTCGAAGTGTTTAAGACCCCTATTTATCGAAAGTCTGGCTTCCGTCTGGCATCCGCCGGCCCGAGCCTCGTGGTTTAAATGGAAAAAGAAACCGCCCGTAACGAGTTGTTTCTTGATTCATTCTGCGCCATCTAGACGTGTGTGCAAGGAACTCGAGCTACAAACTTTGTTCGAGCTGCGTTTCGATGCCCATCGTGTCCGCACATCCCATTCTTGCTTTTTCACTGTCAGGAATGCGAAATGAACATTGCGGGGCATATTACAGTATAGGGAGACAACTTATACACCATACGCCACAGCACGAAATCGGACTGTTGGAAAAAAGTAGTAAATTTATTCACTTCTGGCAATATTGATGATCAGTCGTGGTCTTACGCATATAATATATATACAATACATACAGACAGTAGTTCAGCCATATTCAAACGCTAATAACAGCCTTCATGGCAACAAGTTAAGAGCCATGATGGCGATCAGCCATCATGACTGAATTGCTGCAACTCACACAAATACCCCCTCTGTTAAACATATTAAGAGCATAATAAAACACTCACATAGCGAAAGCATGCGCTCGCTCGCTCGCTCGCTCGCTCGCTCGCTCGCTCGCTCGCTCGCTCACTCACTCACTCACTCACTCACTCACTCACTCACTCACTCACTCACTCACTCACTCACTCACTCACTCACTCACTCACTCACTCACTCACTCACTCACTCACTCACTCACTCACTCACTCACTCACTCACTCACTCACTCACTCACTCACTCACTCACTCACTCACTCACTCACTCACTCACTCACTCACTCACTCACTCACTCACTCACTCACTCACTCACTCACTCACTCACTCACTCACTCACTCACTCACTCACTCACTCACTCACTCACTCACTCACTCACTCACTCACTCACTCACTCACTCACTCACTCACTCACTCACTCACTCACTCACTCACTCACTCACTCACTCACTCACTCACTCACTCACTCACTCACTCACTCACTCACTCACTCACTCACTCACTCACTCACTCACTCACTCACTCACTCACTCACTCACTCACTCACTCACTCACTCACTCACTCACTCACTCACTCACTCACTCACTCACTCACTCACTCACTCACTCACTCACTCACTCACTCACTCACTCACTCACTCACTCACTCACTCACTCACTCACTCACTCACTCACTCACTCACTCACTCACTCACTCACTCACTCACTCACTCACTCACTCACTCACTCACTCACTCACTCACTCACTCACTCACTCACTCACTCACTCACTCACTCACTCACTCACTCACTCACTCACTCACTCACTCACTCACTCACTCACTCACTCACTCACTCACTCACTCACTCACTCACTCACTCACTCACTCACTCACTCACTCACTCACTCACTCACTCACTCACTCACTCACTGAATATGCATCCCCCTTTCAAACTTTTCTGGTTGCTTGTGTGTGTGTCAGTGCGTACACGTGTGTCAGTATTTTTGCGCTCTTAAGCTTTTACCAAGAGGAATGAATAATTAGCCCAGCTACAAGTTCTCCTACATAATTGCCTAAATTTCGAATGACGTGCTGCAGGTGATTATTCAACTGCTGATACCTCCGTGAGGCATGCATTGGCCACATTTCTTAATTAAAAATAAATAAATAAATAAATAAATAAATAACGACAATGAAACTAGCAGAATAGAAGAGTCATGAGGTATTCCTCTTAGAAATGAATTACCCCACACCATTACATTTTCATCCCATGTTTTTTTTAACGTTTCCTCCTGGCTGAAGAGTCCTGGGCCACCCGACGTTAATACCAGAAGAGGCAGACCTTGAAAATCCTCCTTGTCATAATAATAACCATAAGCCTACATACATGTCTACTGCAAGGCAAAGGCCTCTCTACCTGTGATTAACCCTGTCATGCGCCTGCTCATGCCACCTAATGCCTGCAAATTTCTTAATTTCGTGACGCCACCTACTTTTCTGCCATCTCCGTCTGCGCTTAACATTTCTCTGCAACAATCTTCCGGGAAAATGCGCAACAGCAATCAAATAGAAGCAGGAAGAATTAATGCTTACAATTTCTTTCGGCTATTGTCTAGTAGAACAACCGCCAAGCGACAGCTGCATCTAGAGCACGCCGCTCTATCCCCAGAAAAAGAGCCTGGACACAGAAAGACCCGCGCGACCGAAACTTTCTGCTCCTGCAAGAGACTCGTTCGTACGACGGCCAGTCATTAGGGAACTTTGCGCCAAGATTAAGTGCGGCTCCAGAAGAAAATGTACAAAGGTGGCGACAGTTGCGAAGGTAACTACCATTAGGCGATTAATTGCAAAGCCATGTACTATCCATGGTAGACAGTTGCTTGTGGCTGGTTTCGACACCAGAGCCTCCTAGTTGTGCACATTTCTTTATTTTTTTGCGTACCGCACTCGGCGCACAGCGTGCAAATCAGGAGTTGCCTGTTGAACTCCTCATCGTCTTTCTTCCCCCTTTATTTCTCACGTTATTTTTACCTCCAAGTTGAAACCACAAAACTCGAAGCGCCCAACATAACTCAGTGGCAAATACAAGCCATTGCAGAGCAATGCGTTGCTCGCACCCGCTAATTAAGCAGTGCAGAGTGGTTTTCCCTGCTTGCAATTGCACGAACACGACAGCAAGACATAGAAACCGGGCGACGGGCGAAGGGGGGAGGACTTCGGCTGGAGAAGGGAGTGCAGTAGGTAGGCAAAGCCTTTGCGCGCGTACTCCTGTCTTACGACGGCAGTAATTAGGAATAATTAAGTGGCGTAATCACACATTCAAACAAGGCCAGTTGTCGTTAAATAAATTGTCACTCGGGACCTCTGCCAGCTCTGCCCAAGCTTCTACCTGCTGGTCAAAGAAACGCTACCCCGTTTTCAGCGCTGTTCCGGAACTCTCCGAACCATTCGTTACGTAAGTTGTCATTTCCTTAAGTTCTCCGAAGAATGCGCAAGCCCCAGGATAGTTCATTTGTGTCCCGTCTACCTCGGGGGTAAGCGTGAAGGAAAGCGCTAGCCTAGGCCCGCCACCTCCCGTTCTGCCTTTCTTCTTCCCGTACAGAACGCCCCCTGGTGTCTAACGATGTGGCACGGTAATTCGTTAAGCCCTGTGCCACTCCTTGCTGGTGCTGAGAAATCGTTCTCACTCTCTGTTGTTTGCTATCTTCGTGTTTCGGCCGGTCCCGTTGCTCATTTATCTTCTGGGCTCGCTTGGACCTGGGCCGTAGGGCGTCCAGCCTCGCAACCTTGCTGGTGCGAAGCCGAGGCTGGGAAGTTCACGGACACGTTTTGCATCCGGACTACTTTCGCGACACGCGGGAACTACTGTGCGCTCAGCCGAACCAGGCCTGTCCTAGACAGAACTCGAGTTCAACGTTGCCTCCAGTGCCTGTTTTTATTACTGCCCGGTACAATAACGAATGATCGTCTGCAATGGGGGTCGTGCTAAAGTTGTTCGCAATCAAGTGCTCTCAAGTGTGATAACACATGGAACAGGTTTTAACAGTGTAAGTAAGCGTGAAACCGCTGTGCATTATAGCTGTTGTCAGCAGAGTTGAACACTCATTGCGCTACCGATCTCCCGTTCTCGAAGTATATGTGCAAGAAAAGAGAGATAGAGAGAGACAAATGAAGGATCGGGAGAATAAGCTGAGCATCTTCCATGCGTCGATTCTTTAATAAAAGGTTAAGCGGTACGTATTGGTTAACTAGTTGGCTCATCCTTGAAGGTTTAACAAACGCACACCTTAGACGGGACAAAAGAAGGTACACACAAGACAAGCGCTACATGGTCAATGACAAAAGATAGCACTTCTGCCGAACAGCTTATGTCCCGTATAAGGCGTTATATTGTTAAATTTGCAAGATAGACAGTGTTTGAACACGGGTTGTTTAGGGCTGGGACAAACGTGGTGGTGCCTTCACAAGTACCCTTGTCGAAACGTTAAGGGCTCCAGCCGGACACCATGGTTGATCGTTTAAAGATTATGTCTTTCTGTAGTACTCTGTTTTGTTTGGTATGCCTATATTGACCAGCCGAAAATAAGATTGTAAACATAAGCCAGAGACTATCTGCGTAAGCGCAGTGAAAAGCGTCATCAAAGATATCAGCCTGCGATGTAATCCTAGTGCTTTCAAAAAATGGGCAAGAAAGCTGGTTGCTTAATCTCACTAACAGGACGGCATGATCCCAAAGCATGATCCCAAAACATAATCCTAATCCATAAGAAAGGGGACGCCAGAGACTTGAAAAATTATAGACTGATCAGCTTACTGTCCGTGGCCTACGAAGTATTTACTTAGGTAATCGCAAATAGAATCAGGAACACCTTAGACTTCTGTCAACCAAAGGACCAGGCAGGATACCGTAAAGGCTACTCAACAATAGACCATATTCACACTATCAATCAGGTGATAGAGAAATGTGCGGAATATAACTAACCCTTATCTGCTTTCATCGCTTACGAAAAAGCGTTTGATTCAGTCGAAACCTCAGCAGTCATGGAGATATCACGGAATCAGGGTGTAGACGAGCCGTATGCAAAAATACTGAAAGATATCTATAGCGGCTCCACAGCCACCATAGTCCTCCATAAAGAAAGCAACAAAATCCCAATAAAGAAAGGCGTCAGACAGAGAGATACGATCTCGCCAATGCTATTCACAGTGTGTTTACAGGAGGTATTCCGAGACCTGGAGTGGGAAGAATTGGGAATAGAATTTGATGGAGAATACCTTAGCAACTTGCGATTCGCTGATGATATTGCCTTGCTTAGTAACTCAGAAGACCAATTGCAATGCATGCTCACTGACCTAGAGAGGCAAAGCAGAAGGTTGGGTCTGAAAATTAATCTGCAGAAAACTAAAGTAATATTTAAATGTCTCGGAAGAGAACAGCAGTTTACGATAGGTAGCGAGGCACTGGAAGTGGTAAGTGAATACATCTACTTAGGTCAGGTAGTGACCACGGATCCGAAACATGAGACTGAAATAACCAGAAGAATAAATAAGAATGGGCTGGAGGGCGTTTTGCAGGCATTCTCAAATCATGAACAGCAGGTTGCCACTACCCCTCAAGAGAAAAGTGTATAGCAGCTGTGTCTTATCAGTACTCACGTATGGTGCAGAAACCTGGAGGCTTACGAAAAGGGTTCTGCTTAAATTGAGTACGACGCAACGAGCTATGGAAAGAAGAATGATGGGTGTAACCTTAAGGGATAAGAAAAGAGCAAATTGGGTGAGGGAACAAACGCGGGTGAATGACATCTTAGTTGAAATCAAGAAAAAGAAATGGGCATGGGCAGGACATGTAATGAGGAGGGAAGATAACCGATGGCGATTAATGGTTACGGACTGGATTCCAAGGGAAGGGAAGCGTAGCAGGGGGCGGCAGAAAGTTAGGTGGGCGGATGACATAAAGAAGTTTGCAGGGACAACATGGCCACAATTAGTGCATGACCTGGGTAGTTGGAGAAGTATGGGAGAGGCGTTTGCCCTGCAGTGGGCGTAACCAGGCTGATGCTGATGATGAATGTCCTATTAAACTAAGTGCTTTAGGTCGTAGACTATGTTCTTTAGAGCCACGTCAAAGGAAAATAGCGTATTTGTTGAGGTATACCATTTAATAGCAAAAAAAGTAAATATGTAGATGCTAAAGTTGTGTGCCTTTGGCGATGGACCATATGACGGAAAATACGAAAACAGCAGACCAGACGAACATAAAAGAGACCAGGATATACGTATGTACTCAGAGGTAGATATATCTCATATTTGAGGTGAACTCTTTGTCCAGATAAGGTATCTGTTTCAATTCATCTTTTTACACTCGCTTTGGTGTCATCATATGAAAGCAAGCCCAGGGGGAGGAGGTAGCGTGAAGGGAGCGAAGGGACACAGGTGTGTCAGGCGTATTGCTTGAGCCGTGCGCGCTTGTTAACTTATTCTGCTTGGTTCTTTTCCATTTCTTTTCTTTAGTTAACTTGAGCAAAAAACAAATGTCCGGAAGGCTTTGAGATGCTTCGAGTTTAGCCAAGAGCACGCTCGCGTCTCCACAGTCATAAAGAACAGCACATATTTGCACGGAGAAGTCCGAATGATTTGAAGCCGTGCCGGTCTCATCATTCTTGGCTTAGCGGGAGTTTCCAGCATGCGCAAATGTTTGCTGTCCGGACTTGCGACACACCTGGCCGAAGGGAAAGGCAAGTGCGAATTGAAAAGATATTGGCCGGTAGTTTTCTGAAAGAATAAAAAAAACAAAGAAATCCATTGGTGCCGGCGGCAAAGCTGCGAACATATGAGCCTTCGTTGCATGGCGAACTGTTCATGCCACGTGACTTCATGCTTTGGAGATTCGGAAAGCAAGCAAGCCTTTGCCGCCCGATCATGAGGGCTGCCAATAAGGCTGGTCATGTCTTGCCTCCGGCAAAGACGTCTTCATCACTGAGAGCCATAAGTAAAAGGCAAAGGGCAACCTGCGTAGAGTTCATATGTGTTTGCTGACGCTCTCTGACTTCAGCACAAAGCAGTTGGGTCCCGCGCACCAAAAAAGCCAATTACACAGCGCGCAAGTAAGAAGCACGCCCAGCATAAAAACATTTATTAACATCAGGGTTGAGGAATCCATCCGGGGCTACACATTGCTGCAATGAATAGAAGGTTGTCTGTATGAAAGGAAACTAATATTTACCCCAAGTTTCGAATTTACGAAGACAAGGACAGAAGGAGTCTGATGTGTCTTCAGTAGTAAATATGTGTACATGGCTATGCCTACACAGAGAAATGGCCTGGAGGTTTCGTCTTTGTTTTGCTAATAGTCCGCGTAAATGAACTCTTTAGATGAACGCTCACAGGTGCCGAAGGTACCTCCAAGAAAGCGCATCTTCATCTCTTTAGAGTGTGTCTGCTCTCCTTGAAACACAAAGCAACCTGCTGTTGGGCTTCGTCTATTCTGGCGGGAACGTAGTTAGCATCGATTTCACTGACTGTTAACATATTTTCTCGCTCTAAACCACGTCTTATATGAGCTTCGTGGACAACTTCAAGCTTGATCATGGGATTAACTTTTTTTACAGGCTATCGCCGGCAGTATCGTCCGCCTGAAGTGTAAGAATCAGGAATATTTTAACAATTTACACTTTACTGCTACTATTGAAAAATTGTATTCAACCAGACGAATTGTGTGTGAAGTAGTTTGAGCGGGGCAGGGGTTCATTTAATATCTAGCAAGTGTGCCTCTGAAGGGGGAAAAAAGCAAACACTGCTACCTGCCCAGCCCCTTTCCAGCATGGTGCATCGAGCTATTTATATTATTTTCTGTCGGACTGAAAGAAAGCATAAACAAACTTGTCTTAATAAGTAACACTTGTCTCGGGTTTTTGTCATGCCTTCCTACAAACTTGTTATGAACATATGAGTGGTACTTGAGTAAGTTCAAATATAACATCGTTATTTGCTGAATAAATGCATCATATAAAGAGAGGGGATCCTGTCTACAAACACACAGCACTGGCCCCAGGAAACAGCTAGTTCCATTCGCTTTGATCACTTGGCTTTCAATTATCGCCTTTATGCTAAGCAACATGTAGTGGGCCGGATGCACCGAAATCTTCGTGCCTGTAACTGTGCTCGACTGCTATCGGCAAGAATAACGGAATTAGTCAATTTCGATCTTGGCTAGTGGCTTGTTAAAAGAGAATTTAAATAGCCGCCACTTGTAACTCAGGTATTTTATCCTTAGTCGCCCGGGTTCAAAAAGTTCCGGGTATGCAAAATTGGTCTCGGTGAGCATAAAACAACAACAACAACAACAACAATAATAATAATAATAATAATAATAATAATAATAATAATAATAATAATAATAATAATAATAATAATAATAATAATAATAATAATAATAATAATAATAATAATAATAAACGCGCTCCAAGATATCAAAGAACTAGCATCTTTTTCGTCAGCCTGTCATAGGCTGAAACAAGCTGTCATAGATAACTGGGACTGCGTTTACCACGGTGCATCCACTCGGCTTTGATTTCACTGACTACTCTAATAACTATTTATACGTTTATACGACACTGTTAAACAGGGTAAGCAGTCGGTCTGCGCAACCAGAGTGAACCGAATAGGACAACGCAAACTGAGAAAACTCATTAACGTCACACACTTTGCATATTGCGCCGCTTACGTAACATGCTTTTAATACCTCACTAATAACGTAGACCCGTCTTTCAGTTTCGTGAAATATGCATCGAAAATAGTAAATAAAAAAAAAACACAGCTAACCAAAAAAAAAAAAATCAAGCACGAGTGCAAGAAATTGGTTCATAGACAGCAATATGAAGGAAGACAGAATAAAGAAAAAAATTAAAACAAACAGAAGCACAAACAGAAGAAAGAAAATGACGACGATGTGTTTTATTCACAATGGAAGCGCACGGAATGCAAATTATACTGCATAATAAATCGACTAACTTTCACTAGAAACATGAACAGCAAAATGCGGTGTCCGAGGAAAGCCATAGCTTTCATTAGCAGCGAGGTTATAGAGATCGTGACTTCCTGAGCACAGAGAATGACATTCCTGAACCACCGCTGCGCAGATGAAAGCTCGTAGCACATCGAAAACACATTAGGAACGTAATTACAACACCGGTTTTATGGTATATATAATGACCTGTCCATAATAAACCCTGCGGGATTTTTTATTTCTTCTAATTCGATCTTCCTTTGTTAAGAACGCCAAACACACATTCCACATTCATTACACAGACTAAAGAGGAAGCAATGTCAATTTACTCGCGAGTGTTATTAATTTGGATAAAAAAAGACTGCTCTTAGAAACTGCTTCGTAGTCGTGAAAACACGTTCACAAACTCGTGTTCGCCAGGAAATTTTGGGAGGAACATCATCTTATATTTCCATAACCACCGTCATGAGTCTCGTAGGCTTTTTTTGTTTATATATTCTCTTCGCTTGCGAGTTTTATACCACGTTTCTAAGGACGCCTATGCGACGTTTTATTCAGCTTTTGGAGTGATCAGTATATAGCCAGACATTAAATCCCGTGATGTTCGTTCCACTATGAACGCTTCTGAGAACTGAACTACATCAATGCGGCAATCGCGTAATGTGCGGCTCTGGGTAATGCGCACTTACCGAATTTCTTGTTCAGTTTATGTCTTTCTTTTTGGCGTAACAAAGAAGTATCAGGGAACTTGCACTTGGATAGAAATTAGCCCTAATTGCCAATAACTATTATTGTGAGCAATAATGCTTTTTTTTTAATATCAGATTTTTTCTATAGAAAACTAAAGAGGAATATAAATTTAAATCGGACTGATAAGACAAGATAAGACGAAGGCCACACTTTATTTCTTCCTTTTTAAATTTCGCGCTAGAAGTCTAGCGCCGGTACGTCAGTGTGGCGTTACGGATTGAAATGTCTTTTTTTCAAGTATTTAGTTCATTGTTGAAAAGTGAAAGTTATTGAAAGCCAGTATGTTTGTTATTCGGATAATTCAAAAACAACGCCGTAAATTTTTTAGTGGTGAGAAAATTAACTAGGCCTGCGCAGACGTCATCCAAACTTATGGCATCATGGCGAGATGGTGCAGAAGCTTGAAGGCCATCAATATTTTGTTCTTGCGCACGTCGTTTCCGTAAGAGTGGCTTTTTTGGTACTGTAGAAGCGTGGTGTACTAATATAGTGTAAAAAAGTTTTTTCTTGATTATCTCTTTAGTGGTGCAGAATTGCAGTACGTAAGCTGAATACAAATGCCGAAGCTGTACTTAAGCGTATCGGAATTCACCGGAATGGGCCAACTCTAGACTACACTCCCTTGACCCTGCAATAGCGCTTCGTCTACCGTGTGGTCTGGATGTGCTGTTCATGGTTGGACGTCACGTTTACGAACGCCCATTGTTTCCGTATCGGCACGATGGACAGTGCCCAGTGCAGCGTTTGTGACTGAGATGAGATGATACAACATATCCTGACATGCTTCGCCTTTTTAATAATGGAAGACTGCGTGCCGCTTTAAAACCCATCGAAGACGCCCCTTTCGCCTTCCCTCCCAGAGAGTTTTCCGCAAAAAAGAAAAAAATACGGAGATGATAAAGAACCCCGACCATGGCTTCGACCGCCATCCGCTGCGGGTCGCAATTGCACTGCTGCACTTTTTGAAGACAACCGAGCTCTGCGACCGTCTTCGATTGCGCGGTGAACACTTTTCTGCGTGCACGCACACCATGTGTCCTCTCTTCCCTACTCTATTTCGTTTTTTCTTTTCTGGTCGCTTCTCTTTCCCCCAGTGTAGGGTAGCAAACTATGTACATCCTGGTCAACTTCCCGGCTTTTTCGATGCTTTATATCTCTACCTCTCTCCCTCTCCCTCTCTCTCTCTCTGAAAATGCTAAGTGGATGTTTTCAAATATTCATTTGCAGAGAGATGAAGCACCTAATTCGTTAATATGAATACTAGTACCATCCACAGGGAGTATATTTGAGTATGGTGTGATGAAGCCGTTGCAGATTATCGGAAGCATGAAATGTGTTGTGCTAAGTACATTTTCTTGCTCTTCATATCTAGCAAATTAGCATGAACCATTTTTTCTTCTGAACTCAGTATTTTTTAAGTGTCATCGGCAGGTTTCTGTACGTTCCACATCATACGAGAAAGCCTGAAAGAGAAAGGCGCACGTTTGAATGGGGGCAATGTTGATAGGCTGACCTTAACAGTAAATATTTTCTATGCTAATAGACATCCCTAGAAGTGGATACACGTGAATGAATGGAATTCAATTTTCTGCATGGCATAGTTTCCCTTCTTACTTCAGTTCATTTGCATTTTTATAGACACAGGAAATACCCAAATCAGTAACAAAAGGGTTCCCTAATGCTAAGTAGGCGAAGTTCCTTATTAGCTGTATTTGAGGGCATGTTGCTGCCGGTAGACACCAGCAACATTTGCTTTCTACTGTTTGCTGAAAGGAAAGGTGGGCTCAAAACAATGAAGATAATAGAATCAAAGCTTACCTAAACAACAGTTGCATTAGCTGCGAAGTTCACGTACAGAACAAATGTTCCTCGGCATTGAAACTGCAGTAAGCACTGAACAAAACAAAAGGGGTGAGGGGGAATAGAAAATACGTTCTAATCGCAGACGTACTAGTATGGAAAATATCGAGCGTTTTTCCTACTCCGAGTACTCTTTTCTTGCTCAAATATTAGCTCAGTTTTACATTATTCAACACCTATGCAGTTGTGTCTTCTGAGTTGTCGTACGCAAACACAGTAGCTCTACCAATTACAGTCGTCTATGTAATGTGTGTAGAAAATACGCTGGACGCTGTAGTCAGGGCAAGTGTACAACAAGTTTTCTTCAAATCTACAAGAGTCACAGGTAGATATATCGGCCATTTCAATACGGTAAGAATAAGCGTTCGCATATGTAAGCCCAAGCCATAACTGGTAAATATACGCCGCCTTGGGAGAGGTTAATTGACGTATGCAACTTAGTTTCGAGAACGAACTTCCCTTGCAACATCCGTTCTCGTCGAAACAATTGAAAACGTCTGGGTGCCTTAGTGAGAAGAGCAGGCAGCCTTGTCAACGAAGACGTGAGCGACAATACCACATTGTTTAAGAAGACAGTAAAAGGTGATATGGTGCCCTTTCTTGCAGAGCAAGATTGTTCTTTCATCTTGTGATGGTACCATTTGCTCGTATTTACTGTGATCTAAAGAACATTCAAGGTTTCTGAAGAGATGCTTTTGGATCACAGAATACTATTCATTTACAAGGTCCTTCTTGTAAGGTTGTTGGGAAAATGGGGAAGGAGGGCACTTCTCCGGGAGGCACATCAATGCCTCGCGGGATCGGGACCGAGATTTGGAGCGGGTCCAGAACTTGCGACGAGATCTCGACTGGGTCCACGACCGTAATTGTCCGCTCTCCTCTCTTGGAGTCTCCGCCGTATCTGTGGTTGGGGTCGGGTCACTGAAGGGTTGCAGTTCACGCTGCTCTTTTTCGAGAGCGTTCCACACCCAAGCCTTGTTTAGTGTCTGCCTAACGCGCCGCGGGCAGTTTATATCCGTTGTAGGGTGCGTCCCGTCACAGGATCTGCAGTGTTGGGTGCACGGATTCAACGGGGTGTTTTGTCAGTCCCGCACGTCGCACAAATGACCGCATGCGGCGTAGGAAAGTAATCAGCCCTATGACCGAGCTTGTGACATATCTTTCGAACCAGTTGGCACGGGCGATGGGGGTAGCAGCGGAGTTCCACACCATAGAAACGCACGTAGCGAGGCACCTTAAGTCATTCAAACGTTACCAACGCAATGTTGGTCTGACCCATCATTCGTGCTGAGTTCGAGAATCCAAAAGTTCAGACTTTAAATTCTGGTGTGCTGCCTTGTGACTGGAAGGTGGGTAAAGTGGTTCCGCTGTTTAAATCTGGTGACACTCATTCTGTACTAAATTATATGCGAATATCATTGACCAGTGTCCCTTGTAAGATCTCTGAACATGTCATTTACTGTTACCTGTTTAACGTTCTTGAAGCTAACCCTTTTTTCACATGTCGCGAGCATGGTTTCAGGAAGACATTCTCCTGTGAAACGCAAATAATTTAATTTACTAATGAACTATTAGCAGCTCTAGCCTTCGGATCTTATATTGATTGTGTATTCTTAGATTTCTCTAAAGCTTTCAACCTTCTCTGCCCTAAACTACTTTATCTTAACCTCAGTAGACTAAATCTTGACCCTAACGTTCCTGCTTGGACAAAAAACATTTTCTTAAGTTGACAGCAATTTGTAACTGCTAATGGCTACGATTCTTCTCTCTGTCCTGTTCTTTCAGAAGTGTCCCAATGTTCTGTCCTCGGGCCCCTTCTTTTTCTACTTTATATAAATGATTTACCTGATTGTATTAACTCCTCTAGTAGGCTTTTAGGAGATGGCTGTGTTGCATATTGCGTGATTTCCTCTGATAATGACACATCACTACTACAGATTGACCTTGACAATATTTCTGATTGGTGTAACACATGGAAAATGAAATTCATCGTGACCATGTGCGAACTAATGAAAATTTAGGCCAATGCTTCGAAAAAACATCCGCGTTGATGGCCTTACTCGTGCTGTTAAGGTTCTTGCGATGTACGGTACTTCACGACAGACTCTAAGAATCCTGCTAGTAACAGACTCTAAGAATGCCACCTCCTACCGCTCTGTAGTGTACGCGCTTTGTTCATGCTTGTCTCCCTCTCTTTCTATCTCCTCCTTCCACTCTGTTTCTCTTTTATGCGAAGCATATTACGAGAGCTCAACCCAGCTCCTCAGGCGCGGCGGTGTCGCCATGAAACCACGTGACACCGTGACGTCACGACAGAGGAGAAGTGGCTTTGGCTCAACTCTTGCAAGACGGGCTGGGTGGGAATCGAACCAGGGTCTCCGGAGTGTGGGACGGAGACGCTACCACTGAGCCACGAGTACGATGCTTCAAAGCGGTACAAAAGCGCCTCTAGTGAATGCGGTGTTGCCTTAGAAACGAGCTGTTTCTAAGGCGTGCGTCTCTTGCTCAGGCGCACATTTCGTTGCCGCGCCGAACGCTGCTTTGCTCGACGCTCACCGCGTCCAATGCGGGGCGCGTAGTCGCTGCCCTGTAGCCCATTCTCTTACACCCCTTGGCGGGTCGACGGGAACGCTCTCGCGTTCCACTCTTGAAGGCGAAGCAGTAATGCATGAGTTGTTTCTTCGTCTAGCCGAACCAAATATAGCCAAGCAACAGCAGTTCACCAGGCTAAACAGTGGTTCAACAACTAAAATAAAGGCTAGTATGCTTCGCATCCTGGGCTTAACCTTACCTAAGCCACAGCCATTTTTTACCCCCCTTAATCCTTCCCCCTCAGCAGCGTAGCCAACCGGAACTACCTCTGGTTAACCTCCCTGCCTTTCTCTGCATTATTTTCTCTCTCTCTCTCTCTAATAAAAATGTGTCATAAACTTGCCACTAAAGCTTGTAAATATAACATAGATGGTTCCCCTCTCGAAGACGGGACTACTTACAAATACTTAGGGGTCCACATTAATTCTAACCTGTCTTGGCAACGACACATTAATGGTATTGTCAGTAATGCTAACCGCATGCTTGGGTATCTGCGCCATAATTTTTCACTGGCCCCTTCTTCTCCCAAACTCCTTCTTTATCACATTTTTGTTCGTTCCAAGCTAGAATATGTGTGGGATGCATTTACTGAAAAGCTTGTTAGTCACCTTGAAGCTGCACAGAATCGTACCGCACGCTTCGTTTTTTCCAACTGCTCTACTCTTTCCAGTGTTTCATCTATGAAAACAGCGTTACGGCTTCCATCCCTTTCCTAACGCAAGAAAATATCACGTCTATCCTTATTTCATAAGATTTGCTAGAATAACCCTCGTCTTAAGCAAGAATCACATTCCTACGCTTCATTCATATCATCTCGTATTGATCATCGTTATAAAGTGTTTTTTCCTCGTTGTCACCTTAACCAACACTTTCATTCTTTCAATCCTCAAACTTGTAATGACTGGAACCACTTGCACAGCTCTACTGCATCTATAACGGACCCAAGTGACTGTAAAGCTGCCCTTGAATATTTGCTTTCTCTTTTTTTTTTATTGTTACCACTGCCTTCTGTAACGTCATATGGGCCGTGAAGTTATTCAAACAAAGAAATAAATAAACAAACAAATAAATAAATAAAAGTTCATCCACCAGCATGGAAAACGGCGTACCGCGCGCAAGACCAGGAAAAATTCCCTCAAATGGCTTGTCTTGGTTCACGAAATATGTTGGGATGGGATAGACGCGCTGACCAAGGTTCAGTACCCTCACGTTGTACAATGCGTCGGCCACATGTGACTGGGATGTGTTGATCATTGCCAAGTTCTGCTGAGGTTGCAGACGCAATATGATGTCGTGACGGTCCTCGGTGGTCAGGCCGGTCGTGCGCCATAGAGCACTGGTGAGTTCTAGGCGCGTCCACTTATCATGACAAAGTCTTCCGTGAGGTCGCAGAATTATCTTTTCATCGTGCAAAGCTAGGCGAGGCAGGTTCTGATTCCGACTCCGCTTGCGTACGGTAAGCTAAGAGGCGTCCGGAATGCCCAAAATGTTCACGGAGGGTTGCGTCTTGGCGGGCATTTGACGGACGCGTCGCTTGTCTATGACTGTCTTCCTACAGCCATCTGCGTCGTCATCAGTTTGGTCGTCGTAAATGTACGGGGCAGCATGTTCCTCCATCCTTTTCGCGGTCAGACTGTTCACCTCTCGTTGTTGGGCGGGAAAATTGACGACGATGGGATCGGCGGCCATTCCCGCAGTATCCACCTCAGGCGTCTTCGTTGGTCGCGAGCAACGCGCGGCGGCGTTCTCCGTCACCGATTGCGTCTCCCGCTAGTTGGAAAATGTCGTTGCTTTAGATAAATGCTCTATCGAAACAGAGTGGTGTAATGGCCGAAGGCCCTTTGCGCCACCATTTAGAACATGGGCCTTCGAAAGAGCTGGTTGCTTGGCGCTGGTGGTTCATGGTGTAGAAAACACGCCAAGCCAGCTATGGCCCCGGCAGGCGCCGCCGCGTTGCAGCTGCTTCAGAGCTGTAGAGACGCGGGGAGTAGCAAAAAAGAAACTCACGGCAAAAAAGGCTGGTGTCGTCTTAGGAGAAATGCGGCGATTTCTAGTATTGCAGGCTGGCGGGCACGGTGGCACGCGCCGTAGTCGAAGCTGCAGAGAAAACAGGCGCCCACATTCCACGGTTGCCGAAACGCGTCTGCTATTTATGTGGAGTTGTTTTCGTATTACGCACTGGCTCGTCCGCTCTTAGCAGAAACATGCCAATGCGCCACGGCACTCCGCGGATCGCCAGAAGCGGCTGCTGGACGAACCGCCCACGTGTGAGCGTTGAGAGCCGAGGGCGGGCCTACGGCTTGTCGTCATCTGCTACTGTGCCGGCGTGTGCGACACCTCGCCTCATGGTGGCGTCGCAAGTTTGCTTACATCACGATGCAGCATGCCCGAATGAAATTTTTTTGAACCACCGTACGTAAATTGCTAGCTATAATTGCCCTTCACTGGGCAAACTGCTCAGAAGAGTTAAGAAGGGCTCGCGGAATGCAAGCATTCTTTAGTGTTAGTGTAGAGTATAAGCATTCTTTAGCGAGAAACCCAGCAAAATATGTCTGTCACGCGAAACATGTAATGCCTTGTGTATGCACAAATATGTGTAATTTGCGAAGTTAAGACATTTATTTGTGATAATCGTGTAAATGTAGATGTTTGGTAGCTTTTAGGCGATAAGTAAAAATTGAAAAAAAAAAGAAAAACATTAATCATACAAAGAACCGTTCTTGTCAGGCCGCCTTCAAAGCTCACTTTTCGCATTACGGGTGTGTGTGCAGAGAAGCCTGCTGTGGGGCTGATAAAAAGAATAACTGGTTGCTAATAATAATAATAATAATAATAATAATAATAATAATAATAATAATAATAATAATAATAATAATAATAATAATAATAATAATAATAATAATAATAATTGCCACAAAATATACAAAACAACACAAGCAGGCCAGTCTAAGCCTCAGTTGGCTTGTAGGACCGTGCCAGTGAATATGATAGACAAGGCAAAAAAGTATGCGAAAAGTGATGAGATAAGAAGAAAAAAATAAAAAAAAATAAAACAAATGGCAAAAAATTGAAAAGAACAAGATGACATTTGGTTATCTACATATAACAAAAGCTGAAGAGGTAAATATTGCGATGCGAGAAAATGTACAAGCGATGCAAGAAAATGGACGCGCCGCCATCGGGAGCAGGCGGCGCTTCGGGGGTGGTGCCAGGCGCGTCCTCGCTCGGAGGAGGCGCGAAGGAGGTGGCTGTCGTCCTTACCGGAGGGGCTTACTCCATGGGGTCGCTGCCTACCGCGGGCTGCTCCGAGCTAGGGGCAGCGCTCGACGGCTGCTTGCGACGCACGGCCACCTCCTCGTCGTCGCTCTCTGTTTCGCGAGCGCGTTTTCTGGAACTGGACAGGTCCATGTCCTCGTCGTCAGAGAGAGGGAGCGGGATTGAAGCATGGGGCTCCTCATGTGCAGGGGAACCGTCCTCGAGGGGCTTTGAGGCTTCCTCGGAGGCTGCCGGCTTCGTGGCGTCTCCTGGAGTATCCGCAGGCTGGGGGGGCACCACAGCCAGATCGACCAAGGTGGCCCGTTGAATGATCCACTTGCCCAGCATGCGAGTGGCACGGAGTTCAAGGTCCTCCCTTGCCCGGAGTTCGTCGAGGGGCGCGGGGCCGCGTGTCACCAGGCTCAAACTGGCGTGGCGACGGTGGCGAACGCGCGGCGGGCGCTCTCCGGGCGAAGCGAAAACCATCTTGTGCTGCGAGAGCCTCTTCTCGCGCACGAGTAGAAGGCCAAGGAACAGCGAAAAAAAGCGATGATCGTCCGAGTCGAAAGACAGCAAGCCCTGCCTTGTGCACGCCGCCAGAGTAGCAGCCGACACGCGGTAGGCGACGCCTCTGGCGCTCAACTTTGCTGCGCAAGTAGTTCTTGTGGCTCAGGAGCACCGCGTAGCGGTCGCACGCTCACTTGTTAACAGTGGACCACCTTTTACGTCGACGACTTCCTTCGCCGCGACTTTGGTCGACAGGCGTTGCTTTTCTTTTTTTTTCTAACCAAGAAGGCCGATTCAAAAGAGAGTGAAGTCTATGGATGAATGCGGTCAATTTCGAATATATTGGCCCTAGTTACGCCCGTAAATTTAGTTTTGCCTGGCTTCTTGCATCGTTCAGATCTACATTTATATACATTTTGCGACTTGCTATGACATACGAAAACTAGGAAATTGCCCTTTTTGTTAAGATGTTACGTACGTATATATCCGGATCCCAAATGCGCCAAACTCGCAGTTCTGCATCCGGCCCGTGGCCACAGACGTCGTACATTCGCGGAGCAACGCTGCCCCTCCTGCAGATTGCTTCGGTGAAATCTACAGGAACTCCACATCTACCGTTACCCTTCGCCAGAAAAGAGAAAACTACGGTTAAGAAGAATGTCACATGTGGTGTGGATGTACCACGCTGCGCTCTAGAATGTCTCGATACTAGCACCACAAAATAAAATATCTATATTTTTGGGGCTGAAATAAAGCCTTAGAAGTATGGTTAAAAGAATAAAATGGGCTACACTTGTGGTCACCAAGCAGAGCATGCAGAATAGTATTAGCCACTCCAATGACCACCTACATTGGCGACACTGCGTCCTCGGGCACCTTGACGCGCACGCTGCCCCCTTCTCCCCTACTTGGAACGTACGCACACACAGTATGCCTCCGTTGAAATTCCCGTACGAAGACCAGGGATCATAAAATTCTCTGTTGCATGTTGCGTTGTTGAGGCTTGAATGCTTGTAGTCGTTTTTCCCGACCCATATATATGGGGGGCCGGAGAACTTCAGATTTCATCGTTTCACCGATAGCCCGAATACAACTTGGTGGATGCACTACGCCGTTTGCAGTCAGACAGCGAAAACAGTTACTGAGCAGCGCACGTTGGCGTTCAAGCGAAGGCGAATCTTGAGCATTGCTTCTGTGAGCACTTCGTCGATCGTATGGCGAATAAGTTGATCATGGGGGGTGATGAACACCGGAGCTGCAACCGTACATATTTCCTACACGTACGGCAACCGTACATACTCTCCTTGCATTTCTTTCCATGTACTGCAGTTTAGTATAATTAATTATATTAAATGCCTATGTGGGAGTCGTTCGCATAAATGCCGATATCGTCTTCTGCTTTCCGTTTAGCGAAACAAGAGCTATTGAAGCTGATAGGCTTCTCTCTCTAAAGAAGTGTGTACATGCTATATTGCAAGCACTAATGCGTTCAAGTGCGTTTCCGACGCATCCCTCACCTCTATCGCCAGTCCGCTGTGTACGGACGGACGGACGGACGGACGGACGGACGGACGGACGGACGGACGGACGGACGGACGGACGGACGGACGGACGGACGGACGGACGGACGGACGGACGGACGGACGGACGGACGGACGGACGGACGGGACGGACGGACGGGACAGACAGACAGACAGACAGACAGACAGACAGACAGACAGACAGACAGACAGACAGACAGACAGACAGACAGACAGACAGACAGACAGACAGACAGACAGACAGACAGACAGACAGACAGACAGACAGACAGACAGACAGACAGACAGACAGACAGACAGACAGACAGACAGACAGACAGACAGACAGACAGACAGACAGACAGACAGACAGACAGACAGACAGACAGACAGACAGACAGACAGACAGACAGACAGACAGACAGACAGACAGACAGACAGACAGACAGACAGACAGACAGACAGACAGACAGACAGACAGACAGACAGACAGACAGACAGACAGACAGACAGACAGACAGACAGACAGACAGACAGACAGACAGACAGACAGACAGACAGACAGACAGACAGACAGACAGACAGACAGACAGACAGACAGACAGACAGACAGACAGACAGACAGACAGACAGACAGACAGACAGACAGACAGACAGACAGACAGACAGACAGACAGACAGACAGACAGACAGACAGACAGACAGACAGACAGACAGACAGACAGACAGACAGACAGACAGACAGACAGACAGACAGACAGACAGACAGACAGACAGACAGACAGACAGACAGACAGACAGACAGACAGACAGACAGACAGACAGACAGACAGACAGACAGACAGACAGACAGACAGACAGACAGACAGACAGACAGACAGACAGACAGACAGACAGACAGACAGACAGACAGACAGACAGACAGACAGACAGACAGACAGACAGACAGACAGACAGACAGACAGACAGACAGACAGACAGACAGACAGACAGACAGACAGACAGACAGACAGACAGACAGACAGACAGACAGACAGACAGACAGACAGACAGACAGACAGACAGACAGACAGACAGACAGACAGACAGACAGACAGACAGACAGACAGACAGACAGACAGACAGACAGACAGACAGACAGACAGACAGACAGACAGACAGACAGACAGACAGACAGACAGACAGACAGACAGACAGACAGACAGACAGACAGACAGACAGACAGACAGACAGACAGACAGACAGACAGACAGACAGACAGACAGACAGACAGACAGACAGACAGACAGACAGACAGACAGACAGACAGACAGACAGACAGACAGACAGACAGACAGACAGACAGACAGACAGACTAGCAAACAGACAGACAGACAGACAGACAGACAGACAGACTAGCAAACAAACAGACAGACAGACAGGCAGAAAGACTAGCAAACAAACAAACAAACAAATAAACAGACAGATAGACCGGCAGGCAGACAGGCAGGCAACGAAGCAAGCATGCAAGCAAGCCAGCCAGCCATCCAGCCAGCCAGCAAGCGAGCAACCAAGCAAGCAAGCAAGCAAGCAAGGAAGCAAGCAAGCAAGCAAGCAAGCAAGCAATAATAATATAGCTTTTGAAACTAACCAGGCGCTTCCCATCTCACACTCTTTTGTACTCGTTTTGGCCATCGCATGTGCAACAAATGCACACCGTTTCACTTGCGAGGTTGACTGCATTTCTAGCCCTTTACTGTGTTACACCCCCCGCATGCACACAGGGGCGCTCATCTCGCGTTAGTCGTGTACTTTCAACGGTGTTTCCTGTCGTAACGCTCGCTGCTGCTCGGAAATGCTCACTCCGGCTCCATGCCGACACGGCCGGCCTATCAGCGGCGCACAGCTCTGAGCCGACCTCATCGGAACCGACGCGGGCAATTAGCCCGACACCCCGGAAGGACGCACGACTGCGCAAGGACAGAGGAATGCTAGGAAGGGGATGCTGCATGCCTCGTTTTTCTCCTCTCCTTACTCTCACCTGCACCTATGTCTTCCTCCGATCAAAGTCTCGATGCGGGCTGTGCCTGTTCTTCTCTGGCTTACTCGTTCTTTCGTAAGCATGCAAAAGTGCACACTCGTGCACACTCCCCCCCCCCCCCCCCCATCCCACTCTCCCAACTACCATCAGCTCTCATCCTCATTTTACGGCTCCTCTGGGCCCATTCAGAGTCCGTGGCGCCCGCTCGTTTTGCTGGCTCTCCTCTTTGACGTCAGCCCAACCTCGACCTTCTACTTCTTTTCGACACCTCAACGTTTCTGTGTGCCTTCGTGTTGCTTGCAGCCATTTGCACACGGCGCAGCGTCAGCGAACATCAGCCGTTTGCTAAGTCTACTGCTGCTCCGCTCGATTCTGATCTCGCGCCTGGAGCCTCCCTTTCACACAGTACGTTTCCAAGGACGCCGACACCGTTAGAATGGTTTGCGCTCAACGGCAGTGCATTAAGGGTCTACATTGGACTTGCCATTTGAAACACACTTCGAAACAGGATTCTTTCTTTCTTTCTTTTTTTCTTTCTTCGCTTGCTTGTTTGTTTTCTTGTTGTAGCTAGATCGAATATGCCTTGTGGTTTCAGGGTGCTCATTAGTCTCGCGCTGATCCTGTACATGGCCGGAATCCACCCCTAGAGGCTCTGAGGTTATGGCTTTCTGTTGCTGAACGCTTAGTCATTGGTTAAAATAATGATCCCGTCGGTGAGAAAGCTATAGAGGCAGAATCCAAAACTGACAGCTTAGAGTAATTCCAGTGCTGTTATTCGATCATTAACGAGTAACGATAAACAATCGTTGATACACCACTCTTAGAATGCCCTCTCAGCTTTACCCCTTCTTCCTCGCCCTAATAAGATTGCTTATCAACGCCGAACATAAATGAGAAATTCCCGCTTTAAATTTTGTGCGCCCGCACATTCTGCAGCCGGTGAAATTGTTGCGATAACGCCATCGCTGTGAAATTCAGCAAGCAAGTTCGCAAAACGTGCAAGCTTTAGCTTTCTTTATCTTCGAACGACAGTGTAATTCATTATTCCGTATAGATAACTATTTAACCGTGTTCTGATATTGCGAAAATAAGCAGGGCCCCCGCAAGGTGTTTCTGTAACCCTGAGATGGTTTCTCTGCTCAATATTTGTTTAATAATTTTGTACATACAAAGCCTCCAGCGATGGCAAAATCAATTTATTAGGTATTGCAGGCGGGAAATCTGCCTAATCAAGCGATTACTTCTGGTTATCGTCCATATTATAACTACAGTGCCGCCCTTCTACAACTGTGTTTTTATTAGCCCACATGTAGCTTCAGTGTGTATAGAACCTCATAAAGCAATATCGCGGCAGAGTTATTGCGAGAAAAAAAAAACTAGAATAAAAAAATTGCTTGGGAAACATTGATAGCGCTGAATGGCGATAGATGGCAGTGCATGTCTGCTTGTTCATTTCTATCTATAAAAAATACATAAGCCATCCTTTCCCTTTTCGAAGCTCCGATCGATTTGGTGCGATACAGCAATGGGGAAGAATAAAAAGGTTGGAATCACCCGCCACTTTTTTTTTTACATTTGGACGCTACACTTGCCACTTTTTTCGGCTCTCGCCTTCTTCGTGGCCAACAACTGTATTTCGTTTCCATGTTCGCGTAGCGGCGAACATCGAGGTCGAAACCAAGCAACGGTAAACAATGAAGTTGAATGAAGTTTATTATTCCCAAAGTACAACTTTGACAAATACATAATTTTTAGTGTTATATGAAGTTGCTATGTAATACCGCAAGGGAGGCCTTCTGATTTAAAGCACGTACAATTAAATACAGAAGTCATACAGGTGTCAGTGGTCAGCCGGTTATTGGAAATAGAAATTGGATAAGCAAGAGAGTCGAATGAAAAATAAAATTTAAACTGGTTAAACAACAGCTAAGGCACAGCAAACGAAGTTATAGTAATACAATGTACAATGTAGTTACAATGTGAGAAAATGTACCATTCCAGAATACAAATTTAATTATAATGCGTTGCGCTGAGCCAATATTTAAAGCTAGATTATACTTAGGCTGCTCTTGAATATACTACAGAGCTGAGATAATCTCATTCATGTGGTGCTGTATTCAAAAGCGATGCGATACTGAAGAATATATCCTCCAAATTTCATGCGGAAATGAGCACTAGAGCACTTGTAACGCGACTCCAACGATACCAGCTCCTTAAAAAAGTCGGCTTTATTTCATATTGATTTCAAACTATTACATCTTCAAGAGAGCTAGAAACATGCAAAAAGTTTCTCTGTTTTTTCTTTGCTTTTACAATTAAGTTTTGTGGTTTTCTAACTGATTTTAGCCTTTCGAAGTTTTAAACATTCACTGAAAACTGCCTTACTCACCATTGGTGGCAGCGCGCTTGTTGCTGCATTCGCGATTTTGTTCATCGCAGTTCAATTCTTTAAGATACCCATAAAGCAGGAATGTCTAATTTCTCATCAAACCTGCAGAATGAGTGTATATTATGCGTAAACAGTTATACTAGACTGCTTCAACAACGTGCTCAAGTCCTGCTCACAACGACGAACCCCACGAGGATCACTGGTTTCTCGCTTAATTATTCAAAAGCAATTCAGAGAGAAAAGGTAGAGTAATTGCCAGGAAGGTCTTAGCAAGGGAACTACTGGTAAATGGTGTCAAAAATTACGTCCCTGATGGATTCGGGGCTCAATGGTGCACAACTGAACACTCAAACACGATTTCTCGAAAACACTGTTATTGCTGACAAAGGAACGTTACCTCCGAAAATAACAAAATTTGCAGTGCTATATTTTGCCCAATTGTTGTAAATTGTCGAAGGCGTCTACTGAACTAAGCAATTAGGTTACCATATGTAGGTCTTTTAAATAATAAAAAAAGATGCATTACCCAATCGCCCTTGTATGGGACGTCGAGATGTGAAATTTTATTTTGAAGCAAATTAGAATGAGAATGTTATTATTTAAGTTCAGTCAAAACCCAACACTGTGAACAATATTCGACAGAAGTTTGAACGCAACAACTGTATTACTAATGTTTAAAATGTTCCTTCACGAAAGTACTAAATGAATAGACATCAAAGCTTACAATTACAACGCTTCTCCATATTTTCAGAGAAAATTTGGTATTTAATAATACGTGCCTTTACTAAGCGCCTGAATATGTTAAAAACTGTAGTCAAAAAAGGCATAGAGAAAATCGCAAAGATCACTGACGTCCCCTTCTCATTAACAAGAAATTTTTGATTCACTGCGAGTCCTGTGCTCCTGTTATTGGTGAGATGGGTTACATATATCCAGTTCATTAATGAGCAACTTTCAGCAATAGAGTTTGAAGGTATTGTGTTCTGTTATACAAGTGTTGCTGCGGAGAGATTGAAGTAGAGAGTTCCTGCAGCTGCTCCATTTCTCTATGTCATTTGGCAAAAAAATAATAATAAAGAAAAGAATGATAATACTAAATAAATAGATTACGGAGAAAATGAGACTGATATTAATAAATGTAACAACACTGCAGTGGAGAGTTCACTTGACGTCTGTGCATGTCGTTACCAGAATAATTACTTTGCCGTCCTCGTCCTTTGGCGCAAGAGTCCATAATCAGCGGCATTGGAATAAAAAAAATACTTAGTAAAAATAACTGGGGTTGCCGAAAGCCACTCGCAAGAAATGAAGATAAGGGCTTTGAGAGCTGGGGCAAAGGTTCCCAAAGAAGAGGTGACATGGATGGCCGTGCCGCATCTGCAGAAGTTGGACCAGAATTTGAAGAAGGTTGTGAGCAGGCGTGGTGTTCCACTCGTTTTTACAGCTCCTAGGAAGCTCGGAGGCCTGGCTCTCGGATACAAAAAGGAAAGAAAAAAACAAAAAGAGTGAGGTGGCGGAACCAATCATGGGCAAAAGTTCCTGAGATGTGCCGTAGGGGTAGTCTATGAAATTCTCCTCTCTTGCGGTATTTCCTATGTAGGACAAACTGGGCGCTGTGTAAATGAGCGGATCAGGGAACACGAACGAGATGTCGAGTAAAATAAAGAGCGCCCAAATTTACCTTAGCATATTAGAGACAGCTCCTGGCGCTCTTGTGAGCCATGCTTTTCTGACGCACAGATTCTGGCCAGAAGTAAAGATACGAAAGCTAGGGAAATTATGGAAGCGTTTTATATCAGCAATAAAGTCAGATTATGTGTTAACGAAGCGTCCTTATCATTCTACAAGTCCGAGAAAAAGATTGTAGAACATTCCTTAGCTTAGCGCATTTGATGCTTGAATGTGCTTGTTGCGCAGGCGCTGACCGAGGATAACCGAGTGTTTTCTGTACAATTCAAGCATTTGCGAGTGGCGCTCTGTCCCGTTCTCTTCTCTTCTGTGCTGTGTGTTGTTCTTTGTCGCCTTAAGATAGTGATAATGAATCCTTGCACAGAACTCGCAAACCAGCTCTTTTGAATTCTTCAGATCATTTCAATGTTGATTTGTAAAAGAACGCGTTACATATTACCGCTGAGATCATTTAAGAATAGCACAGATAGTTTCCTTCCTATGCCCTTAGAAGCATAAAATGTTGATTTCTTGGAGATATTATAACGCACAGACTGCATCAAGTCGCCACTTGCTTTTCATGGCAGTAATGTGATAATCATATCCTTAGTCATGTAAAATCCGTCCTGCCGAACAAACTCGAAATGTAGCTAATCGTTTTAAACGACACTACCTGTAAAGCGTGCTTTGCCTTTTGTTCAGTTTAACCAAGGTGAAGCAAGCTTCTTGTACGAAAGGACTGTCATGTGTAGGCAAATGAATACAATATGTTTACGCCAGCAGCGTAACTCCTTCGCACGTTTTTCTAAACTATCCTTGTTTAATTGTGATAGTAAACATATGGACGCTCGATGTGCACCCGCACCATCGGTGCCACCGCCATCGTGCTGAAACGGTATCGACGCGCATGCGCGGCGCACGCGTCGAGGGTTACAAGGTTTTCAGAGACGGCGGAGATGTTGCAGTGCTTCTGGCTTCAAAAACAAAAAAAACGGGAACTGTTGACGCACAATCCCGCTCCACTAAATCGACTTGCCAGCGTAATAAGGCCAGTGCTCTGCCTCCGCCTGCTGACATGCACACCTGAAGAAGACCGGACATGGCGCAATTACTGTCTAATTCGTCTGTGTATGTGTGGTATTATGTGCCCCTCTTGTAATATCTAATACCCGCCCAGCAGCGGTACACATGCCACTGCGTGGAGCTCAAAATGGTCCGAGCGAAACGGATTGACGGTTTTCCGTCAGGTCTTGTCTCATGCCCCATTGAGATATCATTACTGCAACGCTGACGGCGATGAACTAGCTCAGGACGAACTGGTGGGCTAGTTGGTTGCACATGTTTATTTGATCACAGCGCATAATAAAATAAATCGACGGGTGTCTGACCGAGTAAAAAGACCCCAAAGCGCTGAAACTCTGTCAGTCTCTGTCCATTTATTGTGCGATGTGACCAAGTAGGCATGTATAACCAACTAGCCCACCAGTTCGTCCTGCGCAAGTTCATTATACCAATCCTGCGGGCACTTTCCACCATGCTTCGTGGTGTCTTTACTCTGTCAGTCCTTGTCCATTTATTGTGCGCTGTGATCAAATAGGCAGGCAGCGACACTGTTCATCTCGCCGCCGTATTTAGCTAACAGCGGTCAGTTTCTGCTACCTAGAAGCAATTGCTTTGTTTGCTTTGTCGCGCTGTCATCTTTCCCTGCTTGCGACATCTGCGGCTGCGAAGAGACGAACGCGCACCTGCTCTGTGACTGTCCACGTTACAATGTGCAAAGAAAAGTGCTCGTGACCGTGCTCGAAAAACTGGACTATCGCCCCTTCACAGAAGAGAAAGTTCTAGGGCACTGGTCCAGACGGGTTTCGGCCCTCAAGGCCTTAAGGGCTTTGCTCAAGTTCTTAAGGACATGTGAATTGTGCGAACGCCTTTGACTATTGTTGCGCGTAACATCGCGTTACTGTGTGCATTTATCTTGTTTTTTTTCTCTCTTCCTTCTCCTTTTATTCCCTTTACCCGTTTCCCCAGCACAGGGTAGCCAGATGGTATTTACACTGGCTAACCTCCCTGTATTTCCTTCCCTTTTGTCTCTCTCTCTTTCTCTCTTGCCCCCACGCATTCCTAGAAAGCTGTTTGTGGAAGTTTAATTTAACGACACCCTTTGCTATCACTTTCAATGTCTCGCCCTCCGGGAGAAGCTGGTCATTTATTCCTCTGTTGCTATCTACACTTGTACAATTTATTGTTCTCACATTTTCTTTTTGAATCCAAGTGCGGGCCAGCCACAATATCGATGCGCATTCTCCCTTAGGCCACCGAAAATATTTAATTAGTCAGTCCACTTTACGGTGGACTCAAATTCAATCAAGTCAAAATTTGTTCCCACTCAAAGTGAAAAGGTGAAAAAAAGGATATAAAACTATGGGTTTCACTGTTCCAAGGAAGTGACACGGAAAGGTCATCGCGAAATTTGACTTCTTCCAACAACGAGGCTCTCTTGAGATTATTTTTCGAACCGCCTAAATCACTCCAACAAAGCTCTCGCGGTTTCTTGATTGAGAAAGTTCAGTTCACGTAATAACAAGGGCTAGAACGAAAGGGCTGGATCGGATTTTCTGGCGTGCCGCAGTCGAAATTCTTCCAGTTGTTACGACCACCATGTGCTGCGCAACGTTATTAATTTCTCTCGGACCGTTGCATTACGACAATCTTTAAACGCTGTCAACGTCGTTTCACTTGTTGGCTGCTCTGTCGTAATTCAGCAAGTTCTTTATACCAAGTCGCTTTAAATTAAGGTCGATATTAAGAATAATGACTGATGACAGTTTATATCCTATTATATTCAGGGCTCTACTTGGCTGCGTGTTTTATTTCCGTTGCTGAGCTTTGCACGTGTCACATAAATCATTATATATGAGTTTTTACGGCGTGAAGGCTGCTAATAGTGCAGACTGTCATGAAAAGTACGCAGTTTAGGAAAATAGTTTTCACTGAAATTGCGTCAACTTTAGCAACGTGAGCACCAGCAATTTTATTGACTTTTTTTACTACCTCCTTACCTTTCGCACCCCGTTTATCTCTTTCTCTCTTTATCGCTTTTTTATAATCAAGCAGCTTTGCACTTTGTAGTTGTTTTAGATGTGAACAAATAAATTTAGGCTATGCGAAGACATTCAGGATAGGCGCCTTCCGTTGTTTGCATTATCAAAACACACTGATACCACAATGGATGTTAATGCGTGGCTGTAAAATAAGTTTCTTGCTTGAAATCCAAATCCATGAATTCGGAGGCGTAGCGTAGCAGATTAAAATTTCAGTTTCAGTAAAACTTTTTTTGTTAAACTGTAGGAAACACATGCGCTGCGTGGCGCCCACCGAGCCAACGTCATTAGATCGGGCCGGCGATTTTTGGGTTGCTTGACCGACAAAGCTGAGTGTGCATTCAGCGTCCGTTTGTAGCCATTTCCTCTTACCACACTCCTATTTCTATCCGTATCCCGGTGCTTTGCGCTGATTTTACGTCGTAAACAATGCTATTGCTCCTTAGATTTATTAATTTGCTATTTTAAGACTACTATGAGAGGTAACTCTCATTTGTCGTCTATGGCTTGGTGTAGCTTTTACTAATACGCACTCCTACTTCATCAGAATGGCCACAGGTCCAGAATGTGAAGTTTGCGGGTACAAAGAGACCGTAGCACATCTTTGCCGTGACTGTCGTCGTTTCAATGCACAAAGAAAAGTAATCAGCACTACGCTCGACAGGGCTGACAGCCGTCCCGTTACGGAAGCCAGAATTCTTGGGCCCCGGTCTCAGCTGACGTCGGCCCAAACTGCTTTAAAAGCGCTAGTGTGCTTTTGAAAAGAAACAGGACTCATCGAATAACTGGAGCATGCAAACTGACGCGTTGTTTTTTATATATGTTCTCTTGTTTTCCTTTCTTTTCTGCCCTCACCCCATCCCCCTGAGCAAAGTAGGCAACCGGATGATTAATCTGGTTAGCTTTCTTGCCTTTCGCCTCTTGTTTTCACTCCTCTCTCCTCGAGGACGTTTTCTTAGTGGCACCGAATTCGTGAACGACCCCTGAGCTTATTTACTTGGTGACGTGGCAATTACTTCGACGAAAAATCAAAATCCTTAACTTAATAATTAACATAACTACACTACTTGACTCCTTGAGTAATTACTTTACGGCACATACTCTATCTATGAATTGTAGCCAGTGAGTTCGTATGCACATCATCATGGAACGAATTCTGAGGATGACACCGGTTTCGATATATGGCGCGTCAAATTGTTCCACTTAGTTTTTAAAAAAAAAACACTGTTTCATTAACTGAAGCGGAAAAGTAACTGGAACGCCAATGCGATTCCTCGGTGATTGAAAAATAAATATCTCGAAAATTGCGTAGTGATGAGAATTCGTTCCAAGTATATGCCTTGCGAACTCAACGGCTGCAATTCGTAAATTGAAATATGGTATTTAGTGGCGGTACGGTATTTTACTGTATTTACGGTATTTTACTGTAGTGTACGGTATTTTACTGGCAAAATCCCTCCTTTAAAGAGATTTCTGGCTAGTCGGATGCAACCTGAGATAGCTTTCTTTCGGTAGCATACGGCTTTCTAGGCAATTTGATTGTAGTTAGCAAAGCCATTGCAGGCCGCTCTCGCGACCAGAATTTAGTTATGATGGATATTACATTAAGAATATTTTACATAACCTGTATATTAAACGGATACTGAACCACCCCTCGGGCTTGGTGAAAAAACATAGTCTGCGGATAGCATACGCTTCTGTGAACATCTCAGTCAAGTTTACTGCATGCGCTCACACTCGGCCGCGGGCGCCCGCGTAGGAATTACACTTTGGACATGCTACGTATCGGTGTACCGTGCCGTGAGCTTTAGGCCGCAGAGTATGAGCATTTGACAGTATACAAGCAACCATTGTTGCGCGGGCGCTAACAGAGCTGTTCAAAAATAATTTCATTGTAGAGACTTCGACGCCTACGGGGACTGTGATATGCCGTCACGACGATTCAATGTTTTTTTCTTCTAAATTCTTTGACCTTTCAATATTATTTCTCGAGTTGCGTCGCACTGTAGGTTTATCGGTGTTCTCAGCGTGCAAATTCCCGCTGCTTCTTTTTTGTAATCCAGTGCATTAATGCATAACACAAACATGACCATATGCCATGCTTTTTCTTTAAATGTGCTTCTTACCGCTGCCTTTCCACTCCACTGAACTTGGTAGTATCTATAGCATCGACAAGTTCATAAACCAAACCGTCATGACATTAGTCGGGCAGCGGACTCGGGCGAGCGTCTCAGTGCGCGTTTTCAGAACATCGCAGACCGGGCGCCGTAACAGAAATCTTCCTCGCGTCTGTGCTTGCTGCATACCCGAGTTGTAGCATATGACTGTTTGCCGGTTTTATGTTTCGCGAGCCAAGCTTCACGCAGCTTCTTGTCATGCGGCTACGTGTGAATAAGGCTGACACTGGCCTCCGTTACGTGCGTCCAGCCCTGCGGCACCGAGCAGTAGCCTACCATGTTGCGCGCCTTCAAAGGCAGCCACTACCTATTGTAGTGCTTTCAAGCGTTGTAAAGCAGACACTCAAAGCGGGAAAATCGCGTCAGTAATTGAGGACCGCAGCGTACGAGGGAATTTAAACTCGTTTTCAGCTCGCTTCGGCGCGCCCGAAGCAGCCGACGCGGCCGCTATGTCCACTTGATCCCTCCTAGCACGTCACGCCGACGGTGGCGCCAGCTTTTCCAGTGGTGGAGCTCGAGGCCAATACGCCTTGGCAGACTTCGCTTCATATTGAGCTATTGAGAGCGCTTAAAATGCGCAAGTTAGGTGTGGCTACTATACGTTCGTCAAGCTGGTGGAGAACAAAGCCGGTCCGCACAACACAGAACGGTGAGTGAAGCATACGAGCGCCAGCATGCACTCGAGCCACAGAACACAAAGCAAAGGATGCACACACGCACTACAGTTGTATGTAGCTGCGGTCGGCTACGTAGCGTAGATTTCGTGGCCACCGCGGGGCGCCGCCACGAGTCTACTGGCACTTTCTTTTTTATTGTTTAACCTAGGTAATACATTAGGCAATATAATAGCAAGGGCTTGGTGGCGCAACCCAACGCCCCGTTTCAAAGGGGACACTCATAACATCCATCCATCCTTCCATCCATCGATGGCTGAGCGCACTGTGGTTCACTGAGGGAAACCGCGCCTGGCTTACGTTCGGCGCGTCGTTGGCGCCAAAATCGGTAGTAGTAGCGCCTACGTGGGCATCTAAAATCGAGTTTGAACAGCACGCCACGGTGACGTTCAGTAGGCGGAGCGTTCTGGGCACGCCCCGCTCCGCCGTAGTCTTCGCAATGCAATGTATTGAAGAAGGAGCGGAAGCACCCTGAATGGGGTGTTTGATTGCCAATAACTCCGCTTCTCTTCAGCGCGTTTAGGTACTTCTTGTGGTGAACTATTTTTCTAAAATAGCCAGTTTTTACCTTCAGATACTATTCTCAATTTCGATAAAAAGTGGTCCAGGACCCTTTTAAGAAAACTGACCGCACGCATCTGAAATGCCTCCTCATATGAGGCTTCTTATCTTCAGAGTCCTATGAAATTTCACGTGCTTTTCCTCACCGTTTCCGCAGATAGAGCAAGGGTTAGAGATTGGAGAATCGGTCATCCTCTTTGCTCGTAGGCTCACTAGAGCCTGTTAAGCCCGCGAGCCCTCCCTCAGCCTCCCCTTGTTCCCTACCCGCACCAGTTTCTGTTTCACTGTGCCTCCGAGTTCGGGACTCAGCCTGTACAGTGGACATAGCGCTCACTTCCGCTTCCGGCCTTGCTCTGAGCTTCCTCGCTTTCCGGAGCAGCTAGTGGGCTGCTGCACATGGCACAATGGCGCGCCCTTCCGGTGGGGGCCGGTGATCTCTACAGCTTTCTTCCGTTCTCCTTACAGCCTCCAGCCTTCTTTCGCTAATCCTCGCGTCCCATCTTCAATCCTTGTTTTCGCAGATCTCACGGCACTTCCGGAATGAAAGGCAGCAGCACTTCCTGAGGTATTAAAGCCATAGTCCTGTTGCCCTTTCGTGCGCGTTACATTGTGGACTTCTAGCGCTCCACACGTGGGATAATGGGCGAGATGTTCTCTTCGTAGTAAACTGGTTACGTTGACTAAATGTAATCCTGAGTTCGACGGAAACCCGATCGGCGAGGAATGAGCATAATGAAATAAAACGAACACTCGTTTTAAAGACATAACACTCGAACACTCGAATAAACACATGTAAATAAAAGTCAAGTTTTATTTTCCTTTCATGTATTTTCATTGACGAGTGTTCGTTTTATTTACCGATGTTGATTAAATGTGTGCCATTGTGTCAACTAGGGCGCATTTTACGATACGTGTATACTCCCCTGACAGCCTCAACCACGACCTCACACTCAGGTGCTTATGTTCCTACATGTGTGCTTGGTTTACATAACTGAGGGACACGTTGCAATCGATGTTCCTAAATAGCCAAAAGCACTACATCCTGTTTTTTTTCTCTGTTCGCTTGGTTTTTTCTGCATTGTTCTTCAATAAGGTGTCCAGAAGCCTGTCTTCAACTAGTTCATTTCACTATCTCCATCTTCACGATACAGGCAGACGCGAACACATGAGAGGACCCTCTAGAGACATTGGATATTTCACTTAATTAACTTATGTCTTTAATATGACTGTTAGCCGGGATAGTTGGAATAGTGACATAATGCGGCAAACAACGAAAACACGGGACAAAATATTGAGAGAACAGACGACAGGAGTGCTGACTTCCAACTGAAGCTTATTGTACTGCATTGGGTGCGCGTGAAAAATTCGCCGATGACAAGCCCGGGAACTTTTCCCAGAGCGAATGTTCCGTGGTCCCTTCACCATTCTGGCTGTGCCGCGCTTCCTAAATTCAGCAGATCATGTGACCTCCAACACTGAGTGCTCGCAAGCTAATTCTGGCTTCAGCAACAGAACGCGATCTCCAGCACTTGGCGTGCTGGCCGCTCATGCGCCATCGCACGCGGAACAGCATGCAGACGGTGAAAACACGCCTCGAGTTTCCATGCATTGACAATGGCTGTACAAATAACATTGGCTCCTTCGTTTGGGCATGCGAGACGAAGCTAGCCCATCTGCATGTGCTTGGCGGAAGGCAGCCCCAATATGTCAATCATGGCCACAGGAGGGCACTACTGAAAGATAGCGTTTAGACATGACAATCCCTCCTAAATTTTCAGACAGTGAATTTCAGATACAGGAATGAAAAAGTGCGTCTTTTGTCCAGGCATGGCATAATATTAGTAGTGGTAGCAATAGATTATCTTCGACAAGAAAGGAATTGCCAGGCCATTATCTTTCGCAAGCTGGGCCTCCTCAGTGGGTGGAATGTAAGCGAATCAGTGGGCTGACTGACAGAAGTAATCGATGAGGCATAACACTTTCCATTCCCTACTTTTCGTCGCTTTCTTTTTTTTCGTCTGTTAATCATTGATAAAGTGTGAGGGCAGGAGCTTTCTCGGTGACGTATGCGCAGTCTGGAAAAGGTGAAGGGTTCGCCATCTGCACAATCGTTCAGACGTCCAGCATTTAATACTAGAGCCTGGTGCTCGGAATCAAAGAAAACAAGCTAATCGAACCCATAGAAGAGAGTTGAGGGGCATCTGGGTTCCCAGGGAAGACTGGGAACAGGGAGAGGATATATGTTCGAAATTGCCCAGCCGCCATCTCTCGGCGGGCACATCACGCAGCCAGGCAGGCAGCAATACGGTGACCTGGCTAGCAGATCGATTCCACAGGACGGTGCCGAAGTGGTCGCACCCGCATTATTGCCGTAGTGCATGCGGCAGTTCAATCGGGCGAGAAAATTTTGGGAAAAGCTGTGCGCGAGAGAGGGGGCGTTAGCCTCTGCGGGTCCAGTACGCAGGCCGACATATAGTTTCTTTCTGGCCGATTTCTTCTCCAATTCGGGTCGCGTCTGCTTTCTATAGGCCGACAAACGCGAAGGAAAGCCCAGGCTTTCGCTATCGAGGAAGTCGGATTTGTGGGAAAGAAAAGAACAGCAGAAAAGACGTGATGGGATTTCCACAAGAGGCGGGAACGAGAAACGGGAAAATTGGAACGCCATGGAGTCCGCTCGCCTATGAGCGGAAGTACCTGAAAATTTAAACCCGTTTGCTAGATTTATTTATTTGTTTGTTTGTTTATTTTTATGTATATACTTACCTCTGAGCGAGATTTCAGAGAAAAGCACCTTCAGACATAAGATTTTTCAACATCTGTGATGTCAAGTGCATTGGTTTTCACTAGCAATGTACACTTTATTCATACGAGCAAGAAGTCGTGTGGCGAGTCCGGGGGCCGGCCAAGGCTGCAGCAGCTTTGTACTGAGGGTCCCTCCCCTGCATGGAAGTCCCGGCTCCCTGCGCTGACTTTTTCCTTCTGCATAAAGTTTTTCTTTATCTCTGCTGTTCATTAAATTATTTCACCGCAGACCGCTGTAGAGTATTGAATGATCACACTCTCGCTGTTGAAAATGCAAGTGCCGAATAGCGTAGCCCAGGTAATCATATGCATGTTTTTTTTTTCGAAAGAAAGAGTTATTTGATTTCACTGGATCCAGTCGATGCTGATCGACATTTCATATGTTTCCACACACTTTTCGTGTATTTGAAACTGTGAATACAGAACGTACAGCATGCGCAGACTCTTACTCTGATCTTATAAGCTGCTCGAACCATTCACGAGAGGCTTGAATAATGAGCATTTGGGAAAAGTAATCGTCAATCAGAATGATGCTACAGCGGCACCCTATACAACTTTATTTTAGGCAAGGCTCTGTTGCTTAACAAAATGTTTTGTTATTTTGGTTACCTCATTTAAGCAAATTTCTGAAGAAACCATTAGGTTAGCTATCTTTTGCGTGCTTTAATACCGATGTTTCGGGGTCCTGTGAACGGATAGGAAGCCGGCGTCTGCCAGACATTTATGTGCGCTTTTTAAGTAGCATGATGCCACGCGCCGTATACAAACGAAGTAATCCATAAACATCGAAGGTTTCAGACATGAATGGAGAAAGCCTATATACGTGGCTGACACAGTGCAACAACGAAAGGGGGGTTATGGGCATAACAACGCGTGTGCTTAAGACCACATAGAAGATATGTAACCATACAATACTCGTTGGAAACGGAATCGCGCCTTCGCGTAATACATTCAGCCTCTGTCTGGCTCCGGAAGAGACCATGCGAGAAGATTTGTTGGATGCTTGGAGTTTTATGAATGAAGGAGCGTTCCCAAAAACAGAGTTGGACCTCACTGAGCCCAAGGATCAGGAGCGTTGCAAAGGATTGTAAAGTGTAAGAAAGCACTACGGCATAAAATAAGATAACATTATACAAGAGAAAAGTGCTACAAAACGCTTCGTAAAGAAATGTAAAAAGTCAGGAAAGTACGCGCTGGTGTTATTAGCTGTGTGCCAGTTCTCAAACACCAGCGCCTGAGCCCACCGCTGGCCTTTGCCATAAACTGTGCAGCGTTCGCGCTCATCTTTCCCTTGTGTAACTTGGCAGGGAAAGGGGATGGGACAATTGTCGAGATATTAAAAAAAGGCATTAATATAGAAATGCCCTTGCAACACGAGATTAGAAGTCCTTGACATTTCTTACGTGGTTTTTTCTTTATATTTTGCTTTATTTTAATTTCTTTCTTCTCGTTCTTTTTTTTCTTTTTAACGTGTAACACGCACTCAAATGAACACGCATTGTAGTGTATGATTGTTCATGCGTTAAATTGTCTATATTCGGCTGTCATGAACGGAATTTCAAAAGTATCTTTGTCCCATCTGTTAATCGGCATGCATGGCAATCAAAGTGTTCTCGCGGTCTCATGAGTGCCTACAGATTACCCATTGCCACTTCATCCAGCGATGGGTCACACGTAGCATAAGCTTCAAGCGTGATTCTCCACAATGTTTATTTTTTTTTACATTCTCTCTGTAAAACATCTCTTCGCTCTATATGTATATACAAATGTTTTTCATTTATATCGTCCTGTAATAAAAAAAGAAACACGTAAAGCTATTCTCGCCGACTATAGCATGTCGCGTAGCCAATCTGCTGCTCACTGAAGAAATCTGAAAGAGAAATACTTCGGTAGAGAAAAGTAACAAGAAAATGGTTAAAACATTCAGCTTTGCTTTGAGACAGGCTTACTCTTTCCACAGAGTGAGTAGCTCAAAAGTCGTTTTTTGCAGCCATGAACTGAAAATCAAGCAGAGAAGAAAATTTGGTTCCGCGGAGCTTTTACCGCAGTGCCGTGTATTCGTGGGTGTAACGGAAGTGTGCTATAAACCGATCCGCATTCGTCGCCTACACTTTCCTTCTCAGTTTACTTTTACTCGTTAGCAAATAATGTGTTCCTTCCCGCGGTCTTCTGCCTCTTTGAGCTCCAACCCATGTAATTCAGTCAGACTTCTTTACAATACCTTTCTTTGTGTTTGTTGCAGAGAGCTATTTCGCATTTTTTTTTTTTTAGGGCCGCACACAACGTCGCGGGCGCCCACATGGCGCTTCTAATATCGCTAGCCGACAGTCGGGAGTCGATGATATGCGACTGCATCCGCTGTTGCCGCCCGCAGCGCGTTTCTGCCAGTGGGCGTATATTATAAAAGGCGGGCGTGCAGAGACATCTTCGGTCTGGAAGCTTTTCTCCTTGCTTTGTGATGGGCTCCAGCGCCACCGTCCCCGTCTGCGACGCGCTGCCTTCGCGATGCTGCCTCCGTAATGTGCTCGTAAACGCGTTTCTTGGACGCCTGCTTCTCGGAAAGAAACGATGAATAGAAATGACTTGCACTGTTACTCATTGCCTGTTCCGATGTGCGCGGTGGGTGTACCGAAAGAGATACGTTGTATGAAGGCTGCCAGGCATGGCTGCCGCTTACCCCGGTTCATTCGACGGGGCCTCTGCGTGCTCAGCGGAATGTACTTGTGCTTGAATACATCATCATACCTCTGCGTTGAAGTAATCATCGCCATAATAAAGATATCCGTTACCATCAACAACTGCTACTATAATTAAAACAACGGCATCGTCGCCAGCCTTGTTGTCATTCGATTGAAGTCCACTAAAATATTAAAATATCTCCCAGATACGTTTTTTTTTTAAATTTTCGCACTTACGTGCCAGAACCATGATATAATTATGAGGCACGCCGTACTGGGGGACTCCGGGTTGACTTCGACCACCTGGGATTCCTTAACGTGCACCAAATGCGCGCTACCATGAGCATTTTTGCATTTCTCCGCCGTTGAAATGTGGCCGCCGTGGCCAAGATTCAATACAGCGCTCTCGGGCTTACCAGTGCAACGCCAAACTACAACGTAACAGCGGCGGTTCTCTTGCAGAGGTCGCTGATCTCCCCCTGTGCAGCATCGACCGAACCGATCGTACAGCTGCAAATGGGCCATTTGCAGAATTATGTATGTCAACCGGCATTCAAACTTATTTCACGACGAAAAAAATATCCTTTGCAGACTACATTTCTCTTTCTATCTGCGGTCCTCACATCATCGAAGGGCGAGTAGGAAGAAGAAAATTAATCGGAAAATTTCATGCCGCCGTACTTGCGCCTCAAATGATCACCCCAGCGACAGCAAAAGTTTTGTGGCCATTAAATTGTATTTACCACCTTGTACCTTCGAAAAGTAGTGGGAAGTGCAAAAGTTCGGTTGTGGCAAAAGTCAAGCTATTGAATAGAACCAATAATTTCTTCTTAAAGTCAGTGCACCAATTTTTTTATTTGGAAAACATCGTTTCTCACGCATACGTACAAACTTTTTGTGAATCGTTTATTTCCTACTCTTGCTACTCGATCTGACGCTCTGCCGTCCTCCGCGGAGCTTGGCCTGCCTCAGAATAAATTCTGGTTATTGTAGTAAACAAGCGGTGGTAGGCCAATTGCACGCGATTGAGTGGTTTTCGGTAGCCTTGCAAGAAATCTGTGGCAAGACACTAAAAGTTAAGTTTGGAATGGGCTTTGACTGAATTATTACAGCAGGACTTCTGAAGGCACATACTTCAACGTGAACAGGCAAGAGCTTTGCCGTTACCCTAAGTAATAATAGGTTACAATAACTAAGTAATAATAGGATTAAAATAACTACCTGTTTTCCTATATATCATTCTTTTACATGATATAGAAGTTATGATTAATACCGGGTTTTTTCACTAGGGTGGCTACTTGATAGCATTGATCAGTGAATCCTAACTTAGTTCCTTGCCTTGTATTCTCTTGTGACCTGTGACCGACTTTAGGAGAACCTGAAATATAAGCTGTATTGCGCTAACTTGGTGAGTGCATCACGGATGTGAGTTTATGGTGTATTTTTCGTAAAGCCGCTAGGACTAACATCCCGACATCCCAATACATTAGGATACTGTCAGTCTCGTGTGTGCATAGGGAAATGACTCCTGTAATGGCCTCCATCTCTTCGTTTGTAGAAGACGGTACTGCTTCTTGACTTTGGATGATTCTACGACTGCTGTATAAGTATTCTCCCAGCCATAAGTGACGTCCACGCAATAGGTGTTATGGCCAGTCGGGGATAGATATTCGACATGAGTTTGCTCACTGCATGAATAAATATCCAGATTCATATTTGGCGGTATTGGTACGATCTTGATGCTCGGGATAGTGACCCATGGCAATAGAGCTTGCCGAATATCAGGCAGGCGTCGAGGCTCATCGCGTTAGCCATCCGTAAAGGCCAACGCGCAAACAAACCACTCACGATCCTCACAGATTCCCAGCAGGCCTGCCGCAACTTCCTACAGGGAAGGATTAGAAGGCCTGCTGCACAAGTCCTAGCCAAAATACTGAAGGAGGGAATCACCACCCAATCCATCATATGGATACCAGGCCACACTGGCATCACGGGCAATCTGCAGGCCGACGGGGCAGCTCGAGGATTCGTGCATAACCGAGCACTCATCACGCCGGCTGCCGAAGACCCAGACACTGTCGACCTCGAGTTTTCAGCCATCGTGAACTACCACAGAGGGAGTCGCTTGCGATATCCACCCCCCCGTCGAAATCTGTAGACAAAGGATGCCGCTGCCTGGCGTAGGCTCCAGAGAGGCACTTATACAAACCTGCACATGTTGCATCGCATACACCCCACAGCCTACGAGGACGAATGCCCGTGGTTCGGGGCCACACCAGCCGTATACCACATCACGTGGGAGCGCACACTACACAGCATAGAACACCCCGACACGAACACCACGAGGGGGCAATGGGAAGCACTTCTGTCCAGCTCGGCCCTCGACGACCAGCTAAAGCTGATACAGAGACCTGAGCAGATGGCAAGAGCCAGCGGAGCCCTGCACTAGGGGCCCCGGCCATCAGCGATTCTTCTGGTTATTCCTTTAATAAAATCCCTCCCTCCATCCATCCATCCATCCATCCATCCATCCATCCATCCATCCATCCATCCATCCATCCATCCATCCATCCATCCGTCCGTCCGTCCGTCCGTCCGTCCGTCCGTCCGTCCGTCCGTCCGTCCACCCATCTATCTATCTATCTATCTATCTATCTATCTATCTATCTATCTATCTATCTATCTATCTATCTATCTATCTATCTATCTATCTATCTATCTATCTATCTATCTATCTATCTATCTATCTATCTATCTATCTATCTATCTATCTATCTATCTATCTATCTATCTATCTATCTATCTATCTATCTATCTATCTATCTATCTATCTATCTATCTATCTATCTATCTATCTATCTATCTATCTATCTATCTATCTATCTATCTATCTATCTATCTATCTATCTATCTATCTATCTATCTATCTATCTATCTATCTATCTATCTATCTATCTATCTATCTATCTATCTATCTATCTATCTATCTATCTATCTATCTATCTATCTATCTATCTATCTATCTATCTATCTATCTATCTATCTATCTATCTATCTATCTATCTATCTATCTATCTATCTATCTATCTATCTATCTATCTATCTATCTATCTATCTATCTATCTATCTATCTATCTATCTATCTATCTATCTATCTATCTATCTATCTATCATCAATACAATAGAAAACTGGGGTTGGTTAGCAGGCATAATACATGGCGAAGAACAACACCGGAATCACAAAATATTGAGGTTAGAAAACAGCGCCAGTCTTTGTTGTTTCTTTTTGTCACTTTGCCTTGTTCTCTTTTCGTGGTGGTTGTCATGCAGTGTTTGCACGCGGCCAAACATTTATGCGATCATGGCTTGTATTTAAAAGGGTGTGTCTGTGTGTGTGCTTACATTGAATCTTAATTTGATAGTGAGCATTTGTGCATCCGGTGTTGTTCTTTGTCTAGTGTGTTTTACACAGCTTACAATTATGCGTCTAGAACCATCACCAGACATCATAGGATAGTGCGAGATACTTTGTGTGTGATCGGTGAGCGCTGATGACTCATCTGCTCCCCTCGGATAGTTTGCCGCTCTGCCGTTTTGAGTCGGAGCGTTCACGGTGTCCGCGGCACATGTCTCCATTCCTCTCCCCTCCAACGTGATCCTCTTAATTTTCCTATATTTTTGTTATAAGCGCCAACTTGTGCACTTGTTTCTGTACAACTACACTGGGAGCTGCGAATAGCACTCGAGAATTTGCACGATGAGGCAGTCGCAAAAGAGTGATAAATAAATTGAAAAATAAATCTCGGCTGTGCTGCCTCCTTTAAGCACCGGGCTCTAAAACGCGGCGCCGTTTCTCAGAACACGGATCGATTCAGCGAATCTGGTTCCAGGAAACCCAGGGAATGGGAGTAAAGTGTGCCGAATCGCTGGGGAGAGATCTTTTATGTTTTGGTGTCAGCATTTTGCGACCGCGCTTGTCCCGGACTAATTTTTTGCCATAACCCGCCGATGCTCTTCCTGTTCCCGCCCCTCGCTTCTTCCTGCTGCGATGTTCAACTCAACTACGTTCATTTTTTGCCGGTGTTCATTCTTACGCCTCCCCCACTTCCTATATTTCGATAGATAAGGTGGTGCAGTGCATTGCAGTATCCCCCAGTCACTCACGTAGTCATTTTCATGTTCCTTTTTTCTGCGTTTGTCTTGTTTTTCTCAACCTATATATTTAGCTCCAGCTCAAGAAAAATTTTAGTCGAAGTAAGCCACCGTGTCGTCTGTTTCCTGAATTTTCTGTCCCATTTTTGCGCTCTTTGGCGTAATATGTTGTTGTATCAACAAGCTCAGCTATAAACCATTTTGCCGTGCATTGCCGAATCACATGTGCTTCGGCCGTCAAGCCTTGGTGAGGAACGGTTTGTCAGCACATATATAATACTTTCAATGCATTCTGCCAGAGTACCGTCAGGCTGTGCACATATGCGCAGTTGGCGCCCCCCAAAAAAGTAATTGTGTGAAGCTAATGAGTGTCCGGCAAAAAAGTAACTACGAGTACTAACTACTCCATGTGAGAAAGTATTTCAAGTTATGTACAATGTATTTACAAGTCGCGTATTTCTAGTGGAGAATAACAAAGTGCAGCACTAACGAAATAATATACGTGCCTTCAAACACCTTTGTTATTTGAAATTCGTGTCTCAGGTTGCTTCTGATTTTTACAAGTAAGCTGTCACTGAAAAATAGCAGTTCTGCGGAAACCATAGTTGAGGTAATGGTCCCACTTCGCAAGAAACATATATACTTGGTCGTGCAGAGTAAATAACTTAACTGTACGTGTGAATTGTACGCATGAAATTTGCATGTATTAACCTGGATAAATATCTTGCTTAAATAATGCAGTTCTTTCCGCTGCTATATATTCGCGAAAGTTTTTGCAAAGTTTAAATTTGAAGGGTTGTAGAGCGCTTTTGCGGAGTTGCTTAATATGGCTAGTGGCAATAATAGGGGCCATATATAAAAGGGTCAGTAACATCAGAGGATACCACTTTTCATGAGTGACCACACAAGTGGCATACGAAAGTACAAATCAGAAGCGAGGAACCAGAGAGCTCAGGAACTATGCGTCGCGTCGGTGCTTCCAAAGCACAATAAAATGCAAAATATTCAGATTAATATTTTCTTCTAGCTATTTCTCAATACTTCTAGAGATATAAATGCATTAACATGTAGACTTGGTTTAGTTTCTGTTCCTGTTTTTTTTAAATCTCATTTAAACCAACATATTTGTTGGCTACTTGTTTCCCACAGCAGTTGGAGTACATTTGGCACACATTCTGAGATCCTAACTGGAAGCTATTAGTGCTAGTTACCAGTGCTAACATATGGGGCAGAAACTTGGAGACTGACAATGAAGCTCGAGGACAAGTTAAGGACCACGCCAACGTCGATGAAACGAAGACTGTTAGGCGTCACGTTAGGAGACAGGAAGAGAGCGGCATAGATCACACAAGAAACGGTGATAGCCGATATTGTAACTCACACGAAGAAACAAAATGGAGCTGGGCAGGACATGTAACGCATAGCTTAAATTACCGACGGACAATTAAGGTTACAGAATGAATTCCAAGAGAAGGGAAGCGCAGTCGAGGACGACAGAAGGCTAGATCGGGTGATGAAATTAGGAAATTCGCTGGCGCAAATTGGAATCCGTATATATATATATATATATATATATATATATGCAATTGCAACACACATAGTCAGCACAAACCGCCGTGGTTGCTCAGTGGTTATGGGCCGCTGAGCACGAGGTCGCGGGATCGAATCCCGGCCACGGCGGCCACATTTCGATGGGAGCGAAAACACCCGTGCACTTAGATTTAGGTGCACGTTAAAGAACCCCAGGTGGTCGAAATTTCCGGAGTCCTCCCCTACGGCGTGCCTCATAATCTGAAAGTGGTTTGGCACGTAAAACCCCATAATATAATTTTATATTCAACACATATTTGCGCGTCATAATTTCTATCGCAATAAAGATGCAGTTCAGGGGCCCGATGATGCCGCATTTGTCTTGTGGCGCAGGATGTTGCATACACGCAGGGGTCCAGGGATAAAATACGGCTCAGAAAGAGACTGAGAAAGTGAACAAGAAATCTGACGCATATGAGCGGTGAAAACAAACCACTCGAGCAGGTCGATACAGAAACCGCGCCACTTCTCTCTAGATAAATTAAGAACCAACAAGCACAGAGGAAATTATTTTATGCAGTATGTTGCGCCATCTGACAAGGTAGTTTAGTAGTGGGGGAGCCAATTCTGTCCTATGAAGGAAGATGTTATCTACAGTTCATGCAGATATAGCCTCGCGAAAGCAATAGTTGCCCTCTAGCCTCTTTTTTTAACGCCTGTCAGGCTAACCTGGACATAGAGCTATATGAGGCGTGACTCGATCGCATGAGCATGTCACTTACCATCAACGCTGCCAAGGGGCTGAGGAGGCAACTATACGAAGTGATTGTCTAATGCCTTCTTTTTTCCCACTCCTACGCTTAGGAACGGCTGATCGATTCATGAGACAAGCTGGGGCTGTGAGTGACTCCCTATAGTGCAGGGGTTTGCAATAATATGGGCACCTGGGGCTCCTTAACGCGCGCCGCACCTTGAGCACAGCACCATTTTCGCATTTTGCACCAGTAGATGGGAACCTAATCCGCGACTTCGTGTTCAGCCGCAGAATGCCATAGCCATGGTGCCACCACAGCGGTTATTTAAGGAATACTTTTTCTTGCGAAAACTCTTCTGTGTGTAGAAGGGACGCTTTGGACACCTTCGAGAAGATAATTATCAGTTTAGCTTGAATTATAGTTAGTCTTCAGTATCAGTTCAATATACCGATTCATAGTGCGAACCCGAATTGACCAACAACGTTGCTCAACTTGTAATTCAGCGTGACTGCGCCTAAGGAATGACTATTACTCTTTCACTGGAATATTTGGCAAAACGTGCCTTGATGCTTCGTCGCAGCGCCATGCCTAGGAAACACGGCGTGCAGTACAACCACACTTTTTGAAGTGACAGCGGTTGCGCACGCTGTAGTCAACCGCGCTTTTTCTCTTTGAAGCGGCATAAGTGTTTAACGGAGGACGTGGCAAAATAGTGTAAAATAAAAGGAAACGAAGGAAGATACTCCACGTCTGCGAGGCGAGCTGTCGAAAGTCTAAGTGGCGTGAGATAACAAGAGAAAGAACAAGAGTGTCGGGCTGAAGGCAGAAGGGACCTAGACATCGCGACTGATGGATTGCAGGCCCCCGGCGCCTAATGGGAAAATAAGGAGCTTAGGGGAACGTTCTAAGTGCAATTACATCATTCGGGCAGTATCGTTAAAAAGAGGCTCTTGCGGGCGTGTTTCTGTCTGCTACGAGTGAGCTCTGCGGGTAGGAGAAGAGGGCATGAAAAAGGATTTAAAACAAAAGGCGGAGTCATCTGCCTTCCAATTCAGGCTTCAAAAGAAAAGGGAAAGGAAGAGCGATATAGCTGAAACAGAGAATACACGTGCCAAAGAGGCAAAATATAGAAAACCGTGAGAGAGAAGGACCAGAATGACACAGCAGAGAAATGTAGCGTGACGATGGATAAGTAGCCTAATGCGAAGTGCTTTACCTACCATGGTGTCTGAGTGGCTATGTCTTTCTAATGTTGAGCCCGAAGTCGTGGCTTCGATCCCTTGTCGTGGCGGCCACGTTCTGAAGGCCTAATGCGAAAAAGCCTTCGTTTGCACAGAGTTTAAGGCGCGTGCATGCACGTTAAAAACACCAAGTGCTCGAAATTAATCTGTAATGTGGGAAATATGGCTCCTCTCCTAGTCCGCGTGTTGCTCTGGGGCAATAACCAATACTATTTGATCTTTCCAAGTGCTTCTGTGCGCGAAAGGGTTTCCTTGATTTTGAAGCATAATGCGTGCTCGTACACGCACTTCTTCGCGAAAAACAAAAGTGTGTAGCTTGGTAACTTCCTTGCCGATATTTGAACGGGGAAAATAACACGCTACGCAGATTGGGTGCAGTTCGCTTCCCTTGTGTTTGGCTTTCTGAGTGTTTCTCTGTAGAAAAGCATGACATGGCGTTTCAGGGCTAGTTAGCGTTGCATATCGTTCAACAGCGCGGAGACTGACAAAGGGACGCTCTGTCTGGTTCCGCACTGTTTAATGATATATTTGTGCGTCGCCTTATTCTATAATTGAACGCTGGTACTGTTGTCTCCGCATTTTCGCTTTGTTCCTTAACAAATTATGGGAGCTACCGCTCCCTCGTTGCGGCATTGGACGAAGAAACTTCCGAGAACCTTCCTGGTACGCAGCCGTCCGGTCAGTCTACGTCCGGGAAACGTGGGAGTGAGTTAAGCGACACAGACAGCGAAGACACCAAGTTGTTCTCGGAATGCTGCGACTCCTCAGACGACGACTTCAAGGTTGTCATGAGCCAAAAGGCAAAAAGAAGACTGCTGCAGACATCATCGCCGGCAAATGTTTCAACCGTGAAGGATATGCCACCGCGATGGCTCTCTTCTTGCCCGTGGGCCCTATGATGAATTTGCACCTTTTCAACAGGCAGGTTACCTCTCTGTTGCTCGAGGGCAGCGCACTGAATGAGATTAAAGACGTGGGAAAAAACTAATGGAAGAATGTCCTGGCTGTGGACGTTTTACATCATAGCGCACTACAATGTATTCCGAATGTGACGGAAATCGACAAAGTAAAAGTTCGATCAATGATTCCTACAGGCGGTAATGGCACTTTCGGCGTCATTTATGACATTGATGTTTCCATTCCGGCCGACGACTTTGCCAATATTAATTAAGCTAACAACGGAAGGCACCGTCATCACTCATCTCACCACACTCAGAAACACACGCTCCGTGCAGCTCGTGTTTGAGGGAGACTGCCTTCCCTCTCACGACAAAGTTGGCCATGTCCGCCATGCAGTTCCACCTTACATATCGAAGCGCCTGCAATGGCACAAGTGCTTCAAGATTGGCCATGCAAAAGGTGTATGTGTGAACAGTGCTGTGTGCCCGCGGTTCGCCGAATCGCATTCAGAAGACGCCTTCCGCGCGACTGTCCTGAAATGCCCTAATTGCCGTGGTTCCTACGAAGCCTCATCGGAGGACTGCCCGAGGGTCCGGAAGAACTTCGCAGTTACAAAGCGCATGGTTCGGGACTTTTCAACAGACAGCGAGGCTGCCGCTAGGCGGCGACGGTATCACCACCGAAGAGCGCAACGAAACGCCGCAACAAGCAACACGACATTCTCCGCCACAGCGGCTGCTACGTCAACGCGGAGCGCCACCACATTTCCTATGATTTCGCAGAGACTTGGAATCTACGAAAGTTATGCCGGGTTGTAGATCTTTCGCTATGGCGTACGCCTTCTTTGTTTCGTATGTCAATGTGTTGTTTGCTTTTCTTAATATGATTTCATTTAAACACAGCATTCAGGCTTGTGAGTCACTCGGAATTACCCAGCGAAGTGGTTCTGACTGCTGACATATGTAACCATAAAGCAGAAAGTATTGCATAAGTTTCTGCCATTGTGGACGTTTACAGAAGGACAAGTACGCTTCATTAACGGCACGTTATTTATGATACAGATGCAGCATCCATAAATGTAGGCGGTGCGCCCTCTTGGAATATGAGTCCTCAGCATTAATCATCCAAGAATAATTAGACTGCACGCTTAAAAGTTATTGCTTACAAATTGTGTTGTTGTAATAAATAGTCCTTTCATGCGAACTTGTCGGGAACAGTGCTGCATATATGTAACGGGCGTTTTATTCATGGTAGCAGAATTAAAGAAAGATACCTGTGGCACATAGCACAAATCTACTTATTAAGCTGGATTACTCAAACAGATGGCAATTCTTTGCACAAGAAATGAAAATGCGCGAAACGTCTAATTTACAATATTTTTCTAATAAAATTGATAACTATTTACAGAAAGGTAAACATTACAACTTATGAATTCTCAAGGGATTCTCAAGGTACATCCACTTAGTATAAGCTTGAAACAAGTGCCAGTGTGGATAAGCGCCATTAAATTTCCGGTAAATATGTGCTGTTATTACGACATCGTTTTAATAAAATGTCATTTTATGCAGTGAAACACAAAAATAACTGGAACTCCAATGTATTTCGTCGCACATATTGCGAACGCGCACCTTGAAACTGGCGCCTGTGTAAAGTAAGCTGTTCCATTCTGATTTCATTCGAATCTATTTACGTCAGAATTAAATAATCACCGACGCAAGTATAAGCCGATGACTTGCAGAGTTGTTTGAACATCCCAATCAATCGTTCTCCTCGAATCTACGAAGTCACTTTTATTTGCTGTGAAAGTGGATAGCGCTGCCTGCCCTGACGGGTTTTTCTTTCGTGCAATAGTGGAGAGGACTTCAGTGGGGAAATTGGATAACCGGGTGAGGCGAGTGGTGCCGGCGTCTGCGACTGGTCCACTCACTTTTGCACATCATTTCGTGGATGGACAAAAATCGCGGTGGCGTGCAAAGGGGAGCTAAACGAGCGCCTAAACTGGGTCCTCAACGAAGACTAGTTGTCGCATACGTGAAAAAAAAGCTTAGAAAACGTTATACATCAAATAACGTTTTTTAATGTAAGCAAAGAAATTAATTATCTCCGGCAGCTCCGAGTTGCGAACGCCAGAACGATAGGCAGAGCAATGTTCTATTCCTTTCGGGACGGGGCTGTCTGCGACCAATAAAAAAAAATAATCAGCTTTTTTCTTTCAACATAATAATGCTTCTTTAGTGCGTATGGGTCACTTTGGTGTGGCAAGTTCTCGCGGTTTTGTGGCGTCGCGTGACAGACAGGGGAAGTCGGTCCAAGCCGAAACTTCTTGACCAGTGGTGAAGGACCAGTGTCATAAACGGAACAGAAATCGATTGGAACATATTTAGGATATGGGGCCCAAGTCTCACCCTCAAAAATAGTTCCATGTCAATACGGTTTGCGAACACGAGGTAAATTTTATCTCGTTTTCTCCACTGCAACCAATTTACAAGAGAACAGAACAGAAGACGGCCTACGTATTGAGCCGAGACTCTTCGCAGAAGACCGAGTCGCACACTTTCGGTTCACGTCTATTTATTTTTATTTATTTATTTACAAAGATCTTACAGGCCCCCGTAGAAGCATGAAGTAAGAGCACACTTTCAAGATGAAATTGATGCGAAGTACAAACCAGAATGCAACTGAGAAATAACAATGAAAAGCCTTAAATCGGTGAACAGATTAAAAGGGTGCAATTGAAAGATGACTGCCGACTTGGTTGCGGAAGGAATCATGGTTTGTTAAGGAAGCGATATTATCGGGCAAATCGTTCCACAGAGAAATGGCACGTGGAAGCGCACAGCTGTTGTTAATGAGTGACCGAAAATGCGCGAGTAACTGAAATTGTTATGGAGGCGTTTTGACATGCGCAAAGGCCTTTCGAGAGGTTGTGGAGACAGTTTCAAGTGAACTGAAGTCATGATTCTGTTTAATCTCAATTACGCTATCAGAACAGTTATAATCGCAAGAAATAAAACGCGCTGCTCTGTTCTGTACGGCTTCCAGCGATATTTTTAACGAGGCGACCACACAGGGCTTGCGAATTCTAGTTGAGGCCGGACAAATGTTGCATATACAAAATTCCGGAAGCTGGTTGGGGCGTTTCTTTATTTTCTTCGTAGATACCCCAACGTTAGTGAGGCTTTGGCGCACATGGCGGTGACGTGGGATGCCGAGGACAGGTTAGGAATGAGGTGAACTGCGGGATATTTATGTGAAGATGCTTCCGAGACCTGAGAGTCACGTTTGCTGATACTGTCAAGCACGCTCGGTGGACATATCTGGTGCGAATTGCGTGTGTTCATTTTTACAAGTATATCTTTGGTTCGATGTTCCCTCCTTTCTTTTTTACCTTGAATCTTTTACATTTTCTTTGTCTCAGCGACAATGACTAGTTGTTATCGTTCCAGAATTTTTCATTCGAGCGCAGAAATCTCTCTTAAACATTCAAACATTTCAATTTCATTGGTTCTTCATTTCAGTATAAGAAAGGGCTATCCCCTCTGGCTCAACATGTACAGGACCCCAAATATTTCGTTGCGCCTGTTCGAAAAAAAGGTGTTGCGCTCACCACTGCGCCGTTCTTGCTCAAATTTTCCAGAACGATCGCATTTTGGCGTCGATATTATTTAGTATAACACTTGGCGCAGCTATCTGCCTTGTTGTTGAGAAAAAAAGTACAATTTTACCTGCGCTTATGGGGATGCGCGCTGCTGCCGCGATGGCGCTAACCATCGCGGCAGCAGAAAGGCTGCCGCGTGTTGCCCGCTCCTGGAACAGGCGACTTCCCAAGCCTGAAGCGCTGCTTTCTGCAGCTGATGGCAGGCGGTGACACAAGTTTATGCTTGCGCCATCGTGGCAGCAGCTCGCATCCCCATAAGCGCAGGTAAATTTGCACTTTTTTTCTTAAAGACAAGGGAGTTAGCTGTGCCAAGTGTTATACTAAACGAAGTCGACGCCAAAATGTGATCGTTGTGCAAAATTTGAGCAAGAGCACCTCAGCGGTGAGCGCAACACCTTTTTTTTCGAACACATGCAGCGAAATATTCAGGACCCTGCAGATATGGCATGAGGCGAAGGCGAGAAGGCCTCAGCTTTGTACGCAGATTAACAAGAGGCACAAGCGAGAGGACAAATTCTAACGAGAAGTGGCCTGGGATATCGCAGGTCATAACACGTGGAATTCACGCAGCTGGTTCAGTGACTTAAGCACACAAATTAATGTACTAATTTACTTATCCCTATTATAGAAAGACCTACGCGTCGCAATATATATATATATATGTGTGTGTGTGTGTGTGTGTGTGTGTGTGTGTGTGTGTGTGTGTGTGTGTGTGTGTGTGTGTGTGTGTGTGTGTGTGTGTGTGTGTGTGTGTGTGTGTGTGTGTGTGTGTGTGTGTGTGTGTGTGCATATAGATATGTAAGTTCACTATATGTAAGTGATCTCTCCACTAGGTATACACGATACCATCGTCCCGATACACTGACGCCTATCTATGTTAGGACCCACAGCTATAAGTTATCCTTCTGTCCCCGGACTATTTCTGCATGGAATTCGCTACCCGCCCTTACAACATGTGACTGGGTTTTATGTAAGTTTTACTGTCTTTTTTTTGCATACAATGTGCTCTTTTTGCTGTTGAATGAGCAAGGCAAGTCCTCGACTGTCAAACTCCCTTGCCGTTGCTGTGCAATTCCCTTGCCATTTTTGTTTTACATCGTTATCGTTCCGTTTGCACCATGGATACATGAAGGTATTGTGTTTTCATCTGTTCATGATTGCAAAGTATCTATCTATCTATCTATCTATCTATCTATCTATCTATCTATCTATCTATCTATCTATCTATCTATCTATCTATCTATCTATCTATCTATCTATCTATCTATCTATCTATCTATCTATCTATCTATCTATCTATCTATCTATCTATCTATCTATCTATCTATCTATCTATCTATCTATCTATCTATCTATCTATCTATCTATCTATCTATCTATCTATCTATCTATCTATCTATCTATCTATCTATCTATCTATCTATCTATCTATCTATCTATCTATCTATCTATCTATCTATCTATCTATCTATCTATCTATCTATCTATCTATCTATCTATCTATCTATCTATCTATCTATCTATCTATCTATCTATCTATCTATCTATCTATCTCTCTATATGTGTGTGTGTGTAGTAATATATATATATATATATATATATATATATATATATATAGAATTCTTGCACGGGTTTTGATAACAGATGCTATTTATTACTGATGCTCTTCCACCAAAGTACTTCGCTGCTTCTTCCCCAGCTTATTTTGGCTGTAGCCGCTAGAAGTGTCAGAAAGCGGCGCTCATAAGCCTCTAGCTGGAAAAAGTTTTCGAAATGATGGAACGATTAGAAAGGCTTCGCATAGCGTCAGCTCCGCTGCAAAGCTCTTATGCAACCGAACGTGCACATGTTTTAACAGAGCAGCCGGTTTACAGCGAACGTACGTACATGCAATTCGAATGCCTAAGAAACAGGAGAAACGATAAAGGGCAGCGCATGTTAGATTAACGAGCGATTCCTCTTTTCCTAAGAAAGTAATTTTGCGCTTGGAAAAGATTATCTGGATATCATGGGCACGACCAACAAAACTCTCCGGTCATTAGTCTTGGCGACATCCACAAGAACAATGTCACGTTGTGCTGCCCGTATTTAAACTTAATTTTCCGAGTGTGTCTTTGTACGAAGTCTCAGTGAAACCCTTTCTAACGCAATAGCTTTTGCTGGTCAGATGATTGCGTAATTTTTCAGCGTTTCGCAAACGTTTGCAAGATCTCGGTGCTTTCCTACAGGTCTCTCCGTTTCGACCTTCCATGGGGAGTTATCTGTTTTAAATTTCTTCTTTCTCTGTGGCTCCTCTTCAGGCACTTCCAACTAACTCTCTGAAATTTGTGTTAATAAAACAGTGCAGTAGAGAAGAAGCTGTTGCCGAGCTGCGCAGTCCTATCGGCGGCAGAATTCGCCATCTTGCTTGTAGATGCAACTACGAGTATTGATTTTGATTTGCTGGCCCATTCGCTCTTACAGTCCTCGCTTAAGACATATTTACAAAACTTAGCAGCATCGTGAACGATAAGTTGCTAAAAGTAGTTTTAAAGTTTTTTCCCCTGCTAAAGTAACAACGGCTATAACCTCCATTCGCTGAGCAGTTTTACCGAGAAAGGGTTAGAACTCCAGCATTCTTGCTTGCCGCCTGTTCAAGATTTGCGCAAAGCTTTGTGCGCTCCTTTCATCTCTCGTATTTCTTTAGCCACTTCAATGAAAACTATGATTGTAGTTTCCCTTTTGCCAAGAAATGAAGGCTTTCACGGCAAGCAGTCGGACAATATGCGGCTTACCGCTAGAAAAAAAAAAAAATTAAGGGGGTGGAGCCAGTTCTTAAAAAGATCGGCGGACACCCATCGCAGACTTTTTTGCTCAAGCCCTTCTTTGCTGCTTGTCAGATTTGTGAAACAGCATAAGTACTGCCAGTGTGCATTATTTTTCAAAAGTTTTCGAACTACAAATACTGGGAACGGAGAGAGACCGGATGGCCAGCTTTAACGAAATCTCCAAAAACTCTAAATTGGGAAGGGCCCATTTCCCCCCGGCACCCTCCTCGCTGAGGAGACGGCAAGCGACGGCATGGCGCCTCTTACAAACAGATACATATCCGAACCCGCTGGCCTACCACCGCTACTACCCGGACCTTTACATGGATAGACGTAGATTCTGTCAATAAAGGGCGGACCTACAGCATATGGTTTGGGCTTGTCCTCGGACACCCACAAAGAATAAGATAAACAAGACCAGAGAGCCGTAGGAGACCGCGTTGCTCAGCTGTGCACTAGAAGACCAACTCAAGGCAATCCAGCAGGCCGAAGATGCTGCCAGGGCCCAAGGGCTCCAGGCAGTCGTCTAGGTAGAGAGGCCAAGGTCTCAAATCTGCTGTGCACAAATAAAGTTTGTTCCTCTTCCTTCTACCCAAAAAATAATCGATTATATATATAGCTAAATACTGTTGCGGATTTCCTGTAGCAAGCCGCAAGTTACGCAGCACAGGACAATGAAGGCGACTTTTTTTGTCTCTCTCCAGGTCCTTAGAACAAAAAAAGTCGTGCGGTCGTCCCAGCACGTAGCCAAATGACAGAGCGAACCATGTGTAGTAAGATGATCATTTCGTTTATGATGCGGCCGAATATGACATATTACTTGGATAAAATTAAGAAGATGACTTCGTATATTGCAAATGTTACGACAGGAATGACCTATGTGAAGTAGCATTGAGAACGCAAATATGGCGGGGGGAGGGGGGAAGTGTAGGTGCACATGATGCTTTAACTCAGTCCATGAACGGGACGGATTAGTAATTTCACCCGAATTGTCATTATCGAGACGTGCTTTATCTTTCCCACCGATAAACCACCGTGGTTGCTTAGTGGCTATGATGCTAGGCTGCTCAGCAAAATGTCGCGGAATCGGAGCACGGCCTACGCGGCCGCATTTCAGTGGCGGAGGAATGCGACAAAGCCCGCGAACTTAAACTTGAAGAAGGGGGTACCAGCGTAACATAAAAGACGCGTACACAAGAAAAAGGCGCTAGACATGGACGGACGCTGGATTTGCAACTGCACTTTCCTGGAAATCACATTGCCGCACATAACCTCTGACGCATGCGCCTCTTCCACTCCTCGAAAACATGTGCATTGATAACACCTTTAAAATTACATTGCCGGAAGAAACTGCCTGTCTTAACAATTGTTTGTTGCGAAACATTTGGTTATTTCTGAATATTCGAATATACTGAATAGTTCATTTTCGAGCACAAATACGAATAGTTAGTCTGAAGTATTTCATTCCTATTAGAAACTTCATATATTCACCCACCCCTAGATATAGTGATTACATATGCAAGTTTTATGAAAGCAGGCGAAGTGTCATAAGGCTATAGCGCGAGTTCAAAACAGCTAAGACAGGAGTTGAGACCTTGCAGCAAGCAGAATGAAATGCTGTGGAAAAGCTGGTAATGAAAGTTTCCAGTGTTTTCACAATCAATCAATCAATCAATCAATCAATCAATCAATCAATCAATCAATCAATCAATCAATCAATCAATCAATCAATCAATCAATCAATCAATCAATCAATCAATCAATCAATCAATCGATCACAGAGCACATAAGGCTGTCCGCAGTAGAGCCATTGTCGCCGTCTTACGTGCCCTTCGAACGTGCTCGTACGTACATGGCAAAAGGGGCATGCTATAACAAATTAAGCTGAATAGCCGATTGTGAAATTTTATATTCCCATAATTTTAAGGATTCCACCACTGGGAAAGCATTTGTCACTAATAGCGAATTTTAGTGTGGCGTACTCGAATTCTCTCGGTACGCTATCAGATCGGCCCGGGTATGGGGAGTGCTTAACGTCTGCTTTACATCCGCCGCGGGTCGGCCCGGCATTGCACTATCTCCGGGACTCTTCTACACGCGGACATGATAGTGGGGCAGCGCTTTAAAAAAGGCCTGTTTGAGGATGTGCTTATAGCGAGGCTGCATCTGTTTTGTGCACGTTCGCGTAAACTAAAGAAAGAAATCTCTGTACTTAAAATTCATTCTTTCTTTCACTTCTCACCGCTCTTCTTCCCTACAATGCTATAAAGGCATACACATAATGCACCCTGTGGAAAATTCCGCATTTTGCTTCTAACCATGCGTTTCGCTAATTACTAACGGGATGGGATACAACTAATTATAGAGACAGCTTCTACGCCGCATTTATAAATCTCGCTTCGCTCCTTCTGCCGCTTTTATAAGCCTTCTTCTGTAAGGCTGAATTCTGTTGATTAATGACTGGTTTAATTAGTCACGAGTTACTGCTTTCCCTTAATTCTGCAAATGCAAATAAGACGGAGGTAAAGAGTGAAGAACGTAGTTCACAAATGACAGATGTGTCTTTTCGAGCTTCCACGGTCGTAAGTTGTGTTATTTACATGACGGCGCGTAAACAGAAAGCTCCGGGCCATTCTTTAATGACCATGCGTTTAGAAGATTGCTCGGGGCCTGAAACACAGTAAGCAGTTGCTTGATTAAACATGCAAACATTTTCTTGCACTTGCTGCAGGTGATCTTCAGAATTAGAAAAGCTCCATCTAGGTTTGCCTTGAACAAGAAGAGGTTATCTTCACTTATTATGGCTCCCAACTTCCCTCGTCCACTTCCCAGATATGTTACTTTTGTTTTCTCCTACAACACAGAAAACCTCGTGGGCTGTATCATGGTGTGTGTGTTTGTTTGTTTAGTTTGCTTATCTTTGCGTGACTTGCAGTTATGGAAGGTAAAACCGCATGACAGATGCACTTAGTGCGAAACGAAAGCGAAGAGAGAAGATGACATAGGACGCCGTGGGAGCTTTCATAACTTGGTAGTTGCAGGCCGGTATTCCAGAAAACAGTACGTGACAATTAACTGTTCGTTCAACACATCAATGCTGTGTTAGTCTATAAGGTTTTACACTTTCAGAGTGCTGTAATTTGTGATAGAATAAAATTAAAATTCTGAATCTCTTGACCGACCCCTTGATGCATTTTAGAACTTCTCCAAGATATAACTGTAGGGGCCCTATAACGCAAAACTATTGCAATATGTTTTTATTCCACTCTCCTGTCGTCAAATTTGGGCGGTCACCCACAGGGTTGTCTGAACAGACCAATCAAACGCGCTCTTCATTTTTAGGAGTTCGCTTTTGTTTGCTTGAAACACGAATAACATTGCCTAACCGAGTTGCTTGTCTTGTCTAATTGTCTGACAAGAGGCGACGAGCATGCTCAAGTGGAAAGGGATACATGGAGCCGAGCCACTGCACTGAAAATCGACACCCGGATGAAGAGGGTGGTGCCGGCGTCTGCGATTGGTCCACTTTCTTTTACTTAGCTCGCGGTGACTGGTCAAAAATCGTGGTGGCATGCAACGGAAGCTTAAGAATGACGCTAAAACGTATCCTCAGCAAAAAAAGAGTTTACAGAACGAGGTCGTAATCATGCCGCAAATGCTCGAAAATGGTACACGGCCACGCAAGAAGTTTTATTATGCACAAATAAATTCATGCTCCCCGGCATGTGCGAGTAACCAGTACCTGAGCGATCGGCGGCAGCCATCTTTTACTCCTTTCGGAACGGGGCAGCCTGCGGCTATTCAAAAGAAAATTCAGTTTTGTTCGGCATATGAATGCATCTCTAATGCGTACACTCTACTTTGACGCCGTGAGTTTTTGCGGCTTTGTGGCGTCGCGTGACATGCAGGTGAAGTGGGTGCAGCCCGTAAACTTTTGATCACTAGCCGGGGGTTAATGGCGAAAAGGCATCGAATAAGAAATAACTATTTTTCGTTTGTTTGGTCCAATGAGGCATAATCAGTGTGTACACGTCATATCAGATGGGGAGCTATGGCGGTTTTCGTGACGTCGGTGAGAGACAGGGGAAGTGGGGATGGTCCAAAAATGTCTTTGACCAATCGCGGAGGGTTCATTGCAGATTTGGAATAGAAAAGTTTAGAATAGTTTTTTATTCCGAAAGGAATAAAAGATCGCTGCTGCCGATTGCTCAGGCACTGGCTACTCGCACCTGCCGGAGAGCATGGGTTTATTTGCACACCATAAACCTTTTTGCGTGGTCGTGCAACGTTGTCCAGCACTTTCGGCACATTTACAACCTCGTTCTGCCAACTCTTCTTTGCTGAGGATCCGTTTTAGCGGCATTCTTAACCTTCCGCTGCATGGCGCCATACTTAGCTTGCGACCAGCCACCGCAAGCTAAGTAAGGGAAAGCGGACTGATCACGGACACCAGAATCACCCTCTTCACCCGGTTGTCGATTTCAAGTGCACTGGCTCGGCCCCATCGAATCCCTCTCCACTTGAGCGTGCTCCTCGCCTCTTGTCAGCCAATTAGATAAGACGAGCCGCTCAGTGCAGACAATGTTATTCGTTTTTAAAGCAAACAAAAGTGACCTCCTATAAATGAAGAGAGCGTTTGATTGGTCTGTTCAGACCACCCTGCGGGTCACCGCCCGATGCGGCTCACCACCCGAGGTCAGGAGATTGGAATAAAAACATATTGGAATAGTCTTACGTTATAAGGCCGATACGAGTCATGGGATTCATAAGAACCTTTTATACCAAACTGTGAATGCTTTGCATCACAAATCGAATTGAGACTGCCGAAGTTCTTTTTTTTCTCTTTTTTTCTGTCTATAGCCCCAATGATTCGTACACGGACCTTCACTGCATTCTTACCTTGAAAAATTCCTATAAGAAGTTGCCTCCATTAGAGCTTTCGGTGCACGTAACTGCGCTCTAAGAGCCTTTATTCATATTTAGCCTTAAGACTGTGCACAGCCTTCTCACTTCTTAATAAGGCCTTCTGTGTTTACTTAGGAATAGTACGTATTGCGCTGCTACAGGCACCTTAGCGTGCTTTTCTATGTCTTAAGCGCTGGAAAGATATACACGTAATGCGGTTTACTGTTGGGGAGGAGCAGTATTTATTTACTGTCACCATGCATAACTCTACAAGATGGTTCTCACAGGCGTGTTGTCGAGTTATCATTTACGCGTTCTCCTTTCCGCTGGACCTCCCGACGTCTCCAGTTTTTCATCATTCCGCGTATGTTCCTTGTGTAAATATGATATATAGTATTTATTATTGTTTTCTGCACAGTCAACCGTTCATATCTTTTTGCTGATGCATGGCAAAGCAGGCACTAGCGATTGGCAAAGCAGAAAATTACTATTGTAGTGATGACACGCAGCCCTGAGTTATTGATGGCAGTTTTTATCATGACCTTTTTAATAGTATTACTTGTGACCTTATTCTGTATTCATTTCTTTCCCTTGGACCGGCCTTCAGTGATTATTTTTCTTTTTGCCCACTACGATTGGAATGTTCCAGTGTATATCGTTAGCATGACGACTTAATAAAGGCAAAATGTTCTTCCTTTAGTAACACCGTGAAGTGACAATACTGAAATGCCTTATCTTCTTTCACAGCCCGAATGCATCTGTGGCATCGTTTACTCTTACCTGGGGTATTCTCTCTCCTATTTACCTTAAGAATATTGGAATACCACTTTGATCGGTTCGTTTGTTATAAACGGAACGTTTCGACCTGTTTTCAGCTGTTTTGATCGTTGATATCTTCTTTTTTGTGCACATACATGACTTATGTAATTGAAAGTAATCAAGGAAATGCTCTTAACATGGGGAAAATAAGAAAATAATGTGCCCAGTAACAGCAGGAGCTACTGGCAGGTAGAATGGTTCGAGTTTTCTTGTTTATTTCGCCTTCAGCGGGCAAGTTATAAAAGACGCATTTGTCACTAGTGCCAATGATCAGTTATTAACCCTTAAGAACGGCTTGGTTTCAGTAATTACGTGCCTCGGTTCGTCATGTCCTCAACGTAAAAAAAGCGGCCATTCTGTTTATAATAACGCTTGTTGTTGCATGGCACTCGTACTCCCGCCTCCGTCCTGTTCTGGGCTACACTGTTAGTACATTTCAGTCAAAAGGGTAATGAATCTGAGCAATAGTGATGTAGGCCGTTACGCGATAATTAGAGCCACGTAAAAGGTGCTATATCAATTATATTGTATTATCAGAGAGTGAAAAATGCGGAGCGTATATATTCCTGCAGTCAAGGCCTTACGAAGGTACCATGTAACTTATTCTACACTTGTTTTATGGTCATTAAAATACTAAAATTATTTTGCACATATGTATATTCACTCGTATTATCTAGGCAATTATGTGACTACCAGCATTGTTCCGCGCGTTTTCCCAAGCTGTGTTTAGTTTGTAAGGGGATTACAGATGTTCTATTGAAGCTACTAATATGACGAAATGGTCCTACATGCACGCTAAACACATCTGCTGACGTGACTTTCAAAGGAAATCATTGCAGCAGACAAGTCTGCCAATTTAATTTGTCCAGGTTGCAAAAGTATATCATACATTTCACAAGCAAACAACCGATAGCCCTCCCTGAAAAAATTGATAATAGCAGGGAATGCGCATCGCATTATTGCTAGCGTTTTTTCCGGTCAAACAGTCAGAGTCTACGTCGTCTCACTCCTGTATTCATCGCTCAACGGAATATGTCTAGAACTCATGAACTTCAAACTGGAAGCGCCTTCAATGTCCTTGCCCTGAGCATCACACTGATCCCCGCATTCTCAAACAATCCCCGACTCGAAGCCCCTCCTCCTCTCCACCGTGGAGAGCACACAGTACCATCGCTCGACTGAGGAACGTCCTGCATTACTGGAAAACTGCCGTAGAATGTCACAAAAGCGCAGCGATCATTTCTTTCAAGAAGTAGCGCTACCATGCACTCCCTTGTCTTTCTTGAGTCGAGGTGGAAAGACGTTTTGGGATACGGTAGTTAGGAGTCTAGACTGAACGGCTGTCCGAGTGCACTCAAGGTCATTGTGACAACTTAGCCGCGCTCAGCAGGAGCCCGACTCCGCGCCGCCAACTGTCTTTTTAGTGCATTTGTGCTGCAGCCGACGCACGATATGGCACACTTCGTCGAGCAAGCGTACCCTGCGTCGGCACCACACAGCTAAACAACAAGGATAGACGACTAGGTCTCGGCCGGACTCGTGGCGTCATCACATGAGAAGCGCTTAGCCAGTCCTGCCCATTCGTTCTGGTTTCGAGCGAGAGTGGACCATAGCGGCCGGCCGCCTACGTGCCACCGACGCGCAGATGGCAACATAGAAACGCACTTCCGCATGAACGCTATAAGTCTCGCCTCCTGGGGCAGCCCTTATGATACTATGGGGCGTGGCTTTTGTCTTCCTGTTAGCGACTGCTAGTACCGCTACGGTCGTTGTTTACTCAATTCGTGCTCCTCCACTGCGCAAGCCTCGAAGGACACCGAGACGCATGATGGAAGTGAATAGTACGTGACGAGGTAAAGTTCTTGGCAGGCATCATGCCGAGCTGTCAGAAGGTAGCAAGCATCTGCACCAGCGTGATGAATTGAATGCATTGAATTCTGGGATGGTTTTACGTGCCAAAACCACGATTCGATTATCAGGCACGCTGTAGTGATGGACCCCAGAATAATTTTGACCACCAGGGGATCCTTAAGGTGCCCCCAAAGCACGGAACACGGGCAGCGTGATGAGCTAAGGAAATTCGAATGCAAATCTAGGCGAGCACTAAGCTGTTAATGGACTGCATGGACGCTTCATCGCGGCCACTGTTGCTGTTGATCTTAAGGTTCATGTCCATGTGAACGTGGTGATTGGCCGAGCATCGGGTGGTTACCAGAAGTGAACGAGAAAGAAGTGAAACAATGATTTTCAAGGAATTTATAAAGAAACGTTGAAATTAAGAAAACATACGAGGAAATAACGAGAAACAAGTTATCTCGATAATTGGCTCGTTTAGGTTACGTAGTTCCGGACTGTGGAGCAAATATTTCTATGATGGAACTCAACTTTCATGCTATATGGCAGATAAAAAAAAAAGACTACACATGGGGGACACACCATTAACACAAACAGACAATTTAGCAAGGTAATCGAGCAGTTTAGGTTACGTAGTTCTGGGGGCTGAAGAGCTATCAGTTCTATGACACAACCCAAGAACTTTCGTACATTCCGGCAGCGCAAAAGAGAGACTATACACAGGACACACAAATAGGACATGCACTGACTTCAAGTAAGAGTTTATCGCGACATGGCACGGTCTGGCTCGAAAAACAGCTAGGAAGAGAACAAATGAAGGAAAAAAAATGTGCTGAAATAAACGAGCCATACATTTTTCGGCACATGTGCCAAGCCTCGATTGATACAACTTCATTTTTTTCTTTCACGATGTCATTGAAGGGGCCTTCACACATATATTCGACTCAATGTTAGCTGCCTCGAAGACTTCTCTTTTTGGTGGTCAATGAAAATGCGAACTACATGCATCTCGCTGAATGGTGGAGCGCATAGACATCAGTGCCCCCCTGCAGTCTGCACGTCAACTACTGTATGGTGCTTTCTCATTATTGTGCGTTCCTGACTGCCTGATGCAGCATCCTCCACAGGGCAGCGGTATCCTGTACACGAGGCCTGTCCTGCGTGCGACAAAGGCTGTTTGTGCTTCCTCGTGCCGGGCTGGGTTCTCCTCTTCCCATTTTCACGGGATGAGCGAGAACAAGAGCAGTCTAGTATCACCCTCTTCTTCCCCTGCCTTTCTCCTCTTCTCCGCTGTTTTCACACCAGCATGACTGAATGACAGTTCGAGTGGTCCAAGAACTTCCTGGGTGATCCCAAAAGCAGAGGATAAAAAACAAGAAGATATCAACAGGAAGCTAAGAAAGATACAAGAAACAAAGGAAGGCGTGTCAACTAAAGCCAAAGCAAAAGAGCGAAATTGCATGATACCTTTTTATTATTTGTACAATTTTAGTTACATTGTCAGACCTTGCTTTCCGTTTTCAGGACCTTCTACGTTTATTCATGTCGAGTTTTTTCATTCGCCATCTTTTTTTCCGCGAATGAACATCGACATTGCCTTCTTTCTCGACGCCCTTCTTTTTTTTTTTCTTTTTTGACCAAGAGGCCATATGGGCCCGCCCCAGAGAGAGTGCAGGCGATGTTGCAATGTGTTTAATTTCCGTCTAAATTGGCCCGAAATATGCGTCTACCGGGATTTTTACCTTGTCTGCCACTAATACCTGCTTCTGTTCAAGCTAATACCAACATTTTCATACCTTTTGAGATTTTCTACGACGCTCCGGAAGGCACGAAAGGGCCGTTTCTTTTGCTAATAAACCAAGTAGATACCCAGATTTCATGTACGCTAAGCACGTAGAAAGACGCCAAAAAAGACTTTGTCATCAAAATACACGAAAACGCGCTCTCTGCATTTCAGTCACAGTTCTGTTCCCTTTAAAATTTGTAGACGGCTTTACTTGCTTTTGTGCTGTTGTTAAAATAATTGGACAAAATTTCAGAAATACCGGGAATTGTCTACTAAAGCATAAGAATTGCTTGGCCGGGCTGTGACTTGGTTTTTGGTTAGTATTGCTTACTTGCCTTTTCTAGCTTATTCACGTCTACCCATGGCCTTCCCGGTGGAAAGGAATGCTTAGGGTTTAGTAGACAACTGACAGATATTCTCGGCGCATCCGACCCCTTCTGTGCAATCGTACCAATTGAGCCGGAACGCCGGGCACGAGCGCACCTCGACGGGGCAGTGCGGTCGAAAGCGAACGCCAGCTGCCGAAGTAGCGCGTGAGGCGTTGGCGTGAGGGGAGAGTGCATCGCCGCGATCACATGTCGCCCTCGCTGTCGCTCTCCCAAGCCTGTGTTGTGCACGCGCTCCTCATCCACACAAGCTCTCGCCTGCGTTCTGACTGCACCTCGGTCAGACCCCAATGAAAACGCGCCAAGCGTGTCAGCCTGCTCGCTTGCCCGCGAGGTGCTCATAACTCGAAGGACGCTCAGCAGCGCTCAATTGGACATTCGACGGCCACGTCCAACACGATGACGACGTTCATCATCGTCCACACCTCACTGGCTCCATCTTGAAAGCGATCACCTTACGCGAAGGAAAAACGGACGGACAGTTTTCTAGTTGGGCAAACATAGAAATGCTTACGCATTTAATGTGGGATGTTTGGCTACTGAAGACCCCGCTCTCCCAAAATCGAAGCACAACACACACTTATTAGACACACTAGATTAGATAACGGCATAAATAATACTAGCTCATCCAGAAATATGCTTCGTACGTTGATACGCTCATTCAGTGCAGGATCCATGATGTTGACTGTTGTAAGCTTCTCTTATTTTCGTTAGATGTTGCGTTAGCGATACAGTAGTTAAAAAGGCATTTCATTGCAGAACCAGTCTAATTGCCGTGTGTAGCACGCATTGCTTTTTCGTTTTTTTTTCTCGGCACTCGGAAGTCTTATGTACAAAGCCGAGATTCTCGTTTATCTTTCAAGAAATGTGTTGTTCTTCTAAGACGCACATATGCTAGCTGAGCTGCCAGGTAAGTTAAGGACTAAGTTATTCTGCGATATACAAGGAAACTTTCAAAGGTGCGTAAGTACACTACACCTGAACCCACTAAGCCGTTGGTGTATCCAGAATTCTAAATAATGTGGCCAAAATAACGAAAGCACTTTTGGAACGCGCGATTTCTTTGTGGGTCTGCTAGGTGGCCTTTTGGCCAGCTCCTCACCCGAACTGCACGTAGTCTGCACACTCGGACACGTGTGCCTACCAGGCAATGAGGGAGACCCACCCTGCTGCCCGAGAACACACTCTCCCAACGGCCTCGCTAGAAGACGGATTAACGGCGCCTTCAGGCAAATACGTACCACGCAGATACACGGACATGCTCGCATACCACAGACTGGGGAAGAGAATATATACCCCGCCACACCCGAAGCACTCGAAAGAGGACGCGACAATTTACAGACAGCTGCAAACCAACACTTTCCCACGCGGCACAAAATACCATCTCATTTACCCGACAATTTCCTAATACGACGGGAGAATCTGCCACACGCCGCACACCCTGCACCACGCGGTATGGTATTGCGACCGAAACACCAACATCCTCCGTTCATAAATAAATAAATAAATAAATAAATAAATAAATAAATAAATAAATAAATAAATAAATAAATTCAATGTAATATGATTCACATAGGCTGTGAATATTTTCATTCGTGAAGACTTCGTTTTCAATTACTATTTTCTTTCTACGAGGTATAGCTTCTGCAGAATAAAATAAGAAAGAAAGTTGTTTGAAAAACATGCGCTGGTTTTTGTTTTCGTTTGCTTTCTTTTATTCTTCCCCCACATTTCCGTTGAAATGTGCCCTGTGGGATCTCATCTGTTTCGCATTACTTCTGATAGCTCATTGCTCCTTAGGTCCCGAGAGAAATAACATCAATAGAGTTACGAAAACTCTCGTAAGTATTCGGTACCTGGGAAAAATTAAGCACCTCAGCGAACGCCGAGAATATGCACAAACGCCTATTGCTTGAACTTGCAGCTAGTTTGCAAAAAAATAACGTAGTGGGCAGGGGGGGGGGCGGGGGGGGTTGATCAAAGCAAGAAGGCAGCAGTTTCGCTTGGCGGCTGAGCTTAAATGAGATGCTAGTGTGTAGCAAACCGTGGCAGAATTGCGTTCCTGGCTCGCCGAGTCACAAAGCATGAGTAAGCGTCGTGGCCATGACTACTGTCAACATGCCCCAATTGTATCTTGCCCCAGGCTTTGACGTCTTCATCACCGTCAGCTTCAAGCGATGATAAAGAACGAACCACATACAGTATGCGTATTTACCGATCTACCGAACAGGGTTTCCGACGGAGGGACACGAGAGGAACTGCCATTCCAGTTCAACAATGATGACGGTCAACAAATGAACTTTTGTGAAGCGCTCCGGGACATGATTACGGTAATGTGTACTCTTCTCGTCACAACAATGCCCGACACTGCCGGAGGCGTTTGTTGAACTTAATGGCGGGAAGCCAGATTGGATTGCGTAACCGTAAGAACGTCACAAAATGAAAGGAGCAAGGTTTTTGTCATGGCCTTATTCAATTCTATAAGCCAGGTAATATTCTGCGCCGCGTATTGCAGCAAACCGATTGTGTGCATGCGTGACAAGGTGTCCAGACCCAAACCATTTGAGCCACGTGACCCACGTTACTGCGGGTACAGTGCCTACAGGATCAGCCCACTTGCGTAGAAACACCCCAGCAGATGCGCCAAGCCCTGCTGAAGAACGCATAGAAAAGTTTGCGTTAATAAATTAATTGTGCGCTGGAAGGCGTATATTCGCTGTAGTGAGAACATTTAAGTAGTGTTTGTTCTGTCACTGCGTAATGCCGCAGCGAACAGAGCCGGCCGGCAGCCCATCTGTTAGGTCTTGTACCTGAGCATGTGTTGGTGGGCTAGTTGGTTAAGCATGATTACAAAAACGGCGCCGAATAGAACAACACACGAAGAAGGGAAACACGAGACAGCACGTAGGCGCACTAACAACTGAGTGTTTTATTTCTTGACATAGTAATATATAGCTGCTGTCAAAAAACAACAAGAACTAAACAGGGCAGTCATCTGCATCGCACAAGGAAGCGAAGATACAGAACAACATTTTAAGAGTCAGTCTCAAGATATGCCAGTTCCTTTGTCGAAAGCGATACTGAGGCTTCACTGATACATTCAAGACCGCGCTTTTTTATCTCAAGCGCTTCCAATATCTCCCTTGTGAGTTGATGGTCAGCTCTGTACAGAACACTGGTTCCATCGAAATCTGGGATGCACGTGTGCGCCTTACAATGCGCACTTATATGACCGGAGAGCTCGTTTTCCATCTTAAATCTATGCTCATCTAATCTATCATTCAGACATCTGCCCGTTTGGCCTACATATGTTGAACCGCATGACAAGGGGACCGAATAAACTACTTTCTGTACACATCTGACATATTTCTGCCTATGTTTTTTTGCACACACCTGTTTGTTTTCCCGATTTCCTGCGTTCACTTTGGCACACATCAACCCAAGATGGAAAAGATATAAGATGGAAAACGAGCTATCCGGTCATATAAGTACGCATGGTAAGGCGCACAAGTGCATCCCAGATTTCGATGGAACCAGTGTTCTGCACAGAGCTGACCATCAACTCACAAGGGAGATATTGGAAGCGCTTGAGATAAAAAAGCGCGGTCTTGAATGTATGTGCCTTCGTAGCGCTAGTTAAAAAAAATGTTTAATTCCAGAAATACGCAGTAAGTAGCCCGCTTTTCTTCTCTAACGGTATAAACCAAGAAAACAGACGTTTCAGTAAATGGTTCATTTTGCGTGTGTATGATCTGTCTCTCAGGAGTCTGGAGGACGCCTATTGCTTGACAGCAGGCCTGTCTTTGCTGGCAAACTGCGGATATTCGAAGCTCGTGCCCAGTCGTCGGTCCTGACTAAGGGTGCTTCTAGTTCTACTTCCGAGTGATAAAATCATACCGTTACTTTAATAACATTATGCAATTTATGGAAAACACTTACCTTGATAAATTGTGGGGGTCTTTTGTCAAAACAACATTTTTTGTCAGCTGTGGTTAAGTTAAAGTGGTGCTCTGGTTAGAATGAGACGAATTACATGGGGTTCGTCTGGCTGTCTAACGGCAACGCAAAAAACTGGTGAGTACTCGCTGCAAAAATGTAGTGAGAACAAAATAAAGCACTTGTGTGAGCGTGTTTGTCAATGAAGTTAGAATGTGCTTGTATGCGCCGCTAATTAAAAAGACTTCGGTGCTTATAAAGGCTGCCTAAGGGCAATAATAGGAAAAGAGTGAACTCGGAAAATTACGTACCGACGTAATGTTCTTTTTATGGCACATGAGGCCACTGCTATGTCAACTGAATTGCGTGTTTAGTGAGCATTCTTTTGACAATCAATGTCATAGGTTCAATACCAAATCAGTCGAGCTTGGCGCGCGTAAACAAGAGACTCATTAGGAACGCCCTCAGAACGAATTGAAATCATCCTGTGGGACCCTGAAAAGCTCATAGCTTTGTTCGGTCCCTTCTATTCACCCGTCGTGGCTCTTCCTTTTCCATCACGGAGCCCTTTACACGATGCTATCACGTTCCAGTGCTTTGTTATGGCTCCTGAATACTTCTGCATCCGCAGTGTCTATATGAAGGCCATTCAGTTTTCCGCCGTAAAAGAATGCGTCGTCCTTCAGCAGAAACTTTGGCCACGCCTGCTTTGCGTTCCAGCGGTCGTTTTGTTCACAAATTTCACTAAGCACGGGTTGAATCACGAGTATCTGATAGTCTGGCTTAATTAAGTATCTGCAGCGAACCCGCACAACTTTTGAAAGCGAAAGCCTGGAGCAGGATTGTAGTTAGTGCACTCTGGAAAGAAGAGAGATACCGCCCACGCTCTGGGCTTAAACAAGAGCATGAAAGAAAATTATTAGTGCTTTAATATTTTATCAGACTCATCCGGCAAGGCATAATTTTAGTCGGCACCGCAAACCATGCCGCAGAGTCCCTAAATTAGTTGAAATGTGATTAGCCGAAATACCCGCAGACCAAATTCGCTCAGGGTGCAATGAATGATAATACAATGCTTCGCAATGTGTTTTCGGAGTTCAGTCTGATGACTTTCGTGGCCGAAAATTTCTGCTTTTCGAGTATCATACTTATGGGTTGTATCAACAGTGAATTTTCTCGTCCTCTGTACATCCACGTAACCCAATGTCTCAAAATAAACGTTTTCCTGAAACCTTCAGCGAGTATCCATAATCATCATCATCATCGTCAGCCTGTTTTATGTCCACTGCAGGACGAAGGCCTGTCCCTGCGATCTCCAATTACCACTGTCCTGCGCCAACCGATTCCAACAAGCGCCCGCAAATTTCCTAATTTCATCGCTTCAGCTAGTCTTCTGTCATCCTCCATTGCGTTTCCCTTCTCTTGGCCTCTTTTCTGTAACCCTAATAGTCCAACGGTTATCTAAGCGGCACTTCACATCGCCTGCCAGCTCCATTTTTTTCTCTTTATGTAAATTAGAATATCATCTATACCTGTTTTCTCTTTGATCCAAACCACTCTCGTTATGTCTCTTAACCTTATGCCTAGCAAGCTTCCTTCCATCGCTCTTTGCGCGTCGCTTAACTTGTTCACAAGCTTCTTTGTCTCCAAGCCTTGCCCCATTTGTCAGCACTGGTAAAATGCACTGATCCTACACCTTCCCTTTGAGTGATAATGGTAAGCTTCCAGTCAGGAGCTGGCAATGCCTGCAGTATGCGATCCAACCCATTTTTATTCTTCTGCGAATTTCCTTCTCATGATCAGGGTTCCCTGTGATTAATTGACCTAAGTAAACGTACCCCTTCACACACTCTAGAGGCCGACTGGCGATCCTGAACTCTTGTTCCTTTTCCCGGTTATTTATCATTATCTTTGTCTTCAGCATATTAATCTTCAAACCCACTCTTACACTCTCTCTGTTAAGGTCCTCAATCATTTGTTGTAACTCTTCTGCATTGTTGCTGAATAGAACAATGTCATCGGCAAACCGAAGGTTGCTGAGATATTCGCCGTCGATCTTTACTCCTAAGCCTTCCCAGTTTAACAGCTTGAATACTTCTTCCAAGCATGCAGTGAATACCATTGGAGAGATTGTGTCTCCCTGTCTGACCCCTTTCTTTATAGGTATCTTCCTGCTTTTCTTGTGTAGAATAAAGGTAGCTGTTGAACCTCTGTAGAACCTCGGTAGATAACGGCTCTCATAGAACGACCTACAAATTCTGGTATGAAAGTATCATTTGCACGCTGAACTCATGCAGAAATGTGGGAGAACAGGTGACCATATGACGCCAATACGGAGAGATATCTGTTTGGCTGCCCATGGTGCGTCATCGCCAACTTTTCTAACTTTATGGTGAACAAATGTTGTTCGTAATATTTGTAATATTAGTGAATGTGCTTCTATAAAAAGAAAGAAACCAGCGCTGCAGCCACTCCGCTCGCATGTTTGCCTTACAGAGGGACACGACGTCGCAGCTTGACATGTCACCGATCGCTATGTTTGCTGGCGACAACGCAAGGGCGAACCATGGTGCTCGCGAAAAGACAGATCGAGGCCAACAAAGACCGCACACCTCGCGTCAACACGGAGCACGTTGTAACACAAGTGGACGACACTTGCTGTGTACCGGAAGTGCTTGAGTGTAGTGATAAATTGTCCTTGTGCATTCTCTTTCTGTTACTTTCATTTTATAGCATCACATTAACTATGATTCCAACTATTACGAACAAGATTTGTTCACGACAAAGTCGGAAAATTTCTGCAGGCAGTCGGATAGCTCGCCCTACTTGCGTCCTATGGTCACCTCGCGTCACCTGGTCAGGGGCGGCCGAAACCTCAGAGGATTGGCATGCTGTGATCGGTAGCGATGTACATTTTTCAAGGCTCATAATAAATTACACACTTTTACACTTGTTACACACTTTTACAATGTTTCACACTTGGTTACAGCAATATTAGCTATTTGCTTGGCTGGTTAAGCTGTGCGCCAGCAGGTGGTTGGAGAGTGCAGACCGGTCAGTTCGGTCACATACGTCTACGCTAAATCTCCTTCATCAGAGCAATAGTATGGAGGGGCTTTAGTTTACGCCTCCAGCCATGAGTCGAAACGCTCGGCTCGCCTGTGGTTACCGGAATACCGGACACGCTCGGCGCTGCAATAGAATGCTCGCACGCACGCTGCTTCGATAACTCTCGCTTGGGATCAGCTGCCAGGCGCCTGGCGGAGAGGTTGGGGAGCCTTCGCCTGCTGGCTCCGAGAACACCGGAAGTAGACAACATGACGTCCCGTCATGACGCAGAGCCAGTGAAGGCGGAGCTTAGCCCCGATCACTCGGCGAACGGATTGAGGAGAAAAAGCATGGCTGTAGAGGAGGGTAACTTGTAATCGTTAGTAGCTTTCTTAATATGTGACACTTCCCACAAATTGTAGTACGAATGCTTTTCTGTAGCTGTACCCTGCGCATTGGCTTGACAAAATTTATCAGAACCGTTTCAGGGACTCTTTAACTACGAGCCGATATCGTTAACATCAATTTCATGGAAAATATTAGAGCACATTATCTACATTCAATTCGTCAATATTCTGGAAGCAAATAACTTTCATACTATTGCACAGCATGAGTTCCGGAAATTATTTTCAGGCCAGACTCAACCACTAATTTTATTAATTATTTACATGTGTTCCTAGAGTCTGCATTCGTAAGTGACTGCATCTTCTTAGGCTGCTCGGAAGGGTTCGATTAATTTGAGAACTCACTCCTATTGTTCAAGCAAAGTAGTCTTAACATCGACCCGAAAGTTGTTAAGTGGATTCGCGCCTTCTTCATCAATCGCACTTAGTTTATATCAATCAATAACCACCACTCGCATATAAGGCCAGTTTGCTCTAGAGTGCCACGACGCTCTGTACAAGGCCTACCATTATTTATAATGTATATCAGTGACTTGAAAACTAACATTTAATCGAAAGTGTGCCTATTTGCTGATGAATACGGCTTATACAGCAGAATAGCAGACCCTGATGACATCAAGTCCCTTCAAACTGGTCTCAAGAATGTCCACTGCTGGTGCAGAACACAGATAATGGAGATAAGTATTTCAAAATGCAAGACAATGTGTGTGACTCGCTGCTCATTAACAAGCCCAGTATATGTGCCTAATGAAACGACTCTCGAACATGTTTCTTTACGTCGATACCTGGGTGTTAACATTGGTAGCAACTTATCATGGAAACATCATGTCAAGTACAATACTTCAGAAGCTTACTGCACGCTATAGGGCACTTATGCAGGAATATTTTCTTAGCCCGAGTTTCAGTTAGAAAAAACTTCAGCTTACAAGAAGTGACAGCTTAAGTGATATTCTGAAGAAATATCAGGAAGAACTCGGAAGCAATATTTTTTGTAACTTGTTTGGGAAGTAATTAGTCTATGTAATTCGATCTTGACTGGTTGCCCGTATGATCTCATTGTGTTCCCGCAACTTGCCCGGATGTTCTCGTTTCAGTGCCCAGATAACGGCTGTGGCTTTTGACTCAAGGTGATTTGAATGTCGCCGACAACGGGAGCTAAATGCGTTTAATGCCTAAAACTTTTTTAGGCAAATAATGTTCGGCCACAATTACAGTACGCATAATCCACATTAGATACTGGCGACATCACATTAATCAATGAATTAGAAGCCATCCAAAACCACACCACATATTTCATCTTCCCTAACTAGTGCAAGTTTTCTCTCAGCCTATTCTACAAAATTTACTGCCAACAGCCTTGTTTTTTGTTCTTGCTTGATAACGCCACCTTCATTTTTTTTCCCAGTTCACGTTGACCACAATCGGAAGGTACACACTCGGCCTTCCCGAACAATTACTTACTCAAACTCATTTGTTGCCCACACGAGCAATGAAGGAAACAGCCTCCCACAGTTACAAATATTGCCCAGCACGATCATTTCATTTCTAGATTACATAGTATGTTACTAACAGGTTTAAAAAAGCGAATCGAAGCGGTTAGGCCTCTCAAATTGCGTATTCTTCTTCCCCCGTTACTCTCCAGGTTCCTTAGTGCTCTTTTTTGCCACCGCCTCGAACAGTTGATCTACCAGAAATGCCTTTGAAACGCTGCTACGGTCGCTGCCGTGTTTTGCACCAGGTCACTGAAGACTGACGGTGTCAATACTACGGCGCCGTCTAGGGGCTCACAGAATCATATCGCACACGTCAGTTTGCCGAAGCCATATAACCCGGCCTCTGCTGAGGCACCCGCACTGGCCCCCTGTCGCTTATCTTGCCCGGGCGGTAGTGCCACGACACTAAGGGAGACCGAATTATTATCACACCGACGATTGTAAAAGGAGGCGAATGCTTTTCTGCACAATCTTGGCTACTTATTCCTGCACCTCTGATTTTGCAAAAAATTTAAGTAGACGTTTTTGTGCAAAAATATATTGTGGTGATAAAACAAAAAAAAAACGGCCACATTATATGAAAGAGCGCATTGCATGACATTGTTCATGACTGATTAGTGTTGATATTTAGTGTGCCTGCGACAGCAATACGCTCATGTATATGAAATGAAACTCTGCAAAGAGCCATTTCGCTTGCGATTTGGCTCATGCGCCTTCATGCACACGCCACTAGAGACAAACACATGCTCCCACAAATAGACACGCGCACTACCACACAGACACACAAGAAAACGCAAAAGATGCGCACCCGCACAAGAACAAAACACGCGCACACTGGGAAACTGTTTAGCGCGCCATATGCACCATTGGCGCATGTGTGATCTCCTTCCACAGTCTGTGCTTTATTTGCGCTATTTCGTTGCAATAGGCACACAAACGCCCACGCGTACGCGCGCACGACAGGTAAGCAGGGCTGGACTTGGTCGCCTCGGCTTCTCCTCAAACCTCTTCTTGCTTCACTCGGCGATGAAACCAGCATCGCAAGAATTCATGAAAGGCATGCTTTTCATCTCTCTTTTCCTTCTCATCACTTAATCTCAACATATAGACGAAACTCTAGCGAAATCACTCTTATAGGTTCGCTGCGCGTAGAAATCTTGGTACAATTTTCTTTTCCTCAGCCCGAATCGAAGACCAATGTGAAAGCTTATCGCAGAGAGCACTGAAGCAATCGGCCCACATCCTTGCGCTGAGCGCAGCCGCACACGAATCATCTTCCCCTTGGTAACAGCGAAACGAATCGTTTCTTTTGTGAAGGATAGCCTGAACGCCTGCAGGCGGCGTTGGGGTATGACTGCGCTGGCCGAATGCGATGGGCACCGCATTTTGACGTCTTCGCTTCCGCAAGCTATCAATATCAGGCTGCGTGTGTGTGTGGCCACGACGAGAAGAGGTCTGTACACGGAAGTGTGGCTGCACGTTTGTGTGTCTAAGGGCGCCTAGAGGAGAAACGTGGAAACCAAATGGAAACATATTTCTGCATTTGTGCTTCTGCCACTTCTCTGAGCTCAGAAGGGAAAACGACATGGTATCGAGGACATGAGAAAAATGTTGAATGGGCAGCGTCTTCAAAATTCGCTCTGAGGAAGCAAAATAAATAAATAAATGTGGCATGAGAGGACTAAGAACACCGTTCTAATACACGCTAGAAATCCGGCCGCGTTTTCGACTAACTTCCGGGAGTGGTGTTTTACAACTGTCTACACGAAATGTGTGTTGCCTCCAACGGAACCATTTATGCAAGAAAGCCAGCGTGCATGTATGGAAACATCAGCTTCTCATGGACAGCGATGTTTCGCTCATCATTTGAGAATTTTCGGTTGTAGCCTTCCGATCACGCGGCGCCTTTAATATATCCCATTTTCTATATGTGCTGGCATTCTGTTCAGGCTTGTGAAAACACATTACCACTTTTCTGCGTGGCTCCTACTTATCTTTCGCGAACTTAAACTGCGCTAGGGACGACTCATCGAGGTAGAAGAAGACAGGACGAACGCTGATTAACAACTGATTTATTTAAATCACACAATGCTGCCTCTTCGAACCATGCGCATGTCCAAGCCAGATCATAACCGTGTGACCATTGAACACTCCCACGCCAAGCCCCTATCTACCTCAAAAAATCAAGCTCTTTCTTGAAAAGGCACACTGATGGTTCGCTGACGCGCTTATCTGGGTCATGTCGTGTATCAAGGAAGCTTCCAAGATTGCACGTGTCCTTTGCGCCTTTGCTTGCCCAAACACTGTCGTTTTGTCAAAAATCGGCTTGAACTTCCTAACACACCCTCTACAGTGAACTGGCAGATGTCTTCCTGTGCCATCTCTTAATGAGTTAGAGTGCTCTATTAAACGATTGTTGATACAACTCCGGTTCGCTACACATAGAACACTCCACAGGTTAGAAGAAACACGTACACAACCTCGGTTGTACATAGCACAAACGTGCGTCCATGTTTTGTGCCACATACATCAGTCTTGGGTTTATCTATGTTGGAAAGAGCGCATAAACACGACAACTTGCAGGTCAGTGATTAAAAAATCACATCAACAACGAATTTTCCATCCACCCTCTTCATCCCATGCGAAACCTTATGAACACGTGGCATTACTTCGAACTTTTGCCTCTCTCTCTTTTCTGCTAATTCAACCCCAGTGTTGGTAGTATGGTGGGATATGGCCTTCAACAACGACTCAGCTATGGCCTGGAAACGAACTCCATCTACCAACTAGTCTCCCAGTACACTCTCCTTGGGCTCCCGTTCAAAACTTTAATGGAAGGACTATAATTCTAAAATAGTTGCCCTCACGATAACTCATACAGTTCATTAAATACGACTCAGATTTCACTTTAAATTCAATGACTAGATGCAATTAATCATCATTATTCGTTCGTACCGCAATCAAGTAATGCGAAGAAGGTGACGTACATGTTGCAAGCATTTCTAATTCATATTAAGATCAACCAATAAGTCAGTAATCAGTCTATAACAAAGGCGGGCATACCACAGTATGTGCCAGGAGAGAGCCGCTGCGTTAATTGCAAAGTGCATCGGTTTGCGTGGCTATATATATTCCTAGCATTTCATACCAGATAATATGAACGAGAAATGAAATTACATACTTCGCAATTTCATTGCTACAATGTAGCTAGGCACATACATAGTGTGTTTGTCCCTGAGAAAAAGACTACAATGCGAGATTGTGCGACATATTTCTACTGTGTTATAACTTGTCATTACAAGCATAAAGAAGTACTAGATAAGGGCTCACTTCGGTAAATACCAGTATTTTTCATGCGCTTGCGTATTTCAATGTGCCACCGTGCTTTCCTTTTTTTCCCCTTTCCTCGCACTGTGTTTTCATTCTGAGCTAAAACTTCTTTAAGGTATTCTATAGACCCCCTTTTCATCGGGCGACGTGGAAAGTGCCCGCGGCGAGCCTTTTCTCCTCTCTGGCTTGTCTGATCCGGCGCGGCGCTGCTTGGAAGTATTGCTGTCGCGTCGTGCGGAACGATTTGGAGAAATTTTAACTCGTACTTCGTGAAGTTTCTGCAATGTCTGTTCATGCAAGGTCCTCAGGGAGCCAATGTGTAGCCTTTCAGGGCACCGGTAACTGCAGTACGCGGAAATATCTCTTGAGGCCCAAACATAAGATGCGCATTATCAGCCGCGGTGTGTGAATGTGTTGCGAACTATTTTTGGTATATCGATTTTAATTCAACGAAGAAAACCGGCGTCTCTGTATTGCCAGCATGAATTGGTAATTCTGCTCACTAACTGATCGCTTGGCGTAGGGACTAAAACAAAGAGCGGATGTTCGTGTACGGCCACCGTAAGGCAACCTCGAAACATCTAACCGGCAGGTGCTATCAAATATTTTTGATACACCGGCATCGTTCCCACGCACTTCAAGTCTAGTAGATTTGAAATCACTATATATCTACGCTAGTCTCCTGCGTGAGGCCGATGGCGCTGCTCAACACAGCGATCACTGCGGTTGGTGGACCAGCATGATACATATATAAGCTATGTGCTTCGGCATTGCCTTTCTGGCCCCGTAAAGCCATAATATCCGAGTGGGATCACATAAAAAGAATGCGACGGCTATTTTTGCGGACCACATTTCCGTAATACGGGTGAGTGCGTCGTAGAGAACGGGATGAACAAACACAAAAAAGAAAAAAAAATCAGTTATCCTTTTTTTCGAAAAAAAAAGAAAGTGGGCTAACGCCTCAATACGACCTCGCATAGTCATCCTGCACGACGTTTATAGATCTATAAACGTTGGTTCCGATACTTGAACCATGAGCTATATAGAACAAAGATATCTGTAATCCAGCATCTACCACTGCTTAGGACACTCGCGCAGTTCGTAAGCGGTTGCTTTGCTGGACAAGTATAATTCATACTGCAAGGTATGCTGTTATTACTAACAAATACTATTTTATTCATGTGTGAAAACCTCGTCCACCGAACCAAGTAGTCACGCAATGTAATCTGCAGCTATGAGCTTAAACGCTTGTTAAATTATAACGGCACAACTTCTATCGTGGCAGAACGGTACCCATGCTGTTACGGTCATCGCATATATTTCGTTGCTCCTAAACCGCAGCCTAAACCAATATGAGGATACTGCAATAAGGTCAGATTAGTGAACAAAATTTTCAGAAATACACAATTGATCTCCAAGGATGACTGTAGGCTCAAACACACGTGCACACATCACGCTTCGTGTTCTGTCCACTTCAACGTCAGCAGAAACTTCGGACACGTCGACCTAAACCACTTCAGCACGTCTTACAGAACCGCTTTTCACATATCATGCTATCATCGGCACCGTACAACCACTGCTTGATCGAGGAAACAACGCCCCCTTTCTTTATTACGTAAGCGTTGGATTATGATCGAGTGACGTCGGCTCCCGTAACCACTTCACAGCCTATAAACATACCTTCTGCATCAATTCACGGCAGTGGGCACGGCAGCAGCAAAGAAGGAAACATGCTCAGTAACCCAGTAACATGCTCAGTAACAGTATCTTGCGATACAGGTTAGTAAGTACCTCCCTGCTCCATGTTATCGGGATGATTACCGTTTCATGCTGCTGCTGCCTTGCCCACTATGTTTTAAGCTTCTTATTGCTTGCGTCGCACCCATCCGTGCTAATCTGTTGGCTTGCGGTGCTGTTGAAGCTAACCCTGGTCCTCTTACGGAGAAACAAATGCTATCCGAGTTACTCCCTTCCCAAGCCATAATGAAAGCAGCTATTCAGGTCGTATCGGCCAATGTGAAAGACATCGTAGAGAAATTTAGCACGATAAGCGAACGTGTTGATGCCATTGAGCGTCATATGAATAAATTTAGCCTGCTGCCTAAGCAAGTGGAAGAAATGGAGGAGGTGATGACTCAAATACAATCCCAATTAGCATCTCTCGAGGACAAAGTAGATGCTATTGAAAATCGCAGCCGCAGAAATAACTTGATTTAGGGCTTGAAAGAGACAAACAAGGAACTATTTACCGTGAAATAGATAACCAAGAAGATGTTGCCTTACTCCAGATCGATTTATATAACATACTTGCTTGGTGTCAAACAGGGAATATGGAATTAAACATTTCAAAATGCAAATCAATGCGCGTATTTCGCACCTCATTAGCATGTCGACGCTATCATCTTGGTAATACATCTCTTGACTCTGTTTCATCTTACAAATATCTCAGTGTTCATATCTGCAGTAACCTACCATGGAAGCATCATGTAGGGTCCATCATCGCCAAAGCTAACCGTTCACTTGGGTACTTCCGAAGAAATTTCTATATGGCACCCCCATCACTTAAAGAACTTCTGAAAGGCAAGACTTCTGCACAGCTCTCAATCAGCTAGATGGAAAGCCGTTCACCTTGAACAAGATCTTGGGACCATGGCCTCGCATATCGCAGCTACAAAAGGCCACAAAAGCGCTGCTGCGATATTTGAAAGCGACCGGATTGAGTCAGCGTCTGTGATCCGGACTGGGTGACCGAACAATATCTCCAGTGGACTTTCTCTTCTTTTTATCTTTCCGTCCCCCTTTCCCTTTCCCCAGTGTAAGGTAGCCAACCGGGCTCAGTCCTGCTTAACCTCCCTACCTTTCATTTATCATTCTCTCTCTCTCTCTCTCTCTGTACAGACACCTCCAACACCTTTGGCGAGGGCGGACGCTGCCAGGGAGCTTCGCCTACTTGCATGCAGTCACAAGATCTCTGGAGTTCAAGTGCCTTTAATTGCCGATTCCATAAACTGGACTCCAAGCTACGGCTACAACTGCCATCTAGACTTTCCCGCGACAAAACCACCTTGCTGTGCCGCTTGTGGCTGGGAGTGGCATTCACGGACGCATACTCCTATCGTTCGGGGGAGAGAGAGAGAGAGCAAATGATAAAGAAAAGGTAGGGAGGTTAACCAGGACTGAGCCCGGTTGGCTACCCAACCGATACCCAAACCCTATCGTTTGGCTACCCAAACGATAGGGTAGCCTATCATTTGGGAATGGCCGAGAGCCCTATGGGCTACTCCTGTGGTTGGGAAGAAACGGTCGAGCACCTATTGTGTACCAGCCCCCGCTACCATGTACAAAGCCTATCTCTGCGGGCACCTTCACACAGACTGGACTCAAGGCCTTTTACCGAGTCATACTCAGACCGTGGCCACACCCCTCACTGGCACGAAAAGTGATTCGTGCAGTAGTTGCAATACTTGAAGCGCACCGGCTTAAGGGACCGTTTATAGTGTCCCTGTGTATAGTGTCCTTCCCACACGAACTCAGTGCTTACTCTCTCCCTTTTTTCCTCTTTCTATTCCCCTTTACCCCACACCCAGTGTAGGGTAGCAAACCTGGTGCTCTTCTGGTTGACCTCCCTGCCTTTCCTGTTTTTGCTTTCTCTCTCTCTCTTTACACCACTTATATTCGTCCATCACTTTAATACGCATCATCCATCTGGGATTCCGGTGGTAATACACTGATAAACGAACTTGAAAGAGCGCATAATCGTTCCATTTGCTTCACCTTATCCAATTATGACTGCATGGCCATTGTTATCATGATGAAGTCACTGCTTAACCTTCCGGAACTTACTATTCAGCGTAAAATAGCATTGCGCACTCTTTTTTATAAAATTTACTATCACAACAATAATCTTCGCGAACAGTTCATTAAAACCACTCCTTTCTTATCAGCTATAATAGACCACCTCCAAGAAGTTCCTTGTTGCAGAACTGTGACCTATTCACACGAATGTTTACCTCGGACCACCTCCGAATCTAATCACCTGTCAGAAGTAGCTACTGATATTACGGAAGACTTTTTTGAATAACATGCTTAACATTGCCTGATTATTTGTACTTGATTTGTTCTATCTCTTTAGTCTTCTTGTTTTGTTTTTTTTTAATTTTTAGATGGTGAAATTACTCTGCGTTTTCTTAGTTGTAACTGCACATATTTTGTATTAATTTGTCGATTGTTCCTGCTCCTTATTGTTATTGCACCCCCATCCCATACCCCTGTATGCCCTGAGGCATTTACCTTCGCATTAAAATTTTTTTTTTCTTTCTCAATTTTGGTCTGTAATACGCCCCTCCACTTTGTAATGTCCAAACCCTGAGGGTTAATAAATAAATAAATAAATAAATAAATAAATAAATAAATAAATAAATAAATAAATAAATAAATAAACAAACTCTTCGGATGCTCCAATAAAGTGCCAAAGAAATTTTCGAAAATAAATTAAGTATAGAAAAGCCGCTGTTGAAATATGTCACAGGCTTGGCCAGGTAATTGAAAACAAAGACAGAGCCGTTATCCTTAAGTTCATTGATCATCGTGAGAAGATGACTATCTTAAAGGTTTCCTACAAGTGAAAGGGCTCTGCATTGTCCATATCTGAAGGTTTAAATTCAGGAATCGTGAAACACGCAAGAAGCTTTCTAAAAGTTGTAAAAAAGAGAGAGAGAGAGAATGGTGCTGAAGTAAAACTTATTTACAGTCGACTGAGAGTGGACGGCAACTTGCTTGGTTGGGATGAAACAAAAAAATGCACGTGTTAAACTAAACAAGAATGAAAAATGACGAAACAAGTGCAGCCCTCAACCACTGAAAATTTTAAATGTAAAGTGTAGGAATGCGATTAGTAATACTGCTGAACTGGAAGGGATCTTGTTAGCCACTAATACTCATATTACTGTCCTAACAGAAACTTGGTTGCATGATGAAATACATGACAGTTTCACGGGGCTACCACGTGTGCAGGAATCACATGTGGTAGCAGAGGTGGTGGAGTGGCGATTCTCTTTAGACAATCACTATGAATATTAAAAATGCCGGACATGCTTAACGTTGAAGGTATATTTTGCAAAGCTTATTATGGAAAGACGAGCTATGTGACCGGGGCTGTTTATCGGCCATCCGCCACTTCCACAGATGTCCTTGATGAATTAACTATCTTGTTGCACATGTAAAGCGTGGAGATCAGATTATTTGACCGGTGGTTTTAATTTGCCGCATATTACCTGGACCTCTTTTTCTTTGAAAGAACCTAACGACAAAATGGGTGAAAAAAATTATCAATATCGCATTTTCTTTTGACTTATTGCAAATCGTCAATGAATTAAGGGAAACTGTCGTTCAATACTAGATATTTTTTTCATAAGTGGGGAAGTTGCTGCCTAAGCTCGTTGTGATGCTCTCCCCGGAATATCTGATCATCTGGCTGTATTACTGACCCTTTCTAATGTTGTGTTAAATAAAAAATTCAAGAGAGTCTCTTTCCCTAACTTTTTAAGTGCCGATGATACTTCAATATTGGACTTGCTTTCATTTGAATACGATTCTTTTTCAAGTAGTACTGCGGATATTCATGGTTTATGGAATAGTTTTAAGGACCTCATAAATAAGTGCATTGAAAGATTTGTGCCACGTATTGCGAAGAAATCGAAAGGAAAGAACCCCTGGATTTCTCGGGATACGTTGCAGTTGCAAAGATGACTGAAACGGTTAAAATTAAAGCACGCAATTGAAGCAGTGAATAAGGGAACTAAGTTCCCTTATTCGCTGCTTCAATTAGTAACGTAATGTGTGCTTCCACACTTATGTAGGGACTTGACTCTGGATCTGGACTCTGGACTGGACTTGACTCTGGACTCTGACTCTGGACTTGACTCTTGACTCGTTACCCAATCATGTGGAAATCGGCTCTCATTCAGAGATTTAGAGAATATAATTGTAATATACTTTGAAACCCACTTTTCAAAAGTTTTAGGAACTCATTCGGTATTCCATGAGGACATCTTTTTTCATCAAGTTGCAAAAGTAATTTTAAAAAAAAGGCCTGCTCACTGATCGCAAAGTCAGATATAGGTGGACACGAAACATGAAAACGCTAAAGGACTTCGTTATCTTTATTAAATATTGATTTAAAATGAGCATTGAAAACATTAGAAAGAACAAAACAGTCCTCAGTGTCTACGCCGCTAATTTGAAAAATGTCACTGGTCACAGTATTTGGGGAAATCAGAGTCCAGAGCCTCTCAGAAGACGACGATATGATGTTGGGAAGCTGCTCCCCGAAATAGCGTTCCTTGTCAGCCGATACATTTGTCTTGCGTTCAGAAGCAAGTCTTGCTTCTGAACGCAAGACAAATGTATCGGCTGACAAGGAACGCTATTTCGGGGAGCAGCTTCCCAACATCATATCGTCGTCTTCTGAGAGGCTCTGGACTCTGATTTCCCCAAATACTGTGACCAGTGACATTTTTCAAATTAGCGGCGTAGACACTGAGGACTGTTTTGTTCTTTCTAATGTTTTCAATGCTCATTTTAAATCAATATTTAATAAAGATAACGAAGTCCTTTAGCGTTTTCATGTTTCGTGTCCACCTATATCTGACTTTGCGATCAGTGAGCAGGCTTTTTTTTTAAATTACTTTTGCAACTTGATGAAAAAAGATGTCCTCATGGAATACCGAATGAGTTCCTAAAACTTTTGAAAAGTGGGTTTCAAAGTATATTACAATTATATTCTCTAAATCTCTGAATGAGAGCCGATTTCCACATGATTGGGTAACGAGTCAAGAGTCAAGTCCAGAGTCAGAGTCCAGAGTCAAGTCCAGTCCAGAGTCCAGATCCAGAGTCAAGTCCCTACATAAGTGTGAAAGCACACATTACGTTACTAATTGTCACCCAATCTCTTTAACTTCCACTTCATGTAAATTTTTGAAAACATAATACATTACCATATTTCAAAATATTTAGATAAGTGTATTATTTTGTCAAGTTCTCAACATGGATTCAGGAAAGGGTTTGCTACTTGCACTCAATTAGTAATTACCGTGCATGATTTCGCTCAAGCTATAAATTTAGAGACGAGTTGAAATCCGGGCCAGTTGGTACATAGTTGAAGGAAAAACCAGTCACAAAACACAAAAGACAAGAAGACAGGTTCAATCCTGGACGCTTACTAAATCAGTTTATTAGGTGACGACTGCATTAGTACAACCTCGGTGCGCTTACTCGGAAAAGAATTTGCATTTCTAGGTCGGTCACGATAGATGCGATATCTTATCTGTTCATGCTCTGTGATTAGTGATGCTGCGGTTGTGCATACCCTGCTGGCCTTGCTGGGACTATGCCGTTTCTAATAAAGGTCAGCTGATAGTCCAGTCGTTGTGGTCTGAACCTCTCTTCTTGTCCTTTGTGTTTTGTGACTGGTTTTTTCTATAAATTTAGAAAACAGATTGATGCAGTTTTTATGGATTTTGCTAAAGCTTTTGGTAAAGTCTCGCACAATAAACTACTGTTTAAATTAGATGTAATCTTTAAAAACTCTCATCTTGTAAATTGGATTTCTACTTATCTGTCTAATTGAAAACAGTATGTTTCTTTTAATGATCACTGTTCTCACACAGTACCAGTTAACTCTGGTGTCCCTCAGGGCTCTGTGCTAGGGCCCCTTTTGCTTCTTTCATTTATATATAATATAATACAAGACATGCATACCTGTAAAAGTTACATGCAGATGACTGCATCCTTCACTTGGAGGAGGAGGAGGAGAAACATTTATTAAAGAAAACGAAAGGACAAGAAATCGAAAGACAGCAAGATCAAAGTCATTTGAATGAAGCACTTCAAAGGGTCGTTCGTTCGTTTGATAAATAGGAAACGTCTAATAATTTTGAAAAGACCGTTTCCATGAAAATTTCCCATAGACGTAATCCTCTTCATTACACATATTCAGCTTGTATCTTCTTTCTGTTGGAAGTGTAGTATACAAGTATCTTAGTCTTTGGATTTCACATCACCTGAGCTGGACGAGACGCATAAACGATGTAATTACCTCATCTAACTATAAAATCTTTTATCTAAGACGTACACTCAGAAACATGTTAAATAAATGAAAAAAATGCAAAAGAGAGCAGTGAGATTTATTTATAACAGCTTTGCGTGAACTTCGGTCACATCATTATTAGCAACAGCCAACCTCCCAACGCTAACGCAAAGAAATCGTGTTTTGAGATTGTAATTTCTGTTTCAGTTATTAAAAAGGTATTATAAAGTATACATACCAAGCTGATACCCTCTGTTTCTACCGGATATGCCTCAAGGCAGAGACACGCCTTGACCATAACTGCTTTTTCCACTCGAAATAGCCCTTTTAAGCATTCCTTTTTTCCTAGGACAATAACTGAATGGAATAAACTTACTAACGAAGTCGTTTCACAACCATCCGTAAACCTTTTTGCTTTGCACTCACAGCAGTGACTCATCTCTCATATCGCGTTAAGCTTATTATATCCTCTTGTTCTTGGTTCCTGTACATCATTGTGGTCGCATTGCCAAATTATGTACTTCCTTTCCATGTTTTTATTTTATTATTATAATTGTTTGCCAATTTGCAAAACCCAACAATTGTGATTCCACTCTGCTAACACCTCAACTCGAGGTTGCAGTATTTATAAATAAAATAAATGAACAGAATAGAAGACGCCACGTCATGCTAAATAGACCGCGCAAGCGCGAAAACAAACACCACAAACCAGCGCCGAGCGCATACCTGACATACACGACGGAACGCTCGCCCAAGCCAGCATGCCGACTGCCCATAGATGGCGCCCCTACACGTGCGACATGGTGGCGCCCATCAAAAAACTGTCGATACTTTTCTATTACTCGAAGGTACGCGGCTGCAACCAGTAGAATAAAGTCAATGATCTCATCGGCGTATACATTGCCGACGTCGTGGATTTTGTGATTCTGCCTTTCTCCGTCACGATTTTACGCCCGCACCATCCCCGTCTCTCGTGTAGTTCATGGCTTATATCTTAACGGCCAACGCTGTTTGTCTTAATCGCCATGGCTCTTCGGCCATGGATTGTTTGCCCCGCTGCAAAGACAATTTTTACCCGGACTGCAGGATTAAGCGGATAGATTGAAGAGACGACTGTCGTTTTCTTTCTTCTTTATCTTTTTCTGGCGCTCCTTATTCAGTCTGTTCTCATTTTCGAGGCGACTCGTCGTAATTCCAATCACATGCACGAAACGCTTGCCTCCGCAAATGGATCGCACTCTGTATGGCATGATGCACGTAGTGGACGAGCACTGTCACCTACAGCACATTTCTATCTTGCGAAAGTGTTTTCGGGCTCCCTACAACTATCCATCAAAAAAGGTTTCCGTACACTACTTTCGATCGATGGTGGCTATCTTTAGTACAAAGAATATTCTTGAACCTCATTCCTACGAGCTCCGCAATGCTTGAATCTTACTCAAGAAACTAGAGTTGGCTGCTAACTTCTTTTCGGTGATACCATGAAAGTATTGCATTTTCTTTCATATCTCCCTGAAATTTTGTTGCTGCGTCTATCCATCATTTCAAAGAAGCTGATGTAATTTTCTGGAGCGCTTCCCAATTGGGTAATACCGGGGCTAATTTTCTTCTATACAGCTTCAAGCATTAAGTTCTACGTGCCATATTCACAACGCCCACTTTAAACCACATCCATCACTGTCGGGAGGAAGAAGACCAAATTCAAAGGACCACTTCTTTATTGGTTACCCTGCAGACCACTATTTAGTTTTTCGATTATTGTTCTTTTAACAATGTCCAAAGGTTCAAAAAGTTCTACCCTACATCATTGCATGCTGCCGGCACTATGAACCTCAAAGAGCATGATTGATCCAGGCAATATTGTGAGTTTAGACACTTAGAACTTGTATTTGTGGTTATCTTTTGGAGATTCTTCAGAATAGACACACACACAACTGCACAGGAGGGAAGAATTTTGAACAATCTATAACCTATCTGTCTTTTTCAGGCACATTCGAGCTGCGCTAGTTAGGGCATATCTGCCATGTAGTCATCATGGCTTAGGCTGGCCTTTTCTGGAAAGTACTAAACGACGTTGGTTGGCATCCTTGTTTGGGGAACCGAGTTTCTCGTTAGTTTGCCCAATTAAACATTTTGCTAAAATTTGATGTGCTGAAGATTTGGACCGCACTAGATCAAATCTGAGGAACTGCCGTTCAGTTCATTGTATCATAGTAATCAATATTTGGCAGGTCTTCATACGTAGAAGGAAGAAATATAATTCGTTGTCCTCTGGAGATGGCATACACACCATTTGTTTATGGATTGGTCACACAGCCACAATATTTGGCCGATAGGAGTACTCAAGCAAGCCGTCTAACTTGAAGCCAGCGGTAGAATATCTCCAAATGTAGAAAAATCAGTTTGGGCACCGCAGCTATTCTTGAACAATTCTGACCTAGTGCAATGCACTGCCACAGGCAGAGTGAAACATAGTGTTGAGGTGTTTAAGTTCAAAGACTTTAAAAGACAACGACCAAGTAAAGCCCAAGCTCAAACGTGTGCTCGTGAACGATGTGGAAGGTCACTCAAATAAACAGCTTTGTAAATTTTATCAATCACAGTAAGTGACCGAGACCCCGACTTACTTTTGGCATCATGTGAATCCGTCTCGACATAAAAAAAATATATTGTCCTAACTGAGGGCATTGTTTTTGTAATCTTCTCCGCTCAAACAGGAGTCGAGAGACGGCCGAAGGTGTTGTATGAGTAATAAGATTTCAGAATTTTCCCCCGTGCTCGTACGTATGTTGTAAAAAGACCGACGTAGGCGACGGGGACAGTAGAAGGCGGGTAACATTCAACACATCAAGGAGTTCACGAAGGTACATTTTTAGAGTGCGGACGCCCGTTCCTGCCGCGAGTGTCGGCGTTCCCACCGTAACCAAGCGAACAAGCACAGCAAGAGATGACAGCGAACGAAGCGCGTACTGGAGGATGAAAAAACGGCGAGAGAGAAGAGCGCAAAAAGGAAAGTGGAGAGGAGGGTACAGTGGAACAATGAGGTGGAAAGCGTATGAGGTTATGGTGAAAGTGGGAGAAGAAAAGCTTAGCGCGGCGACGATGCTACGAGATGGCGCCAGATTAACACGCGTCATTGGGCAGATATTAATGGCATATTGGGAGAACTTTAGAATGGCTGCTGTTCTCCGAGAGCTCAGTTATAGCCCGCAAATAAACTTCACGTCTCTTTACCGCATTCTTAAGAGAGACCGGTCTGATGTGCAGGTGGTGAAACACCAGTCATTTTATGAGAGACGCTCGGGCGGAGTGATTGCCGGCCTTGATCACTAGGCTAAACCCGCCTGTTGCTACAACTCACCACCACCATATGAGAATGGCTTCACAAAACAAAGTGGTATAAAGTTTGTAAACAGGGATAAAGTGCCTCAGAAAGGCTGGCCAACGTTTCGATAGGAGGACCTATCTTCGTCAAAGGCGGCGTCGTCATACTCGGCGTGTTAGTTTTAAAGGGTTAGTACAGTGACGTCACGTGCCAGCCGCTAAAACCATCCGCCAGCGACAACACCCGCACGTGACGTCACTGCATTAACCCTTTAAAACTAACACGCCGAGGATGACGAGGCCGCCTTTGACGAAGATAGGTCCTCCTATCGAAACGTTGGCCAGCCTTTCTGACGCACCTTATCCCTGTTTACAAACTTTATACCACTGTGTGATATTCCATCTGTCAGCCCCTTGTTTTTTCACAAAAGAAAGGCGTCTGGATGGGAACTTATTTGTCCTTACTCAATGTATTGGAATATGCAGAGTAGAGAGGAGACCGACACATGCGGCTTTTTTAGACATTATAGGAGCGTACATAAAACAACATTTTGTGCGATATTCTGGCAGGGGAAGGCTTACGCGACGATTGTAAACAACTTTTGAAACAGATTTACTTAGAAGATACCGCTTGCATTGAATGGGAAGGAATGAGGAGGGAGGAGGAAGTACATATCGACAAGAGACTGAGGCGGGGGTGCCCTTTATCCCCACTGCTGTTTACGATATACTTGGCAAGGATGCAAAGGGCGCTAAAGGGAAGTAATATCGGGTTCAATCTCTGATACAAAGAGGCGGGTACAGTAGTAGAGCAGCAGCTTCCAGGTTTGCTTTACGCGGAGGACATATTGTTGCTAGCTAACGAGCAAAGTGATATGCAACGTCTAACTAATATCTGTGGAAAGGAAAGCGTGAATTTAGATCTGAAAACCAGGTATTATGGTATTCAATAGAAACAGTCAACAGAAAGTATCGATACAGGGCTAGGAAATACCTCGGGCAAAAATAATATATATACCTTGGTGTATGGATAAACGAAGGCAATAGATGTATGGAAACACAGGAAACAACAATAACAGTAAAAGGGAATGCAAATTTGGCCATAATAAAACAGAGTGCTATGAGGATACAATAGGTACAAGGTGCTCTGGGGTACGTGGAAAGGTGCAGCAGGTCGAGGATTTACATTTGGAAATGCGGTTGTACAAACAGGAATCGATAGCAACCAAAGGTCAGTGGGACGCCTCGCATTGGGCGCTAATGGCAAGACTACAAATGAAGCTGTGCAGAGTGATATGGGCTGGACAAGTTTTGAAGTGAAGGAAGCTCAGAGTAAAATTGATTACGAAGAACGACTGAGGAATATGGAAGAAAGTAAATGGGCTGGGAGAGTGTTCATATATCTGTGCAGGAAAAACACTTATTCACACTGGAGGAAAAGAAGTACGAAGCTTACCAGTAAGTATGCGACCGGCTTGGGGATCAGCATGCGAACAAAGAACGTCAAGCGGAAAATCAGAGAGATTGAGATTGTCTTATGGGTGGCGGCAATGAAAAAAATACCTGCTATGAGTAACTACTAAAGTGGAAAAACAAAATCAGGAAAGAAACAATTTGTGACAACTCAAAAGGAAGCTCATTACTTTTCGAAGCGAGAAGAGGATGCTTTAGAACACGTACATATAAAGCGAGGTACAAAAAGGAAGAATAACTTAGAACACGCACGTAGAAAGTGAGGTACAACAAGCAAGAATAACTATGCGCTTGCTGCAGCAATGACAATTTGACAATGACAAGGAATGACAAGGAAAACGATGGAGCATATTTTATTAGAATGTGAAGATAATCTGACCAGCGGTCGGATTAGACACCTTTAGCCTCCTTGAAGCGCTAGGGTTCAACGAGAGCCGGGGGAAAAGTAAACATGTCTGCAGTAGAGGTTAGTGAGAGGTGATTGGAAGATTGGTGGAACTAGGGAAACGACAAACAACAGAGTTTCCAACAGGAGTTCGGAAAGTTTTATGACGATAATTCTTCGTGCGTTCTTCTGTGTTTTCCTTTTGTTCTTTTGTTTTTGCTTTATTCTTTAACATAGGTTGGGCGTTAGGCAATATAATAGCAAGAGCTTGGTGGCTTAATGCGCCGCCCCGTTCAAAAGGGGACGTTCACAGCATCCATTCATCTATCGTCTGGGAGGCTTTCCGGCGGCGCCCTCTATGGAATTGCGCCCACGGACCCACCCGCTGGCTCTCGCGATCTTCCAGTTAGCGAGGCAGCGGCGCCACACTTCGCTCCGTTAGCAACGTGCCGGACGAGACCGATTGTCCAGCCAACCAATATGTACCGCGAAATGAACACACGTAGAGAGCTGCGCTCAAATTTCGCATTAGGAAGTATCGTAATCGTCGAGGAGTTTTTTTTTTTTTTCATTGAATAAGTGGTAAGGGCCCTTCATTCTGTTTTGTGTTTTCTAGTTCCATTCATCATTGTCATGCTATCTTGGCAGAAGAATACACTACTAAAAAAAAACGGAGAAATTTTCTTTGCACAGAAAACTTGAACCCGGTCCGTGACGTGCGATTCACCGCAACATCACCATCATTCTCAAGCAGTCCTTTCATTTCTCAAGCGATAACCTTCGGTTTTGCAATGACGTCCTGCTAAGCGATTCTGCGACATATGCGAACTTAAGTGCCTGTGGGCTAGATTGCAATGAGGATCACAGTGATGCAGTCAGAAGAACAATGACTACTTATCCGTAATTGCACGTGTACACGCCGATACATTAAAGTGAAACTGCTAACTTCAATGCTTTTATCAACTCCACTAGCGTCTTTGAAGCCATGCGGACAATTTATTTCCTGTTCTCCATTTTTTGCAGTGGGAGCATGCAATAGGCTGCGGCTGCCATTTATTCCGTCCTGCGCTGCACGCTGAGTAGCCAATGGGCTTCTGGTCAAACGGGAGCAGCTGCACCCATTCCCACTGCATGCCTCGATCCAGCGGTTCCTGTTGGGCGGTTAGAGCAGGCCATGGCGTGGTCCGTCTGGCCCTCTAATTTACCTGAGCCCACGCTGTCTCCAGATAGATTACGTGTCGATTGCGAACGCGTGGGTCACTATGGCGGCCACACTCACTGCGCTTAACAATACTCGAGGTGCCCAGAGAGCTTCAATTTCTGTATTTTTCTCTGCAAGGCCACGTACACCATTCCTCGCCGCGTGTCCGGTATCCCACAAAAGCTGATATGAATCCCAAGCACAGGCACCAAATGCGACATAAATCTCCTTCTGTTTCTTTTCAGCCGTTTCATCTGATGATGAGGGTGCGTGAGTAGAGTTTGCAGCGTGAAGACCGTCCTAAAAGTTGAACCCCGAGGGAAAGCGGCGCAGTGATTGCAGGATTGGAGTTCGGCGTCGTCTGGCACGCTTCGGGACTGAGTCACGTGTGTGAAATGGGCGTCTGGTATCCATGTCATACGATCGATTCGAACATACAGTGCTATTCAAGATGTTCAACGCCTTTTTCTTGTGTTTCTTTTTTAACCATTATGCCACCTGACGTTCGTATTGAAATATATCCTTGTAGTTACGGCTTGGCTGCAGACGTAGGTGTACGTTCGCATGAAAATCTGTGTTCGCGTAGAAGCTGATTTGCACAGTTTTCTAGGAATAGAGTTCACCTTCAGAACTCTGGGTAAATGCAGTGATTGCTATCGTAACTTCTCTCCGTTCGATTTAGGTCGCACCCCAGTACCTGTAAAATTTATAACCAACTGCACATATGCTATGAAAATCAATGTTTTAAAATCTGATTTTATCTTTAAACCTTTGCACTGCCTATAAGAAAACAAGTGTATCCCGAAGAACAACTGAGCATCGGCTTTAGCCTTCTTCCACAGCGGTGCCCTCTTTTTTTTTTTTTTGCGACGGCGAGTGCTGGCATCGTGGGGCGTTTACGTACGTCATAAAATTCGGAGACAGCACACACCATGCTCTAATTTCAGTGCCGTTTTCATAGTCCCGCATCGGCATCGCTCCTCCTTCAGACTCTTCTCATGCTGTACATCTTTCAATTACTGGCATTTAAGAAGAGCTTGGCGCCTATTTAAGGGTAAGTGGCGCCACCTGCACCTCTTGTTGGACATGGTAACTATGTTGGAAGCCATAGTCATAACACATGCAACGATTAACAAACTCCGTGATTTTATTTCTAATTTCTGCGTGGACAAAATATAAATGGTCACACAATATAATTCCTGACAATATCGATAGAATGGCCTATGCTAACCTGTTTTTGTCCTCGCACCAAAACGCCGTCTTCTCAATGTCATAACTTGTTTTACTTCACCCTCAGTAAGTAGTAAAGTGGATTCAATTAGTCAGTACATATGCACAACAGATACAATGGCTCAAATGAACAGGTGAAAGAGTGGCATGACGCTTGTGGCGGATGGCATGCGCCTTATTCCTTATATATTTCCCATCATTACTTATACAACTTCTTTAGTTTCTTCTACCACCAATATCCAAAACGGTTATTCGATAATATTTATTGATTTATTGTTATGTTAGAGAAAAAGAGTAGCCGGGGTCACCTAATGGCATTAACATAACATTAAATACAGTTAACAAAAGGATATGCAGAACCAATGCACACGTTAAAATGTGAAGCAAAGCTTTAGTCAAGCTGTGTGTAATAAACCCTACACAACTAACGGCGACGCGTGCAATTGTGTTTACTTTGATTCAATGCAACGTGTAACCTGATGCAATGTTTATTTTCGTACAACGCATTATCAAAAGCTATGCTGAAGTACAAAAACCAAATCAAGTGGATGCACAGTGGGCGACGTCTACGCAGCGATGTCACGTGGACTAAAAGGCGATGAATAATGCGTGTGAAGGGAAAAAGACCGATGAAGCGCGTGTTCACAGAGAATCGCCACACACATCTAGCTACGTTTAAGGATTCTGTACCTTTTGTGTCACAGTAGCATCTACCCATACTTGAAGATTAGCCAAGAATAGGCACACACCGAGAGGCACATACTGAATGGACAAAGAAAAAAGAAGATAAAGTAAATCATTGATTCGGTCACATATAATGCCCCATGCCATCAAGAGGTCAGTGTTTAGGAGGTCGATGCAGGAATTTTTTTTTTATTATTATGCTGAAAAAAGGTCAGCTTATAGGCACTACTTTGTCAATCAGCATAGAATAGTTAAGCCCATTGGCAGGTGATTTACAAGGTGCACATAAATTAGTAACTAGCAATCTTAAGCTTGTTGTGAAAATTGCAAGTGGCTATAGGGCGTACGGTCTTCCTATGATCGAATTGCTTTATTAGTAGTATAAGTTATATTTGTCTGTCTTATAGCCTTATGAGCTTCTTGAGTATTCTTTACTTTGGATTTATAAATTCTAGAGCTACTCGGTAAATGGATACTAGAATGTTTGCATTTGGCATGCATAAATCCTTCACACACATATACGTGTGTGCGTGCGTGCGTGCCTGGGCTTGTGTGCACGTGTGTGCGTGTGTGTGCGCGTGTGTGTACGTGCGTGTGTCCGCTGAGATACCGATAGCAGCAAATGGTCAGCAGCAGCCACGACAAATCTCGGAAAGTTGTTGGCTGTTCCGTACTGGGCCCAGGGTTTTACAACGAAGCTGTATAAGGCTAGCCGATTCGTCCGTCCGTCCGTACATTTGTCGGTCGCCTGTACACCAAAAACTCCTCCAGCGCAACCCTATGCGCATGCGTTAAAAAAGACAGAAAGAGAGGCGCGCGCCATTAGCCAACACCACCTAGACAGCCCAAGGCCTGCTTATCTCCATCCATGACGTCACGCTACCTGGCCCAAAATTTTCGTTGACAAGGCTGGCGTGATGAATGCGGTGACGTCAAAATCACTGTTGCCTACCCGGGAGCATCCTCATTCGATTCCCCATTAGCATTTCCATTAGATACGGCAATCGGGTCAAGTAACATGCCGTCGAGGGTCGGAGTGAAAAGCCCGTGTGCTATCTAGGTGGAGTTAGATTAGCTGCGCCAGTAGTGACGTCGTTGCTCTCCCCCGCAGCCGAGCGCGCACGCAGCAGTTTCTCTCCGGCTCCGAAATGAGGTAGGCAACTCTACATACGTACTCCTTAGGAGCAGGCAGCTTTCGATCAGCAACGCCGCGAGCAGAACTGGGAACGAGCTCTTCTGCGCTGTGCTGATGGTGCAGCCCGGGCACAAGAACAGGCTCATGCAGCCGAGCGCAAGCAGCAACTGCGTACCGAGGATCCGGCAGCTTACTAAGCCGTCGTCTAATGAACCATCGTGATTAACCCAGTGATAAACACCGGGCCGCACGATTCAGCTTCACTGGATAACCATTTGTACGAAGTGCTTGAGGGGTGTATTTTTTGTATTGCTTATAATTGGAACTTTCTTATTGTCGTTTTCAGCGGCAATTAAAACAAAACTAAACATTCCTATGGCGTGCTCCACGCGAGACGCCGACTGATCGATCACTAGCCGCAACGCGTGGAGATGGACATAGAATGATCGCAATGACGTATTTTATTGGATTACAGAATGCCAACACATGTTAGATTCTCTTGCTTTTAATGGTTCGGCTCCTAGGCAAGGGTGGTTTTTATGCTCCCTTTTTTCAGAATATTACCTCTCGTAGAGATTAAGAAAACTTAACTACGATCCACGATTACACACTATTTGATAGCGTGTGCTCTACGGTGTACAATGATAGGATCCCTCCTCTCTCCCGTTAATGCTAGCCAGCGTGTGCTCTACGGTGTATGATGATAAGATCCCTCCTCTCTCCCGTTAATGCTAGCCGCTTCCATCACGAAGCTTTCACGCGTAGACAGCTCTTCTCAAAAGCGCGTAGGAGGTACAGTTTCTTATATGGCTGCTAGGCCGTTCTTCCAAACACGAAGCTCCTGATGCCACCATGTTTGGGGTGGTGGCGTGAAAACGTAAATGTGAAAGCAGCTTTTCAGGCTACGCCTGTGGCCTGCTGTTTGGCGCGGCTAAAGTAAAACCCCGGTGAGAAGTCTTCAGTAGAAAACGACGTGTGTTTAGATGATGGATCGCACGTGCATACGCCGTGTTTTTTTTTTTTCGCGACATCACTTCAAGGCGCCGTGGTCATTGCTCACTTGATCGACGCGTTGCATTTGTTATTATTTGGGAAGTTAGAGAAGTTTCTCGGCCGAGGTAATGCGCGACTGTGGAAAAATACTTCGTGGGCCCAAGATTTAGGTTCGTGGAACACTCCAGGAAATTGTTGTAAGTCTTTTGTTCTGATTTTATTGGTCGCCCTTGTCTAGAGCGCTATAATCAAGACAATTGCATTTGCATGAAACTAAATTTGTATGCTTCAGCCCCGTATGTACGGTGGGCTTAAGCTGGTTTTTTAAGCCGTTTTCAGTGATACTGCATTTCTTTTTTGTAGATTATGCAGCTGTGATACTGCACTGGCGTGCGTATTTGACCTTGGTGGTGGCTGACGTTTTACAACGTAACCTGTTATGGGCTCATTGCAATAGTCGATTCGGTTAGCGATGTTGTCCACCACCGCCGCGGCCGCCCTTGTCCGTCGCAGGTATCGCCCCAGGAATGAGAGCGAAATAGCCACTTCCCGCCGGGATCGAGCCCGGGCCTGGTGAACCGGAGTCAGGTACACCCTGCAACTGAGCCACGGCAGCGCTTGCTAGCTTGCAACGGAAACATGCCTTATAAGCACATATAGCGCGCGAGGCGACACGCGATGCGAGATGCGTGCCGCGTAACGTCTACACGTGCACCCTTTGCATTGCAGTTGCATATTATTAAACCAAGTGGCACCCCATGTAGCAGTTGCAAAGGTAGGTGGTACAAGGTAGCTAGAGAAGGCTTGAGGAAGAAAAAGAAGATTAAGGAGATGTTTGCAAAAATACTAGAACGAGGCCGTTCAGAGGGCCCGCGACGTCGCGGAAAGTCACCACCTCGCTGTGCCACGCAAGCTTGTTACTTTTTTTTGGTGTGGTATCAGTAAACTGTAATCTAACCTTTCTTTTCTCTCTGTTTTTCTCTAGTTTAAGGTGACTATCCGTAAAGTGTTTGTGAAATGCCTGTGAGCACTACAAAACTGCTGTCAAAATCCATACCTACGTCAGGTGGCCCGGAATGTGATGTAATTAATTTTCTGTGCACACTTTTTTATTTGCAATTCACTACCCCGTGTTTGGCAGCGACCTTCTAAATAGTTGAAACGTCTCACTTCACCAATCATCATCCTTCATTCATTTACCAAATTAATGTTGCGTAGAAGCCGCTGATACAGTTTACGAGTTGCCAAGATTTGCAATTCACAATCAATTAGTCAATCAATAACTTTCGCTTCACCACTCTACTTTCACACGTAAACATGGCGACCGAAGGCAACCAGACATGGCATGGTCAAGATTCGACAGCCGTGCAGTGAGTGAAAGCTCAACCCTGCCGCCAGCTTTCTCAAGGCAATGTTTCGAAAGCTGTCGCAAAATTGCTTCCGGCAGCTTTTGTGTCTCAAGCACGGCGCACAGAGACGTTACAACTCGTTAGGTTGGTAATTCCGGCACAGCCATTACGTCCCTTTATCTGGCAGCGGCGCAGTTTTCCTCTCCTGCCTCTGCTGACAGCAGTGTATGGCGCGCTATTTCGGCGGCCTAATTACGGCCACCAGCTCGAATCTGCCGCTCTAGAGGAACCCATGGGAAAATGGGTCCTCACTGCAGCTTATCTCGTCTTCTACGACGGACCTAATCCTTCCACGTCACAACTTTCCACCTGGTTCCTGCTACGCAGCGTGTACAGTCAAGTCTCGACAGTTTCCGGCTCGCTCCTTCATCGTCGTAACGCTATGTTGCTCGAAGGGGGCCGTCGCCTTCATACTATCAACGCGAATTCCAGAAAGTTGGGAGGAAAGTTCGCTGTTATCATTTCGCCTGTGAAAGCCTTAATGCGCTGATGACGGCCCGATGAGCAAAGCGAGAGGGAAAAAAGTGTTTTCATCTATTCAGACGCCACGCACAGCTTAGGCGCGAGAGCAGCCGAAGTTTGCAAGCTTTTGCAAAGTCAATCAGGGGCATACGCGGCCGAATTACGTTATACAACGTGTTTCTACGCTTTCCGATCTACACGCGTTTCCAACACGCGACAATTTTCGCTATCTGTGATGTGAAATGTGAAGCGAAACAGTAGCGTAGTCGTGTAGTCTAGTAGTTGGGACGTATGCTGTTTGTTGCAGTGTCCTTTTATTGCGATAGCGATTATACGGACACTTGAGGCGGGTTCACGCCGCTTTCGTCGCGCTGTCACCATAATTACAGTGCATGCTATGACATGAGCGCGGCGGCATAGAATGACTCCAAAGACTCGAGTGACACGCAGTGTGCTGGACTACGAAAATGAAAAAGCCAAGTGGACGCTTCGTAATGCTCTCCGGAACCGGCTCTGCAGCGGAGCCACGACAGCCTTCTGCCTTCCACTGTTAAGCACATAAATCTTAGCATGTATCTATACGCGGCGACAGCATATGCAGAAGCGATGAACGGAAACTGAATACACGTATCCGTTGCGCCCCCCCACATGTCTTTTGCGTCCACGTCTTTTCGAGGAGGAGTGCAGAATACGAAATCCGAAGTTCTGAAATGCAGCTGCTTTCCAGTGTGCGTAGCAGCAGCTATACACCGACAGAGAAAGGAAATCCGCGTTTCTCTCTTGTTTGTCCGTGTATTGTAGCTTGTGTGCAGGAAAGCGGTATTCTAGCGTATAATGGTAAAACCACCACAAAATTTGAATCGTGTCAGCCAGGGGTCCCACTTCGCTCCCTCACGAGAATTGGTACAAAAATTGTCACAAGAATTGGCAGGTCCCATCGGAAGTCCAGCTTATCCACGTTCTGTAGTAACAATTCTTACTTTTAACGGTTAAACTGGTACAGATTGTACGCTTATCGCGCCCTCCCTCCTATTTCTACTTGTTAGCCCTGATCCAGACCTCTTTGCAATTTGCAGGAATGTAAGGTTAACACTAATCTAAACATCTGAATCTGAATCTAAACATGAAGTTTAGATTCAATGACGTTTTTTTTTCAGTGCAATTCTAAGTGGTTTGTTTGGCTTTGGCGTAATAAATGTGTAGGCTAACATGCGCATACATCATTTAAACGATGTGGCATTTACAAATTTACGCAGATGAAAGTTTTTCGCGGAGCTGCATTTCTCAGCTTCAGAATTGATATCACGTTCTTACGCGGGAATGCGCGCGAACAAGTACTTAAAAGAAATGTTTTTTTTTATTCTCTTCTGGCTAAGAAGAATTGTGGGCCTTGACAAAAAGGGTCCAAGTCATTATAGTAAATAAAAAAAAGCAAATCTCACACTCACATTTTATTGATTTTATTCTGTTTCTGTGTTTTATTCACTGCATTTGCAAAACGAAAGCCGGAAGTATGTTTTTTGATGTCAGTAAAAGGCAAAGTGCAATATTTATAGGCCCACGTTGCGTGTACGTATTCCCATCCTTCGCCGAAACATCTGCCCATTTTCTGAAACAGCCCAAGGAACCAGATAAACAGAAAGACTGCAATGACAGCAAACGTTGCATTGCAACTTGCTCTTTCTCTGAACGACGAATGGCAGGAAAGGATAAAAATAAGCTCGATACAGAAAAGCCGAATAGCGTGCGCACTACCACGGCAAGGACAGAGCCGAAGAGTGCCTATATTCGCTTACGCAAATTGAAAGTGAAGTACAACTCGCATATTTCAGCGAGCCCGGGAACAAAGCTTCCGGCATGCGCGGATGAAACGGCGGTCTCTGTTTACAGACTCCGAGCCATCCAGCTCACAATTGCCGATATTCTAGAAGATGAAGTGAGTTTAGCAAAGCCCGTGTTTCAACTTTTTATTTGTTCTCCTCACCGCGTTTGTCATTCGAAGGAGGTTCAAAGTATCTGCGTGGCGCCAGCTTACAATAGTGCTGGTGAACGTGTTTGCCATGTTGAGCACGAAACTGTTTAGTGACTCTTTAATGAAGAATGAACAACAGGCCCGGGAGATAAAAACTTTGCAAAAAAAAAAAAGCTCTTGAGGCTCCGCATATTTGGAAATGACCAGGAAAGCCGACACTACAAAACAATATTGGTCAATAATCGCCGTGCACCGGGCAAGGTTAGCCCAGGATTTAGCTCCGTTCTTATTCATGATCTTGATCTTCCCGTGGGCGACAACAAGCCACGTCAGTGTGCCTACATGATACCATATATTTCATCTCTTCAGCTGCTACGCCTAAGTAGCCAACAAACTTCCACCAGGATATCGCACTCTTTAGAATTCACTGTCCACAATAATTAAAAATAAAGTTTCACGACAACCTTTACCTTGAGGGCAAGTGTGACTTTTTCACTCGAACCCGTTAAAACACCCAAATGCTCCCTCTGAAAAGGCGCTAAACAAATTTTACTTCTTTCTTCATAATTAATTTTTTGCACTTGACAGAAAAAAAATGTGACAGGTGCTCAAATCAGTATAGTAATTGAGATCCTGAAATATATCGTAAAAATAATCAGAACTGGTCATTTGTTTTAAAATTTGGTTCTACCTCTGCGAGTTGTAACGGTATTTATGCGCGGGAACGTTCGCTTTGCTACAAACAATACATGAACAATACAGAACAGCGAATGAATGTTAGATTAAACAGATAGCGTACGTGCGCGGTTAAGAAAATTTGGAAAGCAGATCCACGTAGTTTTAACCAGCCAGGCCACAACTGCGAGGAACTTGTACTAAAATCCTAGTGTCACTTTCGTTCACGAAGAGACAGAAAATATATAGAATCCCATCTAATCTATAAGCTCAATACACTGCAACGATCAGGAATAAATGTTTCAAAGGGAGCACTCGAATCCATTCATCACACCAATGGCACGAATATAACAAGCTGTCCTTAGTTTCTCTGTGTCTCCCACCTGGGTAGACCAGATCGGGAACAACTCTGCCAAAACTTCTTACGTCATTCGATCTTACCTTTCATTTTTTTATTTTTTATCCTCATAAGCAATGTCCAACTAGTCTACACCTTTCCGCAGTGTACGCTTATCATTTTATTTATTTTTTGAGTAATGTCGTTTTTTCCCCCTCAGTTCTCGAAAGGATGTTCAGTCGTACCTTCACTGCCAAGCGAACATGCATTTATAAGTTTCTGTTTCTTCTACCTGTTTTGTCTTTCTTCTTCTCTCCTTTTCCTAATGTTTTCTTTTTTCACGTGTTCAAACAACGTATCTTCTTATTTCTTGTTTTCATGGGCGATGGGTTCGCGGTATCGTCAGCGCTTGCTTGCCTGTATGGAACCGTTCGCGTAACCTTTTGCCTCCCTATAAGAACTACACAGCGCTGACCGCTCTTCCCTCATTTCCCTCTCTTCTCACTCTCCGATTTCTTGTACAAGGGGACTTCCGCCTACTCGGTGCACCGCCTTATTCTCCTCCTTCGTCACTGAGGGTGGGGAAGAGAAAGCTATACGCGTACATAGAAACGCTGCTAAGTTACTGACCTGCTGCCCTGACGAAGACAAGTCCAGGGGGACTGACTGTTGGAATAGTTGGTCTTGCATTATAATTGTGTCAGTTTAGCGCAAGGTAATACACTGACACAAGAGAACAACGTGGAGACAGAATAGTGGTTGCTATAGGAGCGCCCATCCTTGTCCAATGGGCTCTTCTGTGTCAGTGTACTAATTTGCGCTAAGCTTCCATGATAATAATGAAGATAGGGCCCCCTTATGGAAACGTCGGCTTCTGCGACATTACTTATTTTACCACAGCTAACCCCTTCTAATTATCGGCCTTTCTTATTTAAAAATCTGAAACGCACCGTGGTGGCTCACTCGCTATGGCACTGTGTTGCTGAGCACGAGGTCGCCGGTTTAATCCCGGCTGTGGAAGTTGGATTGGGATGGGGGTGGAATCAACAGTTAATGTACCATGCTTTATGTGCATGTTAATAAATCCCAGGTGGTCAAAATTAATCCGTAGTACTCATTTACGGTGTCCCTCATAACTCACTGCTCATTTTGGGGCCGATAAACCCCCAAATTTAGTTTAACGTAATTTAAGAACGTAAAAGCTTTAATGGAATTGGATATTTAGGAGTCAGTAGAATTTTTTTCCTAAATGCAGGAAACCCTCGAATTGGTCAAATGAACAGCCAGCAAAAAGATTTCTTTGTTCCTTTCTATTTAGATAAAGCTACTTCTGAGACAACATTCTTCTTTGTTTCTCTACATGAAATAATGGTCTCCTATGCACCTGCATAAACGTTGCCGATATGAATCTTCAACAATTCAACGCCACTGCGCAATGGCACCAACTTGGGCACGTGCTTCCTCATTAGACGACACAATGGGAGGAACCATCAGCCGCATCGTCAAAAGAGGACGACAAAAGCACGGCACAGGTGCACCGGCCGACTGTAATGTAATTACCCGCGAAATCACTGTCAGGCCATTTTTCAGCGAGGCCATTAATTTTCCGCGGATGTCAACCGGAAGAAAGTGACGTGTACCCTCGGTCTGAATTAGGATTTTTTCATTGGTTTCTCTTCCTTTGATTAAACCCGGCGCCGCAAAAGAAAGGAGACCACTAAGCCAACGACGTATCCAAGAGTACCCTGCGCCAGGTTTTCGTGCATGAACGCACAATTTTGCCTTGTCCCGTTATTAAAATCGCGGTCGTCCTTGTCACTGCAAACGACCTCGGTTCGCTTCTCTAAGGAAACGGGCTTTATGTTGACGAAAATCTATTCCCTCGATGTTTCAAGAACGCAAACTTCGAAACTACAGCCACGTTCTCTTTGCGCGATATACTCTTTGGGAGAGTTATTTTTATACAACGTCTGTGCACACGCGATTCAGTCATTCTTTGAACTTTTCTTCGCAAGATAACGCGTTCTTGGTAACGCAGCATGCACAATACCTTCAATCTCCTTCAGTTTCTTGAAACTTGGCTTTTCCTTTCCCCTCCCTCCCCCCCCCCCGTTTTTATTTGTGCAGGCTCACAAGAGGAGCGCGTGCGCGTGGCCCTATGGCTGCGTCGTGGTTCACCCCGTGCATCTCGTAATTATCGGGAAGGAGGCAGGCGCTCAAGCTACGTCTCGCGCTAACACGATTCTTTCTGTTCCTGTTTCGATTATTTCTTTCCCCTCGGAGTGGGCGTTAATTTTGCGGTGAGACAGGGCACAAGCGTGACGTGCTAAAAATAAAGTCAGCCTTCGAGAGTGTGTCCGATGCGTGGTAAGGCGTTGAGGCGTGTAAACGCCTCCACTGTCTGGCTACGTGACAAAAAATAATTAGCCTTATGGTGGAGTACCGTCGTTCGTCAAGCCCTTTCCGAAAATATTAGCATTCATTCGGAATCGAAGCAAAATATAATAGCTGCTATCAGACAGACTAATGTGACCTGTGATAGGGACGAAACTGCACTGCGACGTCATTTGTCATTGAATTTTTGTTATTATTCACACAAATATAAAAAAGAATATGTTTGTGAAGGAGAGAACATAGCACATAAAATAGCGAAATAATTAAGGTGACCTGAGGGGCTTATTTTTTTTATTTGCTACAATAGAAAGAAAGAAGACAATAAAGCTAGGGATAGCAAGGCGAAATCATTTGCTTTGTTTAACTGAACTATAAGAAAGAAAAAGGAAAACGGAAACGAATTGAACGAAACCACAATTTGCCCTATGTGGGAGCCAAGCGCTTGAATGGTAATATCACACTTTAATTCATTATAACAAAGTGGGTGAACTAACTCCAAGGTTCAAAGATCGTGACAAGTGGCCCCAAATTTTTGCGAGCGACATGCCAAATTAACGCCCCGAAATTACTCCATAAGTCGGACCACACAACCTGCCGCCGTGCGGTAGAGTAAGACAGGCTTGCCACAAAAGCCTTCGAAAGTTTAAAACGACGGCATATTACTCTATTTAGGGAAGAGGCCTCATTATCAAAATCACCAGAGTCATCTACACCAGAAAGAGCCGGTCAGCCGGAGAGTCAAAATGGTTACGAAGAAAGTGTCATCCAGTTGAAGACGTGCCCTGCATCGAGTCTTCCACAGCTCGATTGCAAACGGTGGTCTAATTTGAGCCCATTTCCTTCGCTTCAGGCGATACAGTTGCACATACTTCTGCCCTTTCGTACGTTTGCTTTATCTGGTAGACTGGAATGTGTCGTTAGAAAAATTAACGCAAAGGTGGTAACCAAAAAAAATTCCCATGCAGAGCAACGCAGACCGTAAAACGAAGAGAGACTCATTCCCTTTAATTACGACTCACAAATTGGTTGTTTCTTCTTTGTTATGCGGTGAACCACAGGAAATTGATGACGCATATACATATATATATATATATATATATACATATCATTCCCGTCGGAATAGCGAACCTCGACGCAGACGGTAGCACCTCAACCAACTAACCGAGTGGCGAACCTTTGAGTAAGGTTAAAGTCGCGCCACTAGTGACTGCTTCCGTTTATAGTTGTATTTTCACAGTTGGGCTCTACAACAAGAAAAACAGACAAAGCCCGTTTTTATGGCCGTATAGAGAGAGGCCCTTTGTCTACGTGCATCCGCTTCTTCGGTACTGCCCTCTGGAGGGCCATAGAGGCACGGCACGCGCTTAAGCGGAGAGGCCAGCAATAACGTTCGAGTAAGATTTATTATCACACTGTTCGATATCGCTTGCAGCATCCCGTGCAATGGTAGCAGTGCCGAGGAACTTTACTGCTATGCTGCCGATCGCTCCAAATATATTATTTAAGTAGACCTGGGCAGTTTCCTCAGTATTGACTCGGCCTGTTCAATATATGCTGCTGCCTTTCGAAGCAAGCGGCGGGAAAGGGGGAGGGGGCTACGTGTACTCGTGCGTCTGTAAGCGGAAGGGAGAGGGAGTATCGAGGAGTGCGGTGGAGTATGTTATTATATGAATCATGGGTGACGCACACTAAACCTGAATCTGGCATTTCATGGCTGTCGAAAGAAAGCGTTATCAGAGACTCGTGCCCACCTTGCAAACGCAACACAACGGTGAACTGAAGATGCACTACTACAATCAGCCACAACAGTTTGAGGTATGTATTAAGGTTGGGTGGCAAGAAGATTTGACACAGTGCAGGTGTATCGGGCAACGGTAAGAACAGCGATTTTGGGCTCTGGAGTAGCGCCGTCGAATTCTTTTGGCAATGTTTATGCCTCGACAGAAGATAGTTGGCATAGGGAGGGAAATATTTAATGGCCGAGTAAATTTGAAATACGCAGAAAGACTCAAGGCATATCCCTTAGTTTAAGAGGAAGCTTTACCTATGGGGAGGTCACATCGTTGTACAAGGGAACGTGGAAATTATTTCTCTCTGCACTCGCTCCAGTGCATTTGGTGAGGTTTGTTGCATGGAAAAGTAAAACTGAAAAGCTGCCGGAGAAATGGAGTACATTTCTTAAGCCATCATTTGTTTCGCAAAACATTCTAAATGTTGGAAAACTTAAACAATTGTACAAGTTTGAAACTTTTAACACAGCAATAAAGCACGATATCCCTCTCCTGTAACCTGTTAGCATTCAGACTATTAAAGTTGGCGAATTGTAAATTGTCTATAATATATATGCATACCAATATTTTCTAAGTAGAACTTTTGCTAAACTCTCGTAAGCATTGTAACAGCTTTATGAAAATTATAAACTTACATGACACATTTGTTCGCATTGGATGCTCTAAATGGATGCTGTTTAGAGAACTGTGATTTCTGTATTTTGTGCACAGTTACATACATGTAAATTTCGTGCGTCAGTTTAGGAGAAGTTTTCTTTGCCTACCCTCGCGAGTATGGCGTGGTTGCTCCCACTGATGTGTATTCATATCTGCTGCTGGGTCTATCGATATCTCGGCGAATGTATTTCTGGCTATATCTACACAATTATTCGTGTGCGAGATGCAAGCGCCAGCAAGTTGACTTATATACTCCCTTTACACTGACAACAAATGCAGTGCTAGTGAGCCCACCTTTATATAAATATTTATATTTGTATGTGATGTTTAAGAAAACTTGCCACCTTTACATGGTCCCGGTTCCTTTTTTTTACAGATAACTGCAAATAATGATAGTCACAGGCACTAAAAATATCACATAGAAATGCACTGAAGCTTAAATTCAAGTGAGCTAAAAGTTCAAACACGCATAAATCTAATAATCACGCCACGCAAATAGGTGAAGCACGTTCAGCTTTGAAGTCCTACCACATAACTTAAGTCAAGCTATTGAAGAAAACACAGTATAATTTCACTGGAAGCTACATGAGGTCAGGCACATAATGTAGCAAAATCAGATCAAATAAAAAAGATACAGTGAGCCTTATAACCAATCTACTTTATATTTTGGAAATATTGTTTGTTTCCAGTAATCTGCGGTGGTATTACCACTCGCCTTTGCAATGAATGTGTTGGTCATGAACCGAGAATATTCTTGAGGCTGCAAGACCTGCAGTCTAGTGCCAGTAAGTGACATATTACACGTCTATGTGCGTCGCGTCGCGGACATTGTACAGGATGGTCGTGTTTAAGTTTTGGGCAATTTTTAAATATCACCTGTGGCAGATGGCATAATACTTCTCCTTGAGCTGGATTACTTGAAGAGGCGGGTATTACTTGCACAAGACATCAAAGCACATATTCAAGTAATTAACAAAATACACTAATTAACTTTTTATTTACTTACTTTGTGGCACATATTGCAATTTACGAATTGTAGCTGGTGAGCATGTAAGACGTATCCTCTCGAAATTAATTTTGATGATGATACCAGTTTCGAGAAATTGTTTCCCAAAACGTGGAACGAAATACAACGGTGTTCCACTTAAGTTGTGCTTCAATACATAAAAGAACGTCTTGCTAGAAAAGTGAGTGAAGCAACAGCGCATTTTTTTGGAAAGCTTGATACAGCATATCTCCAAACTGGCGTCATTCTGGAAATTAATTTCAAGTGGATACGCCTCGCAAACTCACTGGCTACGATTCGTAAATTGCAATATGCCCCAGGAAGCAACTCATTCAGAAGATAATTGTTAGATTTTTGTTAATTAGCTGAATATATGTTTTGATTCCTCGTGCAAGTAATGTGCGCCTCTCTGAATAATCCAGTTCGTGGACTCGAACTATGTTATCTGCAGTGGGTGATGTTAAAAATTCGATAAACTTAAAAATGATCCCCTTATATAGGAGATGTATATCCTTATCCACGTGACCACAAGTGCACAGCGGACTATCATCACATGAAATTTTGTGTAAAAAAAATGTTTTGTGAGCACGGTGTCGAGCAGCAGACGATGAACCATCGTTTCAAACAATCTACTTGCATGCAATGTGCTCGAGACTTCAATTTTAAGCGAAGGGTAAATGTAATATAAATCTGAATATTCTGAATTTTGATCAAAATACGTCGCTCTGCCAGCATGGACTGAAATCTCATTAAGACAAGAAGAGAGCGAGAGAAGTCGTAGGGGAAAGGCAGGTAGGTTAACCAGGCCGAACCCGGTAGATACTAAGAGATATTAAGATATTAAGATAATAATTCACCTTGTGTTAGAGAAGCGCCGGTGTTACTTTGTTCAAATTCCTTTGTCCTTCTGCTTCGTCCACTACAACGTACCCAGGGATATTGCAGTAGCCATGCATTCACAGGCGCATCATTGTTCAGCTATCTTCACTTGGCTTCCTTCACAAATTTCCCTCGGGCTTCACCGCTCCATCTAAGCCACCGATACCCCCTTGGTGCCTTGTCAGCCCCACAGTCCATCTCAGCGTACCAGGAATCGGGAAAAAGTCTGAGCTGTCGTCGCCTGTGCTCAAACAACTGTCTCTGCTTCTTCTGCACGAGAGGTACGCGGAGAGTGCACATATTTATACAGATGGTTCCACAAACATCCAGTGTTCGTCCGGTGCTGTGGTCGTCCCAGCAAGAGGTATTACCATCAGCTTTAGGACTGACCACCCAACGACATCTACATCTGCGGAACTAGCTGCTCTTCGCGCTGCTCTTAGTTTCGTCAATCGGGAACCACCTCGACAATGGTCAATTTTCAGTAACTCAAAGGCAGCCCTCCAATCTGTGCTATCAGCTCTGCGTCGCGGGCCATTCGAACAGCTCGTGCTCGATATTAGATGCCTGCTTCATACATCACATGAGAAAGGACATCACGTGACATTTCAGTGGCTGCCAAGTCACTGCGGCGTCATAGGAAATGAAGACGCTGATAAAGCCGCTCGGACAGCTCTTGAAGACACACAGGAAGAGGCCATACCACATTCGCGGTCCGACGCAGCCAGCAGACTTCAAGTGCTTGCACGGGAGATCACACTCTCTCTATGGTGCACACCAAGCAGCCAGACCAACCGCAGCAATCATCAACACGACCTGCCCTCATTGCTGCGTCTCTGTATGCCAACTGGACTCCGCCGAAGTGAGGCCACCCTGCTTTATCGCTTATGGCTAGGGGTGGCCTTCACGAAATCCTACTCGTTTCGCATTGGAATGGCCGATAACGCTCTCTGCAATGCCTGTCTTTGCGAGGAGACGCTGGAACACATTCTGTGCGACTGTCCTGAATATAATGTTCAGAGACAGTCCATGGCATCTGTTCTAGCGCACCTGGACAATAGACCATTGTCAGTTGCAACCATTTTCACACATCGCCGACAGAAGACATCGCAGCTGAAGGCGACGAAGGGACTACTTCGGTTTATGAAGGATACGGGCTTGGACAAGCGGCTGTGACAGTGATATCGCGTACTGCGCAAGAGTGACGGACTGTAACTGACGATGTGTTCGCTGTGTTATGTGCTCTCTCTCTCTCCCTCTCTCTCCCCTCCCATCTTTCATCTCCCCCATCCCGCTCCCATGTGTAGGGTAGCAAACCGGTTAAGCGAAACTGGTTAACCCCCCTGCCTTCCTTCTCCACTTTTTCCTTCCTTCCTTTCCTTCACTTGGCTTTCGCGAGTTCCTTTCCAGTTTCGTAAACTAGGACCATTTTCTGCGATTTGCTGCTGCCACTATGCAGTAACCATCCTTTCCCTTGGCTGTGGTTTCCCTGATGGTAGACTGCCCCCTCCCCCTTTTTTTTTACAACACCAAAATATTTGACTATGGTACTTTTCATTTATCTTTCTAATTTGGCAGCCTGCAATACTAAGGTGCAGCAGGGCTTAATTTTATTTTAATTATTCTTATTTTTCTATAATTTTTATTGCCCAACACAATCTTTATGTCACTATGCAGTTACAATAAAGCTACCTGGTAATTACATGGGATGACCCATTTTGTTCCATTTTGTACTGAAGTTATGTATCCTGAAATAAATAATGTATCAAAAAGGTTCTGCTGCTGTTGATGATTTCGAGCAAGACAGTCAAAATGTCTGTATGAATTCTGACAGAAAATTTCAACATTTAATCTGATCTCGTAGTTACGGCTGCAACATACAAATTTTAAAGGAATTCATATGCTTTACTAGGATCTGTATAGGCCAATGAGTAGGTTTCCAGAATACTTAATTGCAGGTAGATGTGCGTCGTACTTCTCTATTCATGCGCTTGTCACCACCATTATTCACTACCATTCCACCGCCAAGCATCAAATGTCAACCTTTTTTTTTAGTAATATAAAATGAAAGGAGATGTTGGCACAATTACTGGCGCCGGTTGCTCGTTTTCGTAGAGCAAGCAAAACAAGAGTGCAAAACAGTTAGATGCATTGACAACAGTCAAATGTTGTTCGCATTTGCAAGTTCCAGGCACAGAATAAAGCAAAAATGACACTAAAAGACATACACAGTTCCGTAAACAAATGAAAGTGGACAACATATTCTGAAAACACGCACGTAACACATAATGAAGCTCAAGGACAAGAAATATGCTGTCTGCATAGGGATTTTTAGAAATTTCCAGAAAACTTTAATATGATTACCCCGTAAAATATAGTAATACACATCAGTTGACTAAAGCTTCATTTCACGTAGACTTCAGCATGTGCATTGGGCGTACGCGCATAATTAAAAATTAAACTTTCAAGTTTACGGTAATAAAATTGAGGCCCTATATCAAAATTTGGGTTTACATGTTTTGAATGATATATTCTCTCTTAATTACAACAAATCTTATTCAAACTGGTTTAGCAGTTGTCTTTTGAGAGCATTTACGCGTTTCTAATGGATTTGACTGGGCAAACTGGAGCTGGCCACGAGGTCAAGCTTCCTCTTGGTGTAGACATAGCCAACGCTCGTGGCAAATGCTCTTGAACATTTTCACCGGCAGATTCACATGAAGGCGCGTTCAAGGTGAAGGGGGGCAAGGTGAAGTAGTAAAGCAGTGGAGGCAAGCTAAGGCATCCCTGCCAACTTGCGGCTTCCGAATGGCGTGCGAGAGTGATTATTTGATGGCATTAAAAGAGGCCACGACTTTCACCGCCGGCTCATTCAAAGCATTCGATTCTCGTGGGGACAGGAATAATGTGAACGTGGAAAAATGTAAAGTAAACGCACACACATGAGCACGCACAATGACGAGCATTCTACCTGCCACCTATGCACTTGAATCGACGAGACATGTAATGCTTTGGAGGTATTGCGCAAGATCTTATATAAAACTAATTTATACCTTAGTAAAATGCATTTCTGTTCGCTCCTTTGACCATGTTCTAATTAGCAGTGCATACGGTACACTGTTCAGGGCTTTGCTCTGAACTGTATTGCACTATATTCAACGTGCCGCATCGATCCCATCAATGCCTAGCGCCTGTGAGAGGCTAGTATGCGGCGCAACCTTCAATGCAAGTCGAGGCAATTTAATACAGTCTGTAGGATCGCACTGCTTCCCTTCTTCTGGCCGTTCGGAGTCTTGAATTATATTGTGACAACACTGTAGTAATGTAAGCGTCTTTTTAGGGTAGAGAACACTGTAGTAGACATTTCGCAGCTGGTGAGTGCGGAAAATTTCCCTCTGCCTTCTGCTACAAAAAAATAGCGCGCTAATTAACGCAGTTTACACGTGCTGAATAACGCATGCCACGAATAATGCACGCCAACGGCATTCAGAAAAGCGATTGCTTGAAATTGCAACAGTTCGTTGTGGAAGAACGACTAAACTTGCAATGAGAGCATGCAGTAGCTGCACTGAATGTCGAGCCACTCCATCCCGGACACGGCATAGTTAATTCAACAATATGCTCAACTTCCTTCCATGAATGTCCTCACTGAAAACTATCCAAACCCACATGCTGGAAATAGCTGGCTTAGTCGAGTAATGATGCTGCAGAATTTTCAAAGGAGCACTCCGGCATTTTTGTCTGCAGCCAGGCTGACTACTCTCTGCACACTGAAGTTAGGTAAAAACTTGGTTCTGCACTACACAATGGCAACATTTTCTGAGTCCGCATTCACCTGTTAGAGACTACATTTCGCAAGAACGCGTTCTGGAGTTTATAGCAATGCAAGCACACCTGAGAAAAGATTAAGGCGTAACAAATACTTGTAGGCATAGCTGCCTACCAGCGCGTTCTTTGCTATAGCGCTCGATATTAAACCACTTCATAGAGCTTTCGCAACTTGGAAGACATAACTTATGCGCATACGCGAGCAGTATTCTTCGCACAGCCCTTTTTTATTCAACCGTTCCGATTACTCAACCGCGACTGAAAATAGCACAGCATTGTGTGAACGTTTCAGGTATGCTCAATTTGTTTCGCAAGTTTAGGTAATGACTGCGTTTTTTACACTTTCTTCTGTTGCCAACGCAAGCAGCTGCGACCTAGGTGCGTTCGCTATACCCTCAGAAAAAAAATAATAAAACGCGAGATTGCAAAGTGCGTTGTTGAGATGTTCCCAAGCTCTGAGTCGTTAACAATAAAAATATAAGTGTGATATCTTAGCCAAAACTGTTTTGAAATACACTTTAGTGTTTTGAGAGATTACGACTGATATCCATAGCGCAGAGACAATTTACAACAACTCCATGAAGTGAGTAGTACTAATGGTTAGCTGAGCTGATCAAAAGGCGTGCCTTTCTCCCGCCTTTCTCTCTATATTGCAGAATCCTAGGTTGCTTATTAACTTCTTGTCGTTGTTGCTCTCGACGTCGTTGTTGGCGCCGTTTTTGGCGCCGTTTTCGTTGTCGTCATTATTGTTATTGTTGACTGACAACATGGCTCATACTTACAATCAAGATTGGCCAATAATTGAATGGATCATTCTAACACAGCCTACTTTGCATTTTTCTACATCTATGAAAATTTTATTCCAAGTGAAAAACAGAAATAAGTTTTCAGAATGATTAACAATAAATGATGCAGAAGGGAGAATTCCATGTTAGAACAAGCTGAAGAGCAAGAGCGAGAATAAGGAATCATGATTAAAATAATACAAAAAAGTGACAACAGAGGTGCCAATTAAACCGGGTGATCGGTTCGGACCCAATAAGAAATTCAAGGATCGCAAAACAAATATCTCTGTCGCTGATGCCAGAGTTGAGGCTCCAAAGGAAAGAATAACAACATTGTCCAGGCCAGATCATGGAATGATAAGTTCCATGATTCTTTGTCTTGCTTCAGTGGAGAGGAAATTTGTGGTCAGTGGTTCAGAGAAGTTCAGTGGAGGAGAGCAACCTTGAATTGTATTGCCCCTATTAAAAAAGGGTGGCGGGGAGGAGCACCAAACGTGATCTGTATAGGTAAAAAGTTCAGGGAGGTAATGTGAAAAAATAATTACTTGATGGATGAGACCTCAGGCATTCTAGTGTTGCAGAACTCGCTACTCCAGAGGAACAATTATGCAGATCCTTCGCGCATTTTGGAATCTATAGGAAACGAATACTTTGTGAAGTGGTTAAGTGCTCTAAAATGGTTCGCCTTCTGCAACGCTTTTTGCAGCATAGCCATTACGTGTCTACTCGGCAAATCGGTAAGCCAACCTACATCATTCATGAGACCGTGGATGACATTGTCTCTGGGAATGGCCCCGTTTCTTCTCACCATCTCTGGGGTCAGCCTAGTTTACTGTTGCACTACCTCCAGAACCAGCCCACCTTACTCCACAAGCAGCAGACTGAGCAGACACGCCAAGCCATTGAAAATAATGCGTGGAAAGCGTCGTTTCAATAAAGGAATGATGCGCTTGAAGTCGTATATTTGCTCCAGTGGGGTTATTTCGGTACCGACTTTTGTTTCATTGAGTATTTGAACCGGCTAAGGCACATCTGTATGGGTGTAACACAGACTGAGAAACGTAAAAGCCGATTCGCTACATGAGTAGCGTCCTTTGTAGTGTATAAACTACCCATTTTGCCCAGGAACGACTTTGAAATGGCATGAAACATGCCACACAGAGCGCGAGCTAATGTTCTTAGTTCGCGCTCTGTATGGTGTGCGTTCATTGCATATTAAAGTCGTTCTTGCGAAAAATGGGGCGTCTATCCAATGCACTTTAAAGCTAACTGGCCCCAATGGCAGCCCTACTTTCTGTCCTTTGTCTCGCCTATTCGGTAAGATAGCAGCAACAGTAGCAGCCTCGGTCAGTGAAGTCCAGGAGGGTTCGCCTGGACAGATTCACTTTGATAACTGATGCGTTCAGTCTGGAGACTCAGTGTGCCCTAGGTCCGATAATGCTTATATATTTGTACATCTCTGCAGCTTAACAGCAGTGATGTGTAATTCCAGTGGTGAAGCAGGACGGGCTTGGACGCAAGCGAGTGCACTGCTAGTGAATCAGCAGTTTTCGTTCAAAAACAAACCCGCTTTGTCACAGGGATCATAAATGATGCTCTGACTTTTCTAATTTTCTTTAAAATATTGTGTCTTTGTATTCTTAAAAAGAATAGCTGAGTAGTGCATGGCCGCGTATTCGACTAAGGGGTACAGTTCCTGAAAGGAAGAAACGTGTGCTGTAATTAGTTTAACTTCCTTTTGCATATTTGCTACATACTTCTCCTACTGAAAAAGCAAAATTGCCATGTCTGTAGCACGAAGGTACAAAGAAAACTGAAAAAAAAATACCTCGCCATTGGAGAGAACTTTCTATTTCGGGAATCAAACCCGGAACTATCCCGTTTCCGGGGTGGTCACATTACCAACTGAGCTAACCAGGAGTATAGCAGGGCCAGAGATCGGCTGAATTCCCCGTCAATTCGAAGAACATTTAGAAAAAAATGCAGAAAATATGTTCTGCGGAAGCCCGCAAAGTGGGTTATCAGAAAAAAAAAATATCGTCATGCGCCCGACTGCAGCATGAATCAGTACAGCATGAGATAGAGGACTCGATTCCTAACAAGTGAGGCTCAATTAAGAATGGAATATCGAAAATGTCCATGCACTTGGATTTCACTGCAAAATAAAGAACCCCAGACCATCAAATCATTCGGCGACCCTTCCCAACGACATCTTTCGCGGCCACGTTAAGCCTTATTATTCAATGTATCAATTAATTAGTGCTCTGTTCTGCGGTTCTCCAGCTGTGTGCTGTGTCACGCTGTTTAAAGCTGCTATTTAGTCAATGTATCTTTGTGGAATGAACATTTTCAAGGTGGCACCTTTGCAAGCTACAGGTGACACGTACTCGTCTAAATTTTGCACTAAGCCTGTCTGTTAGGAGCGGCGAACCTCTCATTCTTTCTACCTGCCTAAAGTAAGATCAGCGAAAGGTGATTGTTCGAACCTAATAAAGATACTCAAAAGGTAAACGAACGGACAGGAGATCACATACATTTTGGAGAGGTCTAAGCGGTAAGCCACACAAATAATTCATCATGCTCCGCCTATTCAACAAATTATGCCATAGTAAGTACGTTTCAGGGAGAGCGACAGTAGTGAAGATGTAAGTGTACACTGCAAATAGTAATCCTGGCCTTTATTTTACTTCTTTCCTACTCGTCTCTTTAGAAAACATTTAAGCCATTTAATTTTTCGAAAGCATTTCGGAACTGCGCAGGTTCTCGCCGCTTTAAATCGACATTCGTCGTTCGGCTGCTGCAAGGCGCAGTCATCTGGTCGCGCAACTTCGCACAGAGCGCCCAATGTGCCAGGGAAGACAGCATACTAGTCGCCGCTAATGGTACCGTCAACACGGCAAACGCAAAGCATTTATTAAGGCTGTTTGGGCTACGAATTCCCTGTTCGTAGTGAAGAATCTCCAGCGGTCACCACAGCTGCTCTTCTATTCCCGCACGACGTTTGCAATAAGAACTACACAGATCTAGGCAACTTTACCGTCACCTTTTCGTTGGATTACATCAGAGCAGTGTCACACATTCATTTTCTTTCTGCATTCTCCCAAACCCAGTTGAAATACACACCGGCAAAATCAAGTCGACATCCTGTAGCGCAAGAACCAGCAGACGTGGTGCAGGTCTCTGTCAGTGTCGCCGGTCACGTTTGAAGAAGGCAGGCGGCCTGTTCCTCATTCCTGTCTGCCCGGGAAAGAGCGCTGGCTCATCACTCGAAACGTGCAGGTGTGTAGCAATGACATTGGCCGTCGAGTGTGATCTCGAAATGCGATCACGTAACTGCTTCCCCTCTCCACTCCATTTCTCCCCTTCCCCGGCCTGCTTCACTCACTAGCTCGGCGCAGTCGTCCAGAGTCCTTGGCGGTCCTCTTAGGGTTGCCCAGCACGGGACTCTATGGAATTCCTTATGAGGTTGAATTTAGTACACTGAGTCACTACACGATGCTGACTCACAATATTCTGTCGTTTAGCGAAACTTCTTTCGTGTTCAACAGCGCCTTGCCCAGGACTTAGCATAAAAGAGTTACCATAATCGTCTTACTGCTGAGAACAACAGTTTTCACGAGCACTTCTCGTTTGGCATTTATTGCAAAGATGCGGATGCTTTGTTATAAATAGGTATGATTAGCTAAGGTTTCTAAACGCCGCACTGCCCCAGGCGAAGACGGTGTCACCTACCAAGCCTTACGAAACATCGATCTTAGATTAATATAATGGAGTGTGGCGAATGAGTCTGATCGCCAACGAATGGAAATCATCTGGGTGATGCCTGCCTTAAAGCCCGAGCGTCCTGCAGAACACTTCAAGTTATACTGGCCAATATCACTAACATCTAATTTTATCGAGATGATGGAACAAATGGTACTGTTTCGTCTAGCTAGCAGATTACAAGAACGGAATTTCTTTCTTGATGTCATGAGCGGCTTTCATTGCCATCGTTGAGCCCTCGACAGCATCGTAGACCTTGCATCATCGCTTGAATCTGTTCGAGAAAACAAGTACTCTGCATATATACTATTCCTTGATATACAGCAAGCATTTGACTGATTGCCACAAAGGGCGATTGTCTTCGCACTTACGAATGCGGGAATTTCGGGTCGTTTGCTTCGTCTTGTTAGCCATTCTCTATCGGAGCGCAGAATGAAAGTGCGCATTAGAGGAGCAACAAGTGGATATCGCACTGTTAAGTGTGGTGTCCGGCAAGGCAGCGTCTTATCGCCGCTTCTCTTCAACAGCGTACTTGCTGGACTTCCAAGCCGATTGCCACAAGAATGTGACTTTCCAATATGCATAGCAATCTAAGCTGATGACACCGCACTGTGGATCAGCGATCCTTCGCAAGGCGGTCCACGTCTTCGTGGAATCTTGCAGAGAGCTCTGAATATCACGTCAGAGTACATGGATGAAGCTGGCCTGCAGATTTCATCTGCTAAGTCAGCAGCAATTGTGTAGCATCCTAGACAACGCACTCGTCGAACCATCATAAGCCGACTATACCTCGGAGATACACCGATAGATTGGGTACAGCGACACCGCTACCTGGGCGAAATTATCGATGATCGCCTATCATAGCGCCCTGCTGTCACCTCTGTGCGGCGCACATCGCAGTTGGCCGCCTTGACTAGGGGCGACGGCTGGGAGCAAATGACAGCACTACAGGTGTATCAATCATGTGTACTTTCTGACGTGATGTATGCCTTGCCAGTGATGTATGCCTTGCCAGTGTTGAACACCTAGTTTGATGTCTCAATTGGAACGGGACCATCGTGTTGCCCTCCGAGTCGTTCTTGGCTTACCTCGTGAGGCCCAGTCTGTTCGATTACTCACTGAAGCACACCAGATGCCCCTAAAGCTGCAAGCAGACTAGAAAGCGCTATATCATGTAGAGCGTTTGCACCGAGCATCAGATGGACAAGCACTTTTTAACCAGCTGATTCAACCACCGTTCGCCCGCATGGAGAAAATGGCGGCATTGTTCGTTGCCATTGCTGGCAGTTCAGAAGATACTACCTCACTGCCAACTCCGAAGGAACAGAACAAACGATTGCCGCTTTCCTATTGTGTGATATTGTGTATCTCGGAAATCTTTCGATTTCCGAAATACACATTAAGTCTGACCAGCCTGTTTCGGCACTATTCCCGTTAGCCCAGCTGCACTTACTTGAACAAAGTATTTACGGACGCATCCGTAAGCAGCGACGCTCAAGGCGCTGCAACAGCTTTCTTCTGCCCTTCGACTGACATAAGAAGGGTGTTTCGAATACCTCATCCATCATCAACCACTGCGGAGCGGGCAGCGATTGATGCTGTTCTGAAGTACGTACAGGAAGAAATAACCGCATCGAAGGTCGTCATCCTTACAGACTCCCGTGCTGCCTTTAGCAGACTGTTGAGAAAGGGTGCCAAAAGCTCAATTCTACGCAGTTTAATAGAGTCCGTCAACAAAATTACTTGTCGTAGGGTCAATAGCGTGGCAGTTTGGGAGAGTTCGTACGTCATGACTTTTTTTAGGCTTCTAGCGCAGCTCAGAAAGAGCAAACGGAAGGTGGAAGGGGGCGTCAAAGGGAACGGAGAACAGATTGAGCGCTAACTTCCAACTGATGGTTTATTTCGTGACACAGAATACTACTTATAGACTCGATGTCACATGGTTCACCGAGTGTATAAGTAGCCTTCTGTGTCACGAAATAAACCATCAGTTGGAAGTTGGCGCTCACTCTGTTCTCCGTTCCCTTTGATTACCCCTTCCACCTACCTTTTGCTCTTTCTGAGCTACGCTACAAGCCTAAAAAAGTTGCCGTGGGGTGTCCCTCATGGCCCAATGGAAACCTTCGCACGGGGGTATTGCTGGAAATGAAGAGGCTGATCGCCTCACTTCAACTTGTGCTCACAACGAGAATGACTGCCCAGAAATTTATTGTATGATTGACAACCTCCGTGTGTTAATCCGCCGATATCTCCTAAAGCAGCACTCAGACCAGAGCGTTGCAAACGGTTCGTTCCCTTCCCGTGTTCATGGTCGTAGTTTGCCTCGTTATGCCAGAGCATTTTTAGTGAAATTAGGAGTTGGCTCTGTGTTTGTGCGCGAACGCTTGTATCGTCAAAGACGAGTGAACAGTCCGCCGTTCTACGTACTGTGGCTCCTGTGAGACGCTTGAACACACTAGAGTGTCCCGCATTTGTCAGACAACGTGCACTGCTAATTAAGGAACATGGATTGATTAGACTCAAGTGTACGACCCTTGACAATTGCCTGTTTCCTCTCGGAAACAGGCAATCCGAGAGGAAACATGCAGAGAACTGATTTGGCCTCCCGTTTACAGACATTTCTTCAGTGTTCCTACTTTCTTGTGTCCATGTCTCTGTCATTTGTTTATTTCCTATTTTCTTCCCTATCGTCTTCTCTTTTCATTCCCTCCTCCCTAAAGAGTAAGCAGGCGTTGTGCCCCTCTCGGTGGCAGTTGTGAGCTTGCTACCTCCCTGCTTCATTTGTGTGCTTGTATGTTTGCTAATAATAATAATAATAATAATAATAATAATAATAATAATAATAATAATAATAATAATAATAATAATAATAATAATAATAATAATAATAATAATAATAATAATAATAATAATAATAATAATAATAATTGTTAGCTGGAAGACCAATACGGCGAAATTAAAGTCGCCTGGCCCTTTCTATTTCACTCTACATATACGAATGGACATGGACACTAAATGCCTAACCAAATGCCACACAGTCTAAGCGTCGAAAATGATAACAGATAGGCGTGATGAATGAGTGAAATGGAATAAAAAGAAAGAAAACAGGCTAAAGGACAAGCAAAAAGAGGGAAATAGTGGCGAATGCCGTTAGCAAAACAAGAAGTTATGATATATCAGGACTTGCGCAGAACTGTCTTGCTACACTGAAACTAGGTCTCACGTGAATAAATCGCACTTCCCTGAGTGTTTTCCTGACAAAACTCCCGAGAAGGCCATGGTACAAAAGTTGTCTTAGGCAAGCTGTCTGCTACGTATCATACATGCGCGCTCTTTTGTTCAGTAGTAGGAAGCTGCTTCTTTTTTGGTTGATTTGTATTAATTTTGGCAGAACTGTAGAGCCCATCGTGAACATACGAAAACAAGGCACATGGAACTTCAGAATGACTGACCACTCTGGCCTGCAGTAGCCAGCGGTGCCTACCCGGAAAAAAAGAAGTGAAATAGACCATGTAACGTCTATGCCTAAAAATACACGGGTGCAATTCGCGGAGTTGGTGTTAGATTTTATATCTTGAATATAGATGAGCTATCTAATGGCTAGCTGTGATAAACCACTGCCCGCATTCTGTCCCGCGTGCATTCTTTGTTACCATGATGCCCAGTTCTGCAGTTAAACCAAGTTGAAGCTCTTCGGTAGCACAGCTAGCTAGCTCGCTGTGTATGCAATCGAACGGAATAACTTTGGGACCCATATCTAGCTGTCATGCCCTGCTTTGCAGGTTATAGCAAAATGCATTTATTTACGTCTTCTCTAGCCTTTCTGCACCCATTTTAAACTTCACAATTGCTCTTCACAAGTAAAAGTATAGTTTTCTGCTGTTTCGTGGTATTTCTAAGCTACTGGCTAAGTGTAATAGTGAATTGTCGCAGCGTGAATGGGGATAAAAGATAAAATGTGAGAAAGACGCGCTAGTTAAGAAATGCCGCACAAACTATGGCAAACAAATGTTGCAGTATACCTTACCGACACTTCTGAACCATTTGTACTGCTACGAGAATATTATGATATGATATGAGGAACTTTATTTGGTCCTGAAGGTCAACCATAGGTTGACGCGGGCCGCTCCCACGTTGGGACTGTCAGGCCGAGCCCTTCAGCCACATCGCGGGCCTTCTGGACTGCCCGTAATTGGTCAGAGAGTGATTCGCTATGTAGCATTTGCCGCCACCATTCTTCTTCCTTGTCACAGTCTGTGAAGACCGCGGGGCACTGCCAAAGCATGTGGTCAAGAGTAATGATGCCATTGCACTTATTACAGTTGATTTGAGTTTCCCTCTCAGGATAGATCCTGTTAATAAAATATGGACTTGGGTATGTTCTAGTCTGTAGCAAACGTAATGTGACCGCTTGGGCTCTGCAAAGCTTACCGTGTGGCAATGGGTACTCCCTTCTGCTTAAATAATAATGCTTCGTGATTTCATTATATGTTAATAATCGATCCCTGTGTTCCCCGGGTGAAGTGTATGTTGCTCGGTCTTGAAGAGCACGGCTAGAAAGTCCTCGTGCTGCTTCATTTGCCACCTCATTGAGGTTTCTCCGAGCTCCGTCCACTACCCCCAGATGTGCAGGAAACCAGCGGATTTCAATCCTCTCACTGTTGACCTTCTCTAGTAATTTTGTTGCTATCCGTGTCACATATCCGTTGGTAAAGTTGCGTATGGCTGTTCTAGAGTCGCTGTAAATATGTGTCCACCGATTAGCCCGAATGGCTAAGGCGATTGCTACTTGTTCTGCTACTGTTGGGTCCTTGGTATAGACGGTGATGGCATCCCGTATGTTACCTTGAGTGTCTACAACAACGGAGGTATACGCATCCTTATTTTTAACCCAGGCAGCGTCAACGAACACCGCCTGCTGCTTATGTTGATCTATGTCTTGAAGGAGTGCCTTCGCCCTTGCCTTTCGTCTCTCGAGGTTATGTGTCGGGTGCATGTTCCTAGGGAACGGGGTCGTCTTTATTGTTTCTCGTAGTCCCGCTTGCAATTGTGTTAGTAATTCTCCTTCGTTGGTGTGGTTGTTAATTTCTACGCCAATTTCTTCAAGTAGCGCCCTCCCAGGTCGTGTCCCCATTAGTCTCTCCTGGTAGGCCACCTGCTGAGCCTCAGCTATCTCTTCTAGTGTGTTATGCAGCCCTAGGCGCAATAAGCTATCGTTAGCCGTGCTGATGGGAAGTCCTAGTGCAGTCTTTATAAGTCGCCTGATTAAAGCGTTTAGCTTGTTCTTGTCAGCCTGTGTCCACTGTAGCATGCCAGCCACGTACGAGAAGTGGCAAAAGGCGAATGCATGTACCAATCTTATGGCACTGTGTTCTCCTAGCCCCTTATGCCTGTTGGTAATTCTACGCAGAAGCCTAATGACTTCTTCTGACTTGTTTGAGATGTGTTGTATCATCCTGCAATTAGATCCATTCGCTTGCAGGAGAAGTCCTAGCACTCTAATAGTCTCCACCTGCCTGATTGGTTCTCCATTCTTCGCGTATATGTCAATGCGAGGTTCTTCCTCTGGGATATATCCGTTCGGTTTGCGCCCACGCTTACTGCTCCGTAGTACCAATAGTTCAGATTTCTTAGCAGAGCAGTTCAGTCCCATACCCTCAAGTGTTGTTTCCACCACATAAATGCTTTCCTGTAGTTTGGTCTCTGTTTGTCCCATATTACCTTCGGCACTCCAGATTGTTACATCATCTGCATATATAGCAAAGTGGATACCCTCAATCTGCGCGAGACCTCGAGCCACTTTTGACATTGCCAAATTAAATAACATGGGAGATAGGACGGACCCTTGTGGTGTCCCACGATTCCCAAGTTCCAGAGTTGTCGATTGGAGTTCGCCTAACCTGAGACAAGCAGAACGGCCACCGAGAAAGGCTTTAACTATATTGTGCAATCGTTTACCCAATCCCATCTCCGAGAGGATATTCAATATGGCCCTGTGCTTGATGCGATCAAAGGCCTTTTCTACATCTAGGCCTAGAAGAGCTCTCGTATGCAGCGGGCTAGCAAGAATAAGGTGATGTTTGATTAAAAGCATTGCATCTTGAGTCGAAAGTCCAGGACGGAAGCCGATCAGGTTATGCGGAAGAAGATTTCTGTTTTCTACATACTTAGTAAGTCTATTGAGTATGACATGCTCCATGGTTTTGCCCAGACATGATGTTAACGATATGGGTCTTAGGTTATCTAGATTTAGTTGCTTGCCTGGTTTGGGAATAAGAATTGTGTTAGCAATTCTCCATTCCTTTGGATAATCACCATTTTTCCAGAGTTCGTTGAAATACTCTGTTAAATATGTTATAGATTCATCGTCCAAATTTTTCAACAGCCTATTGGAAATGCCATCTGGACCGGCAGCAGATCTACTGTTGAGGTCGTACAGGGCTGCGCGAACTTCGCTTTCTGTGAAGTCTTGATGCATAGGCTCACAGTCTTCCCCTGTATATTCAGGCGGGTCTGTACTATCATTGCTATCCTTAAGCGGTAAATACTTAGCTGCAAGCCGATCCAGAATGGCCTCCTCCGTTGTGTCCTGACTCTCACGATGGACGAGTCGTGCTACTGCTGTTCTCCTATTAGATTTCGTGTCGTTCTCATGAAGCAAATGTCTAAGTAAATTCCAATTTCCACCACGTCTGATTCGACCATCTATGGAATTGCAAAGCTCATCCCATTGTTGTTTCTGTAAATTTCTGGAGTGTTCATCAATCTCCCTATTCAACAATGATATGCGCTTCCTGAGTCTCCTGTTCAGACGTTGCGTTTTCCATCTTTTTAACATAGATTGTTTGGCTTCAATCAAGTGCGCCAGCCTACTGTCCATGATTTCGATATCCTCCTCTGTGGTAATATCCTTCGTTGCCGCCTTTACATCTTCCCTGAGCTGAGTGGTCCAAATTTGGAGTGTTTTCTTTTCTCCTGTCTCTGTCTCAGCTCTGCTTTTCCTTGCTTTCCGAAAAAGATCCCAGTCAATGCAGTTAAAATGCTTTATCTCATTACTTGGTGTTTCCAATAGTATTTGCAATATGTAATGATCGCTACCCAGGTCAATATTGGAGTTATTCCAGCCAGCGTTCGCTAAATTTGATACGAAAGTAAGGTCTGGGGTGGAGTCCCTGCATGTAGATGTACCACACCTAGTGGGATAAGCTGAGTTTGTGATGAGGGAGAGATTAAGATCTGTAGCTAGGTGCCAGAGTCCATCCCCTTTCTTAGTATTCCAGCGATATCCCCAGGTTTGATGTGGGGCGTTGAAATCTCCTCCAATAATGAGTGGAGCGTGCTTAGTAATAGCCATAGTCTTATTAAGAAGTGCCCTGAAACTCTGTTTCATGTCGCTAGGGCTGCTATAAACATTAAGACAAAAGAGGCTTTGCGGTTTGCTTCTATTCCTCTTCAGAATTATTTCCACAAGTAAGTATTCTAATTTGTTTAGTCCAAGGTGCAAATCATGTTCTATGTAAGGTATTTTCTTATCTACGAGCGTGGCTAGCCCCCTACCCGGCTCTTTGCCGCTGCATGTCGCTTTGTATCCGGAGAGGCTAATGTCATCCGCCAAGGTTTCCTGCAGTATAATAATTTTCGGTTTGTCTGCAGAGTTTTTTATTAACTGCATGAGAGGTGCTTTTTTGTGATAAAATCCTCGGCAATTCCATTGCCACACGGTAAAGCTCCCCCTGCTAGCCATTGCTTATAGAACCCGCCTTACTGCTACCTGCTAGAGTACGCTTCGTAGAACCCCCCGACGCGCCAGGGAGTGATCTGACGCTTTCTGCTTCTGAGGGTAAGTATTCGTCGTCCTCGCCTTGCGCTTCTACTTTGGTAAGCCTCTTTTCAGCCGTCAGTCTCCATTTCCATAACTTATCAACTTTGAAGGTAGTTTTGTCTATGGCATCTCTAAGTTGTTTAATCGCCTCCTTGATCTCTTCCAAAGCCGAGCACACTGTCGTTTCTACTGGGCTTATTGCCCGCTTCTTTGGAGCTGGTGTGTTTTCTTCATCCTGACTGTTGTCTTTATTCACCGGTTTGGCTATTGCTACTTTTGTGGAGCTAGTTTGCGAGTTCTTGCGAAGTTCTACAACCTGCTTAGTAAGTTCTTCATTTGCCTTTCTCAGATACGTTACTTCTTTAATTAGCTGTTCTACCCTGGCATCATTATCTCCGACCGGCCGCCCCGCACCGCTCTCCGCGGTCCTCACAGTACCTTTTACTTTGTCGGCCCAGGTTGTTCCAGATGTCGTCTTGTCGCCAGGCGTCTGCCCTCCTCCTTCGAAGCGCACCTGCACTTCACGTGATCTGGAGCGGCTTCTGCCCTTCGACGGTGAGCGGCGTCTTGACCGTGTGGGGCTCCTTGAGCGTGTGCGCCCCCTGGTGCCAGTTTGGGCATCCCATTGCAGCTGAGGTGGTGTCGCCCCCGATGCAGATCTGTTGCGTTCTCGTCGTCGAATTCGCACCACGTATGGAATTTGGTACCGCTGTCGGCAAGTCTTGTCCCCAGTTGGGTGGTCCCCTCCACAGAATTTGCAGTTAGGCACACACATGTGATTGTCCTCCGGGTTTTGAGTTCCACATCCTCTGCACTGTACCACGTCCGGTGTTGGACATACATCTGCCCGATGTCCAATCTTTCCGCAAGCATAGCAGACATCAAACTGCTTCCTATACAGGTAACACCTTACAAGGGTCGACCCGTATCTGACATAATTGGGCACCTTGAGCCCATCAAACAGAACGATGACCGAGCCCGTGGATTTAATGCGTTTGGCTGCCAATGCCAGTGGGTTAAAGTCATGCACAATGTTCTGCGTTATCTTGGCCTGATTGTCTCTGAGGTCAACTCTCCGAATCACCCCTTTACACGTGGTATGCGGAGCTGTCTCGTAGGCGTTCACTTCATATTCGGTTTCCCCTATAACTATTGACCTGATTCGCACATACCTGGCAGCATGACTGGGGTCTGGTGTACTAACCACCATGATGTTTTGCGTGAAGTTAGGGCAAACGACATCCTCTCGGGCTTGTTGCGGAGTCAGGCCTGATGCTTCAATAATCGCCACGCCTATCGCTGTGGTGCTCACTTTGCTCAAGTTGAGACCTCCTCGTGGACGGATGATGATCTTGCTGTGCTCCTCGGGCAATTGGGGCATCCTTGATGCCTTGACAATCCGATTTTTGAACATAGTGGTTGTAGGTCCCTTGTTCTTGCTGCTGTTGCCTTGCTCTTGCTGGCTCTGCGGCGATGTTTTCCCATCGCCAGCAATCCTTGTGGTGGAGCGAAATTTTCGGCTTGTCACAATTTGCCAACCTAGATCTTCCTCATTCTCTTCTAATCCGGTAGCATCTTCATCTTCCATGCGCGTGCCCGCCATCGCGGCCCGGCGGGGCCAGTAGGCCTACTTAGGTCTTGCGCCAAGAAAGGCCAGTAAAAGTCCAAAAGTGGAAGTCCCACCTTAAAGAAAGGTGTCCGCGAATTCCCGGTGACTTCACAAATCCAGTGATGTGCTTGAATCCGTGATGGCGGCAAAGACGGCTGCACAAACATTCAAAAACGACGGAGCCGGTGTGAGGGACGTCCGCACCTCGGCTTCTTCTTCTTCGACTCCTACGAGAATATTGATTTATCTAATATTTCTCTGAAAGAATTGCCCCAAATGTTCGTGTAGTTTTGTACTGTACAAGTACAATGTACTGCGTACTGAACGTGCATGTCTCATTCTCTGTACCGAACGTACGTGTTTTTTTTGTTTTTTTTGTTTTTCTCCTCACGTTTTGTTTGTTGTTGTACTCCGCCGCCGTCAATGCTGCACTGTAAGAGGAAGCCAGGACCTCTCAAGCTGTCTATACAGCTTTTTCCCTGGCTGTCCTCGCAACACCAGTTGCGGAAATAAACCTTCAACCTTCAACCTTCAACAATAATTATAATAACTAAATGAAAGAAAGTCATCATGGCAGGCGAACCATTTTTTGGCATGCCAGTAATCGCCATGCTGATTACAGGATAAGCCCGAAAGGCATTCTGAAGAAGGTGAATTACACCTTAAAAGCTTTCCCATTTCCGTGATTCAAGCACAGGCAAAGGCTGTTATCGATGTAATGTGCCCAACCCTGCCGTGAACTCTCCAACTTGCTACGAAAGCCAAGTACAATGCAAAAAAAGTAGTTACGTAAGAATACAAAGTTAACGTGATGCCGTCCAATCGCGATGGAACTACAGCCTGCTAGTTTCGACTTCAGTCAACTTCATTTTTTTTTTGCAGAAAGCAAAGAAAAACAACATGGGGAGGGGGAGGCCAGTCGGACCACGTGAAAGGTCAGCAGCAATTTTGCACGCGGTGAATACGTGTCGTGTGCGTGTGTGTGTGTGTGTGTGTGTGTGTGTGTGTGTGTGTGTGTGTGTGTGTGTGTGTGTGTGTGTGTGTGTGTGTGTGTGTGCGTGCGTGTGTGTGTGTGTGTGTGTGTGTGTGTGTGTGTGTGTGTGTGTGTGTGTGTGTGTGTGTGTGTGTGTGTGTGTGTGTGTGTGTGTGTGTGTGTGTGTGTCTGTGTGAGCGTGCGTGCGTGCGTGCGTGTTGTCAAAGGGGACAACATAGGAGAAATTACTCTTACTTATTAATTGAATTTAAAAAAGCACACGTCCTCGCATTAAGAGAGAGAGAACCCTTTAATGAAAGGCAGATATTTTAGCCGGCGTACAGACATCGCTGACATGCTACTCTGCGTGGGGAAGGGAATCGGGAAGAGAAAGAGAGCAGAGAGGTGCAAAAACAGAATAAGTTAAAAAAATGGACGCTGAGTTTTCTTTCATGGGCAACCGCGTGCTATGGTAAAGCCCTTCAGTGTATGCACCGTTCCACCAAGAGGTGACAGAATTCGCTGCCTCAAAGGTACATGAGGGTGACAGAGTAGAACTAAGGTTTACCGAGTTGACCAATATTTTCTAAGTATGTGGATAAAAAAATGGCTGTGGCTTAAGCTAGGGTTAAGCCCAGGATGCGAAGCATACTAGCCTTTATTTTAGTTGTTGAACCACTGTTAAGCCTGGTGAACTGCTGTTGCTTGGCTATATTTGCTTCGGCTAGACGAAGAAACAACTCATGCAGGCGAGCGCACGAGCTGAGACCCGGCTATGTAGCTACGCGGCCGCAAGCGAGCGCACGAGTTGAGCCTCCGAATGGGAGCGCGGGGAGGCGTTCCAAACAACCGGACTGGCCCCTGCGAGAGACGCGCGCCCATCATTGCGCCAGGGAGGCGTTCCTGACAACACACCACGCTTCTGCTGGAGACGCGCGCCCATTGGCGTGCCGAGGAGGCGTTTTGCAGCTGTTATGACGTCATATGGTAGCTACGCGGCCGCGCGCGGCGCAGCAAGGAAGAACGTGGTTGTGCGGCTAGTATGCTTCGCATAAAAGTTCATCGCACGCCTCTGTTGTGTGAGGCAGCCTAAAGGGCCTAAGACACAGTCAAATGCCAAAGTCTCTGTGTAAGCGAATGCATGCAGTGTTCATAGAACTCACGCTCGTCGGCATACGCTCGGCACTCAAACAGGATATGCTCTACCGCTTCAATTGAGCCACAGTTGTTGCAGTGTGGACTTGTCACTTGAGCGAAGTGGTAACGTAAGCCGTTTCCATAGGCGGTGTTCAAGCGAAGACGATGATATAGTCAAATGCCGAGGAATGTTGGATGGGTGTCTGGATCTGAGATTTAGGTCGATTAAGTAAAGGAAATGGTAATTCTGGGTCAGCAAGGTCCACAGCCGATCCTTTCTTTCAGAAGCAAATATTTTAGCTAGTTGGGAAGCATCAGATCTAGTGAAATAAATCCGCTTATAGTTTTGTTGTAGAAGATCATTGCGTGCCGCTTCATCTGCTTTTTCGTTGGCCAGAATACCACAATGAGCAGGTATCCACTGAAATTTGATACAGTGGCCTGGTGCAATGGCCAAGTGATGTAAGTGTGCAATGTCGAAAAAAACAGGATGATGTTTGTTTTTGTTAACAGACTGCACAATGTTTGTAGTGCTCCTTTTGAGTCAGTAAAAGTCGCCCATTGATCAGGCGCTCGGCACAGTATATAGCGGACAGCTTTTTTGATGCCATGAAGCTTTGCTGTCGTTGAGGATGTCCTCCGCTGCAGCCGATAATAAAGCATTTGTCTTGTTGAGGGCACGTAAAGACCACAAGAGTAAGTCACTTGAGTGGTTGAGCCATCTGTGTAGATGTGGGTGTGCTGAGTATATTTCTCGGCTAAGTAGAGGAGAGTGGTCTGCAGCAGCGCGGCCTGTGGCATGCGACTCTTCGTCCCATTTACACGGGTTGCAAGTACAAACTGGTTTATATGTAGATGCGAAAGTGTCCAGGGAGGAAACGTCGGAGGCAGTAATTTTTGTGGCTTAATAATAGGAGGAAGGTGCAAGATTTGCAAAGCTTGGCCAAAGCCAGACTTACTGTGGGTTACGTGGACGCGGTAGATGAAGTGCTTCTTCCCTTGGAGCACATGTCAAAGATAGGTACTCATTGTTTGTTGGGAAGCGATGACATCTGGTGGTAGACATCATGCTGCCGCTATGGTTCTCGAGCCTGAAGAGCCCTACGGGAGGCCCAGGCAAATATGCAGGCAGTTGTTCCGCGTGGCTTCCAGAGTCTTCTTATTTGCTGGTGAAAATCTCTGAAGCACCGGTAGGTAATAGCGCAATGTACCTTCAATATAAACTTTTTCAAGTACTACCATTGAGAGGCAGTCGCAGCATCATCGTGTTTCCGCGCATTAGGCGTGCGATGCTCTTACCAAATGAGCTACCGCGGCACCGTTGTGCCAACCATTTTCTGGGGCATTTATGGGTTACTACTAGAACTAGAACTATAGTGCCAAGAATGTATATTCTAGGCACTATACTAGAACTAACCCTGGAAGTGTTAGCAAGTGCCACGACTCCCAAACCTTGGTGGCGGATATGGAACATCCTTTCTGCCGCAGGCTTCACGAGTGCATGATTTTTTTTAGGTGAAGGCAACTGGTCAATAAACCCACACATGCTACCTAAAGGCATCAATACTGCCGGATTCGAGACCCTTATTATGTAATGAACGAGAAGAAAGGGGATTAATCGAGGCGCGCGATTTTTATTAATCATATCATAAAAAACCAACGAGCAAAGACACCAATGACCACATAGCGGAAATTACTTGTACTTACTAAATGAATTAAAGGAATTATAAATTAACGGAAATGAAAGTGAACTAAACAACTTGCCGCAGGTGGGGAACAATTCCACGTATTCGCATTAAGCGAGGGATTCTTTTACCGATTGAGCTATCGCCGGGGCCGTTCTCCCATCCACTTTTTTGGGTATTTATGTGTTACTACTAGAACTAGAACTAACCCTGGGAGTGATATCAAGCGCCACCACTCACAAACCTTTGCGGCGGATGTGGAACATCCTTTCTGCCACCGGCGTCACGACTCCGCCACCAAGGTTTGTGAGTAGTGGTGCCGATATATATTTCCGTAGTATCTGTTAGCTTGATATGATGTATGATGTATATATATGAGGTAGCTTGCTACTGTTGCCACAATTGTACTAACCCCCTTTTGTTTCCTGTTTAGGAGGTCCCCCCGATAGTTTTTACTTCGGGACCTCCGATTGTGCAATTATACCTCACCTGTTTGTACTACTGTTTGTACCTACTGATGAAAATAAATTCAACTTCAACGTCAAAATGATGCGATCATGTCTTAAGTTAGGCGATTGGCGCTCGCTTGTACTGATGACAGATTTTCGCCTTTCAAGCACATGTCGGCTCTGGGTATACACTACGCACCCGCTTTTGTGAAATAAGATTATCAGCTTTTAGTGAACACTGTCCCATTTTTGTGTCTTATGTTACGGCCCTTCTTCCGCGCTGTTTATTAGAGCATCAAGTGTACCAAACCAGCGAAGATGTCTGTTCTGCTTCCAGATATCTGTGGTATCAAAAACTGCTACCTCTTTAATGAATGAAATATAAATGTGCATAACCCTTGGAGTATATTTTCTTAGCCCTGCATGTAATGACAAAATCAATACACTCCTCATTTTTGCTAGGTCTACGCTGGGGATGATGGTCGATACGAACCACATAGGGTCAATTGAAGGAGCAGCAGTGTGTGTGCTAGACCTCCAGGCGCCCGCAAGAACTATGGACTCTTCGAACATATGTGAGAGGCGCTTATCGCTTCCGCGAACAAGCGGCAAAGACCATCATTAGTTTTCCCACATCAAGGTGCGGTGGTTGAAGTAATCCTACCCATCAGGAAATATAACTGGCTGATTTGCGTCTAGGTAGTTTCTTAGCTTTCTTTCTTTTACTTTCTCAGTAGTCCGAGGTACCATTATTGATGTACCTTTTGCTGATATGGGTGCTATGTATGCCTTACACTAAGGAACAAGTGGCTGCTTTTGTTGCCAGAAACAAGGCATTAGCCTTTCATGGGTCTCTAAAGCTCTTCCCTCTGGTAGCCTCTGACACGCTCTGAGGTTTTACGAGCATTCGCTGGGACGGGTGCGGCGTAATCGAGACATGCGGAGCGAGAGCTCGTGGCTCTTGCTGAATGCTCCTTTCCTGTAGGCAATGTACTTTACAGCGGTGTATAAGCGACGCTGAAGTCGTATGTGGTCGGTAATCAATTTCCTACCGTACATATCCTATCTATATAATGGGTGCCGACCACCGATGTTCGTGACCGACGTCGTTATAATGGCTAAAAGTGTTCAAGATTTCTTTTTCCCCTATTGGTGTTTCGTGCTTGGCTGCGAGGTAATTTAAAGCATGCGAATATTCTGATCGGCAATAACTTCTCTGTTCTAGTTGAAGCAGTATTAAGAGGAGCACTCACAGCTTCTCTTAATGGACGTCGCAATTATAATAAGGTCATATTGTTATGCAGCGTCCAGCAGACTCGTCTATAGCTCCAAAACAGTGGGCAGACCTGTAGTTGTTCGCCATCTCTCGTAGGCCACTGATTCTAGATAACTCGTTCCTAGCAGGCAAACATGCTCACTGCAACTGGTGTAATATTTGCCTCATTAAACAATTACGAGTGGACGAAGTGCAAAATTTTCGAATCGAATCTTTCAAGAAAAATGACCTTCCAAAGTTTAATTGAATATTGAATATTCCAATTTTTTAAAGAGAAGGTGAAATGAAAAGTTCTGCGAAGTCTGTTCGGCAGCAACAACCTTGTTTGCATTATTAGCCTAAGTAATGCCGGTAACAACTGGATCACAGGTCATCTGAGAAGCTTGTAGGTCAGAAAAAAAAGCGGTCGTACCTAGTACACCATAAAAATGACAGTAACCAAGCAGAGAAACAGCATGGCCAATATGCACGCATTAGCGTGTAGTGCTTGTTCAAGGAGCTAACGGCTGTGTATAGTACTGCGCATCGTTTTGAAAGAATACAAACATGATGAGATTGGCCAAATGATAAATTGCATTGTCCTTACAGACGAGAAGAAAGGGGGTTAACCGAGGGGCCTGATTTTTATGAGGCCAACAAGCACTGACACCAAGGACAACATAGAGGAAATTACTTGTGCTTAATAAATGAAATAAAGAAACTATAAATTATTGGAAATGAAAGTGGAGAAAAAAACAACATGGCGCAGGTGGGGAACGATGCCACAACCTTCGTGTTTTCCCGTAACCTTCGATGAAGAAACAGTGCGTTGCAATTGGATGAGAAAGGTTGCATTCATCCACAAAGAAAATGTTGCCGATGTGAGGCATTGTCAAAAACTCGACGTATTTCTTTTTTCGTTTCCTCGAACCGATGGCCGCGGGTGAACAGGAACCGGGAGGATCCTCGGGGTGTTGTACATCCATTACCGCGATGGAGGGGGCGGTAGACGCCACAGGTACAGTGAGAATTCCAGAAAAGCACAGAGACGGGCGAGATGTGTTCCGCAAGAGAAGCACTTCGTCTTCTTGTGCTAAGCCCTATATGCCTCTCATACTCAATAGCTACATTTCACAGATTGAAAGATGTGTCGTAATATAAATAATTATGAAGTTAATTAGCGCAATTGTGCTATTTAGTCACCTAATAATTTGACTTCTCGTATTGGCCACCTCATCAAGCGATTGATATCAAGTACTAAAATTGTGCTATCTGCCACAGGGAATTTTTAAAAAATTGGTGTTAGTAAAAGCAGAATACACTCACTGGCGTTACTTTGTTGAACGCAATTTCGTGCAACATCCTATATCCTATCCTGGAGCCTTTTCTCCGGGGCGGATATATTTGTTTAGTCGGTTCACCAAAAACACTCATAACTAGTGCGCGATCTCAGTGATGCATGCTCGCATCTGACGTGCAGACGTGAGGCGGTATCCCAGAAGATTAACGCTTCCATCAGATGCTGCTGCCAATGTTGGAATTGCTGTGGTCACGACTCTATGAAATTACTACAGCACGTGCGGACGTAGGGTGAGTTCTTTCGCTACCTAGAAGCATGTTGTAGCTACTCAGGTAAGAGCGTTCATCCATTTTCTTCTCTCTGGCTCCAACAGCAAAGATCGCGCACGCTCCCTTAGACTCTGGCAGGCTGTGTATCCTCGATGAGGCAAACAATGTGCCCACCGTCGCTAGCAGATTGGGAAGTACTAGTGGATGCAGCAGTGTTCGTCCTGTGTTGGGTTGTAAGGGCCGCCGGGCACGAAAGGTCGAAATTAGAACGTCATATATGCTGCATGATCAAGTGGTCGATTGGGAAGTAACTAATCTGCCGTGGCTACGCCGCCACACGAGGCGTGTTACATCTCTAGCGTATGTTTGCAGATCTTTTTGCAAAACGCGTATGCTTCGATTTTCCTGTCTGCGTTTCCTCTGCTTGGCTTTTGTTTCCAGAATCACGTAGTTTTGCGTAGCACCGATGATCAATGGAAGTTCCCTTCCTGCCGAAGACAATGCTCATTGCGTGAGGGTGGCGCTGGGCGAACAAGGATGTGGCCGAAAGTTCCAGGAAATTGTGTTGACTGATTGTTGGGGGGAACCTCCTGCCCAAAGGCTGCGTTACGTAACTAGCCTTCGATGGGGCATGAGGAATGTCAGGTCTGTCGGATAGAGTGTTGTTCTATTCAGCGAACAATTTCTTATATGCGCGATTTTTAGAAGCTGCAGTTCAGCACCTGCATTTTTTTTTACGTTGAGAGATTCATAACACCTTTTCAGGAGAATGATTGGCTACTATATTCAGATACTTGTTACCATATATTTGTTCAGACAGCTGCTGCGTGTTGAAAAATATACTGTCATCCTTCACGGTGGCACAAACGAACGCGATACTGGAACGACTGCATAGTGCTGAAAGAATTCTAACAATCACTCAGATATTGCGAATACGTTTACTTATAGTCGTTTCTTCTGGCCCACGTAACTTTAGAACCTTTCCCTGTTTTCTCTTCGCAATTTCCTAATTTACCATCTGTCTTTCGCTTTCATACAACAGCATTTATTGCTATTAGATTACTGAAACTCGGCTACTGGGTACCCCTCACAACTTGACGTCATAGTCGATTGGCCTGCAGGAAACAATCAACAAAAAGAAATGACAGTCCCCGCATTCCTAAGCTCCCGTAAGCTCCAATTAGGTTTGTTCGGCGACTTCGTTATAAGTGTTCGTTTTACTTCCGATGCCTCCGTGGACCTCCGTGTATTTGTCGGTGTCAATACAAAGCTTTTCCTTTCCGGATTCTGCTGTGCCCCGGAAAGCGTGCGTACTCCGGAATAAGCCTAATTGGGGAAGGTCCCAGAAAATGCTTGTGAACAACGAGCAGTTCAGGAACACCTTTTACCAAACAGCCAGAAATCTGCTTAGATCCCTGTATTTTTTTTTACGAGGCTGCAATTCTCCCTTTTTTTGGGGGGGGGGGGGGGGAGGGATGTTTCTTGTCGACAGCTATCATTTTTTCCTGTTTAGTAAAGTACCATTCGTTATGATCATTGTCACTCCACAGTTACTTGCTGAGCAGATTTCTCTGTGTGACAGAGGCCTTCGCTCCACCTATCTTTCTGTAGGTGTGCACGCGTGTTTGCGTGCAAACTTAGGTTTCTTATCCCCGAATTTGACCCACTTTACTCCTCAAACTTGTGACAATGGCGACCACTTGAAGTGATTTTAGCGAAAGTCTTTGCGTTATAAGGAAAAGCAAATTCTGGTGGCTGATCGCGTTCAGAACTTAGGTTTATATGCCTGGAATAACCAAATGCACGAAACTTCTGAATAAACTGAAGCCACAGCATTATAGCTAAACTGCATATGTCATTCAACAAATTTCATGTGGTAGAATAGCATTAAAGTACAGCTTTGGGTGCTTTGGTTGGCTTTAACCTATACCGCCAGTATAAGAATGTAGCATTCAATCAATCAATCAATCAATCAATCAATCAATCAATCAATCAATCAATCAATCAATCAATCAATCAATCAATCAATCAATCAATCAATCAATCAATCAATCAATCAATCAATCAATCAAAGGAACTTTTATTTCTCTACGAGAAATGTGGGGGCGACGGAAAAAAAGCCGCTAACTGCAGTGCGACAAGGCTCTGGCCCCTTACAATGTCCAGCAGCAAGCGAGCCGCGGTCACACTTCTAAATAAATGTGAATGGGAAACAACTCAACATAATTATTGAAAAAAGATGCACTTTGACAAAAATATACAAATAATCTATAATTTACGCAAAAAAAGAGCTGAATGGGTTTTCATTTGTCGTACCACGTGCGAATATCAGAAATACAGGATCAAAATGAATTACAAAGCTGTGAAATAAAAACAAACATATAATAAATAAAAAAGGAATAAAAAAGATCTCGCAATATAGGAGGTTGAAAAGTTAGTGTCGTACCGAGCATCGGAGATCTAAAAACGGAAAAATGCAGCAAAAACGGTTTGCCATTTGCAAGAATAGAGATCAAGAAAAAGTCAAAAAGACACATAGAGAAAAATTTGTGATCTATAGAAGAAGTTAGTACCACGAAAACCTAAAAAAACAGCCTTCGAATAAAAGGAATGGTCAGTCAGTGACAAATACATGCGCTACATTTACAAACGACGGCGTTCTGTGACTGTTGCGTTAAATAATACACAGTGTTGCTGAAACTAAGCAAGCAGAAGGCGTCAAAACGGCTTGATGGGTATGTCAACGAATTCATACCTTGACCTGATAAGAACAAATAAAACATGCGCGAGGATGCAGTCTCAGTGGTTATCTCATGTTTGGCATATCTGTTTAAGAGCGTAGGTAGTTGGAAGGATAGCGACTGATTTCCGTAATTTGTGCGGCGTGACCGTTTAAGCCAAGGATCCTGAATTCTTGTCTTGTATAGGCAGTGTCGCTTTGCTAAACGAAAGGAACCGATAAAGTCAGTATTGTTAGCTTTAATGGGGAAACTATAGGTACAGGAAAGACGGAATGCACAGATAAATTACACTTTTAGTATTCTAAATGAGTTAATATATGGAGGTGTATGAGTAGAATATGCAATGTAAGCAACTGCACGAACTTCACGCTTTTTACATGGACTGAGTTTCTCAATGTTATCTAATGACGTATAGCCCCATACAAGGTGGCAATAAGTTAGTGTTAATCAAAATAATTCATTGTAAATCAAACATTTAACTTTTACTGGTAATATTTGACGGTCTGCATTAACCAGTCTGCTGACGCAATTTATTCTGTTGCAGATATTTCCCCTTCCTTGTTCTATTATAGTGTCTCCGAAAATGTAACTGCCACTGCCTTAAGCTCTTTAATAATACTAACTACATCATCATCATAAAAATATAAGAGCATTGTCAATTCAAGAAATGTGTGCCTAGTGCGATAAAATGTAGCCTGTGTCTTTTTGTGTTGATTTTGAAGCAATTTCTTCTTTACCAATTAAATACCTGTGCAAGCGCATCATTTGCTAAAGACACCATGCTATCCGGCTTTATACCCCTGAAAAAAGGCGCTGTATCATCTGCATAGCCAACCAACTGACAATTTGAAACAGAGCCAAGAAATGTCAAAAGTGTTACGTTTGTGAAACCCGTATAACTAAGACATCAAATGCTCGTAAACTGTAGCTTAGTTCCCCCACACGTTAATGTAGTTTCTATCACTGGCACTTTAAAACTGCCGTATCTGTTTTAAAGCAAAGGTTTCTTTGCGAAACCTACTGGACTTTCTCTACCGTAGTTGGTGGCTTGGTGTTGCTGCTCGCACTTAAGAAAAGATTGCATGATGTGTCCGATGCTGCGATCAAATCTCAGCCACAGCACAGCAGCCTGACGCTCTAACCATGAGGTCACAGTCGCACGTGTATAATTATATCGGGCCAATGCAAACTACCTCGTTGAGATAATCGCCGCGTGTTGATTATGGTTATGATTTCCATACTAGAGCGCATAGTCTAAACGAGGGTTTGGCCAAGAAGTGGTCACCACATTTAAAGTAAATGAGAACAAATTGACAAATATGCCCCAACATAAAAATTTAAACTTCAAAGGAACAGGTCATGACACCGGCCAGCATGGTTTAAAAGGTATATATACATTTCTGATCCCCCACGGGAGCCTTGTTCACAATGAAACAAGCGTCAGAGCTGGCGCCGTTTTTGGGTGCTGCTCAAAACATGATTAAGGCACTTGGCATGCATAGACGGCAAATTGCCTTCACTGCGATTAAGAGTGTGCGTCATGGTCTGGATGATTAGGGAATCAAGACAAAGACACTTAGAATGTTTTAGTTCGTTGGCAATCGCGCGAGATTTTCCCCAGCTATTTGTATGTGACGTCGTTGCGCGGTGTTGGGAATTCGATGCAACGTGTCGCTTCTGGATGGCAATGCTGTGCTGTTTAAGTTTTGTTTTGAAGTCGCCGGTTTCTCCAACATAGAAATACCGACAGTCCCCACGCTGAATAATGACGTACACCACATCTGGGAGCTTGTTGTTTTCCAAAGGGTCTTTCGCCTGCACGAGCTCGTGTCTAAGTTATCGGGAGGGAAAGTGCGTAGCCTGCACGTCATATGACCGCAGAACGCGTGCAAGGGTCTCGCTTATGCCGGGGACATAGGGTATCGAAGCCAGCTTTCTAGGGGGTCCAGGGTGCGTTGGCACTGCGCGAGCCAGCTGGCGCCCTAGTGAGTCACTGAAGTACTCAGGGTGCCCACAAGCCACCAATTTCCACCACACAAGTGCATAGTATGCCATGCGGTCTTCCGCTGTTGTGCACACGTTCCCTGCCCGACGAAGAAGAGAGTCAGTCTTGTTTTGCGAGGGACATTCGCTCACTGGACATGATTCCCTTCGGCGCTTTGCAAGAGAAGTTTGAATTAAATATAACGTCTTCAGGTTGACTGAACCTAGCTGGATCACACAGCATTAGATGCACGTGTAAACCAATTTTCAACAATATGGAGATTGCATGAACGTTTAGTAACTTAAGAAAAAAGAACTTAATTGAAGCTTATGCCGTTAGCTTGCTCCTCATGATACATGTATCAGCCCGCCTTCCATAACCTTAGCAAAGAAGATATTGGTTCGATCAGTCGACAATTGATCGCATTGGTAGGCTCTAGAACATGTCATTACGCATGCCATGTGGCAACCTATATATTTCCGGGGTGCTCGAACATAAACGGCTGATTGGTTTGCGTTTGGTCTCATGTTTTGTTGTTGCTGTGGTTGTTGTAGAGTGTAGTTATATGTAGCCAGCGTACGAGTCGATCAAATTTCATTGCTGACCTTTTTACTTTATTAAAAATGGAAAGTTTACTGCATATTCGACCGTAACTCACATGTCGGTCACTTTAGATTTTCGGTTTAAAAACAAAAGTCACTTCCCTCATGTCCTTATAAGCTTCACTTCGTTATGGCTTCCTACGTTTATCGCTGTAGGGTGACGATGTCTGCTCCTGTTGACTCGGCAAACACCACTCGTCACTCGTCATCAGGAAATGTGGCAAAGAAATCCAATTGTAAGAAATGTTCGCAAGAATCATCACATTCAGAATCTAAACAAGGACTTATGGACTGAATGACCTCTCCACTAAGCAATAACAATTCGCATGCGGCGCACCCCAGCGTATAACAGTGTTGATTAGAAGAACATTCGTACAACATCCCACTGGATTATCTACCTTTCGCGATGAAGTCACTAACTTATCCGCAGAATTAGTCGGACTCGTCTTTCTAGTTAATTCTGTAAGTTAGATTACCTACACTTAATATTTTCTATAAATCAATAAGTTAGTGTAAATGAAACGTAATGTAGCTTCAGTCATCGTATACTGTTTCGCGCTTCCAGTTACTAGTCCGTGACACCGCTGTGCTACGTATCAGTAAATTTTTGAAGGTGTCACGACTAATTTTGTCGTACCTCACTCGAAGCAAACCTTTTATTCTCATTTGAAGTAAACATGTTGAAACATAGTTTCGCGCAATTCTGTTTATGCTGAAACTCCCCACCAGGCAAGCATTTAGGCATTGGTTTAATTGTAATGAAGACCTAATTTAAAACAAACTTTCCCTTTTTCAGCTGCAGTGAGGCTTCTTTCCTGGTCAACGGCTTTTCCTTAGCCTACCGCGTGGCTGTCCGTGAGCTTTATCCGGCCGGCACCTCAAGCCAAGACACGCAGCAAAATTACCAAGGCAAACGGCCGCACCAATTACTACAGCGCAGGTAAAAACAAAATTAGACTGCGTATGGCTGAAGGAAAAGACACAAACAGAGGTGGACAGAAATTCTGGGGCAGAGTGTTCGTCCAGTACAGAAATCCCTCGGTGCGAGGGGCCACAGTTTTCTGGAGGGACTTGCACCATTCCGCAGAACGACATGTCGGATAGCACCTGTTTGGTCTCAAGAAGACGCTTCCCATTCGAAAATTGGTTCTCTTGTTCATCGCGGTTCATTCTTCTTTCTCTCCTGGCTTCCTTTAACTGGCTTCCTTTTATTCTTTTTACTACGGGTCATTTGAGGGGAGATCCACGGCTATCATTCGGTCAATACTTACTCTTCTTTTACTTGCCCAAATAATTATTTTTCTTTATTTTCATCCCTTTAATAAAGGCCTGCAAGCTTCCTGTACAATGTTTATTTGTCCCTAAATTGCCAGTGTTCTGTTTTGTATGGCTGGAAAAGTATGATATGGCTATCACAGAAAAGCGCAGCAGCTTTTTATGACGTTGATTCTAAACGCGTAACGCATTTTTAATATCACTGTTATTTTTATTGGCTTTTCTCTTGCCTTGGTTGACAAGAAAGCCACGTACAACTTTCCCGTTGCAGCAGCAAAAAAGTTACTTTTCTAGTTGGTTGTTTATATCTGTCAGATAAGTCTTTCTCAAGTAAATAAATTAAATTATTTGTTTTACTTGCCATAAACGCGACCTGAATATGTGGCTCGTCCTAGAAGGGCACTCCGGATTAACTTTAACCATCTGGTAATCTCTAACGTTCCCCTAAAACCAAGTACCACAAAGTACCTTTTCGTTTGTTTTTAGAGCGCAGCTCTTTGGCGTCCGTTCCTGGGTTTCGCGTCGGCGTTGTCGTCGGCCTCGTAACCAGCTCCGCCCCCCTTTCATCCCCCCAGCGCTAGCAGCGACCGACTGATACCGCTGGATGCCGCTGACGCCGCTAGAGATTCAGGATAACGTGACTGCATAGAACACCGTCGCCGCCATGCAGAAAGAGGACGAAAGGGTCCCCCCCCCCCCCCCTGTTCTTGTGTGGCGGATAGGGGTTGAGTCACTATCGGCGTCAGCGGCATCAGTCAGTCGCTGCTATCTCTTCCCTCCTCCCTTTATCGTGTTGTCCGCTTGCTGCGCGCGCTTCTGCCCCCATCGTTTGCCGCTGGGTGTACACGCCGCCCCCCTCCCCCCTCTTCCTGCGAGTCTCGGGTTGTGGGAGAATGCGGGAGAACATCCCGTTCCTCTCGCTCGTAACGCGTCCCACGGCTGTGACAACCTCGCGAGGCACTTGTATAGATCTCGTCTTTGAGAATCAGCATTGGTGTACCAAGTCGAACATATATCAGCCTATTTCTCCGACCACAAAGCTTCCTTCATGACTGTCAAGAACTGTTAGTGGAGTCTTTGTTAAAGGAATACGTGTGAAAAATAAAAAAAAAATTCTGTGATAGCGCATACATGTGTTGCTCGATTTCTTTGCCTCAATCTATCGAAAAGGTGAAACAGCTTATTTGCTGCGCTCAAATTTCGCATTAGGAAGTAACGTAATCGTCGGTAATTTTTTTTACTAAGCCACGTAAGCGCATGGTACAGCCTTTGTTGTAGAACATAATAATAGCTTTGGTCTCTGTAACAATCTTACTAATAGATTATACGAAAACTGCAACTCATATGCTATGGTTCACCGAAGGCTAATACTTCATCGCGCTTCCTTTTGTTTCTTACTATTTTTCAGCGACGCTGGAAGACTTCTGTCTAGCTCCTACTGCCACGCCACCAAGACCTCCAACCCTCCCGCTCCCCCCTCTGAATTCCTATTTTTAATATCAAAAAGGAGAAAAAAGGAGAAAGATATGAGAAAAAGAGAAAAAGGAGAAAAGTAAATCATGAAAGAACTATTTCTTTTCTAAGAACGCGTTTCTGACAACACTTGGCCCTGTGCAGTTTCAAAACTTATGCGATTCGCCTTTACTATATTAATGCTAACTTACCTCGCCCATAAAGGTGATTTCGTATGGTCTAGCTTAACACCAAGCAAAACTGGCTAACCCAGCTCAGCTGTATAAAAGACTGAAAACTTAAGCAATACACCAGCGGCTTAGATTGTAAAACCATAACACGCAGTGGATAAGCTGGAAAGTATCATTTTACATTCAGTGTAAGCGTTTTCTATTCTTTATAATTTCTTTGCGCTTGCAAATTACTTAAAAAAGCAATGTTTGATAGACGTGCGTCGACACAGTTTCGGGCATTGTACGTGCAAGTCGAGTGCGTGAGCGGTCCTCTCTTCATGCTTAACCTGCAATGTCATCGCAATTTCCTGCTAATAAATCCGAGACAGTTATTATTACTTCCCGCATACAGTCATATACACTGCTTTCTATAGAAATATGATATTTACCGTCCTAAAAACACGGTTGGAAGTACAAGAATGGTTGAGTTTAGAGAAGTGAATTTTTAGGACAATAACTCGACTTTCATAACAAGACTTTTCCCTTACTGTCCGTGAAAAACGAAAGAAAGGATACGCTTATGCCAAACAAAACAGCGAAGACGGCTCGAAACCAGCTCTGAAATTCGATACGCTTCACTTGGGGAGCAGGCGCTTTCAATGGGACAGTGAAGCCGGCGTTGTACGGGAGCAATGACCAGGTGCTGTTGATGGCACAATATGCCCGGTCAGCTTTTTGTTAATCAGTTCCCGCAGTGTAAAAAAATTAAGTTGATGATTTTAACTTTTTTCTTCGTACCATCCAACCGACCATTGTTTTGGGAACAGAGTCACGACTTGATCCGACTGCCTCAAGCACTGAAATATTTCCTGGCACGTACGAGTGTTTTCACCGAGACCACTGTGCCCGTGGCGGAGGCGTCTTTATTCTTGTCCACAGCAGTATCCCAAGCGTCCAAATAAAATTTCCCGATAGTGACACCGAATCGATTTTTTCTACAGTAAGACGGCCGAATAGGAACGCAATGGCTCTTGGGTCATATTATAGGCCTCCTTGTCCTTCTATAGAACCACTATTTATCAAATTTTCCTGATACTAGTAACAATGAATGCCTTGTTCTAGAGGGTACAAATAAATAAAGTATAAGTAGATTATGGGGTTTTACGTGCCAAAACCCCTTTCCGATCATGAGACACGCCGTAGTGGAGGACTCCGGAAATTTCGACCACCTGGGGTTCTTTAATGTGCACCGGGTGTTTTCGCATTTCGCGCCCATCGAAATGCGGCCGCCATGGCCGGTATTCGATCCCGCGACCTCGTGCTTAGCAGCCCAACACCATAGCCACTAAGCAACCACGACGGTTAATTAGAGTATAAGTAATTAGAGTACAAGTAGTAAGAGTAGGTAATTACAAGTAATTTCCCCTGTGTTGTCCTTGGTGTCTTTTGTTTGTTAGCTTCTTATGATATAATTAATAAAAACCGGGCCCCTTGGCTAACCCACTTTCTTCTTATTCTAGGAAGGGATTTTAACCTTACCGATATGGACTCGCCAGCTGGGGGACCACGGGATACTGCTTGCGGGATTGTATACTCAGCTTTTTTTATATTGTAGATCAGAACACTTTCTATCATCGCGCTCTGATGGAACAGTTCATGTACTCGACCTCTTGCTCTGTAGCGTACCTGATGGTACATACAATGCATGGGAGTTGACAGGTTTGAGCGACCACAAGGTTATTCTAGCAGATTTATCAGTTCTGTATGTGAAAGTTGCAAAAACACCTAGCCTTAAGATTTACGTCTGCAGCAGGCCCAACTACGAGGCGATTAGGGCTGCTTTCGAGTTGTTCTTCCCAACATTTGATGCACTCGCAGATAACCTAAATATCGAACTGTGGAATACTTTTAAACGAAAAATGTTTGAACGACGAGAAGCTTTTGTGCCATCTCCAGTTATATCAAGCAGGAGAGCTCGAGACAAATCGTGCTTTAACACAAAGTTATGTGCCCAAATTCGAATACAGCGACGAATTTATCAGATACAAGGCGTCTAATTCGCCAAGTATTTGGCCTGGCGGAAAGCAATAAAAATGGAATTTAGACAGAATTTTTTTTAATATTGGACAAAAACTTGTCAGGGATATACCAAGGAATTTTGGTGGTATTTAAAGCGTAATGGCAAAGACAACCGATCGATACCTGCTTTTAAAGGGGCCCTGAACCACCCCTCGGGCTTGGTGAAATAACATATTCCGCGGGTAGCCTACGCTGCTGTGAACATCTCAGCCAAGTTTTGCTGTCGTACGCGGTCCGTGCAGCTCGCATGCGGAGCACGAAGTCACCTTTTTCTCAAACGCTCTTGTTTCAAAAGCCCCACGATCCTCGCTCTTATCTATGTTCTTTATTTCGTCATAAAGCAGACTCCAATACGCGGCTGCTATTGGTCGTTGCGTTCGGCTACACCGCGGCCACCGCGAGGTGCCGACACGAGTCCAGTGGCTAAGCGCACTGCGGCTCTCTGAGGACAGACGCGTTTGGCTTACATTTAGCGTGGCATAGGCACCAAATAGGAAACTTGAACTGCGTGCCACGGTGACGTCTACGCCGTAGCCTTCGCAGTGCAAGGCATTGGAGGAGGAACGGGAGCACAGTTGACGCCGTGTTTGATTGCCGATAAATCCGCTTCTGCTGAACGCATTGAAGTACCTTTCACGGCAAAGTGGTTCTGAAATAGCCTATCTTCACTTGAAACGTGTTTCTCCACTTCGATAAAAAGTGGTTCAGGGCCCCTTTAAAAATCGCGAAACAATCATTAATGATAATGAGTCTAAATTTGAAATTTCTATCCGTTATTTTTCATCTGTGTTTTTGCCGTTTCGCTCACGTAATGTCTGTTTTGTATTACCTGTTGAATTAGAACCCATGCCGGAAGTCACCGTTTGTGTCCATGGCATCCAAAAATTATTAAAATATGTGAACCAGGCTGACGCATACGGCCCTGATGACATCCGTGCCGCTATCAGAAGGGATTGCGCGGACACGTTATGCTTTTATTTCACCCGCTTGTTCCAGAAGTCCCTCAATGAAATCGACATGCCCGATGATTGAAAAATGGACCCGTCTCCTTAACTAGTATAACCCTTAAAATTATGGAGCATGTAATATATAGTTGCGATATGGCTCATTCAACAAAACATGATCTAAGCCCCAGCCAACATTTCTCTTGGCCTCGTGGGGTATTAAAGAATTGACGCGTCGGTGTTCGGTGCACCTGTTGCTTGATAGTCTGCTATATGGTCCAGGACTTGAAGATAACCTATTTATGAGCCGAAAAAAAAAAAAAGCTTGAGCTTATGTATTTCACGCCTCAGCTACATTGTCTGCATGCAGTGCATCTTCATTAGGTCAGTCGGTGGGTCAACGGAAGGATACTTCACCTATATTAGCCGGATGAATTTTCTTTTAATTTGCCGAAGATGGAAAACTGGGCGAATTGGTATTGCGTCATGTCAAATAAGCAACAGTCCAATGAAAACTAAGATGAAGGCAGAGCTTGTGTTGTGCCTACGTCTTCCTTCGTCTTCATTCTGCTGTTGCTCATTTGCATGAATTATTCGGATACTCTCTAGCGCTTCAATCTTGTGTTTAGTCTGGATGTCCCTAACGACATCGGGATGTTCAGGTTTCGGCCTAATGATGGATGTATAAGCTAAAAGATTGGTAAGTTTGGTAAACGACAGGTAAGTTGTTTTCTTGGTTATTTTTGCAAAAACGGTTTTCTCTGCGTTCAGTTTCACCTTCCACCTGGCCCACCATGAATAAATGTCAGGTTTCCTTGGCCATGCCGGCCATCAGTCCTATCCTCAGTCGAAATTCAGGCTTTATGAGAATAGCTAGATGCAATAGCACTATCGTATAGGCACTAGTTACTATATAAACTCCTCATGGTTCAAAATCTGTGTCAGTATCGTAAGTTGTTGACAGTGCGCGTTTAGCTCTGCGTAATCATTCAATGGAGTAACAAAATCGCCGCTGCCTTTTATAGAAACATCTTAGTAAAGAAAAAAAAAACTAAACAACATCGATATTCCTGACCGGTAGCCAAGCCGAGAATATATTCCCCTTGTGCTGTTACTAAAAGAATTGTGCGACACAAACTTTCATGCACAAAAAGAACGCCAAAAATAATGAGTCAGCTAGAAGCAAGGATATTGTATCGCGAAGCGAGGAGGACTGGAAGGATCCGACGCTGGAGTCCAGAACGGCATCTGTCACATTTCTAAATGGATCAAACATACGCCGGCCATGTAAAAAGTGCAGGAAAAATCTTAGAAGCAACGGACTCGCAATGCCCAGATGGCGTGACCACGGTCTAGAACAGCGCGTCGTAACAGTGCCGCCGTGGGCCACTGTGATAACTCTATCCGACGAAGAGGGAGGCTGCGTAAAGACCGGTCGCCTTATCACTGGCTCATTGCCTTCGTGTGTATACATTTTCTTGTTCGTCTTGAGAAAGCGCCACACGGACGCTTCGGTTCTATGCAGTGGTGCGACTTGCTTTTCAGCGTTTTTCGGGAACTGAAAAAAAGAAATGCCAAGAAGAAAAAACGAGTACGCAAACATGCGTGTCTCAGCGCTCGGTACTAACGGGAGTGTTGCGTGTCACCGTGCCAGGCCAGCAGCTCGCTCTGCTGTTCGGCAGGCAAGCTGCGTGATTGCCTTGGCATGCTCTTTCACCCCACTAGGCTCACTTTGCACCTAGTTTTCACTGCCACGCTTTCCTACTCGCATTGATTACTGTTCTCCTTCGCCTGCTTTTGGCGCACAAGAACTTGTTCGAGCGCATTTTTACCCGCTCGAAAGCTGGCGTATAGCATATACACCATTCGGCGTGCCGGTCGCCTAGCCGACGGTAATGCTTTGGTGCCATTCAAGATGATTTCTTGTAAAAAAGGCGAATAAGCTTGAAGTTGAGTCCATGTACCGAGCTTGCGCTCATTCTCATTCTCTTGAATCATTCCGCGAAGCTATTGCAAGTCCTTGCAAGTGTTTGCGACAACACCTTTATTTATTCATTATTTAATATATATAGCGAACCAATTATCCAATTACCAAATTATTAAATTTCTAATGAAGAATAATACAATATCCACGATAATTCAAAAGTGAGATACAACTTCAGCACAATACAATTCACTCAAGAGTCATAAGAAACCAATAAAATTTTGGCATCGCATTCCGCTCGGCGGTTCTTTTCGGAAAGAGGAGTATTGACACACATTGGTGCGTGCGAAAGTCAGTTTAAGGTTATGCATATATTTGTGGCGGGATGCTCTTGTATCGTTGTCGAAGAGATCCTCAAGTCGAATTCCCAGCTTACCAAAGTACATAGAACGAATCATATTGAGCCTGGCTACCTTTATCCTTTCCGATTGAGATTCAAGATTCGCTATTTATAACATTGCTGTTGGAGCGTCACGACGTTTATAACGATTGCATACGAATCAGGCAGATAATCTTTGATTGTATTCATTTTTTTTGTCCCACGAGTCAGGGTCTCCACACCAAGTTCACGCACTCTAAAGCCAGTCTAATCATTGTTTTCTGTGGCTTTAGTCGAAGTGAACTAGTCGAATTCTTCAGTTTGTGTTTTAAGACACCTAGGTTACTTTGTGCCGCACAGCACATATGATCAGTGTGCTCCGTCCATATCAAAGTTGAAGCTAAGGCGACAAACAAATACTTGAATTATTCTACTTACTCGACGAATGGTTCTCCGATGTTGTATGTGAAAGCTAACTTGTTAATCTTGATAGTGACGCTTAGGTGGACATTTTTAGCAATGTTTATAGACAAAGTTTATAGCATGGTTGATAGATTGAGTTCCAGTGCATGTACAAGGTTGTAAATATATATGCTAAGTAGCATTGGTCCTAAAACCAAACTCTAGGAAAAACTTGAAAACACATCAAGAGAAGTGAAATAAGAAACATCGATATTGACGTAATGCTTACGCTTCGCTAAGTAAGCATTACCCCTAATGATTAAGTATGAAGGAATTCCAATGAATTTAATTTTCATCGTTAGCTTATCGCATGGTACCTTGTCCAAAGCTTTGATGTAAGAGAAAAAATCAGATTAACCTGACTACCACTATAAGGTATTCTGGCAAGTTCATTAACTGTAGCAATAATAGAGCAGTGGTAGAAAATCCCCGCTGAAAGCTATGCTGAACTTTAGTAGCTACAGATTTTTAGTAAGAAAATGCATGGTAAAGCTATTTAGCTATGATATGCCCTAAAGTTTTTTAACGGATACACGTAAGCAATACTGGACGATAATTGAATATTTCTTGTCGGCGACATCTTTTTTTCACACCGGAATAGGGAGTGCAATTCAATTCACCAATCTTTTTGAACTAATACCTGTATGAACTGACTTACTAAAAATGTTCTGGAAACTTAGCCAACAATTCTGCATACATTTTACGGCAGGCAGCTGGGATTTGATCGGGTGCACATGCATTTTTATGGTCAAGTCGTAATGGCAGCTGCACAACACATTTCAATGATACGGTAATCGCGTCACTACTTTCTTCCTCGGGTAAGGCCTCGTGCTGCTCGGTAGATTTAAAGAGCAGAATTTAGAAGTACGTGTTGAACGCATTTGCTATTTCTCCATTGTCGGTAATTGTGTTATCGCCTTCCGTGATGTGACCGACAGTTGGTTTTCTCGGTCTGAGAAGTAGCGAAAAAAAATATGCAGGAACTCCACTGGAGTTTTAAGCATTGTGCCATTTACTCATATCCAGGCAGCCCGGTGTCATTATCAATCTTATCAAACTTGATCTGACAGAATGAACCCTTATCAACCCTCATCAGTCGCTATCAACCTTCTCGGACTCGATGCATCCTTATCATCCTCATCAGTCCTTACCAACCTTATCAGAATTCATCCGACCATTGTAAGCGCCTATGGCTCTTTAGCACCTTGTCTATCCGCGTCGAACCATTATCAACGGTGTTGAGACCCATAGTATCTCCCCATAATCTTTTATCATCCTTATCAACTTATTGTCTGGTTATCTACCTGTGTTGTGAGACGCGAAGCGCATGATCCATCGGAGCTCGGTGGTATTTCGATTGGTGAAGGAACGCCGCAAGGGAAGGCACATCCCGCGATCAACGAAACGCATCGGGAATGAGGCATGTTTGGCGCTAAATTCTGGCAGAACAGGAATTTTCATGTTGTCTACAAAGCTGTAAGTCGTCTCTACATGGGGTCCTAAAGATGGCTTGTATTCCAGCATCTCCAAGTATTCCAACAAACGCCTTCATAGAAACAGTTCTCATTTGACACTTGCTTTAAACTTCCGGTACGATAGATTCATATGATTCAGATATATTCACCTTCTGCAAGTGTGGGCGCTTAGCCCATTCTGAATTTAGGTCTCGCATACGAGTTTTCGATAGGCTATGCAGGCCTATTAGTAATAACATAACGAGGGACAGGTCATCATATGGAACAACAAGATATCGGATACTGTGAGAATTTAGATCAAAATATTTCTGCATATTTGTATGGAAGTCATCCCACAATAAAAAGACATCTTTAGAATCAATAAAACAGTGTTTAATAGTTTCAGTCATGTTACAAAGGCGACCGTTAATTGACGAAACGAAACTATTCTTTTTGCGAAGCCACGTTCTCATTTGTAAAATTTGTAAAAAATTGTAGTTTGTAATTTGTAAAAAAAGTTTCTTTAGAAGGGGGAAGTGGCATTTTGCGCACTCTTGCAAGTACACCATGTCCTGGTAATCGAATGTATAATGGTCAATAAAACGACGGTAGAAACAAAGAACAATTTCTTCAAGAATGCATTTCTTTCAAATTATTGCGCACTTAAAGGACATTTACGATCAAAATGAATGTCGACGGGAATGATACACACTTTTGATTAGGTGTTTAGGTTCTCGTTTCAAGTTTTTGTTGTGATTGAAGGTTTTACTTTGTGTGACGCTTTCCTTGTACTTTCGTTGTACTACTGCCAAGTGCTCATAATATTGTAAATAGTTCCTGTACATACATAATTTCATTCATTGTAATAAATACCATGTAGAAAAAATAAAGTGGGCGTTGCCCGCAGTGCATGATGCACTCGGCTTCTGAGCGTGAGGTCATAGGTTCAAAACTCACCACCGCCAATGTTTTAGAGCGAAACTTTTTTATGTGCCCGTTTCTGCGTTGAGCGTTGGCGTCCCTCGGCGTAACCGAGTGGACGAGCACAGCGAAGGATGAAAGAGCAACGCGGAGCGCTGCGGGCGATGAAAGATGGCAATAGTGAAGAGATCGCGAGGAGGAAAGCGGAGAAGCAGGCTGCAGTGAAATTATGAGGTGGAAAGTGGAGGAGGAGAGTATGACGAAAGGGTGAGAAGGAAAGCGCAGTGCCACACGAGACCATGAGATGGCGCCATAGTAGCGTGCGCCGTAGTACGCCGATGACGTCATTACTGAGGCATGCGGAGAGCGCTGGGCGAGTGCGTCCACCGATAGCATATATGGAAAGAAAGCGCTGGCGTGCGCATCGGACCCACATCGCATGCGCGACTTCGCCCACGCCGCCGCCCGTAGACAATGCGCCTGAGAATGCGCTCCGCGCGAGAGAGACGCTCTCGTGTTCGCACTTTCTTTCTGAACAATTTCGCATTAGGGAGCATCGTAATCGTTGAGGAATTTTTTTTTCCTTTCGAATTTATTGTTCCTTTTTTTCTTTATGGAACGCATCGTGTTACGCGTCACGGACAGACAGACAGACAGATGGACGGTCATATTTCCTGGGTGAGTCGCCGAAGAATACTTACCCATTAAAATCTGCCTGAGCTTTCAGGGGAAAAGCGGCCTAAAGCTTCTGTAAAGTAGTGCTCCCTCATCCTTTAGTTGCGATCGCAGTTTATTGCTGAATTCCCGAATCACCATTTCACGCCTGCTTAAGGTGCCGTTTTATCCTACTCTTTAAATGAATTAATTCTCTGTTGAGGCAAGGATAGGTACTGCGAAATTCTTTTGCTTTAATTCGGTAGAAAATCTTCAATGCATACTAGGCAGTGGGTCTATAATTTTGTCCGCACTTAATTAACATCACCATAGCCATCACCATCGCCAACTATTAGCAGTGCCTCCTCCAGATAATTTCTGATCTGCAAGTCGTTAGTAGCAGAATAGTTTCAACCGTAACAGCTTTAGATTACCGAGTAACAGATGGCCGAGGGACAGTACAAGTAAAATAAATCACTTTGTGATCTAACATACCTTCATGCACTTCTGTAGTATAATCAGTCATGCATGGAGTACAGAAGACCAAGTCCACTACAGAAGAAGGCCAAGAAGCACTGACTTGTGTCGGAGAAAGAAGAGTCTGGGTGCGGTTATACGCTAAAGTGCTGTCACGTAGAACATCGGAGCCTTGTTTCTGAACAGCACCAACGCTCATGAAAGCCCATTAATTATCTAGCAGGTTCAAGTCTGCGACCATCAGGATCCGTTGATGCCGATACATAGCAAGATAATCACACGATTCATTTAAATACTGAAGCTCAGCCCCCTGGGGCCGATATATCCTCGCAATAATTATGCGATTATTAGTAAACATCACCCTGCAGAACGGTTCACAATGAACCTTGATATGAGGTAATAACGTAGATTACAATTCAGATTTTACGAGAACCAAGACACCCCCGCCTTTGTTGGGGCGATCTTTGTGATAACAGGTATAAGCAGGAGGAATTATGCAGTCGTCAGTAATAGCCGATTGCAGTCATGTCCCCGTAATGATGGCTATATGCTGGTCAAACGGAAGCAGGACGGGATCCAGCTGTTCTTTTTTACTGCACACACTTTGTGCGGTGAAGCATACAATTCACAGGGTCTTTTTTTAAAGAATCAAATGCTTCGTTACGAGGACGTGAATTTGTGAACTGCCCTCGCCGCGCAAAAGAATCGTGCAGTTGTTTTCCCCATCCTATTCATAAGCTTTATCATTGACTCGCAACCTGTCGTAAACAAGCTTCACTTTATCACCATGTTCTTTATCAGTTCTTATTGATTGCCACAGCTTCTTCTTTATCTGTAGTCTTACTTGCGAATATTCATGCGAAATTCAAACGTCCGACTCTAGATCCCTTCCAAGCATCGCACGTCCTCTTCAGTTTCGTTATCTTTTCTACATGTTCCTTGGAAACCTTCAGTACTTGATCTAGCAAGGACAGCTTGGCGTTCATTTCACCGAGTGTTGCGTCACTTCGCTTTTGCAATTCTTTTGGTTCTACTTAATTCTGCAAGCATTGTCATTCCTACATCTTCCAGTTGAGAAGGTCGAAGATTTCTTTTTTTTTTACGTTACCGCAAAGGAACAATAAAAGGACTCACCAAGAGTCAGCCACAATGTCAATGCATTTCTGAGGGCACGGCACCACGACAGCAGCAGAAGCTAATTATGAGTGTTGAGTATATATTATGATAACTAACCTGAACAACCTGAAGAATGCTGCCCCATCTTTTGAAGCGACGAAGGGTGTTCGGCTGCTTTATACCGATGTCCAGATAAAGGCCTGGTGGTGAAGCGGATTTTCATCCAGGCGTGGGTTGTTCATGTTCAGCAAAGCGTACCGAGGAAAGGCAGGCCACGTGAGCTCACGCAGTGGTCGGAACTACAACAGTACCTGCGCAACAAGCCAGACAGTGTCAAACGTGCTGTTTCGTAGAACGCTGCCGTCCCATCTGAAGCGACAAAGGCTATCGGGGTATACCTCGGTATTCATGACACCTGATTGGTGCAAGATTGCATCAGGCTCTATGCAGAGTTACTTTATGTGCTCGCGACACTTAAGAGATCCCCTATATTCGATCTGCTATGCAATAAAACGACCCAAAATTATTTACTGGGTGGCTGCACCCATTTCGTTCACCGACATTTTGCGTAATACCAGTGCGCACAAAACGCTGCCTGAATCAAAATTAGTAAAAAAGATAATGGATTGTGAAAAATAAGTGATACTACAGTTGAGGCGTCAAAAAAGAACAGCCTATTCAAACTATACAAATGTTCCTGCCCCTCCCAACCTTATCTTTACGATCGCACTGACCTTACCTGCTCCAAACTTTAACAAGAAAACGTGATGACAAAGCACACCCTTTGTTCTAGTAACAGTATTGTGGGACTTTGAGTTTAGCTGTCACGATAGCTGTTACCAGTCTATATAGAATCGCCACCTAAGCGGCTAGCCAACATTTGGAAAGAGGCCGCACCGGGAGTCCATACAAACATTACTTCTATCTGCGAATTACTGCCTGCATAATGTCAGTGCCATAAAAGTCGGTTTCAGGCAAGTGCTGTGGTCGGATATGTGTGTCTTTTCCTTATGTCTTAATACATCTCAGCATGCTCATTTCAGTTAGTTGAATCGTATAAACGTTAAGCTTATTCGAGATCCCTCCCACTCAATACACTACTACGGGGTCATCAGCTCATTCTTTGATCTTGCAGTATAAAAGGAAACTTACGCACTATCAATCAATGGCCATTTACTCTCGTTTATTTGCGTGCAGCACAAAAGTACCATACCACACTCCGTCCTTCAATGTACACTAAGGTGACTGATGATACAATAACAAAGAGAAACATCAATATTTTCAGCTATCTGGATTTCTCGCAAGTGCCGAAGTTCTGCCAACTCACTTCTTGCGAACACAACCTTACAATGAACCCGCCATTACACCAATGGAAATAGAAAGTGATTTCCACGGCACAGCTTCAAAAGCTCTTGCATAAACGCCATTTACCCCCCCCCCCCTCTCGTCACTTTGATGATCATGGCATTTGTTTCGTCGGTCCCGAAAGCAGTTGCATCACGAGCAGTTTAGTGACATGCCTAGGTCCGACAGCTGCTGCGTGGTGCCATTGTTCATCTCTCCCTCTGAGCTCAGAGACGATTCCGCTTCTTTTTAGTCTGCTCATGTAGCTGTCACAGAGACCCCTCCCGCACCCCTCCCCCCTTACACACACACACCCTATACTTCCCTCCAAATAGCGGCCTTCGTGACAAAGCGCTGCTTCGTTGTCACTTCCCAACCCGACAGCAGCAGCTCCGGAGAGACGCCATACCGGTGTGATTGGGACGGACGTTCGGCTCCCAGGGGCCCCGTTTTGACTGCCAGCGCTGTTTCTAATAATCGCCATTCATATTTGGCCCAGAAAGTGACGCGAATGCCACGGCGATGGCAAGCGGGTGCGCAATAAGCGTAATGCATGCCCATAAGCGGGGAACGAAACGACCCCACGCGCCTTTGGGAGTATCCGCGACGTTGTTTGGTTGAAAGGTCGGCGCAGCAAAAGAAAACACCGGCAGGGTAGGGCAGCTCGAGCTGGCGCATTACATCTTTGCGTGAGATGAACGCATTTTTATCTTGAGTATTTGCCGTGTTTACGCTTTGTGTCAGAACCATGGCTTCGTTTCTTCATTCTATGATTTATTCTTCCTTTTCGTCCAGCATCGTACATTCGCGTACACGCATCGATAGATTTGACGCCCGATGACACCGAAACGTCACGCTCGCTCCAATCTAAACAGGGAGGATGCATTTCAATGTGGCTCGACATCCCGAGAAAAGTCCGTGGTTGAAAACAAGTGACAAGGCCTTTCTGCGTCAAAGTTGTGACGTTCGAGACATCAAGTGTGAAAGTGCAGCCATAGCCGAATCATCGGGCGAGTGAAAATATCAAGGCCTGCCATTTCCATTGAACTGCTCAAGTCACTTTTGCATCGTTTGTTGGCATCGCAACACGGTCGCACTGCCTTGTGATTACATTGCGTACTTTATTTTTGTAATGTGTGCCCAACTCAGAACTATTCAACCGTTAATAACATTCAAACTTTCAACATACTTGGTTTTAAAATATGCCCGCACAGGGAATTGACAGCTGCCTATTCTATCTAGCTTTCTCAGAACATTCAGCTTTGAACTCTGAAATTTTAAAATAAAAACGGAAGCAACAACTTCAGGGAAAATTTAGAACGGTCCTCGTTTTCTTGGCTAGCTCATAAATATGAATGAATTGAAATTCATCCTAAATTATTTATGCTTTTGGGCGAAAATACGATTCCAGTGAAATACAATTTTGTCTTGGCGGCTATGCCTTCTAAACGCGAAATTACCGTAATAACACAAGCGATGACTGAGATTACTGGTTGAGCCTAGCTTAAAAGTTTTAAAGCGTTCAACTTTATTAAAGAACTAACCACGATTTTGATGCAACTGTCTAGTGGTTTGCGCGGGCCATTCTGAAGACAGTAGAGTCTAACATATGGGTAGAAACTGCATGCTGGTACCAGTACCAGATGCTGCATAAGGTTCGGAATTGGTCATTGAGGAAGTGGCGCATGAAGTACCAGTTCGCCACCGTACACGGGTAAGGTCCGGGCTAAGAGGCACCACCTGTAACAAATAATGCAGCAAACTGCCACAAATAACTACCTCCCAAACAATACTACATGCATTTTTGCATAGCAACCACGGTGGACCATCGCAATAATTTTCTATGAATTTTCCTACACGTAACTCTGAAGCACTTCATGATGTGGCAAGTACCAACCGCTCACCAATGCAATCTATTGGGCTTCAGCCTGCGGGCCTTATGAATATTATTGACAATTTGAAAATGTCTTCATCATTTGGTTTAGACAACATCAATTCTAAAGTTTTGAAACAAACTAAATTTACTGGTCCATCATTCATATTCTTGACTGAAGCTTTCCAGAAATCTTTCGACCAAACAATCTTTCCTTATCAGTCGACAGCTGGGAAGGTGCTCCCATTTTACAAGCCAGGAAAAACGAACAGTCATCCTTAAACAAATGACCTATATCTCTAAAACGTTTTATTGTAAAATGATGGAACATGTTATTGTAGACACCCAAATTCAACTTTCAAAGTCTGAATCCTCAAAGCTCAGCGCTGCGGAAGCGCAGAAAAAAGCAGCCCCGCTATCGCATCATTCCGAAATTGTCCATGACGACAAGCGCGAGGACAAGCCCGTGACGACAAGCGCCAGGCTACAGCTGCCTGACAAGCATGAGCGGCTGAGTGCCGGGTCAGCCTTTGCCGCGGCATGCTATCGTCATCTATCGTTCGAACTTGGCTCCGCACTTCTTACGGGGCGTTGCCCCCTGACGTACAGCGGGATGCGCTCAGTCTCGATATTGCCTCGATGAAGCTTCGGAATCTGCTTATGAATATCTCGATTTAGGTGCGATTTTCATCATATCTTGCAGAACCTAAGTGCTGAGTGTGCTGAAAATGTCACTGCCTCCAAGTTTGTCATTTAGACAAATGCCCCCTAAGCACTAATAACAAACGTTCAGAAATAAATTGTATTAATTAGTTATCTGAAGCTCCTGTTATTGGCGGAAAAGTATGGCCACCTCACCTAGGAACTCGTCTGCAAAAACGCCACGTTCACTGGGCTCATCGTTTGCTTATAAAGATCTGTAAACACCGTAAACTAATTTACGCCCTTAAAAGTGGAAAAGGTCATACTCTTAGGGTGTGAAGAAAGGGGGTTGACCGAGGGGCCCAATTTTTATTAGTCATATTATAAGACACCAACAAACACTTACACCGAGGACAACATAGGGAAAATTACTTATGCTTAATAAATGAAATAAAGAAACGATAAATTGATGGAAATGAAAGAGGATAAAAAAACAACTTGCCGAAGGTGGGGAACAATCCCACAACCTTCGCATTACATGTATTCTCTCTCTCTCTCTCTCTCTCAACGCACGATGCACGGGCGTTATTGCATGTCAACCCCATTAAAAGGCAGCCTCAGCAGCTGGGATTTGAGCCCTCGATTTGACTAATTACATTAAGACACATTGAAATTTACGAATTGGAGCCGCTGAGTTCGCAAGACATTTTAACTTTAAACGAATTCTCAAGATACCAGTTTCGAGGTATTCATTCCTAAAGTAGTATATAAAGGTTATAAAAATGGATAAGGTGCTTCAGAAAGGTTGGCCAACGTTTCGATAGAAGCACCTAACTTAGAAGGACCTAGAAGGACCGCGATATTCCGTTCTCGCTGGCTGCACTAATGGACGCAGGAGTTGAACCAAGTGTGGATGACCCGGGAGCACCTGCTTCCTATGGAGTTCAGAATCGCTATGTAGAGGCGAGAAGTAGAGAGGGTCGAGAGGTTTGTTTACAGAGCTGAACACAGTCTCGTTTAAACAACCTCCCACGCGGTGGTTGAGTTTGGCTTCAGGGGGAAGTTCGAGGAGATGCCAATTTCAGTAAACAGCTCGCGTTAGGAGAGAAGATCGGTAAGGATGTCGGGGAATTGGGCCCTTGCGCGATTGGTCCTGCGGAGTGTGTCCGGTTCCGAGATTTGCGACGTTCAATGGCATAGAAGCTCGGTTTGAGTAGTGATATGTCTCTGGTCTTTGAGGAAAATAAAAAGTAGGAACAGGAGGAGGTGGGAAAAAATCGCTCTCACAACCCTTATTTTGGCACAGGAGTGTGAAAGGGCTGCCAAGATAACTTTAGCGTAATGATGTGATGGGCACACTCTTAATGCATCCTATTCAACTACTAACCAGCTCGGTTCACTGCGAATGTATTGGTTGAGGTAAAACTCTCGTGGTTGGAGGAGAGACATCGCTTCCCCTGAGTCTTACCGCACCGCTTATCCCTAGGGTTGGACAAAGCGTGACCGATAACGTCCGCAAGTAATAATAGTAAGAATAAACAGGATCAAACGATATATATATATATATATATATATATATATATATATATATATATATATATATATATATATATGTGTGTGTGTGTGTGTGTGTGTGTGTGTGTGTGTGTGTGTGTGTGTGTGTGTGTGTGTGTGTGTGTGTGTGTTGGGGACGTCTTCTCAGTGCAGGCACTGCTTTTTTCAGCAGCGCTCATGTAGCTCACACGCTCCCGAAGAGAGAGAGAGAGAAGGCTCTTTTGTGTAACCTGGGGCGTTCTGCCGCCAGGTCACGTCAAACCTTTTTCGTACTTTCGGGACGATATATTGATTGAAAGATCTTACTAGTTTGACTTTAAAGAAATATTGGTTTGTATACAACGCTTGCATATGTAATTTTCAGTAATAACTGCGAGCTTCCGACGCAGACAGCTGGTGGTTTAATTTTATCCGCCTTTTTCTTTCTTTTTTTGTCGCTAGGTGGTGCGCCATACGTTAAGCAATCAAAGCGGTTCTCTGGGTGCAGGCAGAGCTCCTTTGGGTGGATGATTGCGGATGAGACTTCCGTTCACACAACCCGCAACTTCAAGAATCTTGCCGCGGTCAAGGAAGCGTTCTTGACTGCGGCTTTCTCCTTCACAATGGAGAGAAATCTCATCCCCTTTTTTTTCCCCTCTACCGTAATGGCCCTAGCGACGGCGGTAATGATGCGACTGGCTGCCGCTTCCGACAATCCAATAGCTTCTACATTCCAGACACACTGCTGACACCAAGCCGTGATGACAGCAGTGTGTCTGATGACACTCACTTCAGCATACGCCAAAGAGGGTGAAGGCGGTAGCCTGTGCGCTCAACAGACATTCATTAAATTACTTGACATTCTCATTCGAATGCGCTGTTCTTATTTCACTTCACTTTCCCTTTATTATCTTAAAGGTTCCCAGGAAGGGGGTATTAAATAAGGGGTGCGTAGCTAATAAAGGAAATCAAATACACAAGGAAAAGATGTTTAGGTACAAGTTTGCTCGCTGGCAAATATGTTAATTATAAAGTTCGAAAAAGTGGATGGGCAGGTGGTTGCGGCGATGTCGTGTGGAAGGCCGTTCCAGTCCCAGGCTGAGCGTGGGAAGAATGATGAGGCCAAAGTGGTAGTGTGCGCACGTGGAAGGGCGACTTGAAGGGGATGACCAATGCGGAGTGAAATGCGTGCAGGAGGACTGTTGTAGGGTGCATGATGAAGTGCACCTGTAAAAGAACCTATGAAATAAGTACATAGTAGCGATACGACGCCGACAAGCCAGGGTTGTTAAGCCGGATTCTGCTTTTAACGATGGTATACTGACATAATATGAATAGCATGAATTAATGAATCTTGTGGCACAGCTCTGTACTGATTCTAGACAGTTTGTTAGATATTTTTGGTTAGGGCTCCAGATGGCAGAGGCATATTCCAGCTTAGAGCGTACGAGTGACTTCTAGGCAAGCAATTTTAAGTTTGGTGGCGCTAGACGTAGATGACGTTTTAAGAATCCGAGGCTTCTGTTAGCAGATGATATCACTCTAGTGACATACGCGTTCCAAGTTAGATTGCTAGACAACGTTACGCCTAGGTATTTGTAAGACTGTGTTAATACTATCGTGACGTTCGAGATTGTTTAAGGGAACAGGAGAGCATAACGTTTTCGATGAAATGACATGAGTTTATACAGCGTTATACAATATCAACTCTAACGTTATACAATATCAAAAAGATCGCCGAAATCTCCCGCATCTAATGCGACGGATCATTAACAAAAAACACGGACTGAGAGATCAACAAGCAACACAGCTCCTGACTGCGCTCGTGTATAGTAGGCTTCTGTACACTGCCCCATTCCTAACAATGACACAAACACAAACTCGAAAACTCCAACTTTCACTCAACATCCTTCACAAGGCCGCCCTGGGTCCATCAAAACACACCTCAAATCAGTACCAACAGGCGCGCCTCTTCCACACATACGCCGAAATAACACAACATCGAGACGGACAAGTAGCGCACTTGTCTTGCATGGAGCATGGATGTGACATCCTGAAACCAGCAGAGATCGCCCATATCCAGTTGACACCAGTTAGCCAAAGCCCTCAGCTACCACGCAACATTGCATTTCCAAACATACCAAAACATATGACATCACACCTACATGACGGTCGCCGTCAAGCGCAAGCAGAAACATCACCACATAGACAAGAAATGCATCACGATATACATGGACACCAGACGCTCTAACATGGGGTGATACGCGTATCCAATGTATGCACCTGAACGGGCACCACCGATCACCCAAAGGGCTGGGCCATTTTCCAACTCTCCCAACATAGCCACTGGAAACTCTCGCAATAATATACACCATACAAGAAGCCTCTCTACTCACTAAGCACCAGTCGAGTAACATCAACCTATTATACCGACTCCAGCAAAGCCACTCGCGGCATACAACACCGACTGTTGGAAACACACCTACATGACATTCTAATAGAAACCTGTAACCGCAAACCGGACATTACAATCACTCTGCGTCGAGTGGCTGGTCATGCTGGGATCGAGGGAAATGAGTTGGTTCATCAACGGGCCCGCGAAATTAACCTCCAGGTGCCCTCGAGTCCCTGGCCAAATCCAACGGCAGTGAAAGACGCTGCCACGCTCAAAGATCAAATAGCTGAACACTACAAGAACATCAGAGAAAACCGCACTATTTTACCCCAACCTCATCCTTCACTCAACACGGAACAAGCACATGTCCTTCGCAAAGTTCAAACGAACACTCTTCTTAATTACCCGACTTATGCTCTACAACTTTGGTTGGTTTAGCGTAGCTTACTGCCCCAACCGCCCAGAGATAAGAGCAGACACAAAACACATTCTTTACTCATGTATCACTGTCATCACTTCTCATTAATTCCCCTCCTTCCTGGAGTGATTGGCTTCACTCGGCTTCGGCGGATCAACAACGGGCTTTAGCGGAACTAGCGCTCTTCTTTACTGGGCCTTAGTGTTGGCCTTAAGAGGAAGCTTTAGCTCGGGTGCTCCTATCTAAATACATGTAAAAGGAGATCTCGTTTTTCTCTGCAACCACTGCACCAAACTTAACGAGGTTTGTTGCACTTAAAATAAAAAAACTTGAAATATAGTGACTGTTGGTTTCGAATTTTTCATTTAGGTCATCAATTTTTTACTAAAAATTGGCAAAAATCGCTAATTCTTAGAAAATGAAAGTATCAAGTTTACAACTCTGTAATTCAGCAATGAAACATGATATCACAATTCTGTGAATTGCATATCATAGTACATCTAAAGCGGGCAAAAGTGATATGTGACACATGAATCTAAAAAAAAAATGTAGTAATGTGTAAATGCAGCTTTTGCAAAACCATCGTACCCAACGAAACAAATTCACGTAATGGGTACGATGCAGATTTTGCAAAACTATCGTACGCAACGTAACAAATTCACGAAATGGCGAGTGGCAGGCGTTCTTCGTCACCAGGACCTGATGGCATCACGTATGCTGCCCTATAGAACATCTCCTGTGCTACTGCCCATCTTTTCAAAACGAAAGACATGACCTCTGCACAGCTCTGAATCAGCTAGATGGAACACCGTTCACCTTGAAGAAGATCTTGGGACCATGGCCTCACATATCGCAGCTACAAAAGGCCACAAAAGCTCTGCTGCGATATTTGAAGGCTACTGGACTGAGTCAGCGTCTGTGATCCGGACTGAGTGACCGAACGATATCCCCAGTGGACTTTCTCTTCTTCCTTTAATCTTTCCGTCCCTTTTCCCTTTCCCCAGTGTAGGGTAGCCAACCGGGCTCAGTCCTGGTTAACCTCCCTACCTTTCCTTTATCATTTGCTCTCTCTCTGCCCTATGCCACCTTGGACATGACGCACGTGATGAGCTGCTCAGCTACGACAATGAGTCTTGGCAGAATGGCGCCGTTCCTAGACAATGGAAAACGGGCCGCTTGATGCCCATTCTGAAATCTGGTAAGTCTCCGCTTAAGCTCTCATCATAACGTCTGATAGCGCTTTCGAGCTGCGTCGGTAAAGTGATGGAAAAAATTATTCTTGCTCGCTTGGAATGGTACCTACAGCGATTCAACATCTATCCGGACGCCATGACGGGCTTTCGACGAGGTCGCTCGTCCATTGACAATGTCACTGACATCGTAACCTGGGTCCAAAATCAAAAAAGCCTCAAGCGCCTATCAGTGGCACTTTTTCTAAGTATAAAAGAAGCATACGACAACGTCGCTTATGAGGCCATACTGAACTAATTTGAGGCTGTTGGAGTTGATGGCCGAATGTATCAATAGATTCGGGACTATTTGACTGAGAGGTGCTTTTTCTTACATACTGAAGACGGCCCAACTTCGGAACATTACATCTGCCGTGATGTGCCGCAGGGGGCAGTGTTGAGCTCCATTCTGTTCAACCTCGTCTTGGTAGGACTAGTGGAGTACCCACCGCGGTCAGTTCACGTCTCAATATACGCCGACGACATTTGCATCTGGGCTTCTGCGTTGACTCGCTCTCAGGTGCGAGCCAGGCTTCAGCGGGCGGCAACCATGACGGCGTCTTATCTCCGAGAACAAGGCCTCAGCGTGTCTACTGAAAAGTGCACATTGGCTGGCTTCACGCGGAAACAAATGTCATCGCATCCTGTTTCAATCAATGGTCAAGCTGTATCTTCTGTTAAGACGCATCCCTTTCTGGGCGTCATCATTGACCGCAACCCATCGCGGAGCCCTCACTGCATCTATCTGAAGAATAAGTTAGTCGCCATTCCTCAGGTCTTTAAATTTCTCTGCGGGAAAAACTGAGGTACACCAGTCCGTTCTATGATGCAGCTCTACAGGGGACTGTTTATCGGACTCCAACGTTACAGCCTACCAGTTTTGTCAAATGCATGCAAGACGAACTTTCGCGCTTTGGAGAGCCTACAAGGTCAAGCCCTACGCACGTGTTTAGGGCTGCCTCGGTGCACGTCAACAGCAGCAACAATTGCCATCGTTGGGGACCATATGATCCAGACACACGTAGCTGCCAACTTTCTCAGAGCGCACATTCGCCATCTGTCAAGGATCCCCGACCATCATTTGGCCTCCCTACCAGCCGAGAGACCTCAGGCCACCTTTTCAAGAGTGATTAACGCCCATAAAGAGTGCATACCGTCATATTTTACACCAGCGACGAAGCCTTCATCTCCCCTGTGGTGCCTACGACAACCTCAAGTGAACTTTGCAATTCCTGGAATTACAAAAAAGTCCGATCATCCATCGCCGGCTCTGAAGCAACTTACGTTCCTATTACTGCACCCGACGTATCATGACCGCATACATATATATACCGATGGTTCGACCTCCCGTAACAGCTCAACTGCCGCATTCGTCGTTCCAGCCAAGAAGGTTACAGTTAAATTCAAATTGTCGCATACGACTACATCTACATCGGCAGAGCTTGCAGCTCTCCATGCCGCTATTATTTACGTCAGCGAAGAGCCAACAGAGAAATGGGTCGTATTTTGTGACTCTAAGGCAGCCCTTCCCAGGTTCAAGTCTGCATTACATCACAGAACTTACGAGCAGATGAGATCTGACATCAGGGAAGTGCACCACCGTGCTCTGGAAAGAGGGCACACCATCATATTTTAATGGATTCCTGCTCACTTCGCCTACATGCACGCAAAAAGTGACAAGATCTCTGAAGTTCAAGTGCCTTCAATTGCCGATTATATAAACTGGACCCCACGCTACGGCTACAAGTGCCATGTAGCGTTTCCCGCGGCGAAGCAACCTTGTTGTATCGCTTGTGGCTGGGAGTAGCGTTCGCGAACTCATACTCCTATCGTTTGGGAATGGCCGAGAGCGTGATGTGCGATTCCTGTGGGTGCGAAAAGACCATCGAGCACCTATTGTGTACTTGCCCCCACTACGATGTACAACGCCTCTCTCTGCGGGAAACTTTACACCGACTGGACTTAAGACCGCTCACCGAGTCAAAGATACTCGGACCGTGGCCACACCCGTCACTGGCACGAAAAGCGAATCGTGAATTAGTGCAGTACTTCAAGTGCACCGGCTTAAGAGACCGTTTATAGTGTCCCTGTGCATAGTGTCCCGCCCACACGCACTCAGAGCTCACTTTCTCCCCCTTTCCTCTTTCTATTCCCCTTTCCCCACCACCAGTGTACGGTAGCAAACCGGATGCTCTTCTGGTTGACCTTCCTGCCTTTCCTGTCCTTGCTTTCTTTCTCTCTCTTCAGGTAATATGCAAATTGAGATATATAATTTTTCCACTTTGAATGATCTAATGGATACCGTTTACGGAGTCACTATATCTGTTCGTGATGGAGAGCTATTCATTTGTAAACTTCGTGCTTATACTTTTTTCGAATTTTTAAAAATTCCTTCAATAAAATTCAGGCCCCAAGTCGTAATTCCGCTTCCAACAGTCACTAGAAGTTAACTTTCTCTCTCAAATGCAGTATATTTTATTAAAATCAGTCGAGCGGTTATCTCATAAAAACGTTTTGCGTTTTACATGTATTTGAATAGGCTGCGTCGGAGTTAGGCCCGAGCTCAAGCTTCCTCTTAAATAACGTATTTTCCTCCTCTCTCTCTCTCTTGTTGCGCGAACCAGCGCGAGACTAGCAGATGGCCACGGTTGCCTTAGCAACGCTCGAGATCATAGTCGCTACCGCGCGCGACCCTCGAGCGAACCACTTCTCCAAGGTTCCACTCGTAGCATACGACGGGTTTGCTTTCAAAATTATTGACAACCTGTGTGGCGACAACAAAATTTGTAGCGATGCCCACCAGAGTTGACGACAATGAAGCGCTGACAGATGGCGTTCATGAGAGCGAACCTGTTTCAACGCGAACCGTTACAGAATACGGCCATTGTAGAGGTTTGCGTGGCGGCATGCCCATCATGCTACTCAAGATGGAAATGTATAAAAGATGAAATAATATTGCGCGATGTGCACGTCCTAGACACACAACATACTTAAACACGTTTACCACAGTTCCAGAGATTCCAAAGACTCCTCTTTTTAGACCCCGCTGATCATTTGAAGTCTCCATCTATTCCGATGATCCTTGGTTATATTAATGTGCCAAGTTATGTTTGAAAAGAACTCAATTGTAGTAACCATAACAAATATGGCAGCAGATAGAAGCGTGGTCGGATGTGGTCCACATGTCCTTGAAAGATATCGTCTTTAGGCTTCGTTGTAAATATGTCGAGGCCTCTAGACCCTGCCAACTCTTACCAGGGCAACTGTGTAACCACGTGTTTCGAAAACTTTTTAGCCGTAATGGAGGTGAATGATCTGCTTTGACTTGATAACTGCCAGCTCGAAGTAGACCAGAGTAGAATAAAACGAACTTTCCTTAGCTGAATTTATTAACAAGTAATTTGGTGGTCTTTCCATAATTCGCATAGATGCAGTGTACCTCCGTTTGATCGAACTAACGACGAGACAAGAGTCTTTTAAAACTTCTCATATGTTCATTCTACGTGATACTACACAGTCCAGGCTATTCCTGCTAACGTGGCGATAAAATGAGCTAACAGACCACCTATGCGAGTTCAGTCAGGAATTCATATATGAGCTTATTTACGCAGGAGGCGCTCGTCTCATGTAGTTCTCGACTCGGACAGGATCTCTGCAGCTGAAACCTGCGCCAGATAATTTTTAATAAAACCTTCGAGCACAATGAAGCGGTGTCACGCACCTGTGTTCATAAGCGAAAAATGCGTTCACAATTTAAAAATTAACCTTTCCATTATTCGATTATTGCTTTATTCACAATTAATTTTCTTGATCGCATCGAATTAGGTTCCCACAAGAGCAAAAGTGGGAAAGCTTTGGCACCAACTTCATCGATTCTCTTGTTCAACAGCGAGGAAAAGAACCAGTCAGAGAGGTAGAAAATAAAAACAAAATGAAGGAGAGAATGTAAACCACAAAAGCACCTGGTTGGCGACCCTACACGCTGTGGAAAGGGAACAGCGCCACTGCACAGTCTGCCTGTTCCGACTGAGACGATGCTGCGCACATATTTCCAAGAGTCGGGTGAAAGCCACTCATGGCCGCTGCACTTCAATTGATCACTTTTATTTTGTGCCGTTCGCTTGAGTAGCGAAAACGTGATTGCTACGTTAACGTTTTAATCTCAGCTGATGCTCAGCGCGAGGGCATACTTTGCAATCTCTAACGACGGTGGTCCTCAACTACAGCACGTGCCCACTATAAGAACTGGGTGGCGTGCACTTTTATTTTAAAATGTTTTCCTCCCCATGAAGCGAAGCCGAGCGCCATTCTTTTCACTTTGGCGACTCAAAGACTAGAGCAAACACGAAAGCGTGCGAAATAGCGCACGCGCATTCGCAAGCCGTACACGCAGATTCAGTAAACTTTGTAAGAAACAGGCGCGAAGTAATGACAAACCGTACAAAAATAAATGAACCTCAAGATTCGTACCACTCTTCCATCGTCACGCCAGCTTATATGAACTGTTCATCGAACGCTACTACCAGCAACTGGAAATAATTAATTAAGCAAAAGGACAAACTACCGTGGCAATAGAAACACCTGGCAACAAGAATTTTCGTTTCGTTTTTGTTGTTGCCATACAATGAGAAATCTGCCGCAAAGAAAAGTAAGATGGAAAGCGGCACGAGAGAAACAGATGCTGGGCCCTGCATACAGGTTCTGTTGCAGGAGTACTTTTGCAAGCAGCCCAGTGGAAAAGCTACCGTCCTGGATGAGCAAAGGCATACGGAGAGAAAAACAATAAAGATAGGCAAAAAAAAGAGACCATTATTCGCGCCGGGAGAATATGTAAATGAGGCATTAATTAACGCACCGCGGTGGCAGCAACCTCAAACGCGACAGATTTATTTGTTTTTACTGCCTTCTTTGTTACTTATTTTTATTTCGGGTTCAGCTTTCACTCGAGAGATGGCGACAACTTCCCGTTGTTATGGTTCCCGGGTGTTCTGTCGATTCTCTGGCGTACAATGTAAGGCCGCCTGGGAAATAAATAAATAAACAAGCAAACAAATGAATAAATAAATAAAACTCTACCTTTAGGCAGAAGGCCCAGCTTGTTGAAGTTCAATTAAGATAGGTCACTTGGTTACAGGTATTATGCAACATGTTTCTTGTCGGTAATTTCTTTATACACTGTAAATCTGTGCTCAAAGTATTTGCTTTAGTAAATTTATTTCGTGAGTAGACATTAACAGAAGCTGTTACTTGTTCCATTCTGCTGCCTCTGTGTCATAACGGGCCGTAGGCCTCCGTCAAGCCTTCTGTGGTTTTTACGTGTACACCTCTGTGTATCGCAATTTTTGTGCTGTATGTAGAAAAAAAGCGACTTTGACATTGATTTTAAGGCACAAATTTAGACGGGACAGAGCCATATACCGAGGACTAAGGCGTAGCGGCGGCGTTTGCATCTTTCGGCACTTGTCCTATGTATCTTTCTCTGTCCCGTATAAATTCTCACCGTAAAATCATGCTCTAGAACTGTTGATATTCACACTGGTGTCTCCATTCACGACGAACTCACGGGGTGCGTTATTCATCTTAGTTGCTGCCGCTTCCGAAACAAACATCACGAATGTACTACATGTACGAATGGTATGTATGTGAATTTTGGTGTGTCAGCATTCACGTTGTTGAACTGTAATTTTGAAGAACTTAGAATTGACACCTATAGGAACATTTCTCAGTTCCGATGTGACTAACGTAGAGGCGCAATATTTGCATACTTAGGAAGGAGAATTATTGGTGACGTTATCCCTCATTTTTGTGTTGTAAATGTTGATTTAAAGAACATTGTATATCAATATTCGTGTTGTTCTTCTAGTGATTTACCATCCTCCATCTGGGTCATCCATTCTCTAGGTATGTCAAGGAGTTTTGCAATTACGTACCTCTGAATCAGCAGAAAGCTCTACTCGTTGCTGCTTTGAGCATCGCCAGTTGTGTGCGCAATCAGATAATAATAACTTTTGTTGTATTTTGTATTGTAATCGTTTTGAAAGTATAATTGAATTACCTACACGCATAAAAGCAACTACTTCTACACTAACTCATATCTGTTTCACATATACGATGAATTACCATACATGTGGAGACATCCCGACATTTGACGCTAGCACCGTTTGACGATCTTTTGTTTCCTACCACAGCATTTGAAACGAACTATATACGCAGAAGGCCAACGCACACTGAGGCGGATTATTGGAGAGAGCCTAGCCTACTTCCGGGCCTTTGTCGCCAGAGCCGACTGCTCTGTTATGACAAATGAATCAGATTCATGTACGTCCTTCGCAGTCTTTATGAAGATTATACAGTCTGTATGACAGGACCTATTCTGAGTGCCGTTTCAGAAATAAAAATAACTCTAGAAAATCATGGAGTCACAGACATTCATATGAAATAACAAAATTTAAAAAATTGCATGTTCGTCCGAAATCTACAATACAAATATTAGCAGCTCTTTCATAAATTTAAAAGTGTTCAGGAACGGACTGGGGTCGGATATTAAGAAAGCTTGAGATGCATAACGAAAAATAAATTTGCGCATTGTGCGGGCAAAAGCCTGCCTGGCCCTTGCTATTTGATTTGCTTCGTCACTCTCGGACATCATTTTCATCTACACCTCAGATTGAGTGAAGGTGAATGCTGCACAGGACTGTTATTAGTGAATAAATTTTATGGCATTTTGTGACTTCTGGTGCATTCAGTACTTGACCAGGAACGAGGTCTAACCTCACCACGTATTTAAGGTCTATATATGAAGATTCCATTTTCGTACAGCCGTGTATGCAACTGAAAATGTTCACATTACAAGTTGGCTTAGCAGACATGCCACTTTTGTACATGATATTGTGAAAAAACCTGTTATGAAAATAGCCTACATTATTAATACGCCTCTCGCACTCATATGCAGCAACATGTTAAGTTCCGGTTGTTCCCCTGATCCAACAAAAATATCCCGTGTCAGTGGCACTTATCAAGTGGCATTGTGAACGGGTGTATTACGCACTTATATGTCTATACCTGTGCTAACACTTCTGGCGCTACCTCGAGAAAAAAGGAATATACAAAAAAACACTATAGGGATTTAAAAATATGCTCTACTGAGGCGGCATTACCCGAAAAAAAAATAATACTTCGTGTTATTCAGCAAAAATGATAACAATCTCTTTATTCAATGGTCACAGAACTGACTTGTGCTACATACTAACATTAACTTGATCTTGAAAGGCATTATGCATTTCGGAGGAAGACGTCGATATAAATCTCTGTGGAAGTCGCACGTAGTGGGAATTATATGGTAGAAAGAAAAACAAGCTCTGGACTATAATTTTGGGCAACATTTGTGAATGGAGCGACACGTTCATCTCACCAAAGGGCAGCAAACAAGACTCACAGCCGCACACGTCATCGTTTCCTGAAGGCGAGAAAGTAGCATTCCCTAGGCGCCCTGTTGATTCGACCTCGTATAGCACAGCGGCGGTTAAAGATTGGCTCAGAACCACGCTGCGAATGCGCAGTTAACGAATACTCCTCTTTTTTTTTTCTTTTACTCCAGCAGCGTCTCTAATTGTCGGTGTTCGATCTTCATTAGGCATGATTAGGATGCGTTTCCTCTTGCAGGTACACAAACTTTGTCACGAAGTAATGCACGCGGTGCATAATTTGCTAGCCTATGCCACAGGAAGAGCCAAGGGAAGGCATGTTCGCAAACGCGTTAGATTGCCGGAGTCTTAAGAGTAATATTATTTCGGGTTTCATTCGGGCCATTCTCTTAGGGCTCATCAACTCTGCTCTCTTATAATTCGTTCCTATCTTTTTACTTAATATTACTTGTACATGGTGCTGTCGGAGGATTGATAAGCGTAGTGCAAAATTAAGTCGGGTGATGTTCATTCCACTACCAAATGTTTTCAGAACGGAAGCGTAATTGAGATAATGCGCTGCTGCCCACTGCGCGACTAAGAGTGTTTCAAGCTTGCCGGTTTCTTTTTTTTCTCTCTCTCTTGCCCGTTTAGTTTATGGAGCCACATGAAAGAAATGTAGGATATGTTCCGAGGCACGGTTTTTTTTCCTTTCATTTATGCACACACATGAGCGAAATTCCAGCTTGCATTCAGAGGCCCAGATTTCGCTTAATTGCCACAACCATTAGCGAGAGCAATTACCTTGCGAAGCTACTGCGACGCTGTCTTAATTGCAACGAGTCTGCGAGGCAGAACCAAGTGGCAGTACTGAAATATCTGCGAGGGACAAATTAGGCAAATCTGTCTAGGAATATTCGCATTCACGGCAAAACTAAACCACCACCCCATAAAGTGCACACTACGGTACAAATATAAAGGGACGTGAGAGTGGTGTTTTGTCACGCAGCATATAGAACATTTCATGACTGCGAATGGTCGGCGCATGTCGTCCTTCTCTAATCTTTTATTTCTCCGTGGGACCACTATTCTTGATCAGTTTCTTTGAATTCGTCCATACAGTCGCTACTCATTGCGCGTTTTCTTGAACCGAAAGTTTCTTCTATAGTATGGCTGTAATCTCATAATGGGAAAATTTCACTTCGTCCTGCTTCCACAGTCAATGATAATTAGCTTCTCAGCGAGAGATGAACATTCAATATGAGATTGAAAAAGCTTGCCGAAGAATACACTGAATGATATACGATACTACCACTGCATGCGATTCTAATTACATTCTTATGAACAAGTAGATATTTATTTTGGATCGTCTTTTTGATTTATGCACTGATTTATTGATGGATAGTACATTATGACAGACCAGTTTCTCTTTTATGACAGAACGTTATGTTTATGCTCTGCACTAATAGACATTATAATTATGAGATAAATTGTTCTTAGAAGAACAATGCTTTATCTCCCAGATGGGAGAATGAAGATACTATGCTAAAAGATGGCACGTAGACAGCGTAAATTTTCGTCATGGCACTGCTGGTGCATTTTGCCAGAACATAGTTAAGTTACGTTATTTAATATCGGACGAGTGAAATGCTAAAATTCCAGGAAGTTCGTCGAAGAATGGATGTACATGATAGAGACGGCTTTTCTTAACAATTACGCCTGAACCGTTTCTAACACGCACGTCCGTATCCTACATTGCTCCCTTACACCTAGACGAGCAGGCACCGAGCCACCCGAGATCTTGTGGCCGAGCTTTTATGGCTGCTCGTGGTGTGTCACGTCCACTACATGAAGCAGACGGTGGCACGCGTTGCTAATTCCGCACCCTTTGTGAATGAGGACCGCTCAGGCTGAGCTTCTCCGCTATTAAAGCTTTCACCGAGGAAGGAAGGAGGAAGGTAGGAAAAAGTGGAGAAGCAAAGGCAGGGAGGTTAACCAGTTTAGCTTAACCGGTTTGCTACCCTACACATGGGCGAGGGATGGGGGCGATGAAGCATGGGGAAGGGGGGGAGAGAGAGAGAGAGAGAGAGCACATAGCACAGCACACATACATCGTCCGTTAGAGTCCATCAATCTGGCATGGTACGTGATATCACTGTCACAGCCGCTTGTCCAATCCCGTCTCTTTCAAAAACCGAAGTAGAATGGTCATTGAAGTCTCGGCCCAGACAGTGCGAGATGCAGATGCCACGGGGACAACAGAGGAGACGCTACCTGTCGAGATTAGGGACTGGAAGCGAACGAGAGTTGGCGGAACAGTTCACTCTGTCGAGTGCAGGCAGCCGAGTGGAGCCCACGATACGACGTATACGTTCCACATGTCGGTTTGCATCTGAAATACGCGCACACTCACATTTATATACAAACAAGGTCGTGCCTAGGCGAGGGAGTTTGTGTCGTGTCCTCTCTCATGCAGCGGCCGCCCTTTTCCTAACATTTGCACTGCGCCATATTTTCGTCCCATGTAATGTGAGTGTGGTATCTGGTATTCCTTTCAAATGACCCCATCTTCATTTTGATCCATGCTTTACTCATTTTTTTTTTCATTGAAATAAATCCCAGGTTCACACAAACAGAATCGCTCAATGTGCGCGGAGAGTTTAATAGACTTTTCTAATAGAGTTTTCCTCGATATAGAGTTTCTCAATAGATTTTCACTCCCGTACGCTGTTTCGCCAGTCATGCCATGAATGTGAGACTCACAACATTTGTGCTTCTACGATGGTGGATCAGAAGGTCTTTACCCTTAATTTTTTTAGCCAAAATACTGCTGCAAATGCGATGTCAACATATCTATTCTCAGCGGTGTACCTTTCTTGTACCGGCTAGGCCTTATTTGCCGGTCGCTCCGCGGCACGGCGCTGCTGTCAGTTGTTGAAAAATAATTATAGGGTATTACGTGCCAAAACCAGTCAGTTGTTGAAGATGGCGGTTATGTTTTAACACGTCGACGGCGTACGAGCGACAGAGTGTGATTAGTTTTCAATGGTGCAAGGGAAGAACGCCCACAGAAATCCACAGAGAAAGGCAGCCCGCATATGAGGAAAGGTGTCTGCCTTTGACAAGCGTGAGGTGGTGGTGTTATGAGTTCGCAAAAAGGCCGTGAAGACTTGCGTGGCAATGGGCGTTCGGGGAGGCCACGTGCGTCGCTCACTTAATTTGGTGCTGCGACGGGACAAATGTCTGAATCGGTGTGAGGACGATGAGGAAAAGTAGTGTAAGCTGTGTAGAATAGTACGTATATTTGTAATTACCTGTATGTACCTCATTTCGCTAATAAAAGATGCGGGCAAAGAGTTTCTGATTCGCCCACGTACTTCAACATGCCACTGCAAAGTGAGATCAACCAGGTGGTTATTCAATGCGCTAAGGCACTGCCGGGAAGCTTAGAAGTGATTTCAAAGGAGTAGCAAAGGTCTGATGACACCTACAGCTGGCATGTGCAGCTGTGTTGCCTCGGCAACCAACGTCGTGGCAAGATTCATACATGTAATAGGAATGACCTTTGGCGCACTATTTATTTAGAACGGTGACTACTGTAAAGTGAAATTCCCGCTTGAAATCCACACATACTTAGTGTCTGTAAAATTAAGATCATCTTTAAAAGCCTTTGTAGAACATGTGCGGCAAACATTGTCGATAACTGTTCAATCAAGAACCAAGTTTAATCAAGAAAGCGTGAAAAAGTCAGCGACAACATCCTGTCCCTTTCAAATACCCTGATACTTTTAGTCATATCATAAGAAGCCAACAAACACTGACACAAAGGACAACATAAAAGAAATTACTTGTGCTTAATAAATGAAATAATGAAACGAGAAATTAGTGGAAATTAAAGGGGATGAAAAAACAGCTTGCCGCAGGTGGGAACAGAACCCACAACCTTCGAATTTCGGGTGGGATGCTCTTCCAATTGAGCTACCGCGGCGCCGTTTCCCATTCACTTTCTTGGGTATTTGTGTGTCCTAGTAGAACCCTGGGAGTGTTAGCCAGCGCCACCACTCACAGACCTTAGCGGCGGACGTGGAACGTCCTTTTTGCCGCAGGCGTCACGAGAACGGGATCTTTTTGCGTGAAGGCAACTGGTCAATAAACCCACATATGCTACCTGAAGGCATCAATGTTGCCGGATTCGAGACCCTCGTTATGTAATAAACGAGAAGAAAAGTGGTTAACCGAGGGGCCCGATTTTCGGGCCCCTCGATGTGATTTGGTGGGCCACTTTAAGTACTTCGTGTAGAATAGTATTTCGCTAGAATAGCAGCTTGGGCTTGTTGGTTTTCCATCCTGCTAGTAACAGCGCAAAATAAAGACAAGGGACGAGACAAGAAGACAGCGCTTGTGGTGTCTTCTTGTCTCGTCCCTTGTCTTTATTTTGCGCTGTTACTAGCAGGAGGGTGTAGAAGAGGTGAATGAGCATTGGCGCTGGACAGCTCGCTGTTAGAATAACAGCAGTTGTGAACGCAGCAGTTGTACTATATATATATATATATATATATATATATATATATATATATATATATATATATATATATGAACAGGCGTTTGTGTAAACCACAGTAAAATTTTTATAGGTGTCTTCAAGAAAGGACTTTGTCAGTTGGCGAACACCTGCAGAGCAGACCGCTATTTTCTTTTTCGTTTCGCACTCAGGTGGACGAGCAGCCAAGGACGGTGGCGCTCTCGCTCAAGCGCCGCGCATTGTCCGACATTAACAATCTCAAGGAAGGATGACGCCATTTTTCCCAGTTGTGACTTCGGTCAGCTGAACAGTCGTTCAAGAAACTTTCTGCCTTCCTGGGTCCGACAGAGATGATCTGTGGGATGTAAGGACCTTTGATCAGCTTGTAGTCCCAGCGGTAGACGTCTGGCTTCGATATAACCGCTATATTAAGAAAAACATGCAGGTAAACAACAAGGTATTATTCCGACTAAACAGCGTGCCACAATAAACCGGTCGGGCACAAAGCACAAATAATTAGTGAGAAATATAGAATTTGAACTACACCAGCTGTAACTTCTTTAGTACTGAACAACCTCCGTGTTTACCACATTAATGTCAGATTGTACATTTTTGTAAACAAAATATTTCAGGGTGCTCAGTAATAGACATATCAACGTTCAAGGTGAATTCAATCACCAAATGAAGAGAGCGTGTGCAAACAGATTTAAGCGCACTATAATTAATCCCAAGCGTATATAATCACAAAGCGTTCTATTGCTGCGTCTCACGCATACACCGATTTCTGCATTGACGTCAAACATTATCATAATGCAAAGAAGGGGTAAGGCGTGCAGACACGGGCACAAAATCAGGTACACGTGCCGTAAACATGCATGTGTACCCGATTGATACGTGGTGCTACCTTTCCAGTGCACGCGCAGATGAGTTTCGTGTCGTCTTTCCTTTTTTCGCCTCAGTGCTTCCTTCAGTTGATAGTGGGCGTTCGTGTTGTCCACTTCTCACCTCGTCTCCTTGTCTGCACGGCTTACCCCTTCTTTGCGTCATGAATCCTTAGCAACTCGCTCAGCTTTCTGTCGTTCTAAGACATTATCAGTCAGTCCGTAAGGCCATCAGCCTATGTTTGCGCAAAATGAATCAGAAACAGCTGTGTATAAGTCCGTAAAAAGGGCCACTTTAGGAAGAGGAAAGCGAAAAATATTTTTTCTAGAACATGTGAAATGCTAGATGTCGTGGGCCCGAAATGGTGGTTCAGTGCCTATGACGTCCTGCTGCTGAGTATCATACGGTTACCTGTCGTCTTTGACGAACCATATAAGAACGTGGCGATGATGTTTTGCCAAGAGTTAGGGCACCGCAAACTGCGCAAGGAACCTGACGGCCCGACTTTGATCGGCATCTCGTCTGATCAGAGACGGGGTGGGGGGGGCGCACTAGGCACGTGCCCCCACCCCACCCCAGAAATTTCTTAGTATGTATCCGTAGCATGTCCTGGGCTTTCTCCGCATCACTGGTTAGTGTTAACTCGAACATTTATCCTTTGGCAAAATGTTTCTGACAGCAAGTTTCACGCACCATTTCTTATTAAATTGACTCGCATGTTGATGTGGACCATTGCACCTATTTAAATTTACTTAAATTGTAGTTGCTTGTTGATTATGAGAGAACAGAATGGTAAATATTAAAGCGAGAAATTCGCGATCTTAAGTATGTCTGTTATAAAACATCGAAATGTCGAGTAGCTAGAGTCATATATTATATGTCAGGTAATAGATAGTTAAATAACGCGTTTCTGCGCTCAACCTAGCAATAGGGAAGACGACCTTCAAAAACGCTACCCGGACTAATACATAAGCAAGCAAAAGCAGATCTACCAAGTAGAACGCTTTCTCCGTGTTCGAATGCACAAACATATGCGAAAGGGCTTCGGCTTTAAAGGTCGCTAGTTTGTGATTTCCGCACCGCCGAAACATTGGCTTTGCGCCTTAGGCGGCGTTCAGCACAAGGCGCTACCTTCTCTTGCCGAAGTCGCCAACGCTACACATTCTTTTTCAAAGGGAAACACAGATCTCTAGGTGCCCTGTAAAGAAAGGCACAGCTAGAGTGTGCCTACGTGTCCGTCTGTGAGTGCGTGCGTGCGCCTCAATATTTTTCTTCATGGAGGAAAGAAACAAAATAGGAGAGGCATTGGCGTCACGTTTTTCAAGCCGGAAGTGCAGCCATGTTGGTGTGTCATCTCCCTTTGTCACTTCAATAAGCTCGCCGGAGCCGATTGGCGCGAGCTTTGTACTTGCATTGCTATGAGGCGCCAGAAGCGTGTGCTGCTGACGCGCGTCAGAGAAAAGCCTCCGAAACTCCTGCAACAGTTTTAGTGAACGCTTTCCCTCTTCCGTGGTTTCTCTTAAACGTTTGACTGTTTTCGGCGTGATCATTATGATGTATTTTACTCACCACGCTGTTCTCGTTTGCGATGCCCAGGCATAGTGGCGGGTCCCGTTAGGCTGAAGCTTTTCTTCACGACTTTTCATAGAAGTGCGTGACTATGGGAAAAAATTTTGCAATGCATTGTACAAACCAGTTTTGTAGAGGTTTGCTTTCTATAAATAGAGGTTTGTACATTATAGCATATTAGATCAGAATTTTGATAGCAGTCTGGGTTCCTTTTACGAAAATGAGCAAACTGCTGAAAACTTTAAAGCAACGCAAACAAGATTATGACTCTAACTTTGCGATGACGATGGATATCAGAATACTGCGAAGCATTATTTAAGATGTTCAGAGCCAACAAAACCGACTTATATGTGAGTCTGAATTATGCCGCTAAACTTGGATTAAACTTTTGATGAATTCACGTTATCAAGGGAGCGATTTCACGTAGTGCAGTAAGATACGTAGAGTTGAGAAAAATAACACGCAGTTTTGGTGCGAAATTAGGTATAACGTAAACTTGAAGCTTAGGATCTCTCCTTCGTTTACAAAATTCAGAGTGCTTTGCAAGACATTAGAGCCTATTCTGCACAATATCTGTAGAACTTCTGTAGAAATATTTTGGATAATATTATTTTATCGCAAAGAAATCCTTAAATACATACAACTGTTGCTAAAAGACTGCACGTCTACTTTTATGATGCATTTCAACAAGAAAATCAGACTCGACCCCTAGCTTGGGTTACATACACTCTCGTTTATAACAAGAGTTGGGCGCAGCAGTGATAGTTTAATTACTGTCCTTATTTTCACTGCTGGTATTATGATTTCCATTCGCTCGATCCTCTTCCCCTGCATATGCGTGGATGACGCACTCTGCAGAACATTTGTGCAGGCTTCCGAGAAGTTCACCTTTGTTGCGAGTGCCCCTCACTTTTTATTTTTTGCTTCCCGTTTGATGCACATGACTCATGGAAACGCAGCTGTTTATGAAATGCGATTCCCCTGAGTCAGCGGAGCGTTAGTTGGCGGACATGCTTCCGCGGACTGCTGCAAATGCTATCCCCCAGTTTGCATGCATCATCCTCACATGCAGCTTTCATACTTTGGTCGCCGACAGAGGTTCAGTACAAGCAGGCGTGCATGACAGTTCATAGCATTTGATAGTGAAACCGTGCATTTCGCAGCTGGTATTCACTGAGCGAAAGGGAGCTTGCAGCCGGTTAGACGAATGTCAAAGACAAAGAATGCCAGAAAACACAGTTTTGGTGTCTTCTTTATTTACTTATCACCAGAAAGACTTTCTGCAGACCCGTTGTTCCTTTTGAAAACACTGTTAAGGTCCTGCGCATCAAGTAAAAGGCAATTTCGTTCCAGAAACTCTTTATTTTCTAAACGTAACTTGAGGATCTAACATATTTGTTGTAGTCACTGTACGTTAAAGGGGTATGATCCTGGGAAAACAGACGACCGAGAAGCCAGCTATAACAGTAATAAAAACCTTCAGTGGCTAGAAATGTTTAGAAAGAAGAAAAACAAAGGTATTACGACAAAAATGCGAAGGAATAAAATATGAAGTTATTCAGGCATAATCTCTTTACTGCATGGATAGTCAGAACAAGACACGTGCACAGGAAGATTGAAACTCGCAGTTAAAAATTTAAATATGAGGTTGTATGAGCGAATATCACGATCTCATTATGAGGCACGCCTTAGCGGGGAACTTTGGATTAAATTTGATCCACGGCGAACTTGTAACGGGAACCGACACCTTTTTCAAATCAAAAGGGCATTTTTTTGCATTACACCCCCATCGACATGCGGCCTCGGCGGCCGTGAGAGCACCCGCAACCTCAAGCGCGGCAGCGCAACGCATTGGCCACTGCGGCACCGCTGCAGGCGAGACTTGATAGACAGCGGGCGAACAACAAACGTGGCTGAAGCCGACGTTTCGACAGGGGGACTTGTCTTCGTCAGTCACTGGCGAAGACAGGTGTCCTTGTCGAAACGCTGGCCCCAGTGACGTGCGTAGACAGAGGGCGATGTACCGTCTTATACCGATTTATTTTATTTTTGCCGTTATGGTGTACTTCACAAGGAGCACCAGCGCTTCCAGACTCCTGCTCGGGTTAAGGAGTTCACAGAGACGGCAAACCACCCCTGTTTCACTTGTATTATTGCGCCTGCTTTACACTGACACTGCAAGGAGGAAAATGTGGCTTGATTTGCTTCAACACGAAGCTCACTGTGCCCACCATACGGTGCACAAGAAGCGTGCTCTTGCACACATAGAGAATTACGCACGCCAATATCTCCACTTTTTTTATTCCTAAAATAACCGAAAAAAGCAATGAATAATTAATGCAGTCAGTGCGAATTCAAAATTCAAATTATTCAAAAGCGCTGCGACGTTTGAAAGTTCGATAGCATTGACTATCTCTAGTATAATAACGTTTCAAGCGCTAATAAAGCTCAAAGGAAAACGCTTCATATGCACCGTACGCGGTTCCAATCACTCACCAGGAGGTAGATAAGTTATTGGAACACCAAGTTGGAAATACCGGATAAGTATAGGTCAGGCTGTGCGAGAAAATACACGCGGCAAAAAAAAAAATTAGCAGGGGAAGGCTAACCGTTCTGCAGGCGTTCACAACAAAGTTTCTGAGGCTCCAAGTCGCCGGCGCCCAAGACGACCGAGACCTCGAGACGCTAAATCCTTGAAGGAACCAAAATAAAGTTTCTCTCTCTCTCTCTCTCTCTCACTCACTCACTCACCGAATACAATACAACCATGTTTTTTTATGTTTCAGACGCGCCACATGTGAGTAGCGCCAGAAGCGGCGAACACGTAAAGAATGATTGCCCTCCCATTCGTCGCCTGCCTCTTTTAGAGATAATGTGTGCAGCTGAGGCAGCACCTATAACCTTTTTAGTGTCTTTGGACTCCGGCACTGGCAGAGGTGCGAAAATACCAGTCGTCAGCGATGGGCTTCACGGAAGCGTGCGGGGACCGGGTGCAAAGAGCGTCGTTGATCTGGCTGAACGTTCTGAATCGTTTCTCGAGAGTGGCGTGAACCTCGTGCAAGTGCAGCCTAGCACCTGCGCGCCTCGTGGCAAGTGGAGAAGAGCAGCGGTGCAGTAACGATCGCCACTGTCGACTGCTGCGGGCAGTTAAGCTTTTCAGAAAGCGCTAGCATAGAAATGGAAGCCATTTTCTTCTAATTATCGCAACAATCACCATCATGGAAGTACACGTCGTGAAAACAAATTCGTGGCCGTGAATGCTACCTTTTTTCTTTTTGGTCACAAAGCACGATTTAGTGAAAATCATACGATCTAAAACAAAATTGCTGGCACATTACGAGTGTTAACTAACGTGTCTTGCCAAGTACTTAAGCAGCGAGCTTGTACCTCCCCTCTTTATGCCAGCTGTAGAGTGAATAATCTAATGGCAACCAGTGATGAAAAGCTGCTGGAGAAGCACAAAATAAGCATAACCATTTGACAAGAGTGTTCTACGATGCACTACGAAAATGAATTTGACCTTTTCGTCGCAAGTCTCATGAAAGGGGAACAATGCATAATTCTGCGCGCTACGTTTTTGCACACACCTGCTACGGTTATTATCGGGACTGGCTTGCACAGCAGGGAGCACGAGACACAAAATGAGAACAGGATGACACAAATTTGTCGCCGCGTATATAGCTAGTGCGCTTCTTGTGTGCTGGCTATAAAACGCAAATCGTGCGCTTCTACACTAGGACATCAGTCAAAGTGACGCTACGGCGTTCCTTGTTTATATATATGTACTCGGGCACATGGGAAGAAAATATTAAACGCGTACAATTTATTTACCCTGCTACTCGAATCGATTATGCGCTGGCACATCATATCCATTTTTCTATTTAATGGACATCTTTCACTGTCTTCAAGGACACAAAACTGACGTGGAAGTTGTTTCAAATGCTTGACGCTAGGTTCCTTCAAGAGAGCGTTGTTCATATTCGTTGTCAACAACCATCAGGGTGCCAAAGCGTTGTATTTAGTGATTTCTCGGGCATGGTCGGCATCAGGTATGCTTTGAAGTACAGCTGGCTTGCCTAGCCACCTCCCCCCCCCCCCCGCGATTTGTTGAACGTAAGTTTCTCACCGAGTAGACAACTTATAAAGCAGTGTATGTTGACCGAGAAACCATCACAGGGAGTGAATTAACGTTGAGTGTAAATTAACTATAAATCACGAATAAAATGTTTACACGTAACGTCGGCTCATATGTATCCTTCTGTAAAATACAGACCAACACAAATGTCTTAACTGAATAGCACATGATATTCAATGGCCTCTGATTTTTTTATACTTGTTATATTCTTGCTACCACATTTTTCATCCACTGGCCATACGTTACTTGGAGCCGTATAACGTAAAACTATTTCAATATGTTTCTATTCCCATCTCCTGGCGTCAAACTTGCATAACCGCTGAAGCAATCATCGGGCGGTCACCCGCAGGTTTGTCTGAACAAACCAATCAAATGCTCCCCTCGTTCATAGTAGGTCGCTTTTGTTTGCTTGAAAAACGAATAACATTGCCTGCACTGAGCGGCTTGTCTTATCTAATTGACACGCAAGAGGCGAGGAGCATGCTCAAGTGGAGAGGGCTTCTATGGGGCCGAGGCACTGCAATGAAAATCGATAACCGGATGAAGAGGGTGGTGCCGGCGTCTGCGATTGGTCCGCTTTCTCTTGCTTAGCTTGCGGTGGCTCGTCGACAATCGCGGCGACATGCAACAGAAGCTTAAGAATGCTAAAACGGAGCCTCAGCAAAGATGAGTTGACAGAACAAGGTCGTAAACGTGCCGAATATTCTTGAAAACGTTACGCAGCCACGCAAAAAGTATTATTGCACGCAAATAAACCCATGCTCTCCGGCAGGGGCGATTAGCCAGTGCCGGAGCGATCGGCGGCTGCCATCTTTTATTCCTTTCGCAACGGGGCAGCCTGCGGCTGTTCAGAAGAAAATTCAGTTTTGTTCGGCATATTATTGCATCTTTAACGCGTACGCGTCACTTTGACGCGGTAAGATTTTGCGGTTTTGTGACGTCGCGTGAGAAGCAGGTGAAGTGGGTGCAGCTCGAAAACTTTTGACCATTAACCGAGGGATAATGGCAAAAAGGCGTCGAATCAGAAATAACAATTTTTGTTTTGTTCGGTCAAATTATGCGTGATCAGTGTGTACACATCATATCAGATGGGGAGCTATTGCGGTTATTGTGACGTCGCGTGACAGACAGGTGAAGTGGGGGTGCTCCAAAAGAGTTTTTGACAAATCGCGCGGTGGACGGATTGCAGGATTGCAATAGAAAAGTTTGGAATTGTTTTACGTTATAGCGCCCTTGGTACGTGCGCATTCTTGGCCAATCCTCCAGAAGGATAATTTTATTTATTTATTTATTTATTTATTTATTTATTTATTTATTTATTTATTTATTTATTTATTTATTTATTTTAATAGTTTCATGGTTTCAGCGGGACGTAACAGAAGGCAATGAGGAAGAAATGGTTGTAGTCATAATACAGCAAAAATAAAACATTATGAAAAACATCAAAAAAGCACAATTTTACGCGAAACGAAAGAACGCAACAGGTAACCAGGCAGATTATTCAAATACATAGTTTTGTGTGGCGGTTTTAAACAAACAAGTGTCAGAAATATTGGCGACAGAGGTAGGCAGGTGTTTCCAATCGCAGGCCGTCTTCGGTATAAATAAGTAGAAATACGCATTCGTCCTGCATTATCGAATGCGTACCATATGGCGATTATCTGTGCGAGGTGATATGAATGATGGTTAAGAAAGAAGATCACTTTTTAGTTGGTGATTAGGGTAATAAATCTTGCGAAAAAGTAGCAATCGGGAGAGTTTTCTACGGACGGAAAGACTAGGACGGTTCAAGGTACTTTTCATTGGAGTTCCGCTAGCAGTGCGAATGAAGTCAGAGAATATAAAACGGGCGTTGTGATTCTGTACTGTTTCTAATTGATTAGTAAGGGATTCAAGGCCAGGTCTTATACCGAGCTTGCGTATTCTAATTTAGATCGCACTAGGGTTTTGTAAAGTAGTAGCTTTAACGAAAATTGAGCCACAGAAAAGTTACGGCTCAAGTAACCATGCATGCGGTTAGCTTTGTTAACAATATGATCGACGTGAAGTTGCCATGAAAGATTATCAGTTATATGAACCCCTAAATATTTATACGCAGTTACTCGTTGAAGTATAGAGCCATAAATATGATACACACTAAGGTTCACGCTAACAGATCTGTGCGAAATACGCATACATTTACATTTGTTAGAATTCAGTTTAATCAACCAAGCGTTACACCAACTGGACACTTTATCTAAGTCACAGTGTAGTATGTGGACGGGTCTGAAACGGAAGAGATCACTCGGCAAATAACACGTTCATCTGCAAAATGTCTGGTTGTTGAGTTACCAAAGTTTGGTAGATCATTAATATATATTAGGAACAATAACGGCCCCAGCACCGAACCTTGAAGCACGCCTGAGGTAACAGAACATGGTGAAGTATCAGCGTTATTAGCAGTGACGAATCGAGTTCTGTTACGCAAAAAAACTCTGGATCCATGAAATAATGCTAGGGTCAATGTTCAGTTTGCTGAGCCTTAAACAAAGTAGTTCGATTTAATTCAATTCAGCTTTATTCAACCTCTGTCAGATGTTTGGAGCACTGACAAAAAGCCCGAAATGGCTTGACTGGGTCCGTGCACCATAGCATGGCATACAGTAGCATCAATTCCGTACAAAAAGCACAGGAGAAAATCAACTTGCAGAAAATCCAAGAACTACAGAGAATACAAAAACAATGCAAACAACAGGCAAATATGTGCATAAAGAAAATCCATGAATATACAGAAACATCGTGGGAAATTCACTAGATCAGAAACGAGGAAAAAAGTACAGAAAGTACTAGTGTTTCAACAAAAAAGTGAACGATGGAGAGTTATACATATATGTTGCGTAGCTGATTGAAAAAGATCCATTCTATATCCGTGCCATTTTTGGCCAACTCATTTAACAAGGTTGGTAATATGTACTTAAACATTTGCTTACCGTAGGTTGTGCGGAATCTATCAACTTTCTATGTTTCGGGTTAGCGTGTGTTGTATGCAGGGGAATTTTTTTTGCAACTTCGCCAGTGATTTCTGAAGGTTATTTTTCTTGTTTGTTTCCAGTTTATGTTGTCGAAGTAGTCTGAAATTGTATAGAGATTGTACGTTTACAAGCTTAAGCTTGTTAAACATGTCCTGTGTGTGACTTAGGTAAGGAGCTTTAAAAACAAGGCGTATTGCACGCTTCAGAAGTGAAAGAAGTTTTTTTATATTTTCTTTAGATTTTGTTCTCCAATCTAGCGCACCATAGTTTAGCGTAGAAGAAAATAGAGCATTGTAAATATTGTTAATAGAAAGAGGGAATGTAAAGCAATGTGGACGCATGGGGCCGATTACCTTGGACGGTTGTTTCGTTAGGTAATTGATGTGAGCATCCCAGGACAAATTATTGGAGAAAATCACGCCAAGGGTTCGGAAACTCTCTACAACTTCTATTTCGAAATCGTTTAGCAGTAGTCGTGGAATTTCGCAGAATTTGTTTCGTATAGATGAAACAAAACTGCTTTGGTTTTACTAATGTTTAGCTTTAATCCATTATTGTAGCCCACAAGTGAATGCGAAGAAGTGTTTCATTTGCGCGAAAATATAAGCATGCGATATCCGAGCCGGGAAAAAATAGGCTAGTATCATCAGCGTATAATATATACTTGGCGATATGATCAATGTTAACAATTGGTGGTTAAGAAGACCAAATCCGTTCGGTAAATCTAAGAATATGCAATGAACGAATAATCCCTTGTCTAATGTGCCAAATAAGTCATGGGTGAAGGAGACGAGCTGCGTCTCACACAAGAATGATTTACGGGAACCATGCTGATGAGGAAAGAAAACGAATGATAGTCAAAAAATTTAACCAAATTAGGATATATAATATGTGCAAACATTTTACATGGGATACTTGTTAACGATATCGGTATGGAGTTGGTGGCTCAATGAGTATCACCAGAATTCAATACTGGCAAAACCTTGCCCACATTTCAGTCCCTGGGCAACTATCCCGAGTCCAGCGATTGCGTAAACAGTTCGCACAAGTAAATGGAAGAATAAACAGTTGCATTCTTTAAAAATTTAGAATTGATGTCGTCAATTGCTGAAGATGAGGAAACCTTTAGAACACTAATTAATATTTGTACACCAAGACTTTCAAATACAATTGGGTCCGTCAAAGGATTCTGCGCCGGGCGAAAACAGGCGATGGGAACAGATGATTGCTGAAGAAAAGCTTTACAAAACGCATCATTACGCTCTTCAGGACCCTGTGATGGAAGAATGGCAGCGCCGCTGCTGTCGTTAAGAGCTAACGTTTTATGCTTGGAACCAGCAATGGTGCTCCAATTTTTTTTTGAAGTAATTAATAAACAATTACGGAAGCGTGCTGCGCTAAAATACATGCTTCGCGTCTTTCAATGCTTTCTTATATTCCGAAGCGATGGCTCGATATGCATCCCAGTGATAAGGACAATGGCTTGTTTTGGCTCTGCTAAAAAATTGTTTCTTGTTATTTAAAAGACGTTTTAATGCCGCAGTGAACCATAGAGAACGATGCTTGGCTGATATGACACTTAAAGTTATGTATTTATGCATAAGATGGTGAACGTTTTCTTTAAAAATCTGCCAATTCCTTTCCACAGTACGGTTATTAAAGTTTGGCATGTGCTCATCTAAAAAAGTCCCTAGTTCTGCATTTATCGAAGGAAAATCTGCTTTCGAGTAATCTCTGATATATTTGGGATCAGATCGCATACGCCTTTTAGTACTTTTAAGCTCAAACTGAATGAAGGAGTGGTCACTGAGGCCCGGCAGAAATGTCAGTGAATTAACTATATCGGGAGACGTAGAACAAAATCGAAGATACTAGCGCAAGTAGGTGTGGTACGGGTCGGCTGGGTAATTAGCTGAAGTCTGCGCACAGATTTATGAAGCCAATCGTGTCAGATGATGAATCCAGAATGAAGGGTAATGCACCAGACCATTGTCTCAGTAATAAATGCAAGGAGCACTAACTACTCCTATACATTTAGATATGTGTCGCACTTTCAATAATCTTTCCTCGACAAGCACCAAACATTGCCTTCATTCTCGTGATCGAGCTGACAGCTAAAGCCAAAGACACCATGCACCTGTCTTGTGCTACCATTGCTACTTCGCTAACTCAAAGCTTCGCGTCATTTAGATAGCAACACTGCGTTGGAACTGCGTGGGTTTTTCTTCGTGTTTTTTTTTTCGACCATAAGACATTTCGTAGAACTGTCGACCTTCTCTCACACCGTGGCTCATAAGATTCGCAAAAAAAAAAATTACCGTCAAAAATCTTTTCTGTGGGATCTAGGAGACTGTTAGTAAAAAGTAAATATAAATGTCACAGCAACTTACATGTATTCGGTTCTCACATTTGACTAGACAGAGCAAGTTAACGGCCACGAAATTATCAGTAAACGTGGCTGCCAATCAAAGGAGAGTTGATAGGCTCTCATTTCGAACATTTAGAGTTACTAGAGTCGTTTTTTCAAGGATAAAGCGCTTCAGTTTCTATTCATTTCACATCGCAGCTTTGCGCAACGAGCGTGTTCACTAAATGAGTAATCAAAACTTCATATTTTTCTGTACGAATTGTGCAGAACTGTAAAATTGTGCATACATACTAAAAAAAACTGCGTGGAAGTTAGAAACAATACTAGCCTTTTGAGACCTCTTATTATCGTGGTCACTATTTTCACACAACAATTTCTGGGATAAAAATGAGAAACCACTCGTAAAAGAGCATCTTCAAGCACTTGATTTTGCATTCATGCACTCAGCATCAAAGCATTTGGCAGCAGCTCGACACAGAGCAAATATAATGTTTGAGTAAATGTGTTTCTAATTTTTTTTAAGATGCGAAAAATGCGATAATTAAGTCATTTCCTGGGGATCCGTTACAGACCGAAGGCGTACATTTCAAATTGGCTCGAGATAGAAATTATACAAATAATTAAGAAAGCGAGACTAATAAGTATTTTCACCGAAAGATAAAGCCGATTGGTTGATGTCTCAAAAGACGGCACCCCCGTAATCTCAGGCGTTCAGAAGGGGTTCAGACAGGTAAAGAGCTGGCGCGGTTCATTTCTGCAGCGTTAAAAATTCCGGCCAGTTTTATCCAAAAAGAGTGGAAACTTAGTAAGAATCAAAGCGCCCAACCGTAATGCGGTTATCAGATGCCCATGAGTCAGGTGGCTGACTACTCCTCTCCGTAGGATAGGCATGAAATGAGCCAGATGTTGAGTTGATAAGGACACCAATTACTGTCTCGGATTGTGCTAAAGCGTATGCCCATAGGATAAAAAGCGATCTCGAAAAATCTCTGAATCAGAGTCTTCCTTTTCCTTTGTAAAGATAAATCGGAACGCATTTTCTAAAACGCCCTTTCTTTTCCGTTTCTGAAACGACGTGTTAATCGGTTCCGTGATCCATAGGCACGTACTCGGTGGCTCGAGATACCTCCGATGATGATGATGAAAAACTTTATTGATAATGCCCGGCGATTTGGGTGGGGTGGGGCCATAAGCACCCCAGCCTAGGTGACGGCCTCGAGTCCTTGGACCCGGGCGGCTTCCTCGGCGTGCCGGACGGCCCACAGTTGATCGGCGAGGTCGTGGCTGAGCAGGGCCGCCTCCCAACGCGCCCCTCGGTTCGAGACTGCCATTTCTATCCCGTTCGTCGGAGACTCCTGCTGCTGGCTACCGGCGCATGCCCACAGCATGTGCTGCAGCGTCGCTCTGGCTCCGCACGCTTTACAGGCGTCGGACGGATATATGTCGGGGTAGCAAAGGTGAAGGATCACCGGGTTAGGATATGTGTGTGTCTGCAATTGCCTCCAGGCAACCGCCTGTTTCTTGTTTAGGTTGGCGTGCGGTGGTGGGTATTTACATCTGTTCAATCTGTAGTGTTGCGTGATGTCTCTGAAAGTGGTCATGCGATCCCCCCACGTCCACTCCTGCATCGCTCTCGCGGTGGGCGAGACGTCGGGATTGCCGGTGGGCGCCGCGGCTCGGCATGTAAGTCCTCGAGCCGTGGCGTGGGCCGTCTCGTTTCCCGAGAGCGGAGGGTCCGTGTGGGCGGGGGTCCATACGAGGAAACGGTCGTTTTTGCGGCAAATATTGCCCTGTTGAATTTGGAGAATGTGGGCCGCTTCCCGGGAGATCCGGCCGCTAGCATAGTTGCGTATCGCTGCCTGCGAGTCGCTGATTATCACCTCGGCATCCGTGGTGGCCACCGCGAGGGCTATCGCTGCTTCCTCGGCCGCCTCCGTCTCTTCCGTGCGTATCGTCGCGCTCGCGACGCAAGTTCCGCTATGGTCCGTGACTGCAACCGCGAAACCACGCTGCCGCTCGTAACGGGCCGCATCTACGTAGACAGTTTCTTTGTTGCTGCCGTATTTCTTTTGTAAATCTCGCGCGCGCCTGTTGCGCCGGCCGGCGTAATGCGTCGGGTGCATGTTCTTGGGCAACGGCGAAACGGCGATGCGCTCGCGAATCGGTATGGGTATCGCAACCTTTTCGCCCTGCTGTGTGTAGTAGCTGATGCCCAGCGTCTCGAGAATGTGTCGTCCGGTTCTGCTTTTTGACAAACGCTCGTATACTGCGCGATGTTGTGCGCTTCTATTATCTCGTCTAGGGTATTGTGTAAACCCAGTTCGAGAAATTTATCCGTGCTGGTATTGATCGGCAATCCTATGGCACGTTTGTACGCCTTGCGGATGAGGCGGTCTAGTTTAGTTCGTTCGGCCACCTGCCACTTGAGGTAGGAGGCGACGTACTTTATGTGACTGGTTACGAACGCTTGTACCAGGCGGATCGTATTGCTTTCTTTCATTCCGCTATGTCTGTTCGTGATGCGTATCAGTAACCGGATCGTTTCATTGACCGCACGCTCTAGTCTGCGTACGGTTTCGCCGTTGTGGCCGTTGGCCGACAGGTGCAAGCCCAGTACCCTAATTTTGTGAACATGCGGGATGATGGTGCCGTCAGATGTGACTACTCTAATTTCTCTGTCGGCGTGCTCGGCTGCGGAATCGGAGCTCCTGGGTTTGCGACCCCTGCGCGTGGGTCTGTAAAGCAGGAGCTCCGATTTGGCCGCGGAGCATTCGAGGCCCGTGTCACGTAGATACTCCTGCACCCCGTCGACGGCCGCCTGTAAGGTTTGCTCTACGTGGCCGTCATTTCCCTCAGCAACCCAGAGCGTAATGTCATCGGCGTACAAGCTGTGGTGGAGGCCTTCTATCTCTGCCAGTTTCTGGGGTAATCCGAGAAGCACGACGTTAAAGAGCATGGGCGAGATGACAGAGCCCTGCGGTGTGCCCGTGCAACCTATGTCTATGTCTTGCGATTCCAGTCCGCCGATCACTATGCGGGCATGGCGACCCGTAAGGAAGTCCCGTACGTAGTCGTACGTTCTCTCGCCCAGTCCCAATGCTCGTATGCTTTCAAGTATCGCAGCGTGTTTTACGTTGTCGAGCGCCTTTTTGAGGTCAAGACCGAGTATTGCTTTTGTGGATCGCGTGGGATTGTCTACGATGTGGTGTTTGAGTTGAATCATGACGTCCTGCGTAGAAAGGCCACGACGGAACCCCAGAATCGTGTGCGGCAGCATGTCTCGGTCCTCGAGGTAGTTGGTAAGGCGAGTGAGAACCGCGTGTTCCATGACCTTGCCGACGCAGGACGTCAGGGATATTGGTCGAAGATTGTCGATTTGTACCCGTTTGCCCGGTTTGGGGATCATAATTATGCGCGCCGTTTTCCACGAGCTCGGTATCGCGCCGGCATTCCAGCACACGTTAATGTAATCCGTCAGCCGTTCTATCGACTCGTCGTCCAAGTTGCGGAGCATTTTATTGGTTACGCCGTCCGGGCCCGACGCCGATTTTCTGTTGAGCTTGTGCAGTACCGCCCTCACCTCTGCTACGCTAAAGTCTTTATCTAGCTGCACGTTACTCTTCCCCGCGTACGCCGGATGCGAGACGGGGCTAGTTGCCTTGACGTAACGGGTTCGCACGGCTTCTAGAAAGTCCGCGGACGTGCCTTCGTAGTCGTGTACTAGCTTGTTAATCTTATGAGCGTGCGCTGATTTGGTCTCCTCAGGATCCAAGAGGTGCCGGAGGAGGTGCCATGTCTTGGCCATTCCTAGCTGATTTTCCATACCGTTGCACGTCTCCTCCCATTGCGTTTTGCATACCTGCAATGCGTGGACTTCTATGTCCCTGTTTAGCCGTGCTATGCGTCTGCGTAGCGTTCGATTGTGTCGTTGACGCTTCCACCTGTCCTGTAAGCTGCGCTTGGCTTCCCACATGTGTAGGAGTTTACTATCTATCACCTCTAGGTGTGCTTCCTGCGGTACTTCCCGCGTTGCCGCTTCGACATCCCTCCTGAGCGTCGCGGTCCAGCTCTCGATGTCGTCGATAGCATCGCTGCCGCGATTATGCTCCTTCCGGGCTTTGCGAAACGCGTCCCATTCTACCAGCCGATAGTGGTTGCCCTTGGTGCCGTCCCGATGACCGTGGTGATGGTAGTGCGGTCCCACATCGACCTGGATCTCGATCACCGAATGATCGCTACCCAAGTCCTCCTGGGTGTTATGCCACCGCGCGCCAGCGACGTTCTTCGTAAACGTAAGGTCGGGCGAAGTGTCCGCACATACGCTGTTGCCCTTGCGTGTGGGCGCGGAAGGGTCCGTAACGAGCTCCAGCCCCTCATTCTGCGCGTCTTCCCACAGGCGCTTACCCTTCGGCGTTTCGTACTTGTACCCCCACGCCGCGTGAGGCGCGTTGAAATCACCCGCGATGATTAAGGGCCTGTCGCCGGCTGCCTCGCACGCCTTTCGCAGTAACGTGCTAAAGCGGTGTTTGCCTTTAGGTCTACTGTACACGTTCAATACAAACAGACCGCGCCCTTTCGTCGGAATAAGCTCAATCAGCACGTGCGGTATTCTAACGTTCTTGAGTTCGCGTTGCGCCACGGTGAGGTTGCGTCTCACTAGCGTTGCAGCGGCCGGCGGTGCTCCCGCGGTCACGGCCTCATCGATCGCTTTGTAACCGGCCAGCTTGACCGCGTCATTGGTTTCTTGTAATAGGATTACGTCAGGCCGTTCCCGGTTGCGTAGGAATTGTTGAAGATGCCCCCGTTTCCTCCTGTACCCCCTGCAGTTCCACTGCCAGATTGTGAACGTGTTCTGTGTGTTACGCGGTCGTGGGCGTTGTGTTTGTGTGGTGTGTTGAGCCATCGTGACTGTCCGCATTATTATTTGCCGTCCGGCTGATCCTGCACCTCTTCGTCCGGTATCGGCCTAAGGTACGGTTTCCCAGTCGTCCGTACCGGGCGACCCGCTGCGCCCGGGAGCCGCATTTCAATATTGTCTATGCGCGATTGGAGCGTCGCAACCATTTGAGTGAGTTGTGCTATTGCACTGCTCAGCTGTTCGGTTTGCGCGGTTTGCTGAGCGATTGCGCGGTTCAGTTGCGTTGTTTGATGCGCTTGTTGCGTCATCATCGCGTCTACTTTGTCTTCGAGTCTGTCGACTCGCTCGCGGAGTTTCTGCTCGCGCGTTTGCAATGTGGTCTCGGTCTGTTGCGGGTCTAGCGCCTTGCGTTTAGTAGGAGCGGGTTGTGCGTCCTGCGCCTCCATGACTTCCTGCGCGCTCTCGACCGTTCGAGCAGCTGCGTCTGCGGCGACTGGTTTGGTCAGAGGAGGAGGAGAGGGGGTTGCTGGGGCCCCTTTTAACGTGGTAATTTCGTTCTTTAGCCTAGCATTTTCCTGCTGTAGTGTTTTGATGACGGATTCTAACTGATCCAGTCGCTTCTGTAACACGCTTTCTGTTCCGTAGTTGCTACTCTGAGCGCTACTGCTGCTTCTAGTTGCTCCGGGGTTTCTATTAATGGCAGTCTCGGTTCGCGATAGCGGCGCACGAGGTGCGCCTCCGGAGGCGACCGCCGCCCAGCTCACCTGTGGGGGGTTGGATCCTCGTCCATCTTCCGCTGCAGCTGCATGGCTGGCACGGGCCGTCGACCTGCTGCGAGGCCTCACCGAGCGGGGGCGGGAGCTGGTGCGAGAGCGGGCTCGAGAACGAGTGCGGGAGCGAGTGCGGCTACGTGCACGGCTCTCCCTCGAGGCCGAGCGGCTGTCGGCGCTAGCTCGTCTCTGTGTGGGGCGTTGTCGGTAGCTCTCCTCTCTGCAGTCGTAGGTGCTGCTGCTGGCGTAAGCGGCCTCAGCCTCCTCGCGCATTCTGCGTTCCCATTGTCGTCGCTTGACTAGGTACGGCGTCTTGTACCTGGCTTTGCACTTGCGGTCCCCGGTAAGGTGACCCTTCCCACACAGTTGGCACACCGGCTCGCACCGATGGTCGTCGGGTGGGTTGCTGCATCCGCACCCGCGGCACTTTTTGTCGTTCGGGTTGGGGCACACGTCGGTCCTGTGTCCCAGACGACCGCACTCGTAGCACATGTCGATTTGTTTCTTGTAGAGAGAGCACCTCATCAACATCCCGCCGTAGTTCACGTAACGGGGCACGTAGTAGCCGTCAAAGAGGATGACCACGTTGCTCGTGTTCCCCATGCGCTTGGCATGCAGGACGTTCGGGTTTCGCTGGTTCACGAGACTTCTCACGACGTCCGCCGGCTTTTCGTCTAGCGATATGCCCCTGATAACACCTTTGGATGTGTTCTCCGGAGCCGCTCTGTAGGCGCTTGCTTCGAACTCGCGGTCGCCAATGCGCAGCTTGCAAATGCTGCCGTATCGTCTAGCGCGATCTTCTGACGGAGTGCTCACCACTATCACGTTTTGGCGCTCATTGAGACAAACGCTGTCCTCCTCAGCTGCCTCGCGTCCCACGCCTGCTGCGTTGCGTATGCAGCAATGGACGCGGTCCTTCTGGTACTTCGACACGTTGATGCCGTCCCGGGGCCGCACGATGATCTTGTAGTCGTCCGTGGGCAGGTTGGGCATTCGGCTCGCCATGGTGATCTTCCGAACGTAGTGCGTCGCTTGCTTTATAGACGCCGCCTTCTGGGAAGACGCTGTCGCGGCTTGCTGGTTCGTCGCAGGGTCGGCGTCTCCCGCCGCCTTCTTGGTGTTACGCTTGATCTCGCACCATCCCTGCTGTTCTCCGAGCTCCGTCGGCGATATTTCCTCCCCGTCGACTTGCACGACTTCCATCTCGGAAGCCGACGCAGCGGATCGGGGCTCCGCTGACGCTTAGGCCTACCGTGCCTTGTCTACCAGCCTGGCTGTCGTGCCGACGTGGCGACGCGGAAAATCTTCGAAAAGTGGCCGGAAAACGGGCTCACCTGCCGAAATCTGGTATCTAGAGAGTCCGTAGAACTTTCGGAAGCAGCTGGGAATACCGTGAACAGGATAGTTGTAGATAATTCGCCGAAAAGCATAGAAAATTTGCGGAGCCGGTGCGACGCGCGTCCGCACTCCGTGGCCCCCTAGCGGCTTCTCGAGATACCTCCGAATCCAAAATTTTCTGGGAAGCACGAAGCTCCCCCTGCACCCAAATCTGTCCTTTTTACAGGCCTGTTGCCCACATCTGAGGTTTCCTTTAAGTTGTGCCTAACTATTAGGCCGTGTCCATATCTGACCTACCAGCTTAGAGTCATCAATTAGTGCAAGACGCGTCTGCATAATTTGGAACCTATTCGAATGTTATCATTGATCCTATCTGTCACCTACGTCCTCGCAGGAACTGTTGCAACAAGATTGTATGCGCAACGTGAATAGTGTTGTACTTTCTGGAAGGTGTGCGAGTACGAACGATTACGCTGTAATCTTCACAGAGTCATGGTGTAAAAATCGACAAGTTTGACTCGCACATCAGATTTCGGTTATCGACGAGCAGGCTCGCTGCTATCAATACGATTAGTGTTATTTTTTTTGCATGTTTACCCAATAAACAGTTCGATTCGTGACTTGCGTTGTGCCACTGGTTGCTCGCTATCACGACAAGCTGACAATACCTGGTAGATCTGGTAGTGCCAAGCAAAATGCTAGTTGCTTTGTAAACGCCACCTGTTCCGCAGCCTGCAGATGATTTCACAACCTACTTCAAACACTGACGCAGTTTAGGATGTAGCTTTTCATGAATTTATAAGTTCTACATAAAAACCCACACAACAGATTAATGTTAATTGCAATAATGTCATCAAACAAAGGCGCTCACACAGAACAATGAACTATATCCATAGAACGTTTTACTGGAGTGTTATTTATAAGAGGTTGCTCGTCAAGCTTTCAGCAACAAAGCGCAAAGGCTTTATCCGGCAGGCGCATGGCCACCTGTTATAAATGCGCGTATTTTTCATGATTACGCACGTGGCTGACTGAATGGAGCGACAGACTGCTCTGTAGTAATATTTGAGTCAGAGTCTATGCACGGTTATGCAATTATGAGTGCGCCTATTTGTTGTCTTTCTTGTCCCGTACTTTAGCGCTGTTCCCAAGTTTGCACCAACAAGCGAAACGTTCAACCATTCAGCAATCATGTCTGATTGACCTTGTCGTGTCCATGACGACACAACAGCACAAGGATGTATTCACACCGTCAGTGTTGATACATCTGCTTTTATTCATGTGCTCTTCGCTACATCTGGATAATAATAATGTCGAGCTGCCAAGCTCAAGAACGATATCAAGTATGGACAGAGTTTTAAGCAATCACTGAAACCCATATCTCTCTGGTTGAAAGCTTTAATGTCTCCGACGATAGACGCCATTTGATCTCGTTTCCTTCCACTCCACTCACCTAAAGCCATCAAAGGTATGTGGGCCAGCTTAAGTGCACTAAATACCGGATTGATTAACCTAGGACTCTAGGATTGAAGTTCCATTGTGAATGTGCTACCTTTAACACCACAGATCTAATTTTTGGTACTATACTCGTCGACGTCCATTTCTGTCTACTCCATATTTTCAACTTCGACTGTTTGGGTTCAGTCTCCAAAACCACAGGCGTGGCTCATAGCTGAACATTCGCGCCATGCTGGCACAACACTTCAGACGAGAGACAGAGGCGAAAACGGGTGGTGAACGCAAAGTGCGCTGGCTGACTTTTTCTCGTGGCTGCCTTTCTCCTCCTCCCTCACTCTCCTCTTCCTGCCTTCCCAACTATTGAGTTTTCGACCTTTAGAAAGTGCTTCGCAGAACAAACAATCCAATTCGTTTCCAAACGCCTCGACGCAAGCCAAATCCCAAAAACCGCATAACAAAGAACGTGCACGCGCGCGTGAAACAACGGCGGCCACACAATTTGCATACGATTTGTGAGGGGAACTAAGAAAGGCAGAGGGGCGAAGGTTAGCGTAAGTGGCTGCAGCAGATGTCAGGTACAATTTGATACCGTAATTTCACCATAAGATTGAAAGCTTTCTTTTGGAGTGTGTGTTTCTGTGTGCTGAACTCTAAAGGGGAAACGCGAAAGCGGCTCGCGCGACGGATAGGGAGTGGCGCACGTAATTCGAAATTGGCAGAAAAGCGGAGCACGCGCAGAAGAAGAGCGAGAAAGGCGGCTTCTCTCTTCTGTTTTGATCCTGAAGCGAGCGCGCTTCCAATTGGGGAGCGTAAAATTAGCATCCGCCAAACTGCTCGCACATGCACGCGACGACTCGCATTTTCGCTTACAGAACAATTTTCTCTCGCTTGGCATTCGTGACGTGACCCACATCGTCCACACGTTGGGTGTCACCCGGTGTGAAAACGCAACATTGTTTCTCCCGTGACGCGACGGATTGTGAAACAAATATAGAGAAAAGAAAATCTGCACAAATTACCTAGTCCCCCGAATCATGTGCTAATGGCCCTTTTCACGGGGCTTCATTGCGAATTCGCCGCTGGTTGCCGCGCTGACGTTCCACTTTCAATCCCTTTCAAGCCATCACGCAAAATTTGCACTTTTGTCGGCAGGCTACGTCGCTCCCCCTTCTCGTCGAGTCTTGTTTGCAATGCTATTTTTTATGTGTTGTTTTCTTTTTTTGCTTACCTTGTGGCGCGCATCTAACCTGCCGCATCTGAGACCGCTACCAGCGCTCGCATCTCGATTCGCGTGCGAAATTCGAGGGGTTGAGTTTCCAGAGAATTCTAAATGCAGAATGCCTACAAATCCCCGGGAAAGCTCAACGGCACGGAAGTCATGTGGTAGTGTACCCATCTGTTTATACCCATAAATTTGTACCCGTCAGTTTGTAGATGTCCGCTCTGTTCGCACCCGTCTGTTCGCAAACCGGCTGCATGTACTCACAGAACGCGCAGGGCGAATTCGCTCTGCAGAGTGCATTTCTATTTGCAGGAATGCAGCGAGTGCTCGGATATTGCAAGTCAGAGCACGCGCACAAGGAGTGGAACGCCCGCTTTTAAGCCGCACGTGACACTCTGCCGACCGCGACGGGACAGAACGCGACGAGAGCGAAAAAGAGGCATCAAAAAATGGTGCAATAATGTTTAGCGACACCATTTCGGGATCGTCTTTGTACGAGGCAAAGGCTTTGAACGCGTAAGAGCAGCGCACGTTGAGGGATTGTGAGCCTCACAGGGGAGAGAAAACTTCGCCAGAAGAGTCGCTATAAACCCGCCCCGGAAATCGGCTCGCCGACAAACAGATTTCCTGATCCCTCGCATCCACACCGTCCCTCGGCCAGACCTCTCTGAAAGCCAAGATTCGATGCCGCCCTAATTGAGCGCTGTTAAAGTTCGCCGCCAGGTTTTTTTCACTGGGGCTTTTCAATGAGCGTATGTATGGCGTGGATGCGCTCGCTTTTCCCGCCACTTATAAAACTTGAGCTTTGTAAAGCGAGTGGCACTGCAACTCTTGTAAACTATAGGCCTTAACTTCTCGTACGCTCGGTCCCTGCCTAAGGCACGGACAAGGTTCGTCGAAAAGAAATGAAAGCCCGTTCTTCAAGACCACGCGGAGGCGCTCACTGAATGGCGGCAACAGCGCGAATATAAACAGAACTGAGGGAAACGAGGGGACACCACGTGGCGCTGTCAAGTGAAGTTTATGAAAGGAAAAGGAAGAACATAACAGGGTGTCCCAACTAAGTTTAGCCAGAGTTTAAAAATATGCGAATGCCGCGTAGCTGGACAGAACAAAGGTAATGTTGTTTGCCGTCGCTTGTAGATACTTAGGTTGTTCATTTCATACTGCATAATTACATAATTAGTCCCAATTTAGTAATGAACTTTTCAAGTATTATAATCAGATGAAAAGTGCCAATCAGAAAATCGTATAGTGACATGAAAGACTCCCGATACAGATTTCTGTTGCTCAATACGCTCTACGTAAAAGTGTTTTTCGGAGTGTGAAAGAAGCCCGCGAATGCACGCAAAGTGATTCAAGCGGCCAGTAGCGTGGCAATTTTGCGTGCATCCACTGAAGGGCTTTGCGCATTCCCCTTTCCGTGCATTGCCGTGACTGTGGTTGCCATCCGGTCTTTGATTGCAATATGGTCCTGAAAAGCTGCCACGTCCAATAGTAGAGGCTCATTGTGTTATTCCGCCGACCATATCACTGCGAGAAAGAAAAGTTGCTTTATTAGGTATCGGTTGAGTCCATACATATGCGTGGGGCCTAACATTGTGGTTGTGTTCATTATTACAGAACTTACTACTGCTGTTTCTTTTGTGCAGCTTTCTTCTTCTTTTCTTCGCCTTTCTTTTTTTTTCTTTGTACAGCAGTATTATGCTGCAGGGCAGGTAGCCAAACCTTCAGTTAGGTTATTTCTCCATATTTCTTGCTATTCTTGGAGAACCAGAAATAAAATACTTACATTAGTGAAAGCAACTGCGTCGACAATTTGCTAAGCAGCGCACTATAATATTTTCTTCACATAGGATGATAATATTTTCTTCACATTTGTCTCACTAAGCAGGCTACATAATATCATCTGAGTAGCTCAATACGTGACCGAAAACGTATGCGTTTGTCACATACATCCGGAATGGTTAATCTTTGTTTTTGTTCTTTGGTTCTGTTCACGTAAAACACTCTGCATAGATTTAGTCACAACCATTGCAGAGTTCTCCGGATTAAACGGACTAGCGAACTGGCTGCGAAGGTTGTTTGCCCCCTTCACTTCGCACTGAAGCATGGGTGCCTCTTTCGCACCTCAATGTGTACCAGAATTTACCCCCTCCAAACATATGGGCGCTAATTTTCTCACTGGTGCCATTCCCATGCCCGAAAAGCCAGGGGACTGATGGTCAGCAATGAATTAAATTTCCATAGGTTCATTGCTGCTATTGATACTACGGCCATTTAAACGCACAATAAACCGAAACAAGCTTTCTGCCCCCCCCCCCCCCTTCTTCACGTTTTCTCTGAAAGAAATATTGTCCCTGAGAAGCCCGTAAATGTAAAAGATAAACAGAGTGCGGAATATTAAAGGTTGGGTTGGTCAGAAATTTGGTGTCTTTTTCAACGCACTTTAATCACAATAGCCCTCAAAGTGATGGGTAACAATACCACTCCTAATTTGAATTCGGATAATAGGTGCGCTGTGCTCATGCTGCGGTTCTTTCTTTTTACCGGTTTGATAGTAGCCTCAATAACAGCGAAATTGATAGGAACAACTCTTGGTTAACAGTATAATTTGCACCCTGTTACATGACGTTTAGCCCTGCAATAACGTTTACTTTTTTGATGTCGGTAAATCCTTGAAAGCTCTAGAAATGAGAATGATTGGTGCTTCGCAGACATCACTGCTTGAATTCTTAACAAAAGCAAGTTGCGCCTTTGCATTTGCGCAAATTGGACGGGATTCCCCCCCCCCCCCTATTTAAAATTAAATTCTGGGGTCCTACCTGTCAAAACTACGATATGATTATGAGGCACGTGGTACCGGGGGACTACGTATTAGTTATGACCACCTGGGGATCCTTAACTTGCTCCCAATGCATAGGACACGAGATTGGAAATGCGGCAGCCGCGGCCGGGTATTTGATGCCGCGACCTCGTGCTGAGCAGTGCAACACCGTTACCACTAAGCTACCGCGGCGGGTAACAAAACCATTGAGTAGGGAACTATAATTAAGAACGAGAGTGAAAACGCTTTGAGCTAAGCTTATATTCGACTGATGCAGTTCGTTCATTTGTGAAATATTGATATATATATATATATATATATATATATATATATATATATATATATTCATCTAATGATTTATGTATTTGCGTAATTCCTTATTTGTTTACGCAAGTGCTTCTTAGACTTCATGATTTTAATATCTCCTGCGAATAGCTTCATTGTATCAAAAATATTATTGCTAAGCCTCCTCGCTCATAAGTTGTAACACAATTCTCAGGAATATCGTCCCCTTTTTTCATATTGACACTGTAGAAGGTTGGGAAAATTGGCGCAACATTCTTTTTCGACGGCGCAAAGGACAAGGAGGAGACTAATGCACGTACACAGCGCTGCGTATATGCACTGTTGCGCTGTTGAAAAAGAAGGTATTTTATATTAATCGCTGTTGCTTTCGACTAGGGCCTAGAAGAATTAACAGCTTAGTTGTCTTAATCGTATATTGGAGATTACCGTCAGGCTTAGATTTTAATGACTGTGCACTTAAGCCTCAAGCTAGAGATAATCTTGCACAACACAGAACTTCTCCCGCCGCCCCTAATCGTCAAGGGGGAGGAGGTAAAAATAAAATGAAAAGGGGACACATCGAGGCTCAGCAATGAATCAGTACTCGACAAGGGGAAATAAAGATTGAAGCACAGCTTGCACGTTAATTGCGTCATTTCGCACACATCGACATGCACAGCTGAAAACCCACACACAAAACAGCCGGATGAGAGCATATAGTTTGCACTCCGTCCAAGAAAATTAAATCCACCAAGAGGAGAAGTTGTCAGGGCTGCGCTTTTCAAATGTAATTAACTGAGAGATTAAACAGTCACCCTATCAATAAAAGTTTTATCGCTTTCTTCGTGCATTTTTAATTCAGATGGCTCCTTTCCACTCAATAAGAACAATCAGAAGTTCAGCGACAAGAAGAAAAAAACGCACTTATTACTGCAAGGCAAGAGCTAAAACAAAATTGTCGTGCAAAGGCTTGCTTTACACGCACGTAAAATTGGGGTTCACTGTTCCCTTTCATTCGCTGTTCGTCTTTCACTTTCTATCGCTACGCTGCAATCACTGTGAACGCACACTTAAGCGGATATCAGCTCATGCTGAGTTTCGCAGCTCTCTTTACATTCGAGGGGTACTGCTTAGTACCACGAAGGCTAATGATAAAGAATTTCGATAATAAACAAGTGTAACCAATGATAACGAATGGCGTATCATTAACAGAAGTGCCTATAGTTAACGTGAACGCTATCTACGCTCCCTGTGGTTTATTTATTGTTATCGGAAAAGGCACTCATAGTGAACGCAGATATGCATTCTAGGTAGCCAAGTTAGGCCTGCCAAGGAAGAGCTATCTGCTATGGAAGACCTGTCATTCAGAGGAGGCGGAGTTTAAAACTTTTTCATAACGCACACTGATATGAAAACTTCAATGCATTATTATTCAGTACACAAGAGAATTGCCATACTAGTTTACTAGAGTGGTTGTGATTTTTTTTAATTTCATGGTACGAAATTCACTGAATCAACCGTTTGTTCCACGAACAATTAATTAATGTGAATGTAATTATGGGGTTTTACGTGCCAAAACCACTTTCTGATTATGAGGCACGCCGTAGTGGAGGACTCTGGAAATTTCGGCCACCTGGGGTTTTTTAACGTGCACATAAATCCAAGTACACGGGTGTTTTCGCATTTCGCGCCCATCGAAATGCGGCTGCGGTGGCCGGCATTCGATCCCGCGACCTCGTGCTCAGCAGCCCAACACCATAGCCACTGAGCAACCACGGCGGGTTGTGCCACGAACACCATACCGGTTTCTTAAAACGGGATGCTTACAGACGTCGAAATTACAGGATGTGCGTGTCTGTATGTTCTAGGGCCCCTATTAAACATTTATGTATTACTGAAAGTGATAATGTATCAGTGTATTAACACTTGGTATGTCCTTGTGGGTGTATGTATGTATATATATATATATATATATATATATATATATATATATATATATATATATATATATATATATATATATATATATATATATATATATATATATATATATGCACCCCGCGTTCCTATAGGTGCAACTTGTTTAATTTAACAAAATTCGTTGCTGCGCTAGTTGATTCGTACGAATAAATCTATACCGGCAAGCGCACTTTCACGGCGGGACAAGAGGAGACCCCGACGCACGGGTCAAGCGCTTGTCCCGTATGTCGGTGTCTTTCCTTGTCCAATCTTGAAACTGCGCTAAGCAGTATTCATTTGTTGGTTGGCTTTTCCGCATTTCCTCTGTTTCTGCTTCTCTCTTCAGATACAGAGAACAAATATTTTATATTCTGACACAATAAGTTTTGCGGGTGCTTATGCGATTCACTCCACATTGGCAAGAAAGACAATAATCTGGATGCTTGATTCAACGCCTAAATGCACTGTTGCTTCAGCGAATTTACCAGGCATGCCTACTAGTAAAATTGTGTTCAAGAAATGGAGCATCAAGGATCCGTAACAACAATCCTTCAATCGTCGTTAACATTATCCCATGTTTTGGTGTGCCAAAAGCTGTATTTATTCCTGCTGAAGATCTTATCCTCACACAATGATAACGCCATTTCCATGCAGATTATTTCAGACGCGTGTTGCAGAATGGTAAATCTAAGAACATGACCAATTGGTATATTCTCCCAAGACCCATTCCTTGGGCAAGAGAGATTGCTGAATGTTCAATACACATGCACAAATGCCAAAAATATTTCAAATATGTCTGCGGGCAATAGTCAAATGAAAATAACAGCGCTGCAGTAGAGTCAGCATAGAGAACAGGCGTTTCACCACAGCAGGAGAAAGAAAAAGATGTGTCACTGACATGCAGCGCGGATTTAATTTTTCCATTATTGAGATTCCTTCTGTGAAAGCAGTCTTGATTAAATACTGTTGTAAGACTGCATGCTGAGCCGCTTAGGAATTTCTACTTGTTTCAAGATAATTTTCTAGCTACAATTTTAGTACATTGTCATTTGCCAATCATTTGACTCTTCCCCAAATGTTCCTGCTGATTTCTAGTCAGAGCTACTGACAATGCTGCCTGTGATAGTTGGGGCAGCCAGGAAGCAATCGAGCATATCCTCTGCCAATGTCCCCACTACAATTCCCAGAGACAGTCGTTCGTGTCCGCGTTGGCAAACCTCGACGACTGACCACTCTCCTAGCAGACGATTTTAGAGTGCGGTCTTGTGCGGTCTTAGAGTGCGGCTTTAAGCGGTCTTGACACTAGAACACTAGAATGGGACGAAGACACTTCTGCATACACTACTGAAACAGGTCAAGCAGCCTCTTTGAATGACTGAAACACTCCTGCGTTCCTCTGTCTGTGTGTCTGTCTGTCTCTCTCTCTCTCTTTGTGTGCGTGCGTGTGCGTGCATGCGTGCATGTGTGTACGTGCATGCGTGTGCGTGCGTATGCGTATTTATCTCCTTATCTTTCTATGTGTGTGCCCTTACCCCTTCCCCATTGCAGGGTAGCAAACTGGATATCCACATTCCGGTTAACCTCCCTGCCTATCGCATCTTATTTATCTCTCTCCCTCTAATCAAAACCAAATGTATTTTTCTAATTTCCTCCTACTTTCGGCCAATCCCCCATAGTGGCTATGCGCCATCACCAGAGGGAGACTAAACCGAATGAAATATAAACATAAAATAGTTAATTTAAATGATTTTTTAAAGACCACGCATACATCTCTTGCGCTTGAAACAGTAGTAGAGTGTTGCGTTTTTTTTTTGTCTACCGCGAGTATTCCACTAGAGCAAACTTTTTTTTTCTTATTGGATCGTTCTTATTGTTTTTAAGATGGCTTCCTTCTTGGCGATGCCGTCACTCGGTAGCATTCGTTTCTCTTATTTGTATACTTTACACAGATTCATTGTTGTCAGTGTGCTAAGCTGACGGTCTCTTCAGAGACCGTCAACGTACGACTTCCTAAGTTCCGGGCGTTCGAGGTTCGCGATTAACTTCCGGCTTTGAAAGCCTCCCTCATGAAAGTAATCCCTCGAACAGATTGCGTGCCATGCGCTAAAGCTCAAGACTTTTCTTGTTGAGACATGGAGAACGGAGAGAGACATCCCGATGGAGTTAAAGTCGGGAAAGGCGACTGGAACACTGCCCGGTAAACATCTACGCTTCGGCAAGGTTTAGAAGTAAGAGAACAAGAATCACCAAAATAATAAGTATAAAAAATATAGGTCCCTGCTGTACTTGATGAAAGAGAAGAAGCTATATACTCGTAGGTGCATATAAGTTACTTGACCCATTTTATGCGACAGGACAAGCTTTACAGTTAAAAAAAAAGCAGGAAAACAAGGTAATTAAGTTCCAAAGAAATAAAATAATACTTTATAAGCTCTATGAAAGAAAATGTTTGCACTTACGGCGAATAAAAGCTATAACTTCTATGAACAAGTCTAATATAAACATCATAAAACAAGAGGAAAAGAAGTTGTTGATTTTACAGTATGTCAATGAAAAATTCGAAATCCCTTTCGTAGACAATATTTGGCTCCTGACCACTGCAACAACTTTACAAGTGCTGCACAGATTTAGCAGGGCGACACGAGTTTCAACTGCAATCGCATTTGCCAGCTCAGGGGAATCCGGTTTCCGATGTTTTGCTCTTTGCTGAAACTGCTGAGTCCGTAATGCTGCGGATAGATGGGCTGTAAACAAGGAAGACTTCGAAGTGGCTCCGACAACCCTTCTGAATTTCGACTGAACAAAAACAAACAACAGATTTGGCCAAAGAACTAGAGTTGAACCATAAGCTCCATGCAAGTATCTTTCGATAACACCATATTTGTAGGCTTGCTACACTTTATGACGAGTTCTTTTGTCGAAACGTCAACAGTTGGATTACACTTGCTGTTACTCCTCTTACTTCCCATGTAGATCGTCGCGCTGCTAACGAAAGATGCAACATTACCGACCTGCCCATCCAGACACCCTTGAAGCTTCGCGGTTACACATATTCTAGAGTTTGCCTTACAAACGTGCACAGCAAGAACAATATTTTTATGACTTTCTGGTTCCAAAAGCGGCACACGAGCTATAGGAAAGCGAAATCTCCTGACTGCACCATGCTCAGAAGACGAGACTCATCGCAATGCGACCCCATCGGAATGGCCGATGGTAAGGGAACCAGCAACCCCGTTTTTAGAGCAATGTCCAAAGAAAAAAATGGGGACACGTATTGTATGGGACGTGTAAAGATGTGAGCTCAAAGGAGGTACACGGCTTAGAAGTATGGTAAAATGACCAATTTGCTACTTCATGTTTAATTTTTGGGGGCGAAAAATTACACAGGGACAGATGGGAGAGCCCTGGACATGAGCGCCGACTATCAACTGAACGTTTATCTTGAAGAAAGGGTCTAAGAAAACAGAAAGACTGGATTGGGATGTAAAACTGGGCGAGTTGGTTGATCATGGTTGGTGGTGCTGTTTATTACATCCCACTTTCATGCGAAAAAGTGTATATTGGGCAGACTGGCGCCTGCCTTAATGAAAGGTTACGTCAGCACAAAAACAAGGGCATCCCTTCATGACATCTGTCGGCATATTGTCGTTAATTAGACTGCAAATCAGTTTTTTTGAAAAAAATGCGTGTCATCTTCAGGCACGTGGATTGAAAAGCACGTGAAATCATTGAAGCCCTCCAGATCAGGAAAAACCATGAACAATGCAGTTCCGTCGCTTCTATCAACCTGAACCATTCGGAAATCAGTTGGTTGGTTGATAAAAACTTTTGTTAAGTGTCCTGTAGAATGATCACCCAGGCTCAGGTCTCCCACGTCTGGACCTCCAGGCCTTGCCAAGTCGCCACTTCGCGGGCCTGCTGGACGGCCCAGAGTCGGTCAGCTAGCGCAGAGCTTTCCAGGGCACCAGCCCACCTCGCCGAGAGGTGGGCCGGTGGGACAACGGGATTAATGCCTTTAGTCTTTTCCTCACATTCCCAGAGCATGTTTCTTAGTGTAGCGGGCTCTGAACCGCAGATCTTGCAAGTTCTGTCATGATAGAATGCAGGGAATAATATGTGTGCTAGCGGGTTTGAGTCAGTGTCAGTGTGCAGTTACCGCCAGGTGGTCGTTTGGGCTCTGCATAATTTGTTAGGCGGAGGGAAACTTCGTCGCGCCAGACAGAAAGCCTTAGTTATTTCAATGTAGCTCGTTAGCCTGTCAATGCCTTCGTCAGCCTCGAGGACTGTTCCGTGACGGTCAATTATGTCGCATGCAGCGGAGTGTGCCGTCTCGTTATGGCTGGTAAGTTTAGGACAAACTGTGCCCATGTGGGCAGAGAACCAGATCACGGTGATCAGTGTTTCACGAGCTTGAGTTCTGCTTTCGAGAATCCTGAAAGCATCCACCGAAATCCTTTCCTTCGCGTAAGTTCGCACTGCTGTGCGCGAGTCGCTCAGGATAACTCGGGTTTCTATGTCAGCTACAGCAAGGGCAATGGCCCTTTCTTCGGCCATTTTGGGTATTTGGTCTTGATATTGGCTTTGTGTGTAGTCTTGCCGTCGGTATCGACGACTGCTGCCGCGAATCGTCGGCCACGCGGGTAGCCAGCTGCGTCTGTGAATCTTGCCTCTTTGTCGTTATATTTCCGTAGCAATGTTTTGGCCCTGACCTGTCTTAGTCCGTGGTTGTAGGATAATTGCATGCTCCTTGGTATTGGGGCTACTTGAATCTTGTCTCGTACCTCTCTTGGAATATCGACTTTGTCGCCGTGTTGGCAGTAGTTCGTTATGTTTAGCGTTTGTAAAATGTGCCTTCGTGTGCTAGTAGTGGTGAGTCTTCTGAGGTGCGAGGTCATCTGCGCTTATGTCACCTCATCTAGGGTATTGTGTAATACAAGCTGTAGTAGTTTCTCAGTGCTGGTGGCTTCTGACAGTCCGAGTACAACCTTTTATGCCGTATGGATTATTATATTGATCTTATTCCTCTCACATCTGTACCAGTTGTGCATAGCTGCCCCGTACGCAATATGGAAAATGACCAAGGAGTGGATCAGCCTAATAAGGCTGTCTTCCTTCATGCCACTCCATTTGTGAGTGACTCGTTTAAGGAGTCTGACAACATTTTTATACTTATGCATAAGTATTTTAACGGTCTGTCCGTTAACCCCACTTTTTTTTCGATCAGCATGCCAAGGACTCAAATGTGAGTGACAGCGTGTATAATGCCTCTGTTACTCGTGCTGAGCTCGATTTCTTCATACTCTCACTCTCTCTGGCGTACTCCTTGGGTGGTCTCCCCTTGAGCCTTGGTCGATATAGTAATAATTCTGGTTTTGTTTTCGTGAGCATCTGAGCCCGGTGTCCGCCAGACGTTTATCCACGGTATTGATAGCTTCCTGCAGTGCTCTCTCGATCTATCGGTCACTGCCACAAACGGACTAGATCGTGATGTGGTCTGCATAGATTGTATAGATTATCTAATCAGTCTCCTCGAAAGGTCTGGCAAATACCAGTAGCGTGAGGGTCCGCGCTCAGACGGACTGTTTTGTATTTATTCCTTCCTGTGTGCAATAAACCAGTCACTGTTAGTTCGGCGCCTGTCCTTTGTATTCCTCTGTCTTTTGCTGCTGTCCCTTCTTGCGCTGCATTTACCATAAACAACACTGGATGCCTCCTTGTATTGCGCGCAAGTTATTTCACAGGGAGTGCATAATAAACAGTATTTGCAGAAAGAAAGACATGGAGTTATTGTTTGTTCTTTTTTATCTGGAAAGGATACCTCTTTGCCATGTAGATATAATCAGGGCTCGCTCCCACGTGTCATCCAGTTCTTAACGTGATATGCCTGACTGATTTCTGTGGCCAATTGCTCGACGTGGGTAAACAAAACGGATGTACGATTTTAATCCAGCGCGCAGTTACAGTCGCGGCAAGTGGGTAGACGGGAACCGAATGATGCGTGAGAGTTGGCGTTGCAATCATACCGCCATCTTAAATATCAATTGAAAAGGCTTTCCATCGATGTGCACTGCCCTTGCGCTTCTGAAACGTTTTTGTCAACATCCCAAGTCGCTTAAAGCTCGCACAAACTTCTGCTCTCAAACGTCACCATCATGGGACTTTTTTTTCTTGAAATAGAAAAAAAAAGTTTCATTCAGATTGGTTCGGCCCTTTGATTAAGGAAAGACTTCCTGCGTTTATCTTATATTTTGATGTACTGGGAGTAGCCAGAAGTTCCTTTGGAAATGGACTACTTACCGGCTGGCACCCTCATATCCCGAAGGTGATGAAAGGGGCTAGCTGGTTGCTGTTCACATCATCCTTCTTGCGTTATGTATTACTCTAAGACGAGGAACACAAATGTAGGGACCACACGGACAAACAATAGGTGCGCACCATTCGTTGTCCCGTGTTTCCTGCTTGCATATTTCTAGTCTCATAGTCGTACATAGCGCAAGAAGAAAAAATATATCTCTTCCGAAAAGCCAAAGTTAGCATGCCTGAAGCTCTTGCCAACCTTGGAATATTCTTAGAGCACGACTGCCTTCCTAACTGAGCATCGGATTTAGCCAATGCGCAGCTAGTTGTTCACTCCCAAAACAGGCTGCGTGGTCTGGCTTCTGTCTACGTCGTAGCAAATTTAGCGAAGCTGCCAACCAGCGAGCAAGCACCACCCTTATTTATTTATAATTTCGTGACCCACTTTCTCTTGAGACTATCGCATTACCTGGCGTGTATACAATAGAACATCACGAGACTCGTGTGTGCGCGTACTGTTCGAACGTCCGCTCTCCTCACGCCCTCCCGATATCCCTGCTCCGGCGAGCGATGCTCGCGTTGCTCAAAACACGCGCAAACACTCAATCAAGCGTCCCGCGAGCTTTGCCTACGAGATGCTAACGGTGCCTCGCAGTGGCATGTTTCTCGTTGCCCACGCAGAGGAAGGCAATTAAACACGCGGCCGTAATTAAATCTCGGCCAGAGACTGGGACGCCTGTGTGTGAGTGTGTGTGAGGAGCGCCCCGGCTTCCGCGTTCGATGGAGCGCCGTATCGCGATTGACGTGTGTTGCGCGCCCCTGGCAACCCGAGCGCGCCGATATATGGGACCGGGCCGAAAGCCGTCGCTGAGCCATCCTCGTCTGCCGGAGCCACGTGAGAGAGCGTCGATGTGCAGTGGGTTCTGTTGCCGAGACTAAGAGGGAGGATTGCGCGCTGCCGCTGGAGAGAAATGCGATTAGGGAAGATGTGCGCTGGTCGCAGGAAATATCGCTGCCAGAGAGAGTCATTTCGAGGCTTTGTTTGCACTGCCGGGGAGCCGCGCTCCTGTTCCCTCTGCAATCGGTGCTGCTAGCGCTGATGTTATGTGTTCTCTTTCGGTTCCGATACAGTCACTTGCCAATGCGCGAACTATATCTCAGACTTGACGACCATTCCTTTCTGCTAGGGCCGTGTAGTACTAACGCCGTCTATACTTGGGTGCGTGTCATCTACATATTGCAGACGTCCTGCATAGCAACAACACTACATAATACAGAGCGTGTTAGATAAATATTCTTTATCGAATGCACGTAAGTTACAATGTGCAGAAGACGCAATGAAGCAATATATCTTTTTTTTCACGTTTTGTCGTCTAAGCCGTTTAACTTGATAGCTTTTATAAAATTGAATAACCAGACAGCAACGTATAGAGTCAATTTCTCGACTTATAATAAAATCGACTATCACTTTTTAGCGACAAGGCCATCTCATTGAGGACGTTATAGTTTACCTGTTCTTCGCCTGCAATATCGGATTCATCATGCCAATTCCCCTGAATATCATTTTGTTCTCCTTGAAAAACCAAATGTATCCTCGAGTTGATTCGATAATCCAGCATATTAGCACACTCACTCACCGTCCTCGTAACCACACGAACCTTTCTACAAACCGTCGGATTATTCGTCTAAACCACCACTGGGTTTCCACTGTAATCTGAAAAATGACATTATCATCGTCATTCTTGTGTGTTGTCCTTATTCCTTGTTTCGCCAAGTAATAGAACACCGCGGACGGGTGAAATCAGGTCCACGTGAAGCTTCCACTATATCACTTTGATCTGGCCGGCCTTAGCTTGACGACACATTGTTCTCAGCTTACGCTTCCACGCCAGCGGCTGCTGGCTCCTAAGCTCGTTCCAAACACTAGCCGTCATGTTTATCCGGGTTTCAAAAGGTGAAAGACCTCGCTTGGGGATTTCCCAGAGATCTCGTTTGTCGGCTTTTCCGTATCCAATGGCAAGAAGCCTTTGTCTCACTGGTTGTACCTGTATTTTGTCTTCTAAAAGTAGAGTGAAGAACGCCACGGTTTTGTTTCTTTGCATTTGCTGAAAGCTCTAAAAGACATTTTTTTTTTTGCCTGGAAACATTTCATTGTCTTTCAATCGATTCATGCTGATGCTTATTTTTTCTTTAGCTTTTACAAGCATGTTTACCTAAGAAAGGCCCTGACAATGCCAATATTTAAATGAAAATAAATGTCGAAATTTTCGTAAATACGTACTTTGTATACAGTTCAAGCACGATTCACGTTATATTTGTAAGATATTCGTGAAACAGGCGACATAAATTCTTGGTTTCTGCCAGCAATCGTCTGGTTTTCTGCACTATGCACCTTTTCGTTGATATTGACGTCGGAAAAAAACGGGCATAGTACAACACTTTAGACCAAAGGATATATTTCAGAGTGAAACCACCTGTTCCTTTTTGTCACCAGCGTTGTTGAAGATATGTAAGTGTAGGGAATCTAGGTTGCCAGTTATCTTCCCTCGAAAATTCTAGGCATGTAATAAAAAAAATGTGTTGCGTAAATTCGTGTTCCCATCAGCTACGTTCACGTGTGCACGCCACTCACGATAGTGATAAGTGGGATAACGAGACCATCAACGTGGTCACGACCAATCGCGGACAGCATTCACGTAAGGGTTATTTAAATATATAGGGTACATGATTAACTGACTATACTAAACTAATTATTCGCTTTCTGATTTTCTTATTGCTGTGCTGTTTGAATTTCTATTGTTGTTTATTATAGAATGATATCCGGGAAAACAGTCTATCGAAAGGCCGGCTATCCCGAACATTAAAAATATTCCAGTAACTAAGGAACGCGGTGAAAAAGAAACTAATACAAGGCACAAGAAAGGCTGGAATGAAGACTAGCGAAGGATTAGAGCATCAGTTAACTCAGACAAGGCCTGCGACACATTGTGCATAGCCAGAGCGCGCTCATCGGCGACGTGCGAGCGCCCTGTCAAAGCGTACATTACCAGAACAAGTTCCTTCCAGTGAATCGGGGCACGAAAAATAAAACAGAACTTGGCAACAATAACACACATAAAAACAATTAGTGCAAGTTCAGATATAAATGCGTACGAATTTATCTACTGAGCAGATCGTCTATGGAAATACATAACAAATTTGCAATGGATTGTCTTTCAAGCAAAACACAAGAAATCACTATATATCACAAAATCAACAGGAGCTGTGACAGCGTTTCTCTGTCCTATTCTGTACTGCCAGGGACGAAGAACCCTATCAACAAATAAAGGGCGCCAATCCAGCTTCTTCAAGCGGCTGCGCATCATCTCTCGCTGGCACTCGTATCTTATTTTGTTATAGCGCAAGCTTGACAAGGACAAAAGAAGGCACGTCAGACACACACAGCGCTACTTTCCACAACAGGTTTATTTCTCGTTCTCGTCGCTATATATACACCCTCGGCCCGTCATACACCACGTGTAACATTTTTGGAAAAATAAACAAAAGATATAAACTGGGAACCACACGTAGGCAGTTTTTTTATGCTTCAAAGTGTTGTTTACACTGGCTTTACTCAACAAAGTATAACAAAAACATAGACGTTTCGCCACCTATGCGGGTGGCATCGTCAGTACACAATGGCAACAAATGAGAAATACATCCTATTTATCTATGAAAGTGCCGTAAACATCCGGCAGGGGGCCACGGTTAGAGTTACATGAAGATTGATTACGACGGATGAACCATGATTCTACGAACTTTCTTGGGCCCCATCGGTGCTCCCGTGCTAGTGTGGTTACATTGTTAAAATCAAACATGTGTCCCTGTAACTCTAACCGTGGCCCCCTGCCGGATGTTTACGGCACTTTCATAGATAAATAGGATGTATTTCTCATTTGTTGCCATTGTGTACTGACGATGCCACCCGCATAGGTGGCGAAACGTCTATGTTTTTGTTATACTTTGTTGAGTAAAGCCAGTGTAAACAACACTTTGAAGCATGAGTTCCCCTGGCTTTTGGAACATTTTCTCACGCAGTTTTTTTATTCACATATTCAAAGACATGTACACGTTCAACGCGAACAAAGATAATTCAGCTCTTTTGATGATAATGATATGGAAGTTTTACTGGCGCATGCATCGCCGAATGTTGCTATGTGTCTGGCTTCTATTATCAAGCGCGTCATTTCACACCTGCTTCTACTCATGATCACTGTTTCTTTAAATCTTGGTCTGCACTTGCATCTCTGGCAATGGATGGCAAGAAAGCCGTCAGCGGCCACGTTGTTAACTTTGTTACTATGTTCTCGTAGCCTGTCATTTATGCATCTACCTGTTTGACCGATGTAGGATTGTCCACAGATGAGAGGAATACGGTATACCACGCCGGCGATGCAATCAACGAATTTGTTTTTATGTTCTTTTTCGCATGCGCTACGTGGGATTCTTTCCGGCCTTGTGGTTTTACAGAGGCTGACCAATTTATTAGGTGCCGAAAACACAACGTTAATGCCGCTCCTTCCAGCAATCTTCTTTATTCTATGGGAGAATCCGTGTATGTAGGGGATGACGGCAACCTTTCCTTTTTTCATGTCAGTGCCCGACACATGCACCTGCTCCGAACTGCTTTGCTGCGCCTTCTTAAGCAGTCCTTCTGCGACTTTGTCTCGAAGCGGCTTCTTCGGCTCGCTGGACGGCCCAGCGTTGTGCTGTCAGGTCATAGCTGAGCAGTGCGGTCATCCAGCGTGACCGGAGGCTGGCGGTGGAAGAGACGGAGGGGTTGGCACGGCCCGACTTGTTTGTTAGGTCCCGACACTCCCATAACATGTGATTTAGTGTGGCAACCTCGCCACACGATGTGCATCTGTTTGTAGTGTACATGTCTGGATACATGGCGTGCATGAGTCTGGGGTTTCTGTAAGAGTCTGTTTGTAATTGTCTGAAGCGTACTGCTTGCGTCCGGTCTAACCTAGCGTGAGGGAATGGGTATATGTGTCTTTGTAATTGGTAGTGTGCCGTGATGTCGTGAAAACTGGTCATACGATCCTCCCATGCCCAGACGTTTGCAGTACCCCGCGGGGGCTCTTCCTCCGATGCTGCTCGGTGAGTCAGGCCTCGAGCAACGCCGTGAGCCGCTTCGTTGGGGGTGCTCATTCCAGTGTGTGCCGGGATCCATAGCAAATGCCTTCGGTTATCTGCGTCGGCCTCTCCCTGGTGTATGGGATGTCGCTGGAGTATCTGATACGCCTCTTGTGAGATGCGCCCATTTGCATTTACTGTTGAGTATTTTGCCTCCAAGGAATGGGTCAAGGATTTCATCTCCCTAACTGGAATTTTAAAGCAGAAGGTTCGGGAAGTTGCCCAGGAGGATGTGAGAGATCAGGGCGTAGAAGATGATGAAACTGGGGCATAATGGCATGATGTGCTGATATTGAATTATATACCAGTGCATATCTTTCAAAAGAATGGGCTGGGGTGCGTTTGGCAGGCATTATCAGATCATGAAGAGCAGGTTGCCATTATCTCTCAAGAGAAAAGTGTATAGCAGCTGTGTCTTACCAGTACTCACGTACAGGGCAGAAACCTGGAGGCAACGAGCTATGGAACGAAGAATGATATGCGTAACGTTAAGGGATAAGAAAAAAGCAGATTGGGTGAGGGAACAAACGCCGGTTAACGACATCTCAGTTCAAATCAAGAAAAAGAAATGGGCATGGGCAGGACATGTAATGAGGAGGGAAGATAACCGATGGACATTAAGGGTTACGGACTGGATTCCAAAAGAAGGGAAGCATAGCAGGGGGCGGCAGAAAGTTAGGTGGGTGGATGAGATGAAGAAGTTTGCATGGACAACATGGCCACAATTAGTACATGACCGGGGTAGTTGGAGAAGTATGGGAGAGGCCTTTGCCCTGCAGTGGGTGGAACCAAACTGATGATGATGATGAGGAGGAGGAGGAGGATGATGATCTTTGAAAAAGCTTGTTTCGAAGAGGACGATCCTCGTGTCGAGCTGATAGTGCGAGGAAGTAACGTTAGATTCCTTGCAGATGGAGGGAATGAAGTGTGCTCTGTTGCTTCCGCTAACACGCGAGTGCTTCTTGCTTCACGAGGCGATCCAAGACATGTTAGACTGCGGGCAAATATTTTTATTACCTTTTCTTCATTAGATTAGGATAAGTCATGCATAACTGGGAATGTGTAAGTGACGGCTTGACAATGTGAAGTTTAATCATCAATTTCAATGTAGTTATGGCGTTTCTGTGTATTGAAAGCACCCCATCAACTTCTGGACTCAAGATTCCTTTGGTAAATAAAAAGTAAAATAAAAAACATAGATTTGTACACACAGCTCTACTGAATTGAAGTATCATCAAACTAATACCTTTAACGAAAACAATAAGAATCGAGAAGACCAATTATTTTTTTTACTTACAGCCATATGAAGCAAAACGACAATAATACCAATTAAAGCATAAGGAAAATAAGTGTACTTTCAACTCGAATGTAGAAATAAAATTGGCATTTTCACCCGAAGGCTGAAGCATTCAAAGCGACAGCATGGTTATTGCGAGCTGTTGCGTGGGAGTCCTTCCGACGGTGTTCAACAATACGTGGGGACGGCACGTTGATGCAGCGTAGCACGCGAGGTAACTGCTGGGGCCCAGCAGAAACAACACCCTCACCGCTACCATACATCTCAGAATGCTGGTGTGATGACGGGTACCGCCAGCGGCGTTGCAGGCGTCGCATCTAGTTGGTGCACAAGACGAGACCAAAGGAAAACCGCCAATTTTCGTAGCCGAAAGTTTGGTGTCCGTTTCACTCATACCACTGGTTACACAATCACGTGGTACGCATGCAGCTGACCAGCAGGATCACTAATGCTTGTGCTCGCAACGCTCATGCCAGTAGCGGATGGCATAACGCTGCCAGGGCTTCGCTGCATGGCCGCAGCCACACGACTTCGGACAGTGTGTCCACATAGCTTTGTCGTTTCTGCAGTCAAACGCACTGCGTTTCTTTCTTTTTTAGTCTCTGGAGAGGCGCGGGAGAGCATACATCGTATACTATGCAAAGCATGGCAGTGGTGGCGGCGCCAGTGGCGCGAATGCGCCTCGCGTTTACGCATTATCGATATCGCAATAATAAATAAAGGGTAAATGAAAGTGGACGGGAAGATAACTTACAGCAGGTGGGAGTCGAACTCACAGCTCCCGCATTACGGAAGCGGTGATACACTGCACCGGATTCGACGTGAAACGTCCCTTTGTTCGCAGTCAACTAGAAGGTCTACTTTTTGCACAGGAAAATATTTTGGGTGTCTGGCGTCACCCGGCATGAACTCCGAACGCTACGCGCCTTATACTAACGTTCCTGAAATCAACAGATATGAGAAGACTCTTATAGATATCCCGTGTCCATATTAATGTGGGCGTAAGCTCTCTCTCCGTTTGACTTTTTTTTTAAAGGTCCCCTGACCAGGCCACATAAAAGAAATCGCTTATACGCTGGAAGTTGCTGCGTGTGCTCTAGGGAGCGTCCTACTCGAATATTTTTTTTTAAATAGATTCGATAATAGCCGTGACAGAAATATTTCAGTGCCCCAAATCCATGATTTCTAAAGCCACTCTTAATTTTAGGAGGCGAGCGTCACCGCCAACAAAGACACTCTTTCCACTTGCCCCGTCAAGCCTCCGTGAGCGAAATTCTTTCCTTGCGTTCTCCCTTGCCAGATCTCGGTGATCATCTGACGCATACCTCACAGGCCCAGCCTTCTTTTTTTTTCTCCCTTTTCTGCTGCGCGGCGCACTTCCGCTGACGGTGTCGCGCGCGAGCTCTTGAGTTTACCGCGTTTCGCGCAGCGCACGATTTTGCACGCTGTGCACGAGAACACCCGAGCACAGTATAAGTCAGCGCTAGACAAACACTGAGGCAGACACAAGCGGAGCACAGTGCATGATCGCGCCCAGGAACACCGTAGAAAATGACGTAGTTTTGCGGTCTGCGCGTGACTTAACGACGTGTTAACAAGCAGGCGAAATGAAGTACGTCTCTCTTGCTGCGGTAAGAAGTAAAACAAAAACTGTCAGATATTCGGTTTGTGCGTTTTATTATTTCCCTATTCTTTAATTCGTCTACTGAAGCAACATATTACACATATAACAGATGTTGCTTTGAATAATTCTCGAAGTGACGTGTCTCTATGAGTGACGTTACAGCACAGACATAGACGCACTTACGCGTATACTTCACCTCTCCGGTTGGGAGCGCGGCGCACGCGAGGAGAAGGGCAAACGGCGTTTGGATTGAAATTTCAGCTACTTCTGCGGCGCATAGCGATGTAGTACTTTGCAGACACGGTCGCTAGCGGGCATTATATGCTCTGCGCTTCGTCATCTCAAAGTGACCAGACCTGGTGAGGGGCTCTTGAACACGCGCAGGATATCCAGCGGCCGTCCGTCTAGCTAACCTCCCTACCTTTCCTTGTTTTCTCTACCAAAGTACCTAACTACCTTAACCTAACCTATGTTGTCCTATCCTAACCATATCTAATCTGCCCTATCCTACCCTACAGTAACCTTATCTAACCTTACTATACTTTTAAACTACCAGGACGGCGGACTTTGCGTCCGCTTTTGTGGATATTTCTGCATTTTTACAAGATTAGCCTTGGTAGTTTTAGGCAACCGCCCAGGACCAGTATTTTTGCAAGGATTCTCCTCCTGCCATGTTCGCCGGTTCCTTGACGCTATCCTTGACCATCGGCTGACCTGGCTGCCGGCTACCAATTCCCTACGCTTCGGGTCCGCAAGGCGATCTCACAGCTCCTTGCCCGTGGACAGGGCTGTACCACCGGGTGGGCCCTGCAGCTCTTTGAAGCTGCAGCCACTTCACGGCTACTGTATGCCCTCCTTCTTGTGGCGCTGTCCCCAACCAACCTGCGGAAACTGGAGCTGCAGCACCGGTCAACAATACAGGTCAGCACCGGTCAATATCAGTCTTGGCGTTCCCCGGACCTCACAACTGGCCACCACTCTTGCTCAGGCAGGTACCTGGCACCTGTCACTACTCTTCCAGCAACAGGGGTTACGATACATTGATGGCCTACACCATGCTGCCGATGGTCAAGCACTCTTGATCCACCTACGCTCCCGGCCAGTATCACACATGGGACGGCTGTGCGGCCTCTATAAGGAAGTCGTAGGGGACACGCCTGCAAACGCCGTACAGCCTCGCCCACCACACCGACCACCAGTCCCTATCTCGACGGAGCTGCCAGGTGTCTCAAAGAACTGTTCCCGGCCTCTCTCCTCCAAGAGAGACTTGGGGACCACCTTCACATCTTCATCCATGGATCTGTGATACCGGAGACGGGCTCATCCACAGCAGCCTGTGTTACACCAGCCCTACGAAAGAGCAAGCTGTGCCGTCTCCCGGTGGATGCAAGCTCTACCGCCGCAGAGCTTACAGGACTCCACCTTGCTGTGGACCTACTGGCAGAGGAGCTACCAACGACTCCGGCAGCTATCTTCTGCGACTCCAAGGCGGCGCTGTTTTGCCTGTAGAGCCCTGACAAGGCTAGCCTTGTGGTTGCACTGCTCTCCTCAAAACTGGCGGCCTTTCAGGATGCAGGATGCTCGCTATCTCTGCACTGGCTACCGGCGCACGTAGGGATCCCAAGCAATGAAGAGGCAGACACTCTCGCAAAGAGCGCCCACCAATCAAGCGTCCCCCTCAGCCCTGCTGTAACGGCCGCGGACTTCACATGACACAGGCTGCGCCGGCACAAGATCGCCTGCCATCCGGATAAACGGGTATACCTGGGACGGCCTCCACGGCCTCTTCCACAGCACGGCCTCTCACGAAGGGACACCTCGTTTCTTCTCCGACTGCGGGTTGGCTGCTACTGGATGGCAGCCCTCCAGCACCGCCATGGGAAAGCTACATCGCCAGTCTGCGCCTCCTGCGGTGACCCAGAGACTCTGGAGCCCCTTCTGCTGGCCTGCCCTGCTCACCTGCAGCACCAGGGCCAATTTCTGTAGGAGTTCTCCCGTCTGGGGCTCCCATGCTCACGACAGGAAGACATCCTATTCCCCAGTCGTAATCCACTACCAGCCTTCCTAGATGTTGTCATGTGCCTCGACTAATCGGGGCTCTCCGCGAGACTCTAGGAAATTTATTCAAAGACGAGTAGCCTAACGGCCATTCACCACGTCGGGCCTCCTGATCGGCCTGAACTTTGCTTTTGCTGGGCCACCTCCTATGGTCTATCACCAGTCCACTCCCCCGGTCGAAGCCACTGGGGCTTTTCGGCCGGGCTGCTCCGCCGCTGCCATGGCGACTCTCTACCTTTCTTCCTCCTTGTATCTCCTTCACTCCCCCAGCCAAACCCCTGCTGGCGCTGAGCCATGCTCCTGCAAGTGTCGCAGAAGATAGGGCCAGCCTTTCCTCCTTTCCCCACAAGAACCACTTCTCTCTCTCTCTCTCTCTCTCTCTCTACCCTCGGCACAGCGCACACAGGCAGTCCCTCGCGACCACGTTTGCCCGTCTCGGTGGTAGGCACTATTCAGCGCAGATCTTCGAATGCCGGCTTGCGCGGTCGTCCTACCAGAAGTCGATGAAGGTGCTATTGAAATTTCTACGCTCATGTGGCCTAATAGCAGGATTTGATTACTCGCAGACGATATCAACCCTCTCTATTTTTTTCTCATACATTTGCTTTCTTTCTCCGCTATTCTTTCTGTCTTTCTTTTCCCCTTTACCCTTATAACCGTGTAGGGCAGCAAATCAAAAGTTAATGTTCCAGCTAACCTCCCTGCCTTTCCTATCTCATTTCTCTAACTTCTTCTCCTCTAATTGTATTCATCTCTTATCATCAATGCCGACGAACGGTTAATACCTTCAATGGGTAGGGCATAGCTTTGTGCGAGCGAATGAAGAAAGAGAAAAAGCTTTAAAAATTTAAAGGAATCATCACAAAATGCAGCGCCAGATCACCTATCTTCAGTAAAAAATCATAGTTCTTTATTAAAAAAAAATATCGACGGGCTGTGGTGAAACCCAGACCTGTGCTTGAAAAAAACCTATATGCAAGTTTACCGCCCCAGATCCCTCGGAAGAGCGCTCCTTAATTAGTGAAGCTGATCCAATCTTTCGAGAAGAGACGCTCGCACGTCCCTGCCTATAAGTTTTGCTTGGTACATTCTTGAGTTCCGTAACGCACTCTAGTTTGGGCCGTAATTGGGTCGCCGATAAGTTTCGTCGTGACATACGTTTCTATGGTTTTGCTCATGCTTGAGTTAAAGAGAAAATTAAGCACCTCCGTTCCATCAAGAGCGGTCTACAAACGAACGTCTGTGCTGGTACGGCGCATTTGCAATGGTATATATATTTTTACAACAGAATAAAACAAAAATGACCAATTAGTGCAATAAAGTGAGAAGATATTCACCGCGTTCACATTATCCGCGTTTCGCTTAAGTTTGATCCACGTGATATTAAAGCTTAGCAAGAGGGAAGACATTTCGACATTCTTGCTTTTACATAATTTTTCGTCTGAGTCTGCACTTCTTAAGGCGTTTTTTCTTGTTTTTTACCTTCACCTTACACCTTTAACTTTCATTTTAAAAACTGCATACGATTCATTTTTCAAGCTGAAGTAATGAGCTTTCTATACGAATGAATGTTCACGCTAGGGATCCTGCTGCATGAAAGGCTTTGTTGCCTTGTCGAAACAGCTTGTACACAGAGACCAGCTTTTATCACATGTCATTGTCTTCTTTAGCAATCAAACATTTCTATATGAAGCATACGAACGTAGCCTGTTGTTTCACCTGTTTTCATAGTTCAACGTAGAAACAGTTCAGTTTCATAGTTCAACAGTTACCTATGTATGCGGTGAAGTAACACTGAGTGAAGCAGCAAAAAAAAAAAATCGCGAGTACGTCAACAACAGTTGCGCTGGAAAGTGCAGTTGCTTTGTGAAAAGAGGAGATGTCATTCATGCTTAGATTTCGAAAACGCTAGCTGTATGAAGGCATCATATCTTTCGCGCAGGTACAAACTGTTGACAACGTGAATATTTCGAATTACTAAAAGCCTGGTACCGGTTAATCGAACTTATGGGAGTAGTACATTGGTTATGCGGGATTGTGCCGCTACAGTCGATATATATACCTTAGACTAAGGTTTGTGGGTGAGTCAAGTCAATGGCGAGATCTCATTCACAACAACTCTTTGTACATTTTTGAACGGCCTGTCGAGATAAGACGGTCGCTTTCGACGTCGTTAGAGTGTACCGCTGTTCTGTAATTACTCCGCTTCATACTTGGCAGACAACGCTGCCGAAGCAACACAAGTAGCACGGTCATAGAAGTCTGATTACACGCGCTCAGATGGGCAGTTTGCTTTTACTGTTTTTTCAATCATTTTTGCTGAATAACTACTACATATATTAAAGATACAAATTTTAGAAGTAAGTTTATGTTAAATCGCAAATTATTCAAGCCCATTCGCGCTTCCAATATTCGATAAACTATGCTTACGTCGCGGGTGCATGCAATGCGCTGGTTGCAAAAACGTGCCACTCCGCCAGTTTGGTAGTAAGTAGGATCAGATCTGCGACGCGTTTCATACAATAATTGCGACCAGTTTCGTGGCCAAGAGGTATGAGATTCAATGCTATCTCAAGGTTACGCGACACATGCCTACATTTTTGTTTCTCATGTGCTACACTATATATAATCGCGAAAGGGAGCAGTGAGACAAGTATTTCTATCCTTCGTAGTGTTGTCGGCTATGTTTGAAATGGAGTACAAGGGTCGTGACTCATCACTGAAGTTTCTAGAATGCAGCATATGCACTTCACGTGTTCTCTTCATTCCCATGGTTCACTGCATTGCGAAATCACTTTGACGCAGACTCAGCATTACACCTAGCTGCGAGCTCCCTTTTTGAGATCGAGGTGGGATGACAGGTCAATGCTTCTAGTTTCTTGGCCCGCGCTTCTTAGTTCCATGAGTAACCTTTACGGCTATCGGCTTAAACTTTGTATTAATACGTCTTGCAGCAGCTCTTACTTGTTTCATAATACTGCGCAGCCCGACGGAACACGACAGCCTTCTCTTTACTTACGGCACTTCTCTGACCTCTACTGCTGACATCGTTCCCTTTAAGTGCCACCCTTCTTTTCATCAGGCCACTGAACTCCAACGTCCATGGCCCTTTTCACTATCCGGTGACTTGACGCGGAATCATTCAATGGTAGTGAAAGGCAGGAGCTATCTTTATCTCTCGAAAGCTGTCATTACTTTTAGACCCCGCTTGTCCCTCTTATCATGGCTGGCGCGGCGCTTCAAATACACAAGTCGGGAGGCGACGCCGCAGTAGCGGAAATAAAGGCTCTCAGTGTGTGTCCCGCCGAGGGAGTCTTTCACTGAGGCTTGACGGGCAAAAGGGTCTGGGCGGAGGTGTCCCTCCTTTGCTCCGTTACTCTTTCGTTCCCGCGTTTATTTTTTTCCCTTTAATCTTCTTTCCTTTTTCTTCTTTCATCACCATTTTGGCCGTCCGGCGTCCCAGGCATCCCGTTTTGGCCTGCTACTAATTGCGCACTCGAAGCACGCCCAGAACGAAGCAGCATGCTCCACCACCCACCGGGCGGAGCGAGGACGGCAAAAGAATCAAGTCTCCCCGCCCACCACCCACTGAACATTGCCTCTGTTCGTCTTCGACGGAAACAACAGCACTCGCACTATGTGTCTCTGTGGCTGAGTATCTGTGTTCTTTTGGGTGCGACGCGAGACCGATTGTGGCCTCCCACCATGGTGCCCGTCTTCTCCTTTGTCCTCGCCGCCAGCCCCTCTTTCCCATAGCGCAAGTTCCACCGCCGTGCTGGCAAGACGACGGCAATTGTGCTGCCGGCGTTCTAATGGACTATTCTGGTACCAGGAGAGGGGATTACGACCTCCCGCGACGACGAAGGCGCCGCTGGCGCTAAGCTATTCGAGAGGCCGCCGTTCAATTCGTCCGGCTCCTGCTTCTAGTTACGGCGGCTTACCCGGCCTCCTGGCAGGGCTGCCTTCCGAGCGAGCGTCGTTCGCCCACCAGGGGGCATTTCTTCGCTTTGCACTCAGAGATGGGTCTCTCTACCGTCGGAGCCTGTTCATCACGAAGCCGATTCTCATCTCGTGCTGCGGGGCGCTAAAGACGTGGTGAAGCTGCAGAAGTTGCCGTCGTCTTCGCCGCATTCTCCCGTCGCGCTAATCTCGCCGTGTCGCGGATTACCGCTCTCCCGCGGCTCTGTTTATGGCGCGTTCGGTCTCTAAGTGCCTCTTGTGTGTTGCACGCGCCAGCGCGCCTTCACTAAGCAGCTGATTTGGACGCACTCCGGCAGCTTCGTTCTGCGCTCTTCGCCCGGGTCTCATTTGCGCGGACAAATCGGCTAAGCGGCAACGCAAACGCTCCGCGCATTTCGCGTGCCCGGTGCGTTACTGCCAGAATATCCTGGCCTGCGGCTTCTCCCCTTTCTATTGCTCTCTGTCGCAATACAGCAGCGCTGTTGAACTTTTCATTTGCTTCAATACAAATGATAGGCAAAGAAAGCTAGGACGTTGGCAGATGTCTTTTATGGAGCAACCGCGAGCCTCCGTCTTACAGCGACGGCAGCTAAGAGGTCTTCATCTATATTTATTCGTGTCTATCCCAGGGAGATTCACCCTTTGTACACTTCACATGCCTCCTTAAGCTCAAATCACCAGTAGCGAAAACAATTCCTCGTAATATTACTCAATAATACTCGTGTTCAGCTAGTTAACAATAAGTCATTTATTGATCACTGCGCAAATCAAAGAACAACACAGAGAACGAACACGAAAAACGACGCCAGAACTGCTGAAGTAACGGTTGAATATACCGGGTGTTTCGGCGAACATTGTCAAAGATTTTTAAAAATTTCCTGTGGCAGATAGCACAATTCTAGTGCATTAGCTGGTCTGCTCGAAAAGGTTGGCATTACTTGCACAAAAATATTGAAATGCATAATCGACTACTTAACGAAAGTTCACTAAGTAAAATCGTAACTTATCCCTTTTTGACACATATTGCAATTTATAAATTGTTGCCGTGGAGTTCTCAATGCAGATCCACTTAGGACGAATTCTCAGGATGATATGAGTTTCGAGATATTAATTTCCGTACTTCGCGGAGAAATGCACTGACGTACCAATTACTGTGGTGCTTCAGTGCATAAAATGACGTTTTGTAAAAAGTAAGTGGAATGACAGGACCTCTTTACCTCAACTTTGAGGCGCATATCTCGTAAATGATGTCTTCCATACAATTCTTTTCAAGGGTATACGTCTTGCAGTCCCACCCCCTAGAATTTGTAAGTTGCAATTTGTGCCATAATGTAATCTGTTAGAAACATAATTAGCAAATCTTATAATGCAATAATTATGCATTTCAATTTTTCGCGCAATTAATATCCGTCTCTTCAAGTAGACCAACTCATGGACTAGCATTGTGCAATCTACCACAGGTTTTTTTTGAAACATTGTTGAAAGTGTTCACTGAAACAACCCGCATCCCAACGATGTTCCACAAAGATTTCCGCTGACGCATTTCCTTTGGGACGAGAAGCACGAAATTTGGCACATTTGTTTCGCTTTTTCAGCTACCACCGAAAACCACGAACTTTTCCGATTGTTTTACGCAGCTGCGGATATCACTTTTGATGAGGTCCTCAAGTTGCCCTTGGAGCCATAACTTGACTCTCGCGATGAGCATGTCATCATCTGGAAAGGGCCTTCGTTTAAAAAAAAACTCATTGATATAAAAAAGTCGAAACGTGAGAGCGCGAATGTCGAAGAATTTCATGTTTACAGGAGCTTGCTTCCATTTGAGCAACAAGCAAGTTGTGAGCAGAGGAGCATCGTCTTGTGAGCAGGACCCCTTTTCACAGCGTGTCAGACCTGCTAATTTTGATAGATTCCCTTTATTTTGTCAGCAAGTTAGCATGATATGTCCTCGCTATGGTGGCACCTTTCGGCAGGAAATCTGTCATCACCACTCCTTTCTGGTGCCAAGAAACTGTCAGCATCACTTGGCTACATGATGGTTCCACTCGTGCCTTTTATGGGAATGGTGAGTCGCAGTGCTTCCATAGTTCAGACTCAAAGTTAATTTCTGGTTGATCATAATGAACACATATTTCATCCCGTTACAAGAAATTCATCTTGGGTTTTCCTCGGTCCCCTTGTGAAAACCAGAAAGCAAAGGAGAAATCCAATGAGCTGACACCTTCCGCATGTGTAGATGTTCCTGAATAACCTTTTTTATGGACCCTACACTGATCTTGCACTTTTCAGCTAGTTCTTGAATCGTTATGCCCTGATATTTCAAATGACGGCCCCCGCTTTTGTGGCAGTGGCCCCATCAGTGACTCAATGAGGTCTACTGGGAGCCGGTGGCCTTTCGACCAAGTTTCGTCCACATTTGAACTGCCGATGCCACTACATAACGACGTCGTACGATGGGCTTTTGTCCCATACACCACCCGTAGTTCCTGAAAAATTTGTTATGGTGTGCTGTCTGTGACAACGAGAATTTTATTCGCTGCCTTGTACCGAATTGACCCTACGCTCCCACCTTTCTCAGTATTCAGACCAGTCAAATGAAAATACCTGTTAAGAAAGAGCTGATCCTTTTCCTCTGGCCTTCAGAGATGCACGCCTGCCACTGCGTTAAATCTATTGAGTACACCCCAAAGTGAAGTGAGTCAGGGGAGACCTGTTGGACACCCCCTTGTACTAACGATACCTACATTTTAGAAACGCAAGCTTGTCCTCTACGCATGCGCCATGCCATCTTCACTGCATTGATTTTCCAATCTAGCAGTGACAAGAAAGCTTGACTCGAGCGATCATTGTCATTCTGCTTCATAAAATGAGTCATCAGAACCTCCCGGGATACGAATCTGTGCCAATGTAAAACTGTAATGTCAATTCCCGAGGTAGTCGATCCCCGGTGCCCGTGGCATGTCAGCCATCGTGATGTCATCTCGCCGTTGCCATCTTGCCTTTGTTATTGTTGCTATGATAATAATTGTTGTCAGAGAAGCCATCGTCTATTTTTTTTTCTTTTTTGAGTGACACGTAGAGTTACTGCATAAATGGCAATCTGCAACATTTCTTCATTATTTGCTCATTCTCACCATTTTCACAACAAATAAGACAGAGAAAGACGACCTGCCATCCTCACCGCTTCCTCCTTTCTCACCCACATTGCGAAGATGATAGAATTCACAGCATCTAAATATAAATAGCCGGGTCGAATGATCACTTCTTTATAATTGTGGGTATTCCGTACATATTAGAGAAAGATCGTTGGGTTGACAATCACGCCTCCCAACGCCATCGAAGACAACGCTTTTCCCAATTTTACAACCAGTCTTCACACTAACCTGCCACCATATAAAACAGAAGCTACGAAGCGCGTTCTTGTGCATGAGACTGAGCATACTGCACTCTGACAAGCACGAACGACCACACTCTTGATCAGCTAACACCAGCAGCGCCGCAGTACTCCAGTATCGCACCACTATGCATCGGGGTTTAAAGAAGCACAGGCGATGCGCGAGTTGGTCGGCTTCGGTCGAAACTCACTTGAGCCAGTTGGATCAAGACGAAGGCCGTGGACCGAGAATCAGTCAATTAATCAACATTATTTTGTTTGGATAGGAGCAGTACGGGACTAAAAGCTTGAGCAGCTTGACGAGGTCCCGACCCCATAACAGTTGGCGAAACAGCAGGATGACGGTCAGTCATGCACAAAGAGTTCAAATAAATCGACGAATAATACAAAACGTCGAGTAACACAAAATTTTTAACAAGGCACGAAACAATAGAAATATGCTCAAGTAAAACTTTTGCTGGGGCTAGTTGGTTCATGCTTGAATTAGTAAAGGCAAGGCGCAAAAGACCAGTACTAAAGAAGAAGAAGAACACAAACGACAAGGCGCCGGTCCTGTCATTTGTGTTCTTCTTCTTGAGTCCTGGTCTTCTGCGCCTTGCCTTTACTAAAACAATAGAAACATGAGCTTGAAATGGCGTGAACATGAAAAGCAGCGATCGGCAAGAAGAGGGACAAAAAAAATCGAAAGGATGTACTATTCCTGAAAATAAATTCACTGGGCGAACCGTTTAATAACACAATTTTGATTAGACGAAGGATCCAAACCTTCATGGTTTAATAAGTTTAGAGGTGATTGTAGCTCATAGGACAAATGTTGTTCATCATAAGTAGTTCCAGGGGTAGGTACAGTGCACATTTCTTTGTGCCTGGTTGGACGAACACTTGTGTTTGCTTTTAACTTAGCAAGATGAATTATGGTATTGGTACCATACTTAACAAACGCTTTATAACACAACATCTGCCTATTATTATATAAACAGAACACTGGAAGAATCTCGTTCTTTACAAAAAAAAAGTTCTGTAGAAGAAGCACAATGTACAGCAGCAATATGTCGTATGGCTCTTTTCTGCAAAAAAAAAATGCAGCTTGCGCATATTTGTAACACCAGTAGTACACCGCACTATGCTGCAGTAGTGAATCAGAGAAGACACCAATGCTTTGTAGATCATAATCTTCACCTTTGTAGGAAGAATATATCGCGTACGTGCAAAGACACGAATGGCAGATGAAATGTTAGAATGCAGGTTTTCAACATGTACATTCCAAGCAAGGTGCTTGGAAAAATATACTGCCGATATTATACTCATATAATATCTGCCGCATACGGCAGATATTGTCAGCTCCTGACTGGTAGCTTACCATTATCATCGAAAAGGAATGTGTACAATCAGTGCATTTTACCGGTGCCGACATATGGGACAGAGACTTGGAGACTGACAAAGAAGCTTTAGAACAAGTTAAGGACCGCGCAAAGAGCGATGGAACGAAGAATGCTAGGCATAACGTTAAGAGACAGAAAGAGAGAGGTTTGGTTCAGAGAGCAAACAAGTATAGTCGGTATCCTAATCGATATTAAGAGAAAAGGATGGAGCTGGGCAGGTCATGTAACCTTTGGTCCACATGGGTTACAGAATGGGTACCAAGAGAAGGGAAGTGCAGTCGAGGACGGCAGAAGACTAGGTGGGGCGTTGAAATTAGGAAATTAGCGGGCGCTAGTTGGAATCGGTTGACGCAGGACAGGGTAATTGGTGATCGCAGGGAGAGGCCTTCGTCCTGCAGTGGACATAGAATGGGCTGCTGCTGCTGCTGCTGCTGCTGATGATGATGATGATGGTGATTACAAGGATAATAATAATAATAATAATGCCTTTATTTTCCATCTCAAGGATGTGGGAGGGGGAGAGAAAAAGCTACATATCCAGCTTGACGGGCTCTCGCCTCCCCGATACAATACATGATGTTTAGGAAAAAAAGGCAAACAGTACAAGCATATCAGTACAGTCAAAAAGGAATATTACAAATGGCAATTTTTACAAAAATGTACAATTCCAAAAAACAAAGTGATGTGCATAATATGTCGTACATTTCAGACAGAAAGTGCCGCCCTTTCACTTATAAGTGAAACAAAATGACGCAAATCTTTTGACCGGGTGCGTTGGAGATTTAAATTGTAATGTTGGCACAGGTTTAAGAGATGTGGAAGAGTGTTTCTGAGCATATGTTGTCCGTAACCTGTTCTGAATGAATGTATGTGCCAAATATCGGTGTTTCTGGTTGCGTAGGCGAAATTTCTTTTCTGCAGTGATGCCAGTTGTGCAAGGAACGAGACGTTATTTTTGACCTCTGTAATGTATTTAGTTATTAGGCGGTATGCGTACAGATCATGAATTGGCATTATGTTGTCTTTCATAAAGAGCGGTTTAGATGGGTGGTCATATGCTACATTGTATATTATCCTGAGCATTCTTTTCTGCTGAATGTGTAATTTTCGTAGATTCGCCAAGGATGTTCCCCCCCAGACCAAATGACAATAATTTAGATGCGAACAGAACAATGCATTGTGAAGGAGCAATTTTACTTTTATAGGGAGGATGTTCTTATGAGTGTAAATCGATCCGATGACACGTGACAGTTTAGATGCTACGTAGTTTGTGTGGTCATCCCACGTCATTTTCTCATTGAAAAGTACACCTAGTACTTTAAAGGAATTTACTATCTCTATTTTAAAATTGTTAAGAATGATATCATCGTTAATAGGAACATCCTTGTTTTTTGGACGGTAAATAATGGCCTTTGTTTTGGAAGTGTTAATTTTTAGAGCGTTATATTTTGTCCACTTCTCAAGCTGCCTAAGTGCTGTATTTGCTTTCATGATCACGTTCGAGGCAGACGAGGCTGAAAAGAATAAGCTGGTGTCATCCGCATATATGACCATTTTCATTTCTCTGTCTATCTGTGTTATGTCATTCACGTATATATTAAAAAGAAACGGGCCCATTATGCTGCCTTGCGGTACGCCGGAAGAGAGAGTTTTAACATTGGATCGGTGACCATTTATTTCAACATACTGTTGTCGACTTCCGAGATAGCTGCTCAAAAGCATCAATGACGTTCCTCTAAAGCCATATACTTGAAGCTTTTTTAAAAGTAACTTGTGGTTCAGGTGGTCAAAAGCCTTCGAAAAATCTACATATACTCCTAATGCTAAATTCCTGTCATCAAGTGATTTTAGAATGTATTCTTTTTGTTCTAATAGAGCGAGTTCGGTGGACCGGTGTTTCCGAAAACCAAATTGTGAAGGTGTCAGTATATTATGCTTACTACAAAAGTTATTCATCCGGGTCAAAATTACTTTCTCAAGCCCTTTCGAGAAAACGGGTAGTATTGACAAAGGCCTATAGTTTGCAAAGTCATTCTTGTCACCTTTCTTATAAACAACTGCTACTCTTGCAATCTGCATTTGCCGAGGAAAGACACCATTTGCCAGACAAAGGTGAAATATATGGGTGAGACTCGGTGCTATTACATCCATAACTAACTACTTACTTCATACTACACTACATACATAACTACATACTTCTAACTGCCCTACTTGTGACTTCAGATGTTGCTCTGGCTGTATTTATTCGCCTTCTCTTGATCACTTTTCAAAGAATCATATTTTCAGTGCGTGAAGGTAATAAGTATCGACACACATGCGTAGTCATTGCGAATTGTTGCGTTTATAACAAATTATTTTCTTGAAAATGGCCGATTTAGAAAATCTCAAAGCAATTTGAAACGGGAGAGACGAAGTTTTGGGGCAGATCCATGTAAAATCGGCCACGTCTATGCTGGCTGAACTGCTATGCCTGCACCTCCCATAGACACTACCACAAGAGTCATTTCTAATGAGAACTGTAGGCAACTCTGTGGAATTCGCCACGCGTGCTTTCCTGCAGACCGTGAGTGAGATATATTGCGCAATGTCACACCTCATTTAGAAAACTCCTCTCCCTACCTTCCTCATCCATTTTTCCGGTCGTTACTGTACCAGGCCTGACTGCTTATCTTTCCAAAAGCTGCCAAATTTTTTGCTGCGTCGGGTACGCCTCCCTGAAAACAGAGTCGTCATTCTTCTCATGTACACCTCCAATGATTTTCAGTTTATTGTAGCGCAGGCTTTACAAACTCGCCATTTTCTTCAGTAGAGCTGCTTAGTGGAGTTGCTTAAGGTAGCAGTTACAGCACCCGCTCCTTCAGCGGCATTTGGTACTTTGTGACGCGCTTAGAAACTTGCAATGGGCCCATATTTTGTGTTACTGAACGTCGTTAATCATCCCTGTATTTACGGTTGACACTGGCTGCCATACGATTAGCCAATAGTAAGGACCGTCGCACAAAGGTGCGACGTAGTCCGCCCAGTAGGAGTCGCTTGCGATGGAACACTACCGCCGCAACTCTAAACTTACCTGGCAAGCATGCCGCATTTTTTTTTAGTACAAATACAAAGATGTGAGGGCTACATAAAAGCCAAACAGGACAAGCGCTTTATGACGAGACCTCACTCTGGCAAGCACGGTCAAGGCGTTTGCCCACTGGCTCTCTCCTTTCCTGTTATTGCAATGGCAATTATATGGACACTCCAGGCGCATTTCTGTCGTTGCCGTCGGCGTCACCGTCGCCGTCGCCGTGACGTTCTGTATGAATGAAAGCGTGTGAGGGTGAGCCGGCGAACGCGGTTCAATCTCGCGTGCGCTAGCGACAAACGCCGGCCAGATGCCTGCCATCTTCTGTGGCGCGCGAGGCAGTGGGGTCAGGCGAGGGAAGAGGGACGTTCTCATCGGGCGGCTGCTAGGGTGCCTCGGTGTCCTTCTCGCTCGCAGCTCCGAACAGAGTAAGACAACCGCAGGGTATTCTACGTCGTTGGCCATGCGAATCATGGACGCCGTAGCGGATGCCTTTGGCGGACGCCGTAAGGACGCGTTGCCGGCGCTCGTGCGTCTTGAAAGCCAACCAAAGTGCGCGCGCGCGCGGGCCTCATCTTCAAAGCGATCTGCGATGTTTGCAGAGTGCGCGTAGTGTCGGTTGCTTCGTATGTGCTGTGCTTTCGACGTTTGGTTCGTGTTGAAGCGACAGACGCAGGCAGGTCAATTGGCTCGCGACTGCTGCCATGATTCCCAACTCCAGCGTTTTTACAGACAGTTTCCACTGTCATCAAGCGAGATGTCTACATGTTTACTTGTGCGCGCGTGACACCGTGTTGGTTAACTTAGTTAAAACACATTGATGGGTTAGTTTGTTTGAATTTATGATAGAATATACAATCGTAACTGAACAAGAGCGCAGACAGAAGCAGACACACAAAGACAGAGCTGTCTCTGTTTGCCTCTTTCTTCCACGTCCTCGTTGAGTCACGCTTATGCATCCTATCATTGTTAATTTAATTAGTAAGCGAATGTTTGCACGTTTATACGGCCAATAAAACTACTATCCTTAATTCGTACAACTATCTACTAATTTTCTATTGCAATAGATGCTTCGCCTTTGGGGCGGAACTGCGAATGTTATTGAGGGATCAATTGACCCGACAGGCGCATCTCTGCTGTCGGCGTTGCCGTAGCCGTCAAGTCCCGTATAAAGTCCAAGAGCGATAATATCGGCGTCGTGCACCGTATGATGTATGTGCAAGTGAAAGCATGCGAGGGTGAGCCGGCGAACGCGGTTCTACCTCGCGTGCGCGAGCGAGTAAAGCGAGGCGAGGGAGGAGGGGCGTTCTTCTCCGGCGCCTGTTAGAATGACACGATGTCCTCCTCTCCAACCGCTCCGCACAGAGTGGAGACAACCGCGACGTATACTACGGTGGTGGCTACGCGCTTCGCGGACGTTGTAGTAGATGCCTTTGACGGATGCCGTAGGGACGCGTTGCCGGCGCTCGTGTGACTTGAAAGCAATCTGCACGTGGCCAAAGTGCGCGTCCGCGTGGGCCTCATCTTGAAAGTGATCTGCGATGTTTGCAGAGTGCATGTAGTGCCGGTTGCTTCATACGCGCTGCGCTTTTGACGTTGCATTCGCGTTGAAGCGAGAGATGCACGAAGTTCAATTCGCTTGCTGCTGCCGCGGTTCCTCGCTCCAGCGCTTTGACACAGAGTTTCGGCGCTCATCGAACGACATGTGTTCATGTTTACCTATTTGCGTGTGACACCGTGCTTGTCAAGTTAGTTAAAACACGTTGGCGAGCTAATTGGTTCGTATCTATGATATAATGTGTAAGCGCGACTGAACAAGTGCGTAGAAAGAAGAAGACACAGAAAGACAGCGCTATCTCTGTGTGTCTCTTTCTTTCCACGCCCTCGTTTAGCCAAGCTTACACATTATATCATTGTAACTCTAGTTACCAAGCATTATTTACACGTTTATACGACTGCTAAAACTACTATCCTTACTTTTTGAGAGTGCCAGAAATTTTGGCGCAGCTGCGTATGTCGCGTCCGCGTTAGTCGGACCCGCAAATAGTTCGAACACATACCGTCCGTGAAGTTCAGGAGCAATGCAAACCCTTGCTATCGCAGTCAGTGCTTTGCGCCTCGGGAGAAAGTGCCCATTTTTTTTTTTCGTTTTCCGGCATGGGACACGTTGTTCCTTTATTTTCTCTGAGCTAGCTAGTCGGCCAGACAGCAGCACCAACCACGGTCAGCCTAGAACGATATGCAAAAAAATAAAGCTTTCAGTTTAAAAAACGACACACCGCTGCCGTGGAGCCATCGTGCCTCATTTATCACGCGTATGCCTCCTCCCCACCGCGCGCACTTAATTATACCGCACAGACTACAAGTGAATAACATACATACTGGCAAAACATTTCAGGCATTGCACTTGCGACCAAGATCCTTACAACATGGCGAAGAAATACATGTGACAGGCTGTCTTCAAATCGGCACTAGAGTAACTCCGCATGCTTGCTTTTATAGGTAAGACCAGCAACAGAAGTGCTCGTAAAAAAACAGTAACAGGTGTGCGAGACAGAATAGGTAGTTTTGCGTTAGGGGCGCTAAAGGCATCCAAGCGTCGGGTTACGCAAACCGCCGGGCGTACAAAAGAACCCAAAGCGAGTGCAAAAGTGCGCGAAGGACCCACATTGGAGTTTGACTTCCCCAACGCTTGGCTGCGGCTTGCGTTCCCTAACTAAAGCGCTATAATAATTAATTAGTCTCCACGTTTTCCTTGCTTTTTTACAATCAAGGATACTACGTTGAGACGCGACGCCACCACGACTATGTTAGGCGGTTCTTCGCGTGCGTTAGCGCGTTCATACGTGCGTCTCCTCCTCTCTTCCTCTAACCAAACAAGCATCGATCACAGAAAATGTATGCACCTGCAGCTTTTGTGAGCGTAGTCAGGGTGTTAGTCGGGTTATGCCTCTCCTTGCCTTTCTGATGACATTCTAATCTTTTGTATCTACGTTGACATGTTGAAACCCTGTGTCGACGACATCATCAGCATACAGTTCTACTCCCCACGGCTTACGTTATATTTTTCTCCATGCTTCTATTTTTATTCTTAGTGCATAGACCGCACAAGTTGGGGAAAGCACATGACTTTTCAGGCGCCCAGCTTGCGGCCACATTATCACAAGCGCTATTAGCATTAACGGCGAGTGATGGATGAGCGAAAAACGGCGCCAAGTTCTTTTTGTTTTGTTTGTTTTGTGCTTTCGCGTGCGGCGACGCCAAAACAAGACAAAAAACATCCAGAGCGCGACAGGGTGCGCCTAAGGGTTACCTTCAATGCCCCGGGAACATCGCAGAATTTTACACAAGCTGAATCTTACACACTATATACACCGATAGCGATCTCGAAGCGATTTCTCTCGCTCTAACGGACTGTAGTTTCTGTCTGGGAAGTTATTTATGTATAACCAGAAGAACGGCCGTATTACGACAGTCGTAAGCAGGAGCTGCTTGTCACCTGTTTGAAGAAATTCAAACACACTGTCGTAATAGCACCTTAATGCACTTTTAACAGTTTTCAAGATTACGCAATGGTTACTAGGCACTGGCTTCCCAGAAGTTTGTTGGGGCCTGTGCATACAGTTGCTTTAAGAAGTTCTTTCTAGTGCTTTTACGGATTGTCGGTTTACTGCGGCCGTATATGGCTGTAGTGGAGATGATAACGACAGCTTGTAACGCTTTTCCCAACTACAATACGTTTGAGACTTTTTTGTTTGGCGTGTGTGTTCTGTTCGAATGAACATCATAAAAACGGAACACACTTTGTCGAGACTAAAGAGTGAAACGGCGTAAGCCTGACACCATTGCCAATGGCGATTTGTTGCATCGGAAACACCACGGAGGCACACGACTCGTACACTGTTATGTGAATGTTTCTTTGTTTATTAAACGCCTGCAACGTCGTTCACGCCTATGTCTATCGTTTCGATGTCTTCTGAGTCTATCATTTCAAAGCTGTCATCTGGGAGGCTGTGGGCTTGCAACTCATGGCCGATGAACTCCTTCTGCTTTAGCGGGTCAACATCCAGGATGGCTGCTTTGCAGCGCCGAACTGTTGCAGTGCTGTTTGCGGATCAGGAGGAGAGGCGTCTTCCATGGCGGTGCACGGGGTGTAGTTGGCCATCCTCATCATCCACATCGCTCGATTGACTTGTACTTGCTCGGCTTGCCGCGGCAAGATGGTGGTCATGGTGCTTCCGAGCTTCATTTGCCTTGGTACCCGGAGATGCAGCGAGTCGGTTCAAACGCATTGCTTATCTTGCGTTGGCCCGTCGCGTCCCTGGACTTTGTAATGTCGGACGCGCTTCGCCACCCTGATGCATGCGACGTATACGCTCGGCCTCTCTTCAGCACCGCTTGCGTTCAGCGACTGCCGCACGTCGCATGTTGGGAGACACTGGTATGGCGAGACGAGGCATCCTTCCCACACGATAACGCAAAGTCAATTGCCGCCACCACCGCCGCGACACCACAGCCAAGCAGACGGTCGCCAAGCGCGCCTCGCGAACGAGTCGTCATGCCACACAGCGCCCAATCGGGAGGGCACCTCAAGCTCCTGAAGACAGTGACGTCAGGGTGCACCGTCGAACACACGGCCGCCACGCGTGCCGATAAAGATGAGTCATCCCGCACGTCGCCGAACCCCCCCGACACCCGCATTTGACGACCGTGACGTCAGACACGCAACCCATCAGGAGGCGCACACCTGCGCCTAGCGACAGTGACGTCATGTCACAGAGGAAACCATTCAGGAGGCCGGAAAGCTGTGACATAGTTCTGCTAACGGCAGATGACCTTGACAATGAGCCATTAAAGGCTTCCGCCTTAAATTTACCACATGTTAATGACAACGTCGCTACCGATGCTTTACGCAAGCAGTTAAGCAGCATATAAAATTTCACGTGCAGTATTGGCTCTCTGTACTCTGCGCTTGAACTCTCCGTCACATGACGTAGCTACCAGCCCTGTTCCTATCATGCACCCCTCCGGTAACTCGGTATTCCACAAACGGTAATATGCTGACGGTAAGGCTAAATCTCTCCAGTATCAATCTGATATCGCATCCTGTGTACGCGCACATTTCGTTTCTTCTATTATAGTGCTTGATGTTTTTTTTTTCTTCTGCGCTACCTGACACATTTTATACGCACAAGTTTATAAAAAAAAAACCTGACTACAAGAACACTTGTTGCTACTGTAATTGTTGAATAACTATGAAGAAATCGACATTTTCGGTAAAAAGACCGCTGTCTCAATATCGTAGCTATAAAAAGAGCACCAAAGGTTTGTGTCGAACATAAACTTTAGAAATTGTGTCATTGTGTTCTTTTTTAATCATTGACTTGTTTCGAACGCAGTTATCAAGTCAGTGAAGAGAAGTAGCCAGCAACACTGTAGGCACCAACATCTCCTTAAATACAATTAACAAGGTGACAGTCTAAACATGAAGGAGATAAAAATAGAAATAAATTAAGATATTTAAAGCCATTCGCAGGTATTCTAGTGCGACTTGCGTTAAGTGAAGCTACGCCTTGCTTTTATCTGCTCTTTTTTTATTTGAGTTTATTTGTTTGAGACTTCCGTAAGTGTGCTCATATATTTGGATGCTCAATATATAGTGAAATCTGACATTTTTTGAAAGTACTAAGAAGTTTGAAAAAAAAAAGACCCGCGTGGAATTCCTTTGGGAAAATGCTAGAATGGAAAAATCACACCGGTGCGCTCTTTGGAAAATGTAAACAGCTCTTCTGTTGTTCTTTACTGTAGTTGTAGCATTCACTGAACTACAATTTGTCCGTGAAGAATAGCTTCACACAAGCTTTTCGTTAATAAACACGTACTGTAAGAACTGTTGTCACCGAAATTTTGCGACTTGAAGAAAACTAATGCCCCTTTTATTGTAATTTGCCTTCGTAGAACGGATATCGTTCGGTTTTGCAGAAGTCCTTCGTCTTTGAGTTCCTGGTCCTAGAGTACGATGACTCCGTATAGGGTGAGCATGAACGATTATTCTTTCCAAGACTCCAAAAGATATATTTTGTAACTTTTCGCGTACACTTCCCATAAGTGCGGCTCGTAGCTCGCCGAATATACAAAGAAATAAGAATACTTGAACTTCAGCTTCACTTCTCATCATTTTTTATGGCATTTGAATATGATAAATGTTGAGCCCAACCTTTCACTCCCCAAAATTTCCTTCCCCATTCGTTGGGCACAGTATTCTGTCTCGCTCATATTTTATTTCTTCTTTTTTCTGCCTTGTGCTTAGCATTACACTGAATAATCCGAAAAAGCAGATAACGTCACATACACTCACAATGTGGGGCAGAAAATTGAACTGGCAGGAACTCTCTACGGGGAGAATCGTTGAGGCATTCCAACCAGAGTTACTCTCCGCCGAGTTCATTTTCTCGTGGGGCGGTCATCCTCTTGAATTCCGGTGAGACGTTAAAATTCATGGCAAGCGAGCAACCACTCACTCACGGGAAGTGCTTGAGGAGAGGGGAGGGGGGGGGGAGTAATTCGCCAGGTCGACCCCTCGTCCCGACGTCCTCAACGTTCCAAGCCGCGACAGTACAAGAACCGACAGTGCTCCTCAAGCAAACGCCATCACGAATGCATGTAGGCGTGCTTCAAGGCTCGCAATTCATTTCGGAGTCGCGGAACAGCGTCGTGCTTTTCGGGCTGCAAATCTAGCACCATCGGCGACCCCGGCTCCCTACTTCGCCCCAACACGATGGCATCGCCCCAACACGATGGCGATGCTATACGCAGACGCTCTCAGCTCTTGCTCGGAACAAAGCGCCACTCTTACCGACTCGCGTACATTTGTATGGCTTCCCATCTGCGTGCTCTCAGGCATAATCGGTCCATTTGCCTGAACCGCGGTTTGGTATTACACGAGCTATATGCAGTAGATCCCATAGCATCTTGGGACGATCACATGTACCATTCGCTGTTTACCAAGTTTCTATTCTCTCGAGTGGAGTAATTACTTTCAGAATTAACAGAGATGGTTGGCATAGGTGCGTCACCGGTTGGTTGCACCTAGGAAAGGTCAGAAGATGCTAGAGAGGGCCACGTCAGAGATGGCCCCGTGTGGTGCATGGTCACGTGACCAACAAAGAATCACAGCTGCTGTCATCTACGTCCTTCTAGCACACGTTTCCCTACATTCACTCGCACTGTGCGATTTTTTTACTAGCGCTAGTGTTTCACAGAGTCTAGGTGCCAAAAATGCACACCCTTTATGAATATTGAGCAACTCGCCATTTTGTTTTACGCTTTCAACGATAGTCACAGTAGTGTATGACCTCGTGAAATCTCGCGGATGCTCTCACCAGCACTGCTTCAGTGTCAATTTTATGGTTTCATAAGGACAGAGGCAATACACATGAGGATTTTCCGTAAACTTCAACTCCCAGGCATGCTTTCAGATAAACCCGTATAAGTTTTTACGGCAGCTGTGTGTAACATACAGGCGGATAAAAACTTCCCTTTCACAGATCGGACACATTTTGTGCACTTGGGAAAAACATATTTGACTTTATTTTTCTTTTCCTACGCAATGCCGATTGTAATCAAGAATTTCAAATCAAGCATTCATTCGAAACGCACTGAAATAGGCCATACACGGATTTAATGCAAAATTCTATAAACATTGGCGACAACCTGGCTTGTCTCTGCAAATATGTGCCGTCGAGGCTGGTACAATGATGGCCCGGCGTCAGTTTTCGTTGTTATTCCTATTTGAGATGTCGGTGTCGGTAGGTGGCACCACCTAGTCCTCTTTTCTAACATCATATTTGTTGCGATCAAGAGAGAGAAAATGATAAATGATAGGCAGGGAGAGTAACCAGGACTGAGCCCGGTTGGCTACCCTACGTTGGGTTAATGGGAAAGGGCAGGGAGAAATTAAGACTAGAAGAGAAAATCCTCTGTGCTTATAACCGTCATGGTAATGTTTTCTGCTCTATATCCACTCATGGTCACTCAGTCCTAATCATAGACGGTCGCTCAATTCGGTAGCTTTCAAATATTGCAGCAGTGCTTTTCTGGCCTTTTGTAATTGCGATATGTGAGGCCACGGCCCCAAGATCTTGTGCAAGGTGAACAGTTTTTTATCTAACTGACTTAGAGCTGTGCAGACGTCATGTCTTTCATTTTCAAAAGATGGGCATACGCGCAGTAGATTGTCCATAGTCTCCTCGACACCGCAGTCATTGCACTCCGCGCTCTCAGCCATTCCAATCAAACACGTACAGTCAACAGCAAAAGCTTACTGGATGCGGTTTCCCCTTCAAATGTGAATTCCTGCACTGTTAAGGCATGACACTTCATATGTAATGAATCACTGAGTAGATGGCGAAGGCTACTACATGCTGGAACATTTAATTCGAGGCTGTGTGACCACGCCTCACGAGAATTGAGCTTCTTGGCAGATCCTGTGTCCTGTAAACGTTTGCAGTTGACTGTGCATGCATTAGTGAATGTGACGCCCAAGCGGAAGCGGCACACCATTGTTTTTTTTTTTTCATTTCGCGGAGGTAACAGCCGCAGTTGCATAGATGTGTCGAAGGAATGCAATCGATGCTGGGTGAATTCAGGTGTGTGCCAGTTCTCCAACGTCATAATGTCATACGGCGCGCTAGCTTGCTTAAATCTTGGGCTGCGTCAGTCCTCCATAAATATACTGAAACAATGCTTCCTCCTTCGTGTGCTTTCTTATCAGCTTTCTTGGCGAGGTCGTTGTCAGAGATACCACAATGACCTGGCAACCACTGAAACACGACATCGTATCCTTTTGCGATCATATGATGGTGCGTTTCTCGTGACAGGACCCGCGACGAAGAGATCACAAAAGACATTGCCTTCGAGTTGCAGAATATTGCCCACTTGTTAGCCGGTTGGTTGTTGATATTATCAACGGCACCTCAGATGGCAACAAGCTCCGAACCAGTCGATGTTATGACGTGAGAAATCTTGTACGTGATGTTTATTGATACCGATGGCATAACCACTGCGCCAGTTGAGCTGAGCTGGTCAAAGTAGAAAGTGTGCAAACAATCCCGAGCTGCTTGCTTCAAAGCCAAGGTCGGCAGGTCAGCCTTCTTTTTTATCCTTGGAACGGAAAGGCGCATTTGAAGATGTTTTAAACACCACATAGCGGAGGGCGAATGTGCTGAGGGTGTGAAGCCCGATGGTAGGTAGTGTTATGTTTGTGCCTTGAGATTTGCCTGACGGGAGGCCAGTGCTGTGGTGCGTCGACCGTGGAGGCATCAGTCATCCCCACATGGTGCCCGTTTCGGGCACATGACGACTAAGTGCACGGCTTGGGTGTCCTCGTGGCTGCACGGCGTCAACGACGGAAGCGGCCGCCGGCTCACCGACTGCTATTCGGCCCCTCCTCGTGCGGACAGCAATGCACCCCACCCCCTCCTTTGTGCGGCGGCGCCCAGGGGACACCCTTTTAGCGACCACCCAAGAACTATGTTTCGACACCTTGCCTTGCAGATTGTTCCCTTTGTCGTATGCCGGGCCATTGAACTTGCCCAGCGCACCATACCGACCGACCGCCAGATTGGCCTGACGGCGCAGCGCGGTGCCCGGCGGCGCCGGCCACTGAAAGCGGCGTTGGAACCACGGAGGCTACCCGGACCCTCTCTCCCTCGAAACTGTTCGTCTTTAGGGACTGTCTGGGGAATCTGGGGACGGGAAGTGTTATTTAGGCAGCTTGCAGCTGCTCTGTTGCTCTCTCCTGTTAACCTCGCCAACTTGTACATACTGTATAAAGAATTCTTCGCCGAGAAAGCTCTCCTGGTCTCTGACTCTGCGTGAAGTGGGGTCCAAGACCTCCTGCCGGCCACGCATACCTAGGCACACGCAACAGTAGACACGATGAATATTGACCACGTTGGAGAATGACGCCTCTGGTCATCGTTCTGGAAGGCAGGCAAGAGAGCTTGATTGCATCTGTGAAACGTGATGAATATTAGCCCTAAGCGTGTCGGTGGTAATGTAAGTCGTTATTTGATGGTCTTGAGCCATTATAACAGTTCCTGGTATTGAGGCACACCGCGGAAAGACGAGGAGTGCCTCAACAGCATTGTGGTGAATGCGTATTGCCTGGAAACCGACAGATAGCGCAAGTTGCTATCTTTGTACGTGCAAGTCCCTTGACCTTCGCGCTTTGTAGGTCTTAGTTCTAAGGCACCTAGTGCTAGGGAAAGAGATTCCTCGTACGCAAGGCACCTCTTGCTGTGAAGTTTGGGTGGCTAACTATAACCAAATGAAAACGTAAAACGTCTGAACTGTCATCGCCGACAGCGGTGACACTTCAGGCTTCTAAATTGTTCACATATGTTCGAATGGTGGGGCCGAATGTGGCAGCGTGCTGTAAATTGGCACGAAGTCGCAAGGAGGTTCTCTTAGAGACATTAGACAGCTTTAGTTACACGTACGTAGAGGCTTCACGTACGCAAACGTGAAAAGCCTACGTACCTTACGTGCACGCCATCTGAAACGCTTTTAGCTACACGTACGCGACGCACGCCAAGAGCGACACCGTAGCCACATCAATCGGGAAATGTGAACACGGCGGTAGCCAATTCGATCCTGTCGCCGTGTTTCAATGCAAGCCGTCTGCGCGTGCGCGGCCCGTTATCGCTTGTTCGTGATCTCGCGGAACTCCCACGCGAAGCTCTCTACGTGCGCAAGAAACGCACGCAAAGAATTGAATCTCACGTACGTCCGTGAGACGCGCGCGCGCCCGCTACGTTTTACGCATGCGCACTGCTGACACGTAGAAGCTCTACGTACGCAAAGCCTCTACGTACGTGTAACTAAAACCGTCTATTAAGGAGGTTCTTTTGCAACCTTGTGCTGTGGGTTCTCCTTCTTCTGCATATAGTTTAGTACTAAAGTTTATCAAGCGAACTCTGACGCGGCAATCATTCAACTACCATGGGAATGATAGTTAGCACGTGGATATGTCTCATCTTCGCGCCTGTGGTTTCAACTGTTCTTGCAGGTTCATTTACTGCGTCTAGCTGTCGTCATTGGCCTACATAATGGACGAATCCCATATTTAAACGCAAAGGGCAATTAGGCTGTGCGGACATGCAGATTTATTTATTATATAGGTTAGTTAGTTAGTTAGTTAGTTAGTTATTCAGTCAGGTAATTATTCAGTCAGTTATTTATTTATTTATTTATTTATTTATTTATTTATTTATTTATTTATTTATTTATTTATTTATTTATTTATTTATTTATTTAGTTAGTTAGTTAGTTAGTTAGTTAGTTAGTTAGTTAGTTAGTTAGTTAGTTAGTTAGTTAGTTAGTTAGTTAGTTAGTTAGTTAGTTAGTTAGTTAGTTAGTTAGTTAGTTAGTTAGTTAGTTAGTTAGTTAGTTAGTTAGTTAGTTAGTTAGTTAGTTAGTTAGTTAGTTAGTTAGTTAGTTAGTTAGTTAGTTTACTTTAAAGACCTCGATGTGAGGAATTATATGAGACATAATATTATTGCGAGTTGTCGCAGTTATGACGCGAAATTTCGTTGAAGATATACCAATTTGCAAAATCGCAAGATCCTTCGAAGCCATGACGACAACATTTATGCTAGATCTATGTACTAAAAATTATTACAATGCTGGCACAACCACCGCGCTAGTAGCGCCCTCAAGTAATTCTTGTAGGAAACTTTACGCTTCTATATTTCCCATCCTTTACGAACTTTACCATCCATGTAATTGTATGTATTGCATAAATAAATGAAACAGAACGAAAGGTACTTGTCTTCATGGGGGCATTGCAACCCCGACGAATAGAAGTCTGCGTGTCCAAAACGCTTGCTCCAGCTCAGACATCCCTTGTTCACGTCGCTGTTAATCAATTCAGGCCTCCATAATCCTGTGAATTCCTGTTTTGTTCACAGCGCTTCTTCTGACATTACAATAGTACAAAGCTTCAAAGTTGGTTTTCCGGTGTTCATCCAACCATCGATTCCTTACGTTACGTCGTCGTCTGTTGTGTTGACGTCGTCGCCAGGCAACTAACTCATCGTCCGCTTCACCCAAAACATATCTCAAAGGAAATAACCAAAATTTGCCCCCCCCCCTCTCCATTTAGTTTCTAAATCTAGTGGAACTGGGCATGAGTAGGCGGACTGCACGCGCTAACCAGTGGGATACTGCACAGCACTCGCGCCTCCAATCTGTGTAGGGCTCGTAGCGTTGCGAAGACTCTTAGAGTCGGAACGCTTGTGCGCCTTTCTCGGAGTCCATAGAAAGCAATAGCGCAGCGAATGAAGACGACGTTGTGCGCGTCGCAAATAATTTTTGTCCATTGTCTAGTAACTGATCGTGAATTGCAAGGCACAGCTGGTTGTCTCAGAGCCGGCTGTCTCGAGATATAGGTAAGAAATCGAGGCTATGCCCCTTTCCCCGTTTCACACGCGTGCAGAACCTGTTGCCGGGAAGGTGGAGGTGTTCGCTTTGAAGGCCATCTGCCATCCAGTTCGAAGCAGGCGGAAATGCGCATTTTCCTACAGCTTTTACGCCTTCTGGAAAAAACGAAACCAACGTCGTTTTTACTGCCTTTTCTTTGGATCAACACGTGTCAAGAAGATGGAATTCAGCCGTTTGCTTCCAGCACTTTCGAGATCGGAGATACACGCTCCATTTGCAGTCTGACTTCCTCTGTTTTTCAACTCGTAAAGCGAGCGCTTCGATTCATGCTGTTTCCGATACGGACACACCGATATAGCCCCATTGCAGTAGTACCCCGCTTAGCGAGGAGAAGCTTTCCTCGCGTTAATTTGGCTGGCCGTTACACACGCCCTCGGATAATGAGTACCCGTATGAGACGCGGGACGAGTAAAAAGGCCGTACGTGAGCCCTTTACCCAATGGGAGTCAACTCTTGTAGGCCTCGCTCGCTTCCGTCATTCGAATCACGTGGCTTTCGGGTCTGAACGGTTTCCATTAGGAGTTACCTACCCTCATCGGCTCGTCTCTCCCATGAGGCAGGCTTTTTGGAATGGCAGAAGAGTTGCCTGGAATTTCGAAGGTCGCCGAAGATTAGTTTAACGCTGATGTTACTTCTCCCGGTATGTAACTTCGACTCACTTGTTGTCCGTGGAAATCCAATGCGTCGTTCTGGTACTGGTGGCGTCAGCATTGGCGAACGTCGCAAAGAAGTAGCACTGTCTCATTTATATAGAAGCAGTCTTTTCTTTTTGACTTGGCGCACAAACGTTCCTTGCACGTGGCATACCAATTTTTCCAAGCAAATGTTCGGCGTACAAATGTCGATAGACCTCGAGCGTTGGTGGCGTATAAAATGCCTTAATCGTAAGTTGATGGCTTGATAGCTGACGCATCTTGGCTTCAAAAAAGTATCCACACCTCTCTCTCTCTCTCTCTCTCTCTCATTTATTGACTCATTGTTTCTTCCCAGATCTTCTAACTCTTCAGCGGCAAAGCTGCTCAGTCCCACGGAGGGCAAATTCACTGATTGGGATCACTTCAGAAAAATTAGGGCGAACAGAGGGACAGTGGGGCCTCCACATGCCGAGCAGGAGCCCCTTCAGACATGGGTCATCCAGCTCAGAGAGGACGTCAAGGAGGCCACTAAAGAAATCAGGACAGAGGAAAATATTGAAGCTATGGACAGCAGGCTGGCGCATCTGATTGAGGCCAAACAGGCTATATTACAGAGATGGAAAACGCAGAGACTTAACAGAAGGCTAAGAAAAAAAATAGCGCAATTAAACAGAGAAATTGATGATCATTCGAAGACCCTCGTGAAGCAACAGTGGGATGAGATCTGTAATTCGGCTGATGGTAGACTCAAACATGGAGGTAGCTGGAACCTCCTCAAGCACTTGCTCAACGAGAATGAAACAAGGACAAGCAAGAGAACAGCTATAGCTAAGTTGGTTCATCAGGAAAGCAAAGATAAAACAGAGAAAGATATCATGGATAGTCTCGCAGCCAAATATCTCCCACTTAAACAACCAAACGAAGGAGAGGAGAGCCCCGAGTATACGGGAGGCATATGTGAAGAACTTGACCGGGACTTCACTGAGAGTGAAGTGAGGGCCGCTCTTCACAGTCTTAATGGTAGATCGGCGGCTGGACCTGACGGAATAACTAACAAGATGTTAAGAAATCTAGATGATGCATCAATCTATTATCTAACTGAACACTTCAATGAATGTTGGAGAAAAGGGGTATACTCAGAGGAATGGAGGGTGGCCAATACTATCCTCATACCAAAGCCAGGCAAACAACTCACTCTAGACAACCTCCGTCCTATTTCCTTAACGTCATGTCTAGGCAAAGCTATGGAACATGTCATCCTAAATCGACTCACGAAATACGTTGAGCAGAACGAGATCCTCCCATACAACTTGATCGGCTTTCGTCCAGGGCTGTCAACTCAGGATGCTATGCTGCTGATCAAACATCAACTTATACAGGCTAGCCCAGCGCATACGAAAGCTCTTTTGGGGTTGGATGTGGAAAGAGCTTTTGATCGTATAAAGCATAAGGCAATACTTGACGTTCTCTCGGAGATGGGTTTGGGTAAGAGACTTTTTAACATGATTAAGGACTTTCTTAGAAATAGAACTGCACAACTCATGCTGGGTGAGCTTAAATCAGAAGCTAAGAATTTGGGAAATAGGGGCACTCCACAAGGGGCTGTGCTCTCACCCATGCTATTCAATTTAGCAATGTCCAAGGTTGCAAGAAATCTGGAGAAAATTGAGGGTATACGTTATGTGATATATGCCGACGACATAACCATATGGAGTGCCAAGGGCAATATAGGACAGACAGAGAACAGATTACAGGAAAGTTTATACGTTGTAGAGAACACACTGAAAGCCATGGGGTTGAAATGCTCGGCAGCCAAATCAGAACTCTTAGTCATTAAACATTGCAGAAAAGGTCGTAAACCAAGAGGTTACATTCCGGAAGATGAGCCAAGAGTGTGCTTATATACTCATGAAGGATCCGCAATCAGGCTAGTTGAAAAAATCAAGGTTCTTGGGTATCACATAGACGGAAACAATACTAACTACAGAACAATACAACATATCTCGAATAAAACAGATGAGGTCATTAGGTTACTAAGGAGAATTACCAATAGACACAGAGGCCTGGGAGAAGACAGCGCTTTGAGGATAATACATGCCTTTGCTCTCTGTCACTTCACTTATGTGGCTGGATTATTCAGATGGAAGCAGGCAGAACTTAACAAACTTAATGTGATGCTCAGGAAGCTCGTTAAAGTAGCCCTAGGTATACCCAGTAACGCTGCAACCGACAAACTAATGAGTCTAGGGGTGCACAATACAATGCAAGAAATTGCGGAGGCCCAACAGCTAGCGCAACACGAAAGATTGACAAAGTCACGAGCTGGCAGGAACATATTACAGGCAATAGGTGCAGAACTGAATACATCGAGGAGTCCAATAGAGGCTGAAGTAGAATTAATGACTGAAGTTAGGAGCAAAATCAGAACCAACCCTCTTCCCAGAAACATGCATCCAGAATATAATGTCGAAAGGAGAAAGGCAAGAGCTAAAGCACTCTTGAAGGAAATAGAGCAGCAGAACCAACTGGCAGCTATAGTTGATGCCGCCTGGGTGAACGGTAAAGAAGCCTATACGGCCATTGTATCAAATTATCAAGGGAAGGTGCAAGACGCTCTCACAATTTTTACCAAGGACCCCACGGTGGCGGAACAAGCGGCAATTGCTCTAGCCATCAGGACTAATAAGTGGGCCTTCATTTACAGTGATTCAAAAACCGCTGTAAAGTGTTTTGATAAAGGCTACGTAGCTGGAGTTGCAGCTAAACTTTTTGAAAACATTGTGATTATGACAACTGAAATCCGATGGTTTCCTGCGCATATGGGGAAAGTGGACGATACTCGGGTAAACCTCAATGAGGTTGCTCATGACTTGGCACGAGGACTTGCTAACCGTGACAGTCACAACCGAGCCGTTCACCATCAAGCGAGGGAATCCAGAGATCATTTATTAACGTACAATGATGTTACCAAACATTACTATTTAGGACGCAGACAATTCCGATTGCCACATTCAAAACTGAACAGGGCTCAGGCAGTCTCACTGCGCTTATTGCAAACGGGTACATATCCCACACCGTACACCATTAATAAAATATATCCAGAGAGGGAGATTAAGATGGAATGCAATGATTGTAATGGCATCATTGGAATCAGACATATGCTGGCGGGGTGTCCCGCGACTCTCCCCGACCTCGTTGAAGAATGGACACAGTGGGAGAAAAGGATTCAAAGCCCATTGTTTCAGGACCAACTAAGGGCAGTCCAGAGGGCCCATGATGTCGCTGAAAGGCTTGGCCTGACAGTGCCAACGTGGGAGCGGCCCGCCTTGGCTTGAGAAGTCGAGCCTCCGGACCTCAGTACAATAAACGTTTTCACACACACACGGAGGGCGACAAGGGGTGTGCGTTGAGCAATTCGCGAAAGCTAGTTCTCCGGGGATCTGACTTGGCGAGACTTGTTCCAGAGGAGACATGGAGCCCAAACTGGCAGTGGACGGACTAAAAGTGACTACCACATAGAACGCCTCGCAGCATAGTGGCGCTTACAAATTGGATTTGTAGCAACTGGCGGGAGAACCGAGAGTGCACTTACCAGAATTTCTGGCCTGCTGTCAGAAGGTACAGCTCAACGCTAACCTTAACGCATGTGACAATGGCGTTCTTGTTTACCCAGTTGTCACTTTTTTCTTTTTTCTTGTGAAAGTGGTGCAACAATGATCCCTGTGTCAGGCACTGGGTCGAGGGGTAGTAAGCTTGGCGGAAAGTGTCGCGCAGCCTCGCTCCTCTTGTGGAAAAGGCAAGTTACTGTAGTCAACGCACGTTAGCTATTCAGCCGTCTTCAGGTAGGAGCACTGAATTTTGCACGAGGCCATTGCCGACGTGCGGATAAGGTGTAAGAACACTTCCTGGTGTGAATACATGAGCGTAAGTGCCGTTGGTTATACGCAGCCTGTAGGCATGTGAAGGCCGCTTCACGTGGAAGTGCTGCAGCGAAAGACGCTGTTCATTCCTTGCCATAGTAGAATCGCTCACATAACACGAAAGGCTGACAGCATTCCTCGTCACCCCGTGCTAGACGATGTAAGTACGTCGGCACTCCCCAACTTTCTCGGCGGGCGTGGAGTAAGCTTGGGCATACGAAATTAAACATGTGCAATGTTCACCATTATTTCCTCGTTGCAATGACGATGAAGAATAGAACTGCCGATAGCGCTAATTAACATTTATCTCTTTATGGGGCAAGCTTGCGCCCAGCACAAACAAGCAACATTGAAAGTACAACAATAGCAGCAAGCACAGTCGTCGGTCATCGAAATTGGATCTACGGGTCATGCGCGCCCATCATTTATGCATGACTCATCATATGTTTCAGCTCAATCGCTTGTGCTCAGATATGCTGGAGAATGTACGCCATTATTCACATCGCGTGTGCGATCTGATCAAATAAGATTATACCGCTGTGGACTCGGCGACACCAATATAAAGGTTTCCGACTCACGTAGGCGCAGCTACAGTTTGACGATTACACCCGGGAGCAAAAGTATCTGGACCACGGGAGCGCGTGCCAAACTGCGTCGACGCGTCATCCTCCGGTGCGGCGCCGGCTGTCGTGACTATCGCGCGAGTGGTGGGGACCATGCGCGTCCCGTCATATCTGCAGGCACGTCGTGCTGCTTGCCTTAATCGAGTGCTTTGGTTTGGCGTTTCTACGCACCGCTCAGCAGCTGAGCGGAGCGGAAGCGCGAATGCGCATGCGCCCTCCGCTTAGCCGCAAGCGGGCTAGCGGAGCGACAAATACGGTCCACTTACAAGCTGCCTTAGCGGAGCGTGCTTCGCAGCGTGTTGGATAGAGTTGGCGTCAGAAAGGAATAGATTGGATGCAGAAAGGAAGCTCGCTGGCTCTGACGTGGCGTTCCCCCAAGACGGCGCTTTGTTTTCCACTACTCGGCACCGAGTCAGAAGGTGGCGCGTCGATGCGGTTTGACGCGCACTCCCGTGGTCGGCATACTATTGCTCATTGGTGTACAGTGCAGTCCCCTGTTAACGGGAACACTCCAGTGTGTGGTTCTCATTTCGCTGACACTCTAGCTGCAAATGTATGGTCAAGTCATGCCAATGTATCCACTGAACAGGTGCGCATAAAGGTGCCAGTGCTACCAACAAGAATTCATCTGCTGCAAATCCAGATGAATACATACTTGTCAGAAAGAAAAGTTAGCACATACTCTAAAATCATAGATTTCCTGTAATAGCGAACCACAGTGTACACTTGTCTAAAACTGATAAAAATTGCAAAGCCGTTTACCGGCTGCAGCAGCGGTTAAGAATGAACGAAGAACGTGACTGGGGGGTGATGTTTAGATCCATTCCCACGAAATAAGATAATGTGGTGCCCAATAAAGAAGCAGCCTCGAGTATTTCTAGTTCCATGAAACCCTTCCATGTCATTCACTTGCGTTCTAGGAATTTCACAAGTTCTTTACAACTATGGGCAAATGGTCCATGGAATATATTATCAGAAAACGCTTCGGAATAAAAACGAATACCGGGTACGAAAGGACAAAAGAAGGCAAGGACGTCAGGAGGAGCGATCGTCAGCGCACTTCAAATAGAAGTATGCACAAGCAGCAAAGCGTTAATAAAGTTTAGCGAAAAGTTGGTAACTTTTCTTTCTTATTGCTACTTGTGAACAATTCCCTCAAGCCTTTAATAGGGATCAACTGGTTCCTTCGTTCGTCTTCGACCACGCGGTATTATGACCACGAGAACCTCATCTTTCTCGTTCTCATCTTTATATTCCCTACTTTCTCTTGCTCTTTGTGGGGCAGTCAAAAGAACGCTACCTCTCTCACTTAATTTCTTGTCTTTCTTCCTTGATGAAATTTTCTTATTTGTTGAATATGAGCACCTGACTGAGAAACAATCACACCTAGCTTCTGCTTCTTTTATCTTGCTCAATTAAACTGTTTCCCAGCTATTACAGAAGTTCTGTTAAAGGCGACACTAAAAATTGTTAGGAAACAATATTACCTGGAAAGAGAATGTTGATATCTCGTCGATCTCTCGCAATGTCATCGAAACTGTTGGCTGGGTCACAGAGTGGGTACCTAGCAATACAGACTAAGTGCAACACATCATAAAAAGCGTAACACATCATAAACTGTAAGTCCAGGCTAAAGCATACCATAGTACCGGCATGTGTTATGCCCAGGAGAAGCTATATTATTGGCGTGTGCAATCTTGAGCCCCTTTAGACAGGTGGGGCTGTAACCGGAGAAGTTGCAAGCATCACGCATACGGCCACTCTATTTCGCGTCTATGCAAAAAATAAATCTGGTTTAACATAAGCAAGTAAAGATGATAAGAAGAATTGCACTTTAGAACGCGCCCACACTAAGAGGCACGAGAAAGATATAAAAATAAACATCAACTACTAAGGTTACTCGCTACATAATATTGGGTAGAGTTAGTATTTTGAGCACGTGTCCGTGCGTATAAAAAACACTACTTGGAAAGCAAGATTACGTAGATTATCAACAAATACTTGTTGGGGCACGCGCTTTTTCTTTCCTTTCTTTTCTTGCAAAATACTTAAATTATGCTGTTTTACGTGCCAAAACCAATTTCTAAGTATGAGGCACACTCTAGTGGGGGACTCCGCGAATTTGTACCACCTGGGGCTTTTTAACATCCACCTAAAAGTAAGTAGACGGGTGTTTTCGCATTTCGCCCCCATCGCAATGCGGTCGCCGTGGCTGGGATTACTTGCAAAATATTTAGTCAAGCGGATATGCGTTTCTATGTTTATCTGTCACACCTTTGGTGTTTCTTCTCATGTAGAAATTCATGCATAGTTCAACGCTCGATGCATATGTCTAACAAAAAAAATTTCACACTGTGAGATGTGTTCTAGATGAACGAAAAAGTTACGTCATGGTTTCAGTGTATCGTGGTCTACGAATATATTTTTTTTTAAATCACGCACAGCATCTTTACGATAGCCAATATGCGCATTGAACCATCCTCCCTTCTTAATAAGGAGGTCGAATTCCTCAACTTGCTGAGGTAGATAACATGCTGGCATTTTGTTTATAATAGCAATATGTTTGCCAAGCAAGGGCAGTGGGCCCTTCCATGCAAATAAAGTTTCTCAACCTGTCTCTCGCTGTCACTGTAGGTACAAGTTCCATAGCTCTACATGCGTACAACAGCGATGCTGCGGCCGCAGGGCTCGTCTAAAGCAGAGATGCGACCCCGCCTTGAAGATGACGCGCTGCCTCGCCGGCTGCATTGCATGCGCCACGTGACAGTCGTCGAGAACCGGTATTCCCTATCGGGCTGGTCGGTTCATGAACAAACAAAAACAGCGCTGCCAGACGGGACTGAAGAAGAAAAGCGCCGCTGAGGCACTGACTAACAACTTTATGCATTTCGAACTTGACACAGCGCGGCAAGGAATTGATAGAAATGGGCATGGGGCAAAAAAAAAATGAGGAGGCCTGCCTTCAAACTACCTTTATTTGCGGAGTGCTAGTTATATATAGCTTTCCAAAGAAATAAACATGAAAAGCTTTTTCTTTAATACAGGACACCATAATCACGCTGTCGAAGTACGTGAGTCTTTCAGGCAGGATTGAACAAGTCAAGATAACTCGTCTCCTGCCTCGGTAGGCTGAAATATGGGGCTGTAATTATGCAAGCCCTTAGGTGATGCATCTGCTTATAGACTGCTTATAAACGACATTATTGTTTTGTCTTCTATAGATTGTGCTTTTTTCGTGTCGCGTTGTCCGTGTGTATGAATGAGGAGAATTGTGTGGACATACTTTTGTGTAAAGGCCGACCGTCTCATAGTCACTGGACTGTGTCTTCGGTGCTGGTGCAAATAGAGACATATTTGTGCGCTCGTGCTTGTGTGTGTACCGTGCTTTTTATAATTTATTTCTTTTCCATATTTATTGCTGCTTGAGTAGCGAGTTTGGAATTTGGGGATAGCCGTTTCTGAAGCAGCCTACATTCCCTTGATTATATATGCAAAAAAAAAGAATAATAAATACATCGTAGTCAGGCAGAATGTGTCTACGATATACTATGAAGGCAGACTATGAAAAAAAATTCACTTTTTTTGTTGTGACTGTGTAAAATTCACATGTATGCGTGATGAAAATATCGAGAGTACCTTTCTGTTTCTCGTGCTTTTTTATGTGTATGTGGCCATTTACGATGTTAGTCTACTTCTTCACTGGTGTATAAAAGGCAAGCCATGTCAATAAGTCTATACACTCGTTATTCAGCGTCATGTCTGTGTGCTCGCAGTTTGGTCCCATCTGGGGCGGATTTCATCTAATGTCGCGAATTTGCCTTGAAGAAAAGCCAGATGCTGGCGAGAAAATTACATGTGACCTGCTCAAAAAGAAAGCCTTGCAGGAAAAAAATAAAAGCTTGCAGGGAAATAAAAGCTATGCGGTCGCCTCAAACTTTGTTAGGCACGCGAACGCCTCATCGAACAACCACGGTCACGAATTCTTGTTGGTGGCCCGACACAATGGCTATCTTTCATCATTCGGTCTTTCACGTTTTACCTCTTCTTTGTGGCTCCGCATATCGCTCAATTTTTGTCGTTATCTTTTTTATCATGCTAGGTATTCAAAAACGCGCAATCCGTCGCTTGCGTGCTTCAGATGTCTGCAGGCTAGCACACACACACGCACACACAAAGATAGTTGGAAAGTAGGTCGTATCCCGCGTTTCACGCCTGACTACTATACGTTGTTGCCTTTTTTTGTTTTGTTCCTGCATTGTTTTGTCAATGCTCATCAACTTGGTAAGTGGGCAAAGACACCCATCCCCTTTTTCTTTTCTCTTAGAAACGAAAAGAGAGTTTGCGTGTTGCAGTGGAGATATTTTGGTGTATAGCTTAATTTTATAATTTTATTTACATATACTGATGATTCGGATTTGAGACAGTGGCAGGGATAGCTAAGTCCACTAATACCATGGGCACACAATCAATGTGTCACACGAAAAGGATTTTCCATCCCAAAGGGCTCGGGTGGCGATTCCCTAAAATAACTTGTAAGTTGTTCCACATTTCAGTGTTAAATGGAAACAAAAAAAAATGTGAAACTATCCAAGTGAGAACCAGGGGGTTAAGGTACATAAAGTGCTGATTGGCTGGGGGCTCCTGTCTCCTTCTGACGTAGGTTGTCTCCTTCTGACGTAGGTGCGTAGGTTGTCAGCAGCATTATGTGGCACAAGTTGCGCGTAACATCGCGTCACTGTGTGAATTTTTCTTGTTTTTTTTCTTTCTTCCTTCTCCTTTTATTCCCTTTACCCCTTTTCCAGCACAGGGTAGCCAGCTGGTATTTACAATGGCTAACCTCCCTTTCTTTCCTTCCCTTTTGTCTCTCTCTCTGTGTGTGTGTGTGTGTGTGTGTGTGTGGCACAAACAGGATGGAGTGAGGCCATCGCTGAGGTGCACTTTTCACGGTGTTCGAACTGGACGCCGAAGATCCGTTGAGAATTCTTCGTTTGGCCTTGCGGTTCTGGACAAGTCGAAAGCTGTCTTCCGAAGACTCGTCACCTGATGCTGTGTACAGCTTTGTGTCCTCGCTATCACTCGATGCATTTCCTCGCTTCCTCGAACTGATGTTCGCGGGTGAACGGGCACCGTGAGGGTCCTCGGGATGCTGTATATCCTTCACCGCGGTGTTGGGGGCGGCAGACCACACAAATGCAGTGAGAAGTCCAGAAAAGCACAAAGACGTGCGAGATGTGTTCCACAACAGAAGCACTTCGTCTCCCTTCCTCGTCCCGACGCCCGAAATTCCGTATGGGACTTCCCTTTGCCATTTCTATCCAATGGTAGCAAGAAAACTACGGCTCAAGAGCTTAAGTAAAACGGCTCCACTTCACTTCAGAGTGGAGACAACCACTTTTCTGGAGACTATGCAGATATTATGGGATGTTTGACGTGCCGCGGCTCAGAACCAAATTGTTCCGGCGGCCCGTCTCGAAACCTTTAGGATACGCCCGTGACCGAAAGTTTTGGTATATATTTCGGTTTATGTATATGCCAGCGCACCCTTATCACACCCGAATACTCGGCCTTCGGCGGCGCGAAAGAAGGGGCGTAGCAGTTTCGACTCGTTCTGAAAGGACTTCTCCGATGCCAGAGGCAGGCAGACGTGACCATAAGCTGTCTATAGGTGATCATTCAAGCATGTTTTCAGGCATGTACGATTCTCTGGGCTGGAATTCTCTGACATAAGGTGGCCTCACAGCCTGCAGGGTTATCTCACTAAGCTAGCTTGGATGCTCGGTTGCCACAGTTAGAAGTTCGAATCCTCGAGTATTTTTTTGTTTCTAAACCTGAAGGTAGCAAGCTCGAATTCACCTCCTCCAGTACACTACATCTCGAGGCTTGGAGTGGCGCCTGACACAAGCAAAAATGCCGAGACCCAGTAGGGCTCGGCATTTTTGTAGCTGTAGGGCTCGGCACTAATCCATGTACAACAAAATTAGGAAGCACAATGCGTTGGCGGACTAGTTGGCGCGAATCCATGAATACCTTGTTTAGCGCAAAACAGACAGTTCAACAGTTGAGAGTAGCGCCTTGTCCTGTCGTCTTTCTTGTGTGTGTTGTTTGGCGCTAAACAAAGTATTAAAATTAGGAAGGCCCACTCAGCTTCAACAAAATACACTGCCTCCCCAGAACAGGAATGGGCTTCCGTGGGGCTGTATTCGGCCACTCCCTCCCAAATGACTCATTCGATCAACCAATGGCCCTCATTATTCCGCAGCCGCGAAGAACCTGACCAAGGCAGCAGTCAGACCTGTAACGCAGCAAACGGTGCTAAAAATCTCAGGACCCGGACAGGCCGCCAATTAAAACTGACTCTGGCAACTTTTAACACCTGAACTCTCTCGAGTGAAGTTACCCTAGCAAGTCTCTTTGAGGAACTATCGGGCATTGTCTAGGATATCATTGGCCTTAGTGAGGTTCGAAGAACTGGTGAGGCCTATAGAGTGCTGACTAACGGCAATGTCATCTGCTATAGAGGTCTCGCAGAAAAGAAGCCATGCGGGGTAGGATTCCTAATCTATCAGGACAATGTGGCCAACATTGACGAATTCTACAGCATCAACGCGAGGATAGCAGTAGTCGTAATCGAACTCAATAAGAGGTATTGATTAAAGGTAGTGCAAGCATACGCTACAACATCCAGTCACGATGATGATGAAGTAGATCAGTTTTATGAAAATGTTGAAGTAGCGATGAGAAAACTGCAAACTCAGTATACTGTAGTAATGGGTGACTTCAATGCAAAAGTGGGGGAAAAGCGCGTTGGTGAACAAGCAATTGGCAACTACGGTGTCGATTATAGGAACACGTGAGGAGAGATATTGGTAGAACTTGAAGAAAGGAATAAGCTGCGAATAATGACCACTTTCTTCAGGAAGCGTAGGAACAAAAAGTGGACCTGGAAAAGCCCTAATTGTGAAACAAGGAATGAAATTATTGTTATACTTTCGGCCGATTCCAGTATAGTGCCGAATGTAGAAGTGTTAGGTTGGGAAAGTGCAGTGATCATAGGTAAGTCAGGTCTAGGATTCACCTCAATTTGAAGAGAAAAAGAATAAAATTGGTCAGGAAGAAACTGGCCAGCGTAGACACAGTAACGGTAAAAGCAGACCAATTCGCGCTGGTACTTGCAAACAAATATGCAACCATCAAATTCAGACAAACGCCGACAAGCAAAACAACAACATGTGAGGGGGGCGTATTGTAACACTTAACACTTGGTTCTTAAGGAAAAAAAGAAAGGGAGCACAGCTGTCTCTTTGGACACTTTAATCATGCCTTATGATAGTAAGAAGTTTAGAAAAAAAAAACGATAAGGGGAGATGGGGCGATGGAAAGCCTGAAAACCGTGAAGCGAGTGAAGCTTCAAAGTGATGATTTCACCGCATAAATTGCGTGCTTGCCAAAAAGCACGCTTGCCGGCAAAGGACCTTACGTGTACGTTGGTCACTTTACTGCTTCTGCTAAAAGTTCGAGGAAGAACGACTCCGAATGACAAAAGTGCACAGCAGCAGAATTAAACTGCAAACGAAAGTCTCAACAGAAAAGCCTGGCGTAAGCCTACTTCATCTGGTGCCTTTCCGGAAGCAATAATAATAAAGTAAGAATTATTGAGTGTGCCGAATAAAATCAATAATAATAATAATAATATTTGGGGTTTTACGTGCCAAAACCACTTTCTGATTATGAGGCACGCCGTAGTGGAGGACTCCGGAAATTTTGACCACCTGGGGTTCTTTAACGTGCACCTAAATCTAAGCACACGGGTGTTTTCGCATTTCGCCCCCATCGAAATGCGGCCGCCGTGGCCGGGATTCGATCCCGCGACCTCGTGCTCAGCAGCCCAACACCATAGCCACTGAGCAACCACGGCGGGTGAAAAAAAAATCAATAAACCAATGCTCTGAATCATGCAAGTGCAATAAATGTCTTCATTTTTACATGTGCTCGGCTATTGTGACACTTGGGTGCACATAGAAAAGTCCATTTGTCTTCCCGGATGACTTCTGTTCAGACAAACTTCTGATTTCGGGCTACACACAGAGGCAAAGAAAGAAAATATTGCCGTCCACCTCCCTGCAGTGTGATGTCAGAAACACAGCCAATGCAACATATAAAAACAGGGCGTTTGTATCTAAAATTAAAAGATTCTTTGGGCGAACTCCGCTAAAAAAGGGGGGGAGGGGAACGGTGCCGTTAAGGTGCTGTTACAAAGTAAGTGTATCTGCCGGGAGGACATTGTGAACCTGAATAGAACGACAACTCGAGTGATGGAAAGTCAAAGCTGCGTACTCAAAAATTCATTGTGCCGACAAGGCAGAGGATGTTTTCAGAAAGAAAAATCTGTCATCGACCTGACTGCAATAGTGCATTACAAAGGGAGCCAACATTATATCCGAACAGAATGTGTATTCAGTGATACACTGCACCACTTGAAAAGCATCGCACTAATTATTTGACACTTTCCGTCACTCTGACTTGAGAATAACGTAAAGGTAGCCGACATTCATCCATGTGAGGTGTTCCACTTAATCTAGACTTCCTAATGAAGATTAATTAACCCAAGCATAATTTCACGCACTACGTGGTCAGCTGGAATGCAGCGCTTCTACAATATTTCCCACCTCCCCAATTCCGCCAAATATTTCACATTCAAAATATGTGTTTTGTTTCTGTTTTCTGCGTTTATTTTCTTTGTCTCATTCATTACATAACCGTTTTTTATATTGTTTTCTAGAGGCCTCCTCTAAGTATCGTTGGAAATAAGTTCAAAAGCGGCGGGCAATTTTTTTTCCAAGTTTTCTATTCAGTTTCAGCTGCGATGAGCGGATCCTTAGTCGATCGATGGGCCGGTGATCGCAAGCGCAATGGTGCGAGAGAACTGGAAATTTAAGAAAAAAAGGAACACAGTATCCGACTAACTTGCGCCACGCGCACTTCGTTTTATTTAGCCGAAGAGCGGGAACTAATCGCCTTGGCGCAAGCGGCTACGTGATCCAGAAGCTCTGCTATGAACAAAACAAAAAAGAAGAAATTCGGAATAAAGTGGGGGCGTTAATTCCAGGCAGCGGAAGACTTAACTTTAAGCCTGAATTAACGGCGGGGTAACTTCTCTGTAGCGGACCTCAGCGATTCTTTTTTCATTCGCTTTTTCTCCTCTCCATCGCTGTGTTTGCAAATATTCTCAGCGAATCTGAGTTATTGTAGGAGTCCCGCCTTAGTTTGTAGCCCATAAGTTATGTGCTGCACTCCTGCTTTTTATTGCCACTGTGTGCCTTTGTGGAAGTAAAGCGTGGTCCTCCCGAACTAACGCTCTTTACGCTAGCCTGTACTCGATGCGGTAATTTAGTTGTGAATATTAGCCATGCTCCGAATGGCGGGCTTTTTTTTTTAGTTCCTTCTGTATTCCTTTATTCATGCTTGCGTGAGTGCAGCGGGGTGAGCTGTGTGCAGTGAATTGAGTTTTAAGTTATACTTTCAACTTTTACAGAAAAGAACTCTTCAGGCTTAACTTCTTTTCTTCCTCATAGAAACACACATAGCAATGTATTTTACTTAGAGTCGCTTGCTTAAGGGATTAAGCACGATATATGGTACTACGAAAGTAGCACGAGCACTTTATATTAGACGGGATACGGGACGTCTACATCGTATTTAGTGAAATGTATACCTGCTGAAGTTTGGGCAGGCTAAATCTGCTGATCAGAAACGTAACTGAAATGTACACTCTAAACACAATTACCTTGATGAAGGTCCGAATTTTCCCATTGAGAGTAGGTAAACGGTGCTCTTTCCGGGAATAACAGCAATAGCCATATGGGCTTTGATTATCTGGCTAGGTTTCGCTGGTGTGAACGTAGCTTCAATGTTATAAAATGCTTCTGGGGAAAATATGCATCGTAGCGTGAGCACCAAGCGTCATGTTATGTACGAGTTACAAAATGACACTTCATATCATATTGACAGCAAATAAAGACGGGGACAGTGGAAGAGAACACAAAAATGACACGGGCGGTAACTTTCAACTGGCTTATTCACGGCAACCCGTAGCAATATATCGACAAATAGAACATGCACAGAGCGCAGCAACAAGAACACTCATCAACCTAGCGGGGCAACCAATTATAAAAAAAATTCTATTTCCCATTGAAACAACCTAATGGAAGCATCACTAACACAGCTTTGGCCTTTTTTTTTCTGTGATATGCTTCCATTTGTTCGCGCGCAGTCTGGTCCTGGCTTCTTCACAGTATCTTTACCTCCTTGAAGTGGTTCACAGGGGCCCCAGGCTAGTGCGTCAATTCATCTTTCGTTAACCTTTGTTCATGTTCCGTGGCTCGATCATTCAGGCGCCGTCCCGTCTGCCCTATGTAAGAGGCCACACGCCATGGGGATTTCGTACACAACTTCTACATAGCATTTTGCATACGGCGTGATATGGTTCCTGCCACAGCCTTGCATTTCTTTAGCATCACTGGAGGTGCCAGGGCAGAGCCGCGCCATCTTAAAAGGGGCCACCCGTGTCGTTTTTGTGTTCTCTTCCGCTGTCCCCGTCTTTATTTGCGGTTAATATGACATGCAGTTAATACCAATTAGGCCAAACTGAAGTTCTTCTCAAATGACACTTGCTGCCGTAGGTGCACAGTCTTTCCGCCTGTCAATTTAACTTGCATTGGTGTAAGCTTCCGACCTCGAAATATTTTATCCTTACGTATTATCAATAACGAGAGGGCAAATTACCATTATTTTGGTAGCACTTCTGTTATTCATGGGGAAAAGTGCCGGTTACCCATAATAATGAGAAAACATTAATCTTTATAAAAGTTATCTCCCCTAGAGTGCAAAACATTATTCTGACTTATGTTTTGTACAGGTGAATGCAAGCGCATTAAATGGACGCACTGTCTGCACACTGAGACACCAATGTGAGCTAGTCGTTCCCACAGCAAGAAGCCCTTAGCGAAACACGTCATTGAAGGTAGGTTACTTGTTGCGCGCGAACGCCGGGTTAATTAAGAAAACCGGCAGAAACATTTGCCCCTAACTCGATGATGGCTCACAGTCAACGTAATGCCGGCAACAGCTGCTTAGACAGCCGCAACCGGATACGACAGCCTCTTTCAGCCCACCTGTGTATCTCTCAGTCCTTACTTCCACATCCTGCGATGCAAGTGCTTAGGAAGCTTGCTAACAGCAACCATATTACGATTATCTCAACAAATGTTCGTTCCACATAAGTAGCTGCTCAACAGCTGTTGTTCATCGGCCACACGCATTAGAGCTAGCGTGAATTCGGCTGTTGATAGCCTCTAAGACAAGCGAACTCAGCTTGCACAAGTGAGGGTGGATACGTGCAGATTGGGGCTAGTTAAGCACTTCGAGAAGCGCAGCGATGAAACGTGGAACAAAAAAAGGACAGGGGACACGAGGAATATGTCGTCTGTCTTGAGCCTCAGCTCCTGCTCCTTCTAACCTTGGCTCGATGAATACAGCGCGCGAGCGCAGATAAAGAGGCAGTTAACGGACAGAATTCTTTCTCTGCCGTCGCCTCCTCACACGTTATTGTCGTCGAGTCACACGTAGCAAGCTAGTCTAATGCACTGCGAACCAACGTTCGCAGTGAGCGCATGAGCTCGCAGTCAGGAAAGCCAGTCCAGGTCCGGCCCGGCTTCCTAGTCCTTCTTCCGCAACGCCCGCTCCCTGCACAACGTTTTCCTCCGTCTCGCACGCCGTGTAATTCCGGTGGTGTTTCCTGCCGTCATGGTCGCTGCAGCTGCGACACGCTCGTCTCGGCTCTCCGACGACGGGGCCTATCAGCGGCGCGCAGCATCCGAGCCGACCTGATCGGAACCGACTCGGGCAATTAGCTCGACGCCTGCAAGAACGACACGTGGGGCGTGGAAGGCCAAGTACGATGCAGAAAGCGTACGCTGCCTGCCTTAACTTCCTCATCAACCTCCTCGCCTTTCTATAACGTCGTCTCAGTCTTGTGCTGCTCCACTAATTCGGTGCTGTGCATAAGAAACAGCACGTGACGCTATATCCTGCAATAAAGCCAGGCTTGGCAACAAAGTGCACGCTGATTACAGTCTCTTTATTCTCAAGCTCCATTTTCTGTTGCATTGTAGGTTGTCATGTCCATGGAGCATCATGGGAAACATAAAAATGGGCAACGTGGCGTTGCAAACTGTTCAACCGTATGCGCGCCAGGGCTCTCGCAGGCATTTTCTTTACCAGTTGCCTACATCTTCATTCAAAACGAATTTAGTGCTTTACTTTAATAAATATTGATGCTTAAGTTAATAAAACGTCTCTTTAACAGCCCTTTGTTTTCTTTTCCGAGCATAAGACTTCAAAATAATTAACGATATTCGACCCTCAAGAAAATATAGGTGAATAAATAATTGCATATTTTAAGAAAAGTACCGAACTGGGTGACTAAGTATAGATTCATTCTACAAGCCACGTGTACACTGAATGATAAAGGCGAGAAGAAATACTGTACGTGCTGGGCAGCACTTTGCGCGCCTTTTGTACAATAAATGCGTTCACAGTATGTGCGTCATAAATTGCAGATAACTTGCGGACAGCAACATCCACCATGCTCAGGTTATTTTTATTTTTCTAAACATGTTTTATTGCCATTTCATTATGCACCAAATTAGAGCAAGTATCCATCTCACGTAAACTGTAGACGTTAGTGCGATACACTTTTAACTAATGTAGCGACACACCGCATTGCTGAATACATCTTTATTTACAATCTGTAGTGAAGGAAGTAGGCTGAGAATGCAAATCGCATCATTACACTCATACGCCACGGCGTCTACGCCTTCGGAGACCACTGAGAAACCTTTGACAAACGCGGCCTCCCAACAACAGCCGGTGTTGGGGTGTTTCATCAGAGTACTCTGACGAAGGCTGGTCCACCAGCCGAAAACGTTAACTAAATACGTCTTCCAAAAGGGTCGTCGTCTCTCTATCTCTCTCTCGATATATATATATATATATATATATATATAGCCAGTTCACTTCTGTGTGCATTAAATCGTATGGGGGCTTAAAAACCTTGTTACTTAAATAAACGACGTCGACGGGTGTTTTCGATCAGTTGTCTAGACACGCGAGACGCAAACTATTTACAAACTACGTGCAATAACTACTTACATTTTATTAATGCTGCCTCCGACTATTTGAAGTGAACCCGTATACAAAATTCCCTGTCCCAAAATGTAGGCACTAAATCATTGGTAGTCAACTGCTTGCCTGGTGGATATTACCCTTGCTACTTAGATGCACGTCCCAGAAAGCTATTGCTGGCATGGTAGTTTTTTTTTTTCGTAGATGGCCGTTGTAAGTTTCTTTTGCCCATGGAATTCATATAAGTATCTACAAAATCTTTATCATTCCCTTCGTCAACACACCTTTTCTTATTTTCGACGGCCGGAAAATGTTTTTGTAATAATGTCTTAAAGCACGAAATAGTGACTCCTGTGCAGAACGTGTATATATTAAACTATTTAGCACTGCCCTAGCGTTTTCATATGTCAAAGCACGTCCGCAACATTAGATAAAGTGAAATAACAGTGTACAAGTCATGCGTCGAGAATCTTGGTCCTGCCACAAATTTTAGCTGTACGCTCAAGTTCTGTCAGCTCCAAACCAATCCGGTAATGGACTCCCTGAGCACAGTAACAACACGCGAATAACAAGCAAATTGAAACCGATTACCGCGTGTCTACATAAGCCATTACAGGATTAAACTTTCTGTTGTCTGACAGCGGGCGTTCATGCTTCCATTGTCATTGGCAAAATGGACTTGCGTCTCCTTGCGGACGGCATTGACGTGTTCTCGCATTATGGCAAGACGTCCGTAGCTTGGTGCCTTTCTGTGATCCCCCACTCCAACATAAAGATTACACACGTATGCACTAAGATAAATTTTTGAATAATGTAGTTGCCCTTGACAAGGCGTTCCCAATTCTGTCTGCCTTCGATACACATAGTTGCTTTCTGTTCTATTAAGATATGCAATGTTGCGACAGAGACCGCGAAGTACATATGACTTTGGGCCCAATGACGGCTTAGATATGAAAAATCGCAGCTTGGATATGAGATGTGCCGAAGAGTGCGTCCACAGAATAGTATTCATCAGCAGGGGTTTATCAGCTGCTATTCACCAGTGCGCCTGAGCCGCAGCACAAGAGTGTTTCAGCGCTCCTCCTACATTAAAATTCAGCGCATCTCAACCAGCCCTTAGCCGAAAACAATAAGAGTAAGTTTAGCACAGTTAACGCTATCCGACGGCGCTATGTAAAGTGCCACAAGCGCACCTCGTTTATGTCTGCTCGTGCTATAAGGTTGCGAGGACAGTAATATGCACATTTCTTGATAGACTTGGAGATCATCCACTATCAGAGCAAAATGTTTTAGGTCAGTGGGCCCGATGGAAATTCATGTTCAAGACTACATCTGCACTGCTCGAGGTCTACGGGCCTTCTAATACACTAAGAAAACTGCCTGTACGTCTAGATTGTGCGTGCGGCTTACGACATTTGGGCTTCCCGGCCTTTCTTTTTCAATCCCCTAACACCCTTACGAGATAGGCTATCAGAACAATAGCTGTTTAATACACCGCCTATCTATACATCCTTCCCCTCTCTCTCTCTCTCTCTCTCTCTCTCTCTCTCTCTCTCTCTGTCGTTCAAAATTTTGTTGAGGTTCGTATGTAAAATTACCGGACGCTTGTTCCTTGCTATTTATTTGTTCGCTTGCTAAGTGGACGAATTTCTTAAAGTGAGCCACAAAAATTTTCTCATCGAATCTTTGTTCTGAAGCAGTATATTGTCGATACTACTGTTAAACGCGCGTCTTCGTGGCAAACTTGCAGAAGCCAGAAACCCAATCTTTGTTCCCACTTAAAATTGAAACTCCCCGTTCGCCCGTCACTCACGGTGCAAACTGACAATGCGCAGCTATAAAGATTTCTACCACGCTCCGTCTTACAACCTAATAATGTAAAATCAAGTTAGGGGGGAGAAGCTGCATCATTAGGAGATAGGAACATGGCAGCATGTAATATGTATCAAGCTCGGGTGAATAATATTTTTGTCGACATATAGACATAGAACTAGGAGGACGACCGTACTGATAGGTCATGCATCGCGTTGAATAGATAGAGAGTGCGCCTATAAAGTAACACAATATTCCCGGTACTACCGGTGAGATATGTCCATATAAAGCGAACAGACCATAAAGCCAAGGAAAGCATCGGGGAAATTGACTGTGGATTAAGTTGTAATGCAGAAAATAATGAAGAAAAGGGTAATGAAAGTGGACGAACAGATAACTTGTTACCGATGAGAGCCGAATCCACAACCTCCTCATTATGCGTTCTATGAGCTATTGGGCTACGGCGATGGCTGTCAATTCGTCCATTAACATGGGTATTTATGTTTACTAGATCTAGCCCTAGGAGTGTTAGCCAGCGCCATTCAGAGCCAAGGGGGGTGGATGTGGAACATCCTTTTTTTGCTCGATGGCGACATGTAACACGTAATTCCAATTTAAACCACACCTAATTTCCCCGATGCATTCCTTATATTCATTGTCTGTCGGCTTTATGGGGTCATGATTAACAGAATCGAGGCCCTTAGTTCCCCTTCTTCTCTCGTTTATTCAATTGCGAGGGTCTCAAATCTGGCAGCCTCGATGTCATTAGGTACCATGCGAGGGTTTATTAGCCACGTGCTTGCTCTCCTAAGTTCACGTGTTACATGACGCCATCGGGCAGAAAAGGATGTTCCACATCCGCACACCTTGGTTCTCAGCGCTTGTCTCACCCAAGTTAGTGGACGAATTGGCAGCCGTCGCTGCAACAGAAATAATAGTTCAATGTACGCGTAATGCGGAGGTTGTGGGTTCGGCTCCCACCGGGGACAAGTTACCTTTTCGTCCACTTTCGTTTCCTTTTCTTCATTATTTTCTAAATTCCAATTTAAACCTCAGTCAATTTCCCCGATGCATTCCTTATCTTCATTGTCTGTTGGCTTTATGTGGTCATTATTAACATTATCGAGTCCCTCAGTTCCCCGTCTTCTCAGGTAAGATGTGTGTCATTTAAGTTTAATGCTTGCATATGTTCTTATGTAGTATTTGATGTAATTATACGTACTTGCAGCCCTTCGCGCTGCACTTCGTCTCGTCAACCAAGAACAACCTCGAAGGTGGTCAATATTCAGTGACTCCAAGGCTGCACTGCAATCTTTGCCATCGGCCCTGCGGCGCGGACCACACGAACAACTGGTATTTGAGATTAGAGAACTCATTCATACCTTAACTGAGAAAGGACACCACGTGACATTTCAGTGGCTTCCAAGTCACTGCGGAGTCATAGGGAACGAACACGCTGATAACGCTGCTTGGTCGGCTCTTCAAGGGGACGAAGAGGAGCCGATACCGTTACCAAGGACAGATGCCGCTCGAAGACTTTGAATGATCAGCCGTCACATCACGTTATCCCTGTGGGACGCTGGAAGTTTTCGCAACTACCGACTCCACAATCTTGACTCCGCCCTACGCCTTTGTATTCCAACTGGACTCTGTCGTGGCGAAGCTGCCCTGCTTTGTCGACTATGGCTCGGGGTGGCTTTCACGAAGTCTTTCGCTTACCGAATTGGATGGGCCGACGACGCCTCGTGTGAGGACTGTGGTAACGAGGAGACTTTTCAACACCTTCTTTGTGACTGTCCTCGATATAATTTACAGAGACAATCACTCGCAACCGCGATAGTGCGCTTTGACCAAAGACCTCTCACAGAGGAAATTATTTTCAGATACCGCCATCATAAGCCATCGCAGCAGAGGGCGACGAGGGCACTGTTGCGGTTCTTGAGGGCGACAGAACTGGACAGGCGACTGTAGCCTGAACAGATGTTGATAGTGCTACATGTGTCAGTGTGCTGTGCGATGACAGTGTTCGGTGACAGTGACCGATTGTGATTGTGTGTCTATGCTCCTTCCTTTCCTTATCTCTACTTTGTTACCACTTTACCTCCCCCTCCCCTCTCTCCCCAGCGTAGGGTAGCCAACCGGATTTTTTTTCTCTGGTTAACCTCCCTGCCTTTCCCCTTCCCCCCCCCCTCTCTCTCTCTCTCTCTCTCTATACGTACTCCTGTTCGTCCACTCGTCTACAGAATTCGACCTTCTGCGCATTTCCTCGGACAATTTCAAGTAGATTTGAAATCATGCGTATTTATTCCTGTTTGTACATGTTCTTGTACTGCGTTTTGGTGCTTCCTGGATTCATGTGCAGAACTTTGTATGTTCTTGTGCATATTACAGTGTTCAGTTATTTATTTTTCTTCCATATTTCTCCTGATGTTTTTTTTTTTTTATTTTGCCACGGCAGAAGTAGCTGGTGCAACTTAACGGCACCACCACTACTTCAAAAAGATGTGAATGAATAGATTTGGCAAGCGAACGGAATCTGAGTAAAGAAAAGCGCATTCAAAGACAAATCGGGATTATGTGAACTGATGAGAATAATAATTTGGCAAGCATAGTGTGAGTTGCGTCCACATAGGGTATAGCAAATTGAAACTTTTCGGGAAATGTTTTTGCCTTGCCGAGAACCTAAAATACACGCAATATATTTACGTATAAGTGGGAAGTAATTAAATAATTAATTTGCCATCTAAAAATCTAATAAGACCACCACTTATGGGAGCCCCTGAATAAACATTTTGGGTAGCGAAGACTAATATGACATAGAACGCATCTTTCGATGGTGCCATATGGTTGAAGAACGCACTTTATTTTTGCCTTTCAGAAAATATATTTAATTTTGGGGAATAATGTCATGCACAGTCAGAAATCTCCGCTTTAAATACGTATAATTCTTTGTTGTAGCCTAGATGTCAGTCAACGCAGTGAAGCGGAGTGTGTCTTAAGAAGGACGTGTGTCACAAGGTTAAATCCAACAGAAGACATAAGGACCGAAACGGTGCCAAACTCAACAAATTTTATTATAGGCCGCACCCAATATGTAAGCACAGAACATACATGTGTCCTGGTCACAGACCGTTGTCAATGCCAAAGCTGCCTTTTCTGCGATAAAAATTATTTCCAAATTTTTTTCTCATGGACGTCACCTTGACAGCAGCACATATCGTTACAAAAATATGTCTTTTTTTTATTCGCTCTTGCTCAGTATCAGACAGAAAAAGCTGCTGGTAATCGATACCACCCAGAAGCTTCGCGCGAGTCATCGGTGTCATTTGCCATGAACGTCGAGCACAACGCAGTGAAGTACAAAAGGTAAACCCGGAACAACTATCAGTACAATCATTTTTCTTCATGGCGAATACTTTCTACCGTTACTCGACGGCACGAAATAACGCACTCTTCTGAAAATGTGGCTTGAGCTAGCATCTCTGCTAAGCCGGTCCGAAACTCGACTTTTCAGTTTGATGCGAATCTGTTCTATTGTCACCATGGCTCCTGGCGCTTCTAAGGCTGAAGGACAGGAAGTCCCTTATAATATTCACATAGAATATTTCTCAAAGCTAAGGCCTTACGTAAACAACAGGATTGCAGAACAAGCACTGCGGTAGAAATTTGAATGCGTGGATTGACGACAGATGGCGGAACACGTCCGCTCTTTGCTTCGACCGAAACAGAAAAGAGAAACGGGCCGTCTTCTTCCCTTCGAAGGTTCGATCGATTGACGCGGTGCAGCAATGGGGATGAATGAAAAGGGCTGGAATCGGTAACCTCTTTCGCTATTCCAGAGCCGTGCTTCCCTGTTTTTTCTCCCTCACTCTTCTTACGCGCCTTAGTTTCTAGGTGGAAGCAACTTTGTTTTTGTTCCGCAGCCCTTTCCTTTCTCTCGGGTTAACGGCCATCAAGGTCGAGGTCGACCGAACGGTGGCCGTGGATGCGCGCCCGGCTGCGTGTCCTCGCACGCCTCTACCTTCGCCGGTGGCGTCACCAGAAACGTCTGGCGGGCCTTGCGGGTTCGCTCGCTGCTGTTCACGCGAAAACACCTGGAAATTTCGGCGACCTAGGACCTCGTTCATGGTTGAAATTCGGCACTGTTGTTTAATGAAGTGACAGAGAATCATAATACATAAAGGCCTAGTAGGTGCATGCTCCACAGATTAAGTAACCGCAAACACACACACACACACACACACACACACACACACACACACACACACACACACACACACACACACACACACACACACACACACACACACACACACACACACACACACACACACACACACACACACACACACACACACACACACACACACACACACACACACACACACACACACACACACACACACACACACACACACACACACACACACACACACACACACACACACACACACACACACACACACACACACACACACACACACACACACACACACACACACACACACACACACACACACACACACACACACACACACACACACACACACACACACACACACACACACACACACACACACACACACACACACACACACACACACACACACACACACACACACACACACACACACACACACACACACACACACACACACACACACACACACACACACACACACACACACACACACACACACACACACACACACACACACACACACACACACACACACACACACACACACACACACACACACACACACACACACACACACACACACACACACACACACACACACACACACACACACACACACACACACACACACACACACACACACACACACACACACACACACACACACACACACACACACACACACACGCGCGCGCGCGCGCGCGCGCGCACGGACAGAAACACTCACCATTTCCTTTCTCACACGTTTTTTTTTTTTTCCTGTTGTCACGTGTACGCATTTGCGCTCAGTCCCTACCGGGTAAACGTACAGGGAAGACGACATCATATCGGCGTATGCGCGACGCAGGCACAAATCAAAAACATTGAAAACCTCGAAAAATGAAACAGAAATCGAGACGCCCATTACAACCGACATCATGTAGCGCAGACTGCATGGTAAAATTTATATGTTCCGCGGTTTCCTTGGTCCGCATTTGACAGTGACAATCCAAAATAGCATTCAGCTGCTTTTCGCAGCTCTATACCAAGGCAAAAGTACCGCAGGGGACCGCGTCCTTGATCCCTGAGGTTTGGGATGATTTACGTAAGTAGCAGTGTGCTCCGAAGCCGGTATTGTGAAATCTTACTTTCAAGGAAACCGACCATGACAAGAATGTGAAACGTAAACTCTTCGAAATATTAACTCCATCGCTGTGTACTAGCTAATACAAATCTATAGTAATAAACAAATACTTGATGCTGATTATTGCATAATACTAAACCTATGGGTTAGTGATCGTCCTGCTTGAACGATAAATGTTATCAATGTGTTTTAACCATGGATGATCAATTGCTTTTTGTTTTGAAGTAGCGTATGCCAACAGCTACTTCACAATACACAATGTTCTAACACCCGCCAGGTTTGCTTAGTGGCTATGGTGTTGGGCTGCTAAGCACGAGGTCGCGGAATTGAATCCCGGCCACGGCGGCCGCTTTTCGGTGGGGGCGAAATGCGAGAACACCCCTGTACTTAGATTTGGGCGCATGCTAAAGAACCCCAGGTGGTCGAAATTTCCGAAGTCCCCCACTACGGCGTGCCTCATAATCAGAAAGTGTTTTTGGTACGTAAAACCCCATAATTAAAAAAAGAATGTTCTAATGGCCAGGCGTCAACGGGATTTAAAAAAGGGTTTATAACAAATCGACCAGCATAGTTTTTATCCTTCACGGCTTTGTCATTCTGATCCGTACGTCTTCTGAAATTTTTTTTTCAAAGCGTATTTTAACAGATGTTTCCACCATGTGTGCTTCAATCGTAGATTTTATTTTACGCAAATTTTGTCTCCACAGCTGCGTTTGTGCTCGAATTACCGATAGAGCATTAGCCTCACTGTATCTTCAAGTAAGCACAACGTGAGCAGGCGGAGTTAGATAGCGAAACGAGTCAAGTCGGCGCACTGTCTTGTCTCACCCCTTGCTAGATATGTGGCTGCTCGAGCTGTATGTTCTAGCAATGTCGCACCGACTAGCCCAAGGAAACATGTTCGCTTACTGTATTCGTTGCTTATGGGAACAAAGCGCAGCCACTCTCGTATGGCAACAAGAACTGATATATTTTCCTATAATCACAACTGTTTGCAAATGTCATTGTGGAAGTCACTACATCACAAGCCGCGTTTCCACGCAATAATTTATTTTAAGAAATATTTTCGTGGCATTCGCATCTGTCCTAGATTATTACTGGAACCAGGCATATGATAAGCTCATCGTAAATTGCACATATTCAGGTGTGTACGGGTTAGCTTAATCGTAGTTTGTATGCGATACAAAAAAAATGTTTGTCTTAGCGCGAGCACACGCACGCCAAGTAATCGAGCTAATAACTGCCTTGTACTCATGTTGGCTTCATACTGTTTAAGCACTGAATTTAACTTTCGTTACCATTTGTGGTTTGTGTAAGTTCTGCGCTTAATCAGTATTAGGTATGGGTTACCAACTAGCCCGAAGCAACACTTTGCTCTTGCTTTCTGTCCAGTTTCATCACAAGTAACAAGAAACCACGAGTAGTAAAGACGAAGAAAGCTGGTGGCTTAACATTGTTAGGCATCGCACCTCGACATTACACGAGATGATGCTGGCGGGAAATTCATGGCGTTAGTCAGCGCCCGGTGAGTTACCACGTAACGTTGACTTTACTGACCATTCCCCTCGGAGCATTGCATACACGCAACAATTTGGCAGGAATGTACTTGCAGTGACGTGCGCGCAACACTGATCGCAGCAGCGGAAGGGAGAACGCTGCCCAAGGGCGACATTGCCGGGCGACCACTTTCGCAGATACTTTCGATTTCACAAGATTTCACTGCAGTAAGCAAGCGCCGGGCGTATCGGCATCTACGAGCGACAGCGTTCCTGGCACGTTTTCTTAGTGCAGTTGGCGCAATGTCAGAACACTGTGGCCTGTGCTAGCCTCGTGAAATATCGAGAAAATAAAAGCCCCTCCAAGAGTGATCGCCGCAGAATACTGCCCCTGGCTTCTCCACCGAGGCAATTGAGCGTAGCGTTCAAGGTGCGTCGACTTGGCTTCGTCGTTGCTGCTGCCAGACATACTTCGCGTCTCTGTCTGCCGCGCATGCGCCGTCAAGCAGAAACGGATGACAGCGGCGGTGTCGATGGCGTTCTCGCAGCTCGAGCGTCAGTGAAATTTCTTTTGCAATAAAACACCGATAATTTGTCTTGCCTGAGACATCCTTGGTTCACCGTATTTTTAATCCGCTTGCTTGCGCATAAAAACGTTCGGCACTCTAACAGCTTATTTGAGCATTGCTGCATGATGACTTTTTACCGGATAACGTGTGTTTGCCTAGACTGAATCTTATTGTACGCTAATGTTTTACTTTTGCGCTTTTCTTTTAGACCAACATTCCAAGAACAGTGAACTGTTTTACCCTGTAAAGCGTACTTTGCCTCTTTATTTTCCTACCACAGGGGAAGCCAACTTTGTAAAGTCGTACGATCGTACAATAGTTATTCTTTGTAATCGACACTTTGATGCGGGTAAGTTTTTCGTCATCCTTTAATTCTCGTAATATGTCTTTCCTCGGCAATTTGCCGAAAGACTAGAAATAAGCAGGAATATTATACTACCGCTAGCTTCTTAGAAAAAAAAATGATCATGCTTTTTTTAGTTTGTCTTCTTACCAGTCACACTATTTCTTTATTACACAGTACAAGTTTAATCACTATTTGTTGAGGCAAGTAAAAAAATTAAAGTTCGTGACACTTATATTTTTATGTCTGACTTGTTGAAAAACTGTCCTCATGAATCTTTTCTTGTTGAACAGCATCTAGATATTTTCATTCTCTGATAATTTACATGTTGCCTGCAACGCACTAGCGGATATACACTCAAGAAACTTCGTTACATCCACTTTAAAACGGCCAAGGAAGAAAAAAAAGGAAACAGCGGATTCTCCAGCGTGAGTGACAGCGAAGATCTCTGGAAGGAGTTGTGCAATTCAAACGCTTTCGCAAACGGCACCTTTGTTTTCACGATAAAACGCCATGCAAGCCTCAAAAAGCTGTCTGCACAATCGCACATGCATGCTCTCTCAAACTGTGATGGAGCATTTGCGCTAAGCTCTTTTTGTCTTGCCGTTTTCAAGCCTGTGCACTGAAGAATGAAAATAATAACAGTAATGCTCTTGTTACCTACCAGGCTTGCCGCATTGTCTGGTGGTGTGCAATTCATCTCCACTGAGCGTAGCTTTCATTTCCAAAAAAAATTCAAGTGTTCATTTAGTAGCAGGCACCCAGTACCCAACAAGCTGGGTGAAGTGCTAAGTTTCGAAGAAGTTCAACCACGTCTATTTCAGCACACTAGACAGGCCTAAGTCAAATGTATCACTGTTAGAGCATGTAGCCCTTTATACCTTTCATCAAAGACCAAAACAAAATACTGCATTAAATCCCAGTTATTACGCCGGAAGCAGGAGCGTGTGGAACTTCCATGTTAGCTAACAGAGCATTCGTGAAAGGGCATCTGCGAGCGACGATAGCATACACAAAGACTTCCGTGCGCAGTTGTGAAATAGTTGTTTATTCGGAGCGCTTGCCACAAAGCAAGTTGAACCCGCTGCGTGGCAGACTGTATCTGAGTACCAGCGTTACTATTCCTTGCTCTATCCAAGCGACTTCTGTCTGGTGGGCGCCGCTACAATTTCTCCACCCCACTGCCTCGTACATTTTTCTTCATTGCCGCCGAAGAAGCCCTTCGTCTAGACAGCCTGCCATATCAAGCTTCCATTAGTTCTTCGCTTTGTCCTTCATTGATGCCATTGTATTTTTTTATTTTTTTCACATGCTGGATACTTCAAAACGTTTATATTTTATCGCGTAACCTCTAACTTCCTTTCCATTTAAGATAGCAACATTCAACAGAACCTTCGGTGTTCCAAAATCTTTTCTAATGATTTACAAAGACCTAGTCACTTTAACGTTCGCTTAGACAGCTATAGTAGTTAAACAGAACTTGACTTCTTCCTGAATCAAATTAGCAATGAAAGATATTGCGAAGAGGCAGGTTGTGTGTTTAACAATCCTACTGACTGAATTCTAGTACAGCACTAAACTCCGCAAATATAAGTAACTACTAAATTGTGAAGATCAATAAATTAAAGATATGCTCAACGCGCTTTATTTTCATTCTACAGTTCCATCTTATGTCGCCCGTACATTTCATTATTCCGTCTCCGTTGTATAAATCAGCTGGTTTTTAATGCTGTCGTAAACGAGAAGGCCATTTAAACGCTGATGGAGAATAAAATGCAAGGTCTTCTCTTCTGCGTACAGTAGCCTTGCAATATGTGAGCGTAGAGTATAGTAAGCGGAATCTTTGTGTACAGGTGTTTTCTTCTTGGTGCACGTCTCACTCGTGATAAGAATTATGACCGCAAGCATTTTTGTCAGGTCGTGAAAAGAAAGCTCAACATTTTCTCTTTTTTTAAGCGTTTCGAGCTAATACACGAATTTCCTGTAAGAACGTTACCTACATGTCGAACAGTCTTCTCTGCAGCCGCAAACTCCCGAGCCGTGGATCGTCTGGTTTGACACGGCTACACGATCAGTGATTCTTCGGTTTGCCTCGCTTTGTGCGCAGCGCCCATTTGCAGGAAATGACTTGGCGCGGAACACGTCGCTTCGGTGCGCTAACTCTTACGTCTATTTCCCCGCTCTGGCGCTCAAAGCGCGCCATTCGCGGGAGAAAGGCTGCCGTTAACGCGAGGGATTCTTGTGCAAGTGGCGCGTGGCAGTAACGCCGAGTGCTACGCATTATTTTACACTCTTTGTTCCGGTTTATCCCCCCGCTTCCTAACGCCGCTTGTGCGGGAAGGATGAGATGGAGGAGCATCTTTCTAATGTGTCCCAATTTTCGGCTCGCCTGCACTACATGGCGCACTGCAGAAAACGCTTGTTTGCGCAAGAGCACATTTACTCGGTAGTTCTGTTCTTCGTCGTTCTTTTTTTTTTTGTGCGTGCGTGTGTGTGTGTGTGTTTTTGCGGATTCAGGCTCATCAATTTAAACTTTTTTGTTGCCAAGACCGAGAGCTGGCTTGAACGAATATGCAAATAGATTCGCTGCATTTGTAAGCACAACGTTCATCGGTCGCAGCTCTGCGCTGGGCGCCAGTGTATGGCGACAGGAAACCATCCGAGTTTAATGATTCTTTCATCTGAATAATTTTGTTGGATCTGTTTACTCTGAAGGTTCTTTCAAAGTTATACTGAAATCATTTAGATATTGGTCTTGTATAGCGATTCTCAGTCAAGCTTACAAAACTAATGACGCACTAACATAACGTCCTATTTTTCTTTTCTGAGTAACAACATAAATGTCTTGGTATGTTTTGATTAAAGCGACTTCTTTAGGGAAGTGTGAGGATTTTTTTTCCTCAGATGTAATGGGGTGTTGTGGTGGACATGACGATTTCAGCACCACACGGCGTTACCCTGTTCTCGTCAACAAGCTTCCGCAGATTTGAGCTCCTTGATGCTCAGTTTCTAATAAGGTACATGAAGGGATCATTGTCGTTCCCTAAATCTCCCTGTGGTCGTTTCACTCTCAGCCTACACTTTCTCAGGACGCCCACCTCTCTCGTATGAGTACTTCAGCACGTTCCGCAGACTTTTTGCATTCTAGCACTGGTACAGAGGCAGAATGAATAAATGAATAAAAAAATATATCATTTATTTGTCCAGCAGACCTTACTGTATTCACAGGGCGAGCTTGCGTGGCTGATGGTAGTGAAGTTCACCCCCATCCTGGCGGGTGCAGCGAGTTCCGCGCCTATGGGCGTGTGTTGTTGAAGCGATCGTGGCAACAGTCACTTCATTCAACTGAGCGTGTTCACTCTACTTGTATGCACATTCTCACGTCCACGTCATCAACAAAATAGTTGCGCATTACCAAGCGTGTCGTCATTCAGACTTTCTCTTTCTTGAAAACATATCCTTTAATAAACACCAACATAACTAAGAACGAGGTATCCCGAGTTTCCCGTCATTGCACACAACTCGGCTTCCAGCCTCTGTTTGTTCAGATCTGAACAAACGAGCTGCGTACCTTCCGGACGCTCTTTTTCGGCCACGCTGCCTGCGTTTTTCTTCCCAACTTCAAGGAACGCAAAGAAAGAAGCAGCGTGCGAGGATGTCGGGGATTGGTAGAACAGGCAAAGCGGAAAGGTGGGCGGGAGGGGAAGGGTTGTTCATCGCTAGGCTCGCTTACCGCGCCTACATTCAACTGCGCTTTTGCCCGGCAACCGCCGTCCTTCTGTGTCGCTCGTCGCAGACCCCAGCCCACGCCACCGCGGCCACTTCCGTTTCCGGCCACGCGCTGGGGTCTCTGTTCTCTCTTCCGCGCACGGCCTAGCAAGCGGCACCTCGTCCAACGCGGTGTCCGCATGCTGGCCGGCGGCAATGACTGACCGCGACCGCTTTCTTCTTGCGGCCGTCCCAACTCGCCCCGCTTCCTTCCGCTAATCCTCGCTTGCCCTCCCGCACTTCACCACTCGGTGTTTTCGCGGATCTGACCGCATTTCCGGAACGAACAGCAGCAGCGCTTCCGGTCCAGTCGTCCCGTGGCGTGCGCCTTCGGCAACGTCCGCTCCGAGCGTGCGCGCCTGCTATGCTACGCGCTAATGGGCTCGCCGTATTCGGCCTGGCTGAGTCGCTACGTGCGCGAAATGTGTAACGTTGTATAAACTTGGTTGAGCTTCGGGTTATGAGAACGGTCATACGGCCACTCCCCTCTTCGAGCCCCACCTCCCCTAACCCCTCCCTTCTCTGAACGTCGTGCCAGAGCCCACCTCACAAATGCGTGCGCCAGGCAAACACCAATAGCCGTGCGAGTGCAGATAAGGAATTCGCCTTCCGAAACAAGATGTCCGTGGTAATGTTGTCTGGCAGAGAAACCCGGGCGAAGGTAAAATCTGTTTCCATATCGTGGTCCCTGGACGCGTCCTTCAACGATACCGACGCTTTCAAGATTTCAGCCTCAGCGTAGAAGTGCTTCTTGTTCCTGTTTTCATGGTCAAATATAATGCAAAAATTTAGCACCACGAACTGCGCCACAAACGTTTCTAAGAATTTCACTCCTTCCAACAGCACAATGATATAAGACTGTCGACCCGACGTACTTGTGTATGGCCAATCACCATTGCGAAACTGGGCACGTCTTCAATGAGCAAATGACGGTACCTTTGCAAGACGTGAGGCCAAGTTAGTACTTGTCTTACATCATTAGATTACCGTAGCGTTTAGATCAGATGAGCTGGCAGCTTCAATATAGCTATATGTATATCAGCTATGGTAGCTACATTTGAGCAGTGAAATAAAAGTAACAAAACGTTCAGTGCATTCATCGTTAAGTGTTTTGCTGTTTTACGTACCAGAATCACGCTTTATGAGGCATGCCGAAGTGGGGCACTTATGATTATTTTGGCCACCTAGGGTCATTTAAAGTGTACGCAATTCACGGCACACGGGCGTTTGTGCCTTTAGACCGCCATCGAAATGTGGCCGGGGCGGCCGGGGCTTGAGCCCGCACTTCCGTGCTTAGGTGCACACCTATCACCTCTTCCTCGGTGTTTCAAGACATGCAGTAGCTCTGATATGTTGCTTGTTAGAGTGCGACCAACTCGCTCAGCAAAACGTCCTGTTGAACAACGCATGTATTCAAATCTAACAACACGTAAGTGAGCTCGGAACCAAGCCAGTCAAGACGCTTCTACCACGGCGTCCTCTTCAAGGGTGCAACGAGATAAGACAAAGTCCACCTGCTTTTGATAGACTTTACCAATAGATATAGCAGATCTCTTATCTATCCCTAAATATTCAGAATAGGCAGGGCTGAAAGAAGTTCGAATGTAAAAGGTCAATGGCAGCGCCATCTTCCCACCCCCGAAGCAGCTCCAGTAAAACAACAAGAAGGTATGGCCGTAAAGTGCCCGTATTAACACAAAAAGAGCAAGGAAGGCCGTATGGCGATGCTGGTTGTCTGATGCTGCAAAATTACCTACAACGCAAACGACATTGATTGCTGTAATAAGACTTTGCCGCATTCGAATGTGGGCAGATTGGCGCTGCCGTTAACGCAATTTTCATAAAACTGATTAGAGCGCCGCCGTTCTACCACTTGGGAATAGTGGTGTTATTCAATAATCTTGCCAAATAGCATTAATTGCAGGCAGTGTCACAGCCAGAAGTTTTTCACCTCTACTTCTCACCCTGCATACCAAACCAGTATACAGGAGGATCATATTTAATTTGCCAGAATTTTTAAATATTGCCGGTGGCAGATAGCATAATTTTTGTCCTTGAGCTGTATTATTCGAAGAGGCGAACATTACTAGCACGAGAAATTGAAATTAATATACAGTTAAGTAAAAATAATCCCTACATAACTTGACTAACTACTTTAAGGTATATATTGCAATTTACGAATTGTAGCCAGTGAGTTTACGACAAGTATAAATTGAATTAATTGAAATTAATTTCCAGAAGTACCCCAGTTTAGAGATACTATTTCCCCAGGTGTGGGACGAGACACATGGGTGCTGCAGTTACCTATATATGTCCTTCTCTGCATAAAAGAGCGTTTTATTAAACAATTTACTGCGACTACTGAGCATTTGCTACGGCCAGTTTGATGGCGCATGTCTCATATGAACGAAAAGTGCATTGGTACGCTACCACTAAGTTGACGTACTAGGTGAAGCCTGTGGTAGAAAGGATGTTCAACCCTTCCGTACCAAAGCGAAGATTTCTTTGCGTGCTTTCCGAGACTGTTTGTGCCCGGTGCTGCTGCTGCTCTCTTGCCGAATGGCGAGCTCACATACAGGATGTCACTCATATCACGTATCAGTTTATGTAAAACTATCTCTACAACCCCGATAGACGTGTCAATGACCGGTTCTCTTTTCTGCTGAATCACGGAGTTGAAACAACAGACTGTACCTAGCATAACTGATCATAATTGAGTGAGCGCATAATTCCTTTAAAAAAGAAAACGTTGATTTCTTTCGCAAGGTTTCGCATCCCGGCTCCATCTGTTTCTCGTCGACCACAGTGAGTCAACGAGCGCAATAATAAGCTTCACCCTTATCGCAGATGGCGTATTCAGAATTGTGCCCATCCCGGATACCGTGGACTCCGGGATCGTGTCAATGACGTGGCACATCAATCTAAGAAACGTTTACACCCTTTGGAGTGTATATTTGCCACACAACAATAATCGTCATCTGCCTTGCCCGCATTTCCATTCTTGAAGCGCCCGCTACTTTACTGTCGGGAACGCTATGTCGTGCTGATAACGCGCATGCCGTTCGTTACTGGAAAGTACCGGGCTCGCCGCGTTAAAGAAAGGAAATGCGGACAAGACAGATGACGATTATTCGTTAAAGTGCACTCTAAAAGCAGACCCCCACCACATCGTGATGTGGTGGGGGTCTCCGCGTCTTGCGGGACAGGTACATACGCATACAGGTGTGACGCGGACAAAAATTCACTGTACGTTATCGCTGTGCCGTGAAACGTGGTGCAGAAGAGCACCAGTTTTACAGCATTTAATTAAGCGCATTAGAGAAGCTTCGCATCACATAGATCCCAAAGTGTGCGTTGTCTCTTCATAATTTATCTTTCTCCTTTGACTTTCACACTGACAACACTCGCGACGTTCGAGACTTTTGTCAATAAAACAGCGAAGAAGTGAGATAAAAAAAACCAGAGATAGTGCGGGTTGCGGGGAGGGAATGCCTTATAAAAAATAAGCGCAGAACTCAGCCCGAGCTAGCGAGCATTAGCCTACTACTCTGCACAGGGAAAGGAGAAGAGGGGAACAAAAAGAATTGTGAAATATGGTAATGAGGACAGGAAGAACTCGTGCGTATACATACAGTTGACACGGTGATATTTTAAAAGCCTGAAATGCACTCCCGTGCTGCCCGAATAGCGCAGAACATCCTTCGTGGCAGTTGTTCGTTTGCCATTTTGATATGTGCAGGTTGAGAACAAAGGACAAATAGGGTGGGCGACATAAAGCGCTGACTTACAAAGAATTCACGCTCCGTTTAAGGTAATGTTTTCTTGGCTATGGACCTAAATCTGCCTCCTCTTGTCGTATTTGTGTCTGTTGTCAAGGGCCGGAAGGTCGTTCATTGTGCATTACGGCTTAAAACATTGTACTTAGGTTAGGGGCTGAAAAAGATAGAGAGAGATAAGCGGGGTGTGAAAGGCAGGGTGGTTAACCGGATAAGATTATAACTGGTTACCCGGATAAGATATTGCGGAAAGCAACCGACTTCGTAAGTGCGATGCCAAGCCACAGTCGGCAAAGTACCGTTGTCTGGCGTCCGGATTGTGCAGGTGGTGGATGAATTTGTAGACAGGGGTCCAGTCGATGTAGACGTGTGTGCTGGAAACTAGGTGCGCTCCACAACGATTGTAAGACATCATATGCAAACACTCGAAGCTTCGCTGCTGCATCTGTTCTTGACAGCGGGATTGGTTCCTGCACGCCATCTTCATGAGCACATCGAGCAGCTTCATCGGCCTGCTCATTGCACATTATGCCACAGCGGTTAGAAAGCCATTGAAATGTGACGTCGTGTCCTTGCTCATTGAGACGATGAAGTAACTCTCGGATTAATAGCACAAGTTGTTCGTAAGGCGGAAAGCAAGCTAGTAGAGCCGCCTTAGAGTCGCTGAAAGCAGTCCATTTTTGAGGTGGTTCCTCTCTAAGTAGGCGTAGTGCGCTACGAAGAGCAGCAAGCTCCGCGGCTGTCGATGTAGCCTGATGCGATGTCTTGAACTTCATGGTGCTTACTTTAGCAGGAAAATTCACTGATCCTGCAGAACAGTCCACGGTGGTTGAACCATCAGTGTGCAGATGAGTATGATCGCTGTAGTGTTTGTAGAGTAATAGCAGTGTAAATTGCTTAAGAGCTTGTACTGAGAGTTGTGCCTTCGTTCGAATTCATGGTACTGTCAGTCGAACTTGTGGCTGAGCCAAGCGCCAAAGGGGAAGCAAAACTCTCACTGCAGGTGTGTAATCTAATTGAATGTGTACACGATAAGGCAGTATCGTTTGATAAAAACAGGCGTGTGGGCGGTCTTCTGGCAGTGAGGCTTCATGTGGCTTCATGAGACCAATCACAGTTGCCGCACCTAATATTTGTTGCGCGGCAGTCGTTTGAAATATATGACTCCGCGCACCGGGGCCACACTGTAAATTTTGCGCAGGTGCACAGGCGCCCTCGACATGTCCGATCCTGAAACACTTGTGGCATTGAAGATATTTGGGGACAAGCGGTTGAACGACATGCCGCAAGTGGCCGACTTTGACATGCGAAGGAGCAGAGTCGCCCTTGAACACTACCTTCACGCAGCGGCTATTTCCAAGGTGGCATACGTGCGTTATAACCACTCCTTCATGCGCCGGCTTAATCAGAAATAGCAGCTCCGAGTTCGTAATTGCCAGGTCAATGTCATAGATTACGCCGGCAGTACAGGTTCATTCCATTGGTACAACCGGTCGCACTTTGATATCCCTCATTCTGTTATCTGTCGGAGCTTGTGTAGCGCATTTGCATGGGTCGTGTCGACAGCCAAGACATAATTCCCCGTGTTAAGTAGTACCTCCTTAATTTCATTTAGCGAAATTCCTTCAACGAAAGTGGATCGAGCTTTCCTGTTTCATCCTGGAAGGGCAATGGAAGAGCCCACACGTATGAAGAGGATGGTGTGCGGCCAGACATCATGCTTTGCCTGCACGGTTCATGCACTCCTAGGTGATGACGTCTTGATGAGCCTGCTTCTGGCCTTCCGGCTCATCACCGACTCGAAGCTGTCATCTGATGAGTCATTGCTTGATATTGAGTGCCTTCGCTGGTGCTGGACCGAATGCCTCACTTACTTGAAGAGCTTATCAAGGTACACCTCTGGCTTCCGGGCTGGCAAGCCCTGCGTCCATGGGGACGCTAGCAGGAGCCTCAGTCGAGGCTTCACTGCTGGTGGACCAGGTGGCATGGGTCAACCAAGATCTCGCTGTAGTAGTCATCTGGCCATTCGGGCTTGTAGGAGACTCCGCGTCCATAGCTGCAAAGGCAGGATGCATAAGGCACCCCGGAAACGGCTGAAAATCGGATGAAGTTTAGCTAGCCGAGAGAGATGGGCTCCAGCAAAGAGCAACTTCGTCGTTGCCTCCGCTTAGGGTCTGAAGAGATTAAGAGAAGTGTCCGGAGAGGAGATTTAAAAAAAGAAATGTGCTGACAAAAAAAAAAGAAATCACCGTCCCTTCTATTCCATGAAGGTGGTCGTATAGCGAAGCTGTGTTAGTTACACCTAGTGTTACACCATGCAAGTCAAACTTCGGAAGCAGTCTGTATTGTAGATCTTTTGTTTCACCCTTCCTTCAACACATTTTTGCCTTTGCGTGCTTTGCATGGTGAGCATGCTTTGGGAGTGCTTCTTTTTTGCAAGAAACAGAGCCGAATCTGACGTCGCCACCAGTGACGAGAAGTACGTGCGAGATTCGATGCTCGTCCGACAGTCAAGCACCTATTGCGGGACTGTTCCGGACTCGCGACAGTAAGAGACAAACACCATGGATGCGGCATCACTGGAGGCGTGGACCATGCCATCCCCTCAGTTCGACGCCCGGCGAACTATGAACTCTTTATGGGAGTTCGTGCGCGAGGCCGGCTTGGCCGGCTGGTCATGAACGTGTAGCGTTTTGTATGTTTGTTGTTTTTCTTTGGCTTTTTCTGTTTCTTTGTTTTATGATCCCCACCATTGACCCGCACCCATGCATAGGCTACTGAGCCATCCTTTTTATTAAAGTTCATTCTCTCTTTCTTTTGTGGTTCTCCCAGTATATATATAATTTTTTGCGCGTCAGGTTTCTGTTTTCTTTTTTTGCGCGCCAGTAATGAGCGAGAACGATGTCAGTGACTGTATGCCCGCAGTCCGCCGCTGTCGCTTGCGTTTGATGTCTCGAGTTTGCTCAGCGGCATGGTTAGCAGCCTCCGCCCGGCATTGCCACTTGCGATTCTTCAAAATTAAATTGCTTCAAAGTTAAATCTGTCCATTACATCAAACAATGAATGGCTCATACTCCCTTAAGCAATGACTCATACCTCCGTAAACGCCCCATTACGACGGCAGAAGGAGATTGAAATTCTGCGGTGGAATGACGTGCGAAGGGAGCCAGCTGTGGAGGAAGACGTCGACGCACGAGCCATTGCTGATGATGATAGTTTTGGCGAAGTCCGACAACGATGGCACATGGGGTCCGCATAAGCAGCTTCATTCCAGAAACTCTCTTCGGGAAGCGTTCCGTATAGGAAGGATAAGCGACAGTGGCACGCGCTCTCGCCGGATCCCACCAAGTTTGTCGCGACGGCGCGTGTCAACAACAAGTCAAAGTCAAGGCCATCTTGACGCGACGACCCTACAGATGCCCTCAGTAATAAGACAGGCGCCAGCCGCGACGTTGTCGTGAGAGCGCGTTCAAGCTAGGCACAACAACAGCGATGCAAAAGCAGCGAGACATGTACGCAATCAAAAGGGCCCTTTCCCTGCAAACCATTCAAGCATAAGCCGCGCGTGAAAGCCCAACTCCCAGAAGAATCAAAATATGAAAAAGAGTGGGGCATTCGACGCTCAACGAGAAATAGCACTGGAATGAGCGCTAGATTGAAGGCAGAGGGGACGAAGAGAGGCACCCCGCGCCGCTGTCGTAGGCCGCCGCGCGCTGTCGGCGTTTAAAAATTCAGCGTGTTCTGCGGTAGGCTTATCGAATTTCGCCCAACGAACAAAGTCGCTCTCGGCGGGCGTTTGGCCGCGCACAGCGCCTCTGCGTTCCTTGGAAGCTCTCCAAGATAGCGATCGCCGGCAATATTTCATCCTCCCATGCGTCTCAAGCCGATCAATGGCGCCTTTCCCACTCACGCCGCTCTCGCCGGAGCCTCGCCATACTTTGAACGGTGAGCGCGGGAGGGGGGAGTCTGAAAGGGAAGGGAGGAGTGGGAGAGGAGAATGCCGTTCAGACACCCCGCGCGCGAATATGGTACGCCTCAGCAGATACGCGCAGTACAGTGACAGCTACGCGGCACGTTAGGCAACTGGGAAATAGAACGAGCTGCGTGTCTCGATAGTAATAATGTATTACTCTGAAATACCAAATTTGATATATCATGTTATTCCTATTTATTCAATTTTGTGCCCTTATTTGTAACATCGATTTCTGTAGGTGGTTCAACTAATACTTTGGAAGCTATACATGCATGTTTTAAGCCTTTCTTTTGTAGTTATTTCTAATTAAACATGTCATCTACATGTTTTGTTCTCTTTAGTAAAAGTCCACTGTCTAATACGGCAGGGCCGGAGCACTTGTCAAACTGCTCGTAAGCGACTTTTTCCTTTAATCATGGTACTGTGTCGTTCTTCTCCGTAAGGATTGAATGCGAAATGTCAATTAAACTGGGAGAAAAAAGGAACCGTTATCCAGGAGTACTATGTTTCATTTTAGTAATACTAGACTATGAGCGAAACAAGAACAAGGTGAAAGCAAAAGCCAATGTTCGACAAGTCCACTTTTCGAAACGTTGGCTTCTACTTTCACCTTGTTCTCGTTTTGCTCACCGTCTTGAATTTCTATCTCCCGCCTTCACCCTGTTTTCCCTAGTTGCTCTGGCGGGGGCTTCAAGCGTTTGAATCTTTCTTTGCCTCCCTCTTCTGAAATGGAAAATTGTGATCCACTCGAGTGTAGAAGGAAGCTTTCCTTGTACATTCACTAAAAAATTGTGCAACACTGAAAGGTTCATTACTGCCGTCAACTGCGCTAAATAATCCCGTTATATTACAGGTTTCTATTCTTAACGCTCTCGTTAGAACTGTTTCATTATTCAATCGGTAATTTCTTCCCATGAATTCTTTTTTTTTCCACTAATGTTGTTGGTAGTGATAAATGTGGGCACAAATAGAAAAAGAAAAACTTATTTGCCTCATTTCAAAACATTTCTGAATTTCAATGGAACTACATATCCGTACTAGATCCTCTATTTCAAATACGTCTTTTGCGGCGACATCGGTGTTTTGACAGTGACAAGTGTAGACTTGCGAACAGCCTCGATACGCAGTGGTGCCCGCCTACGCTGCCATACTATAAAGTAATCGAATTGGTGTTATTACGATTGAAAGGTAATAAAGAAATCATTCGATTTCTTGTCGCTAATCCTACCGTGACCGCTGCTTTTCACTGCCACGCACTGTAGGCCGACGAACGACGCAGGCAGTTGCCACACCTGCACTTTCTAATCAACCTTCCGAATTTTAATTTCTTTGGCCCTTCGTCATTAGCTAGGTCGACGTTGTGCCATCTTTGTCACCGCAATCTATCACCTGGCATGTAGAATTATAAGAAATGAAGAATGGAAGGCCAATTTTATCACTGCATGTTGAGGTTGCCCAGGTTCCCTGACAAAACTCGTAGTTTTAGCTGCACTGCATGGAACTAATTAGATGCAGTATAGAGAGGAAGCCAGGGGCTATGCTTGGCGAGGAGAGCGAATCTTCGACAATTCTCTCTTCCTCTTCTCCATCGCTCGTCCATTTCGCTTTGAAACACGTCGCCCTCCTCCTCTCTGACGAAGAAAGTTTGTGCAACAGTTTCGAGCACTCCCTTTATTTTTTCATGCCCGAGTCCCTTCCCCATTTCCTCCTCTCTACGCAGCGCTTCCCTTTCCTACTTCTACGAGGCCCTCACTCACTAGTTCGGCCCTCGGTGCACAACGCTCGTCATTGAGGACGACGCACGACGCGGCTCCCTCGCGACTTTGTAATGGGGCTTAATGTTCGAACGCGTTATTTGGGCCCCTTTCCGTGAATTTTGGGCGTCGCCCCAATTCCCCTAACCTCCCCCCCTCCCAGTACCCCTGTTTCTCTATTTCTTTTCTTATCTCTCTCTCTCTCTCTCTCATATCATGTGCCCTGATTCTCGGGGCTGCTCGATGTGGCTTAGGCGGCGGCGTCTTTTAGACGGAAGAACGCACCGCTGGAGACGCGGGAAATGATGGAAATGGCGCGAACGGCCCCATACGATATGGATACATAGCGGCTCTCCTGGTATTTCCTTTTTGCCTGAATAGACGTGAAAGGCTCCCCGCAAGTATTGTCGTTGTCGTGGAACGCCACGGCCAGCGGCTTAGAGGAGTGTTCGCCTCGACTTGCATGTATCCACGAAGCAGTGAAAATGAAGCCTCCAGTTGGTCTCATTTCTGGGCCAAGAATTTTACAACGTATAACTTCTTGTTTCTTTTTATAGATGATAACTTCCAGCAGGAAAATTCCTTTATTACCCTATAATACTCGGTGTGAAATGTTCGGAAAGATAGATTGTTCCACAGACGTTCAAACATTAGGTACATACTGCGCCTCAACTCTATAGGAAGCAACAGATCAGTGTACTCTATGCGTACAGCTGCCGTAAGGCTTAACGGAACAATGAAGATATATCTGTAGCGGTTTAACTTTAACAAACATGGGCTACAGCCAGTGTTTAAATTGAGGAGCTAACTTGGAATGTTTTGGAAGGCAGACGCATTAAGCTAACAAATTCAAAGAACCTAAACGAGAAGTAATCAGCGCTGTCATGGTAAAAGCAAAAAGGTGCTTAAGGAATGTCTTGGTGGGTAGTTTTGAGGATAACTGTACAGGGCCAGAAATTGTTTGATACGCTATGGCAGAGTACCTTTACTATAGTTTCGCAAAAGTCCATGGACAGGGGTCCAGAAGCTTCATTCACACAGAAGCAGGGTAATGAGCGGAAGCGATGACACGGATTTAACAACTGCACAAGTGGTGCTTCACAGATATATAATCTATGACAAAGAAGCTTGCAAATGCACATACCCGCCAAACAAAGGGGAACTCAGTTTTCCTACTACACTATGAAGGACCGCGTATAGCAACAAGGCATCACTGAAAGGGTTGTCAATCCACATTTGTTCCCTAAGGGCACCAAAGACATGTTGATACCTATGAAGGAAAGCAAAAGAAAGAGAACAAGTAAAAAAGGAACAAAATGGGCATGGGGAGAGAGACTGCTACGTTGCTAGGGGCCAAACCCTTTTCATCTCCTATCGCCTATAACCCTCAATACGGCGAGACAGACGATAGGATAAAACAGAAAATTCCAGTTTGCCCTCTCTTATATTGAAAAAAAAAAAGATCACCGCCCAAGCGCTCCGTACAGATGGTTAACCAGCGAAGCTGAAACATGCGGCCCTAATGTTTTTATCGCTGGGTTAATCCCGACGGTTCATTGAAGTCTTTCTCAATTATTGTTTATGTCTTTGTGTTTCTTAATGAGGTTACACACACGTTCGCCTGCGACGGAGGGAACGACGTCTGTGACGGTATGCCCGCAGTCCGCCATTTTCGCTTGCGTTCGGTGTCAACGGCGGACTGATTACACGCAAAGTGCCTCGAGCGGCCAGTCGTGCGGCACTTTTGCGTGCATCTGCGGGCTTGTTTCACGCTCGGAAAAGCATTTTTATGCAGTACATATTGAGCAACAAAAAGCTGTGTCGCCATTTTTTTGTGGTGCCTGTACACCATTTTTGAAAAAAATGGTGCCTGTACACCATTTTCTTTTTGTAACAAATTGTTATGAACAAATAAACTGAAACTGAAGAGTACACTGCGGGCTTTTTGGCCAAGGTTTCCAAGTGCCTTGTATGTGATCCCGTCAGGCCCAGGCGATGATGACTTCCTGCGAGTCTCCAGCGCACCTTCTAGCTCCTCCATAGAGAACATGAGATCCATGCGAGAGGCATTACGTAGACAAATTCACCGCGCACAGGTTGCGCGAATCTTCTAATCGAAATATTAACCATCCAATTAATGCTGAGGCTCCTAATATATTAGAACCATATTTCTCCTTTCAACCCGTAAAACGCGGTGCAGCGTCATGCTGCTTCGCTTCAGGTCCAGAGGGCACCATTGGTTCAACAGCGGGACGCAGTTGACCACCGGCGGGTGGGCACTCTGCAGCTCACTAAAGCGGCATAAGCGAAATTAACGAGGCTACGCGGAAGCGTAGACGCACCCGTGCGAAAGAGATGCCTACGACAGCGAGTGGCAGCCACCCGCTGTGCAAGCATTCAGCATCATATCGAGCGCGCTCTTCGTTAGAGACAGACCGTGATGCCCTGAAAGGGGGGCACGCCAGGTAGGCAGCAGAAAGGTGAGCACACGGGACGATGCAGGGTTTGGGCGATACTTAAAACCGACAGGACTTGCGGTCAAGAATAGAGAGAGAGAGAAAGAAGAGGGGGGGGGGGGGCGAGCAGAGGCGACGCTCGCGCAATGGTGAAGCGCGGATAACAACTCGGCGTGCGCAGGAAGGGGGGGGGGGGGGGGTCCCTCTTCCCTGGCAGCGCGACGGGCACTCGAGTTAATTGAACCCCCCGCAGTGCGGAGCCATCGCGTGCAGAGAGCGCACTGCGGGATAACATGCAATGCTGGCTGCCGGTCGCCAGCCCGGACGATAACTGGCCGTGCGGTCGGTTGAGGTTAGCACAAAAGAGACTTCCCGTCGGGTCTCGTACTAACCCACGCACAGGCACGTTCTCTCCACCTCGCTCCCTTATCCTGTCCTCTCTATCCAGCAACCACACTTCTCCCTGCCATTTCTTTTCTTTTTATTCCCTCACGTCCGCACCGAGCTTCTCTTCCCTCCCGTCCTCCTCCTCTCGATGGCTGCTTGCGTTGGCTCTGTCACCGACTGCAATTAATTATCCCTGCTTGAGCTATTCCGAATGAACGCGAGCTCGCCGGGATACGATTCTTTGGCTCGACTCGGCGGCTCCCCTCGCCGCGCTGCGGGGGCGAATGCTTTTGTCTTGTTGCTTGCGGGGCGGACCGTTTCCTCGTTTGGACTACGCGGATTAATCCGTGCCCCTCTCTCCCTCTTTTTCCTTTCTCGCCCGCACTCTCTTTTATCTTTCGCTCCTGCGCATTGTTGAAACCGCTGATGATGTGCGCCCTCCCCCCTCCCCCTCTACACTCCGGAGTGAGCCTCTTGGAATTAGCATTGGTCTGCGATGACATTTCGCCCGTTCCGCCCGTGTTCAAGTGGTGCCGTTGTCGTGTGCTCACTGCTCATTCTTAATTAGCTCAAGCGCAGTTTTAACCGTGTCCGCTAATATCTGAGTGAAATCTGCAGCAACTGAAGAATTCACGTTTAGTGATATGGAGGAGGCAAACACGTCTTGCAGCTCTGTAGCTTTCTGCTCACCCTCGCTGCGCCCGCCGTGCGAGCACCCTGTCTCGCTGTCAATCTCACTTTTTATTTCAGAGCTGTTCACTGGTATTGCGTGCCAGCTTTATCATCGGCAACCCATTTTAATATTCATGCACTTATAGGGAAGTGTCGCAATAATTCATTATTTTTGGCACGTTTGGTTATGCTAGCATTGAATGCTTTCCTACAGGTGTGGCGAATAGCTTTCGTGTTATAAGAGATGAATCTGTTTTCTTGCAATTTGACAACTTCAGTCTTTAGGTTACCCGATTCTCCATTCGCGCCAAATTATGCAATTTTTTTTTTTCTGCTTCGCCACACACAAATGCGCCGATATTGTTTGCACGCCTGTCTTCTTCAGCGCATCGTGGCGTTATGTGGCGAATGTGTGCCGGCTAAGCGAAAAATCTTTCCCCTAGGATACTCGGGATAAAATGTATGCCGTAATGAAAGCGGACGGACGTCCGCTTTCACTTTACGGCATACATATTATCTGTAACGTTAATGATACTTCGTTGATAATTATAACGTTAAACTTATAAATTATAAACTTATAATTAAAATTATAAACGTTAAAAACGTTAATTAGACGTACGTTTATGCATATTATGTGATTGCGCGGGCAATGCTTGCACTGTTTATTAGTCAATGTCGCGCACTTTACGCGGCTAACAAAAAGTGCAGCCATTCGGCGAGAGTAGTGTTGTTTAAGCTATGAGCGCGTTAGCACAGGCTTTCATTACAGACTTTCGCACCGTGCTTCCACACAGATTTCGGGTGAGCTTTATATTGCGCGGTGCATGAGTGGCCCCTATAAGCCTCTTCTACTGCGCTCGGCGCTAACACAAAATGAATAACATAATGTTGAAACAAGCACTCAAAAGTCAGTGCATTTCCTTTCCGCTATGCGCAGAATGCAAATGAAATGGTAATTAGTGTAGTAGAACTTGTTGTTGGGCGAGTTGGTAGATATTAGCGAACATTGTTTAACTGCGCGAGCAAACGAACCACAAGGACAGCGAGGGACAAGGACGGGCGCAGACTTGCAACTAAAGTTTATTCCACAAGGTACACATATATCATGCGGCAAAGTTTACATAGGCCAAACAGGAAGGTGTGTGAATATGCGCTTGCGTGAGCACGAATTGTCTTTTAGAAATAAAACGAATGGGCACCTGCCTGTCCACTGCCTGGCGTGCACGTGCAAGCCGATCATGAAGGAAACAAAGATTTTGTGCCGCTGCCGAGATAGCCGAGCCAGAGAGCTACTCGAGGCGTACCATATTAAAAAGAAGGGACAACAATGTGTCAGTGACACCTCAGTTTATTTACATAACAGTGAGATGAGGTTTATTGACGAGCGTAGGTAGGTCGCGTTTCGCTTATACAAGGTTTTACTTTTCTTTTACCTTGCCTTTTTTCGCGCACGCGCAGTGGTGTATGTCGGGTGTGTACTTATATGTGCACCTTGTGGAATAAACATTAGTTGCAAGTCTGCGCCCGTCCTTGTCCCTCGCTGTCTTTGTGGTTCGTTTGCTCGCGCAGTTAAACAATGTTCGCTGAAATGGTAATGCTGGAATTTTCATATTATTCTCCTGACAACTTACAAAGGAGGGTCTTTCTGCGTGTGTCTGTGGGTCAGAGCGTGTGCCCCGACGGGCCGGAGATAGCGCGAAAGGAGATTTGGCGCCTCCTAATCGCTTAGATGCGATATGTGCGAGGCCTATATGATGGAGCGTGGTAACGCTTGTCTGAATAGCCGAAGCAAGCACCGAGGCAAAGCAGCTGGCGCCTCAGGCTGCCAGGCTCACCCTGCCTGCAGCACCAACCAACCAAGTTGACGTTATTCCGCCATATCCGACACACGCAACACCGTAAAACTAAGATTTGGTGTACATCAGAAACAAGCAAATAAGATGGCGTCTATTCTTCTTATTATTTTTGTTCGGCCGCTTGCTTAGCAATAAACAACAGAGTTCTCGCAGTCCATTCAAAGAAGTAAAATCAGCAGCCTGGGCCATGGAGCGCTGGGTGACTTTCAAACACGCAGTCGGCAAATCCAACGACACGCAGCTGCCGCCACCAGCACCTATGCAACCAATCAGACTGCGAGAACAAAGCCTATGTAGTGCACGCTGAGTTCTGTGAAATGATCTACGTTTTTATTTTTCAATGTTTCCCTTCGCACGGGCTCACATCAGATCCTCGTCACCAATGCAATAAGCGCGCAGTGATTCTTCACGTGGAGGCCACTAATGGGGGCACTATAATCATAACTGAAAACAAGTTATAAAACTCACATGTGCTAATACACCCCGTTGCCAAAAAGAAAACCGGAACACACTGGTAGACGACATAAAACATAATACATAGCATATGTTCTTTTCCCATTTGGCTACAAGAGTTGCGGGGCATAGAGGCGGAAAATCAAGTTTTCTGTCTCGTCGCCAGCGGAACACCGGCCCATCAGATACAACCTAGGCATTCCTCGGTGCCGGATCTGTAGAAATCATGGCTCAGAAAAACAACGCCCTCCCCGAATATTACGGCCACCTGTGCAGCGGGGCGCGATTGGCCTTCGAAGAGCGTGGCGTGCCCTAACCCGGTTTACTCCTCACCGCCCTGACCTCCAAGGGCAACAAGGTTTTCAGGCGGCGCGAACGATTTCCTGCTCCGAACTAGCACGTCCACCTTCCAGAGAGCACGGATCAATACCAGATGAGGCGCTGGCGTTTATACGCAGATAGCCCCCACGGCTCCCTGCCACCCTCCGTGTGTACTTTGGCAGAACGCCGAGGAAATCGGGGGCTCCGCAAGAACGGAGTGCATCGTGACAAAGGGGAAGGTACAGCGAGTTGAGGAGAGAGAGAAACTGTAGAAGTGGGGAAGGGAGATCCCGAAGTTGGGAGGCTGTGCACTACACCATTCGCCAAGAAGTACGCCTGCCCGGCGCCGTCGTTTCCCAGATTAATTGAACCTCGAGGCAAGCCAGCGCCGGTGCGTTTCTGCATAGAATGAACTCCCCCGAAGGTGGCCCGCGAGGCAAAGCGGTGAGAGAGACGGAAAGGGGGGCGAGGATAGCGAGGAAGAAACGTGCGGAACAAACTGGCCCTCGCTGCTCGGAGGACTCCAGTGCTTCCTTCTTTCCTTCTCCTTGGCTGGGTAGTGTGTTTTCCCCGGGTTCAGCGGCGAGTCGTTTCTGTGGGTCCTAACCCTGTCAAACTCCCCCATGCCTTCTTCTCTCCCCTGTGCCACAACGACCCTCGCACGCTCTTTCCCTTCTGTCGATTTTCGTTTCCCCTCCTCCCCTCTTTTCCACATCCCTGTGTGCCGGCGTCGCCGTCCACAATTAATTATCGATGCCTCAACAAACTTAGTGAATCCGCGAAGCTGGCAACGGTTGCCTCTCTCGTCCACTTATTCTCTCAAACCTTGTTCCCACGCGCTTCGTTCTCTCATGCTACGTTTCTTCCTATAGATATACCTCTCTCGCTCTGTCTAAGCCACCTGAATCCTCCTCCCGAGCAGCCACCTTATATGGGTACCTTCTTAAAGCCTCCTCCGTTAGCCTGCTTCTTACGACTGCAGTTCCAAATGTTGCCATTCTTCAACTTCACTGTTTTCTTCAAGTAGACTACGGAGGTTTTCGTTTCAGGGGGTTTGTTTAGGGGCCGCTCATCTCTTTCGTTACTGATTCCTTCAATCCGCTGACCAATCTCTCGAAATGTTCCCGCTGACCAATCACAGTAGTTTTGGGCTTTACATATCTCAGTAGAGAGACCGGCGAAGGGGACTATTTGGAGAACAAAGAAGCTTGAACCCAGACATCGGTACTGTAAGGGCTATCACATTTTTCCTATTTTGCGCGAACTGTGGTAAAGTAATACAGAATTGGCAAACAGCACTTTTTCTTCAACAGCATCATCATATTTTTTTTTCAATCTTCCTGCTGCAGTCGAACTTTAAAAACTACTCACGGAATTCAATTTATGAGTGTGAAGATTTGGGAGTTCATCACACGAACCCGTACTTACCTGCATTTTTGTATTATGCCGCCTCCGCTTTATTCTTTGTGGAGTGTTTCTAATTTATTTATTTTCTATTTATCGCGTTCAAAGCAGAGAAGGGGCCGGCACCCTCACGGAAATACCGGTATATCTGTGCGTACACATAACAAAGAAAACAAGATGTTAAAGTTATGTCAAGCCGAAGTTGTGAACTAGCACTCAGAACTTTTGAAAGCGCGCGTAGGTTTTATCGAAGATTGAGCTATGGTTGAGAGCTGTGATTGAGATTAACCACGACTGTGCTTCCATTCTTTTGGCACCCATTCTGTAACTGTAATTGTCCACTCGTTATTCATACTACGCATTACATGGCCTGCCCAGCTCCATTTTTTTCTCTTAATGTCAATTAGTTTGTCGGCTATCCTCGTTTTCTTTCTGATCCACGCCGCTCTCTTCCTGTCTCTATACCTTACGCTTAATAATTGTCGTTCTATTGTTCTTTGCGCGCTCCATTACTAGTTCTCGAGCGTCTCTGTCAACCTACAAGTTTCTGCCCCATATGTTAGCACCTGTAAAATCTAGTGATTGTAACCTTTATTTTCAATGATATTCGTAAGCTCCCGGTCAGGATCGGGCAATGCCTGCCGTATGCACTCCAACCCATTTTCATTCTGTAAATTTACTTCTCATCTGTACATTTCCTTCTCATGATCAGGTTCCCCTGTGAGTAATTGACCTAGATAAACGTACTCCTTTACGGACTCTAGAGATGGACTGGCGATTCTGAACTCTTGTTCCCTTGTCAGGCTATTGAACATTTTCTTTGTCTTCTGGATAATAATCTTCAACCCTACTCTGACACTTTCTCTATTAAGGTGCTCAATAATTTGTTGGAACTCGTGTGCAGTGTTGCTGAATAAAAGAATGTCATCGGCAAACCGAAGGTTACTAAGATATTCGTCGTCGATACTTACTCCTAAGCCTTCCCAGTTTAATAGGTTGAATACTTTTCCAAACAAGCATTGAATAGCATTGGAGAGATTGTGTCTCCCTGTCTGACCCCTTCCTTTACAGGTATCTTCCTGCTTTTGTTGTGTAGCATTAAGGTGGCTGTGGAATCTCTGTAAATATTTTCCAAGGTATTTACATAAGCGGTCTGTACTCCTTGATTGCGTAATGCCTCTATGGCTGCTGGAATCTCTACTGGATCGAATTCCTTTTCGTAATCTATGAAAGCGACATAGAGAGGTTTACTGTACTCTGCCGATTTCTCGATTACCTGAATAATGGCATGGATGTGATCCATTGTAGAGTATCCTTTCCTGAAGCCAGCCTGTTCTCTTCGTTGATTGAATTCATGTGTTGCCCTTATTCGATTCGAACTTATCTTGGTTAATATTTTATGCAATCACGAAACCAAGCTGACTGGCCTATGTTTTTCAATTCTTTAACGTCTTCCTTGTGGATTAGTTTAACATTGGCATTCTTCCAGTTCTCTGGGGCCGTTCAATTCAATAGACAGTTCGTATAAATGGCCGTAAGCTTCTCAAGCACGGTATCTACTCCATTTCTGATTAAATCGACTGGTACTCCATCTTCTCCGGCCACTTTTCCCCGGACCATGTCATGCGAGGCCCTTGTAACTTCATCGCTAGATATAGAAGGAACCTCTGTGACCTGTTCATTACTACTTCGAATGGAGGTGTCGTGGTTGCTTTGGGTACTGCACAGGTCAGTATAGAATTCTTCCGCAGCTTTTACTATATCTTCGAAATTGGTGATGATATTAGCCTGCTTTTCTTTCACTGCATATATGATGGCTTGCCCTATGCCAAGCTTTCTTCTCACTGATTTGATGCTGCGTTCATTTCTTACTGCTTCCTCAGTTTTTCTCACGTTATAATTTTGAATATCCCTTACTTTCTCCTTGTTGATCAGTTTTGACAGTTCTCAGTTATCAGTTTTGACAGTGACATCTGATCTCTTGAGCTGGACACTTTCATGCTTCGTCGTTTGTTTATTAGGACCTTTGTCACTTGGAAGAGCTTACCTACTGGTTGTCTTGGTGCCTTACGTCCCACTTCAATTGCTGCTTCCGAAATTAGCAAAGTTACGGTTTCATTCATTACCTCTATGTCATCTTAATCTATCTCTTCGAAAGCTGCATATTTGTTTGCAAGTACCAGCCTGAATTGGTCTTCTTTTAACCTTATTGTGTCTAGGTTGACCTCTTTCCTCTTGAATAATTGTACACTTTCTTCTTATTGAGGGGAATCCTGGACCTCCCTAACCTATGATCACAGCACTTTACCCTACCTAACACTTCTACATCCCACACTACGCAGGAATCAGCAAAGGATATGAAATCTATTGCATTCGTGGTTTCTCCATTAGGGCTTTTCCAGGTCCATTTCCTGTTGCTACGCTTCCTGAAGAAGGTAGTCATTATTCCAAGTATATTGCTTTTCGCTAATTTTACCAACATCTCTCCTCTGGTGCTTCTAGAATCCATGCCGTAGTTGCCAATTGCTTTTTCACCAGCCTGTTTTTCCCCACTTTTGTATTGAAGTCGCCCATGACTACAGTATACTGAGTTTACACTTTTCCCATCGCTAATTTAACACCTTCGTAAATCTGTTGTATTTCTTCATCCTTGTTACTGGAGATTGGGGCGTAGGCTTGTACTATCTTTATTCTATACCTGCTATTAAGCCTTATTACGACGACTGCTAACATCTCATTATTGGTTTAGAATTCATCAATGTTCACCGTTATGTCCTTATGGATTAGAACTCCTACACTGCATTGTCTCTTATCTGGAAGTTCTCTGTAGCAGAAGAAGTGGCCGCTATTCAGTAATGTATAAGCCTCACCAATTCTTCTAACTTCACTAAGGCCAATAATATCCCACGCAACGCCTTATATTTCTGAAAGAGAGCTGCCAGCTAGCTCCACTCGAGAGGGTTCGTGTGTTGAACGTCGACAAGTTGAGTTTCCAGAGGACATATCTTCGTGAAAGGCCCTGAAGATAGGTCCTCCTATCAAAAGGTACTGCAACCTTTCTGTGGCACTTTGTTAATGTTTGAAGCTTTCATACCACAGTAAACACAAAATTAGGCATTTAAGAGATAGGTTTATTCAGAAGCTTCTATCCAAATAAACGGGATCGACAAAAACTTTCTCCCGGCAACCATTGCACTAATTTCGAAGCGGTTTGCTGCACGTAAGCGTAAACTCTGCAGACCGTAAACATACATACGAACACAAACATCAACGCACACCCTCACAAATACGTACACACGCACGCATACAAACACGGGCACACACGCACAGAAGCACATACCCAAAAACACACATGCACGCCCAAACACGCGAAGTCGCGCTCACACATACGCACAGATACACGCACGCACGACAAACTTGCGAATGCGACAAACATGTGCACGAACCCTCACACACACACGCGCGCGCGCGCCCGTGTAACACTCGCAGCACGTAGAAACGCACGCACAGAACACGTCCACACTCAAACACGCGGCAGACACGCAAGCAAGAACACGCACGCACGCGCACACACACACGCACACACACACACACACGCACGCACGCACAAGTTTGCAAACGCGCGCACACACGCGCGCGCACAGCGCATACGCACACACACACATAACGATAGTGGAAAACACGCTGAAGAAAGGCATGCGGCAAGTAGCAACAGCAGCACACGACCACGCCAGAGAGAACCAATATGGCAGCAGCGCTTCCGACGGCAGCGCAGACTGGATCAAAGAGTGACTCCACCATGAAAAGGGGACGCTGATATCTAGGCAGGTATACACAAGGTTACTTTTATTTTATAATGAATATATATGTTTTAAAGCAGATTCTTATTGTGGGCCCCTACCGAGGCTATGTTGCAGCATCACGGCATCAGCCCTTTCAGCGACACAGCATTACAAAGCCCTAGCTGATTTCGAACATAGAACCGGTGTAAAGCGACGTGAGAAACAAGAATAATAGATTGCTGGTTAATAATAACGGATACTCAAGGTGACGTTCTAAAATAATCAATTATTATTACGTTTCAAGGCAAATTCGGGACTCCTACACACGTCGCGTTGCATATAGATTTGATATCGACCACGCCGTCGCACGCCGGCCTTCACCGCCTCACGTAGGTCATTGCAAAACTGCCAGTCACAGCTTCGCTGCTAGCACGTGACGAAAAGCACAAGGTAATACTAAAGAAAATGAAAACAGCACATAAGCACTATTGTGTCATCACGCCTAGACAGGGCGTATAACAAGAATTATGTCGTTTTATGTGCTAATCCATAAGAAAGGGGACGCCAAAGACTTGAAAAATTATAGACCGATCAGCTTACTGTCCGTTGCCTACAAAGTATTTACTAAGGTAATTGCAAATAGAATCAGGAACACCTCAGACTTCTGCCAACCAAAGGACCAGGCAGGATTCCGTAAAGGCTACCCAAAGTAGACCATATTCACACTATCAGTTAGGTGATAGAGAAATGTGCGGAATATAACCAACCCTTATATAAAGCTTTCATTGATTACGAGAAAGCGTTTCATTGTGTCGAAACCTCAGCAGTCATGGAGGCATTACGGAATCAGGGTGTAGACGACGCCTATGTAAAGATACTGAAAGATATCTATAGTGGCTCCACAGCCACCATAGTCCTCCATAAAGAAAGCAACAAAATCTCAATCAAGAAAGGCGTCAGGCAGGGAGATACGATCTCTTCAATGCTATTCACAGCGTGTTTACAGGAGGTATTAAGAGACCTGGAATGGGAAAAATTGAGGATAAAGGTTGATGGAGAATACCTTAGCAACTTGTGATTCGCTGATGATATGGCCTTGCTCAGGAGACCAACTGCAATGCATGCTCACTGACCTGGAGAGGCAAAGCAGAAGAGTGGGTCTAAAAATTAATCTGCAGAAAACTAAAGTATTGTTTAACAGTCTCGGAAGAGAACAGCAATTTACAATAGGTAGCGAGGCACTGGAATTGGTAAGGGAATACATCTACTTAGGGCAGGTAGTGATGGGAGATCCGGATCATTAGACAGAAATAATCAGAAGAATAAGAATGGGCTGGGGTGCGTTTGGCAGACATTCTCAGATTATGAACAGCAGGTTGCCATTATCCCTCATACGAAAAGTGCATAATAGCTGTATCCTACCAGTACTCACCTACGGGGCAGAAACCTGGAGGCTAACGAAAAGGGTTCTACTTAAATTGAGGGAGACGCAACGAGCTATGAAAAGAAGAATGATGGGTGTAACGTTAATGGATAAGAAAGAGCAGATTGGGTGAGGGAACAAACGCAAGTTAATGACATCTTAGTTGAAATCAAGAAAAAGGAATGGGCATGCGTAGGACATTTGATGAGGAGGGAAGATAACCGATGGTCATTAAGGGTTACGGACTGGATTCCAAGGGAAGGGAAGCGTAGCAGGGGGTGGCAGAAAGTTAGGTGGGCGGATGAGATTAAGAAGTTTGCAGGAACGGAGTGGCCGCAATTAGTACATGGCCGGGGTTGTTGGAGAAGTATGGGAGAGGCCTTTGCCCTGCAGTGGGCGTAACCATGATGATGATGATGATGATGTGCCGAAACTACGCTTTGATTATGAGGCACGCCTTAGTGGGGAACTCTGGAATAATTTGGACCACCAGGGGTTTTTTTACGTGGACCTAAATTTAAGTACACGGCTGCTTTCGCATTTCGCCCTCATCGAAATGTGGGCGCCGTGGCCGGGATTCAATCCCATGACCTCGTGCTTAGTAGCATAACACCATAACTACTAAGCAACCACGGCTGGTTAGGATGTACATGTGTTTGTGTAATTCTGTGACACCACTGAGGACTTGAACTACTGTCCCATCACATCTGAAATAAGACGGATGCGCATGTGTGGGGCTCTCTTACGTCGTTGATTAGTTTTCCTGTATCGATTGATATAAGGCGGCCACGCGAATGTCTGGCCGGTTCGTTTTCTTGCAAGGTGCAATAAAGATGCTTTCGAAGCAAGTCGGCCATTGTGCTTCGTGAATTAATAATATGTAGAACAGCAGACAAACATTTGCAGTCAAACAGACAGAAACATCTGCCATCTGGGGCTTTTTCTGATAACTGCGGATTGTGTATTGACTGTAACGAGAAAAGACGCCAGAAACGCGGTGGGAAGCTCACCTCAACCTAATCCCTACATAAGGGCTGTTTGTTGCCGCAGACACTCACGGCAGCGTCCTACCTTTATTTTAGAGCACGCTGCTTTACTGTTGGCTCCCAATTCAACTTAAACCTCCTCCTTTCTCCCCTCCACCCTTCTTCTCTTCTTTGCCACTTCTGGTGACTGCATTATTTCTCATGTTTATTCGATCATATTTCAAAACTTCACCCAGAAGGCTCATTTTAGGTTTAAAACTTCGTCTATGCACTAGCAGTTTTCGTTATCCCCTGCTGCATGAGCGACAAGAAAACACTTTTGAATTTATAAACAGAGATCTTGAAACGTCACCCAACGCACGAGCTTCCTGTCAGGATTACGGCGCAAGCAGCGCAGCTAGACGTTATGCTCTAAATTGCGTACAGAAAAAAAATTCTGCACTCCCACACATTAATCTCGATTGACGGAACAGGCGTGGGAGCATGTTTCGCCTATATAATTTTTTTTATCCCCCTACCCCCATCTTTTATTTTTATTTTCAAAGAGCCTGTATGAGGAAATTGAGGCCGCTTGAAGCGCTTACTCCATCGGCTGAACCCAGGATGCTGTCGCTGCTTCATATGTCTAGGTCGGGTAAGTAGATTACAGGCCAGTTATCCTTCGCGCGCAACGCCTGAAGCTTTCCCGATCCCATGGCGCAACGAGCTAGATGTAATGCAAGAGGCATTGCATCACCGGTTGCAGGAGCACTGAAGGCGATGCCTTGTGCACCCTGACATTAGATGGGCTCAACATGAAGGTGCCAGTACAGCGCATCGCACTGCCTACAACGTAGTCCCAATGCGTAGCGCTAGCGTTTACATGCATTCGCTATGGCGGTTTATATATCGATCTACCCCTTGCTGGCTCACTAAGGCGAGCTTTCTCTGCAGTGCATTTTTGCCGTTTAGCGCCATTATGCCTGCCTAGCGCATTACCCTAGCAAGAAAGTTGATACGATGCGCCACTCTGGGATTGATGTAAGCAGGGCGTGTTTCCCTGTACCGATACTGTATGTTTGTGGTTATGTTCAGTGCAATTATTGATCGTCGTCTTGTAGTAAAAGCAGCAGCGGACCCACAAAACGCAGCGTTTGTGTTGTGTGTGTTTCTGTCCTCGTTTCTCGCGCTGTCTCGTCTACAGGAGGCAATACCAACTATCCCAATGTCGCGTGCATGTGCACTTCTTTGATCGGTGTGAAACCCCTATAAATTTTTCTGTGATCGCCTGCGTATCTGGACCGTATATATATATATATATATATATATATATATATATATATATATATATATATATATATATATATATATATATATATATATATATATATATATATATATATATATATATATATATATAAACGAGAAGAAAGGGGGTTAACCGAGGGACCCGATATTTATTAGTCATATAATGAGAAGGCAACAAACACTGACACCAAGTACAACATAGGGGAAATTGCATGTGCTTAATAAATGAAATAAAGTAATGATAAATTAATGGAAATTAAAGTGGATGAAAAAACAAGGCAAGTTGTTTTTTCATCCACTTTAATTTCCATTAATTTATCATTACTTTATTTCATTTATTAAGCACATGCAATTTCCCCTATGTTGTACTTGGTGTCAGTGTTTGTTGCCTTCTCATTATATGACTATATATATATATATATATATATATATATATATATATATATATATATATATATATATATATATATATATATATATATATATATATATATATATATATATATATATGTGCTGTTTCTTCATCGTCATGTTCGCAGGAAGTGCAGGAGGTGATGCTATACAACCGTCCTTCCCTTCACTTGGCGGACAGTGGCCGCTATGAATCCTATGAAGTACCAGCGCTGCCGTCAACGACGAAGACAAGACAGTGCGTAGGACTACACAGGAATGTATATAGAAGCGCTGACTTACACTTCTATGCATTCGGCGCACCCAACTAATGTCTCAGCGGCGAGTCGCGCCTAGCTTTCCGTAGTGATCTTTTCTTTCTCGCCTCCTCTCTTACAATGCATTTGAGAGTTGATTTCCTTTCTTCACTCCCTAGCTGTTAGTCCCACATATGCGAACCGCCGTGCGAACAGGGCTAGTAGCAGAAAGGATAAGCTGGCCTTCGAGATCGGGTGGCTTGCACTGAATGCGCCAACTGCGCAGAAATGTACGTTGCATTAATTGGTCATAAATGAGCTGTATATCGGCACATTTACAAAGGTGACCAACCCTTTCTAGAACACGCCACCGGGGCTCTGCGGAGAAAGACAGCGCGGCCCAACGTTAGCCGCTGGTTTTACGATAGCTGTCCACTGCGCGTGCGCGGCAAAAAGACCCGAGCGCCGGCTCACCGTTACTTCTTTTCCAGCAGGGTGTGAAAACTCCTGTACCTCCCTCGGGACACTCGTTCCCATGCCGATACGCGGCGGCAGCGCCGCTTCCACCACTGGCGGTAGCCGGATATCCAACTGTAGATACTTCACAAACAAAACAATGGCTCCATGACGTAACCGATGAGGTGAAAAGATAGAGTAACCGGGTGCGCCGCCGTGAGCAGGAGGCTTGCCGCGAAGCCCTCCTTTCCCACTTCGCATGCAAGCGGGCTGTGCTCGCGCTGTTTGGCAGGTCCCTCGCTGGCCGCGCGGCGACATTGGCCAGATCGGGGAGCAGAACCCGCAGAAGTGTGCCATGTTTACGTGGCGACATTTTTCTGCCTCGTTTACCTTGGAAGCTTCATTTTTTTAATGCACTCGGACAGCGCTCGCACACACCAGTGCCAAGCAGTTGTAATGAAAAATATTTATATAGCAAACTGTCGTTAACGACCAATGTCCGCAGGTCATTTCGTGAAAGCAGTCGCATTGAAATGTCTAACTTGTGGTTACTTAAAGAAGGGAATTGCGCTAAAAAAGACACGGACGAGTAAGGACATGGACGGGCGTTTAGAGTTTAGGAGTAAGTGGTTACGTTTAGAGCCACAGTTCAGATAGTCCACAGATATAGTGGTGCGTAGCATAAAGAAAATGACTTCCTGTCACAACTAATCGTTAATTTTGTTCGTCTCCTGGGAAGTGGGTTAACCAAAGCTGGCCGCTCTCTCAGTCAGCCAAAACTCAACACAAGTAAAGTTGAACGTTTTTGTTTTTATTCACACATTCCGTACTGAAAAAGGACTGACCTCCACGCTGTGCGAAAGTGTCAATCGGCAGACTAAATTTTCATTTGCAATTTAAATTTGTACGTAATGAACGAACATAGATTCCAGAAGATCTAAACCAATTAGAAAATTAACCGTCAGGGTAAGGTTACACGGAACTTGACTATCACGTATTTCATGACGGTGACACATTTTGTGGCATACAGAAGAAAGGTACAGTACAATACGTGTATTTCATTGACAGCATGTAACGTAAGGACCCACGGAATTCTAAACTGTCTACATACATCTGCATGAGCAGGAAGTAGTCTGTAATTGCTGTTATTATTTAAACTACGTGCCGAATGAAAAAAAAATTATGAGGTTTTACGTACCAAAACCACTTTCTGATTATGAGGCACGCCGTAGTGGAGGACTCGGGAAATTTCGACCGAGAGCAATGTAACCGAGCAATAAAAATGGACACGCACTCAAGCCCTTCTGTACAAGTATTTCGCCGACAGCAGATGGGCTGCCGTTATAACGAATGGGTGGAGCGACACTGCTCTTATGTCAGTCCGCTCAGGCTTGCACAGAACTGGTTTACTCATGCAAAATGACTACCTGCTCAGAAAACAAAGTACTTGTGCTTACTTGCTGTCATTGGGAATCCTGAAAAACGTGGCAGAACTGGAAATCCCAGTGTTACAAAACCACGGAGCCACGCAACACATGTGACGCCCCGATTTAGCCATCTTCGTCTAACGCTTGGCTGACCTGGTTTCCTGCTTCTTCCGTTCGTTGCAAGTCTGATCAAGTTGCTCTCTCTTATCTTTCCCATCCTCCTACTTGGGACGACAACCGAAGCAGGTGACCAAGCACGATCCGACTTGAGATATCGCTGAGCGAGGGGCAAGGGTGAGTGGAGGTAAGCTCGACCGGACGCACAAAAACAACCACTTCCTGCGCTTCGGTCGACTTAAAATTCACAAAAAGAGAAATAAAAAATAAGGACGTCCGGCCACCGCTTGGAGCACACACGTTGCTCGAAACCGAAACTAGCAGTCGCCTTGCGGGCGTTGGTTCTACTTCCCAGCCTGTCGTTCGCTTTCCGCCGCCATGACCGCTCTGCATGCCTGCCTATGTGTGGCTTGTGACGCCGCGTTTTACGCGTGTGACCAGGCGGCCAGGCAAAGCAAGCGTGAGTGATAGTGGGGGCCCGCGCGTTGTCGTGTACGCACCGCGCTCACCGGCCGCGTGTTGCCTGTTCGCCTGCCTTTGCACTGCGTGTTCAGCAAAGTCGGATGACACATTTTGTAACCGCACAGAACGGCGAGCTCGGCCAGCTCTGCGAGTGAGTGCGCGAGAGCGGGGAAACTTCGTCTATACGTCGCTGTGGATATTGAAAATTAAACGACTGCCGCGAGGCCACATTAGCGCCGTCTGTGAACGCACCTTCTCGGAAATGGCGGAAAGAATGCAGCACACGCTTAAAAAGAACAGCACACTTATTTCAATGACAAGAATGCGTGGAACACTGACAAACAAAATAAATTTTGAGGTATATTAAAGGTAAGAAGCATCAATGTGGGATTGAAACATAACTAGGCGGATCAATCAAATAGAAACACAGAAATTGTGGATGAATGAAGTTAATCAACGAAGGAACTAATGATTGAATGGAAAACACCGAGTGTGGAACAGGGATTAACCAAGACACGAATAGTACATGGTTAAGGAGTCAGGAGATGGTTTCCATGCGGGAGTTCTAGAAGTACCACCAAGTGGCTAAGTGATCACACCACTCTCCACTCATAATGCGATCGGCCGCTTCACTCCGTTTGCAACGTGCCGCAAGAGAGTAGACTGTCTGTGCCAACCAATAGAGAATTTTATATTAGAGGGACGACGCAAGCATTGGGGCCCCCTAGCCGCTGGCGTCCCACTAATCTGAAGCTCTCTAATATATCGCAAAATGAAAACACGTATAGATCTGCGCTCAAATTTCACATTAGGGAGTACCGTAATCATCGGTGATATTTTTTTTTCTGCTTGCACAGTCCCGACATCCCTTTGGACCGACTAGACTGATTATCAGTATAAATTGAAAAGTACTATCGGTAAATCTAAGCATGGCTGTGTGCACTTCCGAGCGCTATTATGCTAACAAGCGCAAAATAATATAGAAGTTCAAGTTTCCCTTGTCGGTTGACGAAAATTAAAGGCCGGCATTTTACTTAGTACTTGGAAAGTGAACGCATTGCTGCAGGAAGTGACTCGAGGGCGCCTGAAAATGGGTGGTGTGTGGGGTCCGGCGCCTGACGAATTTCTCGAAATGCTGAGCACATACTTGAGAAAACATTAAATTAATATTCGGGCGTTTTAACACCATCTATGCTGCAGTCGCGGCAATTTCTTTCAAGTAAGTACGGCTTGCAATACGTAGCGCGACATGAGTTTGACTCAATGATGGACAGTTAAGTTGTTTGTGTAAATTGTTCCTTTAGCATCGTGGCTACAGGAGCTTTGGAGACTTCTTTATTTGGCCTAATGAAAGCCTAGCGTTGGTTCTTCTGCGAGAAAAGACAAATACGTTAAGCTCAACTGAAACAGACAACTACGCATGTCTTTCTAGCAGTAATACCGCTTTCGACGCTCGACTAAACAGCGCACAGTTCTCGGTGAAATATTTTGCAACGCTGCAGTCAAGCAGTGACCAGAAAGTTGAAGCAAGGACAAGCGACACTATATTACTTTTGTTTTTTTAAGAATTTCGAGATATACACTGTCGCAAAATAACTGATGGGGGTGTGGTTCGCGCCATTAAGCATGATATTTTTTTCAAGTAATTGATGCTTTCATTATCGAAGAGCTGTTAAAAATAACTTCACCTACCTCTATACAGAGCTGATCACTTCGTATTCCTTCCACAGTATTGCTCGTAACAGCTTATGATGGCGGTTTTCTTCATTGGGAAAATACACGGGTGACTGTGGCTCGTTGGGGCAGTCTGCGCGGCACCTTCGAACGCAAGACTTAAATGGCACGACCAGCGGCCTCTCTCACGTTTCACAAGGCAATAGTGGAAGCAGCACAACAACACAGTGGTGGCAAACTGGAGCGTACACATCACGAGGTAGCGCAAGCACATGCCGCGCTCACAAAAAAAGACGCGTTCCCAAGCCGGTGGCTCGTTGCTTATATTGCCGGCGGGCTACGCATGACGTCACGCCGAAAGCAAGCAAGTGAGCAGGCTTTCAGGCATATCTAGGAGGTGCTTTTCCAGCGTGCCAGGCAGCGGCTGGCGAAGTCGGATACGTCACGTCGGCGATGCTTGGATTGCCGAAAATTTGCCCCCTGCAGTGTATTATTAGCGCGTTTAACGTGGCCCGCACGTCAGTCGATCGTGAGTTCCATGTCGGAGGAATGACTGCACACATTGTGATACCTGGTTCCAATCGCATAAGACTACCCATTTTCCAGGACTGTCTGTAATAATCGCATGAAGCGCACAGCGGAGAGCCATGAGCTCTGCAGCAGTACTCTTAGAAGTCTTGAACTGTGGGGTTATTCCCCTTGCTGGTATAACTACAGCGTCACCGGAACTGGTTGATGTAGTTGAGCCATCAGTATAGACGTGTGTGTAGTCACTGTTTTTCTGTATTTTTCATACAGATGGAGAAAACTAAATTGCTTGAGCGCCGATGACGGTAAGACGGATTTTTTTCTGAATCCCTCGGATTAAAAAAAAATTAAATTTAGGAGTTTTACGTGGCTAAACCACCATCCGATTACGAGGCACGCCGTAGTGGGGGCTCTGGAAATTTGGACCACCTGGGATTCTTTAATGTGCATCTAAATCTAAACACACGGGTGCTTTCACATTTCACTCCCATCGAAATGTGGCCGCCGTGGTCGGGATTCGATCCCGCGTCCTCGTGCTGAGCAGCCTCACACAATAGCCACTAAGCAACCATGGCTGATCCTGGGGATTGCGAGGTTTACTTGAGAACTGCGCACAAACCATGGAGGAATCGAAGGCCTTGCCGCAGGTGCATACCCTGATGTAGGTGAGGCACGGTGCGCGGAGACAGTTGCACTGAATGTCGCCTGGGGCCTTTATACTGCGAGACTGGCGAGGTTGTGGGTAGGGCGAAGTGGGTTGTGTAAAAATCGCGGAACTTATACATTACTTGAGAGAAAAATGTCATGATATTTATTTTTAATGGATACCATGCAGGCCATAGCAATATAATCTGGCAGATAAGGCAGCTAGCACGTCAGGCCAAAAAGAACGCCGTGTGCCCATTTCTCTCTCAAGGACGGACACGGCGAGAAAGCTTGGCATTCTGGTACGCACACTCTCGTTAGCTTAGATACCCTCCGCTACAAGTGGGACCTCCGGTCGGACTGCCCCAACGCAAAGCGTCTCATCTGTGTCGGTGGTGGTTGGAAGTTGCCTTCGCGAGAGCTCATTCAGCACTAATAGGATTGGCTGACCACCCTGCATGGGATCATGTGATGTCTGCGGCTGCAAGGAGAACATTTTGACCAGCTATTTATTTATTTATTTATTTATTTATTTACTCTCAAGGCCCAAGGGCATTACAGACAGGAGGAGCGTACAAGATCGTAAGCACACTTTTTGAAGTTGGCAGTGTTGGTTATGGTGGCAATGGAGGCAGGGATGTGGTTCCATTTGTTGCAAGTGCTAGGAATAAACGAATTCCGGCGGGTTTCGATGTGGCAAAACAACACCCCTACCTTAATCTGACGGTTGGTACGGGATGACAGGTCCTATATTGAAGCCTATTCCGCCACTGTGCTCATATTGAAGCGCAGTCAGTCTGTGTACAACGCAATGAGGGGACTAGATGATCGTCCACTGAGTGATTAGGCAATACTGGAACACAGTCCGAACAGAGCATCGGCTCAGAAGGCAGCGATGGAACTTTTGTGTTCTCTGAGAATGGCTGGCTTGTGCGAGCGCCTTTGACTACGTACTGCTGTACGTGCACGTTCTCATATTCATAACATTCCTTTCTCTCTCTCTCTCTCTTTCCTTTCTATTCCTCTTTTCCCTTCCCTCGATGTAGGGCAGACACCCGGACTCTTGACTGGTTAACATCCCTGCCTCCTTTTTATCTCTCTCACTCTCCTAACAAGGCCCGCCGCGCATGCGCAATAGTGCGTGGGGAACGAGTGCTTTTTCGTTTGGCAAAGGCGCAAACTCATCGCACTCTATTTAGTGCACCCGAACTCTAGGCCAGCATGCTGCCGGGCAGCCAAGCTAGCGCTCGATGCACTCTGGGTTAGCAGCTCCGCCGTGATATAGCACATATTCCGTTCCCGCACCGTTCGCGTCAAAGCTAGCCGAACGCTGCCTGTGACACTGCCTGTGCGGTGACGCTAGAGACAAACCAAGGTAATTATACCTGGTAGCAAAGCTTCCATAAGAGCCCATATGTTCAAAACATGGCGGTTCATCGGCGGTTCATGAGCGGTTCATGGGGCTTAGCGCCATCTGCATGATGAGGGACAATTCCGGTGGAAGAAAAAATAATGTGACGCCATATCCGTTAAAAACAGAAGTGACATCATTTTGTTTTCAAAGGCGCGAAATTTGTTTTGGTGGACTTCCTTTACAGCTGTATATTGAAATGCCACGCCATTGGACTTGATGGGCGTTTCGAGCTTTCACGAGGGTTGCAATGTGGGCTTGTTGGTAATGCATCTTCAAGGGAAGCGCCGGAAGCGATGCAGGAAAGGCCAACGATACGGTTGTCGAGATCGCACCCCTGCACAGAACATATTTCCTTTGGAGGCTGGTGAAAGCTTTATGTGTAAAGTGCTGGTCCTTTCGTTGGCACCCAATCCTGTCGGCCAGCGCAGTCACACGAAAACAACTAAACAATTATCTGGCGGTTGCAACTCACTACTTTTGATTGAACAGGTTAAGGAAGCGATGAAGCTACCCGCGTCACCAAACTCAGACAAACGTCGACAAGCAAAACACAGCAACGTGTGAGGGGGTGTATTTTAACAGGTGAAATTTACCAGCGCGCCTTTCTGCACACTTGCATTACTTTGCAAGTAATAGCGGTGTCAACGCCCCCTGTAGCAATGGGTGATGGAAAAAAATGTATTCATTGATAGCAATGAAATAAAATAAACTCGTATTTTCTTTACTCGACAGGAATATGTAAAGCTGAACAGGAATTCTCTTTTCGTTTACTGAATCTAACTGTGTCTCACTTTTTTTAAAGGATGCTTTCTTTGTTTCTTTCCCAATGTTTGCTCCCTCCGAACGTAGTCGCGCTTCAATCGCTGCTCCCATAACCACCCTTGCTGATGTCGGTGGCAATTTGTTCCGAACCGCTTTTCGCCCGAAGCGACGCTCACGGCGTGCGTCGGCGCCTTTAGTCAGCGCAAAGTGTCGCTTTCAGCTCTCACCTGTGTGCGTGTCTTTAGCGGTGTTACCACCGTGAAACAAACTAGGAGGGACGTCAGGCAGCTAACCTCGGCAGGACAAGCCTTTCTGACGCCAGCCACCCCTCCCTCTCTCGTGGCCTATGCGCTGGTTGGTTCTCGGGAAATAGGGCCCCCACGGTGGCCAGTCCTTTCAAGGTGTATTTTCTTTCTCTTTCTTTTTCTTTTTGGACCGTGGTAGCCTTTAGCGACACCCTTGTCACGATCAGGGTTCCACATCCGCTCTTTGCTGAACTCTCTCCCAACCCCTCCACGCGCTCGCGGCTAGAAATTATCGCTTTCCTATCGCGTGGCGAGAAGTGATTTCCCATGAGCCTTTCATTTATTTATATATGTAGGCTTCAAGATTGTCACGTGACGCTCTTTGCTGGTATTTTTTCTTCCTTCGCGCTTTTTAGGCGTCGGACGCAAGCCGCTCCGAAATGGCGCCGCGGCACGCAAAGTCAGAATGGGGCAGAGACAGAGAGCAGTATCTCAAAGCAAGGGGGAGAAGATGGGAGCTTATCAGGTCTTCCTGTGGCCGTCGTTTTTGCACCTCATCGTGAAAGAGGCCACCCTCGGGACGCGTGGATTAAAAATAAATGCTGCGTGTCCGTCGCTCAAAGAAAGGGGAAGCGGAACGAACGCAAAGAAGCATCGCGATGGCGACACCTATGGCCTTGCCTATGCGCTTGGCCCGCCTAATAATGTGCAGCAGTCTAGAAGCTATGAACAGTACTAACGTCACATTTTACAGCGAAGCTGTTGATGGCTACTTTCCCTGCTATGGTGTCCTCGTGTAGAAAAAAAAATTCCGAAGATAGTGCAATGCCCGGCCGACCCATGCACGGCAGAGGTGACGCTGGCGTGGAGTACTCCCCATACGTGTCCGATCCTGAAGATATTACAATACCGCGCCGACCCGCGGTGGAAGTGAAGCAAGCGTTAAACAATCTCCGTACGTGAGCCGATCCTAAAGCTGCTGCAATGCCGGGCCAAACCACGGCGGTAGTGAACCAGGCGGTAAACACTCCCCATACCTGAGCCAATCCCAATGACAGTGCAATGCTGAGGCTGACTCGCGGCGGAAGTGAAGCAAGCGTTAAACACTCCCCATACGGGAACCGATCCCAAAGCTACTGCAATGCCGGGCCAAACCGCGGCGGAAGTGAAGCAGGCGGTGAACACTCTCCATACGCGAGCAAATCCCAAAGACAGTGCAATGCCAGGCTTACCCGAGGTGGAAGTGAAGCAATCGTTAAACAATCCCCATACGTGTGCTGATCCCAAAGCTAGTGCAATGCCGGGCCGACCCGTGGCGGAATTGAAGCAAGCGGTAAACACTCCCCATACGTGAACCGATCCCTAAGCTAGTGCAATGCCGGGCCAACCCGCAGTGGTAGTGAAGCAGGCGGTAAACACTCCCCATACATAAGCCAATGCCAAAGACAGTGCGATGCCGGGCTGACAATCAAATTTGACAACAATCAAATCTAAGACGACTCAAGCGACGACCTGGACGGCAGCAGAGCTCGCAGCGCTCTTTACTGCCCTTCATTACATTAATAATGAACTACCTCGCAAGTGGACGATATTCTGCGATTCAAGCGCGGCAATGCTGTTTCTACTGTCACCTTTACGGCGCGGACCGCACGAACAGCTAATATTTCACATTACAGAGACGTTACACCATAGAAGTGATGCAGGCGATAACATAGCTTTCCAATGGCTTACAAGTCACTGCAGAATTACCGGCAATGAAAGGACCGATCAAGCTGCCCGTTCAGCCCATACTGAGGAGCACCAAGTACCAATTCCACTTTTTAGAACTGACGCAGCACGGAAGCTCCGCGTGCTTGCTTGGCAGTGCACCACGTCGCAATGGAATGAGCCACATTTAAGAAATTCTAGACTGTACTCCCTTTATCCCACATTAAGTCTTCGAATGCCATCACAGCTTCGCCGTGGAGGCGCCACGCTTTTGCATCGACTGTGGTTGGGCGTTGCCTTTACCAAAGCATATGCCTTCCGCATAGGGATGACCCACACCGCAACCTGTGACCATTGCGGCCATGAAGAATCGATTGACCATATTTTGTGCGCCTGCCCGTAGTACAGTCCACAGAGGAAATGCGTTCGCCATGAACTTGAGTAGCTGGACGGCCAACCGCTATCGGAAAAAGAAGTCTACACCATCGAAAGCACCTAACGTCACAGAAGAAGGCCGTGCAAGCGCTATTGCGCTTTTTGCGATCTACCGGCCTTTGTGAACGTCTTTAAATGGAGCGCCTTTTGCGTGCGTGCGTGCGTGCGTGCGTGCGTGCGTGCGTGCGTGCGTGCGTGCGTGCGTGCGTGCGTGTGTGAGGTCGCGATCGCGATGTATTACAAGTCCTAGAAAGTGGCATGTTTCATTGTGGATGATTGCTTGGGTATTACCTCTGACGATGTAGGGTCTCATTGCTTTATACGCGAAAGCAACCTTAGAACACTTCTCGGAGGACTCCTCCAGATAACCTGATTTTAGTATGGTCATTTCTTGAAGATTCACAAATGCAAATATCTTCTGCGAAGCTCGACGCATGTAAGAATAGCGGGAGGAAATCAACAAGGTCGACGACGCCAGGTTAAATAGCATGCAGGTCAGGATCCTTCCTTACGTTAGGCCACGGCAGGTATCGTATTGTGATGTTGCACCATCATTTGTTTGCACAAAGAATGACCTCTCCTTCAAGCCGCTGAATATTCATTGGAAGAGCCCGACATCACCCACGGCATCAAAGATGGCTCGATGAATTATGTCGTAAGCGCCTGCAGAATATACGGGAGACATTACCAAATCATGAATGGAAACTTACCACTATCGTTAAAAAGAAAAGTGTACAGTCATTACATTCTAACTGTGCTAACATATGGAGCAGAAACTTGGAGGTTAACAAAGAAGCTCGAGAACAAACTAATGACCACGCAAACAACAATGGAACGAACAAATATTAGGAGTAACGTTAAGAGACAGGAAGAGAGCAGTGCGGATTGGAGAGCAAACGAGAACAGCCGTTCTAGTTGGCAATAAGAGAAAAAGAAAATAGAGCTGGATAGGCGAAGTCGTGTAGTGTAGACAACTGGTGGACCGTTAGAGTTACTGAGCGGGTGCCAAGAGAAAGGAAGCGCAGTCGAGGACGGCAGAAAATTAGAGGCGATGATGAAATTAGGAAATTTGCAGGTGGAAGCTTGAATCACCGAGTGCAAGGCAGTGGTAATTGGAAATCCCTGGGACAGGACTTCGCCATGCAGTGAACATATAAAATAGGCTGATGATGATGATGATGATGATGATCATCATCATCATGAAACGCTTTTAAGATCCCGGGACAATATCTTTTTATCAAACATGATTATTCAAGTGCATGGCTTCGAATGTCCAATCGAATATGGACTTTCTTCCTGTTTCTGATCGGAAAACTTGAATCATGAAGAGAAAAATAAAGCCCTCATTTCCTTGTGTAGCACACACGACGCTATATGGAAGCCTATTCCACTCATCAGCTTGAAGAAAGCAAAAAATACAGCTCTGTGCAGTTCTTGGCTGACCTTCAATGGACGCATGAAGGGTCGCTGGGTCTTCTTGATAGTGTTTCTTTTATGGCAGGCAAACTCCATTAACCCTGGTAATGTGCTGTATTCCCCTCAAAATGCAATATTCTACGTAATCGAAAATCAAATTCTCACATCGAATCTCGAGTTTAGTAATGTCCGTACAGAACGTAACTATTTCATCCGTATTCAAAAGTTCGAAATTTTCACACACACAGGTGCTGTTCAGATGCCAAAACACTGGATGGCGGCCGTTCAGTTTGCACAATACTGCACAGCTTTACGAAAACAATAATCACGAAAACGATACCTTCACACGCATAATAGCGCGGACTGAGGTAGAGAGGGAGAGCGGTGGGAGAGGAGGATGGTCCGCCTGGGTGACGTGTGCTGAGATAAGCAGCGAATTCGAAAGCGGCACGCTAAGGGGCGGCGAACGAAATTGGGGAAGGAGAGGAGAATGGAGAAACTTCTTGAAGAAAATGACTCCACGGAGAGCGTGAACTCCATAATGTCTTTATAAAACCATTATCGCGAAAGCCCGGCAGAGCGAAAGGTCAGCCGAGATAAAAGACGGGCTGTTTCTCTCCGAGCTGTCGGGACGTACCGGGCTGTTATAAAAGAAGACGTGCTGCTTTACTGACGCCTCATTTTTTTCCTCTCTCTCGGTTCTTTAATATCGTCTTTCGGTGCCAATCCCGCGTCATTCTTTTTACAGGAGTCCAGAACATGAATTTGCAAGCCCAGTTGTCATCGCGATTGAATTATCTGAGGGCGCACACCCCACACCACATGTCAAGGTCTCTTTCTGTACTGCGCATATTGATATTTTCTTAACTGTTTAGCCGTATGCCATACTTCAAATAAATGTCAGCCACTTCCTGATTTTTGAAGTATGTAAGCAAATGGAAGCGGTTAACATTTAGTAAATTGTCAACTCAACAGTTCCATGACCTTGTAGTAAAGCGAAATGAAAACTTTCATGTTTCACTACAACTCAGTCCTCTAGCGAGATTCGTGAGCCAGCGTGCAAGCGCTTACTATAACCCTTAATAATGAAAGCAACTGTTTGATTCAAGACGGATTCAAAACCTTGGGTACGGTTTCTTAAAATAAATGGTGGGGTTTACCGTTCCTAAACTACATGGTGGGTTAGGCTGAACGCCGCGGCAGTGGACTTCGGTTTATATTGAGCACGAGGGTTCGTTCAACGTGCAAACAAAGCACGGTGTACGAGCCCATTGGCATTATTCCATATCCATCGGAATGTGGTCGGCGAGGCCGGCAATCGAGCTCGCCACCTCGTGCTCAGCAGCACGACGTCCTAGCCACTGCACCACCACGGCGGCTGTGAGCTTCATTTTAAAGGGCTCCCAAATTGCTAATGCGTACTCTAATTTCACGCCAATTAGTAATGAAGTACCGTCCTGATTTTACACAGTATTTTAGCTAAGCGTTTTAGAACGGAAAGGTAATGTCTACAATTCCGAAAACTTATTTTTAATGCCCCATTTTCATTAAACATCTCATTAGGACATAAAGTGCCCGTATATGAAGGAATCTGACAAACTCTGTTAGGTCTAGAAACCGACTGAAGTTACATCACAAGGACGGCTCAGTGTCGCCTATGTTCTGGGTGAAAATCGCTACCAGGGAGCCACTTGGAATGTGCATATGCATGGAAGAGAAGGGGGGTGGGCTAATAAAGGTCACGGAACCGAGCACGAAATCTGATCGGAAATCGCCAACACATTGCCGACGCGGCAAATCACTAGGCGCTACGCTGGCTGCGGACGGGTTCTGTGTCCAGCAGCGAATCGGACGCTTTCGCACTGAGTCCGTACAGAGTAGGCAACGGTGGAAGGCTGATCTACTGAATAAAGCGGGAGAGTGCATGGTGACGGAAGAGAAAGGAAAAGAAGCTGCGGGGCTGATAATGGTTCTCATTTATTAAACCGAGTGAACTTATATCACAAGGACGGCTCAGTGGTTTAAGCAAGGATGAGGGCTTGTAGTGAGAACCGTAAAGTAAAAATAAATAAAACACGCACCTAATTTCGTGGTCAAGCCGGTCTCGCGCATTATCTCGCATGCAGGGTGGGGTAGCGGGGTGGGGGAAGGGGGTGGAGCGGATGTAGTCTATAGACCGTTTATAGGCGAGGAGGAACGTAGCCTCGAACCAGCGTGCCGCGCCACTCTCCTCCTCGCACCGGTATGTGCGGATTCCGTCTTCTCCCAGCGGCAGCTTGCAATGGTAGCGGTCAAATTGCGAGTAAGTGCAATTCTAACGTGTTGTGTCTGGCATTTCTGCAATGTCAGATTTCTCAAGGTCGATGGACTACCACTCTGCTGTATTCGGCTGCAAAAATAACTTTCGGAAGCAAGCGGGAAGTGCATATTCAGCTGCGGCGACTTTGTGGACACCACCGCCGACATAGCAGAAAAGCGTCCGCTTTGTATTGCCAACATAAACAGAAAGGACTTGATGGCATCGCCTGTATGTTCGGAAGGTTTTATTCCCAGTGAGTGCACGGCGACAAACTCGGAACTCGGCACCCATTATCAACTGAGATGTGAAAGAAAGGTGCGTATTACGAGTCGGCGGACGAAGGTAACTATTTCTTCGTGCACGCACGTTAAACTTATTCTGTTCAAACGTGTTCTAGGATTAACATGCTTGGCAACCAACGTTCTGTCGGAAGTTGACCGAGGACGTATTATGAGAACAGTACGTACTGACTAAGAAATGAAGGTGTGTTCTTTTCCATTCTGTAACCAAAGCCATGCCTACCGTGTGCCAGGCGGCCCTAGTTCACATGGACCTCTCCCATGTTTCCGAATCTCACTGGCAAGCTGTCGATTCCGCTCATCGCGCACTGTTTTACTGCAGAAAATAAAGAGGTTGTTGCGAAGTAGTGCGTTTTTCAACCCTCTCGAGCAGGGCAGGTGCCCATGCACTCACAGGCACCATTCGAGACCTAAATGTGCATCATCTTTCAACACGTCGCGTGCGTCTGGTTGATCGGGGCATATTCGCCGGTACTATCATTAGCTCATTTTATCCGTGTTAACAGCCCTTTCGATCGAGTTATTTCACAGTTCTTTATTTTGTACAGCTTGATTCCAGGGTGCCAGACAAACAATGTTTAGAAAATCGTACCGCAAAAACTTTAGCAGCGCGAAAGCTAGCAAAGCGCGTTTCCTCGGAGCTTCGCAGCTACCTGAATTGGGATGTACGCTGGTGCGGCCCATCATATGACACATGAGACACTTCTGATTGTTGTCGCCTGAGCGATACCTTAACAGAGCTGAAGGCTAGACATACAATAATAACACGTTACAGGTATACGTTACGTATCGACAATGTTCAGACTTGACTCACCTCCTATTTCGATCGTGGGTATAGAGCTGCGGGAGCGCCTCTGGGCCCATCGCGGTTCGATAATGTGGCTATATCGAAGCTAAAAGCTTAGTGACGACACGCTAAGGAGTTTCCCTATCCAAACAACTTGCTGACACCTTTTAGAAAAGCGCGAAAACTTGCCACTCGTCGTCAACAGCACGTTCGCCGTGCACGCTCCAGTGCGAACCCGCATACCAGCACGGTGCGGGATGATATATGGCGCTGTGATCGCCAAATGGCGGCGCCCTCAATAAAATGGTCTATACCTCCAACGAACTAACGCCGCATTCCTTCTCTGTCACTGTCGTGAGACTAGGACAGTTCCACAATAGGCACCTGATCTTCATACGGACACCGTTGTCGCACGTATATACCAGGCAGTTCTAGTTTCTAGTGCGCAGGAGGTCTGCATGCGTAAAGATCTTGCAGAACCTAAATTTCCATGCATATGGCGTAAAAGGCCTTCTCGAGTCTTATATATCCGCTTGCTCAACCCATGAGCTCGTGTTGCACGCCTATGTACGCAGTACATGTTTTCTTGTACTTTTAAGGGCGCTGATTGGTCTCATGGCTAACACCTTTACTCTTAAGTACTAAGATCGAATTTTAAAGAGCACTAACGTTGATAAGGGTTCCTTTTCTTGCGTCTTTTTGTGAGGAAGAAACACGATGATTCCTGCAAGAGACGACGACTACCTGAAAACTTTAATACGACAGACGACACGATTTACAGCTAGCGGTTTATAACTCTTTTGTCAGATGGTCCTGCTCACGCCAAGTGATCAAAAGTAATACGCAGTCAGAGCCGATCCAGAGGGTAAGAGCGACCGCCGTAAATCACTGAGAACATGCACAAACATTTGTGCAAACGAAACTACACACAGAGAGAGAAAGTGTCTGTTTGTGTGTGCATGTGAAAATGGGATTCTTGCGCGTCTCATCCAAGAGCATCTTCTTTCTGTTCGTGAATGGTAGATGTATTTCGTTCAGTCACGTGAGCGATAGGAAATCGAGGCGTACGGAAATGGGGCATGGGTTTATTCGAGCGTGTGTGAGGGCGTCAGAGAATTTGTGCGTGCGTGTGGATGGGATAGAAATAGAGGGGTAGGAGGGCGAGGGCCCCTTGTTTCACGTTGAACGCATCGGCTGACGTATAGTTTCTTTCTGGCCAATTTGTCCACCAATTCGGGGCGCCTGCGCTGCTCTACACTGATAAACGCAATAGAAAACGTGCGCTTCCATCTGCGAAAGAACAGGATTGGCAAAAGGGAATAAAACAAGGACAAATAAAAGATACGTAGGGATTTGAGGGAGAACGGCAACTAGAAATAGGAAGATTGGAACAGGAGGTATTCCTGCCGGCTGCGAGCGCAGAGGCAGGGCCGCGTTGAATCCCTGTGCGAGGTCACACTTTCTAGGCTTTCCTTCTTTCTTTTTTTACCGTTCCTTTTTGCGGAGATAGAAGTGAAAGGAAGCTTTCATTGTACCGTGAGTTTTTTCACAGCTTCTGTGGGCTCAGTCCGTTGTGTTACCCTGCTAGTGTAATATTCCTGCTCCATGCCACTGGTTTGGTTCTTCTTTGTCATACAAAGAAGAGACATGCATTTCATCCCAAAGACAGCCAAATTGTAAACAGCTGCCGCATGAGTATCGTTTCATTCTCTCTGTCTGTGTAAAAATACAAATCGTGCTTAGGAACCTGGCGCAACACGCATGACTGCTGACTTCGAACAACTATTTGAGTAGCACAGTAGAAATGTTTTGTTGCTTTCTTAGCATTTCGTAGGGTTCTTTTACGTACTCACAGCATCGCCTTTTATAGAAATAAAGGGAGAGCATTGATAACAATCTTATGGGTATCTAGCGAAGCATATATCAATGTTTCATTATAGGTGTTTCTACAAGTACACAAGCTATCTCTGTCAGGACAGAAGGTCTTCAGGGGGAGCAGTTTTTCAGTTTTTCGAGGCTCTGAAAAGAAATGGACCCCTGCCGCTTGCTGTTGTTTATGGGTGTTCTACAAGTTTCTAGAAAGCGAACACTAATTTGCGTCTCCTTTTTTATTGGATTCTGTAATTTTCCAAAGTGTATGGGGTAGGTAGGTTGCGAAAAGATGGAAACTAACTGCATGATTAGACGCCAAAAGAGTAAGTGCAGTCATCAAACTCTCTTTACCTGTTACGCAAATTAAAAGAAAGTTATTGCAGCGAAGTACGTCATACACGCGACATTGTGCAACTACCTTCACGGGAGCGTTGACGAGCACGTCGTTCAGCGCTGCATCGCAGAGTGTCCCTGCAACAGTAAAGAGGGTAAGCCCATGCGCGCAGCGCGTCCTGGTGTCCGAGATTCGTCCGCTAGGCTATTGCAATGAAGTTGACATAGCGCATTGTTTATCAGCAGATACATTGCATTCAACCGCTTATTGTAACATCCATTCTGTGCGGAGGAGCCCTCGTGCGAAGAAAAAGAAAGGAAAAGACAGGTGGGTTACGCAGAGTTCAGCCGAATAGCACCACTCTTGTAACTGCCCCGCGATACGACGCTGACTGTCGTGTCGGTCGATACTCCGGCGAGATTGTTAACCTCTTGGAGAGCTGTGCACGTAGTGCAAGTGTGAATTAAATTCACTTTGAATAAAGCTAACCGTTATCACATGAATGTATTCCGTTGCACTAGCACGTACAAACGATTCCGACTTGCACGCGAGTGAATATAATTCAAATTTTTATGGGCTTCCCCACAGTATTGCCCTTACTGTGGCAAAGCCAGCTTTCGCAAATTCTCTTTAACGAATATATATATATATATATATATATATATATATATATATATATATATATATATATATATATATATATATCCTTTCATGCATGCACGCAGAGACATGCACGCACGCAGACTCGCGTGCACGCAGACACCACCTACGATATTCGTCTCAAGTATCATAAAATGAGACCAGACAACCAGTGGCTGCTATATTAGATGAACAAAAACTGGAAAGAAGCATCACCGTCGGCATCACTTTACTTTCCCTGGCGGTTCTGCGCGTCGCGCACTTTTTTTTTTTTCGCTAGCGTTGCGTAGTGTTTCTACCGTTCTCTTCCACCTCGCCCGCGTTGACACAAAATGCAGAGAGAGGTTGCCCAGCCAAATGCGCAGTCCCTCTGTGGAGAGCGCTCATTGCCGTTTCCATTTTCCGTAGCCACAGTTCATTTTGTTTCTGCGTCTAAGCTGCCGCCTGAGCTACGGCAGCGCAAGAGGGCCACACATTGCTGTGCGCACTGTCTCGTAAATATAAAACAAAAACAAGGTGGAGAATACGATGAAACAGGAAGACCACTGAACCTAGGGAGGGAAAGATATGCCCTTCAAATCTTGCGACGTAGCGTAGGAATATATTCCGTCGTGAAGCAACGACAGAATCCACAGCTTTTTCCGTACGCGTGCGCGCATTTGTGTGCGCTTCTGTGTGTGCGTCGGCTGAGCGCTGTTGCGATACAAACTCGCACATCATTTGCCATCCGCATAGAGTGACAGATAAAGCGAAAAGAAGGTAAAAAAAAAGGTTAAGGAAGGTTTTCTGAGGACATCGCAGATGAGAGCGAGACGCGGTGGACGTACCGACTCGTATATTCTAGAGAATACAAACACGAAGAGTAAAAAACAAACACACTAGATGTAAACATAGGGACGCAAGAGCGCGGGTGACATAGGGGGTTGGCCGGCAGGCCGGACCTTTAGGCTTTTGAGAAGAGTGTCGGCGCTCCGTTCTACCAGTTGGCTTCGGTAGCTCTGTATGGAATTGCATGTTTCGAAAAAGGACGTCTCCTCTCCTCCACAACGCACTTCACCATGCGCGAAGCGAGAAATTGGCGAGGCTTAGGGAGAACCAGGGCTGGAAACAATATCGTGGGATGGTAACAAAAAAAGACACAAGCACGCGTAGAGGAGTGGGAAAATGGGAAAGGAAACACAGATGTTCCAGTCAGCACTATCAATCGCCCCACGAGCTGCAAGCCAGGCGCCCTCGAATGTCAACGCCTCAGCCAACCCCCTCCCCGCTTCTACCCACGGTGTCCACGTCTGCAGCTTTTGCTCCAAGCCGGCGGCCGGTTTGCGCTCGTCTTGGACTGTCATTCCAAGCCCGGGCTGCTCGAGTTGAAAAGGGGATGGAGGTATCGTCGAGGTGAAAACACTGCCTCGCATGAATCAACCCCGCGAAACAGCGCTCGGCGTCTGGTTTGGTTCTTTGTCGACACCTCTCTTTCCTTCCTTGTTTCTTTGATCTCTTGTGCCTTTCCTTCGTCTTTTCTCTTTTCCGTTTTCTTCTCTCCTCCTCTATACTCATATTTCTCCTTTTTCTTCGTGCCAATTGCGCTAACGGTGATTTGCACAGCAGTCCGTTCGGCACAGGTGTTCAATAACCACTTGCCGAAATCCGCGACCTCTATAAATAATACTGAAATAGCACCGCCCTCTCGTTCTATGCTGATGTTCTCGCGGATGCAGCCCTATGTTTTGCAAAAGCACATTATTGAGGGAGCCACTCCTGCATCAGGGAGCGTTCCATTGGAACTATGTAGCTCACTTCCACTTCGCTGGTCTCATTCCTATTAGCGTTATATTATGTCAACTACTGTACCTTTCTCTGCCTGCTTTATTATCTTTTATTCAAATCCAGTTTTCTCTCTTCGTTTCGCTCACGGCTTTACCATCTTTCTCAGCACCGCGGAACAGCTTGGTGTTGGCGCTTGTGTCGACTGCTATCTGGCACCTGAGCCTCGTTATGGATAAATGGCGACTAAAGTCCATGTCAACATTTTGAAGGGAAGAAAAAAATTGTGCACAAGCCGCCGACGGTAATCGTGAATGTAAGCAAGCAGCCGAACGCTTCTGGAAAGCTATTCGCTTTGTTAAAGCAATGACGCCTCTGAAGGTGCATATTTGTTGCAGTGAATAGGTTAAGGTAGCCTTTGTTGTTTCACTGCATAATTCCGTAGAGAACAGAGCTTTTAACCAGTGCATCGGTTGCCGTATTACCAGTGGTGGTAGCTCAGTGGCTAATGCATTGCGCTGTTGAGCTCAAGATGGCGGCTTCCATCCGAGCCACGGCGCCCGCATTTAGATGGCGGCATGTAGAATGTAAAAAAAAATGCCGGTGTGTCGAGCATTGGATGCACGTTAAAGAACCCCAGCTCGTCAAAATTAACCCTCAGTGCACTACGCCGTGCCTCATAATCAAATCACGGTTGCAGCGTGTAAAGCCCCCTAATTTATTTGGGGTGACGGTAGTGTATATATATATATATATATATATATATATATATATATATATATATATATATATATATATATATATATATATATATATATATATATATTTACACAAGGGCCCCCAGCCTTCACTCCAGAAAGTTTCCTGCCGTTCTAAAGGCGCCTGCTTTCACTGACCACCTGTGGACCACCTTGCAGCCCGACCTCAGAGGACTGAATCGAATAATCGAACTCACCACTAAAGTCGGTAACGAGAAAAAATGGCGCCGTCGTTGAATGGAACATGTGACGGGAGCTTTTCTTAAGGAAACAGCCGAAAAAGGGCAATCAGTGATGGTTTTTCAGATTCTGAAGAAGACTAAACTTGGATTCGAAAGCTATAGTGATATTAAAAAAAGTATAAAAATCAGGAAACGCATACGAACTGTGAAGTCTGGTGGAATGGCAATCCATGTGATATTGGGTTTATGTATGCCGCACTGCGGCTTTCCTGCATGACTAAATGTGATTTTGCATGACAGTCGGTTTCGTCCCAACTCTTACCGGCCACAGAAGTCATGTTCCGGACATTCATTTTTTCTTTACTTCATTGGCGCTTGAAAAGTTCATTTAAAACAGTGTATTGAAACCAACTCTTTCTGGAATTAAACAATCTTCTATGATTATTCTGTAAAAAAACATATTATTCTGAGTGTATTTCGAGCATAAGTTTATGTGCTTATTCATCAAGCATTAAAAAAAGTGGCATTTAGAAAACTTTTTTTTCAGAATTACTAGGAAGGTAAAGGGTTGAATACATGTGAAATCAAAGCACATAAGTGTAGGTGCAACACACAACATTGGCTGCCTGGCTTCATTGACAACCTAAGGCACTAAAGCAACATAGTTCATGGTTTCACACCTACTTATCTACGAAAGTGGACAAAATGCATGCGTTTTTGGTATAACACAGTACTCATAGAAAAGACGGGGAATGAAATTCAAGACGATGAGCAAAACGTGAACAAGGTGAATGCAGGAGCCAACGTTTCGACAAGCACTCATAATGTACGACTAAACAAATGAAAATGAACTGGTAAACCAAAGAAATCAAGGTGGACCTTCAATAATACATGAGCAGATAGCTTCAAGCTCAGATGGCTAAGGAAACAGTATACGATGTGCCAAGAATCTTAGTCGAACAAGTGTGGTGACCGTCACGTGCCATGCCTCAGGAAAATGCATGCAGCAGTACGACAATACTTGATTTCTGTTTTGTGTTCCTACCCCATCAACCGATTAATTGCGGTTAAATCATTAAAACGTTGACAGTGACTTCAGCATGAGCTAAAGACGATTAAGGCAAAGCCTACCCGCTCACGCGACATTTGTTACATTACTTGACATTTTCATTCTAATGCGTTGTTCTTTCCTGTTACTTGTTTTTCCCCCCACAGGTCGTGAGTTCAAAATTAGCTATATCTTAAAATATTGTACCTTGATTAACCTCGCCCTAGTTAACACCCATAGTCGTCGCTTCGACTCCCACCGAAGGTCGCGGGTTCGAGTGTCTAAATTAACTCTATCTTAATTAACCGTAGCTCAATTTACTTCACCTTAATTAACACCAAAGCCGTGGGTTCCACTTCCACTTCCACCAAAGGTCGTGGGTCTTATAGTTAAGTTCGCCTTAATCAACACCGCAAGTAGTGAGTTCGACTTCCACCAAAGGTCGAGGGTTCGACTGCCTATGAATTTTCGTGGCATGAATTTTGGTGCCATAACGCCGGACATTGGATTCTTCATCCCATGAGCCGTCTAAGGCTTTCTCCTTAATAAAAAGGTTGGAGAGTTAGAATTGCCCCGCACAAGGCACTACTGGTAATACTATCCCTGGAGCGCTTGTCGAATGGGTGCCTCAGTGATACTGTTGCCCTGCTGAGGTGAGGACTGAGCCCCTCCTAAAAAAAAAAAAAACATTACGTTCGACAATAGTAGCGAAAAAATGGAAGATGGACCGGTCGGCCGTCGTCGCTATATTTTTTCTCGTTGGACACACAACTGCATGGGCTGATGGACAGTTAACGTGGGAGGCGGTGCGAAGAAGCAGCCGCCGTGCCACGGTTCACTTAGGATGGTCGGCCACGGTGCCGCAGCATCTCTGGAGCGGCCGATACCGCGGCCGCCCAGGTCGAGTGCGCCGGCGTGTTCCATTCTCGCGCTACATCCACGTGAGCCGTCTTCTTCTACACCGGTTCTGGAGGTATATTGGCGCCCCTCCAGATAACTACTTTCGCCTAAAGTACGAGCAGAAATACTATAAATCAACTTACACTGGTGCACCATATCCTTCGATCGAGTACGTGTTGTGCTTTTTGTAATCTCTATGAGATCGAACGCGACGTTCTTCGGAGGGTGTTAAGCCGATTAGACAGCCAACATTTTTAGAGACTAAGATTGTCGGACCATTCCCCACGCGTCGCAGGCTTACAAAGCGAAGCGGACTTTACTACAATTCATGAAGTCAACTGGCCTTAGTGACCGATTATAGGCGCGAAGTGATGGACAACAGGACGTGTTCACACTGAGAGTACCCTGCCTTTTCTTTCTTCCTTTTCATCCCTAAACCCCTTCCCTCTTGTAGGGAAGCAACAACCGTTAGTCCAAAGGTTAGGTCTCAATGACTAACCTTGGAGCCTTATGTTTACAGCTGTTTCAGCGTCCCATTGTATTTTGTTCATACCCGCCGTGGTTGCTCAGTGGTGTTGGGCTGCTGAGCACAAGGTCGCGCGATCGAATCCCGCCCACGGCGGCCGCATTTCGGTGGGGGCGAAATGCGAAAACACCCGTGTGCTTAGATTTAGGTGCAAGTTAAAGAACTTCCGGTGGTCAAAATTTCCGGAACCCTCCACTACGGCATGCCTCATAATCAGAAAGTGGTTTTGGCACGTAAAACCCCCTAATTTAATTTTTATTTTGTTCACACCCCCATTATGGCGCTTCTTAGGTTTTTATACTCGTCATTTTATCCTTTGACGATCTTTTAATCAACAAATTTTATCGGTTTATGTTTTGGCAGTGTAATCAGTGTTCTGCAGACACGTGTAGATATAAACGTACGTGGTGGGGCATCATCTCACGCAGTTAACGATATAGTTATCATTGGTTGTGACGCATGCGCCTTGACTTCATTGGTGAATGTGTATCTACAGGGGGGTTCTTGCAATACAATTAGTTGGAAGTAGTGCCCTGTTTGTATTCTTTTCGCCGTCCGTGTCATTGTGTGCTTCACCTGCTCTATATTCAGTCTTCCTGATCTTTCTTAATTTATTTTCTCGTTTCTCTTTTTAATCTTGTTTCCATTTTTATTTATTCTTTCTCTTTGTTTTTCTTCTTTTTATTTTTAGTCCTTATTGTTTTCCTCCATTGCCTTCTTTCCTTAATCTCGACCTTATTTTTCCTGCTTTCTTTCTTTCCGCCTTTTGCACGTTGAATTTTGTCCGACGGCGTTCTCTTAACGCCCTGTTGATCCCATTAACTCCATTCGTCCCGGAGGTCCGCCTCCCACGTAAACAAGGACTCACCCTCCCGACAATTTCTCCAAATATGTGAGGTAAAAGAATGTGCAACTTTTCTGGCCACTGTGCTCGATGTTTTAGTTTTAGGCTGCCGTCCCCAGCACCACTGCACCGACGACCACGTCCCACCTTCTCCTCCGTGTCGTCCGTGCGCCCCTTTCGTAGCTGATTCGCGTGATTCCTTTCCCCCTCATCAGGCAAACAGGGTCTTGGGGACCCTGTTTGCGCTCTAAACCGTGCGCTCTAAACCTCGTATGAACACCGTAGATGTAAGGCCCTGTATGGCACGCCACTCTACACCAATCCTGTTTCGAGGAGGTTCAGCCGCACCTGTAGCAATAAATATAAAGCGAGAAGCGGAGGTCGATGGACATAACTCAGTGGTCTGAGAAGTCTTTTCGAAGCAACTGGAGGTTATAGTGCTTAGGTGAGGTAGTCATTTGGAATATGTAGGGGGACCGCGTCGCCAAAACTGAAACACTGGAAGGGGGTATATCGCCTCCAGCTCGGAAAACAAGAGACCCAAGCGAATGAAAGGGATCGACTGACTGGTCTTTGATCTTGCTCTAGACCATGTAATCAAGACGCGTTGAAAAAGAAAGTCCTAAAGAAAACGAATGGAACTGTTGTTGTCATATGGTAACCTTGAGTAGCACCGTACTGCTTCCAATACAAGAGAAACGAAACTAGACATCTCCAGACTGAACTAAACGAAATAGTACGGGTAGCTATGATTGACCCTCGTTCGCTTTCTTGCGAAAAGAATAAACTGAAAGTAAATAAATTTACCTGAAATCATCCACTGCACTCACACAAACGCGTGTGCAGCCGTCAGCAGTACCTTTGTCTCTGTGTGTTCTGAAAATGCAAAATATAAAGCTGAACCTAACGTATATTTTTACCTTTTATTTTTTTTATCAAAGAACCACAGAGTTTTGTTTGTAGGTGCAATTCACACGCCGCGGGGGCTAGTATAGTAGTGTAGACCGCAGACAGAATTGATGATCATATCGGCTACATATGCAAAAAGAATGACACTCGTAGTTTAAGAGGTGCGGGAAGCAGAGATACAGCAAAGTTTTATTTTCCTTTCTTCTTTTTTTTCTTTCTTAGCAAGCCGTAATTGCCAGCAGATTGAAACCAGCACTCTAGTTCTCATGGTGGTACTCCGGCAAAATAACTAGCGCAACGGGCTTTTGTAGCGCACTAACGACGCTCATCATTGCGACTGACCGGGATATTGTGGAAGCCCTCGTATAGCATTTACAGGGTGTTGCACGTAACTTGAGCCAAACATTAAACATATGCAAATGCCACGTAGATGGACCGAACCAAGGCAGTGCTGTTTGGCGGCGTTTGGCGATACTCGGAATATTTATTGCATTCCGGCTCACTAAATGCTGTCTTAATTGATTAACTAATTTTTGAATTATTCTAAATATATTAAAGTGTCAATGAGAAAATTGTAGAGCAACATGAGAAACACGTGCCACAGATTTCTGTTGCTGAGTGCGTGCTACATAAAAGGGTTTTTCCGAGCGTTAAAGAAGCCCGCCAATAGATACGAAATTGCCGCGTGACTGGCTGCTCGAGGCAATTGGTGTGTATTCGCGGGCTGCATCGTTCAGTGCGGACACGGTGTCCACTCTCTCCTTCTTTTCCTCTTTCTGCCACTCCTTTAACTTGCCAACAGCGTAGGGTAGCAAACCGGGTGCTCGCCTGGCTGGCCTCTCTACCATTTCTATCATTGCTTTCTCTCTCAGTACATATTACTACAGTATATGCGGTGTGCGGCGTATATGGGTGAGAAATGAGCCCCCGATTTCGTTCTCAGCAGCAGAATGCCATAGCATCTGTGCCACCATGGCAGGTTTGTAGATGAATTCCGCTGTCATGGCATCGACCGCTGTTTTTCGCCCGTTCACAAAGCCTGAACATCGTAAAGTGAACTAGTGCAGATGGATATACACTAATAAAACGAGGTGACGTTTGAAAAGAATAAAAAAAAATATGCAGGTTATTTGCTTTCATGAAATCTTTCATCAAATCGCTTCGTGAGCCAGTGAGGATCGATAGTTACGAAATTGCGAAGTTTTCACAAGATTCTGTGTTGTTTGCCTTTCCCATGGCTTCGTCCGTGCCCATAGCCCAGTGGCCAGTTTACTTTTGCTTCGGCTCATCCGTTCCGGAAATTGAAAACAAATATTGACTCTCAGAGACGCAACAAGAGACGTGCCTGCTGAACTGTGCAGTGGTCTCTTCACAGGTTTAAAAGAGGAATATTATCGAAGAACCAGAAAAACTTGTAACAAGAATGCACGTGATATAAATGATGTCGCTTCAAGCCAAAACCACGATTACCAGTGTAAAATAAAACAGCACGCGTATCGCTCAATTGCGAAACCTAATTCATAAACTTCACTAAGTAAGCATCGAAAGAAGAGCCTCTTCAAAGGTGGCTCAATAAAATACGAATATTCATCGCGTGGGGATCGGGCGTGACACCATGACGTAGTCCGGGGGTCTCTCGACACATGCTCATGGAAGTAAGAAGGGCGGTAGAGAGCGTGAGATAACGGTTATGTTAGAGAGAAAAAGCTCCGCATTAAAAAGCGGAATGGTTAGGCGGCGTATATTCACCGACATCCTACTCTGCAGTGCGTGGAACCGAGGGGGAGAAATGTCCCAGAAGAACGTGAGCAGAAGAATAGAAAAGTAATGAAAAAAAGTGCGGCTTCTATGACCATATCGGCAGAACAAGTGTTATATGGGATAGGGTGTCATTTGTCTTTGAATTGTGATGCTTAATAACAACAGACGTTAGAAAATTAAAGACGCTACAGCACGGGCAGGCAAGCGCTGTGCAATGCATGCTTGGCTGAATAGACAGCGGTCGCCTTCCAAAAGAGAAAGGCCTGCGTTAGTTTGAATTTTGAAATCCATGGCCACCCTCTGAAACCGGGTGAAGACTTGAAGTCCTTCATGTGCGACTTAGCTGGACGACTGAGTCTAATGAACTTCCAGGAAGACAAAATTTGCAGGATACACCGTTTGCCGCCTCAGGATAAATCTGGCTCTAGCCCGCCTATTCTTGTGCAAGTACAGAGCGCTTCAGTGAATGAGAAATGGTTTCGCGCTCAGAAAGGTCGCCCGGATCTTGCTCAGCCGGAGAAGTTTCCTCATCTGTTCATTAACGAAAACATGTCGCGCATGAACCGGCAGCTCTTCCGGCTGCCCCGCTCCAAAGGAAAGGAAAATTAATATAATTTTCTGTGGGCGAGAAACAGAAAGGTTGTAGCAAGAAAATCTGAAGGGGCACCTTTCATTCAAGTTGAAAAATTATCAGATTGGGATAAGCTTTCCTAGACATGGCTGACATAGAAAGTATCAAATGCAATGACTTTGCGGATGTAAACAGTTTATTATTATTATTTTTTTTATGCCTCCACTAGTACTTCTAAAGTTGCGCATGGGGACAATCGCAGCTTTCGGAAACACTGTAATCAGTTTTGTGCCGTCACTCCATCATCTCGCCTAACGTTCGGTGCTTTTGTACTTACAGAAATAGTATTTCTTCCGAGAGCGTTCCACAGTATCGATTACCGGATTACCGGCTCTTGCGTACACTCGTCCAAACGGAAGAGGAGGAGGCATCGCAGTTTTCATGAGTAACAGATGGGCAGCTTTACATTCAAGTTTTTTTTCCCTTTTCCCAAGCTGAAGTGATCTCACAGCGCTTAAGCACACCTGCCTTGTCACTGATTCTGTTATCGGTTTACCGCACCCCCTCCCCCCCCCCCCCCCACTTTTGATGCGTGGCTTTTCTGATCCGAACTTTATTCTACATTTGTCATCTTTGTCGCTTGAATAGCACGTGCGCATCATAGGCGTCATTTGTATTGACATTTTGCTTCCCACTATAGGCTTGGCCGCAGATTACCTCTATAGCTTCTGGAAATGGAGCTTGGAATGGTAGCATTAATGAAGCGACTCGTAATTTTTGGCCGGTAAGCTCGTCGTGTCCTGCATTCATCACGTATCGTTCGCACTCAGAATCTAGCCGTAAAATGTACTGCAGTAGAAATTAAACTTGCTGACGATTATTTAATTTGCGGCTTAATGAGTTGTCCATATACTGCGACAGCACCCACCGAGTCTAAAAAAATAATTGCAGTGCTTGATCCCAAAGTATTTGATAGGCTGGTGGCTCATTATGACTAGAAATCTTTTTTTTAGCAACAGTGTCTCCAGCTGACCTGTATTACAAGTTCGTAGAAATGCTCGAGAGCTTAAAAGAAAGTGCTACCCGAACAATACATATCAAACAACGTAACTAAGATAATAAGTGGATGTCGTCGGACATACTTGCTGAAACAACAGAAAAAGACTTACTTTGGGCCCAATACAAGCGTGCCCCGAAGTGCTCAGACCCACGAGTCAAATTTAAGCAGTTGAGAAATAAAGTTAATGCCGCGATCGGCTCCGCAAAGTGAACTCATTTTCGAGACAAAACTTATAGCTGCTAGCTATAATAGTAAGAAAACATGGCCGGTAATTAACAGCTTTAGAGACGCTAATACGTGAGCTAATATAATGAATTATTTTCCTTCCAGTTTATCCAGTGGTAGACAGAATATTGCTGATAAGTTTAACAGTCACTACTCGCGTGTAATTACAAACACAAACTTACAGGTAGGCTTGTGCTCTTTGCGTCACTGTATTAGCGAATCTGCATTTCTGCCTTCAATTTCTCAAGGAGAGCTAAGACCAATTATTTTTAATGTAAAATGTAATAAATTTACTGGGGTTGGTGGTATTTCCGTCAATGACTTGCTTAGAACATATGAGGTTTTGCTAGTACTACTCCATCGCATAATTTCAAGCGACGAAATTCCTCTAAAACTAAAAACAGCAATAGTTATTCCCCTTCATAAAAGCGGTGCTTGTAGCAAAACCGAAAATTATTGTCCGATTTCAATTCTGCCTGCTATTGCTCAAATACTAGAGAAGCATTTATTGTTAGCGATGACAAGTTTTCTGGACACCCACAGCATTTTTTCTCCTAGTCAGTATGACTTCCGGCAGGGGAAAAGCACTCAAATCCTTTTGGAAAGTTTCTCTGATCAGTTGAATGTAGCTTTCGATAATACTAAATTTTAATGTGTGCTCCTTTTTGAATGCAGCAAGGCTTTCGACAGTGTTCATCAGGGTCTGTTGTTGAACAAGCTTTTCTTGTTAGGATTTGAGGGAGCTTCCTGGTCGTTGTTGGCAAATTTCCTTCAGGATAGGCGTCAGCTAGTCTCAGTTGGACAAGTTGATAGCGCATTCTCGATTAATAATGCTGGACTTCCGCAGGGATCTATCCTCAGTCCGTTACATAACATTTTTGTAAAGGACCTTCATAGCCCGACACCCGTTCCTCTATATAAGTACGCGGATGACATGGTGATCTTAACTTCTGCCTACAGCTACTATGATGCGATTATTTCTTTACAGTCTGCTGCCACAGAAGCTATGGACTGATTTCGAGATAGCCAAATTAATATACATATGTCTAAGGCATAATTGATTTGCTTCCATAATCCTTTGAGAAAGGTAGCCGTTGAGTACTCTCTTGCTTGGCACTGTTCAGATTGTTTATCTTGTTCTTGTAGATCATTACAGTATTCATCTGTCGTAAGGTATCTGGGTTTATATCATGACAGCTACCTCTCTTGGAACACCCACCTTGCTAACATTTGCAAAAAAAAAAAAAACTAGGCGCCGTATTATGTCTACTGCACAATATAAGAAATTACATGCCCTTATCCATAAGAACAGTCATAACACACACTTTAGGCTACAGTCCGCTGCGATATGGAATAACAATTTATGGGCCCTGCTGTGCTCTTCGCTGGCACAACAGAATAAGCGGTATACTGCACTCACTCTTAAAGGCTATGTCATCTGACCTGAGCCTGAATGCTGACGTTGACCCTTTGAAAATATTTTCGATGCCAAATTGCAATGAACTTTTGATGCTTGCGGTTGTTTTAAAACACTTATGGTGTAGCGAATTCCTAGTTCCGTACGTTTATTCCCGCTGTTTAAGGCCCAAAGAGCACCACTTTTGGAGGCCACGTTGGTCCATAAGGTATGGCACTAGAGCACGCGCTCATTATGTTCAAACTTGCTTTATTGAATTACCCTCCAGCACCTTCTGCACAAAACGCAAATACTGTTAAGCTGTATCTGTTTGTAAACGCGTATTTGTTTATTTGCGTACCGCTATTGCTTGTGTTCGTGTATCTGCAATCCCTTTCTACCATGACAGCCTGAAGCGTGTTTGCTCAGCTAGTATCATATGGTCATTTTTGCTCACGCGCATTGGTGTCATTCTGTGTTTCATTATGCTCAAGGAAAATTATTTTCATAGGCATTGCAGAAGTTTTAATTATTTTTTTTTCTTGTACGCTACACTCGAGCTCGCTGCTTTTCATTCTGTTAATGTACCGTCTATGGTCTTGTTGCCTGCCAGGCTCTGCCGCTCAAGCCTTATATGGCTTTGGTAGGCCTCAATAAGTATACTGTTCTTACTAGCGGCAACAGAATTATTATTATTATTATTATTATTATTATTATTATTATTATTATTATTATTATTATTATTATTATTATTATTATTATTATTATTATTATTATTATTATTATTATTATTATTATTATTATTATTATTATTATTATTATTATTATTATTATTATTATTAAATTTTGATACATTAGCAGACATAGTGCTTTTTATGATTAATGGTTTTATAAGCACCGCATCAATTCCGGAGACCTTAAAAACAGCGATTGTTAAGCCACTGTATAAAGTAGGAAAAAAAGATGAAGTTGAAAACTATAGACCTATTTCTGTTTTGCCTATACTCTCTCAAATACTGGAAAAGTTTCTGTTTGATTGCATGGCTTCCTTCTTGAAGAAATTTTCAATCCTAACACCAAGACAGTTTGGATTTGTTGCTGAGCGAGGTACTATTACAATGTTAGAAGAGTTCACAGATGAATTATATTCTGCTCTAGATAAGAACCTGTATAGTTGTGCCTTGTTTTTAGATTTAGCAAAAGCGTCCGAAACTGTAAATCACGATATTTTATTGGAAAAGTTGTTTCATTTGGGTTTCAGGGGACCCTTTTTTGATTATTTGCAATTATTTACAGGATAGATCACAGGTGGTCATGGGCAGTAAAGAAATTTTTAGCGCTAGAAAATATATTACAGCTGGTGTTCCACAGGGATCCGTGTTGTCCCCTCTTTTATTCAATTTATTTATAAACGACTTTCCCACGATAATTAGAAAAGCCACTGTGTATCAATATGCAGATGATACAGTTCTACTCACTCGTCATATGCATTATGAAGAAGCAATTAGCGCCCTACAAAATGCAGTCCATAAGGCTATGCAATGGTTTGAAGAAAACTGTTTATATCAATGCTAAGAAAAGCAAAATCATGTGCTTTCGTAGTCCATTAAAAACTCAAAAAATGAACTTGCCAATATTTCTGCATAATGAACATTGTATTTCATGTAAATGTACTGCTATAGAATATGTGGAGACATTCAAATACCTGGGTATAACGTTCAACAGCGGCATGTCTTGGCAACATCACATGGCGTTTTTGTGTGAGAAACTACGTAGTGTTGCATATTTACTTTTCAACATAAAGTGTTTAGTACCTCTACCAGTCAAGAAAATGATAGTGCATGCACTAGCGTACAGTGTGCTGAGGTATGGGATAACGATCTTCGCCTTTTGTACAGAGCACTGGAAAAATCGGATTGATAAACTGCTAAAAAATATATAAAGAAATGTGGCTTATGGTACTACACTTAACGACAATAATATTTTTCAGGAATTAGGATTTTGCACATTGGAGGGTTTATTTACCAGAACTGTTATTATGCGGCATAATTGGAGCGATGAATTCAAAGAGGCATACGATACACCTCGTTTGTTAAGAAATAAAAAACGTTTTAAGGTACCCTATTCCACTACTAAGTATGGTGAAGCGAGAAGAAGTGTATACATCCCAAAAATATTTAACGATTTGGCCGATTAATTCTTCTTGGCAACTTCGAAAAAACAGTTGAGGAAATTATTGATGAAACGGTGAAATTTACTCCTGATCTTTACTTAAGTTGTTGATGTGTTTCTCGTTATTTACTATGTCATTGTCTGTTAACGGGTAATACTACCAAACATTCTTCTCAAAGTTGAAAAAAATGTGTTATTATGTATATGTCTACCTTTTCACTTTTTATGTAAATATATAACCACATCGCTGTACCGACTCTGCCGGGCCTAGTCGCACAAGTCCTCGTAGACTCAGACAGGCCCGTTTCTTTGTATTGTGTTTCGATGTGTGTCAATTATTATTATTATTATTATTATTATTATTATTATTATTATTATTATTATTATTATTATTATTATTATTATTATTATTATTATTATTATTATTATTATTATTATTATTATTATTATTATTATTATTATTATTATTAAAATAACAATAAATTCAGAGTGTTTTTGGAGACACGTTCGTGAACAGTCATCCAACAATACGAAACAAGGTAGCTCTCTGCATAGTGGCGACGTCGAACCTGTCCCAGATGACGCGGGCGCATTCGCCCTACACTTCGGGTCTGTGTACAGTGAAAGGTACAGTGACAGCCTTCCCTGGAATCACCCTTCCCTCGATTGCAAAACAGCGTGGGCCGTTCCGGTCTTTAAGACAGGGGTAAAAACTGCTGTAACTACAGGCCTATTTATCTCCTATGAGCAACATCTAAATTATTCGAGTCAACTCTCCACTCAATAATTTCATCCTCTATTAAAAATAATATCCTTCCTCAGCAGCATGGACTCATATCTGGACGCTCCGCAACTACCAACCTCGTTAGCTTCATGATGCAGGCCTCTCGAACAGTGAATAAGAAATGACAGCTGGATGTCATTTATTATGACCTCAGTAAGGCATTTGATGTCGTATGCCCCAAAATACGCCTTTATAAGTTCACACAACTTGACCTGCAATATCCTGTCGCCGCGCTGACAAGAAGATGCCTACGCGATTGGTACTGCTACGTTAGCGTAAATGGTCAGTCGCCAGAACTTGAAGCGGTTACAAGTGGAATTCCTCAAGGGTCTGTCCTGGGCCACCTTCTTTTCTGGATTTTTATTACGTATGTTTGGGCAGCCATTCAAAACAATACCAGTTTTGTTATATGCTGATGACGTGAAACTTTTCAAAGGGATAAAACATGTTAGTGATTGCGCGCCGGGCTGCAGAAGGACATTACAAATTTTCCGTCGGCGGTGGTAGCGGCGGCGGCGGCGGCGGCGGCTGCGGTGGCGGCCAGCAGCAAATTTTATGTCCACTGCACGACGAAGGCCTCTCCAGGCGATCTCCAATTACCCCTGTCCTGCGCCAACCTATTTCAACAAGCGCCTGCGAATTTCTTAATTTCATCGCTCCATCTAGTCTTCTGCCGTCCTGGACTGCGCTTCCCTTCTATTGGCACCCATTCTGTAACCATAATGGTCCACCGGTTACCTAACCTACGCATTACATGGCCTTCATTTCTTTCTCTTAATGCCAATTACAATATCGGCTGTACCCGTTTGCTCTCTGAACAACAGCGCTCCCTTCCTGTCTCTTAACGTTACGCCTAACATTCTTGAGTACGCCTCCGTGGTTTGGTGCGGCACTTGTAGGCCAAATTGTGAACTTCTTGAAAATGTGCAAAAAAAGTTCACATCTATATTTAAACATTGATTCTGTCAAAAGCTAGAACGCTCATTCTAGAGCTCATTCTAGAACTGACGCAGCACGGAAGCTCCGCCTACTTGCTCGGCAGTGCACCGCGTCGCAATGGAATGAGCCACATTTAAGAAACACGCGACTGTACTCACTTGATCCAACACTAAGTCTTCGAGCGCCATCACAGTTTCGCCGTAGAGACGCCACGCTTTTATATCGACTTTGGTTGGGCGTTGCCTTTACTAAAGCCTATGCATTCCGCATAGGGATGACCGACAGCCCAACCTGTGACCACTGCGGCCATGAAGAATCAATTGGCCATATTTTGTGCACCTGCCCGCAGTACAGTCCACAGAGGGCATGCCTCAGCCAGGAACTTGACCAACTGGACAACCAACCGCTATCCGAAAAAAGAATTCTGCAACATCGAAACGATCTACCGTCACAGAAGAAGGCCGTGCAAGCGCTATTGCGCTTTTTGCGTTCTACCGGCCTGTGTGAACGACTTTAACTGGAACGCCTTTTGTGTGTGTACCTCCATGTGTGCGTGGGTTTTTTTTTTAGCGTTTTCCTCTCTGTCATCTTTGTAACCCCTATCCCCCATCCCCAGTGTAGGGTAGCAAACCGGAGACTCATATCTGGTTAATTTCCCTGCCTTTCCTCTTCATTCTCTCTCTCTCTGTCAAAAGCCTTCCATCTCCATTGAGCTGACACAGACACTCGCGTTACCTACCCTCACCAGTAGGCGCAAAAAATCGAATGTTCTTTTTCTTCACAAATTATTACATGGAAGGATCTGCTGCTCACACTTGCTCACTAATGAGCGCTTTTACATTCCGCAGAAAGGCACAAGGAAACAGTGCGCCTTTCAGCCTTCAGGTTTTTGTGACCCTCTATCCAGAGTACAGGCTACATATAACGCCCGTGCAGACTGCCTGGATACCTTCATGTCTGATTTTAATATTTTCCTAAAGGAGTTGCAGAGATATTCCAATAACTGAACAAAAACTTATATCTGTTGTGCGTTCCGTCATTCTGTAATCCTTTTTTTCTGTTTTTCCACTTTTGCTTTGTATTCTCTTCATGTACACATTTTATGCGCTGTTAAAATTTGTATTCGCAAAATTCTTTTTTTTTTACGTTTGCGCGCGTGTATGTGTGCACGTGTGTCTGTGTGTGTGAGCTCGCATTGTTCTTCATGTGCATTGTTTCGCCGAGTGCGCCAGCACAAAGACCCTCCATGTTGATCCTGGACCCTTTAATGAACATCTTTGATTGATTGATTGATTGATTGATTGATTGATTGATTGATTGATTGATTGATTGATTGATTGATTGATTGATTGATTGATTGATTGATTGATTGATTGATTGATTGATTGATTGATATTTCTTTTTTTATGATTTGTTACGAATGCAAAGCTACTGAGGGAATAAAAACAGGAACAGCGCAGCACAGGACGAGCAAGTAAAGAGCACAGGACAGAAAGTATGACCGCAGAAAATACATCGCTGTTAGAAAGGCAACTGCTCTGGTCTTTTAATTCCGGTATAGCACGCAGGAAAAAAAATATATTCCTTACATAAGCTACAACATTGTCTGCAAGGCGGATCACTGTATATAGGAGAAGTCTAAAGTCACGCTGTGGTCAGTTTTCTTCTGCAGTGATACAGGCTTCGTCATGTTGATTTGACATTTTCATTTTTTGTTAGCTTTCCGCAAGTCATAACTTCAGTATGAAATTAGGCATCAGCATGCAGGTCCATTTCATGCTGATAGCGCAGCAGTGACTTTTAGAATGTGATGTCCATAATCCATCATTCATAGTCTTCACCGTTCAGCGTCAGTCAACGACAATAGTCTTCAGGTGCACAAGATGGTCTGTGCTGGCCACTGTGAGAGTTGCATACACGTGCCCGTATCATACGTCCGACCATAGGCTGCCTCCGTCTTGCAACAGAAAACGAATGTCAGAGTCACAGCGCTGTATGCGAGCCATGTCGATCAGAAAATTTGGTCATTGGCGAAGCCAAACTGAACAATTTGGCGTCTCGTATTGCTTTAGAGTACCCTTCGGAACACTTGTTCAAAAAGGCGTTTACTAGCCTGCAACAATGTTTTTGTTCCAGTGGCGTTTACGAGTTAGCTACGGAACTCTTGTTCACAATAGCGTTTGCGCGTTCACGATGATGTTTCCAATTGTACGTAGAACAGTTGTTCGTGCTGGCGTTCAGCGATACCTATGGAGCTCTTGTTCGCAATAACATTCCGAGTTCTCTAGGGGACACTTGTTGAGCTAGCGAATAACCGTTGCGCCCGGGCTGCTGGATACGTCCGAACACACTTTTAACTTCGTCAGGGACCCAATATTATAGTCAACGTTCATTTTACCTGACCGGACCAGGGTTTCACCCGAGCCCTCGGCTAAATTTGAACCACTTTCAGTTGCAAGAATTCTAAGGCACCGACTAAAGCATGAATGTGGGATAATTTCCTAATTTAACTTTACTAGGAATTGTGCTGTCTGGAATAGGAAAAGAAGGCTTTCCTTGCCGCCAACCCAAATCACCTTCGCCAGCAGAAAAACAAAAGTGAGTTAAACTGTCATACTCTCTGAACGGAGCATGTCACAGTCGCAAGCGTGTAATAAGAAGAAAGTCCACACCTATATTTTCACTTTTTTAACCAACTCTTCACCCTTTCCTTCCTTATTTCATTTCGTCCCGGCAACGCTCTCACTTTGGAAAAGAAGCTGCTGCTACAGAATACGTTCGATACAGCATTACTCGCCGCTTTTTTGCATTTTGAGCGGAAGCGCTCCCGAAGGGCATGCGATAGCAAGAAACGGTACGCACCTCTCGGTGACTTAGAGCGCTGTACCGAGTAATGCGTGACGCTCCCTTTCCCTCCCTTTCTCTATCCCTCTCTTCTGTGCACGGAAAAGTCGTTTCTTGCAGCAGTAGGAAGAGAATGCCATGGATACAAGGGAACGAAAACGTAGCAGTGGTGCTTTTATGCAATCCTAAGCGTTCATGAAAACTATATAGCTGCGACGTGCTATAAATATACCCCCCGGACGCCCCACCCAAGTCCGTCATGCAGATTTTTTCGCTCAGTTCCCCGCCCACGGTTACGAAACGAGCGTTTTCTCTTCGCTGTGCTTCTTTTTTTCTTGGTCGTCTCATCTTTTGGTGCTGCGATCCGTGTCATCTTTATGGCACGCTCGTCATAATCTGTTTCCCTCCACTGAACACTTGTCTTTCTTTTTTTCAGTTCTCGCACCTAGTGAGCTGTTATGTTTTGTCTATCTTTTGTTTCAATCAAGAGAAGAAGGGAGAACAATGCGCCTGCGCATAACAGCGCCTCGTTTATCGCTCGCAGGCCGTGGTGAGTCGATGATATGCGACTCCATTCGCCGTGCCCGCCGCCGAGCGCACGCGGCCCCTTAAACGGGCAATGCGACGACGGCTTCGGTCCGGAAGCTTTTTTTCCTTTAACGGCCGCCGTTGTCGTCGGCAGCGACCGCGTCGTCGCAAAAAAAGAGTATGCCGCCTCCGTAATGTGCGCATAAAAGCGTTTCTTCGTCGCCTTTTTCTAGGAAAGAGACGATGAATAACAGCGGCAGAGGCATCTTCGCTGCGCGTGGTCTGTATAAAGGTGCCCGCTTGGAAAAAAAAAAATATGGGATACACGGCATCGCGGCAAGCGCTAGAGCCGTTTCACACTCGACAACTGTTTTCACGTTTCACTTAACGTGGTGCCGGGGTTGAAACTTTGTGTCACTTTTACAAACGCCACTCCTTTCGATTACGACATTAGGTTATACTTAGTGCTCGCACTGGCTAGTGGAGCCTCCTGTCTGAAGCTTCTTGTCTGTACCATTTGCCTCCGAGATCTGCAACTGCGCAAAATGTAACTTGCAATAACAAATTATCCTTGTGTTCGCACTGGTTTGTGTCATCTGTTTGAGCCTGTTGTGTGTCACATCGCCTAATAAGAAAAAAAAGACGGAAATACCAGATATGGCGGGCAAGGTCACTGCACCAACATTCGGAGCCAACAGTCGCCATTCGCGGAATTCTTGCTAGGTGATGCCAAAATACCACATTGCAGCAACCATGTAGGCTTAACCAAGACGCTTAATGCCTGCGACTTGCTAAAGCAAGGTCGTCCACCTGACCAGAAGCGCTGATCGATGAGCAAGTGATTCCGCGGACTCAAACACAATAGAAACGCGAACTTTATTTTGATACTTACGTGATACCGCTACTACGGGATCTTTAAGGAAACAAAGTTATGTGATGTGATGTTTTATGCGAATCTGCTGTAATATTTTTTCTTGTATATTCGTTCAAATACCGTTTTCAGTATATATTTCAATCTATGTGACAAATTCTGCCTTCAAGCATTACTAGCCAGACTTGCAATGAAGTTCTTCACCTGTTATGTGCACCGCCTCCGTGGGAAAAAAAAGAACAAGAGATTCCCCTAGCGCTAAAGAGACATTCTGCACTGCTCCCACGCAGATTTCTACAGCTATCCGTAGTCCCCGGACTCGTTATAATATTATATTTTATACAATACTGAAACCAAGCTAATGGGCCTATTATTTTTTCTCTTTAACGTCTCTCTTCTTGTGGATTAGTATAATGTTGGCATTCTTCCAATTATTTGATACACTTGAAATCGTGAGGCATTGGGTATACAGGGTCTTTGATTAAATCGACTGTTATTCCATCTTCTACAGCTACTTTTGCCCGGATCACTTCTCTTCTAACTTCATCACTTGTTATAGAAGGAACCTCTGAAACCTGTTCATTACTACTTCGAATAGAGGTATCGTGGCTGCTTTGGGTACTGTACAGGTCAGTATAGAATTCTTCAGCTTCTTTTACTATATCTAAGAAATTGCTGGTGATACTACCCTGCCTATCTTTCAGTCCGTACATGTTGGCCTGTCCTATGCAAAGGTTCCTTCTCACTGATTTCAGGCTGCGTCCATATTTTACTGCTTCCTCAGTCTTTCTCACGGGATAATATCAAACATCTTATACTATCTCCTTGTTGATCAGTTTTGACAGTTCCGCAAATTCTGGCTGATCGCTTGAGTTGGACACTTTCATGCTTTCTTCCTTTGTTACTTGGGAGAGCTTACCTACTGGTTGCCTTGGTGCCTTACCTCTCACTTCAGTTGCACCTTCTATTGTGCTTTGGCGTCTGCCAATTAGGCGGAAGCCACGGGTTGATTATTACAGCTATACATAAACTGTAGTGTCCGCAAGAATCCGCCTCTGAGGTACCGACTGTGGTGTAATTTATTCTTTTTCCTCTTCTTACGAATAGGTCCTCCCAAGGTTTTGGAATGCACAAAGGACTTGTTGAGCGGAAATACGGAAAGAAGAACAACATGTTCGGTGGAAAGGAAAAAAGAAACCGAAAAGCTGGTGGAACAGGGAGATACAAGAAGCGATCCACAAACGACAGAAAGCATCCCAAGAGCACAGGCAGGGAAAGAAGGCGCAGTTGCCGCAGGATGAAGTAGCCAGTAAATGGGAAATATACCGGGAGAAAACGCCTATGGTTCAAATACTGATGCAAGCCAAGAGAAGAGGTTAAAGTGAACGTTGGTTGTCAGAAATACGTGAGAGAAAGAAGGCCCCACCTAGAAAATTTGGAACCACATAAAATTATTAGGTAGGAAGTCAACAACAATGCAACAACATATTCTACACGAAGATGAAAGCAAATTGGAAGGGAAAGGGGGCATTCAATTATATCCGAAAGATAACCGCCCAATCTTTCCAAGGCAATGACGAGGTTGTATTTGAAGAAAAAAAATAGCATGAAAGAGAACCAGACAAGAATGAGCTGGTGCTGACAAATTTCAACTGGAAGAAAGCCGAAGAGAAAATTTCTAAGAGCACAGCCACAGGGCTAGACGAGGTTCCCATTAGGCTGATTAATTAACTAGGACCAGAAAGTAAGGAAGCTCTGGTGAAAACATTGGAAAAAAACTTTAAAAGATAGACGAATACCAGACAGTTGGCGACAAAGTAGAACGAATTTAATTTATAAAGGTAAGGGGGACAAAGACAGAATTCACTCGTATAGACCGTTGACCATTGCATAGGTAATATTCAGGCTAGCAATGTAGACAATCAAATTAAAGCTGCAAACATGGGCAGAAAATAATGGCATTTTGCGAGAACTTCAGAATGGCTTCAGAATAGGTAGGCGTTTGGATGATAGCTTATTTCTTCTTACTCAGTGTATCGAAATAACAAGAGTAGAAAGCAGACCATTATATGTGGCCTTTTCAGACATTACAGGAGCGCATGACAACGCAGACCGCAACATATTGTGGGATATTGTGGAAGGGGAAGGCTTAGGTGACGACTGTGTACAGCTTTTGAGAGAGATTTACTTATAAAACACCGCTTTCGTTGAATGGCAAGGGATGAGAAGCGAGGAGAAAGTTGATATCAACAAGGGGCTGAGGCAGGGGTGCCCTTTATCCCCACTGCTGTTTATGATGTACATGGTGAGGGTGGAGAGGGCGCTAGAGGGAAATAATACCGGGTTTAATCTCTCATGCAGACAGGCGGGTACAGTAGTAGAGCAGCAGCTTCTAGATTTATTTTATGCGGGCGACATTGTCTTGTTAGCTAACAAGCAAAGTGATTTGGAACGTCTGGCTGATATCTGCGGACACGAAGGCGAGAACTTAGGTTTTAAATTTAGCGTTAGAAAATCAGGTGTTATGGTATTCAATGAAAATAGTGAGCAGGCCGTGGCAATACAGGGCCAGGAAATACCTCGGGTAAAGGAATATAAATACCTTGGTATATGGATAAACGAAGGCAATAGATATATGGAAACACAGGAAAAAACAATAACAGTAAAGGGGAAGAGAAATGCAGCCCTAATGAAGCACAGAGCGCTATGGGGATACAATAGGTGCGAGTTGTTCCGGGATATGTTGAAAGGTGTAATGGTACCAGGATATACTTTTGGAAATGCGGTTGTTTGCTTGAAATCAGGGATACAATCAGGACTTGATGGGAACCAAAGGTCAGTGGGTCGCCTCGCACTGGGCGCTCACGGGAAGACTACAAATGAAGCTGTGCAGGGTGATATGGGCTGGACTAGTTTTGAAGTGAGGGAAGCTGACAATAAAATTGATTATGAAGGACCACTGAGGAATATGGAAGAAAGTAAATGGTCCGTGAGAGTGTTGAGGTATCTGTACCGGAAGAACATCGATTCACAGTGGAGGAAAAAAACTAGGAAGCTTACCAGCAAGCATGTGGCCTGTAGTGTGGGCAATACAGCAACAAAGAACGTCAAGTGGAAAGTCAGAGAGGCTGAAGTAATCTCATGGGTGGCGGCAATGGAAAAAAAACCTGCCATGAGTAACTACTCATGAGGAAAAAACGAAATCAGTAAAGAAACAGTTTATAAAAACTCAAAGAGAAGCTCATTACTTTTCCAAGCGAGATCAGGATGCCTTAGAACACGCACCTGTAAAGTGAGATATAAGAAGGAAGAAGAAGCATGTGCTTGCTGCGGTAAAGCTTGGGAAACGATGGAGCATGTTTTATTAGAATGTGAAGACATCTACCCAGTGGTCGATTTAGGCACCACTGGCCTCGTTGAAGCCCTTCGCTTCAGCGAGAGCAGGGCAAAAATAAACATGTCTCCAATAGAAATTAGTAAGAGGCGATTGGAAGATTGGTAGAAGAAAAATATGGAAACGACAAGAAATGGAGACGTACAAAAGCAAAGTTCGCAATAGGGGGTCAGAAAATTTGGTTGTGGGAGTTCATAGTGGTTTTTTTTCTTTCTTAAGTTAGGTAGGACATTCGGCAGTATAATAGCAAGAGCTGGGTGGCGCAACCCACCGCCCCTTTGCAAAGGGGACGCTCATAAAATCCATCCATCCATCCGCTTAAAATCGGGTAGCCTGTCGGGGCTAGGAGTTAAGCAGAGATCGGTGGGCCGGTTAGCTTCGGGAGCACACGGCAAAACCACAAAGAGGCAGTGCAGGGTGACATGGGTAGGGATTCGTTTGAACTTGGAAAAGCGCCGAGCAATATTAGTTTTGAAGAAAGACCCAGGAATATGGATCAAAATAAATGAGTGGCTAAAGCGCACAAGTATCTGTAGCGGAAAAGCGTGGACACAGAATGGAGGGAAGATGTCAGGAAACTTGGCAACCAAGTACATGGTAACTGAAAGTGTAAATTGACAACCGAAGTCGTCAGAAATAAAGCGAGAGAAAAAGAGGCAGTGAATTATGCAAAGAATGAAAACAAAAAAAAAACCTTGGAAATTTATAAGAATATGAAGAAGTAAATTAGAAGGGAAAATATGTACGATAACACGAAGGGAAGTGCCTTGCCGTTTGAGGCTCGATCCGGTTGCTTCAGGACGAAAATAAAAGAAAAGATTAAAGAGATGTATACAAAAATGATAAAATGAAAGACATGTATAGCATGCCTGAGTAACTCAAGCAAGCTAGGTGACTATTTGTCACTGCCCCCTTTTAAAGGGGATGCCGATAAATCGTCATCATCGTAACCGCAGCAGTGGTGGCGTCATCCGTGCGGAGGCAAGAAAACAAAGAACCGGAAAGCACGCCTTCGCACATCCGCGGCAGCGACGGCGGCATCTACGATGCCTGTATAAAGCCTTCCCTGTCACTTTGTGCGGACATTCAATAAACGAAAACTTGTGTTTCGTCTGTTTATGCACTCACACAAAGCTTCGCTGTATTTCCAACTGGTTAGATCTGATGCATTACATTATCGCAAATGCTTGAATGGGTACCCACTGCTTTCAAACTTTTGCGGCTTGCCAAAATGCAATGCCGATGGCGGTTCCTTGATTGCGATGAGCTGTTCGTTGGAGCGCAATGAAAGACGTCAAACAAAGAAGCAAAACAAAGAAAGAGAGAGAGAGAGAGATAAAAATAAACCACAGGAGCGAAACTTCCCGACTCCGCACCGCGCTCGAAGGCCGACCTCGGTTGTTGCATCGACGGCAAAGAGGTGTGTCTGTGGACGTCCTATTCGAGCCGTTGTCTTCACCACTCCGGAGCACTTGCTCTCTCGCTAACCTAGCATGGATAAGAGGAGGTGGGAAATGGGGATCGCGAGGGAGGAGTGTGTAAGTTCTCCGTCTTTCTAGTATGTGCAAAGCGTACGCCTCGTTTGTCACTGTCAGCTCCGGGACCCGCAGCCCGTCTTCTAGCCACAGAGAGAGAAAAGACAGAACAGTGTACGAGAGTAGTTGGCTCGAGGAAGAGAGAGAGAGGTGGTCTGCAGAGGGACCCCGCCCACGTATCTTTGGAAGGACCACTCCGGCGTTACAATATAGCAGCGCAGACAGAATAGCTTGCAGCCCTTTTTTGCTTCTTTCTTTTCTTTCTGTTCTCCCACTCTCTAGCACTTGCGAACTGCCGTTAGCCTGCTTATCGAGTGCGCGATATCAAGGCCTCGTTTTTATCCAGGAACTACGCCGCCCCTGCGGGAGACCATGCACCACGTCTCGTCAGAGACAGGAAAAGTCAGTTCCTTCACCGCCCTCATTTTTCTTCTTTTGTTTAATTTTCTCCCCACTCCCGAGAACCGATCAACATTTCCACTTGCCGTAAAACTACAGCTTGAACCAAGTCGTGATGGAGAAGCGGAACAGTGGCGGGTGGAGGGGGAACCGAAGAGTGTATTGGTTGTATGTAGGCTATCGGAGAGCGATTAAGAAAACATCTCTCAAGCGCTGTTTTCTTAATGTGTGATAGCATTGGGTGGGGAAGCCAGTTTTTTCGCGGTTGGGTACCGCTTTACGACATCGTTCCTAACTTACTTCAAAAGGTGTGGTTAAACTTCCTTGCAGCCGGCAAATCGGAAAACAGTCGAGCTGCAGATAAGCAAGAAGGAAAAGGAAAAAGACAGACAAGGGTGCGTATTTCTCCAAGTGCCCTCGCGCGATTTCCGAAGCTCACAACTTCATAACTCGGCAACGCAGTTAGATACCACTGTACCGTATGAATGAACTGGAAGAACTCTGAACGTTGAGGCACCGCTAATTTCTTTTTGTCTGTTTCTAATTTCTTTATTTCTTAATTTTATTCCTCGACCCCCACTTTCCCTGCGTAGGGTAGCACATTGGACGAGTGTCGGACGAGTGGACGAGTGCCTTTTTTTTCCTTCCCTTCTCCTACCCTTACGCCCATACGTGTTGTTCTCTTGTTTAACTAACGTTTCATGTACTTGCACTGTTAGGTGTTCACAAGGATTTAAAACCTATCCCGCCCCCACAAAACAGCTAAGGGTGACTAGAAAAGCTTTCAACGAAAGGGGTTTATCTGCGTGCGTGCGCGCAAAGAGACCACGTCCTCCTGTTTCAGCGAAGCAACGCGCCGTATTCACATACATCTGGCCACTCTGAGCCAGGAATTGATCGAGCGACGCACGCCGTAATTTTTCGGGAACGCTTAATGAACTCTATACTGGTCGGCTGTTGTTGCTGCATTCCCCCCCAGATCATCGAGACATGCAGTGCCGGTCGCCACCGATGTATACATAATGGTATTGACGCATGCCTCAGGGCGGCAGTCGCAATTAGCCAGCCAGTTGTGTTCCGACGTACGTTCTGCATATAGTGCCTGTTGCTTGCTTTCTTCTGATGATTCAGGTCCGGGTCTATTTCCGTCTCTCAGGTGCGTGCTCGTACTTGTGCGCGTGCGTGGAGGGAAGGGAAGGAGGGGGGGGGGGGGCGCTCATGTCAGATAGGGTGATGTGTGATGTATTCTTAAAATGTCCCACGAATATTAACCTCTCATGCATGCAAACTTGTGTGCAGTGAAGCCAGTCGACATCCAGCAGGAGCTCTGCGCATTTCATGTTTATTTAGTCTTCCTTAGAGCTGTAACAATGTTTCACATGCCTGTATACCAACCCGCTCAGCTTTCAACAATAGTGGAGTGTACTGACGTGGTTGGGAGTATATGTATACGTGTGCATTTTATTTGTACACGTGTGGGTGGTTGCGATCCTGCCAGTTTCGCTCAACGCAATTTGTGAATGGCAAAAGCAAAAATGGCAGTTGCGTACATTCGCAACCTCTAGGCCACACTTGCTCCCCGTCAAATCACACAAACGCCTGCACTCGACCGTCCTTGAACGTTACTTAGACGCACTCTTTTCTTGCGCCATGATTTTGAAACTGTCGCACGAAGAGCAAATCTCGCCTTTCCTTGCGAAACCAGCTCGCTTGACTGATGACCAGCTTTTCACGTTCGGTCTATTTTTGCTACTTCCCTCTTCTTCTAGGCCACTTAGCGCCAGGTGTTTTGTGTGGCTCGAAACAGAACGAGGCCTAATAAGTTCGGCGTAAAACCAAAGCCGCCCATCATTCATTCTTTATTTATTTTTTCTTGGACTCTTGCTTGAATGCAGGAAAGGCTGAAGAGAGAAGAGTCGGCGCTTCCCGAATGCTCGTGCAGGTCTGCTGATTGCTGGTATTCAGAAGTGACGAAATTCTGAAAGTTTCGCAGGTTTTGCGGAGCTAACCAACTACACCCTCTACATAGGCAGGCTACGTTGAGTCTGCCTACGCGTACAGTCTCGGGCAAAAACGTGTCGTATTTTCCAAGTAGCACATGCATCGGCGCGAATATTATTAGTATCCGCTTATACTACGTGTTTTATTAAAGAAGATATGCAGACCCATCGCACGTGCTGGAATCTATTCGAAGCTAACCTTCGGTGAAGCGGGTAAATAAATGCTTTAGAACTAACGGCGATATGTACAACCTTGTTTACTTTCATGCTCGAAAACTGATCAGTGTACTTTAAAGATATCTGTGAACTGTTACTATATAATCATGTTAATGTACGAATCGTACGTAATGGAAATTGTGAACCCGCCGTGGTTACTCAGTGGCTATGGTGTTGGGCTGCTGAGCCCGAGGTCACGGGATCGAATCTCGGCCACGGCGGCCGCATTTCGTTGGAGGCGAAATGCCAAAACGCCCGTGTACTTAGATTTAGGTGGCCGTTAAAGAACCTCAGGGGGTTGAAATTTCCGGAGTCCTAACTACGGCGTGCCTCATAATTAGAAAGTGGATTTGGCCCGTAAATTCCCATAATTAAAAATGGAAATTGTGCATTCTGCAGAGAATTCGAGAACTCAGTCGTAAATACTTAACAATTTAGGTGCAGGTTAAAAAATCCCAGGTAGCCAAATTAATCAGCAGTTACCGACTACGGCGTGCCTCAGATTCTGGTTTTGGTACGTAAAAATGTGGGATTTAATTATTTTTTTATAGTGTACGCTCAGTGGGAAAATTCTGAATCTGACTTCCAGGCTAACACTGCCTGTTGGAACGCAACCAACAATGGTTAATTGCTGTAGAGCAGACAGTCGGGGGAATTAGAGTTGGTTCACCTTCAAAACCACGCGAAGCAATGGGACGTGCAGAAAATCAACAAAATGCAGAACGGTCCGTCCTTTCGAGTTGTTGCGAAGATGGATAGTTCATCCCCTTTAAGGCTGATGAGAGGTGGCAGGATACCGACGCAAAGAAGCCAGAGGGGCCGGATGAGAAAACTCGCAAAAAGCGGTGGTTTACAGTAAAACCAAACATCGCTGAAAGAATTGCCACCCCCACAATCCGGTGTGTGCTTCATTGAAAAGGGATAGCGATAATTCAATTCGCTCTGCGGTTCGCTGTGGAGAGCAGCACTCAAGCACACCCGCAACAGACATCGTGCTATGTCGTAGGTCTTCCCGTGGTCACGCGTTGCAGACACGCTTGTGTGACGCCGAGTGATACTGCACGCGACTGGACCTCCTACCTCTGTCCAAGTTTTTTCTTTGTACATGCGCAGTAAATCACGCGCGCTGTGTAAGGTCACAATGCTTGCAGCGCACCTGCTAAATGTGTGGCCTGGCCTCGCTGCTCAGTCTCAATGAGGAACACAAACACGGTGATCCCTTTCTTTTCACGGCGCTACAAAGTCTATCTCGCGGTTTTTTTTTTTTTTAGAGCGAATATCTATGCAAGAAACCGAGACCGAGCCTTTTCAGAAAGGTGGTGTGCATCCGAGAAAATGGGAATGCAATCCGTTCCAGCCACGGCTAGAGGTGGGACCTGATTCCAATCCCATCGCCGCAGCTCAAAGAATCCAATCCCCGCGGAGGCACAACACAAGGGGGCTGCCTCTCTACGCCACCGCTTCTGCCAAGTTTTGTAGTGAGCGCCCCCCCCCCTCATCTCGTTTCTCGCCTTGGCGTTTCGCGCGACCCCTTGAGGCATACCGCGGCGCGTTCGCGCCTGCCGTCTGTTACGCCTCACAGCGGCAGCCGAAGAAGAGCGGCGGGTGCTGATGCACAGTCCTACCAAATCTCGTGCGTGATTGTGTGCGCCTGCTTTTCCTTTAGGTAAGAGCGTTTATTTCGCCTCCGAGAGTCTCCATTTTACTTCCAAGGCGACATCTTACTCATGCGCTAGCTGCCAGCAGCTCTTCCTCGCCATATTGTTTCCAGTGAAAACATTTTGTCTACACTACCGTGAGCAACCACATTATCATTCTTTCTGCTCTTCCTGTTCGATAACTTTACAAGAAATATGGTTAAGACGTGGATGTACACGATATATGTCTTCATATATGAGAGAAAATTATCAGGTGAACTGACGGGTTGGGTTTTTTGTTAGCACGCACCGTACGCGTAACGAACCGACAATGAAGAGTAACAGAAGGCGATAGTGTACGTCGGAAAGGAACGTCCGAACATGGAGATATGCGTGGTTTGAAATCACTCGTCGAAACACCGCAACATTTTGCGCTGACATACATGTATTATACACAGTAACTGTTAGCCTTTTTATCAAACAGTAATGCGGGGATGCTGTCTGCGATGAGCGTATTTCCCGCAGAATAGGCCGGGCCGAAAGTGCTGCATGCCGTGGGTAGCCGGTGTCATCTATGATGCCAACCTCTCCAATAGAAATATTTAAAAAAAGGTTGGATTGGATTGGATTTCATTCTAATCCAATAAAAGAAAACATAACCCGTATTCATCTTCATCGCTGGCTTCAGGACTTAACATGTGTTATATATAACCTTTCTTATGGTTATCATCAATCAGCTGAATCAAGATAACCATATGACTGGCGAAAAGAGACCACTGTTACACACAGACACTAAGGAAGAGAACGTTCTAATATGAATATTCACGTTATTCCTTTTTTTCATTTATGCCATCAACAACTTATGCCGCTCTCTTGTTTCAACACCTTTTGCACTTTACAACCTCTGCATAACAGCCAACTCCACAGAGTGCTAGGCGCACAGTATAAAAGCTTACCTGAAAAGAAACAGATGCTATTCACCGTCAGGACGGTGACACTTCTCGTGCTTCGAAGCTGCTCCGCTGCAAAAGAAATGAAAACAATATAATGAACAAGTTTGTCAGTGAGAATGCAGTAAAACTATGCACAAAGACAAATCAATAAACAAGCAAAACAAAGCCATGTTTCTAAGGGGTGACACTCCTGTGAGAAAGCGTGGTGCCACCGCGTCCAAGTCGTCTCGTTCGTGTCTTCTTTCAGAGTGGAGCCTTTGTGCGCATCGCTCTGCCTGAGAGAGTGAAAACAAAACAGAAAAAATCGCACCAGCACCGCGAGTACGCAATATACTTTCATGTTTGTTTATTTTCGTCAAATATCTCGAGTGCGCAATGCCATCGCATCTCGCTCTCACCCATACAGGAGCTTCTCGGAGCGGGCGCAAGATTATTTCAGGGGATTGAGCCTTGAGAGATTGGCGTTCCCCTGCGCGCGGAGTTCTCCCTGGGAGCGCTGTCTCCGGCGTCTAATAAGCCCCGTGCGGCGTGCTCTGTGTTCAGTTCTTTTTCTTTTCTTTTTTTTCACATTCCTCGCGCGTACGGGTTTGCCATTCTCCGACCAGCTTCGTGCAACTGTTGGGATTGCATGCTGGCTGCGCTCGTCTCGTCTGAGGCGCACCCGCATGCATGCATGAGCACTACAGAGTTGTCTGGGCGGGATTGCATGTTATTAGCTTGCACGTTCGCGTTTTGAACGGAGGCACGTGGAACACGTATGTGTAGGTGTATGGGAATTGGAACCAACGGAAAGAAAAACGAATCCATCACGGATTCGCTTTGACATTATCTGTGCGACATCTCTTCGGGAAAAAGAAGTAAGCATGCGTCATCTGCCGCATCAGAAAGCATCTTACAACATCTCGTTGTGCGGGGCACTGTTGATGCTCGCAGTAAGATTTCACCAACCGCTCTGTGGAGCTGCATAGTCCTGGGCTCATGTTGATTCAAGAAAAGAACTGAGACAATCCACCTGTCGGCAGTCTTGGATACGAATTTTCTATTTTCGGTTACAAGCAACGTTCTGGAACTTCATTCTAGCGTGCTGTATTGCGGCAAAAGCCTTTATACTCCTCATCCCTTTCCAGCAAGGAGACACTCCTTCGTTTCGCTTCCCAGTCACCGCCTGTGTCATCAATCTTGTCGCGCGACGGGAACGAGTATTTCGCGGATTTACACAAACTATCCTTACATGTGTTCACGTGTTCGCCGAGAAGAATGACGACAAATGGGCTGAAAATTTGTCACGCCGAACTATAGTTCAAATTTTTCGCTCACCACTGAGTGATACTCACGTGAGAAATGAAAAAATACGAGCCCAATGCGATAGTGGTTAAAATTTTCCTTTCAGCTTCTTCCAAACCGGAACTACCACTAGAACTAGCATCGCTTTCGCAGCCCCGATCATGCTAGAGCTGAATGCGGCTGGATAAGGATTCTATGTTCTGCTCTTTCCTACTCGATGAACGCAGTTCTGCAATCTGCGTGCGAATAAAGACGCGTAAGAGCATAGGAAACCGGATCTACCTTGCATAAGTCTAAAAACTACATTTTCGTGTAGACAATCACCTGACAATACTCACATTCTTTTCTCTTCTAGGTCGGTGCAACCTGATTAGGTTTCCGAGATGTGGGTTCTCTGCTTACCTCATACTAGCACTGCCGCTCTACGCGCACTGCGGCTTGCAAATTGCGCATTCCCAAATCTGCCTTATGTTCGTAGCTGATGGTGCCTCTTACAGTTCTATGCACAATAAGAAACAGCGTTCACTGGCACGAATGAACGAGGTACACGTTTTGTAGAAGCCCTCATTTGCCAAACCTGCCAATATAGGCGTATTGCCTCGTTAAACATATTTTCATACCCCACCGCACAAAGCGGGCCTGCATATATATAGTTGCCCTCCGACTGATCGAAAATTCGCTCAGGCGCGCTTGCTGGGTGAACGCGCTCGGCGCTCGGTAGTGTTACCGTTTTACTGAGAAGCTCCTCGAGGCGACACGGTTCTGTACAGGAGTGAGCAACACACACAAGGCAAAACCCGACCTAAATTCTTGCGCTCGCGCAAACTGTTCACAATTCGCGAACAAAAAACACGTTTCAGTGGATCTTCCACCGTGCCGTCAACAGAGGTGCCCGGGGAGGTTGAAAGTTTTCGGAGGCACCACCTGCTCGTGTCGTGATGTGCGCGAGCATCGCCGGACAGCCACTGTGCTCTTATCGGATTTCCATACTTATGTCCCACCTCCACGTGCTATAGAAGCGGTGAGAGACCGTGGGTGCGTCACGGTCTCGCGCCGGCTTCGATCAGCGCGCCTATAAGCCCTTTCAACCGCTGAAAGCGCGTTCCAGGACAGCAGGGGCGCGAGTTTTCATCGTAACCGCAACGCTCAAAGTTGTTTCTTCATCCATTTTTATTGCCATTAATTTATCATTTTTTATTGAATTAGCAAGCACAAGCAATTTCCCCTATTTCGCCGTTGGTGCCCTTACTTGTTGGCTTCTCACGATTATTAAAAATCGGGCACCTCGGTTAACCCCCTTTCTTCTTGTTCACTGCTTTTCAGGCCGATGATCGACGTGTTCCAGCGGCGTCTGCACGGACGGAGGCCGATCGTCCAGTCGTCGCAATGCGTTGCAATACGACTTTCCATGGTGGCTCGATGTAAAGGCGCGAGGCTGTCCTTGTAAATCAAAGTTAGGGCAATGACACGATCGGTGGTCGACGTTCTTTTCGCAGCGGCACGCATCGCAGGCAGCGTTGTTAGTCATTCCGAATAGTCTAGCGTAAGCCTTCTTGAACCACAACCGACGCAGCAGCGTTTCTTAGCGTCAGTGAAGTCCGGCTGGAGATTCCCGCGTAGTTCACCGACGCGAACTTCACCGAACTCGCCTCAAAGGAGCCCCGAGACGAGTTCTGTACTCCAGACATTTTCTTTGGCCACATGATAAGATGCTTGACTTTGTGCATTTGTTCAAGTACTGATTGTGCCAAATCCCTGTGTCTGGATTTTTCTTTTGCCTGTGTGCGCATGTTCACCGCAGGTATTATATTCAGCGTGCCTTCTTATAATGAATTAGTCGCGAGAGCATCGTCCGTGCATGTGTTTGTCTTCTTAATGTGAAAGTAGCCTTTGCGGTGTGGTCTCTAAACTGAATAGGATGGTAGCGCAATTTAACTGCGAGCAAGCAATTTGACCGCGAACGTGTGAACACCCTGTGAACACCCGTATCCGTGAGAAAACCAAATAATAATGGTCACCCACTCACCAGATTAAGATTAAGCAGATTAAGCAGCAGATTTCTCAGCATGGGTCTTTGTGGAAGTGCGTTCAAGTCGCGGGACAAGCTGCGTAATTTGGAGTTCGCTGTACGAGACTTAGGGCGCTATAACGTAAAACTATTCCAAACTTTTCTATTCCAATTCTGCTATCAGCCCTCCACGATTGGTCAAAAACTTTTTTCAGCCACCCCCACTTCACCTGTCTATCACGCGACGTCACGAAAACCGCGATACATCCCCATCTGATATGATGTGTACACACTGATTATGCATGATTTGACAAAAAAAAGAAAAACAGTTATTTCTGATTCGACCCCTTTTCGCCATCAGCCCTCGGCTATTGGTAAAATGTTTTCGGGCTGCACCCACTTCACCTGCCTGTCACGCGACGTCACAAAACCGCACAAACTCACCGCGTCAAAGTGACGTGTACGCGATAAAGATGCATTAATATGCCGAACGAAACTGAATTTTCTTCGGAATAGCCGCAGGCTGCCCCGTTCCGAAAGGAATAGATGATGGCTGCCGCCGATCGCTCAGACGCTGGCTACTCGCACGTGCCGGAGAGCATGGGTGTATTTGCGTATAATAAAGCTTCTTGCGTAGCTGTGTAACGTTTTCGAGCACTTTCGGCTGTTTACCTCCTCATTCTGCCAAGTCTTCTTTGCTGATGGTCCATTTTAGCGTCATTTTTGAGCTTCCGTTGCATGCTGCCGCGATTTTCGACCAGCCACCGCAAGCTAAGTAAGGGAAAGCCGACCAATCGTAAACGCCGGCACCACCTTCTTCATCCGGTTATCGACTTTCAGTGCAGTGGCTCGGCCCCATCGACCACCTCTCCACTTGAGCGTTCTCCTCGCCTCTTGTCAGCCAATTAGATACGACAAGCCGCTCAGTGTAGGCAATGTTATTCGTTTTTCAAGCAAACAAATGTGCCCTCCTATGAACGAGGAGAGCGTTTGATTGGTCTGTTCAGACAACCCTGCGGGTGACCGCCCGGTGCTTGCGTTGGTGGTTACGTAAATTTGACATCAGGAGAATGGAATAGAAACATATTGGAATAGTTTTACGTTATAGGGCCCCTAAAGTTGCGTTTTTGATCTGTGAGTGTGAGCCAGCAACGAGTAATCACTGCGCTGGTCTTAGTCGTATTCTTCAATATACCACGGAAAAAGACAAGATTCAAGCTTAGAGTGACAGAAAGCTGAGCTAGTTGGTAAGGATTCATAATGGAAAAGAGGGGGTAAGGCGTGCAGACACGGATACAAGAATTGTCACTTCTCTTTTCTTGTGCCCATGTCTGCAAACCTTACCCCTTTTTTGCACAGGATTGTGTCTCCTAAACTAAAACTGTTACAGAAGCTTCGTAGATTTTCTTCTGACGCGCGTCAGTAGCGCACACTTCCGGCGGCTTGTCGAAACGAAAGTTCGAAGGTCGTGCATATATTTGCTCCAGCCAGCTTATTGGAGAGGCAGAAGGGGATGGCACACCAAGATGGCTGAACTTGCGGCTTCAAAAACATGACGTCACGGCCTCTCGTATTTTGTTTCCTTCCTCCATGCTGCTAAGCATAGAAGAGGACAGCGAAAACATTGGCTGCGGCTTAGCTCAGCTAACTCTGGATATGAAAAAGGAAAACTTGGTTTAGCCTGATTAAGTCTTGGTTTCACTTGGTTAACCGTTGATTTAGTTGTAATTATTATTCTTACAATCGTCGGTAAGCCCGGTATGACGGCTGTGCCTAGGTCGGTGGTTACACACGACTGTGATTAGGCTTCGGTAGACACGCATCATTGGATGGTGCGACACCTGTTGTGCACAGGGAAAGCGCAAGTAGTAGACATGTAAAGAGACGGCGCCAACATGCGCAGCGTCCAAGCACAAACGGACGGTGCGCGAACGCGGTCGCTACATTGATCTCGATGGTGCGAAGCCTGTTTCATTCCGGACCCACTCCAGTGAAGCAGCTCGCCGGGCGATATCCGCAGGATGGTGAGACGCCGCATGGTGACGAAGGCTCAAAGCCTCCCGCTCCCGCGTAACGCTCAGAGAAGACGGCCCGGCCTCGCTCTCCTCCGTGGCCTAGCTCGCACTGACTAGGTGAGCGCGGCGCACATCTTAGCCAGGTGCGCGGAGAGTCACGTGGTCAAGCGCATGCGCCAAGCCAGCGGCGGCGGTGGAGCTCGGCGCGGCGAGTCACGTAATGCGTTGCCAAGGCTACGGCGCAGCTGCGGTCAAGTGGAGGTCAAATTTCTGGCAACGGCAAAACTCCGCTTGACGTGGTTAATAAAGCTTTCGCTTTAAAGGAGCTTAAGATTTTAGTTAAAAGCAAAGACCAGGCTGCTCGCGATCAAAATTTGTTCGCGAGCAGCCTGGTATATCATATAAGAAGGACAGGCTCAGAATGTCTCAGCCACACTTCCATTAAATTGTTTCATACAGAGATTAGCTTTTTAGGCACGTGGTTACCCCATTGGGTTATCCGATATGTGAAATCACTGTTTTCATTCTGCATATGTGTAACCTTTGTCAATATATTCCTGTGTATATGCCCTGAATGTAATAACTGCACGAGACAGGCCGCGTTGTTGTTGCTGTTCTCTTTCAATGTCCTCATCCTCCCATAATGTTGAATTTATCATGTAGTTAATATACTGACCAGGCCAGGTTCAAGCTCTTATACAAACATGCACATTGAATAGGCTGCATGCTTATGGAACTGAAGAGCTCCAGAGCTGGCTAACATTCGTGAATATAGGTGACCAATGACGTAGTGCAGTCACTGTTTCACTTGCCTAGTTGGCCCTTTCATAACTTTTTAAACTTCCTTACTTCCATTGGATGTTCTCCACTAAGCTCTTCTCTGTGATGCTTTCTAAGACCATTACGCAAGTGAATTGAAAGCAAGACTTGTGCCCTAGTACGAATCCCCCCGGCGAAGCACAAATCGTGTGGGCTTCGGACTGAACTTTCCACTCAGCTCTTACGACAACTGCACAAACTTTTGAAGAGCTTATAGTATCAACCCAACAGTATTTCATAAATTAGGAGAAATTAAGAATGAAAGCGGGAGCCGGAAGAAAACTGTCCTCTTTCACTTGATCACCTTTGAACGCTGGTAATCTTTTGCTGAGAGCACACGTGACAGCTCGCAGATAAAAAGTAAGCTTCAGAAACTTCGAAATTTAGGGCGCGACTCGTAATCCTCTTTAGTGGCGCTACTAAGTGCCTTCCGTGCTATGTGAGTAATCCTCCATTCTCGAATCACTCTGTTCGAGCGAGATGGTTGAAAAGTTTTCCGAATCGTATCTGAATAGCAAAACATGTCGACTCCAAAATGTTTTCTTCTGAAAATTGCCGCATGTTTTAAACCAGGAACGAACGGGTAAGGTTGAAATTGGGGATAGTCGATAGATAATTTTTCTAGACAATTTGATTTCTGAACTAAACAAAGTTAATCTATAATAAAGTTAATGTATAGAAGCTGTGACCACACATTCTCATAGGAACAATGAAAGTAGCTACGAATAGGTTTTGATATGTATGGCATTGAAATGTGTATTGTTCATCGAAGAGTATATTTAGAGATCATGTACAAAAAGGCAATAAGACATTTAGACCAAGAAGCGCATGGTTCATGATAGAATGTCTAAGAGCGACTGACCGAGGGCGCAGAAAGAAACAGACACACGTAGACAGCGCTGTCTCTCTGTGTGTGTTTCCTTTTACGTCCTCGTTCAGTCGTGCTTCCATATTCTATCATGCATTCAAACCAACTACTCCGCCAACGTGTTTTAACCAACTGCATAGTAACCAGTTGTTTATTCAACAAGGCCAAAACCTCCCCTACACGGCGTGGATAAAAATATATGCGTTAAAGGGATCCTGAAACGATTTTCACAATTTTATGAAAATCGTTTGCGAAAATGCGAAAATTTTGTGGAAATGAGTCTTAGGGTAGGTCATTCTGATCATTTAGGGACGCATTTCAGCTCTCCACGTAGAGCGTGTGATTTACTTTAAGGTTTTAAAAATGTGCATCGCTACCAATTGCAGCGGCTCTGCTCCCCGAGCTTTCAATCACCTCATCCCAATTGACGTAGATAGACCAATTGACATCAGTTGGGCGAGCTATATGATTGGCTACCCAGGTCGCGTCATAGATCACTTATCCAACTTTATGGTGCACAAATGTTCGTAATATTTGGAATGTTGGCTAATTTGTTTCTATAAAAAATTACAGAAAGAGATACACAAAGACAATCTATCACTGCAGTAAAGCACTTCCGGCACTCAGCAAGTGTCGTCTGCTTGTGTTAAAAAGTTCTCCGTGTCGACGCGAGTTGCAGGGTCAGTGTTGGTATCAAGCCCTTGTTACGTTGTGTGCTGCAGATCTTGAGATCGGTGACATGTCAAGCAGCGACATCGTTTCCTCTGCAAGGCAACACGCGAGCAGTGGGGCTGTAGTGCATCGGGCTGTCGGTATCAGACCAGCGCCAGCAACTACGCGGTTGCGGCCGTCACTTCACGCCGAAGCATTACTACCACAATAGAGCTTAAGCGTGTCCGGTATTCGTGTAAACTCTAGAGCAAGCGGACTGGACGTTTTACCGCGCGAGCGGAAGCGCAAAAGTGAACGGCCTGCACGGTGCAGCCACGTGATGTCGCAGTGCTCAACCAGACAAACACGGAGCCAACGTAGCATTATCCAAATGTGTTCTACTTTGATGCTGGTGTAAACTTTTGGCAGGATCGTAATCGTGAACACGTAGCCTTTTGAATGTGTAAGCATTTCTATGCTTACACAACGAGGAAACAAAGTTCGTCGGTCAGTCCATACCGTCCGTTCGTCACATAAAATGATCGCTTTCAAAGATGGGGTGCGCAGCAGCGAGCAAATTCAATTTCGGGCTGCGTCTCGCTTCATTGCGAACTAAGCGGCGAGAACACAGTGCATACGAAGCTATCAGCACTTGGCGTGGTATGTCCCCATCGCAGATAGCTCTCACGATAGATCCCGCGTGGTCGCGCAATACGCAACCGCCACCGGTGTGTGGTTGATCATGGTTGATAGTAGTTCGCCGCGGATGGATAGGGTGCTAAAGAGCCATAACAGCTTATAGTTATCGGAACATCATCGGCGCACCTGGCGCCCCCGTCTGCAGCAGTTTTTTGCGTCATCAATTCACCTTGCGCCGCCATACGCATGCAGTTTGTGTCGCTGCAGCGCGGTTATTTGTACTGGTCCGATGAAGTTTCATAACATTGATAATGACACCGATCTGAGCAGAGATGAGCAAGTGCCACAATGCGTACACATACTTAAACAACTCAGAGGAGTTTCCGCGTGAATTTTTTAAATGCTTATTTTTTTTTACTTTTGTTTACAGCAATATTAGCTCTGTGTTTGGCTAGTTAAGGCCTGTGCCACCAGGTGGCTGCACCTTGCAGACCGATCAGGCCGCTTACGCTAAAGCACCATCATCACAGCGGTAGTGGTACGGAGGGGCTTTACGCCTCAACCCATACGTTAAAACATCCAGCTCGCCTGCGGTTACCGGAATACCGGACATGCTCGGCGCTGCGACAGAACGCCTGGACAGTTCTCGAGGGTGATCGACGGCCACCGGAAAGGTTGGAGAGGTGCTGCGGGCTGGCTCCGAAACAAGCGGAAGTAGATGACACGACGTCCCGTCATGACGCAGAGCCACGGAGGGCGGAGCCCTGATCCCTCGGCAAACGAGTTGAGGAGAAAAAGCATGCCTAGAGAGGAGAATAACTTGTAATCGCCCGTAGCTCTGTTCATATGAGACTCTTCACTTAAATTGCGTCGCTAATGTTTTACTGTAGCTGTTCCCTGGGCGTGTGCAAGATTTGTCTAAACCATCTCAGGGATCTTTCAAGAGGAAGTTTTTCCCTATTTAAACACATGCAAAATGCAGAAATGCCTTTATGAGACAAGTGCTGCATGCACCTGAATGAAATTGGCTGCATTTTGGACAAAAAGTTAAATTCTAGTAACTGAAGGAAGCAGAATTGTGATTTCTGGCCTGCAATTCATTACAAAAATTCCTGAAAACTTCTAAGTTTTAAAATGTTGAAGCACTAAGCTTAAAAATCTGTAACTCCGCAGCAAAAAACCGATATCGGAGTTCTGCCAACTGCATGTGCTGGCCATCTCATTCGGGCGAATATTATATTATGAACTTAGAACTTACGTGAAATTGCTACAATGTCAGATGAGCTTTTTGCAATGGTCATTCCCATAAATTATTGGCATATTCTAGAACGGTGTGTTATACATGAATGTTGTCCGCTTTAATTGTCTTAATAGGTGTAGTTTACAGTATATAGCGAGATCAATCTTAATTATCGAGTTACATTGTTGAAAACTTGGTACCCGAGTTTTTGACTGCAAAAGCAGTTAAGTTCTCAAACCGAGTTTTGTCCATCCGTCTGTCCCGTCCGTCCAGTCTGTTACGCTGACGATGACCGTTGTCGTCTACAAATGATGGCTTTTTTACGTCAGGCCCGCTCGTCAACGCCAGCTTTACCATTATCACAGCGTGAATAAAAATCAATCTTCTCTGCAATCTTTTCAACTCTCATTGAAGCAATGTAAATTTGGGAGTCTCAACACTCTAACCACTGAGCAATCACGCAGCAACAGGGCTGGGCCGTTAGTACAGGGTATTGCGTTCCACACAGACTAGATTGAGGGCCGCGGTTTCTGTGCATGTGCTTCGGAGGCCACACCGAACGCAGTGGAAGATGATTACACTATGTGTACCGCATAGAAATTGTTGTTGACGAGATGGCGGTTTGTTTGTGTACAATTCTTCGCTGTCGTGGCTGTGAATACAGCGCGGGTTCCACAAAGAGGGCGTACATGACAATGATGATAATCCGGAAACAGGGCACATACTCACGATAGAGGATGCGCCGAGAATAAGGTTGTTGGGCGAAAACAACGCCAGAAGTATCGACAACCTGATTACAAACAGTGACGTCGCAGTGGAAACCCCCTGTAGTTTTCTCAGTAGCCCATGATTCAAGGACGCCAATTGCACTATAATACAGTAGCGCACATTTACAAAGAAAATGAAATCGCTCAAATTTCGTAGATGGCACTGCGTCATTTCGTTCATGACATGAGTTGCAGTAGAAGTTTTGGCCTCAAGAGTATATGTTAAGGTGCCAGGCGGGACCTCGAATACTAGTCATCGAGCCCTAAAAGCATGAAGCCTTTAACACAGCAATGTGCTCGTCACCTGCGGCCTAAATACTGATATAACAAAAAGTGAAATTAAAAATTGGTGTCAGGACTGCATCTAAATTGCCACGCTGCAGTCACTTCGGGCAGGTAGGTGGCGTTCCTACTGAACGGTGATAAAGAAATTTGACTGTTTTACACACAACCAACAAGTTAAACATGATGCACGAAGATTAACTATTTAAATATATTTGAGTCAGGTAGATGTTGAACACACACACACAACATATATATATATATATATATATATATATATATATATATATATATATATATATATATATATGCAAGCTTGAAAAAGCTAACTTTGATACGCGGTTATGCCGAAGGCTTACGCTTATATATATATATATATATATATATATATATATATATATATATATATATATATATATATATATATATATATATATATATATATAAGCGTAAGCCTTCGGCATAACCGCGTATCAAAGTTAGCTTTTTCAAGCTTGTCACTTTAAATAAATAAACATAGCCTACTTAGGCACGGATAGTCTCAGAGCGATGAAGTCTGTCCATACACTTAGTTCGAATTCTAGAATATGCTTTTGCACACAAAACATGAAGTAATGCACATCACAGAAATAAAAAGTATACATTTATCTAATTCGCGTTATTATTTATCTTCTAGAAGAGTTGACTGTCGGGCTAGTTGGTCGTCCATATTCGAAGTAGGGGCTTAGCGCGAATAAAACCTCGTAAATAAGAAAGACGGACAAGGACAAGCGCTATTTGTCTTCTGTCCTATAGTTACAATTAACTTTTAAATATTATAATAAACATTTCTTTAATGGTTATATTTAATTATAAGTTCTCATATCGCCGCAGCCTTCCCCGTTAAGAAACCGATTTATTACAGCAGGGTTAATTCTTGTGCGGTCCCCCGTACAGGGTGAACGCAATTATGTCAAGTAGAAACTAACAACTGCCCCCCCCCCCCAAAATAAACGAACACACACACGCACAGACAAGCTTATATTAGAGAATGCTGCTGTTGCAGTAAATGAGTACAGAGCCGAAGGAATTGCTTTAACCTGCGGTCTTTTAGCTGGTCGGGATGTTTCGTGAGCGCGTGCGCGATGCTCACGTAAAAATGTGGGCTGATCCCGGAGACAGTGCAAAGAAGTGGGAAGCGCACGGTGTGCTGCTCCTCCAAGAGGCGTCACATGACCTTATCAGGTGACATCACTTGGCGAAAACGTCGTCACGTGACGTCATGCTTGACGTGGTGATGTCGTGAGATTACGTCATCAGGCGATATCGCCTCGTGACGATGCCGCTATTATCGTATATTCGGTATTCGAATTACAATCCGAAGTTATCATGTCTGCAGCTTGTGTGTAAGTCGTACTTTACAATTTTCTCACTCAATTTGCTTTGGAAAATTCAATTAGTTAAATAACACACTTGCACTTGGTGGAGTGCCTAGAGAAATGAGTCTGCATGCTGCATTTCCGCACACCTGCGCGCGCGCGTGACGTATGCCGCCTGCGCTGGTGGTGCTTGCCTAGCGTTGTATAACGTCGGTCGTGCCTGCCTAACGTCGGCAACAGCCTCGCAGCACATCCACTTTCACAGGGAGAAATGGAGGTGCATTTATTTAATTTGGAAATTTTCAACAATTACTGGGAAATGCCCGAAGACCTAAATAAAAAATCTGCTTCCTACAGCAGCCCGATATCAGATTCTTTCTTTTAAATGCCACAAGCACCATCCCAACCTTTGCTGTAGTTGAGGGGAAAATAGCGATTTCTCCATTCCCATGTATTTATATAGGAGCTATCGAGCTATAGCTTCCTCTTAAGTGACTAGAACACAGAGTAAACAAACTGTGCGCACATTTGAAGTCGCACGTCAAGTCTACGTTGGTTCACAGAAGACTGTCGGCTTCAGGAACCGCACCAATGCACGTGTCACTCTGCGAGTTAACTGCGGATGTGGCCGCTGTCTAAGTACCTTTTACCGAGAATGTTGAAATGACCAAACTCATGTTGCGCTGAATGAATGAATGAATGAATGAATGAATGAATGAATGAATGAATGAATGAATGAATGAATGAATGAATGAAAATGAATGAATGAATGAATGAATGTTGTTTATTGGCGCAAGGGCTACGCTGAGTGAAAGCGACTTTGCTGCATATGTACGGGCTACCTTCTCTTATTCACCATAGCCAAGTGCTCTGCTGGGCGAGTTAGTGCATATAGACATCATGCCCAACATGACGTCTGCGTAAATATGATGACCAAAATGAAACCCTATCAACTAGCTCAGCTTTCTGTCGTTCTATGAGTGTGTGCATATTTGAAAGTTGAAGACAACCAGATTTCAAGGGACCTGAGAAAGAACAACAGTATAGAAACTTGTTTGGAACCGATATTCCGTCGAAAAACATTACCGCTACGTCTCTGCACGCAAGGTTATCAGCCACGCCTACAGAGAAAGTATACAATTCATCAAATGTAGCTATCGATACGTTTGATACGTTCAGAGAACACGTGTGTCACTAACGTGGAATCTTCCTGTGACTCGAAGTCAGTTCAGGTAGTACGTAATCACTTTTCCAATCGGTCCTTATTGCTAACTGCTGTGCTGCGATCTTGGAACCAAAGTTTGGCCTAAGTATCACCACTACATCCGGATAGCAGCATGTCGAAATACTGCGGAATGTAACCATCTCTTCATGGCTCTTGCGCCAAGAGCAGCTGTTTGCTCTAAAAAGAGAATCGGCAGCATGTTACACTCCTGTAACACGTGAAGGCGAAAGCCTGGTACACATGGTAATGGATTAAGTTAATCCTATCGGAGGGGTCATACATCTTGCATGACATAACGAGCTGCCGTGTGAATTCAACGTATCGCGCTGTAAGCCGGTTTGCTCAACTACACATGCGTATACCTAATGCACTATCTAAAAGTGTTTTCGCTCTTCCTTTCTTTCTTCTCCTTTCTTTGTTCTTTATTTCGTTCCTACTTTCGTTCTTTCTTTATTTCGTTTCTTCTTTCATATTCAGCCATTGAATCTTTGCTTGCTTACAGGGGTATGAGCCATTCCTGATGTTGATGTTTCCTTTCTTTCTTTCCTTCGTCCTTATTTCCTTTCGTGTCTTCATTTATATGCAGCCATTGCATCTTTGCTTGCTTACGGGGGTATGAGACATTCCAGATGGTTTTTTTTTTTCAGGTATTAGCCATTGCTGATGATTATATATTTTGTACCACTCGTCAACCTTTTTTAAAACCACTCGATTTGACCACGCTACTTTTTAACCACTTAACTAGACGCCGCTTTCTTGGGGTACGAGCCATTGCAACGAAACAAAGCAAAAGAGCAGGGATAATTGTATAAAATCATGTATTAAGTAGGCATTTTGAGCTGCGTCCTGGATTTTCATGTCAACTTCCAGCATTTAAAGAGCACTGCACGGATTCTTTCCTTCGTATGTGACGGCACAATTGTCAAGGGCCCATCAGTGTCGACTTTCAAATAAGCTGACGACACGAATATGCTCAAACCACCTCCGTACAGTTCTGAGTGCCATCTGACTTTGAATCCGGGGAAATAGACTACGTAATTGCTTCCGAATTGTTTCGAAAAGGATCGAAGGCCATGTGCATTATGACGTAAAATGCGCTAGGATAACCCACCTCTTCTTTTTTTTCTATCGTCAATTTGCCAAGCTGTAATTGCTTCGGAAAACCGGGTCGAAGCTCTGATGCGAAGGCACAGCGGCGAGGAGGGGACCGGACGACCTTGGTCGCTATTCGAGGCATGCAGCGGTTCCGTCTGTCGTTTTGTATTTTATATTCGTTGCTTCCTACCTTGAAAGGTCACGTCATAAAAGAAAAACGCCGCCAGCGCACCGACCCTTGTGGGGAGGGCCCGTCCCCGCTGCGCGGTAATAATATCCGTGACGCCAGCTGTCGACGTGGTCCGTGCTTCGGCGTGCCGACATAGAATGTGAGAACGCCGCGGTAAACACCAAGATTGGAGAAGGGCGCGAAGACTGCACGCTCGTCCGCTTTCTCTCTGAAAACAAATAAGGATCCCGTGGAAGCCAACAGGATGGGCAGAGGCTGTATCTCAAGAGCGCAATCTCAAGTTGGAAAGCCGAGCGCTTCTGTGAAGCTTATTCGCTTTATTAAAGAAAGCTTATTCGCTGTGCTTTAGAAAGCTTATACGTTTTCATAAGAGAACGATAAGCTTGAAGGCGTGTAGTTGTTCCGGTGAAGATATTTAGAGGGAGCTTTTTCCACCACCTAATTCAATCGAAAACAAAGTCGCTAACCAGCGCATCTGAAGCGGTAGTACAGGTGCATATACATACAAACCAATTGAGCATATGTGTGTGTCGTCTCCAGTGGCGTGAACGCCGGCTGCCATCCTCCTCTCCCTCCGCTGGAGCCTGCAGCGGCCACAGAGGGTAGAGAGGGTGGCGGCAGAAGAGGGCTGCCTTTTCCGAGTGCATCGCCACAGCGGGTAAACCTTCAGGTGCCCCAAAACTCTCGCGCGAGAGCACGTGCGTCCTAAGGAGAGTTAATAATTGGAATTCGGTGGCGAGGACGCCACGCAACTCGTTTGCGCACGTGTCCTTCGCGGCTGCGCTTCTGTATCGGCGGTGCTAGTCTGACCACTACGAAAACGGGTGGCAGAGCAAAAAGAAAAAAAAATATTATAATTAAAATATGGTTCATTACTTCGATGTCATTACCATTACCGAAAGCCCATGGTTCTTATTATGCAAAAGGATAGACAGTTGGGCGAGTTGGTACGGTAACATGATCTTGGCTTGTAGCGCGAAGTGAACACGGACACAGAAAGGAGCAGACAGGACTAGCGCTCGTCTTGTCTGCTCCTTTCTGTGTCCGTGTTCACTTCGCGCTACAAGCCAAGATCATGTTACCGTACCAACTCGCCCAACTGTCTATCCTTTTGCATTACTTTTCTTGTACACAGGGATCTTTTCAATGTGAACGCTTTAACCTTTCTAGTGAATAGCGCTCGTCCTGTCTGCTCCTTTCTGTGTCCGTGTTCACTTCGCGCTACAAGCCAAGATCATGTTACCGGTTCTTATTATACCTTTCAATACCTGCCACTTGGTTATGATCACTACTTTTGGTTCGTGCACATGTTCTCCATCAACAAAGCACCCTACCAATAAAATACAGGCAGACCTACTGGACTTCCTGTCACCACCAATTCAGAGTCTCCACTAGCATCCTTACGCCCACTTTAGCTGCAAAATGACTTCTCCTGTAGGTATCTGCACTATCGCGGTGCAAATGTAGCTGCAATGCGTCGTGCTAAGTAAGTAAATTGACAGAGCAACTGAATCAGAGTAATTTTTAAGTTTACGAAAGAGATAGACGGCAGAATCGAGCCAGCGAAGAACAGTGCTGGCATACGGGCCGAGATGCATCGTGGGGCGGCAAGCGCGGAGTTGGTCGGGACGAAGAGGTGCGTAAGAGCACTTAGGGAATAGATGGAACAGCGAGTGGCCCAGAGCATGGGTATACCTTTCACTCGCGAGTTGTAGGAGACGTAGTCCATGGAAGGGTAGGAAGAAAAAATAAGCAAAAAAAATGCGATGCAGGGAAGTGGGAGGGGGCGAAAGCGAAGCTTCTTCGGACGAGCCCTTGACTTGAAAGATAGGGCAATTACCGAGCTCGAGATCGAGACAGATAAACAAGGGCTGCTCGCTGCTGGAGAGAGAGCTGGAAGGCAAGCGGGAAAAGACTGGAACAGCAAATAAGAGAAACCTAACTGTAACAGCTGGACAAAGAGCCTGCAGCGAGAAGGTTCGGAGCGGAAAGGAGGTTCATGTGGGTGAGAGGGACCGATTAATGGGCGCCGCTAGGAGAGGCCCACCGTGCCCGTGTACGGCAGAGTACATAGACCATCTACTGTCTGAAGAAGCTTCCGCGTAGATAGGAGATACAGTTTGTCTTTCTTCCACTGTGGAGCTTTGCGCTGGAAACGTTCGATCTCGCAGGACGTGGCTTGGTGCCCGATCGGCGGGCTCGACGTTAGGACAACGCTACACTTGGTCCTTAACGACGGCAGAGAAGAGAACCAAATCGGGCAGGGGCAACCGTGTGTGTCAGCACAGAGGTAAAAACACAGATGTTCTTGCGCATATATACGAGGAGATGCCTGAAAGACATCTTGAAGATGTTTGATTACGTCCGTAAACAGACAGGTCTCTGCTCTCGCACCTCATCTATCATCGACATTTGTACCTTTGTAGTGTGGTATCTTGCTTCATTTACCTTATCATTCCTTTTCCATTTCTTCCTCGCTTGTTACTTTCCTTATTGCTGTCTTAATTATGTCTCTTGAAAAATATTCTTGATATGGGTATGCAAACGATATAATATGCCATACACCTCCTGTACGGGTCGAAACTTAAGGCGAACAAAATTAACATAAGAGAAGCATAAGCTGACGAAGACATCGCTGATTGCGAGCATCATGCGAGGGGTGACCCAGAAGTTAGCGGGAGCATGCGGCCTCGCTTCGATAAAGGATTGCATGCTGCTCCGCCGCCTCATAACTTACTCATTACTCATACGAGTGTGAATAAAATGTAGTAAAGCTCAGCTACTTAATCCGCCAAGGCAAGATGACAGGCCGTCGCCGCCCTGATTCAAAAGGAATGCCATCAGCCATTAGAATCATCATCAGGACGTTTTTTGTCAGCGAGAATAACGGAGCTCATTCACTTCGTCCGCTTTTGTAAAGACTCTTATATGGTTTGTAATCCCGAAGAGACGCGACCTTTTCATGGAGACGGTTGGGCTTGGCGTTCACCAAAGCCTGCGCCTTCCGCATAGCAACGGACGACACCGCAGCGTGTGACCATTGCGCAGACGAGGAAACTATCAGTAACACTCGGTGCCAGTGTCCGCAGTATAGCGAGTACACGCACACTCTTACTGCTGTGCTCAACAAATGCTGTCGGACCTCGGTCGGAAGAGTTGATCCTACACGATAGGCGTTGCTCAACATCTCATTAGAGGACTTTGAAAGTATTGCCAGCCTTTTTCAGATTCATCAAATAGGTATAGCCACAAATTTTCCCCTCTCTCTCTCTCTCTCTCTCTGTATCTTCTTTCTTTCCGCTCCCCCCCCCCCCTATATTTCCATGGAAACATGCACCCGGTTCACCTCCAGTGTCTCTGTAATTTTCTTAGTGGCTGTTATAATTGCAAGTGAATGAAACATAGTAAAGCAACGCCCAGTTTATAGGAAATGTTCAGGGAGCGTGAACAACAATATGCAAAAACGAAAAACTATTGTTTGAGCGAAACCTGATTCAGGTTAGCTCGGTTTATTGTGTTTGACGTTAGGCTATTATACGCCACACGCCACTGCAATGACATCTTCCAGGTCCATTGATAGAAAGCTATCTCTACTTCGCGAAAATTAACTATTTTACGCTCTAAGTTAATTATGCTCCATTAAACTTTTTATGCGCTTTATTCAGATATGATTCTTGATGCCACGGACGCTGAAATCATGAAATACACATTATAACAACTTCCTGTATTACGCAATCAAATGAAGTCGCACTACTTGCTGAACGTGACACACACGGTTGTCATTTCGCTTGCCTCGAGGCAAAGCCACCTTACATCGCCGGCCTTGCAGTGCTACTTTTGTCTTTCTATTCTATAGCTTCTTCTTTTCGTTTGTTCTTACCTTTCAACGGGGCTTTATCGCAAAACAATGCGGGCGCGCGACTATCTTTTCTCTTGGTACGTATGATTTTACTCTTTATTTCATGCACTTGACGGCTTGTGTTTAGCCTGCCTATATAATTAACGTGATTGGCGAAAAACCCTCCCTCTTCTTTCTGGAAGTTATACACGTGCAATGCGCAGATGTCGTGACCTGCGTACATATTATATATGTCCCCCAGCTCCATCGTGGGGATCCCACTAAATAAAGCAGTTCCTGGCGTGTACTACTGGCCGGGGCTTCCGGAGCCACTATTAAAAAACTAGAGGGGCAAAACAGAGGGTAAAAATAAGAAAGAAATGCTACACTAAAAAAAAGTCAAGACAAATTGAATGAATAAATAAAGGAAACCGGAAGGCTGCGACGACCTTATAGAAGTGCTCGGCAGCGATGTTATCTGTCCTTTGCCCGGCCCGCAGTAAAACGCGAAAACGTGGCCGGCAAAAGTTGCGCACCCTGTATACTAACCCGAAGAGCGAGAGAACAGAGAAAACAAGAAATAAAAGAAAGGAAATCACAGGAAGGAGTCGCAGTGTTTTCTGTTGAGTAGTCTTGCCTATCCTGCATGGCTGCTGACCTTACAGCAACTACCGCGTCGTTGAAACACTCTCCGTCTTATTCATCTCTCCCTTATTCTCCCATCTTCTCGTTCTTTTTTTTTTTCCTGTGTCGCTTTGTTTCTTGCACGATATCAATTTGGAAGTTACACAGCAGCACGAGCTTAGCGAAGAATTGGCAACGCGCGTTACGGATGAAGCGTCTGCTGCAGGGGCTTTTTTAACACAAGTAAGCCGCATTACAGCTTTAAGAAGAGAGGCATTTGTCTCCTCTCTGCTTTTATAAGGAAAATTTTGGTTTCTAAGTTCTCCAAATACACACTGAAATGGTTAGGTTTGGTGTGGAGGCCCGCCAAATGTAATATACCTCCACTTCTTTTGCGTTATATCATGGAGACCAAGTACAACGACATTTTATTCTGGGTAAATTGCTTATAGTTGAGTACTATAGGTACACTATCTCAGCAATCTTGGCAAAGAAGCATGGCTAGTAAGTATCGAATATTCTTATCAACAGTTTCTAAACGCCATTTAAGCAGAATAAATGCCCGCTTATAGCGATGAGTGGACATGAGGCAAATCCCAGACCATGGCTTTCGGTTAGATGGTGGCCGACACCACCTAATCTCTGAGGTCATGCCCTCAATACATAGTTCTTCTTATTCTCAACGTTCTGCCTTCTGTGTCCATTCCGGTTAATAGTAATGGTGACGCTTTCCTTCTTTTGATTTCGGCGTCAAAAACGTTTATTTATGCGAGCTTGTCGTGGCACATCCACCCGTAATTCAAACAAAATCTCGCGCAAAGCTGCTCTACATCTTCATCATCTGCAAGTGGGCTTTTTACGTGCTTCGGTATTCAGTCCAGATCGAATAATCAAATGGAAATACTATGCTATCCTATATTCACGACAAGCACTTAAGCAATTGCGAATAGATCCGGAAGTGGCTACTTTAAACGCACACACACACACGCACACAAACACGCACACACGCACGCACACGTACACACACTCACACACACGCACACACAGCTTGCGTTAGTGAGTGCGACATAGCTGTACATCTAAGCGAAGAAAAGCATGTCGCGGTCTTTTGAGTACGTAAAGTTGTTTTCAAACAATTTGAATCATATGAAACCTTTTTGAATAGTAATCACTTAATCAATCAATCAATGGTGCTTATTAAAGTCCCCAGGAATCAACCTCGAGGGTCTTGGTGCTGGCGCACTCGGGAAAGCAATCCACAAGGAAAAGCAGTACACGCCCACACACACATACACGCGCGCGCGCACAGTAAAAAAAAAAAAAGAATAATTTCGCGTACGCCGATTTTAACAGAGCATAAAGTGTGTACACGAAGAGAATACAAAGCAAAAGCGGAGAAACAAAAAAGGATTACATAATGACGGAACACACAACAGGGAAGAGTTTGTTTAGTTACTGAAATTCCTCTGCAACTCCTCTCAGGAATTTGAATCAACGACGTGGGAGCGGCCCGCTTAGGGATGAATTATCACCACTTGCAGGACCAAATAAAGTTTTCCTTCCTTCCTTCCTTCCTTCCTTCCTTCCTCTCAGGAAAATATTAAAGTTAGGTGTGAAGATATCTAGGCACTCTTAATGGTCGTTATATGTCGCTTGCACTCTGAATAGAGGCTCACAATAATCGGAAGGCCGAAAGGTGTGCTGTTTTCTTGTGCCGTTCTGCGTAATGTAGAAGAGGTATGGTTGGGCTAGTTGGTCATCCATAATTGAAGTAGTAACTTAGCGCGATAAAAATACGGAAACAAGAAAGGTGGACAAGGACAAGCGCTTGTCCTTGTCCACCTTTCTGGTTTCCGTGTTTTTATCGTGCTAAGTTACTACTTCAATTATTGAGCAACGTAAAAGCGTACGTTAGAAACCAAGTACGAGCAGCAGATTTTTCAATGTATCAATTTGTGAAGAAGAACATCCGATTTGTTGCTTCTATAGGTGAAGGTAGGTAAGGTGAGTGTCTGTGTTAGCTTTGTGGAGATGGAAGGATTTTAACGAAATCAATGTTTAAATATAAATGAGAACTTTTTTGCACATTCAGAATAAGTTCACAATTTGACCTGCAAGTGCCGCCCCAAACGACGGAGGCATACTCAAGAACTGGAAGGCATATGCTGGTACATAAAGTTACAAATGGCCCAGGTTGTTTGAAGTCTCTCGCCACCCGACACACTGTGCCGATCGTTCAAAGTGCACGCTGCCTAGTCTGTTGAGCGCGGGGCGAGAAATTCAGAGAGCTATTGATGTACACTCCAAGGTCCTTTGTTCCTTCAGCTCTTGGCTGAAGAGCATCTTTAATGCTATAGGGAAATGAGATCTCATTAGTCTTCCGCGTGAAGCTTACAATTATCGTTTTTCATGCGTTTATGACCAGCTTGTTTCCAGCGAACTATGACGCGAAATTCGCAATGTCCTTCTGAAGCGTGGCGCAATCATTAACGTTTTCTATCTCTTTGAAAAGTTTCGCGTCATCAGCATATAATAAAACTGGAGAGTTTTGAATGACTGCCCAAACATTGGTAATAAACAGCCACAAAAGAAGAGGGCTCAGGACAGACTATTGAAGAACTCCACTTGTAACCACATAAAGTTCTGACGACTGACCATTTACGCTATAGTCGCGGTATAGTCGTAGTCGTAGGTATACCTTCGCACATAGTCGCGTAGGTATACCCTCTTATCTGCGGTGTGACACAGAGTGGTGCAGATGGAGTTGTGTCAACTTATGAAGGTGTATTTTGTGGCATACGACATCAAACGCCTTACTGAGGTCAAAATAAATGAGATCCAGCTGTACTTTCTTATACACGGCTTGAAAGGCACGCATCATGAAGCTAATCAGGTTGGTAAATCTGGAGTGTCCCGATATGAATCCATGCTGCGGAGGAATGATAGTATATTCAATAAAGGATGAAATTATTGAGCGCAGAGTTGACTCGAGTAATTTAGATGCTATGCGTAGGAGAGAAATAGGCCTGTAGTTAACTCGCAGCACTTTTTACCCCTACCCAAAGATGAGAACGTATGTGCTTGGCGCATTATAATCTGCATGGCTGCTGCGCCATAACAATCCCAAATCATCATCATCATCAAAGACGAGAACGACCCGCGCTGTTTTCCAAGCCTCTGGGGATGTGTTAGTCTTTAAAGCAGAATAAAAAATTCAAGTAAGCACCGGAACAAGCAAGGACCCGCACATCTTAATCAAAGCAGGTGTAATGTCATCAGGACCACACGAAAAAGACGGCTTTAAGCGTTTGATACTCTTAAAGACATGTTCCCCGTAGAGTGGTAGACTTGAATTCAGGGAAGGGTGACTAAAAATTTCACTAACTCCGTCACTGTACCCTTCACCGTACACAGACCCGAAGTGTAGGGCGAAGGGGTCCGCGACATCAGGAATAGGTTGGCTGTCGCCACTAAGTAGAGAGACATCGTGTTTCGTGTTGTTGGATGGCTGTTCACGAAAGTGTCCCCAAGAAGACTGAATTTTTAGAAGCACTAGTTTCCACATGTGCTATATGAAAGGAATGACCACGCTTGTGAAGACGCTTAGAGGCACTTATTAATATCGATATGCCACTGTTCCTGATTTGTGCGCTGTGTTTTTTCTGGGCACGGTCTTTAAGCTTTAAAGCTGTTTTCAGTTTAACAGGAAACCAATGAGGAAATTTAGAGCGTTTAGCACCTTTTAGTGGCATAAAGCTCTTCGTTCCATCGTGCAGAATATTCGTGAATGCCGTGACTTGGTCGTTAACATCTCTTAGTTCTGCTACTGAAGACCAGTCCGCATTATTGAGATGGGGGTAAAGAAACGCGTAATCTCCGCTGGAGAAACTAAAAGGTCGAGGTATCGCCGCGAGTCGGCGCTGAGACAAGATCTCGACGGCCCGTCGTGTGAGACCTGAGCCCGGGTCGCCAAAAACCTGCCGGACAATTCAATAAAGATTTCGACGGGCCGTCGAGATCTTGTCTCAGCGCCGACTCGCGGCGACACCTCGACCTTTTCGTTTCTCTTGCGGATATTACGTGTGTCTTTACCACCATCTCACTAATGCGGACTGGTCTTCAGTAGTAGAACTAAGAGATGTTAACAACCAAGGTGTTGCTGTATCCTTTAATCCCCTGCTACTAGGTATCGCGAATTGTAATGAAGTATGATGCGGGGGAAGAAAAAGAAGAAGTTAATAATAATAATAATAATAATAATAATAATAATAATAATAATAATAATAATAATAATAATAATAATAATAATAATAATAATAATAATAATAATAATAATAATAATAATAATAATAATAATAATAATAATAATAATAATAATAATAAACCAATAATAATAATAATTCCATTTTCTTTTAGGTCGCCATGGTTACAACGTATGCGCGAAATAAAGGATATGTCTACCCCAATCAATGAAGACTTACCATTACAAAAGGATGTTTCCTCAGAATGTTATCTTTAATTCACTAAAGAAAAAACTCGAAATCAAGCAATCATAATCATATTGTCAAATCCGCATGCCGCCAATGCCAAACAATTACTACAAGCAAATAACATCAAGGATGTGGCAGCGCTTGTTAATTATAGCCTAGCCACTTTCCTTTTCAAGCTGTTGAACAATAAGATCTCGTTTTCGTTAATTCCTTAACTATCTCTATAATGAACACCAACTTAACATGGTTCACGCTAATTAAGAACTTCATCTTCTAAAAGTTCATACTAGTTACGGCAAACAGACTGTTCACTTCGCCGCCATCTCATTATGAAATACGTTAACATTTGTGCTTGAACTCCAGAAATCTCGCAGATTTGATCAGCAATTAAAATATTTGTTTAGTTTATGTATATCTCTTACACCATACTGTTTCACTCATTTACTTCTATCTACTATTCTAGCGTACTGAATATGTTTGTTAATACATTTTTTTTTCTATTCTCTTTTCGTATACCAGGCTTTGCATAATGGCAGAGTTACCGTCGATGTATTAACGTGCATGTATCTTATTCTGTGGTATTTTCGTCTCATTATCATGTATTTTGTAACTACATTTTTCGCTTATCACTGCTGCTGTCTGTGTAATTTTACATGTTTACTAGGTAAATAATTAATTAGTTTCTGGGGTTGTGCGTGCCAATAGCACGATCTGATTATGAGGCACCCCGTAGTGAGGGACTCCGGATTAATTTGGACCACCTGGGGTTAATTAACCTGCACCGAATGCAGGGTACATGAGCGCTTTCTTTTCTGTATTTTGCCCCCATCGAAACGTCACCGCCGTGGCCTGGATTTTAACTCGCGATCTCGTGCGTATCAGCGTAACACCAAGCCACTAAGCCACCGCGGCGGGTTTTTACTCGGCACAGGAGGCCCAATTCCGTCTGGCTATGGGACCTCCCTCTGTATATTTTGACCTTTAAAAAGATTGATTGATTGATTGATTGATTGATTGATTGATTGATTGATTGATTGATTGATTGATTGATTGATTGATTGATTGATTGATTGATTGCAAGCTCGTTGTCGCCCGAACTCGGCATCAAAACATGCGCGCATTTGAGTAAGTTATTTTGTATAAGATGAATGTCAATAGAAGCGTACATCATGTGGCAAAAGAAAAAGGAAAACAATACACAAGCTTTATAAAGATGGTATAAGCTCTTCAGTTGTAAAACAATGAAAAACAAAAGAACATCAGTTGGGGAGAAAAAATGGCAATAAAAACCGACGAGTCGGCAAAGCATTGAGTGTTTCCTCAACTTTATGTGGTGGAGGGAAGGGAGGAACAGTGGAGGGGGAAGAAGGATATCACTATGCCCCGAAACCTTGTCGGAGAGCTAGGATGCTTGCGTAAGACGAACCACTTCACTTTCTATATACCAACGTAGCAGCAGGAAGGAGCAGCCAACCGCGAGAGAAAAGTTACGAAGTCGCAACTCCGAAAGACGACCGGAAAATAAGAGCTCACAGCCGAGTGGTTACCGCGAAGCATCGCTGGGCTCACGAGCGCAGGTTTTGAGGAAGACGTTCCGACGGACCGTCTTTTCTAATTCCGAGCAGCGACGGCAAAGCTGGCTGTGCAAGACCTATCTATCTATCTATCTATCTATCTATCTATCTATCTATCTATCTATCTATCTATCTATCTATCTATCTATCTATCTATCTATCTATCTATCTATCTATCTATCTATCTATCTATCTATCTATCTATCTATCTATCTATCTATCTATCTATCTATCTATCTATCTAGAAAGAAAGAAAGAAAGAAAGAAGCGTGAAAGAAGCCCGCAAATACACGTAAAGATGCCTCGAGCGGGCAGTTGCGCGGCAATGTTGCGTGTATTCGCGGGCTTCTTTCACGCTCGGAAAAACGCTGTTAGTATGTATCACGTATTGAGCGACAGAAAGGTGTATCGGGAGTTGTTCATGCTGCTCTACAATTTTCTCATTGAGATTTTCAATCCAATCATAGTATTTCAGAACTTGAATAAATAAGCAAGAGTAATTATCTAATTAGGCGGAATGAAAAAAAAATATGCTTAGTATCTCCAAGCGATGGCAAACAGCATAACTTTGGTTCTGTCCAGCTACGTGGCATCTGCATATCTTTATTGTTCGGCTCAAATTACGTGGGACTTATATATTACATATATTACGTGAGCATTTATGTCCCCTAACCACGCTTGGTCGGCGTGCGGTATACGGTTGAGAAGAATTTTTTTATTGGGCGAGTTGGTGCATGTTAGCATACAGTTTTATATAACTGCGTGAACAAACGACTACACAATTACATATACAGTCAGGCATTCATGCAAACTGTGTTGCTCTCTAGTCGGAACTTTCGGTGGGTGCGCTTCGTTTTTCTAGGGCACGTCGTTACATACATTTCGTCGATAGAGTAGTTTAGACGACACACGCGCTGCAGCGCGAACCTGACCACTCGTGCACAGTCGACCCTCGGGCACGCCATGTACTTGCGACTTCGGGGCAGTTTCGTTGTACGAACATCCCGATTACGAATCGAGGGTGACCTTTGGTCTTTCTATTTTCGTACGATGCTGCCTTACACACGTCCAGCCGTTGAGTACACATAAACCTGCGTTCTTTCCCGCCCATACAGTGGGATGCTGCCAAGGCCACAAGCGGCGCGAACCGACTAGGTGTTAGTTTCATGCCATTCGATGCTTAACTTCACAGACACTGCCAACGCGGGCTTCTTACAGCTTTTTACTTAATTTTTTATTTTTGCTTTACTTTTTTATATTATGTATATGTATATAAAAATATTCATACTCTTATTATTTATTTTTATTTGATTTTTCGCTTTATATTTATTAATTACTATTTATTCTTTTTTTTCTGGTGGCCTGCGTCAGGAATATCATCATCATCATCATATAATCAACATGTTTTCTTGGCAGACTAAGTTGCAGAAAATGAGAGTTTATTTGCTCTCACAGGATTTGATCCAGGGATACCTGCCTGCGAGCAGTTGTGCATGCTCTCATCGTTGTGCTCATCATGGTCGTCGTCGCCATGCCGTCGACATTTCCGAGCCGTTCTTGTATGTATGTAAAATGGCAGCAGTGGCGTGAGCAGCACCGGATCATCCGCATGGACTGACAGCAATATCTTTTTGCTGCAGGTTCGGTAATCAGTTCGTTCTGATCATCCGTCTTCTATCTACATCCTGGGCCTACCTGCCACGTGCGGTCAAGTTTCGCCCTTCGGCCGCTACCCCGAGCAAAGCGCTGACCACAAGACGACACGTGCGGACTGTTCCTAGCTGCTGGTTTGCTGAAGCATTTTGACGTCATCAGCGAAAAGGCTACAAATACCGGGACCTTGTTGGACACCGACCAAATGGCAGCAGTGGCGTGAGCAGCACCGGATCATCCGCATGGACTGACAGCAATATCTTTTTGCTGCAGGTTGGTGACATCTGTTTACTCCTTTGTAACTTCGTCACTACACTTGAAATTGTGCCACGCCACTGCTGCCATACGATAGCATACCAGTGTTTGTTGTAACTTACTGTTTGTTATCATGGCAAAAATAAGCAAAGAATTGGTATCTGCCCTTGAGGACCTGAAGAAAGAAATTAGGATCGACCTCAAGAATTTGAAAGATTCTCTGGAACGAGACTTTCGAAATGAACTCAGAGAAATAAAAGCTAATCTAAAGGTTACTGATGACAAATTTGATGAGATGGTAACTAATCTGAAAGCAGTTCTAGAAGAAAATACACGCTTGCGCACTGAAAATGACAACCTAAAGTCACGTTGTGATCAAATAGGAAGTCAAGCGAAATCTAACGAGTCTCGAATCGTGGACTGCGAACAGTACTCGCGAAACGCCAATATAGAAATAAAAGGAATACCAGTGAATGCTAATGAAAAACTGACGGAAATCATGATGAAGCTTGGTGACTGTATTGGGGAACCCATATCACCGTCTGATATTGATGTGTGCCACCGGGTTTCAACACCAGGAAGCCAAACTGGAAAGAGTATTATTGTCCAGTTTGCACTCCGACGTAAACGAAATGCTGTGCTGGAGAAAGGAAGACGAAAGCGCCTAACGGCTAATGAACTTGGGTTTTCTGAATCTGTTCCCATTTACGTCAATGAGCACCTGTGTCCTGAAAGGAAGCGCCTCCTTGCGCAGGCAATCGCCAAAAAGCGTGAAACGAACTGGAAGTTTGTTTGGGTGCGTGATGGGCATATTTATGCCCGCAAATCTGAAAATAGTGCCAGACTAAGGATCACTAGCTCGAATGATCTGAATAAAATAAGCTAAAAAAAAATCATGGATGCCCCCATAAGATGCATCGAACTTCGTTCTATCGCAGATCTAAATAGCGTTTACTGTGAAAATAGCGTTGGTGTTTTTCATATGAACTGTCGTTCTGTGTGCAACAAGACTGATGAAATACATAGCCTCTTTACTTCCCTTAATTTTTCATTTCATGCAATAATGTTTACTGAAACCTGGTACCACGATGATTCAACATACTTTGTGTTAGACAATTATACTCACTTCGCTAATAACAGGGAAACTCGAAGAGGTGGTGGTGTATCGCTGCAAATTGTGAATTCGCTTCCTGCAACAATACTTGAGAAATTCACGTTCTGCACTCCGGACTGTGAAGTGTTAACCGTTCAGAGCGACAAAAATATATTTTGTGTTGTCTACCGCCCTCCAGACGGAAAACTTGAAAATTTTTTTTCATCGTTAGAAGCACTCTTTGATTATGTGTCTATAAAGGAGCACGTGTTATACCTTTCCGGTGATATGAATATTGATATGCGAACCGCGTCACCAGAGCAGACAGAATTTGCTTCTTTATTTGATTCTTACGCTCTTGTGAATGTAATTACTGTTCCAACGCGCGTAACTTGTTCCACTTCAACTACTTTAGATTTAATTATCACTAACAAAGATAAAAGCACTATAACTTCCGGAACTTTGATAACTGACATCAGTGATCATTTTCCAGTATTTTCCTTTATTGCTAATACCAACCCTAAGCATGCTTCTAAATCGCCGGTGTCTTATTATCGCTGCATTGATTCGAAATCCCTCGACACCTTTCGTAATGAAATATGTACAGCCAACTTTTCCCATATATTGTCGCTACCTGACGCAGATGTTGCGTACGATGCACTAATGATTGTGTTAAACCAAATATATCAAAACTGCTTTCCTTTAAAATGCTGTCACAAACGAAAATCAAAGAAACCATGGATTACGAATGCCTTATTGAAAAAAATAGAAAGAAGAACGAAACTATATGCGCAATTCATTAAATCCAAGGATCCCGTGAAATTTTCTCAATATAAGAAATATCGCAATATCTTGAACAAAGAACTACGTCAAGCCAAGTACGAATACTTCAGCTATTCGTTATCAGATAATTCTAGCACGAACCCTCAGCATCGATGGCATGAACTAGGTAAACTGCTTGGACGTCGCTACAACAGTGGTCCAAACTGCATTATGCGCGATGGTGCTGTGCTGACAGGGAAGGATCTCTCAAATGCTTTTAATGATTTCTTTGTGAATATCACAAATACAGCAAGCTCTCCTATTAATTCAACAAACACGTCAATTCACCAAGCACCAGGAGTCTCGATGTCGATGTTTATGCCCCCTACAACCGAAAATGAAATAATTTCTGTATTCAGAAATCTTAAAAACAGTAGGGCTTTAGATATTAACGGTTTTCAAATAAAACCTCTAAAGTATGTAATTGATTTGCTAGCCCCAATATTAACACACATATTCAACCTTTGTCTCGGTAGTGGAGTATTTCCTAAGCAGATGCAGATTGCAAAAGTTATCGTGATACACAAAGGAGGCGATACCTCTGAACTGTCAAATTATAGGCCAATTTCTATTCTACCGGTAATTTCTAAAGGCATAGAAAAAATTATTCACACGAGAATAACAAATTTCTTAGATAAGCATTCCGTTTTGTCGAATGATCAGTTCGGGTTCAGACCAAAAAGATCCACTGAGTTGGCACTGCTCAAGCAAAAGGAACTCATCATAAATGCATTTGAAGACAAGCTCCTTGTCCTCGGAATTTATATTGACTTTTCGAAAGCCTTTGACTTAATCAATCGTGACTTGTTAGTAAATAAACTAAACCACTACGGTATAAGAGGGATTCCTAATTCTTTGATACGGTCATACCTTCAACATCGTAAACAAATTGTAGCACACAATGAAGCTCTGTCTGATGGCCAATACATAAGATCGGGCGTGCCGCAAGGCAGCATCTTAGGCCCTTTGTTGTTTTTAGTTTACTTAAATGATATATTTTACACTAAGCTACCGGTGAACCTTACTGCCTACGCTGATGACCTTACGGTGCTCATTACGGGTAGTAGAGAAAATGACTTATCCTCTAGAGGTAATGAGTTCTTGCAATACATGTGTCAGTGGTCGCAGGAAAATTACCTAAAGGTGAACACAAGCAAAACTAAAGCCATAGTATTTCGAGCGAAAAACAAAGTTGTAAAGGATATTATGCTTAAGTTTGAGAACAACTATATTGAAATCGTGCGTACTATCAAGTGTCTGGGAGTAACCTTCTCGGAATCGCTTAATTGGGATGCCCAAATTAATAACGTAAGATCAAAAATGAATAAAGTGAATGGGGTGCTATGTCGTCAACGGTATGTGCTATCAACAAAAATTAAACTATTAATCTACAATGCTTTCTCAGTTCCAATACTTAACTATTGCCACACTGTCTGGGGCACAAGTACGAAGCATAATTTATCCAAGATTACTCTTACCCAGAAACGTGCGATAAGATTAATTGCTAACATACCATGGTATGCCCACACAGAAAGCTATTATTCCGAGTTTAGCATCATTCAAGTGCCTAATCTTTATGCCTTCAGATTAATTCTTATGTACAAGAATGCTATTAGAACAAACAACGCAGATATGTTGACACTGTTCAACCTTCAAAGCAATGTGCCCATATACAATGTACGCCGTTGCACCACTTGGTCTACACCGTTTTGTCGGACTGTGTACCGATTTCAATCAAGCGCCTATAAACTTCCCTGTTACCTTAACACACTTGAACGTAATAACATCTCCCTGGAAGAAATATCGAAAAATAAGTTGATTAGTGTTTTGCCGCTCCTGCACTAATGTATAATGTTTCATTATGTTTTTGTATGTCGCGCTATTGTTTCTTACGTCACACAATGTTAACAAATGCGCTAAGGCTGTTGTCGATTTTGTACGTATATTTTCTTACTGATCCCTACTGTATTTTTTACCCTTGTAAGTTCACAAATTTCGCAATGTATTCCAATGTGTCTAGTATTTCTCTGCGTTTGTCATGAATAAGCTGCTTCTCGTCATACTGTCATGTGGGGCGTAATGGGGTCTTTTTCAAGCCGCTGCATGCGGCTTTTACCCTTACGTCCGCTCTCATTCTGTATTCTGTGGAAAGAGAGAAATAAAGATTATTATTATATATTATATATGTGCATATCTGTGTACAATCGACGGCTCGGCGGAGATGCCTTAATAACGACGTCGTGCCGTCGACATTGCTCTTGGGCCTTCTTCAAGCCAATCATTTTGCTTTTCGTCCAAGCTTGCCCCCATATCTATGCGACGTAAACTCGAACGAACCACCGAAGCATGACATTGCAGGACTGTTCACATACATACGAACGAACGTGTGTGTGTGTGTGTGTGTGTGTGTGTGTGTGTGTGTGTGTGTGTGTGTGTGTGTGTGTGTGTGTGTGTGTGTGTGTGTGTGTGTGTGTGTGTGTGTGTGTGTGTGTGTGTGTGTGTGTGTGTGTGTGTGTGTGTGTGTGTGTGTGTGTGTGTGTGTGTGTGTGTGTGTGTGTGTGTGTGTGTGTGTGTGTGTGTGTGTGTGTGTGTGTGTGTGTGTGTGTGTGTGTGTGTGTGTGTGTGTGTGTGTGTGTGTGTGTGTGTGTGTGTGTGTGTGTGTGTGTGTGTGTGTGTGTGTGTGTGTGTGTGTGTGTGTGTGTGTGTGTGTGTGTGTGTGTGTGTGTGTGTGTGTGTGTGTGTGTGTGTGTGTGTGTGTGTGTGTGTGTGTGTGTGTGTGTGTGTGTGTGTGTGTGTGTGTGTGTGTGTGTGTGTGTGTGTGTGTGTGTGTGTGTGTGTGTGTGTGTGTGTGTGTGTGTGTGTGTGTGTGTGTGTGTGTGTGTGTGTGTGTGTGTGTGTGTGTGTGTGTGTGTGTGTGTGTGTGTGTGTGTGTGTGTGTGTGTGTGTGTGTGTGTGTGTGTGTGTGTGTGTGTGTGTGTGTGTGTGTGTGTGTGTGTGTGTGTGTGTGTGTGTGTGTGTGTGTGTGTGTGTGTGTGTGTGTGTGTGTGTGTGTGTGTGTGTGTGTGTGTGTGTGTGTGTGTGTGTGTGTGTGTGTGTGTGTGTGTGTGTGTGTGTGTGTGTGTGTGTGTGTGTGTGTGTGTGTGTGTGTGTGTGTGTGTGTGTGTGTGTGTGTGTGTGTGTGTGTGTGTGTGTGTGTGTGTGTGTGTGTGTGTGTGTGTGTGTGTGTGTGTGTGTGTGTGTGTGTGTGTGTGTGTGTGCGTGTGCGTGTGCGTGTGCGTGTGCGTGTGCGTGTGCGTGTGCGTGTGCGTGTGCGTGTGCGTTTGAACGAGTAGAAAGACAACCGAGTGACCAATATTATTATTTGCATAGGGACACTGCACTACACTAAATACACATACACTAAAGACACCGTTTCAGTGAGAAATGAAGCCGTAGTGCACCTTAGGTTCTGTGTGGAATGTCTCAACTTCCAGCTTCATCACTATGCGGCATTCTCTCTGCCTCTAGCTCCGTTTCTACATCTTCTCTAATACGCCGAGAGCATTGATTATCGTTGGGGCGTCTGAGGTGTCTTCACGAACGTAGCAAAGGCTCGCACAGGATGCGCTGCTTTCAGACTCACCAAATCCATGCAGTGAAGCTGAGGCTATAAGTCAGAAAAAAAAAAAAGCCAGAACAAGCTTTTACGCTCAGTCCAGCTGCTAATACTCCCACATGTGGCGCCGGTATAAAATGAATTCTTCACGGATGAATTAGCGGTGCACAGTAGGCGAGTGCTTCTTCCACTCAAGCCCGCAGGCAGTTCATTTGTCTGTCCTGCCTGGCTGATACGACCCGTGTATACTTCTATATTGCGCTGCACTGCACGGAGTTGAGGGGACGAATTATAACAGAACTGAAGTTCGCTGGCGTTGCAGAGAAAGCAGGCAAACCGAGGCGGCAAAAAGTAAGAAAGCACAAAAAAACAAAAAGAAAAGAACTTCAGTGCCCGGAGTATACAGGCCTTTGCGCGCGAAGCAATGTCTTGCCGAGCTTTTCTCCACGAAGCAGAAGCGGTCAGCGAGACTGCGGGGAGGAGGAGCAATTGGTCGAGACTCACTCTCAGAATGGATGGGCGCAATCGCTAGCAATTACACTACTTATTTTTCACTCTTTCTTGCTGGCGTATACGCCCTACGCAGCTTATCCTTGGGCCAGGCGCTCGCGTAGCCCTTACGCTAGTTTGTTTGTATGTGTATATAGTGCCTAACTGCGCCAGTTTTGCCGTGGCCAAGTGCTAGCGTGTTTTGTGAAAGTTTGTGTGTGTTTGTGGAAAAATACCATCGACTTTGCTCGAAACAATACTTTGCTGCTTTTACCTATCCGCTACTTGATGAGGTACTCGCGCAGCCCAGGCTTCTAATCTCTATAGAGAATATGAACTCCTGAAAAAGAATACTTTTGTATTGCTGGCGTACGCGTAAGAAGATTTACTTGCATTTTTAGTATGCGCAGCTTGGTGGCAACAGAAATTGACATTAATCATCAGTCTACCTGAAGGCTGTATATTGGCTGATATCTTATTCAGGAAGAAAAGTGTTTTGACTCTAGTCTAACCATAACACTACGGATGGTTTACCTAGTGACTAACTCGAAGTGGACTAACATGACTTTAACCCAGAGTTATGCTCCTTCATTGTATAACCACTGCGGTTGGTACTTATGACAGGCCTAACCTCGTTTCCTGCATTTCAGCTAAGCAAAGCGCAACGTCATATGTCTTTTTCGTGAATAAACGTCTTGCGACTAAAGCGTGCGTTTCTCAGTATACTCAAAGTTAGCGTGGCTAGCGTCTCATCCGCCAAATTGGGTGCGTTGGGTAAAGTTATTTATTGTGTAAGGCTCGCTGCTTCGAGAAAAAGAAGTAAAGAAAAAAAAGAATATCGTCTTTTCTTTATAACCCAACGACGACGATGACAAAACTAGGACAGGAAGATGGAGAACGCTTCAGAAGGCGGCAGCTATGGCAGAAAACTGCGACTAGCGTCCAACATAGTGCTACAAGAAACGTTGATCAGCGAGAGGTCTGGATGGCGGCGTGGGTCATCCGTAACGCCGCCTGTCAGCCGACAGCGTCTGACACATGTTTCTGAGTGCCTCGTGAAGGATGAACACTCTTCGGTGATTAAAAAACACTATTCTCTTGTGGATGCAAGCGCCTGAATCATTCGACTTCGTCCGTGTGGTCTTTTTCTTTCTTTCTTTCTTTTTTTTTGGGGGGTGGGGGGGGGGCGGGGAGGGTGTCTCCACAGGTGCTTGTGTGCATGCCCTTGCGGTTGCGCCAGGGTCGTCTGCGACGCCCGGTGATCCATTTGCGGGTAGTGTACCCCTGTATGCGCCGCCAGCGGGCGTTCTGGTTCGAAATAGCTGGTACGTCCTAGTTGCCGCACTGTGTGATGAAGACGCGGCATGTTTACGCGAGATCGTTCGAAGCAAGCGAGACGAATGAGTAACACGAGCCTTGATTATCGAGTAGCTATTGTCTGAGCTTTCTAAAGAAATGCCTGCCATAAATCTCGGCCGCCAATCTCGCACTATTCTGCTACACCGTAAAAGCAATAAAGACGTCAATCCAAGCTTATCTTATTCCATTTCCGTTTTCGAAAAGAAATGGTCTGCTCAAATGCATTTGGTCAACCTACCAGGTCTAAGCCCACCCTTCAACGACTCTTATCTCTATGGTGCACACCAAACAGCCAGACCAACCAGAACAACCATCAATACCATCTGCCCTCTTTGATGCATCTCTATATGCCAACTGGACTCCGCCGAAGAGAGGCGACTCTGCTTTATCGCTTATGGCTAGGGGTGGCTTACACGAAATCTTACTCCTTCCGCATTGGAATGGCCGACAACGCTTTCTGTAATGCCTGTCTTTGCGAGGAGACGCTGGAACATATTCTGTGCGATTGTCCTGAATATAATGTTCAGCGACAGTCCCTGGCATCTGTTCTAGTGCACCTTGACAGTAGACCATTGTCTCTCGACACGATTTTCACATGCCGCAGACAGAAGACATCGCAGGTGAAGGCGACAAAGGGACTTCGGTTTTTGAAAGAGACGGGATTGGACAAGCGGCTGTGAGAGTGATGTCACGTACCATGCCAGATTGATGGACTCCAACGGACGATGTGTGTGTGCTGTGCTATGCGCTCTCTCTCCCTCTCCCCCTTCCCCATCTTTAATCTCCCCCATCTCTCTCCCATGTGTAGGGTAGCAAACCGGTTAAGCTAAACTGGTTAACCTCCCTACCTTTCCTTCTCCACTTTTTCCTTCCTTCCTACCCTTTGCTTTTTCAATATCACACAAACAGAAGTGGTCCCGCCGCTCAGCGTAGTCAAATCGGACGAATCTGCGAGAGCGCTTCTTCGATCGCCGAGGTCATTCGCTCGTTCATTAGCTGCGTACACGCGCCGCGATGTCGTGTGGCACGCTCGTTTCGGGCGGTCCCCAGCCGGAGCTATCGACGTCTCGCGTATACATTCTTTTTGCTTCATCATACATTACTCACGGCTGCGGCGCTTCTGTACCCCCCCCCCCCGCTTTTCTTTTTTATTGCGTTTCCGTAACGATGTGCTTATCGCTCTCTCCCCGGTGGCAACATTGTTACCGCCGCTGTCGACGCCGCGCCGACGTTACGTATACAAACCTAGGTACGTATACAAGCAGGGGCGGCTGACGGCTCCAGAGGTAGCTGAGGCGCACGCAGCCTACAGCGGCGTCGTGCCGAAGCGTGTCATCGTCCGCACGGATATGACACCAGCCAAGAGAGAGAGAGAGAGAGAGAGAGCGGAGGTCGCTTCGTCTGCCGCACGTGTTGAGTGCGGTCCCTTCGCCCTGTCACACAATACCGTGCAGTGCCCTGGAAGCATTGCGCCAGCTGTTGACAGCTCGAGTGCGTGGGGATGTAGGCGCACGAAATAGAAGTACTTGGTTGGCTGAAATATTGGCATATTCTATGATTGGCTGGAAGAAGCCAACTACAGTTATCCGGGGAACATCCAAATATTTTTCTTGATCTCCTGTTTCTTCTTGTTTTTTGTTTTTTTTTTCTGAGGACATTACTATATTCAAGCGCTGTATTGTTTGAAAACCCCTTAACATTCTGTTGTTCTGATAAATACGTTGCTTGACCAGTAAATTTGAGCTTGTATCCAGCACTTGTTGGCGCGGCTCTTCAAGCATCAGCGAGAAACACATAAAATATAATCAGCGATGAGTGTGTTTCTCGCATACTCGGCTCTCTCGGCGTCCACGTCTCTTCGCGAAGTTGTAGCTTCTTGAAATAACGCAACAACTCGCATGAAATTAGATCCTTCTTCAACGTTGGCCGGATTGTTGCGGCCGATTTGATTGTACGTGAGTGTAGCATTTGTGTCGTCATCCGACATATCTCAAGTTTCAAATACAACAGGTGGTGGCAATGATGCAATATTGACCACTGGGCTATGGCTTCGTCTCAAGCTTCCTCTACGCAAGGGGCCGGGAACGAACAGACGACGGTAAGAGAGGAAGAGCTTGTTATAACGAAAGCAGTACATCATACCAGGAAGTTGGTGGAGGAGAATTCTTGTGGATTTTGTTGGAACGCGTCGAATTTAGAATATAGCTTTCGCCAACCGAATCCTGGGAGTGAGTAACTGGCAGCAGCTCCATTTTACCTTTTCCGTGAAAGCTTACGCATCGTCCATTGTGTTGTAGAACAGGAACGTGCATTCACGTGTCTTTGTCTTACTTTTTTTCTTTTGTTTTAGATTTCATAGCCTCCACGGATTATTTCATTTCATTTCATTTATTATACCCCTCAGGGCCAAGGGCATTACAGAGGGGGAGTGGTAAATACAAAAAGAGGACAAACACAGTTGGTTACATGAGCGTTTAAATGGCACCTGAATATACAATATTAGCTAAGGCTTCACGGAACAGTTCATAATTAATAAGGCCTACAACTTCGGCGGGAAGATGGTTCCAGTTTGATGGAAATGTTTGATTATCTGGATATTCAGCCATTCCCTGGCCTATTTTCTCAGTATCTCATCATAAAGCAATAAACTAGTGCTCAAGATGAACAGGGATGGTACTATCATCTCCTCCAGGTGAGAAGAGATCGATGATGCAAGCGAATGCCGGAAAATTAGGAAACAATGTGGCGCGCCAATTCGACCACGTGACGATGGTAAATAAAGTCATGCTGACTATGATGATGATTCTGATGACCTCGCCAACCTGCATATCGCTTTTGCGTTTCTGTTCTCTAGGCCGCACTGTGAAAGCAACTCTATTGTCAGGACAAGTGCGCATCCCGTGGCTATAGCCTTTCTTACCAAATATGAAGTGTGAGCGGAAGAAAGTGGAAGCTTAAACCTGCAATAGAACGTTTGTGGGATAGATCTTCATACGAAAATCAATAGATCGTAGGACCATAGAGCGACCAATCAATAAATCAGCCAAGGTTATGGAGAAAAACCATGGTATAGTGACTACAGGAAATATACAGAGATAAGTATAAACCCTTTTATTTAGCCTAAATTAGGACAAAGTACCATCCCGTAAACAAAACACTATCTCATTTAACACTGCTCTGTGCATTGTAGCTCCATCCTGGCCGCGATGTGGGATACCAGGGTGTCCTGGAAGATTAGAGTAATGCGGTGCTCATTCCGGGCCTTGTCTGCTTTTCTAATGATAGCAAATACCAGAGAACTCAGTCGTACCATTTGCAAAACTCCTGGTGTTGACACCAACCTTAAGTCCATTGGTTGACTGATCCGCATGCTCTAAGCGCTACTTTGGCTTTATGCTAATGACACTCTGCTATGCTAATGCTTTATGCTAATGCTCTTATCGGCTTCATCTTAGAGAACATTTTGTTTCTTTGAGTTGTATATGATTAAACTATTCTTCGGTTACTTTACTGTTGCTATCTATCATGTGGTTAACCACAGTCCTTTGTAATCACTTGCTCATAATAAATATACTCGACGAATTCGTTTCGGGCTACAATACTACAATATTAGTTATGTTTTACATGCAATAATACTCAAAACGCCAGGCACTGATTGGACATGAAAAGTGTTCAGACCCTAGAGCTACACGTGAGGCTACTTGCGTCTCAAAGCATAATAGCCGAGATCATGTGCCGTGCAAAAGCCGTTTTAATCGCTTCCCTCGCCCTCCCTTTCTATCACAAAATTTCTTCGATAACATTTGGAGTCCAGGTTGTTTAGTTCTTTGTTCCTTTATAGCAAGTGTTCATGTCTCTTCACCACACCATAACAAAGCACTTACGAAGCGCTCCCCAACGTTCAGAACTTAGGTTAAAATTCACCACTAAGTGTCATATTTGACTGCACTACTGAACCGGCGACGATTGGGTGTAGCATTCTCGAACTGATACTCCTTCCTTATAGAAATGGCTGACTCTCCTATATGCCACTGCCGTAACAGTGAAGAGACCATCGAGCACCTCCTCTTCCAATGCAACCACTTGGACGTCCAACGTCAGCATCTTCGGAGCGCACTGAATCAACTGGACGCTCGACCCTTTACAGAGACAAAGATTATGGTGCTTGGTCTCGACCATCATCAGCCCAAAAGGCTACGCGTGCTCTGATCACGTTTCCCTTTTTTAATCAATCGACTTGAAAAGTTGTTTGTAGACACCCTACTCCGACTGCGGTGAAAGTGAACTGTCTCTCTTCGCCTACTCCTTTATTGTTTTAATCCTTCATCCCCTCTCCTCTGTGCAGGGTAGCAAACCGGACGACCGTCTGGTTAGCCTCCCTGCCTTTCCTTGTTTGTCTCTTTCTCTCTCTCGCTAGGATGGCCATCAGCAGCAGTTGCTAGGGGTTTCATCGTGAACAAGACTTCAGAACTGCGTCCTACTCGCGCTTTTCTAAGCCTTGAATTCATTGGCAGTGTTCTGTAAGCTGTAAGCGCTACTTTGTCTTTACGCTAACGACACACTTATCTCGTTTTCTCTCGCGGGTTTACCTTACAAGCACATATTTGGCGCATTCAACTTTGCTATTACCATTGCCGATTATTCTGCCGTTAATCATGCTCCTTTGCAATGATTTGCGTGCATTGAACGTGCTCCGCGAATTTGTGGAAGCTTACAGATGCAACACCGCTAGAGTTTCGTAGGAAGATCTTATGCCCTACGCGGCTGGCGTTTGCATGAACGCGGCGGAGATAATGAACCGTGCTGATTGACGAGATATTTGTACCTTCTGGATGTTTGCACAATTCGAGCATACATCAGAATAGAAAGGAAGGCATTAAGTGCAAGTCACATGTAAGCTAATCACACTGGTAGTATCCATCGTGACTGGTGCCATTTAAGAACGCGGGTGTAGGTTCTTGCTGAGCATGCCAACCACTCGTACTATGAGTATTCTTCCAAAAGAACCTCCTCACTTTCACCCCTCTTCCCTCCCCCCTTTGCTATTCTTTTCTCTTTTTTTTTCTTTTTCGTATCCCGATAGGGCAGCTTCAGCGTAAGCAGAGGAGTGGTCTGCTACGTGTCAGACCGGTCGGTGCCTTATCGACGCCCCCGCGTCCCTGCATTCTTGGCAGGGTCAATTAGCCGCTGCGCAAGTGCCGGAATATTTCTCGGAGCCTCAATTGTGTAAACAAGCACGCACACACACTAGCAGCCGAGGGCGCTGACCACGATAGCACACGCGGCGGTGCGGGGAGGGCTGGCCACACAGCCTGCACGTCGTCGCATGCCGCTTTTAACACGCCCGTGCCGCAAAAGCTGGGCGTTGCCAGAGCGTCCCGACGCGGTCGATCACGATGCAGGCGTGACGCCCGCAACACCTACCTCCTCTGAGCCACCGGCACTTCTCTATGGATTCTTATCACTCGCGCTCTTTCCTCGCTGTTCGTGCGTCTATAATACGCGAGTGCATGTTGTATGCAAGCGCATATATATATATATATATATATATATATATATATATATATATATATATATATATATATATATATATATATATATATATATATATATATATATATATCATAAAGTAAGAATAACTGCATAATGCAGAGGACACACGTCCGAAATGTAGTTCTAACTACCGCTTCGACTGGGGCCCGGTCTTCGTGACTGACAAAGGCCGAAGAACCCCCATTTGATGAAGCACAGTTGAAACGTTAGAAGTGCGCGTCCTACGTTTACATACATACATACATACATACATACATACATACATACATACATACATACATACATACATACATACATACATACATACATACATACATACATACATACATGCATACATACATGCATACATACATGCATACATACATACATACATACATGCATACATGCATACATGCATACATGCATGCATACATGCATACATGCATACATGCATGCATACATACATACATACATACATACATACATACATACATACATACATACATACATACATACATACATACATACATACATACATACATACATACATACATACATACATACATACATACATACATACATACATACATACATACATACATACATACATACATACATACATACATACATACATACATACATACATACATACATACATACATACATACATACATACATAGGCATAATATACAGGGTGTTTCAGCGAACACTTTCAAAATTGTTTAAATGGTTGCCTTTGGCAGATAGCGCAATTCTCGTTTATGAGACGGTGTACTCGAAGCGGCGGACACTACTTACGCAAAAAATTGAAATGGAAAATCGACTAATTAACAATAATTCACTAATTCCCTTTTTATCTAATTATCTTATGACCCATATTGCAATTTAAGAATTCTAGCAGTGGACTTCGCAAGGTGGATCCACTTGGAACGAAATCACAGGACGACACCAGTCTTGAGAGATAACTTCGCCAACTTTGCGCAGAAATGCATTGGCGTTCCAGTTACTTGTGTGCTTCGGTGCATGAAACGACGATTTGTTAACAAATTTACTGGAACACCAATGCATTTCTTAGCAAAGTTCGAGAATTTATATCTCGAAGCTGGTGTCATCTTGAAAATTCATTCCAAGTGAATCCGCCTGGCAAACTCCACGGCTATAATTTGTAAATTGCAATATGGGCCATAATGTAATTCATAATGTAATAAGGTTCGCCCTATGTGACATTCTACGACAATTCTTCATTCTTGCAACTCACTAACTGATTGCTCTTCAGCAGATCGGCAAACAGTCTATACAGGTCATCGAACCGAACCGCCAATCAATGCTTTGTTGCGGCTGTAGCCGTATAACACTGCTCCGTTTTAGCGATAACATAGCGTCCGTATGGCTGAAATTGAAATATGCCATACTTTGTTACCCAACTTACCCGCATATATAAAACAATGTTTTCAAAGCGCGCCGTGCCGTGATTAAAGCTTGCTTGTGGTACGTTGTCTGTAAACTAAAAAAAAAAAGAACAAGGAGTGCTGGAGAGTCTTCGTCAGATCGAGGAGTGATACAGCAAAGCAAGATAATGTTCAGGGCATCGTTCTCCTTTGAGCTCCGCGCGCTAAAACGCAGCGCCTCCTTCCGAGAACATGGATCGATTCAGTGCATCTGGTTCCGCGAAACCCCGGGTACGGGGACGCAGTTTGCGGGGGCGCGCCGAGGAGTGAATTTTTTTCAGCCTCTCCCTCGGCGTTACCCGGCACTGCTTGCGTGACATTAATATGTTAGCCGGGCGCCAAGCTTCTCTCTCTCTCTTTCACTGTTTCGTTTTGTAGCTAAACTCGTGGGCAACTTGCTATGGCAGGAAAGCTACGGAGCAGAGCGCGCACAATAGAGTTTCAGTTAGTTCGCAAACGTGTTACAGTTATCGGATTACCCTACCGGGTTAGTCAAATAAGCTTGAGCAGCAGGGTTGGTGGCGCCACCTGGTAGCGTAGAGCTGAACCAGGCAACGATGGTTGAGTTGAGACAATACACTTATAGTTACCAAGTGCATTGTAGTTTCCTGCGGGTTTAAATTTTCGGCAGTGATGTAATCTCGAACACGTTGTCTCTTTATATGTTCTTTTTTTTTTCCAAGAACACTCATTTAACACGAAGACGTGTCTGTAAGGCATTGTAGTTACACGAAGCGTTATAAGATGTCGCTACTAGCTTCCGGTAAACCGGTGATGTGCAAACGCCGTTAAGTATACCGGAATACCGGACATGCCAATACTTTCTAATAGTTCCAGTCTAATAATACTTGCTAATAGTTTCAGGTTATCATAATGACATGTGTATTAGCTGCTTGTGTACGTAAAGCTTCGCTACTGACGTAATATGGCCTAGCAGAACTTTTCTTTCTTTCTTTTCTTTTTTCGGGGGGAGGGAGGTGACAGCGGGCGAGGGAGTTCATTACAAAGAAACAATTCTGGCAGAACCCATCGCACGATTACTGTCGAAGTTATTGCAATTCGCATAGAAGTAATGAAGTTATGAAATGGTGGCCAACTCTTCCAAGTCGAAAAGCCTTCTACTTGGAACCCCGAAGAAATATGTCGAGGCGATGTCAATTTTATTGAACGGTGGCGCTTAGCGTCCCGAAACTGCACAGTGAATTGTGAGTGGGGGGGGCTCCGCAATATGCCGGGTGATGATATTTAAGTTCTACTGAGTTTGTAAAATTAAGGATGAAGCAACGAGCTACGGAAAGGAGAATGATAGGTGTAACGTTAAGGGATAAGAAAAGAGCAGATTGGGTGAGGGAAAAAACGCATGTTAATTATATCTTAGTTGAAATCAAGAAAAAGAAATGGGCAGGGGCAGGACATGTAATGAGGAGGGAAGATAACCGATTGTCATTAAGGGTTACCTGCCATGGTTGCTCAGTGGCTATGGTGTTGGGCTGCTGAGCACGAGGTCGCGGGATCGAATACCGGCCACGGCGGCCGCATTTCGATGGGGGCTAAATGTGAAAACACCCGTGTACTTAGATTTAGGTGCACGTTAAAGAACCCCAGGTGGTCGAAATTTCGGAAGTCCTCCACTATGGCGTGCCTCATAATCAGAAAGTGGTTTTGGCACGTAAAACCCCATAATTAATTATTTATTTATTTAAATAAATTAAAGGTTACGGACTGGATTCCAGTCCGTAACTGGAAGCGTAGCCGGACTGGAAGCGTAGTAGAAGGCGGCATAAAGTTAGGTGGGCGGATGAGATTAAGAAGTTTGCAGGGACGACATGGCCACAATTAGTACATGACCAGGGTAGTTGATGAAGTATGGGAGAGGCCTTTGCCATGCAGTGGGCGTAACCCGGCTGATGATGACGATGATGATGATGATGATGATGATGATGATGATGATGATGATGATTTTGTAAACATCGATTTTTGCAGATAGCGTAATATCAGTATCTGAGCTGCATTATTCAAAGAGGCCGACATCACTTACACGAGAACTTGAAACACATATTCAACTAATTAGGAAAGAATCACTAATCAAACTTCCGAATGAATTAATTTAAGGCACATATAGCAATTTACAAATTGCAGCTGGGGAGATTGAAACGCATATCCACTTGAAATGAACTTCCAGAATGACACCAGTTTGGAGACATGCGCCATCAAACTCGCCGTAAAAAGTACGGTTGTTCTACTTACTTTTTTTAACAAAACGCTATTTTTATGCTCTGAAGCACAAAAGCAACTGTAACATCCATGTATCTCGTCCTGCACTTTAGGAAATAATACTTCGAGGCTAGTGTAATTCTGGAAATTCACTTCGAGTGGAAACGTCTCGCAAGCTCACTAGCTTCAATTCGTGCATTGCAATATGGGCCGTAAAGCAATTAATTAGCAAGTTAATTAGTGACTTAGTTAATTCATTGGATATGCGTTTCGATTTCTCATGCTCGCAATCTCCTCCTTTTCGAATGAACCAGGTCAAGGACAAGAGTTAGGCTGTTTGCCACCGGCGATTTTTGAAATAATGTGCCTAGAAATAACCTAGAAATAAAATGTCTAGGTTTTGCGTGGTTATGCTAGGTTTTGCCAAGTTTTGCTAAGTTGTCTCGGTGGTCTTGACGCTGGAAGTTTTCGAGCAGTCGCCGGCCGGGATCGCTTTCTCGGCGACGTCGAGCGTTCAGGTGCCGACTCTCACGTTCTCTGGACTGAAACTCGAGACCTTCGACTCGGCGTCGCCTCTTCTCAGGCACAGCTTCGGTGCGGTGTTCCGGATCAGCTCGGCAGCGACGCTTCGCTTCTCGCTTGGCAGTACGGCGCTCTTCCTGGTAAGCCGCTTCTTCTTCGGGCGTCCGGACTCTCGTTCGGTCTTGCCAAGGCAGCAGCACGTACGCACGGTGTAGAAGAGGCGAGAGGTGTGCCACCGCGCCGGCTGTTCCGAGCTTTTACTCGCCTGTGACACCACGACTCCGCCCTACGAGCGTGGAGTGCGAGGAGCTTATGTAGCTCGGTCTTCCCGCAGGTGGTTGCTACGCAACGCGAGGAGGCGCACAGCTGGGCTGAGTTTTCTGGTAGCGCTCCACGGCGGAACTAAATGCTTAAACAGCTCCACTGTTAAAATTTTGTAAAACATAAGAATGATCTACGGCATTTGGCCACCTGGGGTTCTTTAAGGTGCATCTAAATATACTGCACGAGCGTTCTTGAAATTCACTCCCGTTGAAATGCGGCCGCCGCAACGGGGCCTCGTCCCCGCTAGCGCGTGCTCAGCCACGGAACGCTGTAGCAGCTGGGCCGACGTGGTGGGCTACGCTGGGTTGATGTGTCCTTTGTAGGCGAGTGCTCACTGAGCCCGCCTTTTTCTACCTTGCCTTTCTTTCCCTTACCCGAATGTAGGGTAGCCAACTGGGCGCGATCACGGTTCCTTCCTGCATTCTCACTCACTCACTCGCGCGCATAAACACGCACGCAGAGAAAAGGAGCGCTACAGAGAGTTCTTGCGGTCTGTTTCATCTTCTGCACGGCACTGTAATTTTTTTTTCTAACTTTTGCCTTCAACCTCGCGCACCCTATGGGATGTAGTAGTACGGTCAATTTGCTGCCGCGCAACTACACCAGTTCGTTTCTCTTCGAAACCCGGGGCTCCCCCGGTGCCTGTCTGCTCCTATTACCAAGCAAGTTCGCGTGTAATTAAAAATGAAGCGGAGAAAACACTTAGAATCTGATTTAGGAGCGTGCTTTCATAATCTTTCGGTTAATTACTGGCCAAGCGCCCGCGCACCCGCCTCTACCCAACTGAACCGAGCTGCTGCGGCGGAGGCTACATACACGCTCAGCGTCGGGAAAACCGTGCAGTATCGGGGGGCACTGGAGCTAGGTCTGTAGCGCCGGATTGCAACATTCTGTGACGTGTAGAGAAACGCTCCACACAACACTGATCGGCCAGCTGCTGGGGTTTATGAGCAATCGCGAGAAGTCCAATTCGGACCAACGAAAGGATAACCCGGTTAATAATCGTTCTTACGCCGAATGCATTTAAACCTTCAACCCCGTGTTGTTTCAACATTTAATTCTGTACCTTTCGCAACGCAGCATGGTTCTAACGCGAAGGAGCGGCGGCTATATCTGGTGTATGCGCACTAGCACGCTTTTCAGTGATGTATTTGCACCATTTGGTAGTCTGCATTTTTCTTTCCGGTGTTTAATTACAATTTCCGTTTCTTCTCCACAGGTTTGATCGAGAGGGTGCTTTAGACGCACGTGCTGCAATCCAAAGAGAAGCCGTTTTTATGGATGTGCGCCGCTTTTGCGAGCGTTAATTATTCGCACTGTTTTCCTATTCCCTGCCTCTCTATTCTTTTCTGCCTCTATTTGCTTCATCCGAACTTGGCGCTCTCGCCATCCACGTGAGGTTTAAAACCATAAGCATAGGACCGCCTCGAGCGCAGCTCGCGAGGAGAGTGCCGTTAATAAAAATTAATGCTCATATTAGTCACCAGTCGGGAATTAAGCTCATTAAGCTGGTAATCTCTTTGCATGTCATAGCGAAAGTAAACTTAAAAGAAGAGGGTTGGTGGGGGTAGTCAGCTTATGGCATATATTTCAGTACGGCCTCAGAGTTGCAGTTATCGTTTATATGTTGTCGTTTTTTTTAATGCTTGCTTGTAATGTTTGCATCCATTGTCATCGCGCATTGTAGTTTTTTTTTTTCGTGTGTGTGTGTGTGCTACGAGGATAATTTAGTCGCGAGAAGATAATGGCTTTAGCGGCAAAGCCGTTGATACGATGGCTGAGGAGGGGGGAGGGTGGGGGTGGGGGTGGGGGGGTGGCTGGTTGATGTGTTCGCGAACACTGTAATTTATATACTAAGTTTTCTGTGTACGAATTTCAGCAGAAGAGCTTGCGGGCGTAAAGTGCGTGGAGAGACAAAGGGAAAACTAGCTACTAGTTGCACCTTTGTGCAGAACAAGAAATAAAAGGAGAAAGAAAGCAGGGAATGTGGAGCGGAATACAGAACTAATCACGTGATATCCCGTCAGATGTTGATCATTATTTTAAAATTTAAGTGCCGAGCTGCTGCAACAACCTGTACTTTGATTCATTTGTGCCAAACTCGTCATCGGAATTGAATTCCCTCCCCGCCTCCATAGCCATTAATCCGAATTAATCTTTGTGTAAGACTTGCATCCGCAACAATGCGCCACCACTGTGCCACACCTTTGTGTAGCGCCGCAATGGCGTTGAGAGTATATTACATAAATAAAATAAATAAAAACTTATAATACCGTGAACCACCTTACAAATAAACCAAAGGTACTCGTTAATATGTGTTGATTTTAGAGGTGCGAGTTGAGATACATATGAGGGGGCTAGACTATGGTCGCCGGAATAATAATAATAATAATAATAATAATAATAATAATAATAATAATAATAATAATAATAATAATAATAATAATAATAATAATAATGATGATGATGATGATGATGATGATGATGACACAAAACACTCGGTTGCTAGGTCGAATACTAGTATTTTCCTGGCTTAGCGAATTCTACAATACAAGAATGCTTGAGGTCTTCCTCACCAAATTCCTATTGCCGCATACTCTCCCTGAACTTTTACTTACACAGACCACTCTTGATGCCCTTCTTTTCTCTCTTTTGCATGCAATGAGGCAGAAAGATTTAATAAATTGCAAGAAAAATAATATTGGAACTACATATATTCAATGACTTGGTGTGTGTGTGTGTGTGTGTGTGTGTGTTTGTGTGTGTGTGCTTTTCAATTAATGATAAGTGATTCTTCCTGCTCTAATTGCTTTCATTCTAAGATGTAATTTAATCTTTCAATAACAATTACTCTGTAGCAGTCCGGAAAATTTATTTTCATTTATAACTTGGAATAATCCGCCCATTTCTTGGACACTCTCACATAATTAGTATGAGCCGTGTGTTTGATGTGCAACAACAATTACTCTCTTCTCCAGGGTTGGCGCCAACTTGAGAGGCGACTAATGCCTGAATCAACGTTAATGGAAATAACTAATTCGACGTATACTGGCAGGTATCCTGCGCTGATTATACGAGTTTTGCTCGTCTAGCATTGTTTGTAAACTTCCTTGTGCTAATTGTATTCCCACTTACATTGCTTATGTATAGCTTATCTTATTATTTCTTCCAACAAGTTCGCAACAAATTCCAGATGATAAAGATGACAAAAAACGCGCTACGACAAGTAGACGACTCCGACAAAACTGCTTTTGTCGCAACTACGATACTTCAAGCTTGCGTTGGAAATGGTTACCACTATGACAGAAATGACCAAACATTATATTGTTGCAACAGAAGTTCAGGTCACAGTGATAGAAATTTTTGTTCTTACGACCAACGTTCACTAGATGTAGAGTTAGAAGCTGAATTAGTTGGACAAGCATTGTCGGTCATAGCAGTAAAGGAAAAATGGCGCATGATAGAAAAAGGAAAACTACACAGAACCTGTCGTTGCGCTTCTTTTCATCCCATGTGGCATTCGCGATTACGCTTTAACATTGCCTGCATGATGTGCCTTGTGCAGTGATTGCGGTAAGGCAGAATCTCGTTTGTCCTTCCTCTCCCTTATCAAAGCGACTCTGCTTTCTACGTTTCTTATACTATAACGCAAAATAAGTGCTAGTGTCCTCCTTTCTCAGGCGATTGAATTTAGAGCGAGTATATGTGCAAAAAACAAAAACCTTTAATTCAATCGGGCACGCTCAACTCTATGCACCGGCGATTCACAATTTAACATGTTGTTTTTTTTTTAGGGAGATTTCTCAAAATCGCTTCATCTAAAAAAGTAACCATTAAAGTTCGTTTCACTGAATCGAAGACCGCAGTATTAACCTCACGGCAAGTCGCGTGAGATTGACATCGTGTTCTTCAGTTTTAGGATTATTGCTGTAAGTGGAGAGCATGTTTCCTTGTATCCGCATTTTTTTTTTTCGGCTGCTTCATTTTCTACACCTTGTTTTGTTTTTGCTGCTTGTTCTCTTCGGTCACTCACTTTTCTCGTGTTTCATTCCTGCCAAAGTAACGTTGTGGTTAGGTTCTTGACGCCGACGCGCGCAACAGCCATTGGCTGGACCGAGAACATTGGTTAAATCAGGAAGTAGCGTCCCTCCGGTGCAAATAAGGGACAGCGCGAATCGAAAACGGCGGAGGTAGCGAAATGCTGAACAAAAGACAAGGCACTAAGCCAAGACGAGGACGCTTGGATGCGGCAAGGGCCCGTGGGCACATTAATATCACTTGGAACTTGCCAGTCAGACAGGCGGCTCACGCGTTGGACGACGCCGGCTGCGAGGCTGCTGCTGTTGCGGCCGGTCCTAGTGAAGACGAATGGGACGCGGTGCACCGGTGACACTCGGCCAACACTGGCGGTGGCAGGCGCACGAGGAAGCGTTGGAAAACAGGCACGGACAACACTGTAGCTCGTGTGCACAGCCAGACGATGTTGGAGTTGCTTCCGTTTGATGCCCTTAATTCCGTGCAGTGTCGCGCGGAAACTTGAGGGGCGCCGTTTGTCAGACCTCCCTTGCAGCATCGAAAACAGAGCGGATATTGGCCCAGTGTCGGCGGAAGTCGGCCCCATCAAAGGATGGCCAGTTTGGCTCTCCGCACCTTTTAGCCGCAATAGATAGAGCCCACTTACAGCGCTTAATTCAGGTCTGCTTCAGCCTAAGTATTCGGCCATGCTAAATCATCTCAGCAGTTTTATAGCTCCTGATATTCAATGTTAATGGATGCGGTGCTTTCAGAGGGCAATATAAGCATGCGCACACAATAGCGCTATACTAGCACTTCCAATGCACAGTGTAATTCATTGAGTAGATGGTAATAAAGAGAGTGCAACTCATTTTTGAAGAAAGAAAGATGGATGTTAGGACTCATTAGACTAATATCTATCAAAAATATTCGGCGCGCCTTCGTGCCATATTTCAGCTGTTATCTGGAGGGAAATCTCCGAAAGGAAAATTCGGAGCCTTTTAGAACAAGCGATAACACAAAATCCTCTAACATGCTTTGAAATGCAGCTTCTATCATGACCTTTTCGTATAGTATATATTTCCATACTTTTTTTTCCCCCGATTGATTGTTTCCACACGTTGTGCAAGATTATGCTTGGAAATGCTTAACATTGTATTTGCACCACTTTACAAACATCGCGCAACGATCTGAGTAAGTAAATAAATAAATAGAAACCGTACCATGCCTTTTTCGCCTACCTTATCTACTGTGGGCTTCTTACCGGCCCTCTCCCACAACCCACACTCGCAGGAGGTGCTCCCATACTCTGAGAGCATTCTGATCAATAAATAAGCAATAGTACATCAGTGGGCATGCGACACCTCAGGAACCTTGTCGTCCAAGCCTGAAGCTTCCAGCAAACAGCTCTGAGGGCCCTGGCCCCGGAGCGTCTACAAGTGACAAGTTCCGGAGTTGATAGCGCAGATGCTATAGCACTTCGTATACATTTCCTGGAGCATGACAAGGCTTGCGTGTTCAGTGGGCAGTCTATTTCATTTCATTTATTTACCGTAAGCGCCCAGAATAGGGCATTACATAGGAAGGGGGGGGGGGGGGATAACAACAAGAAAATTCAAAAGGGGAGTTTTGAGCTTGAACATCAAAACACAAAATAAATAACATAACTGTTTTCAGCATTAAGAAGGTACAGTTCATCAAGTAGCAGCATGACGTAAGGATTACATAATGCAATAACAGAAGATCGAACTACAACTATATTTAGAATAACGCAACAAATACAGGACAGTGATCAAAGGTAGTAGGGCGCTCAAGCAGAATAACATGATAATTTAGAAAAGATCAGCTGGGATGGCAGGGTTGCTTATTAAGGTAGTTAGTAAAGCCGATTGGAAAGAAGACAATTCCTTAATAATGACCATGAACGGTGGAAGGGCTTTCCACTCATTCATTGACAAGACTAAACGTGAGTGTAAATATTTTTAGTCCGCGCGAAGGGTGGGTATACCTTGAGTTCGTGGTCAATACGGGCGGAGATGTGGGCTGCTGCATGAATGAATTTGCGTGAAAAGGCGGTGTCACTATAATAAACACTGTAAACAAAGGATAATCGTAAATATTTTCGGCGTATTGTTCGAAGTAAAATGCCAAGATTTTTTTTTATGGATGCCACACTGTGATAACGAGAATATGCGGACGAGATGAATTTATCGGCTTTACTTGGAATTGATTCCAGCATGCCAGCAAGGTAAGCTTGATGTGGATGCCATGTGTTAGAAGCGTACTCTAATGATAGTTTAATTAAGGAATTAAATGCCTGAAGTTTGGTGTCGGAATTAGCAATGCGTAGGCGACGTTTCGGAACGCCAAACTTTTTAAGAGCTTGCTAGTGATTAGTTCTATATAATCATTTCATTTTAGATTGCAAGTGAACAGAACTCCTAAGTATTTAACCTACGAAACTGTTTCAACTGCAGAATTGTTAATTAGGTACTCGTTAGGCAAGAAGGTGAGACTGGGACCAAGTTTAACGTGCTTAGTCTTATCGATGTTAATTTTCATTTGCCATTTGCTGCACCATTCTGAAAAAGTCGTAAAGTCGGATTGCAGGGTTAAAGTGTTTCTGGTTTGCTATTTCTTTACGTATTACACAGTCATCAGCAAACGGATGTATGCTGAAGACTGAATGTTAGTCGATATATCGGTTCTGTAGATTAAAAATAACAGTGGTGCCAAAACTGATCCGTGTGGCACTACAGACTTGACATGCATGTGGTGAGATACATAGCGATAAGATAGAAAATAGAAAAAAGCTTTTGTGAACAATCATTCTTCAGGCGTACCATACTACCTCAACCCAGAACAAACAGCAAAATATTTCTCGTCAAGTTTTATCATTTTTCTCGTTAAGTCATTATTCTTTCATTACACGTATACGTGAACCATTCAATCAGTTAAACATGTGTTACATTTTTTCTTGTTGTTTTTACTGTGGCTTTTCGCAATGTACATAGCTGCGGGGTACCTACTACTTCCAGCTTGTCCCTTTTGGCACAGAACATGAGACCTTTTTTTGTATTTATGGAAGTTATCATTTTGAACGTGAGGAATCAATCATCATCAGCCTAGTTACGCCCACTGCGGGGCAAAGGCCTCTCCAATACTTCTCCAACCACCCCGGTCATGTACTAATTGTGGCCATGTTGTCCCTGCAAACGTCTTAATATCATCCGCCCACCTAACTTTCTGCCGCCCCCTGCTACGCTTCCCTTCCCTTGGAATCCAGTCCGTAACCCTTAATGACCATCGGTTATCTTCCCTCCTCATTACATGTCCGGCCCATGCCCATTTCTTTTTCTTGATTTCAACTAAGATGTCATTGACCCGCGTTTGTTGCCTAACCCAATCTGCTCTTTTCTTATCCCTTAACGTTACACCGATCATTCTTCTTTCCATAGCTCGATGCGTCGTTCTCAATTTCAGCAGAACCCTTTTCGTAAGCCTCCAGGTTTTTGCCCCATATGTGAGTACTGGTAACACACAGCTGCTATACACTTTTCTCTTGAGGGATAGTGGCAACCTGCTGTTCATGATTTGAGAATGCCTGCCAAACGCACCCCAGCCCATTCTTATTCTTCTGGTTATTTCAGTCTCATGATCCGGATCTGTGGTCACTACTTGCCCTAAGTAGATGTATTCCCTTACCACTTCCAGTGCCTCGCTACCTATCGTAAACTGCTGTTCTCTTCCGAGACTGTTAAACATTACTTTAGTTTTCTGCAGATTAATTTTCAGACCCACACTTCTGCTTTGCCTCTCCAGGTCAGTGAGCATGCATTGCAATTGGTCTCCTGAGTTACTAAGCAAGGCAATATCATCAGCGAATCGCAAGTTGCTAAGGTATTCTCCATCAACTTTTATCCCCCATTCTTCCCACTCCAGGTCTCTGAATACCTCCTGTAAGCATGCGGTGAATAGCATTGGAGAGATCGTATCTCCCTGTCTGACGCCTTTCTTTATTGGGATTTTGTTGCTTTCTTTGTGGAGGACTACGGTGGCAGTCGAGCCGCTATAGATATCTTCCAGTATTTTTACATATGGCTCATCTACACCCTGATTCCGTAATGCCTCCATGACTGCTGAGGTTTCGACAAAATCAAACGCTTTCTCGTAATCAATGAAAGCTATATATAAGGGTTGGTTATATTCTGCACATTTTTCTATCACCTGATTGATAGTGTGAATATGGTCTATTGTTGAGTAGCCTTTACGGAATCCCACCTGGTCCTTTGGTTGACAGAAGTCTAAGGTGTTCCTGATTCTATTTGCGATTACCTTAGTAAATACTTTGTAGGCAACGGGCAGTAAGCTGATCGGTCTATAATTCTTCAAGTCTTTGGCGTCCGCTTTCTTATGGATTAGGATAATGTTAGCGTTCTTCCAAGATTCCGGTACGCTCGAGGTTATAAGGCATTGCGTATACAGGGTGGCCAGTTTCTCTAGAACAATCTGACTACCATCCTTCAACAAATCTGCTGTTACCTGATCCTCCCCAGCTGCCTTGCCCCTCTGCATAGCTCCTAAGGTTTTCTTTACTTCTTTTGGCGTTACCTGCGGGATTTCGAATTCCTCTAGGCTATTCTCTCTTCCACGATCGTCATGGGTGCCACTGGTACTATATAAATCTCTGTAGAACTCCTCAGCCACTTGAACTATCTCATCCATATTAGTAACAATATTGCCGGCTTTGTCTCTCAACGCACACATCTGATTCTTGCCTATTCCTAGTTTCTTCTTCACTGTTTTTAGGCTTCCTCCGTTCCTGAGAGCCTGTTCAATTCTATCCATATTATAGTTACTGATGTCCGCTGTCTTACGCTTGTTGATTAACTTAGAAAGTTCTGCCAGTTCTATTCTAGCTGTAGGGTTAGAGGCTTTCATACATTGGCGTTTCTTGATCAGATCTTTTGTCTCCTGCGATAGCTTACTGGTTTCCTGTCTAACGGCGTTACCACCGACTTCTATTGCGCACTCCTTAATGATGCCCATGAGATTGTCGTTCATTGCTTCAACGCTAAGGTCGTCTTCCTGAGTTAAAGCCGAATACTTGTTCTGTAGCTTGATCCGGAATTCCTCTAGTTTCTCTCTTACCGCTATCAATAAACTGAGTCTAATTGAACAGAACGCATGTGTTCACTACATGAGGGCGTGCAACACAACAACTAGATGGCTATATCGACAACACGGCATCTAGATGGCTAAACCGACAACAACGGGAAGTCAATGCTAGATCTTTGTGAGCGACGTAACCTCGTTATCGGGAATACAGGGCCTAAGTGTGAAGGTCAGATCACGTGGGAATTGGGAAACCGTCAATTGACCATTCATTACTGTCTGATGACAGAAGGGATTCGTGATAAGTTGAGAGAAATTGTCATGGACGAGGAATCTAGGGTATAGCAGCATAGGGAGTAACCATAAACGCATCATTTTGAAACGGGGATATGTAGTTGCGAAAGAGAGCAAGGAGTGCAAAATTACCAGTCAAAATTTTAACTCTTAACAAATAACAAATAAAGCCACAAGAGTCGAGGAAGAACTTTTCAAATGGCCAAGTGTGGGAATATAGTTAGCTTCTAAGTGCAGTAACGATAGAAATACGGAAAGAGAAACAACATGTTCATTGGAAAGGAAAAAAAAGAAACCGAAAAGCTGGTGGAGATGCGACAAGCGATCGCCGAATGACAGAAAGAATCCCGAGTGCACAAGTCGGCAAGAAAAGCGCAGTTGCCGCAAGATAAAGTAGCCGGAAAATGGTAAATATACTGGGATAAAAAGTCTGTGGTTCAAATACTGGTGCGAGCAAAGATATAAGGTGAAAGCAAACGTTGGTTGTCAGAAATACGTGAGAAAAAAAAAGAGACCACACCTAGAATATTTTGGAATCACATAAAATTATTAGGCAGGAAGTTGACAATAATGCAACATATGCTAGACGAAGATGGAAACAAACTGGAAGGAGAAGCGGCATTAAATTACATCCGAAACATAACAGCGGAACTTATCCAAGGCAATGACGTGGTTGTACTTAAAGAAAAAAAAAACAGCATGAGAGAGAACCAGATGGAAAATGAGCTGCTGCTGACAAATTTCAACTGGAATAAAGCTGACAAAAAAGTAAGGCAGCTCTGGTGAAGGCAGTGGGAAAAACCTTAAAAGATAGAAGAATACCAGATGGTTGGTGACAAAGTAGAATGAATTTAATTTAAAAAGGTAAGGGGGCGAAAGATAGAATTCATTCGTATAGACCATTGGCCATTACATCGGTAATATACAAGTTAGCGATGCGGTCAATCAAAGTAAAGCTGCAAGGGAAGCTCACAGTAAAATTGATTATGAAGAACGAATGAGGAATATGAAAGAAAGCAAATGGGCTGGGAGAGTGTTTAGGTATCCGCACAGGAAAAACATTGATTCACAGTGGAGGAAAAGAACTAGGCAGCTTACCAGCAAGAATGCGGCCTGTAGGGTGAGCAACACAGCAACAAAGAACGTCAAGCGGAAAGTCAGAGAGGCTGAAATAATCTCATGGGTGGCGACAATGAAAAGAAACCTGGCATGAGTAAATAATTAAAAGGAAAAAACGAAATCAGGAAAGAAACAATTTATGATAGCTCAAAGGGAAGGTCATTAGTTTTCGAAGCAACATGAGGATGCCTTAGAACACGCACCTATAATGCGAGGTATAGGAACGAAAAGAAGCATGTGCTTGCTGCGGTAAAGCTAGGAAACGATGGAGCATGTTTTATTAGAATGTGAAGCTGCCCAGCGGTCGATTTAGGCACCACTGAACTCCTTGAAGCCCTTGGGTTCAGCGAGAGCAGGGGGAAAGTAAACATGTCCATAATAAAGACTAGTAAGAGGCGATTGGAAGACTGGTTGAAGAAAAGTAGGGAAAAGACAAAAGACGAAGACGTACAAAAACAAAGTTCACAATAGGGGCTCAGAAATTTTGGTTGTGAGAATTTACCGTGGGCTTTTTTTTTCTTTAAACTTAGGTAGGACATCAGGCAATATAATAACAAGAGCTTGGTGGCGCAACCCACCACCCTGTTCCAAATGGGAGGCTCATAACATCCATCCATATCCGTCCGTCCGTCCGTCCGTCCGTCCGTCCGTCCGTCCGTCCGTCCGTCCGTCCGTCCATCCATCCATCCATCCATCCATCCATCCATCCATCCATCCATCCATCCATCCATCCATCCATCCATCCATCCATCCATCCATCCATCCATCCATCCATCCATCCATCCATCCATCCATCCGTTTATCCACACACGCGTGTAAGGATACAGATCTACCAGAAGGGCAAAAACACTAGCTTGGTGGAATATTCTACTTGCGGGTTCCAAAGTATGTTGATCTCATCATGATCAATACGAGCCAAAAAACGACTGGCAAGTGCTGCCTGCACTTGATATATGGGCAACATTCCACGCATGCGATTACAAATGTTCGAATAAAACTAAGTGTCTCAGTCTCACGGACTGCGGTTGCACAGTCTAAATTTATAAGGTCAATGTCTTCACCTTCTCAAAGCTACTATCACTGACTGGGCTCTTATTGATTGGAGCGCAAGTGAAACTCCTACGCCTTATAGAAGCAGAAAAAAACAGGCACTGTGGTTTAAGAAGCAAATACAAACACCTGCGCGGCGACATATTCTAATGGTCTGGAAAGAAAAATCGGGTATGGGTGGCACTGGAGACTCGCTCTGGAAAAATAAGAAGTTACTCTACCGACTGCAGTTCGCAACAAAAGAAAAGCCTCGGCGTATACCGTGGTTTCAAAATACCGCTCAATGTTTGCGAAGAAGGCGACGGCAACCTCGGTGATGCTGTCGGAACGGTTCAATCGACCTGAGGGTAGGCAGGCCCCCTACATCGTCCTCGCATAGGATCCTTGTGTTTCTTAATTAATTATTAATTAATGACTACTATGAACGCGGGAGCAGTGGCATGAGCGCGTTCGCGCGGTACCGCCAAGCGGCGCCAGCGAGCCAGCTGTGGATGAAGACAAACGACGCTGGAGCCGATGCTGATGACGATAGTTATTTCTACACGCGGGCACGATAGTTGGGAAAGTAGACCTTCACAGCTTCGCTGTAAAATATGGAACGAAACAAATGTTACACTTTAAATAATTGGGCTTGTTGCGCAAAATTGTTTAAAGATTATAACGCTGCGAAAATATATTTAAAAAACAGAACCACATGGTAGCATGTTCCAGAGTATTCTCTTATCAGCATCATCAAAATAACGATCAAAAGCAAACTTATGTAGAGAACATCTTCCCTACTTCGAGCAGCTGGATTTATATAACCGTGTATAACGCGGGGGCTTGCAGTGCTTGTATAAAGAAACGAATGGCAGTAAGTGAATTTCAAGCGTGTACGTTCAGTGTATCGGGATTAGCGTTGATGATATAAATGCCATTAAGAAAAGAACTCGTGCTTTAAAGTGTTCACTGGCGCTAACGGGCCGTGAACCATGTATGTGGTGCACAGCGAAAGGTAGTAACTACATTGAGCGTGTTTCCGACGTATTTTGGGTGTCGAAGCGTCCACTCCACACCATAAAATTCGACTCTGTGGTCATTGACAAAACGCATTCGACGTTTCATTTTGTGCGAAAACTGCGTGGAGCTCAATTCAGTCACGTTTACAATGCGTACGTCGTGCGGACGTGCAACAGACGCCGCAGCTCAAACACCCCTGACAGGGCCATAAATGAGAAATATGAAGCGTCCGAGACGCCCTCCCTCGGTCGGTTTCACTTCGATGCTGTGTAATCAAATGTACACCGGAGTTTTAAAAAATCGCATCTCTCCAAAACAAGTAGCTTGCACTTATAGTTTGATTTATATATGCAAAAGACCCAGTTGGAGAACATTTCAGGCAATTATCAGCTGCGTCGCAATAAACCTGCACTGACAGCTTGTTTACATAAAATGGTGACCAACGGGTGGCCCATTGAAAAACATCGTGGCTGAAATTTGCCGAAAGTGTTCCCGAATGATTCTTTTGCATCTATCAATTAACTTCAAAGCCACGACTGCGTTGTATTCTTTCTTTTTTTTTTCTTTTTTGACTGATAAGCTCTTTCAAGCTCCGTTGTCCGCTCAGTTACCGCCGAGCAGACACCCATTCCGAAAAAAGGGCCTCTTGCGCCTGACATCCCCTTTTTAAGGGGTGCGCGCGTTCCATGCAGTCGGCATCCTAGTGGCGCAGTCAGCCCGTTCAGCACCGAGCATGCAAAGGTATACGCGCTCGAGAATGTTGTGTTTACGCCACTGCCATCGTTGCCCCGGTGAGGAGCCGTTTAGCCGAGAACGTATTTTAAAAGCAACCACTGCGAGGAATCACAGAGACGCGCGTGCAGTTCTCATCAGCGGCGCGCGTGCCTCTCTTGCTTTGCGCTGCGCGCTTTGGCAAACACACGCGGCGGGGGCAGAGCTGTTTTCGTCTCCGCACGTGCCGTTTCACGGCGGGCTGCGGCGCGCACTGCGAGAGCAGTGCGGCGGGGTCGGCGAACGGCGAAGAAAAGGCCGGCGCTTTCATTCGGCGCGGCGTCGTGCCTGACTTTGGCCGAAGGGGCAGAGGTGGGCGGGGGGCTGGTGTGCCCGTGCCTCGCGGTTTGCCGGGATCGCGCCGACCGGCGTGCCCGCGCCTCGCTTGGTTGGCGCCGCCGTTCAATCAGGTAAATGTGGCGCTGCGAGCCAAGGCGCGCGCAGCCGCCGACCCTTTGGCGACGCGAGTTTGCCTGCACCCCTCCGCGACGTGGGATTGACGTCGGCTGCAGTAAACGATGGTCCGGTCGGCGGTACACTAATCTGTTACCGTCGCGGGCAGAACCCGGCGCCCAGGCTACTAAGACGACGTGGCAAGCACCGTTGGGCGCGCCGTGTGTGTGTGTGTGCCTGTTGGCACTCCGCCACACCACACACCGAATATCCTGCTCGTGATATACCTGAGCAATAAGAAAGTCACACGTTCGTGTGACTCAACAGTATGTTCGGCCATGATACAAACGATGTTGGCAGTGAAGCAACTAGAGTCACTGATGAGGGAGCATTAGCGAAGACTGGGGTGCTGGTCATAAGAGCGCAGAAAGGACTGTTAGCTCACAGGACACCAGCAAAAAAAGAAAAGCCAAGCGCATGTGGCAAGAGGTTACTGGCGCGGTCCAGGTGTCTACTTTTGATGGACACTGACTGTGGGTTTTATTTTCTAATTTTTGTACTTAGAGCTCCGCACTATTATGGCTGCTGATTACCACCGTTGTTGTATTTACTGATTAGTATTGCTGCTCATACTGCTATTAATAACTACTGATACTACTGCCGATGCAACTACTACTGCGACTTCTATAAGCGTATACGGCCAAATTAGGAGTCGCGTCTTTTCGCGCTGTTACGCGATTGGGAACGAATCAGTGGACCAGCGGTAGCGCGATTGGTGCATCGAACAGTATCGCTTAATCGGAGCAATAGCTGACGCTGACTGTCCGCCGGCTGCACCCCGAATTCATCGACTGTTTTTCGTGCTGACTTATTTGATATTCTGTTATATTTCTAGATGAAGCATGCGTCGCTTAACATTACCAATGTGCGCTGAGTGTAAGGCTCCTGAGCACTTGCAACATATATATATATATATATATATATATGTTGCAAGTGCTCAGGAGCCTTATACTCAGCGCACATTGGTAATGGTAAACATATATATATATATATATATATATATATATATATATATATATATATATATATATATATATATATATATATATATATATATATATTGCAGCTACTTGCTACTTGTCAGGGGGTCTTTGAATGCGGCACCTCCTCAGCCCGTGGCAAAGCATTACCTCCGTGTTGCATGCTACGGTAGCGCTTCTGGTGTTTCTAAGGTCCACAGGCCTGACCGAAGCTTTGTCAATAGCTTTATTCCGGATGGATGGGACTATATGGTGTTGGTATATTTAAGTGTTCATATAATCCCCGTGTATACCATAATTATCACCGAGCTCCTGGAATAGCATGCCAGGCATTCAGCCAGGCTAAAACCTCCAGCTTATCGATAAAACTTCTATTTTTGTATGTACCTAGCAGTAAACTTGGCCTGATATGCTTTCTGCTCTAAACGAAACAATTGTTCCTGACTTTCATATATTACAACCCCTTCTTCCTTTCTATTTAATATCCACAATGTCCTTATAGTACATGATTAAAGAAATAAATCCAAAAATGCGTCCGTTCGCCACCATCTTCCATAATGTATGTTATGAAACTTTAATACATACAGAATCGCGCCACAAGGCTCATTAATTCGTCATGCCCGTATGATATCGGCGTGACATCAGTAAAAGCATAATCGGGCTTAGACTGCCTTTTATTCTATCGCCGCCGTATCGCGAGCTTAGCATTACCTCACAAGTTACATACACCAATACTCTTTGTCCCGGGCCTCGTGCATTCTGCCAATGTCACGCATATCGCTGCGCACAGTCCATCCACTAAATGTTGCTCGCTCAAGTGCACGTATGGTCCTCCTTCTCGTCGTCATTTTTTCCTCGCACAGCGGCAGACTGGAACGACCTTCCCTATCACGTCGCTGACGTCACCACTTCATCTGCCTTCATAGATGAAATAACAAACGTTTTGTAAATAACATCGTGGGCAACATTTAAACGAATTTCTTCTGTTCTGCCCGCTTAAGTAAAAACCCGCAATATGCTTTTAAACAAATAAAAAGAAATGCACTGAGACTGCGCTTAACGGAAGAGGCATCGCGTAATGAGCTTACCGTGTGAGGCCTACAACTTTAATATCCGTAGAGTGGCTCGGTACGCTTCGGCAAGGACGTTCTCGGCGCAATTCTTTCTCGAGGAGCGCGCAAGGACGCCGGGGTCATCGAACGACGGGGGCTGTCAGCTCGATGCGGCCGCACACACACGCAGGTCCTCTCGGCCTGCTTTCGAAGCGAGACCCCGCTGAGCGTGCGTTTGTTCCGGTTTAATTCACTCGTGCGCGGCCATCCACGGGGGGCATCGATGGCCGCGCAGAGATGCTTTAATCGATCGAGCGGCGGGGGCCAACACGCGCCACACTGAGCCTCTCGCACGCCACGAAGGCTGCACAAGGAGGGCAAGGGGCGCAGTCTTAGATCCAGGCGCCGTGATTCGATCGGCGCGTAACTCTCGGCGCCCAACACAGTGACGCGCTTGCCGTCGCCGCTGTCGAGTTGTGGGCGAGGCGGCTACGCTGGCTGACGGGGCAGCGGGCTTCACAGTGTGCGTCCGTGCGCGATCGGCCCCTCATCGTTTTCCGATAAGAGCTCGGCGCCTTTCCTCGACTCCCCAGCTTTGCCCTAAAAGGGGAGTCTGCTGGTGTTGCAGTGAAAGAGACGGAAGACAAAATGGGGCTGCGTGCAATGGTAACTGTGAATGTTTAATGGCCGGCTTGCCCAGTCTTTGGCAAGCCGGCCAAGACAAAACAAAATGAGAGGCATTATGGATGCCGTTCTTCCTCTAGCCAGCACCGATCATAGCACACGCGCGACGCCAAACCCACCGCGTAGTCACTAGCGGGGACGTTCGATGCCAACACGGGGAAACAAAGCAAGTACTGTATAAGCGCAGTCGTTGTGCGGTCGAGCTGCGTTTAACACAGTGCTCGATCTTTCTTGCTGTAGATGATGCCGTGCATATCGTGTAAGTATAAGACAGGAGCCCTCTGTCGGTTGATGGTCTCAGTCGTGGGTGTAGCGCCAGAAGTCCGAACGGGGCGTGCGGCCTTCGGTTACTATTACGAGCGTCAATGGCAGCGCCGCGAATGTCGAGAAACGAGGCTCGCACAGCTCACGCTCGCTTACGTCGCGCGCGCACGCGCACTCGGCCGTTTGCGGGCCGGCCGGGAAAATAACGTCCACTTTGAAGATGATTGATGACGCTTGCCTTGCGTGCCTCCTGGTAGGGGGGCAGTGTTGGAGATGGCGCGCACACGCTGAAACGCATTTTTGTTCGGATAGAAGCCACGCGTCTTAGATTTGTAAGGAGCGAGCGCCCGGAGAAGCATATCCCGTGTACTCGTTGTCACGACTTTCGTTGTTTCGTTGTACGCGCTATGTGGTGCTCGTACGCCTTCCAAAGATGGGCCGAATGTTGCGTGTTTAAAGCGGAACCGGGGTTCTCTCTGCGGCCGTACGAAACACGAGAAAACGTGCAGTTTATACGACTATACATTACAGTGGGCTCATGCAGATGTTATTTTTTGTTACAGACGACTTCTTTGCCTCTCACTTAGCGTTCAGTTACGTAAGGAAACAAAGTGAGTTATATCATTATTAGCACAGAGCTTCATTTTTAACCAGCGCTTTGGGCAGGTTTGTTCATCACCATCACGCTGTATATAGAACGACAATAAGTCAGTTGCAAAATATAACAACCCACAGGCATAGAGCTTGCTACTCCAGATTCACTAAATGGTGCGGGATGAAGAGAATGATGGAGAACAAACACACATATTGACACGTGTACTTGTCTTTATCGGGCGACAAGTAGTGTCGCCTAACAAATGTTATCGCACAGCGCGGGACGCGCCTGCATGTGTCCGAAGTTTCTGGAAAGTTATCAATGCTTCTATCCGCTGTCTGTTGTCGCCGAACGTTGTGTTATCTGATTTCATCGCTTGACACGAATGGTGTAGAACATTTTAGAAGGCATGCGGGTCCCAACGTTTAATCTGGAACATTCGATGATTGCGGTATAAAAGCCGACGCGCTTGACCCGCTGATCAGATTTTCGACGATCGCCGAGCGTGTTCGCCGCTATCGTTGCGCTATAAGTGTAGCCTGTTTTGTGGGCACAGGTTCGCCCAATAAAAGTTAGTTTTGTCGTTCACAGTACTGCTACTGTGTTATTCAACGTCACGACCACGTGACATCTGGTGGAGGTGCTTGTGCGTTCATGTACCGAACGCCCCCGCAAAGCCGCGATCCAAGCCCGAAGCCCGAGGACAAAACCAACGTCGCCCAAGACCAGCGAGCTAGCCGCCGGCTGCAAGGACTGCCCCCAGAGCACGGACTCCTACCTGAGACGTGCAGGAAGATCACCACCAAGTCCACCCCAATGGCAGCCCCAGCATCCCCCGTCGTGCTGCAGCAGCCCAGGGAGCCTCCGACGTTCCGCGGTTCAACGTTCGAGGACGCAGAAAGCTGGCTTGAGACATACGAGAGGGTCGCTGCTTTTAACAACTGGAACAGCGAAGACAAACTGCGACATGTCTTCTTCGCATTGGAAGACGCTGCCAGGACGTGGTCCGAGAACCGAGAAGCCACCTTGACTACCTGGGAGCTGTTCCGAAGCGGCTTCCTGAAGACATTCACAAGCGTCGTACGCCGAGAACGAGCCCAAGCACTACTGGAAACCCGAGTGCAGCTGCCCAACGAGACCAGCGCGATTTTTACAGAAGAAATGAGCCGCCTATTCCGCCACGCCGACCCGGAAATGTCCGAGGAAAAGAAAGTCCGGCTACTAATGCGTGGTGTTAGGGAGGAACTTTTCGCCGGTATGGTACGAAACCCACCGAAGACTGTCGACGAGTTTCTTCGCGAGGCCACTAGCATCGAGAAGACACTCGAGATGCGAAACAGGCAATTCGACCGCCGCACCAACGCTACAAATTATGCTGGAGTTCAATCACTGGCCTCCGAAGACCTACGCGAGGCTATCAGGGCAGTCGTACGAGAGGAGCTTCAGAAGATCTTCCCGTCGTCGCAGCCTCAAGTGGCCTCGATCGCTGACATCGTCAAAGATGAGGTTCAGCGGTCGCTTGGAGTCCCGGAGGTGCAACCTCAATTACCGCAACCCCAACCCGAAGCGATGACCTACGCCGCCGTCGTACGCCGTCAAGGCCCTCCTCAGCGACCGCGCCAGGGCCCTGTAACGCCGCAATTTCGTCGTCCGCCGCCGCCAGCACGACCACCCGTCGCCCAGCGCACCTACGCGAGGAAGACGGACATTTGGCGTGCTCCTGACCACCGCCCGCTCTGCTACCACTGCGGAGAAGCGGGTCACGTCTACCGACGATGTCCGTACCGGGAGATGGGACTGCGAGGTTTCGCCGTCAACGCGCCTCGTCCACAGCTTGGAGAGCGCCCACGTGACATCGCCGATTACCTCGCCGTATACTCAGTGGAGCCCTCGACGGCCATCCCGTTCGCCGTCACCAGGACGCTACCTGTCGCCGCAGCGCCGACCATACACTGGCCCAGCCCGGGGCCGGTCAGCGAGCCCATATCCGGAAAACTAAAAGCAGCAACCGATGGAGGTGCGGTTGCTGTTCGTCGAACTGACGAAGATCCTCCGCCGCCGACGAAGTCGATGAAGAAACCATCTCGACGACCTAATGACGACACGCCGCCGTCCCGACGAAGTCAGCAAGCCAAGACTACACTGACGAACGACGACTTGACGACGCGACGTTCCAACTTCAGCTCAACACGACGCAGCCGTGATCCGACGCCACGACCTAACTGCAACGCCAGACAAAGAACCACCGACCTCGACGTGCTTCTCGACGGCCACGCAGTCACTGCCTTAGTCGGCACAGGGGCTGATTACTCAGTCATGAGTGGACACGTCGCCGCCCAGTTGAAGAAAGTTAAGACTACGTGGGAAGGCCCTCAAATTCGAACCGCTGGAGGACACCTCATCACGCCGTCTGGAGTCTGCACGGCAAGAATTACCGTTCATGACCGGACTTACCCTGCCACCTTCGTTATCCTCCAACAGTGTTCACGAGACGTCATTCTCGGTATGGACTTCCTGAACCAACACGGCGCAGTCATCCACCTGAAGTCGAAGTCAATAACGCTGTCGGAAGATAAAGCGATACCGCCGGAGAGCCCTCGTAGTCACCACGCCTTGAGTGTGCTCGAAGACCAAGTGAGCATCCCGCCCCGCTCCAGCATTGTTATTTCGGTCGGCACCGAAATACCCGCTGACGTAGAAGGTGTCATCGAAGGCGACCAACGTCTCCTGCTAGACCGTGAAATTTGCGTCGCAAGAGGGATCGCTCGACTGCATGGAGGGAAAACTGAAGTGTTGCTGACAAACTTCAGCCAGGAGTTCAAGCACATCAACAAGGGCACGACGATCGCGTACATCGAGGAAATTGTGGAAACCGGTAATGCGTTTGTCCTCTCGGATTCCGCCGCATCTACCCCGACGACCATGGTTCCCGAACCAGACTACGACATTAATCCAAGTCTCCCAGTGATTAAGCAACAGCAGCTCAGAAGTCTGCTCCGACGATACAAAGGCTGCTTTTCGACGACATCGAGGATTCGACAAACCCCAGTCGCCAAGCATCGCATAATCACCGAGGAGTACGCTCGACCACTCCGCCAAAGCCCTTATACCGAGTTTCGCTGCGAGAACGCGAAGCTATAAGAGAACAAGTCGACGAAATGCTGCGCGACGACATCATCCAGCCGTCGAAAAGCCCGTGGGCATCCCCTGTTGTCCTGGTGAAGAAAAAGGACGGAACCCTACGTTTCTGCGTCGATTATCGTCGTCTGAACAAGATCACGAAGAAGGACGTATACCCTCTTCCACGGATAGACGACGCATTGGATCGGCTCTGCAACGCTAAGTACTTCTCGTCGATGGATCTCAAGTCTGGCTACTGGCAAATAGAAGTCGACGAGAGAGATCGCGAAAAGACCGCCTTCATCACGCCAGACGGCCTCTACGAGTTCAAGGTCATGCCATTCGGACTCTGCTCGGCACCTGCAACTTTCCAGCGCGTCATGGACACGGTGTTAGCAGGATTGAAGTAACAGACCTGCCTTGTTTACTTGGATGACGTCGTCATCTTCGCCGAAAATTTCGACGATCACCTTAGGCGGCTTACGACAGTACTAGAGGCCATCAAGTCATCAGGGCTCACTCTGAAGCCAGAAAAATGCCGCTTCGCTTACGACGAGCTTCTGTTCCTAGGCCACGTCATCAGTAAATCCGGAGTACGCCCCGACCCCCAGAAAACAGCTGCCATCGCAAAGTTCCCTCAGCTCACCGACAAGAAGGCAGTCCGTAGATTCCTTGGCATGTGTGCCTACTACAGGCGCTTTGTCAAGGACTTTTCACGCATCGCCGAGCCGTTGACACGTCTAACTAAATGTGATGTTGAGTTCAAGTGGGAAACGCCGCAGGCCGACGCATTTGAAGAACTCAAACGACGCATGCAGTCGCCGCCTGTACTTGCGCACTTCGACGAGTACGCCGATACAGAAATCCATACTGACGCCAGTAGCCTAGGCCTCGGTGCCGTTCTAGTCCAGAGGAGAAACGGAGTCGAACAGGTGATAGCTTACGCTAGCCGGTCGCTGTCAAAAGCGGAAGGCAACTATTCTACGACCGAAAAGGAATGCCTCGCCATCGTTTGGGCTACAGCTAAATTTCGCCCTTATCTATATGGCAGGCCATTTAAAGTCGTCAGTGACCATCACGCGTTGTGTTGGCTAGCTAGTATAAAGGATCCTTCAGGACGACTGGCGCGGTGGAGCCTCAGACTACAAGAATACGACATCACTGTAACCTACAAGTCCGGACGAAAACACTCCGATGCCGATTGCCTATCACGCGCCCCCATTGACCCGCCGCCGCAAGATGACGAAGACGACGACGCCTTCCTTGGCATGATAAGCGCGGAAGACTTCGCTGAACAGCAACGGGCAGACCCGGAGCTAAAAGGCCTGGTGGAATATTTGGAAGGGCACACCGACGATGTCCCCAGGGCATTTAAGCGCGGATTATCTTCCTTCACGCTTCAAAACAATCTCCTCGTGAAGAAGAACTTTTCACCAGTCCGCGCCAACTACCTTCTTGTTGTCCCGTCAGGACTTCGTCCAGAAGTATTGCACGCCCTACATGACGATCCGACCGCTGGACACCTCGGTTTTTCCCGGACACTATCGAGGATACAAGAAAAGTATTATTGGCCGCGCCTGACCGTCGACGTCGCCCGTTATGTCAGAACATGCCGAGACTGTCAGCGACGCAAGACACCGCCAACAAGGCCAGCCGGATTACTACAGCCAATCGAGCCTCCTTGCCGACCATTCCAGCAGATCGGGATGGACTTGCTGGGACCCTTTCCGACGTCAACAACCGGAAATAAGTGGATCGTCGTGGCGACAGACTACCTTACCCGCTTCGCTGAAATTAAAGCACTGCCGAAAGGTAGCGCAGCCGAAGTGGCAAAATTCTTTGTCGAAAACATCCTGCTTCGACACGGCGCCCCAGAAGTCCTCATCACCGACAGAGGAACGGCCTTTACAGCAGAGCTCACCCAAGCCATTCTGAAATACAGTCAGACAAGGCACAGGAGGACCACGGCCTACCACCCGCAGACGAATGGTCTTACGGAGCGGCTCAATAAGACCCTCGCCGACATGCTAGCGATGTACGTCGACGTCGAACACAAGACCTGGGATGCCGTCCTGCCGTACGTAACATTCGCTTACAACACGGCGGTGCAAGGAACAACACAGATCACGCCGTTTAAGCTGGTTTACGGCAGGAACCCGACGATGACGCTCGACGCCATGCTGCCCCACGTCACTGACGAAGAGAATGTTGACGTCGCTAGCTATCTCCAGCGCGCCGAAGAAGCCCGACAGCTCGCCCGCCTACGGATCAAGAACCAACAGAGGACCGACAGCCGACACTACAACCTCCGACGACGCTTTGTTGAGTACCAGCCCGGCGACCGTGTTTGGGTTTGGACACCGATACGCCGACGAGGACTCAGTGAGAAACTACTCCGACGCTATTTCGGACCCTACAAGGTCATCCGACGTATTGGCGCTCTGGACTATGAGGTAGTGCCAGACGGCATTTCGCCTTCACAGCGACGTCGCGCACGACCTGAAGTGGTCCACGTGGTGCGTCTTAAACCATTTTACGGACGCTAACGAACTTTCCTTATTGTGTTTTTTTTTCTTTGCTATGAGTGCTTACTTATTACTTTCGTTTGTTTGCAGCATCGGGTCGATGCTATTTAAGAGGGGGGTATTGACACGTGTACTTGTCTTTATCGGGCGACAAGTAGTGTCGCCTAACAAATGTTATCGCACAGCGCGGGACGCGCCTGCATGTGTCCGAAGTTTCTGGAAAGTTATCAATGCTTCTATCCGCTGTCTGTTGTCGCCGAACGTTGTGTTATCTGATTTCATCGCTTGACACGAATGGTGTAGAACATTTTAGAAGGCATGCGGGTCCCAACGTTTAATCTGGAACATTCGATGATTGCGGTATAAAAGCCGACGCGCTTGACCCGCTGATCAGATTTTCGACGATCGCCGAGCGTGTTCGCCGCTATCGTTGCGCTATAAGTGTAGCCTGTTTTGTGGGCACAGGTTCGCCCAATAAAAGTTAGTTTTGTCGTTCACAGTACTGCTACTGTGTTATTCAACGTCACGACCACGTGACAATAAGCAACATAACACATGAGCTCAGTCTAGTTTGAAAGCTCTCACTAAGCACTTTATCTGACGGCAACATTACAGGAAATGCATTTCTATAACATGCTACCAATTAGTAGAGCTTCTCTGATCAAGAACTCATAATTTGTAGCACCTGGCCGCTTATTATCAACGTTCTCAAACATTGCCTCCCTGCTCACATGGTGTAATTACCGACAGTGGTCCCTTATAGTTACAATAACTGATAATGACAACTCCGATGTTCGTGCCATATGTGCCATCGCAATGATAGGGTCAAGCTCAGGCCAGTGAGACTTCTGCCGGATGACCGTGCTTCGTCTTTTCTTTTTCAAATTTAGCGGGCTCATTTTCTAAACGGTAAAACAAGCCTGAGCCCCGAAAAAAACATCACTCTGCGAATAATTGAAACTGATATTTTCTTATGTGAGTCTAAAATACCGTATTGGCATATCTGCCGTAAATGCAACCACAGAAAATAGTTAATGAATCGTTAAAAAAAACGACCCTCGTTTCACGGTGTTAACCCGTATTTTGCGTGAGCGTCCTTTCTCTCATTTCTACCATTATTATTTACCTATTTCTTATTGTTTACATAATTGCATATCTTATTGTTTGTCTAATTATTTATCTATTATCTAGCCGGACTTCAAGACAAAACAATTATGTACATTATTTAATTACAGCTTTATTTCACATCTCATTCACTAGGACCCCTTGCTGTTGTTTCTTCTTCGACTTCTTCCTTATACAACCCACACACCTCCACCTTCTCTTCTTCTTCCTCTTCATCCAATCCGGAATATTCTCCGTCTGTCGGCACCGTTTCTCCTTCATCAAACCCACTACCCACCCTCCTGGCAACCAGAACACCTCCTCCACTTCTTCAAGTTTGGCCAAGCCGCTACCACTATACTGTGCGAGTTGCTACCTGAGCTACCTGTGCTACTTGTGCAAGTTGGCCCCGCGCCAGATGTGCCGATGACGTCATCAGCAGCGCCACCAGTTTCTTCTCATCTAGGTCATTCATCATCTACCATGACAGATGCGTCCTTGACCTCATTCTTCGCGTTGTACCAACTTGTATGGTCAAGCTCCATACACCCGCTTCGCGAATATTAAAAGTAGGGGTATATGCGCTCACACGTAATGCTAATTAAGGAGAACAAAAAAATGCCATGAGCTTCTTTAGCTTGGGAATAATTTTATAAGCATAGAAGACTTCGCTTATTTATTTATCTTATCTTAGTACATGATGGCTTGGACATCCTGTGTATATATATATATATATATATATATATATATATATGAGTGCATGTGCGTGTGTACGCGCACGCACATCAGTGTTTGCCTACGTGATTGCAGTGCATAGCCTCAGCGCATGTTGTGCCGTTGTTGCGAGATTGCCGCATGTATTAGAAACCGCAGAAGCACCAATTCGCACCCGCTGCGCGGCAGCGTCGCTATCCGAAAGGATAGCACAACCGAGGTAGCGCGAGTGCGCGGTCTGAAAATTGAAAGCAAATATTTGCTCAGACTCCATCTCCCCGCTTTTCATCTTATCCCACTTTTCAGACAACTTTAGTCATGTGTGTTATGATTGTATTATCAGATACAAGCCTGCGATTCGCATACGGTGTGCGTGCGCTCCTCTTTCGCAAGCATGTGCATAAACGCGGACATCAGGTCTCGGCGTTCATCCGGGCGGTTATGATCCGGGCGGTTAAGATCGATTATGAGCATAAGTTTGCAAAAGATTTCTTATTATCGCTTTGGCACATCAGAGCAAAGGAAATTCGCATGTTATTCGCAACTTCTGTTTTTTTCGTTGTTGCTGCCGTCGTCCTTTTTTGGTGTCGTCATGGTCGTCGTCGTGGTGAACTGCTGGCGGCGCTGCTACTGCTGTTGCTGCGGGCAGAAGCGGGATTAGCCTTGTAGACTTGGCTGGTGGGTGCATCGTTTGTTGTTGACATTGTTTTTGTTTATGTGTTGTTACAATTACCTGCTCTCGTATTAGTTATTGCTTTTCACGACTTATTGCAATCACTGTAGAGTATTGTAACAAAGAAAGAGTTTCGAACGACCGCGTCCGAACAACGGCAGCAGCCGGAGACACTGCAGCAGAACCTTGCGAAGAGAAGCGGGGATGGCTGGGCCACCTAATGAGGAGCGACGAGGCTCATGTGAGCCACAGGCAACCACTATTGACTCCAATGGGAAAAAGACACAAGTTCGACCTATGGACCTATAGGGATGGGCATGCACACAGGATGAAGAAAGATTCAAAGGCCAACATCCTGATGGAAGCGGGGGTGACTGATGAAAGGGAACAGAACAAAGTCAATGAAATAGCGGCCCCCTTAAAGGAATGCCGCAAAGCTGATAGACGGCGACTATGGCGGACGTAGCTTTAAGAGGGGCGAGCCGTCGAAAAATTTGTTGCAGTCTTATTTCGCTGTGCAGGCTCACGCTGAATATTATCGTGCGTCTCTACGTTGCAGCTGCTCCCGCCTTTGTTACAAGTGTACTTAGCTAAGTCGTACTCTGGTATCGCGCAATTGCAACCAATCCAGGCCATTGTGCTGGGACGGAGGCACAGCCACGCAGTCCCGCGGCACATATCAGTGGAAGAAACACCGCATCGATCCCTCTCCTTCATGGTAACAAGTTGGGCGGAAACAATTTGTTGTTCTCGGTCTAAGGGTTTGAGATCATGGCAGGGGATAAGACGCCATTAGGGGGCCCACGTATCTCTGCGCGCTCTTGCTCATTCGTGTCATTTAGGTTCTTCTGCTGCTTTATACTCCTGGCGACACAAAGAGTCGGGTTAAGTTTCCACAACTCCGGAATCGGCTTCTTTCCCAGAACGAGGAAAACAAGCGGGACATCTGCCAAGCTTAATAGGCGCACCTGAGCCCGCCCTCTGCACCGTGCAGGATGTCAATACTCTTTCTAAAGGCAACGAGCACTGCTGCAACAAACAAAAGGGAAGAGGAAGAAAATGGACAGTTCTAGTACCAGACAGTATGAAGGATAGGAGATGTCAAGTAATAATGAAAGTTGTTTTAGCTCATTTTTTTTTTTATTGCCACCGCTGCAGGTCAACGGTACGTGGGCTTCACCGGAGTCCAAACGTTGAGATATAGCCAATTTGTCGAGAAAGAACCGCTCCTTCTCCCTCTCATTTTCCTTCCACGCTTCACTGCACTTACGAAAACTCCCAAAGGCATCAATAACAATGACGAGCGGGGACGTTCCGATTCGTTGGCGGGACATACTTCGAATTGTTCAAGCGCATAGACAACGAGGGCAAGAAAAGAGACACATACAATAAAGCGAATACGTGCTCACCCACCGATGGCTTCACTTTCTTCGCCAAGAAAAAAACGATCTTTTTTTTTAATGTGATATAGTGGTGCACACGAAACCGTTGCTTTGTCATCAGTGTGATGTGCTTGGTTATGAATATATGCTCCTGTTTACAATAAAGCGCTTGTTGAAGTTATCGATAGTGTTGTGTCTATCTTTTTGTCCGCACTGTCTATGTGCTTAATCAATCAAATATCCTATCGATGACAAGACCACTGTCTCCTTTCTATTCCCTCTTCCTCCACTCAGTGTAGAGTAGCACTGAGTGTCACATAGCAGACAGAGGCTGAGGAAGGGCGAAACAAGGCAGCGCATCATATTGTACCCTCCTTCTTCGTCCGCTCTTTCTGCTGTTCCCCTCAGTATGCATTAATAACATGCACATTCCTATATTCTTGAGGGTGGCAAACCAGAAGCTTCTCTTTTTGTGTACTTCCGTGTGTTTCTTATCCCCGGAAAGGCGTTGGTTCCGGGTTCGAGTCCCGGACCAGGACGAATTTTTCTTCACCTGCGAGGCTTTCTTCTTGAGAAACCCCTATGCCCAACTTTTCCCTTTCGTGTACTTTCCTCCACCTCGCGGGCTTCCGCAGAACTTATTTGCCATATTCAGTGTCCCAGTGCCTCGATTTGTCGTCTAATTCGCCCTCGCTCTGTGATAGGCTAGCCTCCTGATTATCTCAGATGTTAGAGCGACCACCCCGGAGTGGCGTTGGTCCCGGGTTCGAGTCCCGGACCAGCACGAATATTTCTTCAACTGCGAGGCATTCTTCCTCAGAAACGCGTATGGGTTTTCTTTGTAACTACGTGGTGCAATTAACGTCGATGCCAACTTTTCCCTTTCAAACACACAAAGACGTTGCTGAAACACGTCCCGTGTTTCAGCGACGTCCTTGTCTGGTTTTTTCTTTCCTTTTTTTTATTGTCCGGTGTTTCAGTTCAGCTGTTCAAACTCGTTTAGCTACGAACCAGCTAGCTCAGTGGAATACTATGCAGTTGAATACATCTTGACCGCTGGCTAAGGTAGTCTCGACAGGAATTCACGCACAAAAAATTATTTGCAACCTAAAGTTTCATCAGCAGTAATCGGGGATTAGGATCACAAAAGTGTGTCGTTGTTTCGGCGAAAAGCGCCAACCATGCACAGTCCCTCAGATGCGAGGCGTTGGTTTACGAGTATCGAGGGATTGGATGAAGCATATTTAACCATTTGCGCAGGCAATTCAAGCGGCGCTGGATCCTATGACGCGTGCGCAGTGCGACCATCAGGTTACCAATTGTTCTCGTACGCCTGTATCGCTTGTGTGCGTGTTGTCAAAGTGCATTTGACTTCTCTAGTTCCATGACGAGATGTCAACTTTTGCCTTTTGCTTCTATCCCGAGCGCTTGCACATACTTTGAGAATTCATAGTATAACTTAGGTTGATTCTCAATACAGCGTCAGCTCATCGTTGCGAGGTGGGCTACTGACATTAATTGTTGTGTGGTACACAGGCACCGCCAATATTGAGCAAACGAACTGAGAATCTGTAATTCCCTAGGTTGCGCTTGCGCCTGCGCATAAGCTCATCTTCGCTCGGAGGAGCTCTGCTCTTCGCTGACCATCCTGCAGACTATGGTCTATTGCAGGTGGCTCGCCTAACTGCATTTTCTCCTGACATCAGTTAAACCCCCTTCCCATTTCCCCCCAACGCGCTCTTTTATTATTTTTTATTTCTTCCGAGAGAACTTCGAGTAACTATCTACTAGTAGCCAGCTTTCGCTGTACTTACAAGGTCGAATTGAAGAGCGCTGTGATAACAGTTGTGAATTCGGCAAGTCACTCAAGTTGTTCTTGCGTTCATCCGTCCACCCTATCACCTTCCGATTTGCGACCGTGGTTCGAGCTTTAATAAAGGCCAGCGCATTTGATTTGCAAAGGTTATATAATGGAAGGGGTGCGGGAGGGGGGCAGCAAGTTGTGAAACGTGTCCAGTGAAGCCGAACCTCTTCACGGGACAGTGGCGACATCAGTAAGACAGACCATTTCAGGCACTGTCGGCGCGCAAAGGCAGAAAGGCGGATGCGCCTGAATTTAAAGCTGAGGGTCTCACCACACCCCTTCGCTGACTTTTTCATTCGCATGTACTGTTACGCCGTTGTTTGGGAGATATCTAGGGTTGTAGAAACTCTGGAGGCCCCGTCTAATTACAGCTGTCGCCTGAAGAGCTCAGAAGCCATGACATCCGTGATTGCTCTGTCCCCACCTCCTTCGCTCACTGCAGGAGTTCGGGAAACACGTGAACGAAGACACCCTTCCCTTGTCGTGCATACGCTGCTAACGCTGGCCCCAGCCAAGCCTTGCGCAAATTCCAGTCGTCTCGTCACGGCCTGACACCTGTCACGGTCGACGCTTCCTAGAAAAGAAGGCGCGTGCATGCTTTGAAAGGCGGCCTCCGGTGACTGTCTTTCAAGTTCGTCGCCTTGCTCCTTCGGCACGTAAGTGTACATGGTAGGAGGCTCTCTGTTGTCAAGCACATGCAGAATACTCATTAAAGTTGGGCTCCATGGTCTCACAAAAAGTGCTGTCGCAGAGTATTACTGCGTCGTAATGTTATTGCATTCCCGTATCACTTTCCTCATTATCGCATTCCTTCAATACATTAAATACAGTGCGCATATTCAGGTCAATTAATCTGCAAACACCCGCCGTGGTGTCTCAGTGGCTATGGTGTTAGGCTGCTGAGCACGAGGTCGCGGGATCAAATCCCGGCCACGGCGGCCGCATCTCGATGCAGGCGAAATGCGAAAACACCCGTGTACTTAGATTTAGGTGCACGTTAAAGAAGCCCAGGTGGTCGAAATTTCCGGAGTCCCCCACTACGGCGTGCCTCATAATCAGAAAGTGGTTTTGGCACGTAAAACCCCATAATTTAATTTAATTTTATATCTGCAAATACTAAGCCGTCTTTCACAACTGATCTTTGTTGGGTCCTACACCAATCGTAGTACGGCGTTATGTCATCCGTCACAGTACGAGGGTTCTGTCACGTATCTGAGCCGCTCTTTACAGCTAGTGAAATACCGCACCGGCTTCAAAACTTCACAAGTATGCAACGTAGCGTGTACTTACAACATTAAGGTGTCCTCCATGAGAGATGAGGCCGGCCCAATATGCAAATGTTCGTCACATGTCAACGTTGTCACGTAGGCTTAGAAATTTAAGTCGCATGACATGAAAGGCGGCGTCACAAATCGCGAAGTTGGAACTGGGCTACGGGAGAGACACTGTGTCCCGTAGGACGAAGCTGCAAGAGCGATCCAGGGTGTTCTCTTGAAGTAACTTGTAAGGGTTCGGAGGTAGAGAAATATGTCCGGGTACAAAAATAGAACCGGTCGGATCACCTTTAAAGACCAGCCGCTAAAAAGAGAAAGAGATGTATGCTTTTACATGCCAGTGCCAGTGCTTTCGCATGCCAGTTTTACAACACCAGTGTCTGGTTACGATGCACGCCATATTGGGGGATTACGGAAGACGTCTGACCACTTGGAGTTATTTAACATACATGTAAATCTGAGTACACGAGCGTTGTTGCATTTTGCTCCCATCGAAGTGCGGCCGCCGCGGCCGGGTTGGAACTCACAACTTCGAGCTCAGCAGTTGCCGCGGCGTGTCGGAGCCGCCGCTGAACCAGCGATTTCATGTTCCTTTAGGGAGTGGATCCCAACTTTGCATTTCACGAGGCTTCCCTCTTGTTGCCGGTTTAAACTGGATTAAATTACTTACACTTCTTGTAAATAGCCCTCTTCTGTGTTAAGCCTTACTTTGTCCGCTGAACGTGCTGCATTACGGATATGCAGAGCGTGACTTCTGTTGTCAACATTTCATGTAGTACGTTACCTACTGATGCTCAGCTTAGCCGCAGTCTATTTGCTGCCTGTGTTTCCACGCACTTTATTTGATCTGTTAGCGGCAACACCCATAGATGACTCAAGTGCAGGCACAAAATAATGAACTCTTGCATAATTTATTCCGTCCCATAAAAAATTTAATTTCATCTAATTGCATTACAGACTGATGATTTCTCATTACGTAAGATATCGCAACAAATCCTGTGTCGTTGACCACGTCTCGAAGTGTTATGTTCTACGTTGCACTCACGGACTTGAATAAGAATAGCTCAGAATTTGTAAGCCTCATATTTATAGTGTTCATTTTATTGCGAAGATGTCCACTTAAGAATTACAATGCCTTCAGCGGTACAGGTGTTTTACACTCGATATTCGTAGTAATACTTATTCTCACTTCCAATGCATAGACTACATTTCTTGTTTCCTTCTTATTTCCGGTAATTAACCGCAGCCAAATGTTTCCCATGTATTGTTTTCTAAAATATGTAGAGAGGGTCGGCGACCTGTTCTGCGGAGGCCATGGAAGGTTCTCCCGGGCAATATCATGAGGCGGAATAAGCCACTCCTCGCAGATGACAGGCAGGACAGAAGAGTGGGTGGGTGTCGAGAGAACTAATATAGCCATTACAATTAATAAGTTAACACTTCTCAGACAGCGGCGCACAAACACAGCCACTAGGCGAACCTTTCGGTGCGTGTGTGGTGACGCCATCACTATACTAGCGCTGGCATTGTTCTTTCGTCTAGGGACGCTCTGTGGGGGCGCGCACCTGACTCGAGCTGACGTGCGCAGCTGAAACGCGCGCCCTTGGCTGTGCAGTCGTGTCACACTAGGCGTGTGCTTGCTGTGCTGTCTTTTCAGCGCCGCGAGCAGCGGTGCAACCTGGTTCACCGAATCGCACCCGGCACAAATCAGCAGCTCACTCAATCTGCGCCGGGCCTTCCTTTCAGCGGCATTCAAAACCAGCCACCTGGAACCGGGAGATCTTTTCGTGCTGGGATGACGGGAGAGGGAGCGGACGTTTTGTCCGTGCGTTTGTTGGCTCGCGCGCGCTCAACACAAAGACAAGTCGTCGCACCCACCGTCTCAGACGCTTGTGTATATACCGAGAAGAGCTTGATTGGATGCCGTGTAGAAATCGGCTGCGGAGCTTTCGAGTGAGCCAGGGAGAGTGTGCTATACCGGAACGTTGGCAGGGCTTGTGCGTAACCAAACAGTTCCGGCGATTTCGCTCGGCGACAGTTGGCGCTCTATACGGCACCACCACCACCACCGCAGGTGGGAAGAACGACGCGCCGAGCGAGTGGGCGAAGGATATAGGGGCTAGGCTCCTTCTTTTGGGAGGCGTTGAAGTGTGAAGGAGACGAGCCGAGCAGCACGACTGCTGGGAGAAGAAGCGAGTCGAAAGAGAGAGAGAGAGACGGAGCCTTGACTTCGTACCGCCGCGGAGCCGCATCCCCAGTGAGCCAACGAACGTTCTGCAGTCATTAAATGTTTGACGAGGCCCTTACCGTGACCGTTAGGGTCCGTTGGTTAGCGGCTTTCCTGCTCCACCGTCTCAGCTCCCACCTCCTCATCACCCACCCAGTGCGGCTTTCAAACGCTTCCCTACTCTCTCACATGGAGTGGTTCCCCCTCCCTCATTCTCCGAGGCATTTATCACGGCTCCCTTCCTTCCTCGCCTTACCTCTTGCTCGATTGTCGCCCGCCTATTATGGAAATGATTCACGCGAGCCGGTGGTGACGGCTGCGGCGCGCAAGAAGCGCTGGGCCTTCTGTTCACGCACGGCCGTTCGCTGTCTACGTAATGAACGCGGCCGTCGTTTCGTGAGCGAGTTTTACCTGAGCGCACTGCGTCTTCTGCTCGGCTTACGAGCAAAGTGCAAGAGTAAAATCAACCCAACGCTGAAGCAGGGCGAGTCTCCATTCTTCTGCTAGGGCTCGCTATACGGACTCTGAGACTCGACTCCATCCCGATCGTACAGAACAAATTGGTGGTTCTATACTCGGAATCAAATGTTCTTTTTCACCCCTCATCCTGAACATGAGAACTAGAATACCCAGGTACTTATGAGTGAGTGGTCGCCTGTGTAGATAAACTACAGTGCGTGCATAATAGTGATCCAACGATAAGCGCGGCAGCTTAAATATATCGCTGAATAATGAAAAAAAAAAGAGAGATGAAGATGACATAGAGCTAAATATATTCATGAAACTCTAACTAGGCTGGCTTCAGAAGCAGCAGTTGAAGTGGGAGGTAACGCACCAAGGCAACCAATAGGTAAGCTCTCCCAAGTAACAAAGGACATAATGAAGAAACGATAAAGAATGAAAGTGCCCAGCTCAAGAGATAAGACAGAATTCGCGGAACTGTCAAAACTAATCAACAAGGTGAAAATAAGGGATTCTTGAAATTATAACGTAATAAAGACTGAGGAAGCAGTGAAAAATGGATTCAGCCTGAAATCAATGAGAAGGAAACCTGGCATAGGACAAGCCAACATGTAGGCACTGAAAGATAAGCAGGGTAATATCATTAGTAATTTCGAAGATATAGTAAGAGCAATTGAAGAATTTTATACTGATCTGTACAGTACCCAGAGCAGCCACGATACCTCCATTCGAAGCAGTAATGAAGAGGCTACAGAGGCACCTTCTATAACTAGCGATGAAGTTGGAAGAGCCTTGCAAGGCATGACTCGGGGAAAAGTGGCAGTAGAAGATCGAATAACAGTCGATTTAATCAAAGATCAAGGAGATATCAAGCTTGAAAAGTTCGCGGCCCTTTATACGCAATGCCTCACGACTTCAAGTGTGCCAGAGAACTGGGAGAATCTCAACACTATACTAATCCACAAGAAGGAAGACATTAAAGAATTAAAAAATAATAGGCCCATTAGCTTGGCTTCCGTATTGTATAAAATATTCACCTACATAACTTCCAATATAATAATAAGGGCCACCCACGACTTCAGTCAACGAAGAGAGGCTGGATTCAGGAAGGGATATTCTACAATGGATCACATCCATGTCATCCATCAGGTAATCGAGAAATCCGCAGAGTACAATGAGCTTCTCTATATAGCTTTCATAGATTACGAAAAGGCACTTGATTAAGTAGAGATACCAGCAGTCATAGAGGCATTACGTAATCAAGGAGTACAGGAGACTTATGTAAAATATTTTTAATAATTCTACAGAGATTCCACAGCTACCTTATTTTCTCCACAAGAAAAGTAGAAAGGTACCTATAAAGAAAGGGGTCAGACAAGGGCAGACAATCTCTCCTATGCTATTCACTGTAGGCTTCAAAGAAGTACTCAAGGTATTATACTGGGAAGGCTTAGGAGTAAGGATCAAGGGCGAATATCTCAGCAACCTTCGGTTTGCAGATGACATTGTCCTGTTCAGCAACACTGGGAATTAGTTGCAACAAATGATTGAGGACCTCAACACAGAGAGTTTAAGAATGCGGTTGAAGATTAAAATGCACCAAACAAAAATAATTATCAATATGTTTGTTTCATTTTTTTCATTTATTTTTGTTAAAGTGCCCAAGAACAGCTTTACACCTTAATATTGGTGCGCTTGTGTTACACAAAGAACATAAAACAAAAAAACCAAACAGATTATCTCAAACAACAGTGGTGCAAAGTGCTACAAAAGATTGGATTATTCAGGGACAGAAGTCAGATAATGAGCAAATCGTAGAACAGAATATATCGAGATCATCGCGCAAGGTATTTTGTTGTGCTATAAGAGGTGTTATAGCGTTAGAAGTGCAAGATAAATGTATGCAGAAAATGCTAGGATTACTCAGGTTAGGGCGAGGTACGCAGAACGTTAAAGCTGACAGTATCCGCGTACACCAATAGCCTGGCAATGGATGGAAACAACTTTATTGTAAATCCGGCAAAGTTTAACGACCCGGGCTCAGGTCTCCCATGAGGGCACTTCGACCCCTTGCCTCTTCGCCGCCTCTCAGGCCCACTGGACTGCCCACTCTTGTGTTTTGAGGTTGGAACTGCGCAGAGCGGCGGCCCACTTCGACGCAAGAGCCTCCAGAGCTACTGCCGTTTTAGCTTATATAACAGGACACTCCCACAAAATGTGCAACAGCATCGCTCTAGTTGCCTGACATAACTTGCAAAGAGCACTCGGGTACCGCGCAGGGAAAATGTGCCGCGATCGCATCGGTCTGGGGAAGATGTGTGTCTGCAGTTCTCGCCAGACGACTCCCTGGCCATGTTTCAGTTTGGGATGAGGTGGGGGCAATATCCGCCTGCCTAGTTGGTAGTGCTTGATGACTGATTAAGCGTGCTTGCTGTTGCTTGATGACTAAACTAGTGCTTGCTGACTAAGCGTTCTCTCGTTTTTCGAACGAGGAGGTCCGAACTCGAAGAGCGGGTCTCCTACTCTGCGCGGCGAGTCAGTTCTCGCGCAGAGTGGTGTGCTACCTCGTTTACGTTAGGGTGGCCCTCGCCGGCGGGGGTGGTGACATGCGGTGGGAACCACATGATCGCGATGCTATCGAAGTGCTGTTGACCAGCTTTCCTTAGGTTCTGGAGAGCTTCGGAGGAAATGCCTCCCCACGCGTACGTAGTTACAAGGCAGTTTTTTGGGCTAGTTGGTACGGTTTACTCATAATGGCAAAGCTTTTAGCGCAATCGAAAAAATACAGGGATGTGACAGAGACACAGGACAGCGCTACAGCGCTCTCTGTCACGTCCCTGTCTTCTTTAAATTGCGCTAAAGGCTTTGCCATTATGCGTAGTTACGAACTGCGGATTGTGAGTCGCTAAGAACTACCTCGCAGCCTGGCAAGGGGACGCGAGTTGAGGATCGCCAGTCAGCCTCTAGAGTCTGTGAAGGAGTACGCTTACCTAAGACCCCGATCATAAGAAGGAAATTTACAGAAAAATAAAAATGGGTTGGAGCGCATGCGGCAAACGTCAGATCCTGACTGGAAGCTTACTATTATCATTAATAAGAAAGGTGTAAAATTAGTGAATTCTACCGGTGGGACCATATGGGGCAATAAACTTGGAGACTGACAAAGAAACTCGCGAACAAGTTAAGGACCCCGCAAAGAGCGATGGAACGAATAATGTTAGGCGTAACGTTAAGAGACAGGAAGAGAGCGGTGTGGATCAGAGAGCAAGCGGGAATGGCCGATATTATAATTGACATGAAGAGGAAAAAATTGGAAGCTTATCAAGGTTCAGCCCAGTGGATGCGAAGCATCCACTGGGCTTAACCTTAGCGTATCCTTAGCGTTTGGAGGCATCTTGACCGCATACACGCCCGGCGCAAAGACGCTGGCGCGGTTGCGGGCACAGAGACTGACGCGACGGCGTGCGCGCGCCGCTTCATCCCTGGCGTGACGTCACATATCACGTGATGCAGTGATGGTGGCGCCGCCGCCGCGTCGCGCGCGACGGCGCGAACCGAAGCGTGGAGGCCTCCTCCGGGCGACGTCCGACGGCGCGATATGAGGCCCCATCTGCAGCCGATGTGACGTCATTACGTGACGTCACATCATGTGATCTCACTTCAGGGTCAATGGTGGCCACCGCCGGGAGGCGACCGACGGCGCGATATGAGGCCCCATCTGCAGCCTGTGTGACCACGTGACCCCACTTCAGGGTCAATGGTGGCCACCGCCGGGCGTCGCGCGAAGGCCCGAAACCTACGTTAATATGCTTCGCATAAAAAGTGTAGCTGGGCAGGTCATGTTATGCATAGGTTAGATAACCGAAGGACCATTAGGGTTACAGAATGCGTACCAAGAGAAGGGAAGCGCAGTCGAGGACGACAGATGACTAGGTGGATTATCGAAGTTAGGAAAGTCGCAGGCGCAAATTGGAAGTGGTTGGCGCAGGACAGGGGTAATTGGAAATTGCAAGAAGAGGCTTTCGTCCTGCAGTGGACATAAAATAGGCTGATGATGATCATGAATATAGAAACACGTATTTTAATCATTGGCACCGCCAATTGCACCACGCCGTTTAACAGCCGTGTGAAAGCTAGTATGTTTTTTTATTGAAATGAAAATAAAAGAAAGAGACGTAGTCACCTTATAATGGTGACGGCTACTCCTTTTCTCGTAGCGGAAACAACAATATAAAAAAATATGTAGGAAAATAAACAGAAACCACAGAAACAGAAACAGAACGCCCTACGCCCGAGAAAAACGTATATCAAGATCCTGGGCTTTTTGCTGCAGGACAATGGTAAGGCCGACGTTTGGGTGCGGCAAACAATTCGGCAGCTCCATGAAGTCAAGAGGCTACTTACAAGAACAACACAAAGGGTGAGAGGTATCAAAGAGCACCAGCTTAGAAGACTCACCATGGCCCTGGCTATACCTCGGATAATGTACCAATACCCATACTTACAAGTCACCAAAACACAAAAAAACAAACTTGAAACCATGCTCCGGCAGATAACGAGAGTTATTCTAGGCACCCCTGCATATTCGCCATCCAACCGAGTTGATGAGACGGCAGTGCTGCCTAAACTGGATGAGCTGAAACAACTCCACCAAGAGGCACAATTTAGTCGCCTGAAGCTATCTAGACAGGGACGGGCATTTATGCGTGATCTAGGCTACGATGTCCCACAATGCCCAGACAGGGAACAACAATATCCCCCGTGGGACACGCTAGACCATATTACCGTCGACCCAATACCTCGAAATATGGGGGCAGACACACAACCAGAAAGACGACAAAGTCGAGCACTACACCTCAAGGACGACACCGACGACTGGATCCTATACACGGACGCCTCTCCAAATAATCGAGGCTTCTGCACAGGGGTGGCAACCGACTCTACACCTTTATCATGGGGCCTACACTGCAATATTACGTCACAACATCAAGCGGAACTTACAGCTATCGTGGAAGCCGCGACCATGCCAAATCCACACGAACGAAATCTGCTCATTCGAACAGATAGCCAGGCTGCATGCAGGGCACTCGCCGCCAGAAACGTTTCCGCGGCACTACACTCAGCATTAACAACGCATCTCAACGCACACCCTAACATTAGAGTGCGGATTCAGTGGATTCCGAGTCACACAGGGATCAGAGGGAACGAAGTGGCACATGCCACATCCCGCGCAAATCTCCCGGGCCCTCCTCTGTGGTGGCCGGACCCACTGAGTCTGAATGAGCAATATGCCTTCGCGCGGGCGGAAAGGCGCGAAAAACTTGATGATTTACTAAACGACTCCATGAAGTATCCACAAGCGGATACACACATGAATCGAAGAGAGGCGGTACTATGGAGGCGTGCACAGACGCACTCTCTCTTGTCCCCACACTTCAAACACTACATACAAGGTTTGCCTGGTAAACCTGCTTGCATGGCATGTGGCGGCTTCCCGGATAATGCTCACATTCTGTGGGATTGTCCGGGGAGCCGTCTCGCTATTCAGGCTAGCCTTGCCAAACTCTCACCCATCCGTAGACCTACGACGCTTGAGGAGTGGCTGGCGGACTCCTCCCCCGACTACGTACGTGCCATGATCGAGCTCATCACGACGCTCGGCTTGGCAGACAATTAGAACAAAGCGGGCGAACCCGGACCGGGGTTCTTGAATAAAGTTTATTCTCTCTCTCTCTCTCTCCCCCATGAACATAACAGTATAAAAGTCAAGTGCAAGCTGCGCCACAATGAGTTCGTAAACAAAGTCACAAACACACGCAAACGGCCGTGATGTAAACTTCTATGAGCATATAAACAGATCAGATGAGATGAGAATTACACACTGTTGAAACAATTCACGCACAAAAAAAATGTATAACGCGTAATATACAAGCACTAATAATTACAAATAATAGAAGAACGTTACAGTGACATCGTGTGATTATTCAGTGCAATACCTAGTATTTGTTAATGATGCCTGTGTCTTCATAAATATGTTCAAGCGCGTTCAATGCTTTTCGCTGTGCTATTTTCGATGGCCATGGGCCCAGCGATTTTGTGAGTGAGAAAGGCCGATGAGGATTAATGGAGTGTGGCTCTTGTTCTACCTGCCGCCTTTGCATCTCGTATATGGCGCATTCGGGGAGTAGATGGCGGACATCCTCATCGTCGTGGCCGCATGAGCAAGCCGGGGAAGGAGCCCGTTCGATTCGATGTAGGAAGTGTTTGGTGTACGCTGCCTCAAGGCGCAGTCGATGGATTAATGTATCGGCACTTTTAGAAAGTTGTACATCCATCTGGTATTTGAGTTCAGGGTCTAGTTCGTAAAGGATTGATTCTTTCGTATTTTCATTAAACCATGTTGACGTACACAAGTCTTTCTTTAATACTCTCAATATCCGTTTTATTTCCATTGGGGATGAAGAATTGAGCTGAATTTCTGCATTATTATGGGCCGATTTCGCCAATCAGTCCGCTAGTTCGCTGCCTGTTATACCAGCATGGCCAGGGACCCACTTTAATATCACTTCATGTTTCCTTTCACTAGCCTGAGTTAAACTGTTCAGTACTGCGTATGTTATACGTGCGTGAGGTTGGCCGTCATCAATAGCTTCAAGACATGCTAAAGCCGATAAGGAGTCCGTGCAAATTACCCACTTTGTTGGTGTTTCATATATTTTAATTAACTGAGTGGCTTGGAGAATGGCCACTAATTCCGCTGTTGTTGGTGACGACGTGCGTCCCAGTCGACAAGCGTACTCTACCTTTAAGGATGGCATAACGTAAGCTGCAGTAGCACTTTCTTTGATTGTTTGCTCTCGTTGCAATTACCCGAATTTGTAATAATAGGAATAATATTCAATAACCAATAATTAAGTCCCTCCGCTCAGATGTAGCCATAATTTGAGCTACACTCTGGACTATTTTGCTTTGCAATTGTGAAAGCGTGCGGAGTACCGCGAAAGGCGCTGTCATGTTAGCAATAGTAATAACTAATCAGTTATTGCAAAGATGTGGCTTGTGGCCTCGCTGGACCACTGCTACAGGAATAGTGAATGTAGAATAGAGTATACAGAAATGAAGGGTGGGGGAGGTGGTGATAACAACGACGACAATAGAGGCCCGCGGTAGCTACACGACCTTACCGTTACAGCAATTCGCGGCGCGAGCTCTGCCGAAGACATGGGACAAGGGTGACAGGAAAGGTTCCAAGAAACTTGCAAGTAACTTCGCGTCAATTCATCACTCGGCTGCGTTTCGCAATTCAATGGCACCTCCCTTGCCCATCCTCCGCTTTCAATTTTCTCGCTTCCTGTGGCCTCTTCTTCTGCGAAAAGTGCTCGCTGGCGCGAGTCGCATTGTTTTGGGAGACAAAGAAACCGCGCGCGCGCGCGACGGCTTCTTGCACCACGCACACCGCGCTGTCAAGAACGGCAAGCGGAGTCTGAAACTTTGCGGCTACTTGGTTTCGCCACCGGCGATCTTTCGTAATGAAGACTGCTCTCCCATCGCCCATTTTAGCGAGTCCGTCGCAGACGACGAGGCAGCCTGCGACCCGCATCACGCCGTCAACGCTGTCACTGCGACACACGTGTGCACCGGCTCTTGCTGGCAGAGAGCGTGCCTCGTTGTCGCTGCTGTTTCTTCTTATAAGGCGAAGACTAGTTGTTCGCTTCTACACCTCGCTATGGGTTCACGTCCATTGGTCGGTCGATTGAACTGTCGGTCGATATCTCGCGTATGACACAGGCAACACGCTTTCATATAGCGAGGAAATGGCAAAATTGTTTTGGCTTGTGAACGGTGCAGCGCGCCAAACATAAATAAATAAATAAATAAATAAATAAATAAATAAATAAATAAATAAATAAGCAAAAGACGGAGAACATTTCGTGACGTTAATGTCGCACCCTGCATTGGGCAGAAACATAAACCGGGCATGAGATTACGCGTAGTGGAATGAAATAAAGAAAAGTGTACGCATCTAATTTCGAAGTATTATTATTCAACATCCCACTTCCCAAACTCTTCGCTTCATTTATAGGGTGCTTTTTGTTAGCTTCATCAAATTTTTAAGACAGCCCAATTCTAACCCTTGACATAAATTACTCGATGAGGCGGCCATTATTTCCACGAAAATTCAAAATGCTTAATTTAATAACTAGCATACATATGCTGATGGCCGTAATAATTAATTATTTTGCGGAACTTAAACAAAAAACAACAATTGCCGAACTAGCCAAACCAAAACCCACAGGGAATAAAACATGGTACACACGCCAGCGTGTCATCGTTGGTCAGTGCCTCGATCACGCACGAAGTATGTCGACGACGTGCTAAAGAATGTATTCCAACTTTGTTAAATTATGTTGTCGGCATTAATGTAAACAAAGAAGATATGACTCCAGCAGGCGTCATAGCATAGTTTTTATAAATATTATGCTAAGTGCATTTTACCCAATTGCTTCCCTGTAAGTCAATTCTATGTCTTCTCAACATGCGTGTGTATTTTCCCTTGTACTTTGTGATACTTGATCAATAACTATTCTTTGCTGTTAAGCTTTGTCTTGTAATAATTCTGAAATATTGTTATTGTAATAGCATATCTAATGTTTGATATCTTATGTTTTGTTCACTGTTAGATTTCACTGAGCCCTTTCTTATGTAGTGGGAACTAGTCAAGCAGCTTTTCTGCAGCTTTTACTCCCGCCATCCTCCTTGTACGACACATTAAAATGAAGATTGAATTCACTACATCACCTTACGAATTGTAGTTGGGGAATATGTAAGGTATATCGACTTAGAACGATGTCTTAGAGTGGTACCGGTTTCGAGACATGCGGCGTCAAACTTGGGGTAGAAATGCACTGTTATTCCCCTTATCAAGTGAAGCTTGTTCGGGCTCGCAAGTTTCGGGAGCGTTGTCGTGGTCACGCAAAAAGAAAAAGACTGTTGCTCCCAAAGCAGAGCAGCTGCAGGAAAGGGCGGTTTGATGAGTTGGCAGCTGCGCTGGTGCCGAAGCGTGAGTCATTCTATCAAGGATTCCAGCTGCATAGGCGCGAGCTCACGCCCCGCGTGCAACCAACCAGAGCCGTATCGCTTCCGCCGTGGAAGGAAGGGAAAGGCGAAGTATCGCGCACGCTGCGCCTGCTTCGTTTCCGTTCAGTTCAGTCTCGGAAAATGGATAGGATGGCCAAGCGTTGTGCGTTTCCTCGAGGAACAGGCAGCCTTCGACGAGTGGCGGCGAGGACTCGCCCGTGAAACGGCTCGCCGTCGGCGCGCCGATCCAGCCTTTAGAGCCATCCCAGCCCAGGCAATCCTACAGCAACGACAACATTGCGAGCTGAGGGAGCGGGAGGCCGAAGCAATCTGGCACCGTTACCTGTGATTACTTAAATGTGACGAAGGTCAGGTGCACGCAGGACAAGCTTCGCTTACCACCATATTCGGTTAGGGGAAGGGTCGGCAATTTTTTTAAAGAAAACGCTGCCTCATTCATTGAAGCACTAAAGTAACTGGAACGCTAATGCCTTTTGTCGGACACTTAGAAAAATTAATATATCGAAACTGGCGTAGTCTTGACAATTTGTTCCAAGTCGATCTGGCTTGCGTACTTACAAGCTACAATTCATAGCTTGAAATATGTGCCGTAAAGTAATTTATTAGGAAGTTACTTAGCGAATGTATGTTAATCATTCAATTAAGCGTTCTGATTTCTCGCAGAAATAAAGACCGCCTCATGGAGTAATTGAGATCAAGGGCTAGAATTGCATAGTACTATCTGCCACAGGCAATTTTCAAGAATTTGGCGCAGCTAAAAAAACAAAAGCACGCTCTATATAGTAAATACCAACATACGCTTTGAATTTGCACATTTCTATCTTCTTTTTGTTTTTACTCTGGTGGAATGCGCCCACGACGAACGAAAAAAGTACGAATGAGCACTGACAATTGTGGCGTGTGTTGGGCATGTTGGTGAGCCCACTGGAAAGCTTTTAAGCGCAGGCAGACAGGGACGTGAGGAAAACGTATACCGCATGGTAAAAATATAAAAACCTTAATTATTTATTACGAGGCAATAAATAAAGAGCAATCTCGAACTACACGTCAAAACTATCCAAATAACCTAACTGAATATTCCTACAGCAATGTAACTTTTAAACATTCTTTCTTGCACTAGCTACACACTCTAAAAAAAGTTTACGCCCTTTAAGGTGTATATCTGCCACACAACCATAATCGTCATCTGCCTTGCTTGCGTTTCCTTTCTTGAAAACGCCGCGCCCGCTGCGTTCCTGTCGGCAATGCTATGTCATACTGATAACGCACATGCCGTTCGTTACTGGGAAATACCGGGCTCGCAGCGTTAAAGAAAGGAAATGCGGACAAGACAGATGACGTTTATTGTTGTGTGGCAAAGTATGACTCAAAGGGTGTAAACGTTTCTTAGGGTGTACGAGAATGGCATCAATTGCACCCATCTATCAGAAATACGAAATCCCTTTCTGAATTCACTATAGTTAATTCAGAAAGTGATTTCGTATTTCTGATAGATGGGTGCAGTTTATAGTACAATTGAAGGTAATAAAGGACTGAAGTCCTAACCCCGTGCTATACAACCCACCCTTCCCCGGAATCATTATTGGTTGCCTCCTTGGGGAACTGTTGTTATTGCGTATGTGTTTTCTTTACTATTTATCAATTTTCCTTATTTATTATTTCATTTTATTTTGACACATTTATTTCCTCTATTCATTCCGTTTTAAAATACTTTACGCAATTTGGAATCACTGCGTTTAATGTCTTAGTGCACTTGAATCTCTAACCAAACACGATAGTGTGCTGTACACAAATGTATGAAAAATGCATTATCTATATTTGTGTGACCACTCTTTGTTTTTGTTACTGTAACCCCTTCCTTATTTCTTCTACATTTATGATACTTGTATTAATTACATATTTGCCTCTTTGTACCCCATTCGTATTTTCGTATTGATAATGTATCGCCCTCCTGCAAATGTCTTGGTTGAGAGCAGCAGTATTAAAAATAACTTAATTAAATAAAAAGAAGTACTGCAGGTTTTTTCAGATTGCTGCTAACAACATACAGTTGGCCTCATCCGCAAAGATGGCTTCTCTTTTCCTTAAACTTGGTACACAGTAGCTGGGACCTCCTCGCCCCCCCCCCCTTATATAGTATATGCAGACAACAGAGGGAGCGAGAGAGAAAGGATGCATAGAAAGGCAGGGAAGTTAACCATGCAGAAGTAGTTCGGGCCGGCGACCTTGCACGCAAAGAAGAGGTAGGGGGATAACACTGGGAAAGAGATTAGAAAGGGAGAGAGAGAGGCGAGCGCAAACAAACCATGTACACTATAGAGCCTTAGTGGGCGGCGCTAATAAATTTTATCATGAAGGCCCGTAGACCGCAGGAACCTGAGTAGCGAGGATAAAGCCTTCTAAGATGAATACATTCTCAAGACATTGCCTAGAACTTTTTTATTCCGATAGTGGACGACTTTCCAGTCGGTGCAGCATTGTACACATGCCTTGCCTCTCGGCGCTATAGCGCAGGCAAACACAGTTAATGTGTATGATCGTCTCGTCACAGCTGCTTGTGACGCACGCATACAGTTGTCGACCCTTCCAATGAGGATGGGCACAGCAGTGAGTAAAAATGGCACTGAACAGCAAACTGTTCTGTTCGCGACGCGAACATGGTCTTGAACAAAAAAAACCAGTCAAAAACACAAAGGACAACAGGAGAAGTTTACATCACGTTGTGATGTGAACTTCTCCTCTTGTCCTTTGTGTTTTTGACTGGTTTTTTCGTTCAAGTATGTACCAACTGGCCCAGATTTCAACCCTTCTGCAGAACATGGTTTGTTCGCGTAGTGGCAACCCAGGCGGTAGACTATAGCTGTAGATCAGGGGATAGCGAACGTAAACGACGCGTGGTGAAAACGTTCGACTCAAACAGGGGCAATGCACATTTCACCGTCTCCTACTCCCTTCTTTTGTAGCCACTTTCTCCTTAACCCAGGGTAACAAACCAAAGATCCGCATCTAATTAACCTTCCTGTCTTTCCTCTCGCTCACGGTACATCCAGTTCAGCACAGTCCCAGCGGCTAGTTTGCAAAAGCGGAATCAAAACACATCGATCGCTCTCATCTTCGGAGTGGGTGGCTTCATCGGCGTGGTCATTCCCGCTGGTATCGCAGCGTCCCAGACGCTATTAAAATATTAGGTTATGTCTTTTGTTATGGCTGCGATGATAGGTCTGTGGAATCAGCGAGACCAGTTGTTCATTGGGTCCGTGGGGCATAGCCTTTTGTATACTTTGGCCGGCTGCCTTGGAGTCGCAGGAAAATGTCCATTTGTGCGGTGGCTCCTGGCTAATGAATTCAAGTGCAGCAAAGAGTGCAGCAAGCTCTGCCCCCTTCGATGAGGTCATGCATGATGTCTACAGACAAGAAACTCAACGGAAGAATAAGGCACCGTACCTGTGCTTTTAATTGAAGCTATAAATGATAAGTTAACGGGAAAATGAAAGAAAGTACAACTTGATGCCAGTGGTAACCAAGCCCACAACCTCCGCGTGATGAGCTAAGGGCAACGGTGTCGTGCTACTGTGGCGCCTGTTCCTTTGTCCACACAGGCAAATACTGAAATACTGAGCCCACAAGTAGGTTGCAGGTTTGGCTTCCACGTGGGCAATTTGTCTTTCCTTCGGGTTTTTCCCTTTACATTATTTCTACATTTGAATTGTAAACTATTCATTTCGCCAACGCTTTCTTTGGGTTCGTGGTCTGCTGGCTTTGTTTGGCTGGCTAACATTGTATACATTGAGGATCCAGCATCAACTTATCCACGAGCAGAATGGCTAGGAATCGAGACACCGCGGCTGCTCTTCCGGAAATTCGTTCAAAACGAGGGGATGCGCTCCTTGCAATGGCAGATGGCTGCGTGCCATATGTTATTGCAACATGCGTTCCTTTCCCGAAACGCGCACGGAAGTCGACGCGCGCGCCCGTAAATGCCGCGTGCCGGGAGTGCGCAGCTGTCAAGCTACGGGTCAACGACGCCACGAACTCGCCGAGAGCTGTCACTCGATTTCGAACGCCCACAAGTGGGTCGTCACCTCGCGAAGCTGAGGTGATTCGAGTTTGTTGGCCCTAACGCGTTGCTTCATGGCTCACCTTTGCCTTTACACTATAGTTGTTGTTTGAACTTCACACTGTGTGCTTTCTTTAAACTGTTCGTCGGTGTTTACACGTAGTGCCTATATTCTTTACCGAGGTCATTGTGCTAAGTGACTCATGATAGGATATACAGTCAGCTCATGATTCATACAGGACAGTGTGTGTTGTGTTGGGTTGGCCGCGGCGACTGGTTCTTTACAAAGCTCTTTTCTTGTATTTGAGCGGCTTTTATACTCTGAGAAGAAATGTCTGTCCGCCCGTCTGTCTGTCCGTTTGTGTGTGCGTGCGTGTGTATGCGTGCGTGCGTGCGTGCGTGCGTGCGTACGTACGTACGTACGTGCATGCGCGCGCGCGCCTGCCTGCCTGCCTGCCTGCCTTGCCTGCCTGCCTTGCCTTGCCTTGCCTTGCCTTGCCTTGCCTGCCTTGCCTTGCCTGCCTTGCCTGCCTGCCTGCCTGCCTTGCCTGCCTGCCTTGCCTGCCTGCCTTGCCTTGCCTGCCTTGCCTTGCCTGCCTTGCCTTGCCTGCCTTGCCTGCCTGCCTTGCCTGCCTGCCTTGCCTGCCTGCCTTGCCTGCCTGCCTTGCCTTGCCTGCCTTGCCTTGCCTTGCCTTGCCTGCCTTGCCTTGCCTGCCTGCCTTGCCTTGCCTTGCCTTGCCTTGCCTTGCCTTGCCTTGCCTGCCTGCCTGCCTTGCCTTGCCTTGCCTTGCCTTGCCTTGCCTTGCCTTGCCTGCCAGGCAGGCAGGCAGGCAGGCAGGCAGGCCTGCCTTGCCTTGCCTTGCCTTGCCTTGCCTTGCCTTGCCTTGCCTTGCCTGCCAGGCAGGCAGGCAGGCAGGCAGGCCTGCCTTGCCTTGCCTTGCCTTGCCTTGCCTTGCCTTGCCTGCCAGGCAGGCAGGCAGGCAGGCAGGCAGGCCTGCCTTGCCTTGCCTTGCCTTGCCTTGCCTTGCCTTGCCTTGCCTGCCAGGCAGGCAGGCAGGCAGGCAGGCAGGCCTGCCTTGCCTTGCCTTGCCTTGCCTTGCCTTGCCTTGCCTGCCAGGCAGGCAGGCAGGCAGGCAGGCAGGCCTGCCTTGCCTTGCCTTGCCTTGCCTTGCCTTGCCTTGCCTTGCCTTGCCTGCCAGGCAGGCAGGCAGGCAGGCCTGCCTTGCCTTGCCTTGCCTTGCCTTGCCTTGCCTTGCCTGCCAGGCAGGCAGGCAGGCAGGCAGGCAGGCAGGCCTGCCTTGCCTTGCCTTGCCTTGCCTTGCCTTGCCTGCCAGGCAGGCAGGCAGGCAGGCAGGCAGGCCTGCCTTGCCTTGCCTTGCCTTGCCTTGCCTTGCCTTGCCTTGCCTGCCAGGCAGGCAGGCAGGCAGGCAGGCAGGCCTGCCTTGCCTTGCCTTGCCTTGCCTTGCCTTGCCTTGCCTTGCCTGCCAGGCAGGCAGGCAGGCAGGCCTGCCTTGCCTTGCCTTGCCTTGCCTTGCCTTGCCTTGCCTTGCCTGCCAGGCAGGCAGGCAGGCAGGCAGGCAGGCAGGCCTGCCTGCCTTGCCTTGCCTTGCCTTGCCTTGCCTTGCCTTGCCTTGCCTGCCAGGCAGGCAGGCAGGCAGGCAGGCAGGCCTGCCTTGCCTTGCCTTGCCTTGCCTTGCCTTGCCTTGCCTGCCAGGCAGGCAGGCAGGCAGGCAGGCAGGCAGGCCTGCCTGCCTGCCTTGCCTTGCCTTGCCTTGCCTTGCCTTGCCTTGCCTTGCCTTGCCTTGCCTTGCCAGGCAGGCAGGCAGGCAGGCAGGCAGGCAGGCAGGCAGGCAGGCAGGCCTGCCTTGCCTTGCCTTGCCTTGCCTTGCCTTGCCTTGCCTTCCTGCCTGCCTGCCTGCCTGCCTGCCTGCCCGCCTGCCTGCCTGCCTGCCCGCCCGCCCGCCCGCCCGCCCGCCCGCCCGTCCGTCCGTCCGTCCGTCCGTCCGTCCGTCCTTCTGTCTGTCTGTCTGTCTGTCTGTCTGTCTGTCTGTCTGTCTGTCTGTCTGTCTGTCTGTCTGTCTGTCTGTCTGTCTGTCTGTCTGTCTGTCTGTCTGTCTGTCTGTCTGTCTGTCTGTGTTTGTTTCCATTTGTTTGTTTGTTTGTTTTCCTTTGTTGTTGGTGACGCCGCTCTCTACAGCTGCTTGTCTGTAAAATGCGAGTTCTACATTCGATTATCATTACTACCATTAATAAGTAATCTCTACTCACTGAGCGAAGATAAAAGCGATCATAAAAAGTTGTCTACGAAATAATACACTGATTGAGTTTGTATTATCTTCCTTCTATTTTTTTTCTTTTTGTATGTGTGCCCTGTGTATAGGGACTGTCACGCGAGGCAATGAGGAATTACGCGAAATTTCAGGTTTCAACTCCTTGAATCGTTTTCCTTCCTGTTCATTACGATCAGGGCTTCAGTACCGTTTTGACGGTTCTAAACTGCTATATGACAAAACAATGCCAGCAAGACGTTGAAAAGGAAGTCGCAAATGAGTACTAGTTGGATTGCAGTATGTAGCAATCGTCACTGCACTTGTACCGAGCGTAACTTCGACGGGGCCGGTTTTCTGCCTATAAAGATTACGCAATACTTTGTAAAAACACAGGTAGCATCGTTAATCGTGACGCACAGACTCCTTTCTTCTAACGTCGTGCTCCTTGCTTTGTCACTTCTGAAAACATGCTTATGTATCGGCTACTCCGCATTTGGTCTGACACGTTCTTTATGACGCTGCCAAAAAAGTATAAAGCATTCGGTTTAAACCGGAGCCCCGGCCCATATGTTGAGTGACTTGAGAGGAGAGGTTTGGATCTGCTTGTATACTTGCACCAGTAACGTTGAAAAAAAAACTGAACAAAAAAGAACGCGCACGGACGCACGCATGCACACACACACACACGGGCGCGAGCCCCCGCACACGCACGTAAACAGAGAGAGAGAGAGAGAGAGACTACAGCCTTCCTGAACAGGATTCGCTCGGTTTTGTGCACAGTCAACATGTCTGTTGAGGCACCAAGAAGAACCCGCTCATTTGTAGCGCCGTATTCAGCTCTCTCTAAGCTTTTCTGCGGCAATAAGCAAACGCTCCCGGAAGCTTCGCGAAGTCGTATTTACATTCAGCTCGTTCAGTTGTTTACAGCTTCACTTCGTTTGCCGGAAGGAGAAGCCGGTATGAAGACTAAAAGGGGGGAAGTCCCAGAAACGGCTGCTGGAACGGGGAGAGAGGGAACGAAGAGAAAACGAATGCCGGAATTTTTACGGCAGGAGCAGAGTGGGTTTCCCTCTTGACGAACCACGCGAGCTTTGCGTTTCTTCGCAAAAGCCACGTATACCGCCGCCAACAACAGCTGCTTGCGTATTCGCAATGAGATCTTTCAGAAAACGTCATCGCTATGCGTGAACGATGACGACTACCGCTCTTTTTTCGCTTTACTTGGCACCACTTTGACATAGTGGCACTCTATCAAAAAAAAAAAAAGGGATGCTACGTCAGCGCTGTGATATAGAAAAAGAGAGGGGAGGTGGAAGTTACGAGAAACCGAACATTGTATAGGGGCTGCAAAAGGCGCGGTACAGGGCGATAAAGTGGAGAGAAGGTTGATCGGGAACGGGCAGGCATTCAAGTGAGAGCGAAAATGTGCAAAACACCCGCTTCTTCCTTTCGCAATTGCGCGCTGAATCCTAATTTAGCGTTGCCCGGCTCAAAGCACCTCGCTTTCCTTGCGAACGCTAACGCACAAACCATGGCCTCGGCAACGTTCCTCACTGACTTCTGTTTCTGTTTCTAGTTGTGCACTCAGCCTTTTCCTGCCACCGCACTCTCCCTTTCTCTCCCACCTGATTCTCTTCCCACTCGCACCTGAAAAGCCTTTGGTGGTACAGTTAGATTACGCGTTAAACCCAATGCGACAACGTGGGTGGCATCAGCGTACCTCGTCTCCCCTTTCCGCATCTAACCACAGAAAATCCTTTGAGCGGCGCATCGCTCGTATACAGGTATACGTGAGAAGTCGTCGGATCGAGCGTTATGCGTCGCCGCCAGTCCGTTTACGTCACTGCGTGTCGGAACAAATTGGATTGTTTGCCCTCCGGCGCGCCGCTCAAGAGTGGGATGGGAACGTACGGGAGGATGTAGGGAAAAATAAAATACCAACTATAAATAAATGAAAGAATTGTCCGCAATGCAGAAACAGCCAGAACTGTCAGCGCTGCACTCTGCCTACGCCGCAGCCTCCTTTGTCGATGGCTTGTTTATGAAGTCCGCGGCCGCCATCGTGACACGCCGAACGCCGTGCGCAAGTTTTACGAGAGGATAGAAAGAGGGGCACAAGGAGAAGGAGAGAAACAGAGGGCCTGTCTGAGTTTTGACAGCGGGTTCAAATGTTTCGGAAATGCGTGCGCCAGCACGTACACGCTGTACACGTGCGTGTCTGCAAGTGGTGGCGTCTACATGCGTGTACGTGCGTGTGTGCGGATTGAATGCGTTTGTCTCTTGTGCGCGACGCCACCCGTAGTGCTGTCGCGCCGGCAAAATTGTTTCTTCCGGTGCAGATTTTTGGTGTCCGCGGTGGCGAGGGCGACCCCAGCTATTCATTCGGAAGGCCTCATTGCTGTCGAGTACGAGAGAGGAGAAGTTCCCGCCACTCGTTGCCGTCTCGGGCGGTCAATTGTTCTCCTGACGGCTCCGGAATGAAGAGGAGGTAGCCGGGTAAACGAGAATGAAACCCGGGCCTGGTATACATACGAGTGGCGGATGAAGAGGAACCGTGCGTCCCGTTCCGTCTCATTGTCTTCGGCACGCTCGTCTATATGCGGACGTCGGCTCGTTGTCGTTGTCGGCTCGCTCTTCGGAGCGCCATTTACAGACGTCTAATTTCGGCCGCCAAGAGCTTCTCCCTCTCTTTCTCTCTTCTGTGCATACGTAATCATTCACTCGCGGCAGATGCCGTCGAGGCTTCGCTTCCGCAGTGTATAGTAGTCAATCTCCCATGCGTATGCTTCCTGATGGAAGTATTTGCAGCCAAAAAGCTAACACAAAGTACGGTGACAACAAGGATATGAGGTCATGCAACCTTACGTAGAAATTGTTTGTTTTACAAGAGCTTGGCTAGTGAAGTTGCAACTGCACTCATAGTGCCTCTGTAGATTACTGCTGCAGTCACTGCAAAAATTTTCACACCCTTCAGGGTGTTTTCTTGTCGCACTGATGTGACCCTTACCGTTAGAGCTTTGCGAAAATTTATAGAGGCCGACAACGGAGCTATAACTAGACGTGCGATGACAAAAGGGCAATTAAAAACTACGTAATCATTCTGACAGCGTTGTGCACTCAGAAATATCCAAGAGGATTTCACAGGGAAAGATATGGAACTCTCCTGCCGGATGCTTCTGTGCACCCAAGGCTGTCAGAATGATTATATACATGGTTTTCAACTACGTCTTTTGTTATCGCACGTCTAGTGAGAGCTGTGTTGTCGGCCTCTATAACTTTTTTGTAAGGCTCTAGAGGTAAGGGGGTTACCAGTGCGACGAGAAATCACCCTTACGAGTATAAACATTTTCACAGTGTATTTCTACCAATGAAGTCATTGTACCTTACCTCTTGGCCAATAATCATATTGTCAAAATGTCGGATTTTGCATAGAAAGATCCAATAAGGGCTGCAAAGTCGGCCATTGAATCTGTTTACGTTCACTTTCCAAAAGGGAAGTTTCAATAAACTCTACCACCATAACAAGCTTTAAGCGAAGCTCTCTTTGCCAGGTACCCCCCAGCTTTCTTGTGGTGGCTGGGGCTGCATCATTTCGGCGGGTATATTTGTGGACAAGGACAAGTTTAACAGACGGTGAACCAGTGGGAGTAAGGTGAGAGGGCACGCGAGCAATGCTACCGGCTTGGCTCCTAATTGCTTCCCCTTCGCAATGAAGGCCGTCATCGCTGTTCTTTGCGTCAGCCAGCCCGCGTTTTGCTGCTGATTCCGGACATCGTGAAGAGCGTGCCTTTGCTGGATATACCTTCCTTGCCTCGCCGACCTCGTTGAGCACAGAGTAGTCACATCACCAACTCAAGCTCGGAGCGGCGATATTAAAAGGCCGCTTGCGTCGTTCAACTTCAGTGGGTACGCGAGCAGTGCTACCAGCATGACTCGTGATCGATTGCCCTTCATAATGCTGGTTGGTGCACAATCCTCATTATATGCTAAACGATCCAGTTCCTTGTGCTTGCTACTGTTCCCATGCCCACTGGTGTTGCGTAAAACTTTGCGTGGATGCTTCTCTGTGACATTTTTGCTGTTGGGTTTAGGTGACATTGAAACAAACCCCGGTCCCAACACTCGTTCTGAATACCCCTTAGAAATCGAATCAGACCCTGATGACCCCGCAATAAACTAGGGGTCTGTTTCATTTTATTAAGCATGTCCATAACCGCTTTCTTCAAGGCTGCAAGTTCCAAGCCGAATTCGCTACAGATATTAAAGCGCTTAAGAACGGCTAGAAAAGCTTAGATACCAAAATTTGTGGTATGAACAAAAGACTAAAAATGGTCGAACAGATAACGACCTTAGACCGTTACGACCAGCTGCTCTTGACGATTCAAAAATGGCTTGAAGAGCTTGACACTAGAAATTACATTATTTTATCTCGCCCTAATGAACAAGAAAAGCAGCCGCATCGCGACAACCTAATTAATCCGCCTACCGGGCACTAAAGCAACTTGGCAACGAATTGAAGGCAAAATAGCAACGGCTATTCGGTTTTTAAAGCCTTTTCTTCAGACCTGATTGAGCAGGCACGCCCAAGTGGCTCCTTAGCACCGAGAAAATGTAGACCCGTAGTTATAAAATTTTGAATTTAAAAACCAGTGAAAAGTTTCTCTCGATGCGGAACTTGTTCAAACAATAAGGCACATCTGCGGGCAAAGATTTTTTGCCAGGCACACGCATCGCTCGAAGGTCGCGTTTCGATCTCGGCAAAACTTCTGGGCCCTTCAGGCACCACCATGATAAGCTGTTCCTGAATGTAAAGTGCTACACTTTAAAGCTGTTTCTGTGCCCGTTCAAGAAGTCATGGCACGCAGCACTAACACGACCAACGCTGGCAACCTTTCCACATATACGGCACGTGCGTCATAGTACAGGTAAACCGAGGGTGGCAGCGGCCGTCTGTCGTGATCACGTCCTCCCATGTCAGTCTTGTTTCCTAACGTTCGCAGCGTTCGTAATAAACATAACCTCTTAGCATATGTAATAGACTCATGTGGTACCCATATCGCTACCTTAACCGAGACTTGGTTGCCAGCTCATGTCAGTGAAGATGAGGTTTTTCACTGTGTGAAAAATTTCCCTCTGTATACCGTTGCGATCGCACGGCCCGTAGAAGAGGAGGTGTTCTCCTAACAATAAATAAAAACATCATGTTCATATAATAATGAATTCTGTGACATTATTTGCCGTGTTCGCAACCACTTTGCTTGATCGCCCATAGTGGTCCTTGGCTCTTTCAACTTTTCAAAGATTGCGTGGAACACTGACTCGCCTTCATTATCATCTTTTTTGAAGAAACTAAGGAATGTTACTTGCTCTTATTTTTCCTTTTCACAACTGGTAACTCAGCTCCGATCCCACCCTACAAGACCGAGTCCTGAGGTGGGCTGAGGAGATAGTGGAGGCCAACCATGACTGGTAGACGGACACCTAGCCACATAATGTGCTGACGGACGCCTGCTGGGACTAGAGTACTCAGACCTCCCTCTCTCCTCCGCGGCCCCTCCCCTCTCTTAAAGGGGAATAAGTTCATTCATTCAGTCATTCATACGCGATCCTTCGATAATACAGCGAATACTCCTGACGTGAGCGATCACTGTCTCCTTCATTTCACATCTCACTCACCTAGTCCAAAACCCACTGAACAACAGAAGACTACGTGGCTTTAAATGGACTAATTCTGATGCGATTTAAGAAAGAAATTACTTATTTCTTCATCTATTCTAACAAGGTTTAGACAATCATTTCATTCAAGGTAAGTGGGACTGGTTGTTAGATAAAATATTTAACCAATAAATATATACCAACTCGCATTATTGCTTTAAACCTTTGAGCCCCTTGGTATGGCCCCTACATCAGGCGTTCTGCTAACCGAAAAAAAAATTTCTTTTTTCCCGCTTGGCTAAGAACTCGCCCACTAATTCAACATCGGCTAATTACAAAACAGCATTCAATGCTTATGTCTCTGCATTCAAGCTTGCTAAAAATAATTTTTTATGGTGCGTCCTTCCATCGATACTAACAAGTAATGTTAACAAATTTTGAAGAATCATAAACCATCATCAAGAGATAAGATTAATTTGGGTGACGCCTCAGGTGCCCGTATTCCTCGCGACTAGTGTGCTACTGTTTTAAACCAAATGTTTGTGAAAAAATTTACCAACATATGAAGGAGTGTTTCACATACTACTCGTGAATATGAATATGTGTAAATGCCTCCTATTACTCCTGAACTGTCTGGTATTCTATAACTAATTATTTATCTGAACATCAATTCTTCCCTCGGGTATGACTCAGCTGTTGTCACAAATTTTTAGTAAGTACTGGTGTGATTAGTTCATTTATACTATAAAAGCCTCTTGGCCAATCTCTGGATACATCCACGCTGCCTAAAAATGGTTCCTCTACATGAGTTAACAAAAGCTCGCCTATTACTTACCGTCCAATTTCCATGACCAGTACTCATTGCAAGCTAATAAAGCATACGATTGTTTATAGCGTTGTCAATTTCCTTGAGTCTAAGTCGTTCTTTAGTCCAGCACAGCACGGCTTTCGAAAAACTGGGGCACAAAGATTGTAATGGCATCATTGGAATCAGACATATGCTGGCGGGGTGTCCCGCGACTCTCCCCAACCTCGTTGAAGAATGGACACAGTGGGAGAAAAGGATTCAAAGCCCATTGTTTCAGGACCAACTAAGGGCAGTCCAGAGGGCCCATGATGTCGCTGAAAGGCTTGGCCTGGCAGTGCCAACGTGGGAGCGGCCCGCCTTGGCTTGAGAAGTCGAGCCTCCGGACCTCAGTACAATAAAAGTTTTCACACACACACACAAAGAAATTGAAAGGGAAGAACAAAGAATGGCAAACCTACCCGATGAGTATCGCAGTACCATCAAGGTAGGGTCCCTGCCAAGAAACATGAACCCGAATTTACACACAGCCAGGCGGAACGCTAGGGCAAAGTATGTAGAAAAATACCTAGCAACCAAGGTGAACACGGTATACACGGACGCCGCGGTATATCCCGGAGAACGAAGGGAAACGGAACAAAGAGTCGTTGCGGCAGTAATAGGCTCGGACTATAGGGAAATCGCTTGCGCGTCGGCACGGGATTGTACGGTAACCGAGGGAGAGGAAATGGCTCTTGCTTTAGCAGTTGTGGAGGGCTACCGCACAAATAGATCCCTTATAATACTAACAGACTCCAAGGGAGCATGCTGAAACTACATTAACGGCAGAATCAGTCTAAAAGCGCTCCAAATCTTCCTCCGCGCTGGCCAACAGAATAAACGCATTAGACACACCATCTTTTGGGTACCGGGGCACACTGAGATTGAGGGCAACCAAAGGGTAGATAGGATCGCTCGCGAGCATACAAACCGAGCGGACCTGAACAGAGATCCTGAAGACTTCATGACAGTGATCCCAACGTACTCTGACATACTAAATTACCCTAGAGAGACGAGGATCAGATATCCCCCCCGCCTCACAATACACTCACTCACGAACAGGCAGTTTACTGGCGAAAGCTGCAGACAGGAACTTTCCCAAATTTACATAAACTATGCAAAATGTTCCCAAGTCAATACAGAGACACATGCCCGTGGTGTGGCGCAATACCCACACTTTATCACATCACATGGGAGTGCAATACGAATAAGGCATTCCGCAAAATAGAAAGTCTGAGTGCGGAGCAGTGGGAGAGCGTGCTCTTCAGCGGCGACCCTAACCTCCAACGGAGGCTGGTGGATCATGCCCGACGAGCAGCCACGCTCAGTGGTGCCCTGGAATAGGGGCGCCAACCATGCAGGCCGGAGATCGGCATCAACCAATAGAAGATGAAGACATCCGGCTCGACCGCTGAATTACTCTTTCTAGGCCAATAAAGTTTACTTCCTCCTCCTCTTGCGAAACGCAACTATCCTCCTTCCCTGATAAGTTGCATCGAATCTTGGATCATTCTTCTTCGGCTGACTGTTTTCTCAGGTTTCTCTGAGCCATTTGAGAAGGTATGTCACAAAATTCTGCTGCTCAAACTAAGTAAACTAAATCTGCACCCTCACCTCCTCACCTGGATTGGGCCTTTCCTAAACATTGCATTTACTTTGTGGTAGTGAATGGATCCCTTTCTTTTTTCAGTGACGCTCACTTCGGCGTACTTCAGGGTTTGGTTCTGGGCCCTCTTCTATTTCTCATTTATGTCACCTTCCGGCTACAGCATCCTCCAACATACATTTGTTCGCTGACGATTATGCTATATCTCGCGAAATAGCCAATGACGCCGACGTTAACCGATTCAAACGTTATCTTACCAGCTAAATGGTGTAACTCTTGATCGTTGACACGGAATATTAACTAGTGTAAAAGTACCACATGCGTCCCGGGTGGCCCGCGACCAAAACGTTTACTGCTTAAATAACGTTCCTCTAAATATAGTTAACTCGTACAAACATTTGAATTTCCATATAAACACAAACCTGTCGTGGCCAATTCACATTGATTACGTTATTATCAACGCTAACCTCATGTTAGGGCTTCTGCGCCGTAAATTTCCTAGAGCTCCATATTCTCTAAAACACCCGCTGCACAAAACTTTAATATGACCAAAATTAGAATATGCCGCATCCGTGTGAGATCCCAGACATCATAGCCTAATTACTTCCTTCGGTCTTGCCCAAAATAAATCTGGTAATTTGACATTTTCTAGTTATAACAGATGCGCGAGCATTACATCAATGAAACCTAATTTTGGCCTTCATTTGCTGTTTTTTCGCCATAAGATTGCACGCTTACCACTTTTTTATAGGCTTTATCATCATCCTAAATAAGATGTGCAGTTCCTTATAAGACGACACTATGTATTCCATCAAACTTATCACTGTCATAAAATTAGGACTGATCCATGTCACAGAAAGTATATTTGTTAGTATTTTTTTGCGTTCCACGTGTATAAATTGGAATCACCTTCCTGCTGATACTGTAGTTAGTAATGATAACGCTCGTTTTCGTGAAACATTAACCAACATTGTATAGCTAGAAACGTTTGCACTTCTTCTGCTTGTTTTTATGACATGTCTATAATATTGTATAGAAGGAAATTTTTGTTTCACATTCTCTTCTCTTCCTTCTTTTTTGTCTCTGCATTTGTTTTTTACTGGGCAGGCCAACTTCACCCGAGTACTCCGATGTAGCGTTGAGAGCTCTTTGCAAGCTTCCACGAAGCCGCGGACCAAGGTGCGAAGGGCCGCTTATCCACGTAGGAATCAGAGGAAATGAAGAGGCTGATCGGCTCGCTTCAAGTTGCGTTCATAACAACTGTGACTGCCCAGAAATTTTGCGCAAGCTTGATGACTCTCGTCTGCTGATTCGTCGCCACCTACTCAAGCAGCATCCAGATCAGCGCGTCGCAAATGGAACGTTCCCGCCCCGTGGTCGTGGTCGAGGCTTGCCTCGTCGCGCTATAGAGCACAACTGCTCAAGCTAAGGGTTGGTTGCGTGAACGTGCACGAACGTTTATACAGACAAGGGCGTGCGGAAAGTCCATTGTGTACGTCTTGTGGCTGCTACGAGACACTTCAGCACCTTATATTTGAGTGTCCCGCTTTCAGTGCGCCGCGCATGTCGCTAGTGAGAAACTATCATCTCCTTGGCCTGCGGTGTGCGACACTCGAGGAATGTTTATACCCCAGCGGCTGTGCATCTAAACGTGATCAGGCCCATCGCGCCCTACTAACCTTTATAGAACTAACTAACTTAGGTTCACGTTTGTAGCATCAACATTGAACATTGAGAGAGAGAGAGAGAAACTTTATTGTGATTCTAAAGATTTGAAGGAGGGGTGGTCGGAGCCTCTCAGTCCAGGGCCCCACTGGCCTCTGCCGCCTGCCTGACCTGGCTAATTAAGGACTTTTGTCCTGCCAGATCGGAGCGGGCGAGCTGTGCCTCCCACTGCTCCATTGTCCTACTGGTGTTTGGCCTATGAGGGTGCTTAGTGCACTCCCAGGTTATACGCATTAGGGTAGGTATGCCACCGCACCAAGGACAGTTGGCCCTATAACGAGTGGGATACATGGGGGTTAGCAATTTTAAATGGGGGAACACCCCGGTCTGTATTTTACGCCAATCGGCGGCCTCTTCCCCGTTAAGTTGTGGGTGAGGCGGCGGGTATTTTCTTCGGACTCCACGCTGATGAGCAAGGATGTCTTTGGCATTTAAATTGGTGGAATTTTGTGATGGGTAGTGCGGGTGGTTGGGGTTAGAAGAGGACACCGTCGCTCGGTTAGTGAACCCTCGAGTTAACGCGTTAGCCTTTTCGTTCCCCTGTACCCCCGCGTGGCCCGGGCACCAGAGTAGGCGATGATGGTGGTTGAAGGATTTCGGGATTATCGCGAGGCTAGCCGCAGTCACGTGCCCCTCGAGAAACATGCGACATGTCTCCTGGGAGTCCGTGACCACGACCGAGTCCCTTTGCGAACGCTCCGCGTGAGCGAGTGCGATCGCCACTGCTAATATTTCAGCCGAGGCTGGGGATCCCGCCGTGGCCGACGCGGTAATTTGCTGTTGGCTGACAGCGTTCACGACTGCCAGGGCGTACCTCCTTTGGTAGCGCTGCCCGGTCGTGTCTGCATACAGAGCTGCGTCCGTGTAGTACGTGTTGTACCTATGGTTGTTAGAGTAGGCTGATTGAATGTGTTGTGCACGTGCTTTGCGCCTTTCTTTGTTGTACTCTGGATGCATATTCTTTGGAATTGGGGCTACTGTAATTTTGGATCTCATCGAAGGAGGGAGAGGTACGGCCTGCTCTGTGAGATAAACGGGGTATGCTGGGATATTGAGTCTAGCCAATATTGCCCTACCAGTTTTTGTGAAGCTGAGGCGCTCCCTCTGTCGCATCAGGGTGGCTTGCCTCAGTTCGTCGAAAGTATTGTGCACTCCCAAAGCTAACATGCGCTCCGTTGAAGTACATTTAGGCAGGCCCAGAGCAGCTTTGAAAGCGGTTCGAATTATTGTGTCAGCCTGCTTTTCCTCCTCCCTGTTCAGGATTTGGTACGGTAAGCCATAGGTTATTCGACTAACCACTAAGGCCTGTACGAGCCTTAGGGTATCGTCTTCTCGCATTCCCGCTTTTCGATACGTCACGCGACGTATCATTTGGGCTATGTTGTTGGCTGTGGATTTGAGGGTCTTGAGTGTCTGTAGTGCTCTCCCGTCGCTCTGAAGCCACAAACCCAGGACTCGCATCGTGGGTACCTCTCGGACTGATTGGCCCTCAACCACGATGTTAATCAATCCTCTGGATTTGTAGCCTTTCGCGTGTATCCGGATAACCTCAGATTTTTCGGGTGCGCACTTCAGGCCACTCCATCTAGAAAATTTCTCCACCGCTAATACTGCACTTTGGAGCGTATATTCCTTATCCCCTAGTGAACCTCTGCTCGTCCACAGCGCGATGTCGTCTGCGTAGAGCGTGTAACCTAGGTCGGGTATCCGATCCAGATCGCGCGCGAGTCGACACATCGCAATGTTGAAGAGAAGAGGAGATAATATAGCTCCTTGAGGTGTTCCTTTGTCAGGCATTTTAAATAAATCCGAAGTGATTTGGCCAATACTGATGCTCGCCTCGCGGTTGGAAAGAAACGCTCTTAAGTAATTGTATGTGCGCTCACCACAACCCGCGAGTTCGAGTTCTTCCAATATTGCGGCGTGAGAGACGTTGTCAAATGCTCCTTTAAGGTCTAGTGCTAGGACTAGTCTCTCGTCGCCATACGGTATATTAGTTAGAATTTCATCTCTAAGTAGGAGGAACGCGTCCTGGCAAGATAAACCCGTGCGAAATCCTATCATGGATTCCGGGAACCAGCTCCGCTCTTCCAGGTATCGCTGCAATCTGCTATGGATAACCCTTTCATAGAGCTTACCTAGGCAGGACGTGAGCGACACCGGCCGTAGTGTATCAATCGAGGGATTCTTTTTTGGTTTGGGGATCATGATTATTTTAGCCAATTTCCACTCTTGGGGCAAGTCTCCCTTGGCCCAGCACTCGCTATTAAATACCTTTGTGATTTTCGCTAGGGCTACCGAATCCATGTTTCGAATCATTGCATTTGTGATCGAGTCTGGGCCCGGTGCCGAGTTTTTAACTGCGGATTGTGCCGCCTCATACACTTCCGCGTACGTTATATCTTCGTCTAATTTAGGGTTCGCCTCCCCCGCGTATTGTCTCCTCGCGGACGACGATGCCGTAGCAGGTGAGGGTCCTATGTACTTTTTCTGAAGCGCATGAACGAGATCTTGGTCTGTACCCTCGAAGTTGTCTGCTATAATTTGGAGCTTCTTGTTGTTCTCAGTACGCGTGCTCATCGGGTCTAGCATGCTTCGTAGTATTCGCCACGTACTGCTCGTTCCCAGAGTTCCTGACAGGGTTCCACAGAACGTCGCCCACTCGTGTTTAGCGAGCTCGTTGGCATGGCCTTGGGCTTGCTCTGCCAAAAGAGCGATGCGTTGTCTCAGGTGTTTGTTTAGACGTTGCCTTCAGTGACCGGCCCTACTGTGTGTGATCAGTACTGTACCCTAACGCGTCTTCCTTCGAAGATGGGAGGTGGCGGGTTCAAACACCTTATAGTGTATATCGTGAACCGACTAACGGTGAAACGGTGATTACGTGCAGCTTTACTTGGCGTCTCATCGTGGATAACACAATTAGCCGCATAGCGAACTAGCCATGGATGTGGTTGATAATTGTGGAGGTTGTTCGACGCGGCGTTACTTTAATTCCGGATGCTGAGTTCTACTTTAGTCTTTATATTGGTCCTGTTGCAGTGTCCTGTTGCTCTCCTTTCCTCTTTCCTTTTTCCTCCCCTCCTTTCTATCTTCTATTTCTGTGTTCCTGTCACCTCCCTTCAGAAGAGTAGGCAGGCGTTGTGCCCCTTCCGGTGGCAGTTGCCAGCCTGCCCCTCGCTTTCCTTTTCCTAATACCTGTGTATATGTGTATATGTGTTCAAAACAAATAATAATAATAATAATAATAATAATAATAATAATAATAATAATAATAATAATAATAATAATTTTTACTTTGTATAATGTATTGTACCTCATATTGCATCACCTCACTCCCCTATATAATGCCTTTGGCCCTGAGGGCATGGCGAATAAATAAATAAATAAATAAATAAATAAATACATAAATAAATCAATAAATAAGGTAGGTCTACATTTTGTGACAATGACGGGACAAGAGGCGCAAGAACAGAGAGTCCTCGAAACCTACAAACACAAATGAATGTACGTCGAAAGGTCCGCATTGGAGATATGGGCAAAGGACTGTCCAGAAAAGAAATTGCCACGGACACAAAGGAAAGTACGAAGGGTAGTCAAAAAAGAAAACAGTTGCGAACACAAAAAGACGGTACGCCGTACACAGGTCTCACTAATATTGCCACACGGTCAACGGCAGGCGATTATTCCTGACTATAGCAAAGCGACTTGATCGATTCTGGAGAAATTCTTCACCGCGGAGCAAAAGTTCACCGTTCAAGTACTCAGTCACACTCATACGCAGCTACAAAAACAGATAGTACGTGGTCCTAAGTGCGGCTGTCGATGAAAAGCCGTCGAACTACGCTTTCTTCAGATTACAAGTGCCCCATTACACAAAACTAAGCTAATAAATTGATATTGTAACCTGTTGCGTGCACTGAGATGCACTCAGAACATATCTAACACTCAGAAGATGCCAGAAAGTTCTTGCGACAACACAAATAAAAAGAAATGCGTGCTCTTATGTTTCTTCGGTTCCGCTCTATGAACAAGTTGCAGAACACACTGCAATCCCGCGTCGCGAGGCCATCACGCGTAGACAGAGCTTGGCAACCGGGCAGCTACCCGAAGTCTCTTGCGCCTGGCGGTAAGTTTTAAGAGGCCTAATGCCACCTTTTACTTTTGCGGCTCCTTTCAAAATCCGTCAAGTTAGCCAATTGTAATCTCTTCACATAGACGAGACGTTGAGTTTGCCTCAAATCGACGCCAGGTAAAGAAGTTACAAGGTATCCTTTAGCCGCAGTGACATAAGCCCAAAATCGCGGAGGCTGCTTGACTGTCAACAGAGAAAAGCCTACCGGAAGTTCCGAGAAAGTATTTCAGTAGAGAGTTTTAGCGTGTCCGGTATTCCGGTACGCGCCAGGGCGTTTGCCCAATACCGGATCCATTTCTTCGAAACGGCGGCACAGAAAAACACGAACACTGAACCACAATAAGAACACAAGCGCACGCAAGCGCACGCAAGAGAACACCGCGTTACATGACGCTGGTAGCGACATTTTGTGACGTTTCATCCAATGACAGTGACTTGTAGAGAAGTTTTCACGTCCCATGAATGCTGTTGTCGAAAAATAACATTTAAAAAGTCAACGTGTTCGCGATTAAACCGCTGCCGAAAATTTACACCAGCAGCGAAGTAGAATACACTTGGCTACTGAAAAATTACTTCCGTGTGTGTCTGGTTGAGATCTGCACCACGAGCTGGCGCCGCCAATCCGGCCGCTGACGTTTACGTTTCAGCTCACCTGGCAATCCGCCCCAATCTGCCCGGTATACCGGAATACCGGGCAAACTATCACTCTCTAAGTTTCTGCCCTGATAATCTACGTTGGCAAATAAATCTAGCATAGCATGCACAGTAATTAGACGTAGTGCCAGTAAGCGTACCTCTGTCTTGTGTAATAAAAAAGTAAATTTCTGCATGAACCCTGGACCTATAATGTCACCTCAGATATATCTCTGATGCACACACAGATATATTCAATGGAATAGAGCAATATATTGAACAGGTTATTTTATTTAGTTGATTTTCTTTGACTTAACCATTGGTTATGTGCCGCTGGGTGAGGAATCATTGTTATTCAATCCTCCAGAACGGGTATGCGGCATTGTGGCGAAAGTGGTATAAAAACCCTCAACTGTAGCTAGATCTGTGTCGTACTTTACTGCGGATACAATCGCCATCCTTCACTCGACAAGCGTCATGCATCGCATATGTCTTCGTGACATCGTTTCGCAGACGTATTGCGTTATGCACTGTGCAGCTTGTGAGTGGTGTGGAGCAAAAACACACAAATTTCATAAAATTAATGTTGCGGCCAGTGTGATAGATACATAAACATTAGGTGAGAGCACAGGTTGCATAGGGTCAAAGTAAACAGAACTGTAAGCGTCGCCGTCGGGTGTACAGCGTTCAATTAACCGCTTCACTAAAGCTTCCCTTCACATAGGTTCCAACATGTGCATTGGATTTGCTTAATTTTTTTATTATGTAGTGTGTTCGCCTAATTAGGAAGTGAGCCTTCACAAGATTTCACACTTACCTAGCTCTATGATTGTAGTGCCGGTTATGGTTTAAGCAAAGGCTAATTGCATGATGTGCAGGCTAGTTCCACTGCGGCGCATAATTTCTGCCGTAAATCCACGTTAACATCTGTCACCTCACAAATCTGATAGGTACACGACAGCTAACTTAAAGAGACACTACGGGAAAATATTAGGTTTAGCTGCATTGAATGATTAGGCGTCTGTAATAACGATTCAGCATTTGTAGCGAGGACCCACCCTTGAGGTGCGATCTCACAACGGTTCCGAAAGCTAACCGTTTGCTTGACCTCACGTGATTGATCAGAATGGAGCTTTCATCAGAAAAAAATGCAATTCTGACCAATCACGTGAGGCCAAGCGAACGGTTCGCTTTCTGAACGGTTACAAGATAGCGCCCCAGAGGCATTGTAAGCGAGAAAAAAATGGTAAATGCAAAATGAAGTGGCACCATTTATTTTAGATTATAACAATTCTCATGTGACTTCAGCACGAGATGATTAACAGAAAGTGCCAGAGAGGGAGGTCACATGGATTAGGTGAACTCGTTCGTTTTGTCGCTGGTTATTCAAACTGAAGAGCAGGTACGGGACGGGGAATGACCTTCGGTGGCAATTTTCCGTTCAACACAGTCGTATAGTGGCACACAGAAAACAATGGTAGGATTATAGACGAATAATATTCCAATTAAGCTTGACTTAATACTTTCCTTTATTGTCTCTTTAAATTTGGCTGCGTCACCATTGCTCGCCCACTCGCAGGGAGCTAGTTCAACAATAAGGAATAGGGTCTCTTAAACGGGATTCCAACGCCACTTATGGAGACATTTCGAGAGAATAACTGACGAACTACTTTTAACCCGTGAGGGTGTTTTCTTGCCAGGAATAAATTCTTCGTTCCTCGCATACTGGTGACGTCACTGATTACACGCAAAAAGGTCCGACGGGCGCTATGAAGGTGGGGGGGATTACGTTGCCGAGTGCATAGTGCTTTCAATAGCCGCCGTTAGAGCACCAACCAGTTCCCACCGCATCTACGCCTTGCGACGCACCCGGACTACATTCGCGGACGCTTGGTTCTTTTCGGCAGTCACGACGAAGGACGCGCTCGTAGCCCATCACAGCCAGCGCCTGATGGGCCGAGGCGCTGAGGTCGGCAACCCTGCGCAGAGACTGGACCCACTGCGTTATCAAGCGGTTTGGCTGTGTTTACCTCAGAGAACGTTTCACGTTATCCGGCAAGTAGGCTGAGTGCGCCTGCTGCAGAAACTGCCTGCTTCGTAACAAGGAGCTTAGACCAAAGAAAATATATGTTGAAATACATATTTGCCGGTGAAGAAGACACACAAAACGGAAGACGCAGTGGGGATATTAGACAGATTTAGTACTGCGTCATGAGGATACGTACGCAGCACGCAAGTGCTTTGCGGAATGTACGAGCGCGTGTTGCGTTAAGGCTTTTAGTGCTGCGAAATGTCTACCTACTTAAGAGGGCGAGCGTTAGACGCCGGACGCGTCGGAGCGCATTGGCCGCGTCCGCCAGTACGTCGAACAATCGGTCGAACTAGACGCTGTTGGTCTCGCTAACGTGATGTAACGAGTGGGCGCGTTCCCGTTTCGTCGAACTATATTTAGGCCCTTAAGAGACTACTTTTATTACCAATGAAATGCACGAATCACATCGAGAAAAATAAAAACCGAGGACTTGCTTTCTGAGGCTGGCACGGTCATTTGCGACAAACTGCGCCAAAACCAGGTCGAGTCTTTCGCCCAAGCAGCACGCACTGAACACTTTCTCAAGAACAAAGTTCCTATTTTTGCTGTGCATTCCCACCGTGCAGGATCCGGGAATGGTTTCTGCGCGTTCACTTCACGCAGCAAAGCCAAATCGTAGGCCAATGAAAAGTACAGCCTTCCGCTGGTCGCCTTTGACGCTGCCATTTTTGGGAAACTCTTTTGTCTCGCGCTTTCCCGAACAAACGAGAACCACGAGAGCAGCACGCAAGGCTCCGTACGTACGCGCGAAAGAATCGGATGCGTGCGGACGCAGCGGCCGCGTACGCATCACGTACCGTTCGTGTTGCGTTCTCCACATGCGCACTTTGCAGCACATAGCGATCTTACGTACGCAGCGCCATTGCGTACGCTACCTACGCAGTACTAAAACTGTCTAGTTAGATATTGCGTATGCAAACGGGCCTGGATACCCAAAGGGACCTTTGTGTACGCAAAGCAACGCGTCCGGCTTGCCTTGTTTCGTCTTTTCGCCTTCTTTTGTAAGCCCACTGGTTTACGTCCCCTAATTTTGCGGACGCAATAACTACAATGACCCTTGTCGTCGCCAATGTGTATTACTTTTTGCCTGTGTCTTCATTCCGGCAAATGTCTTTCATCAAGTACTAACTATAGGCCAATAAGCACTTCTCTTGAAAAACATTTATGTGTTCGGTCTCTGCACTGTGCTGTCACACGCTTGAAGATATTTAGTGTTCTTTTAATGATATGATGTAAGGAGATATTGACGCACAATTTAAGGCGCCGGCTAATCCTTAGCTCTTGAACGGTTCCATCTTACAACATACAGGGTACAAGATTACATATAAAATAACCTTTTCACACAAGCACCAGGGCTTGATGTAAGAAACACAGCGTACATACAATATACATGAGAACTGTCTCCACAGTTATGTACAAAAAGGTCTCAAAAATGCAAATGATATTGTCGCCTAATAACAGTCTCTAGTCAGCGGGTGATACATACGTCGTGTAAAGGCATTATGATATATAGTCACAACAGAACAGTCAACATAACATAATCCACAATCATATACATATATACAGCGACATTGAAATGAAAGGAACAATAAAAGCGTTAATAACTGCCAACAATGCCGTGGTCTTCAAGAAAGTCTTTAGTGCTTTTAAAGCGTTCTTCTGCAAGGACGTTGTTGGCCAAGGACCCAAAAGTTTCTTTAAACTGAAAGGTCTGCGGTCTAATGTAATTAGGGTTGATTTGAGTCGGGGTTTTGGTGTGTCGTGAAGTGGCCAATCTAGAAGGAGGTGACATATATCTTCGTCTACAAATCCACAATCACATTCAGGGGTTTCCGCACAGCCAATTCTGTGTAATAAATGTATTGTGTAGGCAGTGCCTAGCCTTAATCGATGAATAAGGGTTTCCATATTTTCCCGTACTGCTGCTTACAAGTTTTCAGATCTTCGACACAAAACAACAGAGCACATTAGTAAACCGCATTAAGGAAAGGCGCTGGTTTTTCGTTCGCTGTTGGTAAGCAACGCACGGGTAATGCGAAAGATGGATGTGCGGCCTATACCTGCGGCAAATTACCTTGTCGTGCACTTTCATTTATCCTTTATATATTCGTTAGAATAGAAATGTGCGACGCTCCGTATACGTGAACCGAGTGGGGGTGGTATAGCCTAGTGACAGCGGCTAACCCTATCCTCTCTTTCTTGCCCCGTTTTTCACGCTGTTTTTCCGCCAGCCTGCTACGATATATCTGTCGCCAAACTTCCGCAAGTGTCTCTTGATTTCCGCCCTAAGTAGTTTCTTAATATTTCGCCATCGATATGATCGAAATTTCCGCGGAATGCTTGGACTCACTGCCACTCTCCCCGTGACTGTCCCGGGGCTGCGACGGTCCCACAGATCCTCAAGCTGCACGGCCACCTCTCTTCCACACTTCCGGAGGGGCCCCCTCGGCCTGCCAGGTTCCCCCCATTTAAGTTTCGTTTTGTATTTTACTTTCCGTAATTTCGCCCCTCACCCACCTTATTCCAGCGAAAAACTTTGTATGGCGCACAGAGACAGTAGCGATAAGAGAACATGGGCGAACACATATGGGGGCAACGCGAGAGGGGAAGGAGAAAGGTGCAGGCAGCCGACCGGGTAAGCTTCGTGGGAGTTAGCCCGAGGCGCCCTTGTTTACAGCCATGAAACGGAGCGCTTCTCTAATGACCACGCAGCCGAGGGGCCATAAAGGCGTACTCTGCTGTGCGCACACGTTTCCCTCTATTTCCGCTGGCTCGGCGAAGAAGAAAATATCCGTCAATGCAAAACAAAAGAATGGAAAGCTCTAACGACTATGAGGCGGCGATAACGCGGTGCGCTTCGCACGAGTTATATATACGAGCGCTGCACGTATGGTGTGAACTCGAGAATCTCCGAAGTATTGCGCCGCAAATTCAAGGCGTTTAGCTGTGGAGCTATTTACGCCGCAACAGCGAAAACAGCGCGGTGGCAATTTGGAGCCCTTGGGAATGTTTGGGTTGGTACCATGGGAAATTTCATCATAATCATCATCATATCTCTCTCTCCCAATGTTTATCCCTGCTGCGCTGTGGCGCCTATAGAAGGATACACTGTCTCCGACGCTTATGTGCGTTATTAGCGACAATTATCAGTTTGGAAAGCGCGTAGTGAAACTGCAACACAGACCTTTGGGTTGGTTAAGATACGTACTAGCACAGTGTGCATTAAAGAACGGTTTTGTAACCATATTATTAATGTGGATTATTAGCGACAATGATCAGTTTGGAAAACTCGGAGTGAAACTGCAATGCAGACCTTTGGATTCGTTAAGATACGTACTAGCACAGTGTGCATTAAACAATGGTTTTAGAACCGTATTATTAAAGTATACATTAAACAAGTGGGTAATAGGGGAAGCACTCGAGCGCAATCTATTCGAGAAGCTGTACGTCCGAATGCTGTTAGACAGGGGCCTACGATAGGCTCTGTTGCGGATAGCTGCAGAATGACTGCAATCACCTTTTAATTTGTCCCCAAAGATTCGCGGGTGCTCTTGCAATCCGTCGTTATCGGAATGTGACCGCCGTGATTGGGATTCAACCAGAACCAACATACCCAATAACGCGGAACACGATGTGGAAGGTGCTTCACAGAAGTTGTAAAGAAAGTCGTCATCACCACCTGTCCAGTTAAGCATCCCTGTATACTACACGCCAACCACACGTATCAAATTTATCTGTGAATTCCTTAGTCAACTTTGTATGAACCTCCGCCATCACGAACAATGTTGCATTCTCAGCCACTGCATTGTGCCGTTGTCTGTCTCTCTGTCCAGCGGATCACGTGTCGAGCCCAAATTCTCTTACTTCGCCTAATGTCGTTGCATACGACATCCGCTCACTCCCGTTCATCGCTTCAACCAACTCTCTAGCCGAGTTTCGTGTGAGTATATTTGGAGGCGTATCGTATTAAGCTACCGTGTGGTATCTGCACGATGAGTCTCCGTTCACACTGTTGCTGTCCAGCGAAGCAGCGCCACTCAGTGTCAGATTTGAAAATTAGCGTTCTCGATTCCGATAAACCGGTTTCCCCAGTCGCGTGGTGAGGTGCACCGAAAGCACACTCACCGTGCCGCAGCTGCGTCCTTTAAGGCGGCTTTGCCCCTGCGCGCTGCTTACTTTCCAGAGGGGGTGAAGCGTGTCTTCCCTACATCTTGAATAGCTTTGTTTGAAGGGACAGACAAACGCTGAGAACATGAATCGAGATAACCGCGCAGATGGAAAGAGTGTCTATCCTGTTGGCTAAAGCAAGCCCTGTTTTTCTCATTGAACATGGATTTGCATTTTTAATTATTCACTAAAAGTCACGAAAAATGACCTTTGGCACCCCACGTGGCAAGAATATGAAGATGCATAAGTGATCTATCACGTGACCTTCTACTAGTGTACGTGGTCTTTATATTAGCATTGAAATGCAGTAAACCTTTTAACAAAGTAAACAATGTGCAGAAAAGCCTTCGTTTGCGGGGAGTAGAAAAGTGACGCTGCCTTCGCCTTCGTGTTCGCTGAATTGGCTTGGCTCGTCTGTTGGCAGAATAACGACGCAGGGGGCTAGTTAGCTATGACGTATCCGTGTACTTGAGGCAAAATGCGGTACGACAACAAGAAAAATCTGTACAAGAACACAAACTTACTGTACCAGCTTTTTATTTTGGAAAGTGGTTGAAAATGTCAAAATATAGTGGCTTAACCACAGTTGCACCCACTCCTGCGCAAGCAAAATGATCGGAGAATATCACAATTTGCGAGGCAGGCTATCGACATCACTCTCACTTTATTTATTAATTTATTTATTTACGCGATACTGCAGACCTCATGTGCTCCAAGCTGGATGAGCAAAACTAAAACATACAATATTCAGAACACCAAGAAACAGCAGTCCTAGTCAATAAAATAGAGGGACGACCACTAACAGCAGACAGGCAGAGTATGGAGAGCATGAACAGAAAGGCAGAATTATACAAAGTTGGCCACGGCACTTCCAAAATTTTCATTTTCCAACACTTCTTGCGGTAATGCATTCCATTCCGTGATTGTTCTCCGGAAATACGAATATTTATATTGGTTTGTTCGTGCAAAGTAGGAGCTAAGGTATATTCATGCTTGTGGCAGGTTTCCCGTGTAACCGCGTGCCTGACGTAAATGCCGGAAGAGATTAAAGATTTCCTATGAAGCAGTAAATAAAGATTAGTCGAGAAATATTTCGCCTTAATTTAAGGGGCCGAATTTTTTTAGCTAACATTACAGCAGATAGTCAGTAGTTGTCAATGAAACACACTGCACGTCACTGCCCTTTTTGTAGTTCTGAAAGGATTTTTGTGTGTGTGTGTATGTGTGTGTGCGGATCCCAGACAATTTCTGCATATACGAGTTTCGGCATAATGATATATATATATATATATATATATATATATATATATATATATATATATATATATATATATATATATATATATATATATAATGTATGTATCTTGGTCCCCTCGGCGTTGCTGGAGAGGGGGCTCTGTATTTATTATGACCGCTATTACATGGATGACCACTCCATCCAGGCGCATTTTTGCCGTCGCTGTCGCCACGATGTCTCGTGTAGAGCTCAAGGGCGGTAACACGTTGCTGCGTGTCGTATCCTGTGTATGCGAGTGAAAGCACGCGAGGTAAGCCGACGATCGGCGCTCAATCTGGCGCGCGCGAAGGAAGGAAGCGTGTAGCAAACGCGCCGTCTTCCGTCGCGAGAAAGGCTGCGGGGGGATGGGAAGGAAAGAAGGGGGGGGGGGTGATGTGCTTCCACAGCAAGTGCGCATTTCGCGACCCGGCGAAAAGGGAAGTGATGATCGTGGCTCGGTGGCTCCATCTCATGTGCCACGTATGGAGGAAAGCGGGGAGGCAGTGAGGGAGGGAGAGGGCGGTGTCGACTCCGCCAACTAGTGCGTACTTTGCACTGCCGCGCTCAAGCGCGCGCGCCGTATCTTGAAAGGCGTCTGCAGACGGCTCATGCCTTTGTGCGCGCTGTGTTCTCGCCGCTGTAGCGTTGAAGCGATAGCTTTCCCTATGGCGATAGGCTGCACGAAAGACACTTCGCTCACTGCTGCTACTGCGCGTGCTCGCACCAGCGTTTTAACAGCGAGTGCCCACGCCCACCGAGTGTGATGCGTTCATGTTCGCTTGGCCGCGCTGACACCATGCTCGTTAGTTCAGTTAGTAAACGAATGTTTCCAAACTTATACGTCCGATATAACTGCTATCCTTACTTCGTATGGCTGTCTGCTAATTTTCTATCGTAATCGATGGTTCGCGTTTCGGGCAAAACTTCGACTTTTTTTGAGAGGCTGCTCAGCTTTAAAAATTTTGTTTTCAAAATATCCACGCGCTTTTGAAAGTAACCATTGCTGGTGTAAACACTTCAGAGGGTGAGCTTTTCGTTGAGCCATAAGAAACTGGGTCCTTGAAAACCGTTTGGCAGTCCATTCAAGCACGTCTGTAACTGTTGCCATGCTCACTAGTAGCCGCGCGGCTGTCCTGGTATCTTTATTTGTTATGTTGTTATTAAAGTGAATTTCGTTACGCCTGCGCCACGAATCAGATATTTCTCCACTGTTCCCCTCACGTATTATAGAGCTCTAGTATAGCATAAAGTACTTGTCTTAGCGGATGACGCAGTGCTAGCGCTGCCGTGCGTTGTTGAGCGCGGCACGAGCCAGTCGTTTAGAGCAGTGGAACCGAGCTGGCGCACACAGTGTCGACACCACCAAGATGCATCAGTTCAGGAAGTAAAACTAAATGCACGACACCAACAGAATGCAATGCATAAGCAACAGAATCCAGTGCTGCATGCGTGCTGTCGGCACAGCATCCATCACGGTGGAACCAGCCGCACTTTCGTTTCGCACAAATTATGATGATCATCATAAGATGAGGAGGAATTCTGGTATTTGCGGTAGCCATTGCCTTTCGCGTAATATTTCAGCCGTTTTCGTTATATCTCACCTCCGATTTCTCATGAACATCATACCTACACTTTCGTTCCTTTTATCTCTATCTGGCGTCAATCTGAGCTTTCCTGAACTTTTGGATGTTTCTTCTACTGACAATGCCTAGCTTTCGCTCGCAGTGCTTATAAAGAACACAGATTTTCACAGTTCTTGAACATCTACCGCACAAATCTATCACACGCCTCTTGCAAAGGACGACAGTAGGTGAGTATGGAAGTTGGAACACACCTGTAAAATGCTTTTATTTGGTACCATAGTTGATTCCAATGTGCCGGGGCTCGTGTCATCGATATTATTGTGACGACTTGACAAGGAGCAAACATTTTCTTACATTTTTCCTCATTTTAACAACCTGCAGAACAGAAACGCTGCACACATTTTATTATGTGCGTTTGCGTTTGGCAACTGCAGCGACCGCAAGAAACGGAACCGAGGAAATGTTTTATGACGTCATGACGCGTTTACCTCCTGGGCACTGAAACCTAACCTGTTCCGTAGAAACAAATATTACAGTAAATTATTGTGTGTGCTCTGACGGTTGCCAATATTTTTTTTGTGAATTACATGGTTCGGACCTTCACATTACGGAAAAAAATTGAGAAGCCGAAAATTTCGTATTAGTACTCTTGTAAGCTTCTGTGAGAGCTATTGGAGATCTTCAAATAACGCTGGTGTTCAATTAAGTTTTTAGGAGGTAACGATAACAGTGAAATTACGCAGAAAAATCCGTTCTGTGCGATTGGCACAAACCTGCGAGCTTCTCAGGGTTTCTTTTCACCCGCCGTGGTTGCTTAGTGGCTATGGTGGTGGGCTGCTAAGCACGAGGTCGCGGGATCGAATCCCGGCCACGGAAGCCGCATTTCGGTGGGGGCGAAAACACCAGTGTACTTAGATTTAGGTGCACGTTAAAGAACCCCAGGTGGTCTAAATTTCCGGAGCCCCCCACTACGGCGTGCCTCATAATCAGATCGTGGTTTCGGCACGTAAAACCCCATGATTTAATTTCTTTTATTCAGGGTTTGTTTTAAGGTTTTGGCACCTATGAAATCTTACATCTCTTTATTCCTTCTCAGCCTATCTCTCTCCCTCAAAAGCATGACAGATTGGCTCCATCTAAGATTGTCTGTACCTACAACCGGTGTATTTTGCTATAACGTTATTCCCCGACCATTGCCTGTGCCGACAATGCTTTCCGCAAACTTCTCGCATGTGCGGCAAACCATGTACATTCGCAACGGGCGTGCGATATCGCTTACATTGATGGTCAAACTGTTACGCTCTCCCGCTCGCAGTGCCATTACTCTGTATCCTTTCATAAACGCGTGACCTTGTCTGCGAGTCGTAAGTGACGACCTATGTGTAAGACAGACAGAGAGCTTTAATTAGGTCCTGAGGTAATCTGCCGCTCAAGGTGGTAGAGCAACGGGCCGCTCCCACGTCGGGATGGGTAGGCCGAGGCTCACCGCCACGTCGTGGGCCCTCTGGACAGCCCTGAGTTGATGTAGGAAGTCTGAGCTCATGAGCGTGGAGCGCTATTCCTCTTCGGTCGTGCGTCGAGGACCCTGTAATGATGGGCACTGCCAGAGCATGTGATCTAAGGTACAAGCGGCGTCACGATCTGGGCATGTTGCATCAGGACTTTCGATGAAATGGCTGTGGGAATAAAGACTAGGGTATGACCTGGTATGAAGCATACGAAGGGTAGATGTCCTGTGCTCTAGAGAACTTCTCATGAGGAAGGGGGAAGGCCCTCCTGCTCAACTGATGATGTTTGATGATCTCATTAGAAGTCAGGAGAACGTCCCTAAAGACCGCTAGGCTGGAGTCTGAAGATCCTCCAGGCTGCCCAGCGCGGTTAGGTACTTCGCGAGCTCTGACGTGGGCGCTCTCGTTCAGGTTGGCCATGGAGGCCAGAAGTGATCCGAGGTAGCCGGAAACCAGGTGATTGTGTGAGGAGAAATATCCCTATGGCCTAAAATGCGAGTTACTTCAGCTGACACCGATCCGCACGCAAAGGCCCTGACCGCTGCTCGTGAGTCTGTGTTGCTTAGAATCGTCAAGGAGAGCGAGGGCGATAGCTATCTGCTCAGCCTCAGAAGGAGTGGCGTTCCTGACTGAAGCGTAGTGGAGAACAGAATTTGTGTGATCAATCGTGCTGGCCGAGAAGTTGGCCGATCAACCGTACTGCACTGCGTCTACCGAAGCATGCAGACTCTGGGTTCGCACGAACGTCTTTGAGCAGGGTTTCACCCTTGGCCCTCCGCCTCCCCGCATTGTTTTGTGGGTGCATGTTACGGAGAAAAGGAGAGACCGTAATCTAAGTACTTTCCTTCTTGTTGAGATTATGTTTGCGTTCGTCTTCTATAGAGCTGGACCACACGCTAGGACGGCCAGGATGCTCCTGCCCGCGGCCGAGCAGCAGAACCTGGCCATATGAGCCGTATGCTGTGCCACGATTATCTCTTCCAACGTGTTAATACCCAGTTGCATGAGCCGGTCCGATATAGCACGCAAAAGGTTTGTTTGAAGTTTGAAATGACCCCTAGCACTCTCTTGATGCTCTTGCCGATCAGGAGATTCAACTTAGTCTTTTCATGACTCTGCCAGCAGTGCATGGCAGCAACTCATTAAAAAAGCTCATTAAAAGGCGTGGAAAAACCTTAGTAAATTCTCCTCTCTGAGCCACCTCGAGAGTTGGCGACTCTAGTGATAAGCCAAACCATGCTTTCCGTTTTAGCTGTGATCCTGTTGATGTTCTGCCCATTAGTGTCATTAGCCTCTGTAAGCGTTCCAAAAACTCTGATGACCTCTAACCTAGGGATGAAATGATAAGAGCTGGTGCGAAGCTTTACATTGACATCCGAGAGGGAGACCCAGCCCTTAGGTTTGACACCCGTTCGCTTGGGTCTGTATAGCAAAAGTTCTGACTTGCCCGGAGAGAGTCGGAGTGTGGTTCCACTAAGGAAAGCCTCGGTGCAATCCACAGCCTGTTGGAGTGCCTCCTCTACTCTACCCTCACTGCCCCCCGTACACCAGACGGTGATGTCGTCAGCGTAAAGGGTATGATGTATGCCCTCGACTTGCGAGAGCCTCTTGGAAAGCCCACAGAGAGCAATGCTGAATAGAAGTGGTGAGACCACCGAACCTCATGGAGTGCTTTTGGAGCCAAGTACGAGGGTTTCTGATTCAAAATCTCCTATTTTAATTGTGGCCCTTCTCATTTTGAGGAAGGAGCTGTTGAATGCATGCAATCTATGCCCCAAGCCAAAACTACAGATGGATTTGAGAATATGCATGTGCGAGAGATTGTCAAAGGCTTTCTACAGGTCAAGTCCCAGGATTGCCCTGACATCTCTCGTCTGATGGTCAATAATCTGATGTTGGATCAATATTGATGTTTGATTGATCAATATTGATCAATAATCTGATGTTTGGGTCGAAAGTGCTGGCCGGAAACCAATGATGTTGTACGGAAAGAGACCGTGTGCTACATGTAAGAGTGTCCTAGCAATATACAGCATCCTACGGAGTTGGCGCAAAGCTCCTCATCTCGATCACTGTCCAATATTTTCCCAGGCAGCGGGAGCGGGGCACTCCCTTCTTTCGAGGACATACAAGTGTACAACAATGAATTCGCAGACACACATTGCTCTCCACCTGTGCTCGCGTGCAACCCTGTTATACATGTATACCGGTGTTTGCCCGACGTCTCCGAGTACGTAAATACTCGAAGCCCGGTCAGCTTCTCTCGTCATCGGCATTGAACTGGGCCAACGTCGACGAAGGGATCCTGCGTTTTGGGGCGAAACCTAATTAGCGGGGTGAAGGCGCCCCTCATTTGCACACGCAAATTAGGCCTCGCTCTCCCCATCCCCGTGCGCCCCGTCGCCCTTTTGCCGACCAGCTTGCGCGAGCTCCCCCGTCTCTGGCGATCAGTGCGCCTCGGGCTAGGCCCGCCGAGCTGGCTTGGTTCACGTACTTCCGTGCTGCCTTTCTCATTCCGCAAAGAGCATTTGGAGAGCATCGTGCGGACGGTATGCGCAGCTCCACGTATGCCTGCATTCATAGGCCGCAGGAGTAAATCAACGCCGTCGCTCCTCCGCAGGGAAAAGGATCGGGTGATGGGGCGATGCCAGTCGCTTTCCGTGCAACGCCATTTCTCGACGCCACAGAATGCCGTCGAGAACATCGCTGTCTCAGGGAAGGAACTGTGGGTGCATTCAGGGAGTCCGCTTTGCATGTGGAATGGCTAGGATTGAAGGATTCGGCTCACCGATTTTTCTGAAAGGAGCCGGTTTCCCTCGTGGCACGATTCGCGAGGCTGTTAGTGAAAAGGCGGGGGAAGCAAGAGGGAGGGAGGAGGGGGACGGGAAAGTGCACGAAGGGACAGTACCTAGCATCTTAAGTTCCTTGTCCGCTAAGCGAGGCCGTTTTGATGGCCGCGTACACTTACTCGCCGGTAAATCGGAAAGGTTCGTTTTCGACTGGGTTCGTCAAGCAGAGTTCCCGAAGTCGCCGCCATAAATTGTTGATGTTCCTTTTTTTTGTACAGGTGAAAGACTCGCTTGAACGGGCACTTTAATATACTCTAGCTTCGCGAATATTTAAAGCCGGGTCAAAATGCTTTCGAAACAGCCAACACTTTGGCACATACAGCTCGTCAATGGCATCATTTATGACCGGCGAACAGAGGGGATTGTGGGGCCCGTTTCTGGATAGCCAGAATTTGCGAACGTTAATATGACAATGTATTAGCTTAAAACATTACTACATGGCCGAATAACAAATTCCTTCTTGCCATCATTAGTCTGTTTACCTTGCGTTGTGGAGGGGGTCGTTTTAACAACGTTTAGTATTTTCAAGTGTGAGCCCTCATAATTACAATTTTTTAGGAAGGCGGTAAAATGTTTTTCAAAATGTCAAATTCACTTACTCTTAATGCAGGGTGCGTTGCGAGGCACCGAACTCGCCACTTCGTTGTTCCTGAAACTATGCAAGTGCTCAAAGTCAATAATTATTTAGTTTTTCCAAGGTATAGCTATTATAAGTTCTTAACGATGATGAAGTGCGCAAGTTGGAAGCTATTCATTGTAAGCAGTGCACAAACCCTCGAGAACGACCTTCGGAGAACACAGGACAAGTGCTGTCTATCAATTGAGAGCTTATTCAGAAAAATGTGTGAATATAGATACCTCAACTTTGGCACACATATAGAAAATTCCCGTAAGGTCATATATACTAGAACATCGCCGTTACGAATGAAAGATATTTGGTTAACAGTATTATCGAACGTGGGCTGATGCACATATCGTGATGCTTGACAATGTAAAATATATCAACTATTTGAAGCGAGCACTGATTGCAAGGTCTCCTGATAACGAACATGCTTGTCGTATGACGCTACGCAAAACACACTGGCGACAATGAATTGACTGATGAGAACCCGGTCGTCATCGTCATCAGCCTAATTTTAGGTCCACTGCAATACGAAAGCCTCTCCCAGTGATGACCAATTACCCCGTCTTGCGCTAGCTGATTGCAAGTTGTGCCTGCAAATTTCCTAATTTCATCCCCCCTCCCCTAATTTTCTGCCATCCTCGACTGCACTTCCCTAAACTTACCATCTGTTCTGTAACACTAACGGTCCACCGATTGTCTGCTTTACCCCTTACATCAAATCCCAGCTCCATGTTTTCTCTTAATGCCATCTGGAATGCCAGCAGCCTCCGTTTGCTCTGATACACACCGCTAGCTTCCTGACCTTTAAATATACGCCTAACATGTTTCGTTACATCGCTCTTTGCGTGGTCCTTAACTTGTTCGCAAGCTCCTTTGTTAACCTCCAAATTTATGCCTCATATGTCAGTACCAGTACAACGCAGTGATTGTATTTTTTCCTTTTTTCAGCGACAGCGGTAAGCTCCCGGTCCTGCTTTGGTAATGCCTGCGCCGTATTCGCTCCAACCCATTTTTATTTTCCTCGAAATTCCCTTCTTATGATCAGGATCTCCTATGAGTGATTGAGCCAGATAGATCACAACTATTCCGCGCTACCGACGAACTCAAGTTAAAGCCTAAGCTCCGGCAGCATATATATTTCAATGAAACATTGCCTAACCTTATTACTCACAACCCTAATCGCTTTTGGAACTTTTTCGCGCATGCCCCGCAGCGACATCAGATCGTCCACGCGAGGAAAAATTGGCATTCGCTGATAAATTTAGCCAACACTTTCACTCAAGTCTTTACTTAAGATAACAACACAAGTCCATATTTGCCACCGTCATCATTCCCCACTATTGACAAATTAACATTAAACGACTCCGGAATATTTAAGCAGTTACTTAAGTTAGACGGGAAGAACGCAAACGGTCCCAATAACATTCCCAACGAGTTCTTGAAAAGATATGCTGAATGTAATAGTAGATATCTTGACCTTATTTACCGCAAGTCACTTTCGACGTCAGACCTACATGAAGAGTGTAAAATTGCTAAGATTGTACCGCATCATAAGTCAGGTGATACTAACCTACCGTCTAACTACAGACCAATTTCACTTACCAGCACATCACGTAACATTCTGGATCACATTAGTCTCAAACACTTAACCGCATATTTCGATGAACATTTTCAAGTAGATGTTGAACATGGTTTTAGAAGACGTTTATCGACAGTCACTCAGATAACAGAGGTGATACAAGATCTTGCTTCAAGTATTTATAGTCCTAATCAAAGTGGCCTATTTTTACTAGATTTCAGTAATGCGTTCGATTGCGTGTATCATACAAAACTAACTGCCAAAATTACAGCTATGATCAGCAATGGTCCCATTACTGCATGGTTAAGAAACTTATCTCTCCGATCACAATTTGTCTTAATCGAAAACATCCCATTTGCTCCGGTGCCTGTTACTTCGGGGGTCCCACAGGGCTCAGTAATAGGTCCGCTGTTATTTTTGGCTTTTATCAATGACATTACAAATAACATTGTTTGTCAAATTAAACTCTTTGCAGACGGCTGCATAATATAGAGTTAATACGAAGTCCCGAGAATCAAAGTCTGCTAAATAATGCACTAGCAAAAATAACCGAATGGCGTGATAACTGGCAAATGACCATTAATACAAACAAAACGGTTTCTATGACAGTAACGAGAAAAAAGCACCCATCGCTCTTCCACTACACACTTAATGGCAGCGTCGTAACTAGAGTTCAACAGCATAAGTATCTTGGTTTATTAATAACGTCCGACCTTAACTGGACATCACATATTAACAACATTACTTCTTGTGCATTACGAAAACTCTTATTTCTCAAAAGGAGCCTGTGTTTGGCACCAACTAACGTCAAACATTTAACTTACATTTGTGGGACCTGTCCTTGAGTAAGCTAATTCCGTATGGTTCCCGTACACAAAAGCTAACATATCTAAAGTGGAAAAGATCCAGAGAAAAGCAATGAGGTTTACCCACCGAAAATACCGGCGCAGTGATTCACCTACTCTTCTGCTAACACAGTCCGAGCTTGCAACTTTGACTGTCCGAGCAGAACGAGCTCGTCTAAATTTCTGCATCAAATACTACACAAATGACTAAAAATAGATGATTCTGCATATATTACCTTTCCTAAATCCCGCATACTTCACCATAATCATTTGTATACACTAAACGAGTTCCTTTGTAATAACGATACTTTTCAGTTTTCCTTTTTCCCGTGTGTAATTCGCGAGTGGAATAACCTAGATGATTAACTAACACAGTATTGCAGTCTGATTTTGTTAAGTTATCGGTAGATGAAATCAGTGGGTAGTAAAAAATAGTTCTTATGCACATATTATCGTCAGAACTCCCATTTTTCTGAACTACAGCTAGGCACTTGTTTCTTCCTTTGTTTTTGTAACAATGTAATAACCTTAACGTACATGTAACCTGTAGTGTACTATTTATGTGACTTGCTTTTTTTATTCATAGCATGATTTTTGTAAAATTACGCATTGAACCTGTTATTATTCCTCAATCCTCAATGTAATTCCTCAATCCTACTTTTTTACTTTCTCAATTAAAGTCATTTATCATTTGTTACAATTCATCCCCAACTTTGCTGAACAGGATAATGTCATCTGCAAATCAAAGGTTGTTGAGATATTCTCTCTCACGAGAACCCGGTACACTTCCTTAAAGAATTCATGCGCTCCTGTAACCAGAGTAACTTACAGAGTAACTACAACCAGAGTAACCACTAGCAGAGTAATCTACCAGACTACCAGAGTAACCAAAATTTTAACCCATTGTCGGCCGACCTCTCCTCCTTTCTCTTCATTAAAATCTACTCCTCCTCCTTAACCCATTGTCGGGTTAGTCTAGATCGGTCTAGATCAGCAAACTCACTTGGGGTCTGACTCTCCCCCAGAGTCGTATACAATGCGAATGTACACTTTTATCATAAAATGCTTCAATAAAATCGCATATTTTCCCATATCTAGGCACCTCGACAAGAAGAGAATTTCTGTGAAACAGCTTCGCACTGAGCAATATTCGACTACCTGAACAAGAATAGTCCTTCAGATTGTAAAGCGTCTTCAGGAAGCCTGGATGTTGGAAAGCGTCTGCAAATACAGATTAAGTGGTCTAAGTGCTCGTTAACACCACAGGTGGTCAGTACTGCCAAAGTAACGCCGCGCAGCAGGCTATATCTACGCTGCTCAAATTTCTGAAGTCTCCATGCCTGTATAGTAGAATGAGAACTCCGCCTGCTCAAACTTGATTGCGTACGAGTTTCACTTCGTTTCTTCCTTTTTCACTTTTTCTTTAAGCCCCTTCACTTATTTCGCATCAGCAGGGCAGCCGAACAAAACTACTTCTGGTTAGCTTGACTGACTTTCTATAAATCCTTTCTCTCTCTCTTGCGCGCAAATAGGTGAAGTTCTCTGGCAGCGTCCGAGCTCGCCAAAGGTGTTAGACGCGTCTTGGTATCTTCGTGGGCACACCTGGCAGCCTTGTCAGCTAGGTTGTTGCCGACGATGCCACAGTGAGCAGGAATCCTCTGAAATATAATGTGGTGTCCTCTTTCCAGAGCATGGTGGTGCAGTTCCCTGATTTCAGATGTCATTCGCTCGTAAGTTCTGTGACGTAATGCGGACTTGATGCTGTGAAGGGCTGCCTTAGAGTCACAAAATATGACCCATTTCTCTGTTGGCTCTTCGGTGATGTACATCATAGCGGCATGGAGAGCTGCAAGTTCTGCCGATGTAGATGTAGTCGTGTCCGACAATTTGACTTTAACTGTAACGTTCTTGGCTGGAACGACGAATGCGGCAGTTGAGCTGGTAGGTGAGGTCGAACCATCGGTATATATATGTATGCGGTCATGATACGTCTGGTGCAGTAATAGGAGCGTAAGTTGCTTCAGAGCCGGCGATGGATGATTGGACTTTTTTGTAATTCCAGGAATAGCAAAATTCACTTGAAGCTGTCGCAGGCACCACAGGGGAGAGGAAGGCTTCGCCGCCGGTGTAAAAGATGCCGGTATGTACTCTTGATGAGCGCTAATCCCTCGTGAAAAGGTCGCTTGAGGTCCCTCTGCTGGTAGGGAGGCCAAATGATGGTCGGGGATCCTTGACAGATGGCGAATGTGCGCTCTGGGAGAGTCGACAGCTACATGTGTCTGGATTGTATGGTCTCCTGCGATGGCGATTGCTGCTGCTGTTGAGGTGCACCGAGGCAGCCCTAAACACGTGCGTGGAGCTTGACCTTGTACGCTCTCCAAGGCGCGAAAGTTCGTCTTGCATGCATTTGACAACACTGGTAGGCTGTAACGTAGGAGTCCGAGAAACAAAACCCTGTACAGCTGCAACATAGAATGTACTGGTGTACCCCAGTTTTTCGCTCATAGAAATTTGAAGTTCTCTGGATCTCAAGTGGCTTCAATTGCAGATTACGTAAACTGGACCCCACGCTACGGCTACAACTGCCATCTAGCCTTTCCCGCGGTGAAACAACCATGCTGTGTCGCTTGTGGCTGGGAGTGGCGTTCACGAACGCATACTCCTACCGTATGGGAATGGCCGAGAGCCCGAAGTGCGACTCCTGTGGGTGCGAGGAGACCATCGAGCACCTATTGTGTACCTGCCCTCGCTACGATGTCCAACGCCTCTCTCTGCGGGCAACTTTACGCAGACTGGACTCGAGACCTTTCACCGAGTCAAAGATACTCGGACCGTGGCCACAACCGTCACTGGCTCGAAAAGCGATTCGTGCACTAGTGCGGTACTTGAAGTGCACGGGCTTAATAGACCATTTATAGTGTCCTTGTGTATAATGCCCCTCCTACACGTACTCAGTACTTACTCTCTCCCTTTCTTCCTCTTTCTATACCCCTTTTCCCCACCCCCAGTGTAGGGTAGCAAACCGGATGCTGTTCTGGTTGACCTCCCTGCCTTTCCTACCCTTGTTTTCTCTCTCTCCTTTCTCTCTCTTTCTCTCCCTCTCTCTTTCTGCCTGTCTGTTTTCGCGAAACGGCGAATTCGACTTGCGCAGCATGTGATCTCACCAAAAAAAGGAAAAAAAAGTCGCAATTTTGCCCGGAAGGCAAAGGATTCATTGCGATAGCTAATTAGTAGACAGCTATACGAAGTAAGGATAGTACGTTTATCCGCCGTGTAAACTTGGAAACATTCGCTTACTAACTGAATTAACGAGAATGCTGTCAGCGCGCACAAACATTGACACATCACACTCGATGAGTGCGGACACTCGCTGTCAAAGCGCTAGTGTGAGCAAGCGCGGCAGCAGGAGCGAGCGAAGTGACCTCCGTGCGTTCTATCGCTTCAACACAGCAGCGACGAGAACGCAGCGCACATAAAGGTAAGAGCTGCCTGCAGATGCCTTTCAAGATACCGCGCGCAGCCCTGCAAAGCACGCACCTGTTGACGGAGTCAAAGCCTCCCCCCCCCCCCCCGTTCCTCCCGCGCTGCCTCCCCGGTTTCCTTCATATATGGCGTGCGAGATTGAGCCACGTTCGTTAGTTCCCCTTGCTCAAGGTCACGAAATGCGCAGTTGCTGTCTGTCGGCGCACTACGCCTGCCCCTCGTCCCTCCCTCCCACTCCTCACGGCCTTTCGCACGATGGAAGACGGCGCGTTTGGTCTACGCTTCCTTCCTTCGCGCGCGCCACATTGAGCCGCTTACGTCACCTTCCCTCGCGTGCTTTCACTCGTACACACAACACAGCATACGACGCGCGGCGACGGGGTTATTGTCCTTGGACTTTATAAGGAACATCACGGCGACGGCGACTCTGACGGCAAAAATGCGTCTGGAGTGTAGATTAAACAAAATAAAATAAATAAAACAAGACATCGCTATAGCATTGTGTATATATATATATAGCATTGTATAGCATAGCAATTGTGATAATTAACCGGGTATATGAATGTGGAAATATGATCCAACGTTGCCGCAATAACAGTGCAACATAGCGCAGAAAATTATCGATGTTTTGGCAAATGCAGAATGTACAGCCCACAGCACGTGCATATGCGAGCGTTGTCTGTTATATTGAGCCAGGCGATTCCATGAAACATTAGCCAGGGAGTCGCTTTCAATGTAGACGGCCTTGCGCGCGGCGTCGCGATGAGGTCATTCCGGGGAACGACGTTAACAAGCGAAACGAGAGGGGCCGGGGAGGGGGGGGGGGGGAAGAAGAAAACCATGCATTTGCAACAGCGTCGGTCAGGTGATGACTGGCAAATCATGCGGCGCTGACTCAAGAGAAATGGGTCTCGCAGATAAGCAGGTGCACTGGTGCGTGAGTCAGATTGCTGACACAAGCAAAGAGACGAAACAAGTAGAGGTGTCTCGACCGGAATGGTGCTTCTGAAATCGCGGTCGCGATACTTTCGACGCTAGGGAGCTTATGCTGGTTTGGCTAGAGAAGCGGACAGTAGCATACGTCACTTCAACGTCTACGATCTAGCTTGGTGGCCTGGTTTATCACGCATATTCTTTTTGTGCGCATAGTGCTTGATAGACGGGACAAAAGTCTACTATTAGAACAAGAGGTTCCATTGGTCAGTGGTCCAAACTAACTCCGTGCAAAAGGCTTTATGTTCGCGGCTCAAGTTCCCAAGGCCTGCGGGCCTGCATGATATGCTTAGAGAACACTACTTGACACCGCGGTATTGCGTAGACGACTTGATTCGGTTATTCCCATCTCTTTCTTTCTATTCTCTGATATCATCATCATCTGCCTGTGATCTGAAATTACTCTTGTCTTGCGCTAGCTGATTCCAACTTGCGCCTTTAATTCCCTAATTTCATCACCCTACCTAGTTCTCTATCGTCCTCGACTGCGCTTCCCATACCTTGGCCCCAATTCTGTAACTCTAATGCTACACCGATTATCTATCTACCTTAGGCGCTACATCACCTGCCCTATTCCATTCTTTTCTCTGTTAGCTAGAATATTGGCTATCCCCATTTGATCTCGGATCCACACCGTTCTCTTCCTGTCACTTAACGTTACGCCTAACATTTTTGGTTCAATCTCTCTTTGCGCAGTCCTTAATTTGTTCTCGAGCTTTTTTGTTAACTTTCCCCATATGTTGGCACCTGTAGAATGTAACTACTGTACATTTTTCTTCTCAACAGCAGTGGTATGCTCCAAGTCAGGATTTTGTAATGCCTGTCGTATGCACTCCAATCCATTTTCATTCTACGGTAAATTTCCTTCTCATTATCAGTGTCCCCTGTGAGTAAATGACCTAAATAAACGTACTCATGTACAGACTCTAGAGGCTGGCAGGCGATCCTGAATTCTTGTTCCTTGCCAGGTTATTCAATTTACCTTTGTCTTCTGCATATTAATTTTCAACCCGACCATTAAACTTTCTCGGTTAAGGTCCTCAATCATTCGTTGTGATTTGTCCCCAGTATTGCTGAACAGGGCAATGTAATTTGCAAACTGAAGGTTGCAGAGATATTCGCCGTTTCCATAGTCTATGAAAGGCGTATAGAGAGGTTGATTGTACTCTGCAGATTTCGCAATTATTTGATTGGTGACATGAATGTGATCCATCATAGAATATCCCTTCCTGAAGCCAGCCTATTCTCATGGTTGATTGAAGTGTTGCCCTGACTCTGTTGGAAGCTATCTTGGTGAATATTTCACACTATACTGAAATCAAACTAATGAGCGCATAAGTCTTCAATTCGTTAACGTCTCCCTTCTTAGGGATTCGTATAATGTTGGCATTCTTCTAGCTCTCTACACAAGGGGTATGTAGCCTTAAATATATTAAAGCGATGGCGCCCCATCCCCATCAGACACCTCCGCATCGATCGGGGCCCCTTTATGGAGAGCCATTGCAAGGAAGTTGCAGTGAGTATACTAGAAATACCTATCACGAAGTTTCAACTGGGTCCAGTGATTACAACGATATATAATGTGCCTTGATATAAGTTGTTATTGTGGTTTGCAACGAGACTGCCCCTTGTGTCGGCAGTGACAATATGATGAGCCGCTGCATTGCTTTAGTAGTAATCGTATCAACCTCGATTAATGCTGATTTCTTTTTTTATGCGAAGCATATTACGAGAGCTCAACCCAGCTCCTCAGGCGCGGCGGTGTCGCCTTCAATACCACGTGACACCGTGACGTCACGGCAGAGGAGAAACGGGGCTCCAACTCGCGCCGTCGCTCGCGGCGTCGCGGCGGTATATAAGCAGCTGCGCTTGCTTCTGCTAGACACTCACGAGGTGAGATGCCTCCTGCAGACAGAGCTGCTCGTTGGAATGAGAAGCGAAGGTTGCAGCGTGCTACAGAGACTGATTTTCTAGGTGGCTTTGGCTCAACTCTTGCAAGATGGGCTGGGTGGGAATCGAACCAGGGTCTCCGGAGTGTGAGACGGAGACGCTACCACTGAGCCACGAGTACGATGCTTCAAAGCGGTACAAAAGCGCCTCTAGTGAATGCGGTGTTGCCTTAGAAACGAGCTGTTTCTAAGGCTCAGGCGTGCGTCGCTTGCTCAGGCGCACATTTCGTTGCCGCGCCGAACGCTGCGTTGCTCGACGCTCACCGCGTCAAATGCGGGGCGCGTAGTCGCTGCGCCGTAGCCCATTGTCTTACACCCCTTGGCGGGTCGACGGGAACGCTGTCGCGTTCCACTCTTGAAGGCGAAGCAGAGTAACGCATGAGTTGTTTCTTCGTCTAGCCGAACCAAATATAGCCAAGCAACAGCAGTTCACCAGGCTAAACAGTGGTTCAGCAACTAAAATAAAGGCTAGTATGCTTCGCATCCTGGGCCTAACCTTAGCTAAGCCACAGCCATTTTTTAAGTGGTTCAACACTTTACGATTTGAATACATTTGATTCATGGTATGTTAGTGGGCGATGTTTATTTTCAGTTATGTTGTGCGTTATCAAGGTCAAGTGGCATTGGGGTCAGTGCTATAAGCTTTGAGAACGTGTGTAGGATAGTCACATTTCTAGGTTTCCATCGTTAAGTAGGACAACGTCCAAGCACCTATCTGCCTGACGGTTTTGCAGCGGGGTATTTGAGATAGCCCTCATATCTGAAGTGCCGCTAAACCACTTTTTTATTTCAATGTATGTGTATATGAATATTTAGGCTAAAGATTACAAGGTAGCTGTTGTGCTAAAGTTGTTTTGCTTTTCATGCTTGATGAGTGGTTCTGAAGGTCGGGGATTAATCAGCTGCAATACCACTGCTACAACTGATGTCTCGAGTGAAATGACGTTTTCCCCTGTACATCTGCAGTGCTGCTATATAGGACTCTTGGAGGCTGTGAATCATGTGGGCTGTTGTATAAACTACGTGACGATGTCCATGTGACGTCGCTGTTGGCACTGACGTTCTCGACGTTACCGTCGTGGTTTCCCGCCAATCACCTTGTTCCAGGCGCAACCCCTATCGTTGGTATGTACCATGTTTGAGGCATACCATCTACAATGTCATGTACATCTATTTTGTGTTGCTGGCAATGTCGTCACGAGCATGGCAATGAAGAATTACGCATATAAATACCGCCATCTTGTCACGAGCAATTTCTGTTTGCACAGAATGCCATCCTAGTCCACTAAAGTATTGCTCTTTCTGGCATCCGATATGCATGCACAGATACCACTGTTGTCAGTGTTTGTATGCCAGAGAGAGCACTAAACTTCCTCTCTCTTTTGAGTACTGTTGCTGCGTGACTTCTCGGTGGTTAGCACGCTGGACTCTCGAATGCGCATTGATTCGTTGAGGTGAGCTCAAATCCCAGTGGAGGCGATTGCGGAGTTTTATTTTTTTCTTCGTGTAGTGGCAATGGCGAAGCTGGGAATGGCGAGGTGGCCTGACGATACTGACGACTAGAATAACCATGGCTGTTTGTCATCGGTGAAGAGAACAGTAGCCGCCAGCGTAACGGAATGGAGGGGCGGACAAAGCAAAGCCAATTTTGAGCACCTGACTGCTGTCGCAGCAAGACGCTTCTAACGCATTGTGGTTGGAGAAAGGTCCACAAGAGGGCACTACCTACACCGCTGCTGAAGTGAAGAAGGAGGGGATGGAGGGAAAACGGAAGGAAGGAAGGAAGGAAGGAAGGAAGGAAGGAAGGAAGGAAGGAAGGAAGGAAGGAAGGAAGGAAGGAAGGAAGGAAGGAAGGAAGGAAGGAAGGAAGGAAACAAATACGTTTATTTTGCTTTTGAAAACCATTGCGGCTAACAAATATGTGAAATGTGTGGAGTCGGTAACGCAGTGACTCGATTGCTGCCTACAAATAAGAGCTCCAAAATCTAGTCTCGCTATAGTGACTGCGATGTCACACTTCTATACTGGCGCTTCAGCTAGCGTAGCTCCTTCGAAAGTGCACGGGTTCCCAAACAATACACTAGCAGAACGAAAAGAAGAACGGCGATGAAGACAAGAAGCGAACGAAGCGAAAAGAATAGCTCGATTTATAAAAGCAGAATGTCGGAATACGAAGCGCAAGGGCCCGAACGTGCGCAGAAAGCTCACGCGCCAAGACGCATAATGAGATGAGAGGCGGGTAATCTAGTGGAGACGGACGAAGAAGGCGCATACTCTGAAGTGAAGAAGAGGACAGCCCGTAGGCGGCCATTAGTGGCAAGGAGCATCTGCATCCGAGGAGATGAATATTAATAGCCGAGGCGGCGCGGTGGCCATTACTCGGCGAGCTTGCGTGCCTGCTCTCACCGCCCGACTTCCTCCACCAGGGCACGCTGTCGTCGTCTGCTGAAAAACATTTCAACCTTGTCTTCCTCCTCACCCGCAAGCTTACTCGCGGACTCACTTTCTCATTCCTTCTCCCCCATCCTCAGCGCTTTCAGGACCACGGCGCCACTTCACTCTAACCATCCAGTCCCTGATGTCTACAGGAGGCTCTCTGTTAAGCCCCCCCCCCCCCCCTCCACAACATACCCCTCTTTCACACGCACACACGTTTTACCCAAACGTAAGAATATGCAAAACAGAGCCGCTCTTCTTTCCCGCCCGTGCCTTACGTCAAGCAACTAATGCGAGCCTCTCATCTAAGCTAAAAGCATTGTTCCGAGTACACTGACTTCGTCTCCACCTATAGACGCAAGCTCGTCTTTACGGATTGAACCGTCTCTCTCTCCACCTTCCTCCCTTTTCCTTACAAGTAATGCGAGCCACCAATCTAAACTGAAAGCATTGTTCCGAGTATACCGACTTCGCGGTACCTAGATGCGCCCTGCTGTTTTCTTTCTTTTCTCTTTAATATCTGTCCTGCTCACTCGTCTTACTCTGGTCGTCATCAGCCACTCTCTTGCGTGCCTACGCGCTTTGCCGTCTGCTATGCGGGCAAAAGAAAGGTTATAGTAATGACACCGGGCTACGCACGAAAGGAGCAGCGCGAAATAAATGGGCTGCGCGAAGACAACGAACTTGCTATGGAATAGAAAAAAAAAAGGAGAGGGACCGAGGGTAAAGAAGAACAATAGCGAGCAAGGTAAAAAACGAGACGAGGACAGTAGGGAAAAATTAAAAAAAGAAATCTGATGGGAGTGAGAGAAAGAACAAGACGGAATAAAAAAGGCGCAAGTGCGCGGCGGGTGATGCGGCCTCGCTCGGGCATCATCAAAACTGAAGAGCGTTGCAGGATAAAGCGTTCCGCAGACACTCCGCATCCCAGGCGAATTACTTTGTAATAGCATAAACAACGCGAATGGTTAACAAAAAGTGTACAGAATTTTGTTAGAGTTGTCGGGGAAGAAGGGGCGTCGGAGAATGAAAAAGTGAAAGGGAGACAGGAGATGGGAGAGGGAGGGATTGGGAAACTACTGTTTGGGATCAACGAATAAACAGCGAAATACGAAAATGTAAAGGAGGTCGGGTCTCACGTTGGAAAAGCGTGCTCCGCAGAAGAGATTAAAAAGCGAAAGCCGGGCTGAGCGGCGGCACCGCGACAGCTTTTATGAATGGTGGCGGATGAAAGCTTCCATTAGACGCGAGTTCGATGCGGCCGTTTCGAACGAATGAAGGTGAGAGCGGGGAAATAGAACGGCACGTGCCGCCTTAGGCCCATGTCGCGTCATTAATATGCGCTACCTTTTAATCTCCATCTTGCGACGGAAAGAAATAGGTAATCAGACTTCGTTGGCGATTTCTTTGGGTGCGCCGAGCGGGGCTTCTGGTTGCGCACACGCTAGGTTTGCGTGCGGGCACCTATGCAGAGCACATGTACTCACGAACGTTTTTGTCGTGTCGAACCACTAATAACGCAACGAAGTTCTATTTCCTTCCTGCGCTGTTGTCGCTATACTCCATTTGGACCGCATCGCAACATTGCAGATTAACGATTGCCTCTCCCTGCGTCATGCACCCCAAGCAAATATTAGAGGCGGGTTATGAATACGGCGCAATGTTTATTTTAGAGTTCTCAATGTCGATATGGTTTGGCTGGAGTTAGTCTTACTTCGAAGCGCCAATCTTAATGATTGGACGTACCGCATGTCCATATAACAATGAATTAGATTCTATACTCGTAAAAGTGTACGTATGGAAAACACGATCATGTGTGGGGGAAGGGGGGGAACTGAAGCAGCACCATTACGTATACAGTCCCAAAAATTACGCGCACGTTCTATGCCCCTATATATGTTCACATTAGGCTGCCTGCAGCAAAACTGCTATGCAGGGCTTACTCCATGTAGCCTTACTGCATGTAAACGGAAGGCTTTGTGAAGGTGCTATGCCTACCGGGTGTCCCAGCTAATACGTGGCAAGTGTGTTCTGATGTTTTATATTATTATTATTATTATTATTATTATTATTATTATTATTATTATTATTATTATTATTATTATTATTATTATTATTATTATTATTATTATTATTATTATTAACGGCGTAGAAACGAACTGTGTCATTTCTAGCAACCTGCTGAAGAAGCCTGCGGCATTTTTGTGCTCCTGAGTAATTTATGCTGATTCTTCAGCAAACTTCGTAATAGCTAACATTACGACCACAACGTGAATACGTGGCTTGTAGCGCGATCCCAGTTAAAAAGTTCCCTTTGAGTTATTTGCGACGCATTACCGTTAAAAAAAAAAATTATGGGGTTTTACGTGCCAAAACCACTTTCTGATTATGAGGCACTCCGTAGTGGAGGACTCAGAAAATTTCGACCACCTCGGGTTTTTTAACACGACGCACTACCGTTAGTACTTTTTCCCGAGCTTAAAAGAAAGTCCGCGACATATTAATAATGCCCCCGTGGAGAACTGCTTGCGATCCACAGCGACTTCGCATTAAATGCGACAAAAGGAGCTTCACAAAAGATGGCCCCTCGCAAACAATTGAAAGGAAGGCTTCCAAATGTGGCCTTTGTATTGTCTTTGTAAGGCTTTGTATTGATACTGTGTACATAAAGTTCATAAATAACAGTGTTTAGTAATCACACAACACTCATTATTAGGAAGTTCCTAAATCAGTCTTTTTCAAATGTAAATCAAAGTCTAATAGGTAAATGTTTTTTTGGTCTTCGAGATATTTGATTTTGGAACTGCTGTGTCCAGCGTCAAGCGAACGTCCACTGAGAGAGAGAGAGAGAGAGAGAGAGCGCTGCTAGGCGTCTCGTATGCCTGAGAGAAGGAGAGATAGAGAGAGAGAGAGAGAGAGAGATACATTGATGAATAACGGCCATGTCCTCTACTATAGAGTTCTCCCGGATAAAAAGCAATACGGGGTAGGATTCCTAATCCATAAAGACATAGCGGGCAACATTGACGAATTCTACAGCATCAACGAGAGGGTAGCAGTAGTCGTAATCAAACTCAATGAAACGTATAGATTAAAGATAGTACAAACCTACGCTCCAACGTCGAGTCATGACGATGAGGAAGTAGATCAGTTTTATGAAGTTGTTGAATTAGCGATGAGAAAAGGGCAAACGCAGTATACAAAGCCGGGGGGTGAACAGGCAATTGGAAACTAAGGTGTCGATTCTAGAAACGCTAGAAATGACATGCTGGCAGAATTCCCAGAAAGGGATAAGCTGGGAATAATGAACACTTGTTTCAGGAAACGTAGCAACAGAAAATGGACCTGGAAAAGCCCTAATTGTGAAACAAGAACATAGTACCGGATGTTCAAGTAATAGGAAGGGTAAATGTAGTGATCATAGCTTAGTGATGGCCAGGATTCACCTCAATTTAAACAGAGAATGAGTAAAATTGGTCAAGAAAGAACAGGTCAACTTAAAGGCAGTAAGGGTAAAAGCAGACAAATTTAGGCTGGTTCTTGCAAACAAATATGCAGCCTTAGAACAGAGAGATGATGATGATGATGATGATGACATAGAGGTAATGACTGAAACCGTAACGAGGCTGGCTTCAGAGGCAGCAATTGAAGTGGGAGGCAAAGCACCAAGGCTACCAGTAGGCAAGCTCTCCCAAGTAACAAAGGACCTAATAAAGAATCGACAAAGAATGAAAGTGTCCAACTTAAGAGATAAGACGGAATTCGCGGAACTGTCAAAACTGATAAACAAGGCGAAAATAAGTGATGTTCGAAACTATAACGTGAGAAAGACTGAAGAAGCCGTAAAAAATGGACGCAGGCTGAAATCAGTGTGAAGAAAACTTGGCATAGGACAAACCAAGATGTATGCACTAAAAGATGAGCAGGTTAATATCATCAGCAATCTTGAAGATATAGTAAATGCAGCGGAAGAATTTTATACTGACCTTTACAGTACCCAGATGACTCAGGAGCGCTCTATTCAAAACAATAATGAACAGTATAGAGAAACTCCTCCTATAACTAGAGATTAGGTCAGAAAGGTCTTGCAAGGTATGAAACGGGGAAAAGCGACAGGAGAGGAAGGAATAACAGTCGATTTAATCAAAGATGGAGAAGACATAATGCTAGGAAAACTGACGGCTCTCTATACGAAGTGTCTATCGACTGCGAGGGTCCCAGAAGACTGGAACAATGCAAACATTATACTAATCCACAAAAAGGGCGACGTTAAAGAACTAAACAATTATAGACCCATTAGCTTACTCACAGTATTATGTAAAATATTTACGAAAATAATCTCCAATAGAATAAGGACAACACTGGAATTGAGTCAACCAAGGGAGCAGGCTGGCTTCAGGAAAGGTTACTCTACAATGGACCACATCCATATCATTAACCAGGTTATCGAGAAATTCGCAGAGTACAAAACACCTCTTTATATGGCTTTCATAGATTACGAAAAAAGCATTTGATTCCGTAGAGATACCAGCAGTCATAGAGGCATTGCGTAATCAAGGAGTACAGACCGCTTACGTAAATACCCCAGAAAATATCTACAGAGATTCCACAGCCACCCTAATTCTACAAAAGAAAAGTAGAAAAATACCTATAATGAAAGGGGTCAGAGAAGGAGACACAATCTCTCCAATGCTATTCACTGCGTGCTTAGAAGAAGTATACAAGCTATTAAACTGGGAAGGCTTAAGAGTAAAGATCGACGGCAAATACCTCAACAACTTTCGGTTTGCCGATAACATTGTTCTATTCAGCAACAATGCAGACGAATTACAGCAAATGATTTAGGACCTTAACAGTGAGAGTCTGAGAGTGGGACTGAAGATTAACATGCAGAAGACAAAAATAATGATTGATAACCTGGCAAGGGAACAAGAGTTCAAGATCGGAAGTCAGCCTCTAGAGTCTGTGGAGGAGTACGTTTACTTAGGTCAAGTAATCACAGGGAACGCGGACTATGAGAAGGAAATTCACAGAAGAATAAAAATGGGTTGGATCGCGTACTGCAGACATTGCGAGCTCCTGAATGGGAGCTTACCGTTATCATTGAAAAGGAAAGTATACAATCAGTGCATTTTACCGCTGCTGACATACGGCGCAGAGACTTGGCGGCTGATAAAGAAGCTTGAGAACAAGTTAAGGACCGCGCAAAGAGCAATGGAACGAAGAATGCTAAGCATACCTTTAAAAGACAGAAAGAGAGCTGTTTGGACCAGAGAGCAAACGGGCATAGACCAATTCTAATAGACACTAAGAAAAAAATGGTGCTGGGCAGGTCATGTAATGCGCAGACTAGATAACCGTTGGACCATTAGGGAAGGGAAGCGCATTACAGGACGGCAGAAGACTAGATGCAGTGACGAAATTAGGAAATTTGCGGGTGCCACATGGAATCTGTTGGCGCAGGACAGGGGTAATTGGAGATCGCAGGGAGAGGCCTTCGTCCTGCAATGGACATGAATAGGCTGATGATGACAATGATGATGATGATGATGATGATGATGATGATGATGATGATGATGATGATGATGTATTGTAGTACAGTGGTAGCGGCAAAGTAAAGGTTCACAGAACTTGCTAAGTTCAGTCTTTGGCTAACTTGGAACACAGCGACAGCATCTCTTTGGCGATTGAACATTAACTAGGCCAGAGCAGACGCCTTAGAAATCCATTACGTCACGGCTATCTGGGGCGGGAACTACTTCAAGGTGGCGTTGCCTTTTGCCTTTTGCCTCAATTTCTGGCTTACGAAGCGTCCTCTTGCGTTAACATGTGGCTTTTTCGGTATTGTTTAACGGTAATGCACAAATACAGCTGGACGTATCTTTATCTTTAGTGTCCCTTTAAAAGCTTGTTGCGTGTCATTCTGCGCACGTGGCATAACTGGGCATTCGCAATGTGGCGTTCGCTCCGCAACTTAACATGGGCGCGGTGCTTTCGTTGCATACAGTGTGCAAATAACAGTATATTCACGAAGATTAACCTTTTAGTTACCAGCACATTCCAAATTAAGTGAGAATGAAATGACATGAGAGGAATACGCAGATTGTTTCACAGAATACGCAGGCAAATAATTTTTCGCTTTAAATAATGAAGACAGCTCTTTGTGACGGGATGCGAACGTGCAACCTATGCTTGGCAGCGTTCGCATAATTGACGTATGATGCCGTCTTTCCCCTGCTTACTCGGCCGCCCCACTTTCATTGATCACTCTAGGTACACATATGCTCAAGCCGGCTTTGATAATGTTAGCAAACACCGCCCGTTGTCATAGCGACGGGAGCGAGAAATTATGTAATGTAAACGCCATGTAGAACGTTGCGTTGAGCAGAGGCGGTTGCTAAAGCGAGACGTAATTTCGTTGACCTGATTAAGTGAACGCGACTCTGTCTCTTTGCGTGCTGACTAATCACGATCGTGAACACAGCTCCTTTATTACAAAATGTGGATTGGGGTTTCACAATTCGTATTTTTTATTCAACATTACGTTTTGTTCAATAAATTATTATATTATAATAGCATATGTCCTTAAAAAACAAATTATCATGGGTAATTCATCATGACACTTCGTTTAAAAAATAAACTACTATATTTAAAAGTAATGTTAAAAACAGAAAATTCACTTCTTCCAGACTTCGTAATGGAAGCTTCAAAAAAATTTCGTTTGAAACTGACCTAATATTCCTCGGTAAGAAAAAAAAAATATCGCCGCCGTCCCCAGGCGTGATGCGAGGTAAGAAAATTTGCTTGCTGAAGCGCACGAGGAAAAACTGGGCGAAAGCCGGGAAGTGATGAGCAAAAAAAAAAAAGTAGGAAAACCGTTGCGAGGCAGCACGAAGAGTGTCAGGAAAGGCAGCCTTAAAAGATAGCGAGTGTTTCTTTAATCTTCCGCTTATTTCAAATATTTGAGTGGGTGTCCTTCGATCGGCACCGACTTCCGCAATCACGGCTTCGCGTATATACGCCGCACTCCAGGGGCGACGAGTCAATCCGAATAAACGCGTCCTTCTGCCCACGCATCGTCTTGGCGCTCATCACACGTCGCAGGGTCGCCACCCTGCGTTGTGACGTTCGATCCGCCAGCGCTGGCTCATAATTTAATAACGACCGGGGAGCGCCCTCGCGGGGCTCAGTGCGCTCATGGGGTGGACGGTGGCCGATATTGCACGTTCCCAGAAGGCACAGTACCGCGCGAGTGTGTATGTGTGTGCACGTGTGTGCGTGTGTGTTTGTTGTTCACAAATGCAATTATTAATCTTCTGCTTATTCGCGTTTGGAAATGCGCACCTGGGCCTATGTTGCATTTGCTCAATTCTAAACTGCACATCAGTGCAGTCATACCTGCTTAGTAGAAATCTTTTGATAAAAACGAATTGATATGTCCGTTCCTAAAATGGACTACGACATATACCTTCCAGTTACAGGTTTTCCAAAAGCTTCATTCGCATCCTTTAGCATATTGTAGGGACAGTTATGTGGAAACGGGTGCAGGTCTCATGATTTCCTCCAAGTACATAGGCGTGACTTCAATATGACCATGCTCATTACTGCACATGTGTGCCAAATGGGATAAATGAAATAATGAGAAGCCAATACGTGAGTCTCATAGTTATCATCATCAATACTGTAACACGTTATCTGCAGGAAATGACACAAATGTGCAATCAGCCACAAGCGATTTTACGACAAAGCCCAGCCTTCGCTGCGAAAAACAGACAAACTTTGGTGACTTCGTAGCTGGAATAAGCGCCAGAGGATTAGATTGTGGGCTCCGATGGCGTGCAAGTCACGTGCAGCTGGCGTCATAGAATAGAGGCTAATGAAAATAAAGGTTTACTCTCCGCCGCCATGGAGCACCGAGTTCGTGCCACTGCAGCACTATGAAGCTGGTTGCCATAGATAACGTCTGAAGCGGTAAGCTCGATCTGAGCAATGGGGCCTCTATTTTTATTTATTAGATGGAAAGCAAACACCGAAGTAACTACATCGCTATTTTAACTGAGGTATTATCCAGGCGAACACATCCATTCAATAAAGATGCCAACTCCGGTGGCTTCTCCTGCATTGTATGCACCTAAACACATACGATAGAATGTCACGCAAAAATGACCTTAAGTACAGCGGCCTGTCTGAATGCACAGTCGGTGACAAAATTTTACAGGGCGCAGCATTTTTGAGACAGCTGAATTCCCGTGAAGGACTGTCAGCCTTTCACCCCATGTACCACAGAGTGGAGGTTCGCCGCTAGTGAGTGAGTAATTGTGTGCGTCACATGTGTGCCCTACACGCAAACAGCAGAACAAGACATCAGTTTGTCATGATTTTACCGTGGGTGACGAAATTCCTAACTGTGGCTTCATTATATGGAGTTTGTCAGGGTTTTTGGCATCGCATAAGCGTTGCCAGTAGCCTCTTAGTGTTTTGCAAACAAAGGGCTTCAAATCTATGGTGGGGACTGATACGGAAGAATTGCAAGCCCTTGTTACGGTGAATGTGGTTGATTCGTCCGCTAGCATAATGCCCTCGATGCATCGGTGACCTGGCACCCAGCATACAGCATGCTGTTTATATATGTATGTCGTACAGAGGGGCGTATAGAAATTGTTCAGTACAGTACTTTTACATTTGCGGAGAAACATTAGACATCTAAATACATTTAGAGAATGCGTAAATACTATGGCTTTTCGAACTTCGTTTTCTTCATATGTTTTACTGTCGACAGTACTGCCTATGCTTCAGTCCCAATTATGCTTGTTTTAGTGTGCAGAACGTCTGATTAAGAGAACGATAGTCCCAGTGCTGCATAAAACTCATGGGAATGTGACCGAGATGTGTCAGTGCAATACCCTGGGCATGCGCACTTCGCTTGAAGTTCTAGAAAAAGCACTCAAATGTGTGGCTCAGGGGCGTGTTGATAAACGATGTGTAACATTCAACCAGCTGCCATTGCCACGGAGGTAGCATCTTCTCTTTAAGTATTAGGCGATGTTCAAGAAGTTGAACCCCCATTTCTCCCCTTAACCTCTTCCCACGAAGTGGAAATGGCTCTCTCACAGAGGTTCTGTTGCGAAATCGTGTGACATACGTCGTATAGTTGCTGGTAGAATAACACGGGTGCTCACAGTTAGAACTGACTTTCGGGAAATATGTACAATTCCAATATGACCTTTGTATATCGAGCGACAACACATTCGATTTTACACGTTTCTACACGATTGTTCTACACAGTTCCCTTCTTTGTGAATGCTCTTAGTCGAGCGGTCCACACGCTTGTGTATTCTGTCCAACAAGGTTATTTTTGGTTGGTTTCGAAGCCACTTTGGCATTGCTTCTTGCACATCTAACTCTATGGAAGATTGACGACTTCGCAAAGCATCTTTGAGTGGCCTAAACAGGTGAAAGTGTCGTCGTGGATATCTTGGTGGGCCAAACCATGACTGGTGTTGAAAGAAGACGCTACCTCATTGATGGTAATTCGCCTATATTTGCCAGAACCGTCTCTCAAGATTGCTGAATTTTGTCGTCCGTGGTGGAGGTTGCCGGGCATCCAGCTCTATATTCGCTAGTCACACTCGTTCGGTCACGTTCAAACTTCTCGGTCCATGGAGAAACATCTTAAAGTGATAATTGAATCATCGTATTCATATTGTGATAAAAGTCTACGATTAATATCAACCATTTTCACACCCTCCGACCCGAGGAAGCGGATGAAGACTCGGTGTTCCTCCTTTGTGCACACTTGCAGCAGAGATGCACGACCTCCTTGCGACAAAAGAAAGCAAAATAGAGCAATGGAGGTCCAACATCTATAGCCCAATCTCATCAGTATAACATTATAATAAGCTAGGTCAAAATGCAGGGTGCGCATTATAGTGAGTATTACAGCAAAAGTGTGAGTAATTTTTTACGGTCCCTCGTACCTAATTCATCCCATAATGTAGGAAATTTTCAGTTATTTTGGCTTTATTATCAGCTAGGTGGTATCTCTAGGAGTTTATACCGTATATTATGTAGATGTGCACTCACGTAAGCCCACACCCATATCAATTCGTCCAGGGCCCACAAACCAAACTACAAGAGACCTCTAGCAGAATCAGCTTAACAAAAACAGGAAAGGCGGATGGAATTTTGTTGTATTCAAACCGTCTTTTGTTTAGGCGGAGCAAATAGTCGAGCTGAACATTCCTTGTTCAAGAAAGTGCCTAGTGCTGTCAACGTGAGCGGACTAAATACGTCCTGTCGACGCGAACGGCGTGATTAAACAGGAGCAGGCAGCGTTTCATACGTCCTTCTACAACGAATTACGCGCACAGAATGTGTACGCACCTCAGAGACCGGCGAAGAATTTCAAACAGCTCCGCCAGCCATTTCTGATGCGGTAGTCTCTCAATCTCACACGGCTCTGGACATTTGCGCCACCATCTTATGACGAGGTGAAATTACTGACACGAAAGCTGATAAGAAACACATTTCCGCGTGGCACTACCCGCATTTTGATTTGACACTCCCCGTAGCAGTTCCGCATGACACCACATCCAACCTTGCTGGTACTTTTCAGCGCTTTCTTTGCCGATGACATTCAGTTGTTCAAAATCCTTGAGACCGTGTCATTTTGCTCGCTTAGTGCACCGAGTACTTCTATCAACTTCGTGCTCGTACCCTTAGGTAAAATGGCAGAGCCTGCTGTGGCCGTCGGTTTCGCTTGTATAGCACCGACACACAAAGTACAACGTTGCTTCAAGTAGAACGCCATCCTAATACACAAAGTCATCCCCATCATCTTGTCACAAGCCGACTAAAATTTACCATTCGGTTTCGTTATTATTACAGAAAGCCTCTCCTTTCTAAAGTGGCGCATGAATTTAATAAAGCTTGCGTTTGCATAATATTTATGTACAATGTACTTGAAAAAAATTTGTAGGCGTCTCATTATTGACAGCATTGTTCATTTCAGGAAGTGCTGCACTACCCCCTGCGTTCACAACAGTGAACGTTCAGTTGTTCTGTAAAAAAAAGACTTATGCATACCCACCGCATATGTTGCAATTCATGTGAACCGAAGGTTAGGTCAAGCGGTATGTATCGAATCTTATACAACTACAATTATGCTTAATTTAATACTAAGCAGCGTGCAACACCAACAAATGTTTACATTTATCCACCGCGAAAGTCACGACTCACAACTGTAATGTCGTGCAATGTTTATGCATTGCGTTTCAATTGTGTACAATTGTGCCGTCGTTTTACTGCAGCTACGATATTAGCCTGTGATGTCGAAGTAAACCAGGCCCCAAGATCTGTACCGCCGGTACTCAAGAATCTAGCGGCACAATGTCAGCATTAAAATTGAATCCAGGCAATCATCAATGCTAGCTGATATGAAGGCGATACGTGCAAGCTAACCAAAGCAGAATCGTTTGAGAATAGAAAAAAAAACACGTGCCCAGACTAAAACCGAATTCAGTTCCATAGTTTCCATCAAAACTGATATTGAAAATTTCCAAACGCTCGCCGATGCTAACACCGCACATGTCCGAAAACTTCAAGCTGTATGGATGAAGCTGAAGACAGACGTCGTCGTAATAACCTTGTGGGTCATTGTTTTATGGCATCAAAGACAGCATGAAAGGTAGGGTCAATATGAAAAATGAGTGTCAGGTATGTGTTCTGCTAACCTGGCATTTTCTGTTGAGCCAAGTGGCATTGAATGTGCATATCGAATAAGCCAGTTTGGTACTAGCCAAAATAGAACTGTGATTGTAAAGTTTGTGGACTTCAAGGACAGAGAATCTGTGCAGGCATACGCAGAGAAGCTTAAGGGATCAAATTTCAACATCTCATAAGATTTCTTTCCCAATACTCTTGTGGCCCGTGAAAACATTGTACAATTTGGCAAAGCACAACAAAAACCATTTTTTTAAATATTCGCTGGAATAAACTGATTATAAATGAAGGGACTTCCATTTTCGACCGCAAAATTCAAAATGTACTTCAACTTCCCTGATAGCTGTCGCCTGTCATTGCACCTCGCACCGACACATTACCAAATCCAGAGCCCCGCCAGCCCACCCGCCTGTCATTTATCTGCCATGTGTTCCAACTAACGTTAGCCAAGCTGTAAAATTAAAAAATAATACGAGAAATGAAGAAAGACAAACGGTGTAAAGTGTAATTATAAAACCTACGCTGCTTGTTCGTCGCAAGTCTCACGACCGAATAATATAATATATGGGGTTTTACGTGCCAAAACCACTTTCTGATTATGAGGCACGCCGTAGTGGGGGACTCGGGAAATTTTGACTACCTGGGGTTCTTTAACGTGTACCTAAATCTAAGTACACGGGTGTTTTCGCATTTCGCCCCCATCGAAATGCGGCCGCCGTGGCCGGGATTCGATCCCGCGACCTTGTGCTCAGCAGCCTAACACCATAGCCACTGAGCAACCGAGGCGGGTATCTCACGACCGAATACCGTAGGTCTTATAACCATGCCCTTCAACGTGCTCTTCGTTTTTTCTTGTAACAGCTTGGCTAACGCTATCTCGGACAACCTATGTACTAACACAAGAGGCATTTTACCGAAACGCGATTTATAGTCACATATTATCGACCCCAGAGAATGTATCTCGTTGGCGTATTCCTTATATGTGTCCCAGTATCCCTTTCGCTTTTCATTGATTTACTATAGTGCATCTACATATTTTCCATTCCAACGCTGCAGTCACTGATGAAGTGCGCTACATGTGTTTGCCTCTCTAACGGACTTGTTAGTGACTTGCTGTAGGTCGAGAACCCGCTCTCATCCGACTGTCGTCTGTTCAATAATTGCCGCCCTGGGCTTCTACGCCACGTGAACGCCTGTGCGAATTACTTGAAAAATCTCCTCAAACTGGCCGTGATCTTTGACAGAACTTCAAGACATGTGAGCAGGGAAGTTTGCGGCAGGCTACACGTCGGACTCAATATTTCAATAACTCGCGCATTTCTCATAAATCAGTGGGACAAGAAACAGCGAGAATCTCAGCCGTCGGCGCACGAGGAAAGTGACACGGCTGCTCCGGTGGAGCTAACGGGCCCAGCCAATCATTACACGAAAAAAAGAAAGACGAATCCTCCATTCCACCACGCTCCTTCTTTTTGCTTCTTGCTTTTATATCGAAACGCGGGCTTTCATACAGCTGCCAGGAGAAGTGGCGCTGTAAATGAGATTTGAGCGGGGAGACAGGATCCGGACAGGCGACGTATCGCACCGAGGTGGAGTGCTAAAATTTTGGAGGGGAAAAAAAGCTGATAACGAAGGCAAAAAAAGTAGGAGCAGGTGGGGGAGGAGTGACAGGCCATGCGGCGGCAGTCGAGATAAAGATGGGACGAGGGGGGCTTGTGTCATGTATGGGTACATTGCGGCTCTGCCGTTGAAAAGTGTCCAGATTAAAACCTCTCGGCAAGGAAGATGACCTAAGGGAGAGAGGGGGGTAATGAGAAAGAGTGGTGAAGTGGAGATGGTTTCAGGGTGCGGTTGGTGGAGTGAGAGAAAAGGGTGGCGAGGACCCGAGCACACTTTCGTCGCCGTTCTCCGATGAGAGCCGAACACCAGTCACAAGGGCGTGTCTTCTACTTTCTACTTTCTCTTTCAGCCACTTTTTCCCCCGTTCTCTCAACGATGCGTTTGAGGTGTCCGCATAGTGAGTGCTGTGCCTCTTCGTCCTCCACATATAATCCTTTACTACTGCTATTAATACTACTGCTGCTGCTGCTACTACTACTACTACGACGACGACTACTACTATTACTACTACTACTACTACTACTACTACTACTACTACTACAGTCGAACGTCGATTTGACAAAACTTGATTGAACGAATTTTTTAAACAATGCATTCCATTCCCCGAAGCATAATTATACAGAGTAATGCGCTGATAACCTCGAAGCAATCAATAAAACTAAGTATGTCTCTTGATTTAGCGAAGTTTTGCGGGAAATATGAGTAAATTACCTAGAAAACCAGATTAAGTTCAAGTGAAGGGTGTTTCTGGCTTATCAATTCCACGAAAAAGGACAAGATGCGCTGAACGAGTTCGCTGTCCGGGAAAAGGGCAGTAAGCGCGCACGCAAGAAGAAATCACCGCTTTCTTCCCCCTTGAGTAGATACAACGTTATTCGCATCTCTGTTTTAATCTGTTTTCATTAGGCGAAATTACAGAATAAAATAAATTGTTTATTTTTGTTAGTGACTTCGTAAATTTGGTATTTAATTGTGCTACCAAAACCCCACTAGTGAGAAGGCGACTGTGTGAGTGTGGAGACAACGTGCCTGATCGCTTGTCCACAATGGTCACAGCCAATTGCGACAGGCATACACCAGCTTCCTGTCGGAGACGAAACTTTCGAATTTTTCACCACCACCACTGAATTACCACCTGAGCAGCGTCTAGCGAGGCGGTGATGCACAGGGCGTAGCTTCAGCGGACTTTCGCTGGCTGCGTCTCGAACGCCAGCTTCACCTTTCTACTGAGTGCAGATTTTGCGCGTGCGTCATTGTGTGCGCGTACCACACAGAAATGTTTGCCCAGTGGCGGTGGAAGTGGTCACTAGCCAGGACAGAAAATGTCCGAAAGCACATTGTTCATAACTAGAAGTCGAAACGAGAGCAGCTGCTCCGGCAGCTGAAGTGAGAACTAAAAAAATGCAAGAAAAAAAAACATCGACGGTGGTTGTCAATGTCAGCGAGTAGCAGGACGTCTCTAGAAAGCTGCTGGCTTTATTAAAGAAACGGTGGGCTTGAAGACTAAAATATTGCACTGGGAATGTTTAGCCAGCGTTTGTTGTTATGTTGCGTAAATTCATAGACAGCAGAGTCGTTAACCAGCACATCTGCTGTGATAGTACAAGCTGCTTACGTATAAGCTGATTCGTCTTATGTGTGTTATCTACAGTCGCGCGAGCACCGGAACCTGAGGTGACTGCCATCCTCCTCTCCCGCAACCGCCACACTGGAAGAGGGTGGCGGCATGGGTACAAAGCTGTCCTTCCCGGTCACCCCACCGCAGTGACTAAAACCTTCGCACCGCCCAAAGCTAACGTGCAGCCCGCATCTGTTGCGTGAGAGCGCACGTCCTTTTCGACGGCACCTCTGCCACGGCGGTTGAAGTGCGACCACCACGAGAACTGGCGAAAAGCCAAAATAGATCTATTCACTTTAAAACATCACATTTAGCCACGCACTCTTGCTGCACTAGTGCAATCGCGTACTGCGAATGTTAACGTTATCAAGTGAAGGAAGCAGTATACCTTCTTCTTTTTTAATCTTTCTTTGTTTCTCACCCACGGTGTTGGCTCAGTGGCAATGTTGTTATGCGGTTCCCAAGTTTCTGAGTTCGGTCCCCAAGCGCGGCGACCACGTCTCGATAAAGGCCGAGTGCAAAAAGCACTATAGTGTACCTTGCTTTCGTTACACGTTAAAAAAAAAAAACCAGATGGTCGAAATTAACTTGGAGCTTTCCAGTGCGGCGTCCCTTATAACAATATGTGCAGTTTCATTAACCAAAATAATATAATGGCTTCGTCACTAAAAACATACATTGCGCTAACGCCATAAGATTAACACCTTTAAATATACAAGCTTTCATAAAAGTTTCGCTTCAGTTGATCGTTCACATACAGCCGGCAACACTAGCTGCTACTGTGCACACGCGTGAGCGACATAAGTGCATTGTTGTTTGTGCTGCTGAAATTCGCCTTCATTTCGGTCACATGAGCCTCATTTTGTATTTTTCTTATTACTCATATTCCTGGGACCTTAAAATGAGATGGCGAAGTAGACAAACACCTAAAAACTAAAAGCAAAAAAGAAAAAAGAACACAGTTCACTGGCTACACATACATTTTGTAATGCGTTGTCATGGCCTTTTTGTAACACTCAATCATAATCCGTTGAGATTCGCATGAACACTTTTTCCATCATCGGCTACTTTTGATCTGAGTAATACGTTTTGATGGGCTAAGTTGGGCCATTATTTAGGGTTGAAAATAGCGCAATCAAGACATGGACCAGAAGGACAGGGAAATCGCTGTGTTCAGGACACCGGTTCAGTGTCCAGCGATAAAGCTTCAGTACTTAAATATAAAGTATGTAGATTTTGTCGGAAATGTCCTAGGACCAATTTCTTGCTTTGTGATACTCAAATACAAGAAAATGTATTTGTATGCGCTCAGAGTAAAAATAACCTTGGCAGGGTTTCCACGCAGGCTCGCCAAGCGACAGAGCTGTGTTTAGCTTGGCTTGTTGGCACATTTCCCCCGTTTTTTTTTTTTGGCTGCTGAGCACAGGGTCGCGGGATCGAATCCCGGCCACGGCGGCCGCATTTAGAGGGGGGCGAAATGCGAAAACACCCGTGTACTTAGATTTCAGTGCAAGTTAAAGAACCCCAGGTGGTCGAAATTTCCGGAGTCCTCCACTACGGCGTGCCTCATAATCAGAAAGTGGTTTTGGCACGTAAAACCCCATGATTTAATTTTTAATTTCTAATTTCCTACGGTATGCCTCCTGTTATTTATATCCGTTTTATACTATACTGGTGCCGGGAAAGGTGATTACATAAACGCCCCGTATGCTCCGCCGCAAAATATCAGATGTGTTATCTCCGTTCACCATGCGCATCTTTTGGCTCTGCACTGATCGGTCTCATGCGCACCCATTATTTTCTAATGGCAGGAGCAGCACGTCGTCGTCGATCATCGCTAGAATAACGGCAGAATGCGAGCATCTGGAAAACAGCGCAGGGCAAACACAACACGTACGCATGTCATGTACAAGTGCGGTGCATTGCCGACGCGCCGATGAGGTGCGTGTTCATTCTGAGCTCAGCAAAACAGCGAACAGCATGAAAGAACAATAAAGAAAGCAACACGCCGGTTTGCTGCTGATCTGTCAGTGTCGACCATTGCCTGTCAGAAGCGTGCGTATATGCGACACCGGTTCACGAAGCGCTTGGCTTGTTCCGCGGGAGCTTCGATGCGAGCGTAGCTGGCTTTTAGGGCGCGAACCTTTTTGCATTTCTTTCTGTCAACGTGGAGACATAGTTCCACCCCGAGCCGAATGTCAATGAGGTTGGAGGTTGTTTTCTCAAACTCTCACAGGTGTTCGGATGGGCCATGTATACGTTGGAGAAATTATTTTTCGCAAGCAGATGGGAATGCGAAAATGTTTCCCGTTCAGTTGCAATTTTCCTAGTGGTTTTGGACTCCCATGAGACAGAATGAACACCGCGACGCTTTCAGAAAAAAAAAAGCCAAGCAAAGGAAAGGTAAGGAGAGCAACCAGAAAGGCGTGCTAACTATTCCACGCTGGGGGCAAAGGAAAAGAGAGAATAGAAGGAGGAAGAGAGTGCGCGTATAAGGATGCACAGAGAAATTATCAACGGTCATAGAGGCCGGTGCGATGGCTTCAGATTTTTAAGCGACATTTTCAGGAACCCAATGCTGCTCTGTATGGTATCTACGCTTCGCATTTCTCTTTCGTGTCCTCTTAACGGCTAAACGTACGTACACGCGTCTGACGCGGGTGTGCTTAAACGAAACCTGAGAAATTTGTAACCACCACGTGACATGCAGTGTGATGCATGCATATTTTGACTCGTGTGAACGAACAGCGCGAGAACCTATTAGGGTCCGGGTGCATTGTATTTTCACCAATTAAATAGCAATGGATGTCGCACTCACTTCTGAAGTACTACCATACGAACTGTTTTACAGCTTAGTAGCGGCCCAACAAAAGAGAGCGACAGAGAGATAAACGGGGTGGGAAATGCAGGCAGGTTAACCGGAGAATATTTTGGTTTGCTACCCTGCACTGGGGGAGTGATTAGGGGAAATTAAAAGCAAATGCACAAAAAGTAAACAGGAGATTGGGAACGTCCGTGAGAACTCTTTAATAGGTCACTCAAACGCAACAAAAAATTCGGGAGTGCCTTGACTGCCTTGTGGTGTGACGACCGCACAGTCGGCGATCCAGGACTGCCTGCTCCGAAAGCGGCCGGCCGCCAAACACACAATATGCGCAATGCAGCGCATGCAACAACGTATAGCATATCATTTCGCATATACAGGAGCCACGCTAGTCTTGCACATGCGACAAGCTTTTTCTTGTGCTTTTTCTTGCGCTGTTAAACGATGTTTGACAGCGTGACACACGTGACCTATCACGCTGTGGGACGAGTTTGGCGGCTTCTAACTTTTGTCACGTCACGCTCTCTCCGAATGCGTTTTTTCCCTTCCTTCATGTTGTCTCGAGAACAACGCGAGACCAATTAACGCAGAATGCTATGCGTGCTTTACGCTAGGCATCTTAAGCAGGCCGTGAAGGCTGCGCAGTAACGCAGTCGCACGCATACAACGGGCGCAAAAAAACTAATTCCAACCGAACAAAGTTTTTGCAATAGCTAACCGTTCCTTTAAGATCTCCAAAATATTCACGTAAAAAGGAGCGTGTATTTCGCAGCAGCAACTGGAAGACGTCGTCAGCATCAGGTTTTGACACCTCTCAGACACTTCATTAGAGATGCACCAGAGAGAAAAATGCTGCGAGCTGTATTAACAGAACGCCGTCCTGGAATACGATCAAGGTTAAGGACATGTGCAATGTGCTATCCATCTGCTATTTCAATATGCAGATGATACTGCACTTTTAGCCACACATGTGAATTTTCCAAACGCATTCTCAATACTTCAGAATGACGTTGGAAACCTAATGGATTGGTTTGGTACAAATGTCATTGACATCAATTTTTCTAAATCAAAGTTAGTTTGCTTCCATAGCCAAGTCAGGAGTGTTTCGCTTTGTTCTTCACTCTATCTGCACAGCTCTCGATGTATTAATTGTTCCTGTCCTCCAATAACATTTTCAGACTCGGTAAAGTATTTGGGCATATGGTTTAATTAAAGTCTTCTTTTTTCTACTCACTTAATTTACATATGTGCCAAACTTCGTAAAATCGTCTGTTTATTGTACCACATCAAAGTGTTCTTACCTTTGTCTGTCAGGGTACTTTTGGTTCACACGTTAGCCTACAGTATGATCAGACATGGGATTACACCATTTGTTCATTGTTCTGGTACATGGCATCAACGTGTAAATAGGTTGCTAAAATGCATGTTAAAAACGTTGCTTATGAAGTATACAGACCGCAAGAGGTGAACCTTTTTCAGATGCTAAAAATGCCGAACCTGCGATCACTGTTTGTTCAAACAGTGGTACTGAAACATTTCTGGGCAGATACGTTCAAGTCCGCACTGTGCTTTGCCATCTTTTTCGTCATGCACCCGCTTTCTCAGTTCCTCACAACCGTATCAGATTTGGCAGATGTACTCGAGCCTTTTACGTTCCAGACATATTCAATGCTCTTCCATATGAAATTACTTCCTGTGAGGCTATACGCGATATTCGCAAAAATCTAAGGGAATTGTACATGGAATGATTATAGGCGTCATATTTTCTTTGCTGTATCATTGTCAGACGTGCCTTCGCTTTCTGGCTGTTTCTTTCTTTTTTTGTGCTTTGTACTTTATCTGTCCTTACCTTAGGTTTTGATGTCATATTTTATTTATAATTTCCCAAAAAAAGTCAGTTTTTGTGGCTGAGCCTTGTTGCTCACTGCCGCGTATCGTGTGACAAGCCGCTGTGATGGCTTAGGCGAATCTGATCTCTGTATTTGTACTTGCAGATCTGATAATAAATTTAGTTATTATTATTATTATTATTATTATTATTATTATTATTATTATTATTATTATTATTATTATTATTATTATTATTATTATTATTATTATTATTATTATTATTATTATTATTATTATTATTATTATTATTATTATTATAGAACTAGCACAGCGAAATCAACGACGATAGAGTTTTGAAAGATTACTTCATCCCTCTAAACTAGCTTATTGTATCTCTTTAATGTCCCTTTAATATTGGTGGAACGTTAAGAGACAGCGAGACAGCGGTGTGGATTAGAGAGCAGACGGGGTTAGCCGATATTCTAGTTGGCATTAAAGAAAACAATGTAGTTAGGCAGGTCATGTAATGCGCAGTGTGCATAACTAATGGTTTAAGACCCCACCCCAAAGAAAAAAAAAGCGTCTTGTAGGGTCTTTCCTATGTCTCTTATTGCTCTGAAGATAACGTTTAGCAGACACCAGCAACTTGCCCAAGAAGTCCTTTCGAATACTAGACAAGTCGACAGCAGAACACGAATGGGCTATAATGCAGACGCAAGTATACCCAAGTGGTGAACTACAGTTGACCGCTGTCCTAGAGAAACGGTATATAACAACGTGTACACTCACATGGAATCAAGGAAACTAACAATGAATCTTGAAAGGATGCTTCTGCTTAAATGTCATTGTATGGAAAACAACATGCTCATTTGCTGCGACAAAATTTTGAACTGTAGTTTCAAGTTCACTGAAATTATTATCTTGGCATTCCTCTATATATTTTGGCAAGTCGCAATCACATCGTTAACGGCATTTGGATTATTGATCCCCAGTGCGTTGAACGCGACGTGGGCAATGCCCTATAGGATATGACGAACACGATCAGATTCCATCATGGTGGCGTCAACACGGCGACAATGGTCGAGGACGTCCTCGCTATAAGAGATGTATGCTTCCCAAGGAAATTCGTGCGCCCATCAAGCTTTTTCTTGGCGACCTTAGAGCGAACGTTGGGAGCGCCAAAAATCTGCCGAAGCTGGTGTTTGAATGCAAGGCAAGGTGCTCTCGTGGTTGAGAAACCAAGTCCTGGCAACGTCAGTGAGGTAGAATGCGACTTTTCGAAGCTTGTGCATATCATCCCACCGTTTAGACTCACTCACGCGATCAAAATTGTCCAGCCAGTCATCAACGCCGTCCCTACGAAGGCCAGCGAACATGGTGGGATCGCGCTGCCGTGTGCTGACGGTCCACGAAGGAACGGCCGGTGGGGCAGAGACGGTGACGCCGGAGGCTCCTGGAGGATCTTCTTGGGGCATCCCGGCGGAAAGGTGGAGCAAGCGGCGGCCTGAACGAAGCTCCAGGGAAACTCGAAGGCGTATAGGGGACGAAGCGATCGAGAGCAGCCTCCTTGCGAGACAGCTGTTAAGCCTCAACGGTTTATTTCGCAGGTCGCGCGCTGAAGACGATGACGCTGGCCATGATGATGAATATGTACAGATGAAAAAGATGAAGGGGTAAAATAATGTTCACAGTATAAATGTTATATCAAAATTTTGCTGTATTATCCCCCATCGTGGGTAGGAGCCACACGTGCCACAGGCTACAACAACAACAATTGCCTTCCACCACTGTGGGTATGTGCCAGGGCCACTCAGGACAACAACAGCAACAACAACAACAACAACAACAACAACAACAGCAACGACTTCATTTTTTCCGGTTTAACTATTTCTTGCATTTCTAGACATTATGTTTATTCTATTTGAGTATTCGGTATGCATAGTTATGTTCGTTTGCGTCGCGACGAGACGGAAACAAGTGTGCGTCCTCGCAGAATGGTATGGGGTGTAGTTTGCGTAATTCACAGCGTGCTGTTTTGTTTCGATTGTAATTTTGTTATGCATTGAACTCTTTCGCTGCGTTGCATTGCCTTCTCGCCTCATTATTATTGATATAGAGTCTCGTCACAACCTTAATATTGGGACTTCTGCATATTTTTTTATTTATTTACAAATACCGCAGGACCTATTCGGGCCCAAGCAGGAGTGGTTACATCAGCAGTAATAAACAAGGCTGGAAATCAAAAATAGAATACAGAACAATAACAAATATATATAAAAATATAATATACAGGAACATCAGCCTTTGCAATTTAGAATCATCAACAATAAATGCGATTTAGGAACAATAGTTGTAGCTTGCAACTCAACAATAAAGTGGTGATAAACCATGGACACACAACAGATCACTCAATTCAGTATTTTTTCTTAATTTTATAGAAAACACAGACGATAATTAATTTCCTTTCCTCAGGACCTTCATTAAAGTTTTGCATCTATCCATCCATCACTATGTGCATGATGCTATTAATCAAAAGAAAAACCATTCACAAGATGAACGAGTGATTGTGTGTATTACCGTTAACTAATTCTTGTGGTAATTTATTCCATAACGAAATAGCATGAGGAAACAGGGAATATTTATGCATGCTAAGATGAATAAATGGTTGCTTAACTGCTTTGTTGTGTTGTGTACGGGCAAAGCGTATTGACGGCGCGGTTATCTGACGTTCACGCTGTATTTTAAAGGCACCATGGTAAAGCTGATAGATAACTCTTAATCTCTAATAATTTTGTATATATATATATATATATATATATATATATATATATATATATATATATATATATATATACTGTATTATGATCATTCCTTTATCTTGAAGGAATAATAGACGGGAAAGTAAACAGCGGAACCAGCCGCGTAACGAACATCACTAATGTAAATGCAGCAGCATTGATTGTAGAACAAAATAGTTATGAAAGTCTGTGACATACTAGCTTATATTATGTATTATTGATTACAATGAACCAGCGCTTCCTAAGCGTGGAAGAAAAAGTTTGCAAGGCAGGTTCAAGCAAGAAAAGATAACTAACGTGCTCTAGGAACATTCGAGAAAATTTTGGTCCTTCAGTGAATCTAGTTAGGCGATTCAGCGATAGTAATAGTGGCGACACCTAATAAAACAAATGTTAATAAAGATGTTTCCTTATCTGCTAAGAGTTCAAAGCCAAGTTCTCATCGTAGATTGTTCACAAAATATTCGGAGCTAAGGCGGGAAGCCAAAGAAGTAACTTTTTCCGGTCATCGCAATGGTGTCCCTGTAGATATGCCAGGGGCTCGAAACAATAAACAAAAATAATAATAAGGTGCAGCTCAAATGAACGAAACAGCCAAGCGTGAGCGAGGACGAAAGGAGTGCGGTTGGTTGGCAATGTGGCAGCGCCAGCAGCTCTTGAATAGGACGGTGCCGGGTGGCCGAACTTATTTCGCGTCTTGCTACGTGACGCTCATCACAAAAGCGCGGTTATCCGTCGCAGTAGTCGGCGTCGTGGCGGTGAACCAAACTCGGCGCACCGGAACGGACTTTGGTCACCCCCTCTCCCCCCCGTCCCCGCAGATTTGGTCAACTTCACGCATTCCCCTCCTCCCAGCGCTCCTCTGCCTCCCTTCTCACTTCTGCTTGCTCCCCTCTCGTATTTCTCCCGGCGTGTATTCTGCCCAGCAAGCGCGCGAGACCCCTGTTGCCGGATGGGCGGCACAAATAAATGAAATGCACAGAAAAAGTAAAGCAAGCAACGTTTGCCGACATAACACGAAAGGAGAGGCAAGCAATGTACGAAGAGTGGCACGTAGGCCACTGGAGAGTGGGGCGTTATATGGCCCGCTAGTACTGTACAGTATCGTGACGACTAAAGCTAACTCAGGTCGTAGTCTACGCTACTCAGCTTTACATTGTGGCTTGCCGCATTAAAAAAAAAAAAACTTTGTTTAGTGTCAAGTATGAAAGTCGGTTGCAAAACTTTTTCAAGTTGTTGGCTATGATGTGTCATTTCGTGGTTTCGCGCACTTACATCTCACTTGGTTTAGCGGTTAGCTTTCTGTTACCTGCCGGTTATCAGTCACCCGTCTGTCAGGCCGCAGTAGAAACTTGTTGGCATGATTTTGATACTTGAGAAGAACAGAAGCTTTGAAACCAATAGCCAGCGTCAGTTAGCTTCGAACAGGGCTTAAAATAGCTGCTAGCCGTTAAATGTTAATTTGATGATTAGCCAAGCCCTTGGATATCGTGGTTGGCTCGTCACATATATTTCGCAAACCCCAGAAGATTTGTAAACATGACTCTTTCACAGCAAACTGACAGTGTATCCAGCTTCTACAAAACTGCACTGTTCTGACAAGACAAAAGTGCGGGATCCACGAGAATGGACAACGCGCCCAGTAGAATAGCTGGGCCGGAAGCGTCGGTATCTCGCACGCGCCAGTGACGTAAGTTCCGGATTATCGCAGTGCACCCTGGACGGCTATCTTTGCCGATGGGACGTGCTCGGAATCTGTGGCGCCGAGCTGTGTGGGACACGTACTCGGCTGACTTGTCCAAACTGGCTCATTTCATTGCTGCTTCGTTCCAGCATGCTTGCGCGCGTGTTGACGGTGACTATTGTTGGCTTGTTCTCTCGCTTTCGAAGAACTTCTGCCCCCTCTGCGGGCCTTCCATCAGGTTTTCGCGCGTGGCAGGAGACAGTACGTAAAAAGGTGGCCTCGTCAGAAGTCTCGGAGGCTTGAATATGCTGGATGGCAGTTAGATCACAAACACTACGACGCCGCAAGTCAGGCTCGCGTGCGTCATGGGTAAATCTTAAGACACAATAGCGAGTGGGAGTGCAGGTCTCATATACTGCTGTCGCAAAGGCTTAGTTTACTCAACGAACGTTGGATCGAAGTCCGAAGGCCAAACTACGCACACGTTTGCCGGTGCGCGACAGCTGGCGCCCGCGCGCCTATGCATGCGCAGATGGCGCGGGACAGATCGCACGCGTCGAAGCGCGGCACGAGCACAGATGTCTACTCCAGACAAATATCAGTGCTCCGACTGCCTCACAAAAATACGAATAAATGTCGACCAAGGCGAAAACAGCGAGCAAAGTGGGGGCGCGCGCCTTGTAAGTTCACACCGCGCCTTACCTCGCGAGGCGCAGCGAACGCAAGGTGCGCGGGCGCGAGCTCTCGCGCGCCGACGAGCGCACGTGTAGTGTGGCCTTTATTCGGCTGCAGTACTCTGCCTCACACCCCTTATTACACAAGTTACGATGGTGGCCTCTACCATTGGCTCAATTTACATGAGTGCAGTGCAGCAATGGCACGCAGGCAAACGATGTTTACAGAAGTAGGCGAACGGGACCTGTGCGTTTCTAGCTTTCTGTTTAAAGCATAGTGGAGGGTCCTAATGCAATCGAAAATTGCAGGTTTTTCCAGTGGACCCAACATTCAGATTCAAGGTGGACTCGTGAAACATAGTACGGGTAATGGTCTCTTAAGGTATGTCGTCAGCGTCATACTTTTGGTATGTCGAAAGATTTCGTTGACGCATTTGACTGGCTCAAACGAACTGACTCGAGAAACAGCCCTCGTCCGAATATGACCATGGATGGATGGAAACAACTTTATTCTGAATCCGGCGAATTTGACGACCCGGGCTCAGGTCTCCCATGAGGGGACTTCGAGGCCTTGCCTCGTCGCCGCCTCTCGGGCTTGCTGGACAGCCCACTCTTGTGTCTTGAGGTTGGAGCTGCGCAGAGCGGCGGCCCACTTCGACGCAAGAGCCTCCGGAGCTACTGCCATTGTAGCTGATGTAACCCGACACTCCCACAACATGTGTGACAGCGTCGCTCTAGTTGCCTGACATAATTTGCAAAGAGCAGTCGGGTATTGCGCGGGGAAAATGTGCTGCAATCGCACCGGACTGGGGAAGGTTTGTGTTTGCAATTGTCGCCAGATGACTGCCTGGCGACGTTTCAGCATGGGGTGAGGTGGGGGCAGCAACCGCCTGCCTAGCTGGTAGTGCTTGGTGATGTCATTGTACCTGACCAGGCGTTCTCGCGTGTTTTGAGCCAGCAGTTCTGAACTCGAAGAGGCGGTCTCCGATTCTGCGCGGCGGGTCAGTTCTCGCGCAGAGCGGTGTGACCAGAATGACCAGAATATGACCAGAATCTGCCAATAACGACCTATACACGCTGATTGCCTCAGCCTTTTCTGAGACCATGACTGCATTTTCTTTCCCTAGGAACACGAGCGAAATATCGCGTTTGAGACGGAAATAATGATATTTCCAGATTTCTTTAGCCGTGAGAATATGGTTATAACAAATACGTTGATGACACTTGCTTCAGATGCCCCGAAAATTGCATGAAGTGCCTTTAACCCCTATCGATGTGGAGAACGGCAGCGCACTTGTCGCGGCCTTGCGAAGGGCGGTGCCGGTAGTTCCTCATTACTTTTCAATGACACTCTGTATTTTACTCTCCCTTTGAACTCATCACTTGATCTCTCCTAAGGCGAGGCTTTTTCCTACCTCACGTCAATATTTTTCCCTCGAGGAGGATCACCCTCGCGATGCCGAGATCCAGCAGCTGCAGGCGACGGGACCTTGTGCAAATCATTCGCTGCCGCTGCTACCTCGCTAAGTATGCGCCATTTAGAGCCCAACATTGCGTTCCATCTGCATGGTGTTTGTCCTTCCTCCCTTAATGTTACTACGGCATGACATCATAAATGCGTTGTTAGCATTCGGGTCATAGCAACAGCAGCAGCCAGAACGCGGTCACGTGCTTTGGAGAGGCACAGCTAGTGCTACCAGTCGTTGCTCAACCTGCCGAAACACTCGTGGGCGTGCGTGAACACTTGAACACAGTCGCGCTGTCAACAAATATGGATATATCAAATGTTCGGTAACATTTTCAATTATTTGAGCAAGTGCGTAGTGTATGAATGAATTGAATTATGGGGCATCTACGTGCCAAAACCACGAGTTATTTATGAGGCACGCCCTAGTGGGGGACTTCGGATTAGTTTTGACCACCAGGGGAGGGGATCTTTAGGGTGCCTCGAATGCACGGGACACGGGCATTTTGCATTTCGCCCACATCGAAATGCGGCTGCCGTAGCCGGGACTCGATTTTGAGACCTCGTGCTTTACAAGCGCAACACCATAGCCGCTAGGCCACCGTGGTAGGTGATGCTGTGTATCATTACGCACTTGGATTGAACCGAACTGAATTCTTGTGAATGACCCCGCTACTGGCCATTCATTGCCTAGGGGACTATATCGCGACTAAACGATTTTCTGTTTAAATTCGGCAATTATTTAAAAATAAAATAGACAACTGAATTGATTTCCTTTATTTGTTTAATTGGTGGGAGCGAGAAAAAGTGGTGAGCAGTTTCGCGTTTCTATGTATGCTAAAGTTATCCACAGATCTTAACTGCTGCTGAAAAATTATATGCTAAATTCACTTGAATAGAATTTGTGGTCAGCGGGCACTCTTGCTGGCAGGGTTAAATACAAGCATAGACTTAAGTCACTGCAGTAAGAAAAGAAAAAGAAAAAACGCGTTCTGAGGTTCACAGTAGACAGCCTCGGCGTAATGCCGCATTGTCCAGGCGCTCGCGACCTTTCCAGGCGCTCGCGATGTCCAGGCGCTCGCGACGACTTTCGCGACCAAATACCTCTGCTCCTATAAACGTGCGCAGGTGGGCGCATCGACTGCCCACTCAGAATCCCCGCCACGGACACAATCCAATTTGAATTATGAAACCCTTCCCTTATTCTTATTTCTAGAGACAGTTCTATAACGTGAGTATTCTGGTAAGCGTTCTCTATTCTTTTCCGACGCGCAGAAAAAAGGAAAGCAAGAAAGCTGGAAATCGGCAGCAAGATGTTTCAAAGCCTATGAAAGGCCGAATTCTAGGAAATCCACAAGGGGCTCAACACGCCTATAGGCCTGCAACGGCGGCACGCTGTCCAGAGCGGTTTGCACTGTCCAACGACAAAATTTTGCACACACACACACACACACACACACACACACACACACACACACACACAATCATTATATATATATATATATATATATATATATATATATATAGAGAGAGAGAGAGAGAGAGAGAGAGAGAGAGAGCCGCGCTAGGGATGATGGATCAGTTTCCGTGACAGCGCGCAGTGTAGTGACCCGAAGGGCTTTGCGGCCTCTGATATTGCTCAACAGCACTCCGACGCTTTGAATCCATGAATGTTGAGTCATTTGTATGTATTTCTTTTTTTACCACAGGGAAAGTCCTTGAAAAATGTCCCAACCCTGCGACAAAAGTTTTCCGTGAGCCTGACGTCTTGTAGGTACGACAAGATTAACTTGTGTCGTCACGACCTTAGGTGGTACTAACTCCTGACGACCTAGTAAATTGAGGGTATCCGAGTTTCGTCCCCTTTCGCATCCCTTTGCCTTATAATTTCAACAGTTTAATAAAGCGTTAGTGGTAGCATCTCCAATGCTTTTTCGGACTTCATTATCTCTATCTATTATGTCCTTGGCTAACAGACGTAATTGAGCCTCTGCGAGCCTCTCCTTCTTTTCGCTGATTTTATAGCGAAGGCCTGAAATTCGGCAGCCCTGATGTCTTGATGTTGTAGTATAGAATATTTTAACAGCCAGCTGCCTGTTCCTGAGCTCACGTACTGCGTGAACTCTGCGCTTAAAGTAATGTTTCACTTCCACCGCCTTGGCAGTGAGCGGCGCTGGGAAACACTCACAGCGTTAATATGCGTCACATGTACAAATACCTAAGAAAGTGAACAGAAGGATGGCTCCTGTGGTGCTTTACTTAAAAAAGCACTGCATGCGGAACGCGGAGGATGCGGGTTCGGGTCCCACCTGTGGCGAGTTACCTTTTCGTCCCGTTTCCCTTCCTTTCAGCTTGTTTCTACATTTCAATTAAGACGGGTCGCGTTTTGCGGCTCAACAGCGGCTTTACGCAGCATGCAGTCAGTTCTCCGACGTGGAGCTCACGAACAGCTGACATACGAAATTGTCAAACTACATCACGACGTCCAACAGAAAGGCCACGAAATTATTTTCCTGTGGCTACCTGGCCATTGCGGGATCAGTGGAAATGATCAAGCTGACAAAGCTGTCCGAGAGCCCCGTCAAGAACAACACAGCGCACCCATTCCTCTTTCGAGGACAGACGCTGCAAGGCACCTTCGTCACCTGGCACGCAAGCTTTCTTGAACAGACTAGTACACCCCAAATATAAGGCGCACCGGGTTGTACGAACTAAACCCTTCGCTCCAACTCCGACCTCTGCTCGCGCTTCACCGATGTTAGGCATCGCTTCTACAGATTTTTTCCAAACTTTCAGAATAAGTCAGTAGGTGTATGAAGATGAAAAGTGTTAAATATTTTTTTAACTGCGCTGATAGTTTCAGCTCAGCGCGATGTCCAATATATTGGACACTGGGATGCTACCCGGTCTTTTTCACCCAGCGCGCACGTAATTTCATACCGCAGATATTTCGCTCAAACTCGTGTGCAAAAATATTTTAATAACTCGAAAGGCAAAGTAGTGAATAAAGTACAAAAAAGAGCATTCCTCTGCTCAACAAAAATTTTGCTCTTGTGTTCACTTCCTGTGGGCAATTTCAAAACACTTTTTGTTCCTGGGTGATGCCGAAGAAGAGCCGACATTTGGTGAAAAAGATTTGTTTCCATGTCGCAGCCATGTAGTCTTCAACGGGCAGCGTTTGCAGTGTCAGCCAGCATTGAGCAGTGGGTAGTGCTCTTTTTTGGGGGTTCTCGAGGAGACAGTCGAGCCTGCCTTGATGGCGGATGCAACTCGGCTTTGTTCTCACTCTTCGTTTCATCCTGCTTCTTCCCTTGAGCCAAGAGAGTCTAAGCAACAGATTGGCGGAACTGCATAGATTTGAGTATTTCTTTCCGCTGTTTCTTTAGGGAGCGTATGTCCCGCGTGTACTGTACCCAGGAGTTACTGAGGGCAATGTAGAAGAGGTGAAAGATGCCTCTGACTGTCCACTTGTTGACGCGTGCTTTTATCCTGTAGTAACTTATCATTTGGTCTGCCTTGTCAACACCCCCCATGTTGACGTTGTACATGCGCACAATATCTGGTCGAGGGACATCGATATGTTCTGTTCTTTACGAGACCACCTGTGACAGGTGTCTTGCGGGTCCTAGCCATGGATTGAAAAAAGAAAGGTTATCCGCTTAATTCATCAGACACGCGAGGCCGGTCCCCTAAAGAAAAAAAAGCGACGCGATTTCGTCCACAAGCCGCTAAACGCCAACAGTACTCGCCTGCTGTTCATAACAAGGCCATCTCAAAAGCGCGGTCTAAATAACCGGGTTGAGTCCTAGCGTCCAACATAATGGACACGCGAAATCAAAGGAATCGTGAAAAAAAGTAAGCGCGCCAAAAATTTAAATTTCGTATTCTGCGCTTATGCTGTTGTATTAACTTTATTATAAAATCAAAGATATGCCCTGAAAGCAGGTAGAAATACGAGAAACAGTGCTTACTTCTCCGGCAGCTGCCGTAAAACGCCGCGCCGCTGAATGCCGCCATTGTGGAATTGTTTCGGCAGGAATTTGAACGATGTATTTTCATCAATGCTGCATAGATGGCGCAAGCAGGTGTCGAATAAGTTGGACAGTGCGGTTTCATGAGGATGAAAGCCTTGTGACAGAAGTGCTGTCTTATTTCCTAATGTCCAATATATTGGACAAATCCCCATAGCGGGGACTCAGGAGGCTATACCGGCTGTGGTTGAGAGTGGCTTTCACCAAAGCGTCCACTACTTTGATTGGAATGACCGAAAGTGCCGCATGTGACTTCTGCGGTTTTCAACATCGAACTTTTATGGTGCTATTGTCATTCATTTCAGTCGGAAAGACAAACATTATCTATCGCAATGTGACGACTGGACGATCGGCCGTTGTCTGTTCAGGTGCTACATGAAGACTGTCCCCATCGCTCGTCGGCCCACAAAGCTGTGACGGCAATGTTGTCTTTTTTTTTTTTTAGTGCGACTGGCCTATGTGAACGCCTTTGACTTGGTCAGGCCCTCCGCGTGCCTGCGCGAACTCACCGCTGCTTTCCTCCCCCTCCCCTCCCTCTCTATATCTCCTACATTTCAATTAAACATAACAATTACCTTCCTATGTGATTTCCTCGACTTCAATATCTGTTTCTTCGTATGGCTGTGAATAGAGCCTAACAGCATGATAACTCCCCATCCCAAATTTCGACAAAATTTCTGGAGTTCAAAAGCAAATTTGTTGTTTTTTTATCTATCTGTTGGGGAGGTTATGCAAAATCACGAGGAGGTGGAACTTCGCGAACCAATGATAAACACAGAAAAGGTAGCGATAACATAGAGGAGCCTTGAGATTTCCTGGAGAATGGTGACGGAATGCGTGCTTGCAAAAGCGTGGGTACAATTCACAGCCACACCTGTCACCACAACAAGAGAAAGGCATAGTCCTTGTATGTATGTATGTATGTATGTATGTATGTATGTATGTATGTATGTATGTATGTATGTATGTATGTATGTATGTATGTATGTATGTATGTATGTATGTATGTATGTATGTATGTATGTATGTATGTATGTATGTATGTATGTATGTATGTATGTATGTATGTATGTATGTATGTATGTATGTATGTATGTATGTATGTATGTATGTATGTATGTATGTATGTATGTATGTATGTATGTATGTATGTATGTATGTATGTATGTATGTATGTATGTATGTATGTATGTATGTATGTATGTATGTATGTATGTATGTATGTATGTATGTATGTATGTATGTATGTATGTATGTATGTATGTATGTATGTATGTATGTATGTATGTATGTATGTATGTATGTATGTATGTATGTATGTATGTATGTATGTATGTATGTATGTATGTATGTATGTATGTATGTATGTATGTATGTATTATGTATGTATGTGTGTGTGTGTATGTATGTATGTATGTATGTATGTATGTATGTATGTATGTATGTATCAAGAGAAGACGCTGCGGAAACTTGATATAATTATGCAGTGTTGCTTTGACTCACGAATTTAATTCGTTTCGGGACCCTGGAAGTCAACCGAATTGGTCGTGAATCGAAACAGAGATTCGTATAAATAACAATGTAAATGCGTTTAGTCCATTCAGACTTTAGGGATTTGACCGAAAAAAAAATTTAAACACAGAAACACGAAAATAAGTGCACCATTTATTGGTTTAGTATAGTAGTGTGATCGCATGAAGAGACAGAACACTCGCACACCTTTGGTGGGAGGAAAAAGTGGGTGGGCGGAAGGCAGCCGTTTATGCGGTTAAAGGGAAAGCCGTTCTCACTATTAAAAACGTCTAGGGGATATGTTCCGGGAGTTTGCCCCTCTCTTTACTGTCTCGTAGGTGCAGGCTCAGTCTGTCCAATGCAACTCATTCTTTTTTTTTCCTGTGCTGCACAACCAACCGCAAATGAAAGACGAATTTGTGCGTTACTCAGGTTCAACATTCTGTTCTTTAAACTTACGTCGGGGTGCGGCATCTCAAAGCAGCCCTAGCATTAGTTCTTTCTTCCAGAACAGATTTGATATCATTGCGGCTAGCCTTTTCGCTGTCATTATTTTCCTCAGCGGAAAGTTCCTCGACAAGAGTATTCTGTTGCTCACGAGCAATATGACGCATGCAGGCTCACTCGCGGTTGTTCTTTCAAACTTCGTTGCGCTATTTATTGAATATTTCTTCTTGGCCTGCATGGTGCATCAAGAACAAAATGTATTTTAAACTAGAATTCAAATATGAGGTAAAATTATTTTTTCATGAAGTGATGTTTATTTAACACCAAATAAATGATGCCATTCGGACGTTACACATGCGTTCATACGTGCGATATAAGTATAATAAGGCAAACACTTCCATTACGCAAACAGAAAAAAACTAATTGTCAACTGTCGCTATTTATAAGCCATTTGGCGCCTCTCGAGTGAGAATCTGCTGACATTAGTTATAATGACAAACGGGAATTGAGGGAAGAATCTACTGAAAAGGAGTCTTACGTCAACAAAAAAAAACAGAAACTGAAGTTTCATCCATGTTTCATCAAGCGCAGCGCCAATTCTGCACAGAGCACTTAACAAAGAGGACACACCTTCCGCTCAAACGGCAATTACGTTCCAAGTTAAAAACTAACATGGGGATACGCGGTATCACCGCATCAACAGATCGTATGCAAGTGCCTTAAGAAGTCACTTGCATCATAATATGGTCAAAAGTGGTGCAGCAGCCCCATCGCGAAGCTAACGTTTCGAGGAGGGGATTTGTCTGAGTCAGGGCAGCAGCTGTTGCGCCGATGCTCGAAGACGAGTATCCTTGTCTAAGCGTCGACTCCGGGCTGGCGCTTCCCTTGTTCGACCACTTTTGATCGATTCTTGTTCCGGCGAGCCTGTTTATATTTCATCACAAACGTCCTTCATGGGCAGGATCACGTGAACACTGTATGCGCGTATTTCTCTTGACGCGATTGGCTGAGAGTGGAGCTGCTTCTGCTCCGCCAGCGATTCATTCTTCCGTTCGATCGTTTATATTTTATTTAACCGTGGACACGATGATTTCATGACGATTATTTCTCGTTGAGGGAGGAAAATTGGGTCGTGGAGAAGACGCGGTTGCATAACTTTGGTATGTCGAGTTAAATAATGATGATAATGATTGGTTGTGGGGGTGCTGGTGGGGATCCCTTCAACAATAGCACTGTGGCGGCCTCACAGTCGCACAGCAGCAGCCAGACACCCTTTCCCCTTTTTGACTCTGTAAAATGTTATCGCGTTGTGTGTGGGAAAGGGAAGTGGTGCGAGTGTGCGCAACCCAGCCCTAGAAGCTGGACGATCAGAAAATAAAGTCCGTTTTTGCTTGTTCTTGAGGGCTGCACTACACGCTTCTATCTGCTGATTTCCAGCCGCGTTCGCGTCCCGCACAACAGCACAAACTCAATGTGGGGTTGTAACTTACCGTGTGGGGGAAGTATAGACAGAAAGCCGAAGCTCATCTGTGAAGCTCGTCATGCATACTTGGACGGATTTGCATACAGTGACCAATAAAGCCGGCAGAAGGAACTTTTTCACACAAGTGGAGTAGAAGTAACAGTAGTTCTTCCAACAAATGTAAATGAGTGCATTTTTATCAAGCAATGTGGAAATATTATTTCCTTACAATAAAAAATATAAAGCAAGAAAGGAACAGCAGAAAAACCTCGAGTTCCAGTAAATATTTTTCTTTTCTACTTTTGTTTATTTATTTATCATAATTGCATGTTTTTAAATCCCTACCTCCAACAGGTTTCTGAAATCTGTCTAACTCTTTTGTCGCCCGTAATTTCGACTGATGAAATGGCGCCAGGGAGCGCAGCTGTTCTGCATAATTAAGGAATAAATCATTACACAACACCTGTACGCATATTGTGAGCTCACAGGAACCTCGAAACCACATAATACCTCTTAATGGAAAAGTGCAAGATATTCAACGGCTTCGATTTTATTCATCTTTCTTTCTCATTCGAACTGTGCCATTTTTGGAGTGCTGCATATGTGCAACTATGGTACATTTTTGTGTACACTTCATTAGTGGCTGCAGTCTTCGCGTGGCGAATGCGACAAACCCCCAGTAACGCGCCATACGCCTCACATGTGCAGCAGCTCTGCTGCTGAGATAACAGAACGAGCTGCAAAGGCGCTTGGCAAGCGGAATTGTTCTGCCGGCGCAAAATGAATGAGGCTGTCTGTGACGCGATGTGTCTTGCCCAGTGTGGGCAGCTGGAAGCGCAGGATACATTTCTTTTATTGTTGGTATTTCTGCCCCCCCCCCAACCTGCCATTTATTTTTTCATGAGAGGTTTTTTAGTTTTTTTTTCCTTCTGCAGTATCAAACCTGGGGCTCCTCTCTGGCATTTTTGCGGCGTGAATAATCGTCTGCTCTCCACGCCTGCATGCGTGCTGCGCGAGGCCTCAATGCAAAAGACTGCCGAGCTCGGGGGAGTGTGTTGCAGGTCTGGAACAACGTGAATTTGCCGTACCGCAGCAGAGTCGAAGGTATCTCCATTCCAACGTCGCGAGTTTCACTTGCGTTCTTCGACAGGTGAATTTCGATGAAGGGTCAATTAAAATACTTTACAGAATAGTGAAGAAGATGTGGCAACCTATTTAATCTTGTAATGCCCGAGCACACCTCTACAACGAGAAAAATTAGAAGTTAGTAAGAAGGTGCCCGTCAAACTAAGTTCTCGGGTATCGCGTGCCGAAGCCACGAGGTGCTTATGAGGGGCGGTGTAGTGCGCTGCTGTGGAATGATTTAGACCGCTTCGGTTCTTTAGTGCGCACCTAAGTCAAAGCATAAGACTTTTTCTCGCATCTTTGGGCCCCATGCGACCGCCGCGACTTGCATCGAAAGCGCACCGACTCGAAACAGCGTAACGTCATGGCCGCTGGGCCACCGCGGCGGGTTGCGTACGTCCAATTGCGTAAATATTCTGAGTTACCAAAGTCAGCGGAGTAAATTATGCGTTTGGCAATATAAGATTAACGTGGATGTAAAAAAGTAAAAAATAAAACTAGAAACAATTATAAACGGCCTACTTTTTACGCTTCTTACAGATTTGAACACATCCACTGTGCTAGGAGGCTCTCACAGCGGACAGTGCCATCTTTTTTTTTGAACCTTACTTCTTTTATATGCGCGCAAATTGTCTTCGTCCGCTGCAATATTGCCTGTTGTGGCTTACCGAGATACATTCACAGACGCCACCGCTCTCGTAACATGCGTGATGCACAGAGCGTCGCAGAAAATGCCAGACAGGAACGCTGTGCTCAGCAGTATACGTTCGACAGGCTTCCAAGTGGTGGAAGTTTCGTTGTTTTTTGCCATATTGCGCAAGTGAAGCTGAGTATAAAAAGGCGGCCTGGCGACGAATACGGCGAGAGAGAGATAAACAAAGGATAAGGCAGTGAGGCTAACCAGAAAAAGTCTAGTTTGCTACCCTGCATGGGGAAAGGAAGAAAGGTGTTTTAAGGAGATATGAAGGAAGAAAGAATAGTTTATGACGGGAATCGGCGCAGAAAATTTACAAGGCACGCATCGCTAGTACAGGTTATGTCGCAGGCTGCTAGATTGCAGGAATCGAAGTAGCACTCTGGCTTCGTTTAGCGCGCACGTCCGTTGTGACCACTGTCCAAGTATCTCTTGCTCTGACAGTGGCCGGTTGTCCAGTGTCTCTAATGTGGCATGCAAACCTGCCTCTCCGTACTATAACGTGTGCAGCTGCACAGACGATGGGAGACTGTATCTTCACAGCTGCAAGTGTCGCATATGACTCTGTTAACCCAATAGAATGTACGGACGGGCGCAGCAAACGCAGTTTCAAGCTCTTAACTGCTGCTGCAGAAAATAAAGGCTTATTGTCTCATCCAATAATGACACAATGCTGTTTATAAATCTCCTGCGCTTTTTTTATTCGCACCAACGAAGGATAAAAGTGGATCGTGTACACCCACCGTGTGTTATTTCTTATTTTCTCTCAAGTATTTGACATTCAGTATCTCGAAAAAAAAAAAGCTTCTACGTCACATTTACTCAAGGTATTGTGGCGGTGGCTGTTGCAGCAGGCCCGTCGTGCTTGGTCGGCGATCGTTCCGCCTGAGCATCCTTTACGCTTTCAGTGCGGATGTTCCACCGAACGTCCATCAACTCAGTGTCTCTGAGGAACACTATCAACAGGTGTAGAGCTCTTTCACTGATTACTCCTGGTCCTTCAAGGAACACTAAGTCTTGAGAACCGGCGCCTCTGTGGAAGACCCCTCTTCTGTGGACCATGAAGTAGTGCTTTTATTTCCCCTTCGAAGTGTGGGTACAGCTCTGCAGACAAAGTGTTCCACAATACCAGTCTTACCTCATAAGACACAAAACGAGAAAGTGGATTGTTCGGTCCTAAATAACCATGCTTTTGATTGGAGGATACCATTCTGTACGACATAAGAACTGCTTAATGAGTTTATCTCTTCTAACTTTATTACCGTTGCCAACGTCATTAGCTTTCGTCGTATTGTCTAAATGGCTATTTCCGTAAGTTCAACCATATGCTTCATTCGACTGATGGTTGCATAATGAACTTCGACTACGCGACTTCCGCAGTGCTGTACAGCAGCTCAGGAAAATTCTCAAGATGCCACAATTTTTTTTAATACAGGCACTATGTCGACAGACCATCCCTATTAATCATTAATGTATACTGGCTGCAGGGACATGCTCAGAGCCACTACAACAATATAAGGGACTGACATATACGCTATAAGGCTTCAACAGAAATCCCACTTATACCCTGCCTTGAAACTACAGCTCTATTATTTTAAGGCACAAAATTCTTTTCCTTTGGGACACACACGTCTTAATCGATTAATCTGTCTGTTTTCTCCAGTGCCCGTAATCTTTCTAAAGTGGAGGAAGCCTATCTTCGGAGAACACAAGCAGGGGCAGCCCTAACATCTTCGGTCACCTGAACGCAACGTCCAGCCCCTGAACATCGCGGGAGTTGTCCAGAGTGTGCTGCTCCAGAATATACAGCCAGCGGACATTCGCCAACTGTTGCATATATCTGCCCAGGAACGAGGGTTCCTTTAGAGAATATACCACGTACTAATTGCTACCAAGATACAAATGAATCAGGCAGACAGTTGTAGGCGTTGGCTCATGAAAGATAAGCTTTCTGAGCCTCTACTGCAATTGACGTGAGGAGGACATCACCGCTTTTATATAAACATACATCATGACGCAGAACACGCTGCACACACACAAAAAAAAGTAGTGACAGCAGCAAATGTTCCCAACTGTGCGAAAATCGATTAAATTTATTTGTTATCGTTGCAGTTTTGATATGTTCAATGCATGCTGCCGCTGTGTATTTATACCCTAATGTATACCTAATAAGATATTTCAAATTAATTAAGCTATTTCCTACGAAAAACAAACATGTTCCCCATATCCAGCATCCACTCATGAATGGCGGGATGCCACATGAAAAGCGGTGTGGTCCTATATGTCATATGTGGCATAAGGGACAAATCCCAATATATGTGGCCATACGAGATTTTATATAGAATGCTCCGATACGGCACTTATGAGTTTCTTTTTTTTTTAATACGGTTCCTTTCAACTGTCAGCGCTTGTAAAGCAGCTTAAGCGAGCAGAGCAGCCGGCCCCCCTGCATGCTCTGCACTACCTCTCTTCCTGCTCCTGTGTACGTCAGCCTCCTCTGCCTTCCCCACACTGCTCACCCACGTTCAGACGTCAGCGGCGTGGTAGACAGCTGCGGTGTGGTCAGCCCTCTTTCATGGTTTCTCTCTCTCTCTCTCTCTCTCTCAACCGTGACAGGCATATTCCGAAGGTGCGTGGAGCTTAGTTCTTGAAAGCAAGTTTATGACACTACAAACATTGAATACATTGCACCGTGAATCTAAGCTGTAAATCCTCGCACTGAGATTCTTCACTCCCTCTGATTTCTTTCTTTTCATCTCTTAAACCCCTTCCCTGGTGTAAGGCAGCAAACAGGACGTGCGTGCGGTTGACCTCTGTACCTTTCTTTATTTCTCCCTCCTCCTCCCAAAGCTCACTTCCCTCACTCTGAGCTGCGGCCGCATGATCCACCATCGTAGACTAAATGCCGTATCTAGAGATTCCGTGCGGGACTCACCCCAGTTCTATTGATACCTTCACTGGAGATGTGAATTGAGAACTATCGAAAAAAACCGGCCCTTTGAATGTCTCGTTTTTATAGTCACCTGGCTGAGAACAGGTACAACATTTGCCATAATATTTTAAGGCAATGCGCGCATGAATAAACCAGTTATAAGCTTCACAAAAGTATACAATTAGGTCTTATGAACACCGAGATGAAGTCATTTCAGTGAATAAAGTGTCAATACCATGCCAATAAGATGTCATCACACTTTTTTGTAAGGGTAAGGTCTTTATGACGTGCAATGGCGGCAGTTTATTCCGTGCGAGCATTCTGTATACATCGTCGAGAGAACTGCTTCTGTAATTGTTGCAATAACTTCAAAAAATATTGCATAAATAACAAAATCAATGCGGCGAGCCAAATTGTATTCTGCTACGTAGACCTGGTAAAGAGACGCTTAAATTTAGGGCCTAATAAACTGTTAAGTCGGTCTTAGTCTGAGCCCTGAAAGCACACTAAATTCTTTCGGAGAATTTTGAACGTGAAAGCGAACAATGCCGATTTTTTACTACCTTTTGTTTCGCGTACCTCAGCGGAAAGCCAGAAAAAAAGACAGAAAGATAATTCCTAGGCTTTCCCACAGTGCTTCATCTCTCCTGGCAGCTCGCGTTTATCGTAAGTTGAAACTTCCTCCATTGTGTACCGCAGGAATATGCTTTCCTTCTGCCTGTTTCAGCAATGCTTCTTTCCTGCGCTGCTTGCGGTCATCATGCCACTGCCTTCGTTTCTTTTCTGGTACTGCAGCGTCAACACTGTGATGTTGTGCGGAATTGTGCTTGCGCGTTATGCTTTTATTTCGCCCGGATGTTTCAGAAGTCCCTCAGTGAAAGTGACATGCCTGATAATTGGAAATTAGCGCGAGTCATGCCCATACATAAGAGTGGGGTGCGTCACTCCGTTCAGAAATACAGGCCCGTTTTCCTAACTAGTATAACCTGCAAAATTATGGAGCATGTAATATACAGTTTTCTTATGACCCATTTAACTAAACATAATCTCCTATGCCCCAGCCAACATGGTTTCAGGCGTGGATTATCTGGCAATACACAGTTGGTAGAGTTTATTCATGATTTAGCCTCGGCAGCTGATAAGCAAAGCAACAAGTTGTGGACTGCGCTTTCTTAGATTTCAGTAAAGTGTTTGACGTAGTCGCACGCAGTCTTCTACTCTCTACATTAAAAGCTTATAACTTGGACGGTAAAATAATAGACTTGATTGCCGAATATTTGTCATTACGGAGACGAGATGTTGTTCTGAACGGTATATCTTTGCAATATGCATCAGTTACGTCGCGAGTTCCCCAAGGCTTAGTGTTGGGGTAACTTTTACTTTTGTTGTACATTAAGGATATTTCAACTGGTATACAGTCTTCATTCAGGATATTTGCCGATGATTGTGTTGTTTATAGAGTCGTAGATGCCATTTATAATCCCCAAATCCTGCAAGTTGACCTAAACACTATAGCAGACTGGTGTGTGCGTTGGGATATGTCATTAAATATAAATAAGACTGTTCCCGTCACCTTCACAAGAAAACGAGCTAACCATCCGTACAGGTATAGAATTCATTATTCAACTCTAAAAATAAGCAAAGAATTTAAATATCTAGGTGTGCTTTTTACTTTTGATTTACGATGGAACAAGCATGTTAACTATATTGGAAATAAGGCAGCATCAGTTTTGGTATCCTTGTTGCGCAACTTTAGTCATTTACCGAGTAACTTAAAGACGGAGTTGTATTTCAGTCATGTACGTTCAATACTTTAATATGGATGTGTTTGTTGGGACCCACACACATCTGAGTTTATAAATAAATGAGAAAAAAAAACAGAATAGGGCAGTTAGATTTGTTCTTGTAACTATAGCCGACAGCTTAGCATGACAGAAACCAAACTTATACTTAAATGGCAAGATCTGAAGGATCGTAGAAGGCATATCAGATTAAAATTTTTCCACAATATTTATTATTCTAATATATAAACCGCGAACAATATATCCAGGCACCACACTACATATCTAAGCGACTTGACCACTGTTTGAAGGTCAGGGAATTTTCTTGTAGGGGTGACGTCTTCCGTTATTCCTTTTTTGTTAGAGCTGTTCGAGATTAGAACAGTTTCCCATCGAGCACTATATACATCACAGAAAATGTTGCTCTTTTCCAAGCGTTGAAATAATTTGTTCATGTATTCATTCAAGTTTGTAACCTCCCTGCTGTAATGCCCTTCGGGGCGATGCAGGTAACCAATAAATAAGATGTGCTTATGATTTGCATTGCTCTAAGCGTTAAGTGTCTACGAGCACGTATACAGCTGCAATGTATCCAGGACAAGCTGGTTATAGCAGCCGCACAGCCGACGACGAATGACGGACTCGGGACAAGAAGAGTACGAAGAAGTACGAAGTAGCGGAGCCGCCGCGTCGAGCGTTGAGACAAGCACCGCCTCGCTGCATTCCTCAACGCGGTCGCTTAGTGGCTGTAGCGTTGCGCCGCTCAACTCGAGGACGCGGGTGCAGTCCTGGCTCCGGCAGCCACATTTCGATGGGGGTGGAGTGCAGAAGCGCTCGTGTACTTGGATTTAGGTGCACGTTAAAGAACCCCAGGTGTCAAAAATTACACCGAGTCTTCCACAATGATGCGACTCAAAAATATTGTGGTCTTGGCACGTAACCCCTCCGCGCCCCCGCAACCCCAACTCTTTCGCATTTTTTTTTCGCATCAGTGAACTTGGTTCTTCATTCTTTACGCTCTTTTTCATAGAATCCCATCTACTGTTACATTCTCATGTGAGTGCTTACTCAGCCGTCTAAGAACTTATTTTTTTGTTTTTGTTGTTTAAGGCGACTTGATCGCTGAATATCTGGTCAGTTATCCAAACAAGACAGCTCTGCGTGTGTCTGCTCCTGTGCCTCGCGTACCAACTCTGTGCGATATGCATCACCTGCGAGTGTGCTTCTCCACAAACCCCGTTTTATGCAACCTTCGGGCACAACGTCCGGCGAGATTCGTAATTAAGATCTCAGTATGCAAGCTGGTAACATCATCCCCTGCTGCCCTCCACTCCCAGCATCGTCCAAGCTTTTCCAAACGCAAGCAGGTTTCGGCACAAGATTCCTCCATGCTCCGACAACTTGGGGTCGTCGATTGCACCGGAGTACTTATCGGCATCGGTGTGCTGTCTAAATGCCTTTGATTCAGAGCTATGACTCCTAATATGCGCAATAAACTCTTCCTTCAAGCCGCCCGCATTGCTTGCAGTAGCGAGGGCTAATTTCCAGCCATTTCGTTTACCGCGGCGTCCTCTAGGTGGCGTCACAGCGCAATGCACAAAGTGAATTGCTCACCTTACCCAGTTATGTTGGTCCATGTTGCAGTGTTTTGCAGAACTCCCAACTTTGCTGTATGGACACAATACAAAGGAAAATGTTTCCATAGCGTTTTTTCTTACGATCTGTAGGATGCGCATATTTATGTTTTTCCCACAACTTGTTCTGCTGAGACCTTATGATGATAAACACAATATAGCATCTACGATGTGCTCCACGCCATCTATGCGAAATATCTTTACAGGCGTCATCCTAAAAAGAAAGAAAGCCTTTTTTATTGGTGTTCCCTTGTTGAAATATATCTTTAATGTTTAGGCTGCGTTTCTTTCTTGCGGAAGTGATGCTCGCGACAGCAAAGTGCGTCGTTCGTGTCTGCCTGCGTCAATGGCTATGGTACCTGTGCAGAGCAGTTTCTTTTTGTCTTTTCCCCTGACAGAGGGCAGAGATTAAAGAGAGCCAGTGAGAGAGAAGTACTTAAACAAGAAATATATTACAATTGTCAAAAGGTCTTCCATGTTTGTTTTGACTAACAGCTTATTCTCCTTGCTGGGGAGTCCTGCTGTCTAAGTAATTTAACCAATCGCACACCTCTTTTCTCCGCTCTTGCCACGTGAATTAAAACGCACAAGTTGCTTCTGGTTATTACCAAGTGTAGAACTTGAACACGCTGAAAGGCACTACAAGGAAATAATAAAGTTTATTAGAGCGATCACTTTAGGCTAACTTAACATTTCTCAGTTTACTGGATTGATAAACTCTGCGACTTTTCCTTCTTTTCACGTGCTCTGTCAGCGCAATGACGCATGCCTCGTTCTGTGAGCTTGTAAGACAGGCAAGTGACGCACTGCGAATGACGCACTAAACCATTGTGGCACGCTCCCCCGTCCGTAAACCTTTCGCATTCGTCTGTGAGCTGTCCAGACATCAATAAAATAATCGCGAAAAGATCGTCACTTCTACAGTGAGCGCTACAGAAGAAAGAGAGGGCGCCAGTACGCACGCACAGAGTGAGAGGGTGTAGCTGGATGCATTCAATGTAAGCACAGCTTCTCACAAGACTCTCTCTCTCTCTTTCACAAGACTTCTCTCCAGCCAACAGGTTTGTGACCAGACCACACACGACGCCGTGGAGATGCGCAGCGGGCGCAGGAACTGCAAAAAATTTTGGACGATGCAAAAAGCGTATATGGTTTCAGACATAGTAGATATTTAGAGCAGTCGCTGTGCGAACTTTCATGTTCTAAGTACGAGTGAATGCTTCACGAAATGTTCACAAAAATATATGTTCTTACACAAAAATATATGTTCTTGATAGCGGAACTGAAAAAAAGAAAGAAAGGGCAGCAGTTGCCGTTCACCGGAAACGCTGCATTACCGTGTAGACGCGGCTCTAATTGGCCTACAAAGTGCGTGCCCGCGTGCGCAAGCATTTTGTCACTGCTACCGGCCAATTAGGCATCTTCGTAAGAGCTATTTGCGACCCTCGGGGAGCTGTTAGCGACCCACGGCTGGCAGAGCGCTATAGTGATCGCTAACCGTCGTTTACAGTATAGGGATATACGGAATATCAACAGAAGTGTGTATACGTTGTCACGGTACGGTTTACATGCGCCATTTTAAGTCTACATGAAGGTGAACTCGGAAGTGTGTTGGTTTCTCGATGCCATTTCGCGAATCTTCAAACAGCTGACTTTGATACGTATATCCTTGAACGAACTAACGCCACAGCTGTCACACCTTACACGCAGTTCTGCCGCTCCTGGGAACGTTTATGCTACCGCATAAAGTTTGCTAAAGCGCATCGGGAATGTAACTTACCTTCGTATATAACTCACCCCGTCTGTGTACACACTGAAACTTAGGAATGTGGACAGCAAGTATGTGCACGTTCTCTGCTTGCGTTGTATTTGTCGCCAACAATGGCCCATTACTTTGGCTTTCAGAGTAGCCTTCATTTTTTATGGTGCGAAGAATTCTTTGCCTCATCTTCGCAGTTTGCTCTTGTTAAATTGGTAGGTAAGCTCATGTCTCGCCTCGCTTTCATAAAAAGAAAATACTGTGTAGCCGATGACGGAATCGAACGTATGCCACGGAGTACTGTAGCCCTGTGCACTAACCTGTGGTCCACGATCGCTTTTCTTCTTTCTTTCACGATCGCGTGCATACTCATCTCGTTCTAAAGGCAGCTAGCTCTTTGAAACAACCGGCACATGTGCCACGGACCACTTTCTCGTCGCCTTTTTTCGGGACAGCTCGCGCTTTGAGTCGCCGTGTCAGACTTCACTATCTCCGGGACAAACCCACTTCCCCCAGTACTTTCCTCGCAGCAGTTTACGCTACTTAGAAACTGTGCGACGTTGTACCAACTTCCCGATCGCCAAAATTATTCATGCTTTATCATTTTTTCGCCGCAGCCCAAATACTACCGTCGTCTTAACATACACCACATGGCATAACCATCTATAGGCTCTTCGTTGCTGATGACGTCGCGATCCGTGTTTCTCTCGTATGCTTTCGTCTACTACAAATGCAGAACCCAACAATCGTCATGTCGTAAGCTCGCGTTGAACGGCCGGCATACATATGCTTTTGCTGCCACAGCATCGTCATCGACGTGGTTGTCGTCGTGCTGCTGTTTTCACACACATGTACGCTGCCGACCCACGCAAACAGCTACTGTGCAATTTACACAAGCAGGTTGGCTCACTTGGAACGGTTTGCGAACTGCAAACGCTGCTGGATAGCCAGGTACTTGCAAAATACTTCGCATACCATCGATTCCTACAGTGCGTAAGCCTACACACTTTTTTATTCATTTTTGATTTTCCTTAATTTCATCGAGCCAGCACCTTGCGGTTACACTTCACGTGTTTTTTTTTAAAACGATGATCTAAACCCTTATGAACGTAAATGTCGCTCGCAGAAGACAGCACAGAGAAGGTCCTGCGAAGTATCGCGGAAGCTGGGAGGCCGAAGGCAGCTGGGAATACATTGAACTAAATGCGGTATGTAAAGTTTTAATACGTTCGAAGCGCGCGTGTGCAAGCGTCAACAAACGTGAAGATGCTTTACTATACGCCGGCTGCAGCATAATTAATAATTGATGCATTCGCTCCGCCCCGCGCAATAGCGTCATCGTCGTGCCCGGACGCTCCCCATAGAACCGTAATAATTCGCTAACTAAAGTGCCCGAATATCCAAACTAATGCGCATTTTTCCGCTCTTGCAAACGCCTACTGTTTTCGCACGAGCATGATGGACAGTGCGTCGTGGAACTTTTGGGATGGCAAATAAACAATGTCCTTCTTGAGACAAGATGAGGTGCAGAAATGAGGCAACTCGTTCACGAAGTAACAACCATTCGTGGTATATAGAGGCCGGCAAAAAAATGGAAAATGCTATACGCATCTCGCACCCGTGTATTCCACGTGTACGTTTAATTTTTCCGCATCTCCTTCCCGTTTACCCTCCAGTTATCCCTTCCTCCCCAATATTACTTATTTTTTTTGTTTTCTGAATGTATAAATCCTTCAATGTAGTTTGACTTCTACAAACGCCCAAATTTAGAACTTTCCCTCAATTTTCTCCGCGCTTGTCGTGTTTGTCGTTTGAGGTTCCCTTATTTCCAACTTCTGTCTCTCCTCAGGGATAGATCTATAGTTAGTTTCCCTACTCATGATCTCTCCCTCGCAGGGCTCAGACGATACGACTTCGAGCGCATGCCTGCCGGTGTGAGCTAAAGCACGCGGCGAGCCCTCACTTCACCGCAACCCTTGCGCCCAGACTCCCCTATTCTATGATCGCGAAAGAAAGCGTGTAGGGAAGCGCAAAAGGCTCGGGCGACCCGGTGACAAATGTAACGGGTCCGTGTGATTAATACACTCGCTCTTTGCACGTCCCCGTGAATATTTACGACGGCGGCAGCGGCGCGAAAGAAGTGAGTTCGCTTCCCTTTTTCTTCCCCGTGAACCCGCGAGCGGTCGCGAGTCCTCGCCCCCCTCCCTTTACCTCAGAGGAAAATTATGCGTCAATTCAATCTTTCTTTTTTTCGTTTTCCCCTCTCCTCTGTTGCCCTTTTGCGCGTCGGCTGGTGAGGGTTGCTTATATGTGTGTGAGTTTGGGTCAGCCTTCCTTTGAAATTATGCCTACTTTTCTTTCTTCTTTTCTTTTCCCCTATGCAGATTTAAATTTTTTGTGAGTGTTCGATAACTTTTGCTTTTGCTTCGCGGTAATTGCTCCCTGAGAATCCTTTTTTCCTATCTTTTTTTTTGTGTGTGTTGTGTGTGTGAACGCGAAAATACTGAAAGCATTTTCGCGCTCACAATTGCATATTTCTTTTTCTTTTTATTGCGCGCTACGATAGGTGGCAAAACTACTCTTTGCATTATGACTTTCCCCACTTTATTATTTATTTTATCACTTCGTTTGGCGTTGGCCGTCTACCCTCAGCTCAAGTTTTTCTGTGTTCGGGTCCCGCGGGCACTGTCCACGTCGTTCTAGCTTCGTTCACGGCGACAATCTAATGAGACGATGAAAATTCACAGCCCGCTTGGTCGTAGCCCCCTTTTGTCGTCTATTTCTTATTTTGCCCGTTCCCGCTCAAACCGCGCGGTCATGCATGGTCGCCGCGTGGAGTTGTAACTTAATTACCTTCCCGAAAGAGGGCACTCCCCTCTCGAAGAGAAGCTGTCGACGCGCTCGACAGACTTTCTTATTATTTTCTCATTCTGTTTGTTTGTTTGTTTGTTTGTTTGTTTGTTTGTTTGTTTGTTTGTTTGTTTGTTTGTTTGTTTGTTTGTCTGTTTGTTTGTTTGTTTAAACCGCACTTTTGTTGCTCTTCGATCCCAGGGGAAGCCGGCTTGGCCGCTAAAGTAGGCTTAATTGACGTCCTCTGAAGCGAACGTTCGCCAAGGCTAGAAATGAGTTGACGACGGGGCCAAGCACTGCACTGTGAAAAGTTCGAAAATATTTCTTTGTTCTTACAAAGTGAAATTAGGCGATCACTTTAATACTAAGTAGTGATTGAAGTATTTTTCAGCATATTAGGCAGAGGGAAGAAAGTGGACACAGAAAGCCCTGAGTGTGTCCATTTTCGTTGTTCCTGTCTAATACGCTGAAAATACGTCAGGCATGCAGAACCAACTAGCCCAACAATCAACCTAGTTGTGCTTCGTGCGGCCATTAAGTGCTTTGAATGATATTGATAATTGAAAGCAACTGCTTTGAAATATATTAGGGGCCAACGAAATAAACTGGCGCCAAAGGCAATTTTATTACGACATCATTCTTACGAAATGTTCTTGTTACTCCATTCTACGAGACATTGTACCTTTGTTTCCTCTGTGTAGTCATATACTGAATTCTGTCAGCTGTTTCTAGGCTGTACCACTTGAACTGCTAACTTCGACAATCAAAGCACTACATGCACGTTATTCCAGCAGGCTATCTTACATTGTCACACAGCCATGCCTTTTAGTCGCCTCCAGCGTGGCATGCGACGAAAACAAAAAGAAACGAACGGAGAGAGAGCAAGCCACGCAGAAAATGACGCACCAGCATTTGAAGTACTGAGCAAGCATTCTTAAGGATGTCATATAGACTACGCATGCGAAAACTAGTTGAAAGCTGCCAGAACCATTTGGCTGGCAGTAAATTCTAACGGTCGTGCTTAGTGTGTGATGGATTGTCTTTCTTCAACGTTCACACCGAAGCAAACCACTGAAGGCAAGTCAGGAAAAAGAACAAAAAAAAAGGGGAGCGCGGGGGGGTCAAATGAAGTGAGACCATCATCACGCCAATGCATTCCAGAAGTACTACCCGAAAAAAAGAAGGCTCAACGGTAGAATAGAGTATTTTGCTCACCTAATGTTGCTTAGAGAAACACTCCGAAGTTAGGTGCAACAGAAATTTTGTACACAGTGGGAAATGAATCATTTGAACATTTCATTGAACCCGCTTTCGCACGTCACTACTGGAAGCACGCCATGCGTAACGTCATGACTTACGTTAGATAAGGAAATTTCATCGTGAGAAATAACGATCGACTAACACCACCGCGCACATCCCGCGTTTCATTGTTTGTCAATGTTATTGTGTCAATGTTATGCGAATCTACGCATACGCACGCAAGGGGTTGAGATTCTCCAAGCGCGCATGTTCCGTAACACTAAAACGGCCGTTATCACCTTTTTTGGAGGTATTACGCCGCGGTACGTCTACTACAACGGCGGAGAACTTGCTTGCTATCCCTACAAGATTACCACTCAGGTGTGCAAAGTGTGTCACCAAATTGGTCACCGATCGGACGTCTGTCCCCAGCCGGACATTCCAGTGTGCCGTATATGTGGACAACGGGACCCTGTAGCCGGACATGAGTGTGCTCCCAAGTGTGCAGCCTGTGGGGAGGGTCACATGACAGGAGACCGAAGTTGTAAAAAGCGTCTCAAACCCCAAAGCAAAAGAACGCCGAGGACTGGCGTTCAACGGACTACCCGGAAGGACAGCTCAACGAAGCCACCTCAACGCCTACGTTGGTTCAGTTCCGATGATGGAGAATCCGCATCCGATTCCTCGCCGGAGGTATCAGAGACTCGCCGTCGATCCAGGTCAAGATCGCGGACCCGAAAGAACTCCAATCCCAAAAACCCACCGCATTACCAATCACCAAAACCACCTAAATCGGGGGCTTTCGGCACTGTGACCAAGCAAGTGCCACAAGATAACACGGTAAGCTGGGCACGAGTCGTTTCTCCTACTGCTCCTATAACAGAAAATCCCGAATATCGGAAGATCGTTAATGAGAACAAGCTCCTCCGCGAGACCTTGGCAGAAATTAAGCGAGAGTTGGCCTCCCTCAAAGCTAGTCGCTGTACCGAAACGAACAAAACAACACATACTAAAGCAGCAGGCATGCCTCTCGAGGTTATAACGACGCCGAATTCTGTGGAAGTTACACTCCAACAAGTTGTGCATCAATTACAAACTATGCAAAATTTTCAGCAGCAGATGTACGCAGAATTTCAAAGCCTAAAAACTTACGTCGATGAATCTGTGGCCAGTGCAAAGAGCGCGGCTCGTAAGCGAGCCAGCATTAGCCCCAGCGCTCAATCTAACCGCCGTCCGCGACCCATATCGACCTCGGACAGCGAAAGCACTATTCATGGCGAGTAGAACGCGAGTACATCACGAATATCTCGAAATTTGGCAATGGAACTGCCGCACCTTCCACAAACGGGCGGCAGCTCTACAACAATACATTAACACGGTGCCAGTCAAACCTGATGTTATTTGTTTGCAAGAGATCGGTAACAAGCCAGTCAGATTGACTGGCTACTACACGATAACCCACCCAGACTACCCTAAGGTCGCGACGATGGTGCTCAAGGACATAGCAATCAGTATAGATTATCTGGCGACTAGCAGCATCAATCATCAAATTGTAACAATACTACCGCAGAAGCGTAGCAAGGCAAAAACAATAATCACGAACGTGTATAGCCCCCCTAAAGAAAAGAGGGCCGATTTCGAGGCCATCATTCGGTACGTCATGTGTCACTCCGGCACCCAGGATAGACTACTGCTTCTTGGGGACTTCAATGCTCCTCACACCAGCTGGGGTTACCGAACAGACACCCCCAAAGGCCGAGAGCTCGAGCGAGCGACCGAAGCATATGATCTCCAGCTCATAATTCTCCCTCAAAACCCGACAAGATTAGGTAACAGCGTCAGTGCAGACACATTTCCAGATCTCACATTCACAAATAATGTCAACGAGGTATTCTGGACCAATCTAGGAGAGAATCTAGGCAGTGACCATTTCATTATCAGTGTGTCGGTAGGCTCCCCGAAAATTCGGCGACCCTGTGGCCAGGTGGTAATCACGAACTGGGTAAATTATCGCAAAATCCCCATGCCGGAGATATCACCTGAGAACGCTGAAGAGTGGGCAAAATACATTCGAGACGCTCATAAAGCAACATCTAAGCGGCTAGCGCTCACAGCGGAAACGCCGGTAGTTGACAGCCATCTGCTACATATGTGGGAAGCCAGAAGGGGGCTAACTAAACGATGGAAAAAACAGCGACTTAATCGCAAACTGCGCCACAGAATTGCTGAAATATCAGAGCGGGCAAACGCTTACGCACAGCAGTTAGAGACAGCGAGTTGGGCGAGCTTTTGCGACTCACTTCGCGAAACGTTACACACCTCCAAGACATGGGCGATACTTCGCAGCATAATGGAATCAGGAAAAACAAAAACGGCCAATAACCGCACTCTTCAAAAACTTGCCGGAGAATTTTCAGGAACAGATCAGGCCCTCCTCACTAAGCTTAAAGAGAAGTACGTAGGAGCAGTAATCACTCCCCCATGCACCTTGCCATACCAAGGGCAAGAAAACGCGGTGCTAGACGCTCCGATAACTAAGGCAGAACTCTTCGCGGCAGCGCAAGCTGCGAAGAGAAATACTGCTCCAGGACCAGATCAGCTCACAAATGCTATGATCCGGAACCTGAGCGACGACCACCTAGAACAGCTTACCCGGTATTTTAATGAACAGATATGGGAAAGGGATGTAGTTCCACAACAGTGGAAGGAGGCCAAAATCGTGCTTATTCCGAAAGCAGGAAAACCTCATGATCTACAAAATCTCAGGCCGATATCACTAACCTCCTGTCTTGGCAAATTATTTGGGAAGGTGATCCACACACGTCTCACGTCTTACATTGAAGACCGCAACCTATTTCCCACTAACATATTCGGCTTTCGCCAGCATCTGTCGACACAAGATGTTTTCCTGCTACTTCGCGAAGAAGTTCTATGCAACACCACGGTTGGTGCGGAACATCTCGTCCTGGCTCTTGATTTAAAAAGCGCATTTGACACTATTTCACATGAACTTATCTTATCTGAGCTAAGTGACATCGATTGTGGACAAAGAATCTATGATTACACCCGCTCTTTCCTGACCTCTCGCATCGCGACAATAGGCATTGGCACTACGCGCTCAGACCCTTTTCCCATGCCTAATAGAGGTACACCGCAAGGGGCGATACTCTCCCCCCTTCTTTTCAATATCGGTATGAGACGCTTAGCCAAAACACTCGACGTCATACCTGGTCTAGGGTACGCGATATATGCAGACGATATTACCCTATGGGCAACCAGCGGCTCGTTAGGACAAAAAGAAGAAATCCTGCAAGAAGCAGCGACCGTTGTTGAAACCTTCGCTCGCAGCAGTGGAATGAGCTGCGCTCCCGATAAATCAGAATTTATCAGGATACGAGGGTGAGGCCGTCAAACTCACGAGCCGGTGAACCTCTTTCTAGGAGACAGCCAGATAAAGGAAGTCCAAAAAGTGCGAATCCTCGGACTGTGGCTGCAAAGCAACAAACGAGTAGACCACACCATTAAAACCCTTAGGACTACGGTGAAACAGATCTCTCGTATGATCCGTAGAGTAACTTATCACCGAAAAGGTTTCAAGGAAACAGAGACGATCCGGCTCGTTCAGGCTTTTGTGCTAAGTCGTCTCACATATAGCCTCCCTTTCCAGGACCCCACGAAAACAGAACTAAAGGCCCTAGATGCGTTGATTAGAACGTCGTACAAAGCGGCTCTCGGCCTACCACAGGGAACCTCTACTGAACGCCTGCTGGCCCTCGGGATTCACAATAACTACGAGGAGCTACGGGCAGCGACGCTCATATCTCAACGGGAGCGGCTTAGCTTAACTACCTCTGGCAGAAAATTACTTTGCCGCGTGGGTTACCCTACTCATCCACAGTATGCGGGAGAAGAACTCGAATCTCTGACCAGAGTCCTTCGTGAAAGGATCGTAGTAGCCCCAATCCCTAAAAACATGAGTCCAAAATACCACCAGGGACGTAGAAATGCTCGAGCTCGAAAGTTAATGCAGCAATTCGATGGAAACCCGGATACAGCCTACACAGATGTCGCTCGATGTGGTGCTGACAAATACGCCCTCGCAGTGGTAGGAGCGGCTGCAAATCAAGGGCTTGTGACTTGTGCCACGGCTAGAGTTGCATCTGCGAATACCGCAGAAGCTTCAGCCATCGCGCTAGCTATTAAAACTAAGGACGCTCTGGGACAATCGTCGATAACTCTTACAGATTCCCAAGTCGCATGTAGACTATTCCTCACCGGGAGGCTACCACACAGCACCACTCACCTATTAGGATCCAACCTAACGCAGAAACACATGATCGTCTGGTGCCCGGGTCACGCAGGACTCGAGGGCAATGAGAGAGCGGACGGCGCAGCTCGTGCTTTTGTCAACCGAGCGGCCGACCACTCTGACGAAAACCCCTTTTTACCACGAGAAACCCTTGAGCACCAGCGGCGCGAGCGAAGAAAGTACAGTCCACCACACCCTGACCTATCCAGGCAGGACTCTTATGACTGGCGCCGAATACAGACGCACACATTTCCAAACCTTTATTTGAAAAATGCCATTCACCCAACGCTGTGCAGCGCTCGCTGTCCTTGGTGCGGAGGCCGGCCAACTCTCGCCCACATTACGTGGGACTGCCAGAACAGGCCACCCAAAATTAATACACCAAAAATAGCCGGCAAACTTTCCGGAAGGGAGCAGTGGGAGACTTGGCTCGCCAGCGAGGATCGGGAGATGCAACTAGCGCTTCTCGACCAAGCACGGCGGACCGCTCAAGCCAGTGGGGCCCTGGACTAGGGGCTCCACCCACTCGCTTTCTGCATTTTTTTTCTTTTAAATAAACGTTTTGATATATATATATATATATGAGGAGAATTCGGAAAATCTAATACCCAGGAGAAAATCGCGTTCACAAAAAGCCACAGCTTTTGGTCATTCCTCTCTAGTACCTCAAGCTCGTGGCACTGCCCGTTGCATTCCCGAAAATGCCAACCAAATCGAAGGCATCATGTGTGTACAGGCGCTGCGGGGATGAGGAGAATACTCGGTGTGTCTGTTTTACACGGCGTAACACGGCGTGAATTCTATCGAGGCGTGATCCGTGTTGAAAGTACGTGTTGTGACTGAGTGAGTCTGAGCTTGCAGAGAAGGAGTGGAAGGCTTCTGCTGAGCATCTTCTCCGTGCTTGAGCTGGATCCGCAGACTTCCATGCTAAAATCGTGCTGAGGCAACTCTGGCGCTAGGAGTCGTTCAACCGCTTTGGTAATCGTCAATCATAAATTGATTTTCCATTGATTTGGCACGGCTTGGTGAACAAGATATATTGGGGTTTCTTTTCGTTCCTTGTAGTTTTAACGAGTTACTTTCCCACCACATTACCCTTAGTTATAAAACTTACCTACTTGACTATTATCTCGCTCAGTCGCTTAAGCTTTTCAGCCCCCAATTAAACCACCTCACTTTCCAGCACGTGACTATGCGAGATGATGGTTGAGAAGTAACACCCACCCTGGGAAATATTGACAGTTGTTCAGTGCTCGAAACTGGGGTCGCTTTGTCCATCAATCAACCCTGTCGTCATCGGGCTCCCACCTCATCCTCAATTTCGCCACTGCACTAGAATGTTGCAAAAGAAAACTTTGTCTACCACAAACGCTACATTGCTCGCACTGCAAACATCCAAGCCCCAGTGAACCAATGACGTTTACACCCGCGTAGTCGTACCAGCGAGACATGTCTGTTCTGCGTAATCCGAGAACCAAATGGGGCATACGAGCTGATATTCCGCGCATGATATTCAATGCTTTGATAATAGAGGTGAAACGCTTCAAAGGAAAATGAAGGGTAGTGTCGCTGGCTGCAGCTGGATCCGGAATTCCAGAGCTCTTGCATCACAGTAGGCGGTAAATTCAAATGTGGGCATAATATTCGGAAGGTAGGCTCCCACCCACGAATAAAATAGTTTTGATTAATGTTACAGCTTGAACCGTACAATGAGAATCCCACTTCTCGTGTGCCAGAGCAGCCAGCTGCGGACTCCGTGAGAGTCCGAAGCAGTGTTAGATGCTGGGTTATAGATATGTTTGTCCTTCATAGATCACGGCCCTAGCATTCAGCATAACCATGCGAAGTAATTTTACGGCGTTATCCAGTTCTTTTTATCCGGCGTTATAGGCGTTGTCCAGCTCTTTTTATTTGACAGAAGGGAAAATGAGACATCCACCCGTTCGTAGCAATTGCTACAAAGGAAACCCATACGGGTTCCTCGAAAGAAAAGCCTCATAGTTGAAGAAAAATTCGTCCTGGTCCGGGACTCGAACCCGGGACCACCGCCTTTCCGGGGCAGCCGCTCTACCATCTGAGCTAACCAGGCGGCTAGCAGATGGCAGGGCGAAGTCGAATTTGTCGACCTTGCGGGTTTCCGCAGAACTACTACGTCTTTTTATTTGTTTGGCAGAAGAGGATGATAACAGATTTTTTTTTTTCGAATTTGTTCATACCACTGTTCACGACTCACACACCCATTTTGCGGAAATTGCGTTCTCAGAGACAGGGTCTCCTTTGGATATTACTATCTTACAGGCCCAATAGGCAATGCCGAAGCACAAACCTATGTATATCATGCTGGTTTACCAGCCACGGTAATCGCTGTATTGAGCAACGCCATCGGCGTCCACAGGAAGCTATAGCGCAGACATAGCGTGGTTATTTCACTTCACTTCACTTCACTTTATTTCCTTAAAGACCCCACAAGGGGGTGTTACATAAGGGGTGCGTTGTACAGAGATGTTACTAATGCCACAGGTTTTTAACAAGACAGGTATATGGATACACTTTGAATAAAACGTGATGGACGGGTGATTGAAACAATGTTGTGGGGAAGGCCACTCCATTCTGAACCTGCGCGGCATAAAAATGATGCAGAAAAAGTTGTGGTGCCAGAACGGTGTCGGGCGACTTGAAGTGCACTTCAAGTCGCCCGACACCGTTAAAATCGCCCTCCATGGAGGGCCTGTGCGGGGGGAAATGCGCGCGGCGGGAGCGATTTAAGGTGTATGGCTGAAAGAACTGTGATAAAACTTGCGGTAAAGTGATAGTGTGGCGGTCCTGCGGTGAGACGAAAGAGTGGGCAGACCAGATTCATTTTTAAGGGATGACACTCTGATATCGTATGACTAAGAAGAATGAATGAAGCGAGCAGCACGATTTTGCACTGCTTCGATAGCGTTAATCAAATAAACTTGGTGACAGGTCTGCTAGACTTGAAATGCCTGAAAACAATGCCGGTAGCTGAAGCAAATATTTTATAACGATTGGCGCTTAGATTTTACGGAATTATATTAGGTTAGCCGTGCAGGATCACCCATGTTTTAGATCTTACGCCAAGCTTTCAGATAATGAGCAGGTCTTCCAATTCATTGCGGCTATTAAAAAACGCCGCTGCTCTTCGCTGAATAAAAACCAATACAGCCAAAATAGCTCAAAACACCACACACACTGCAGCTGATGATGCGTGTCACATGTTTCCGCAGCCAAGAGAAAATTACGCATAGTGTAGCTACCGCAGCACCAAGAGCCTACACAGGGGTTCTTCGTCAATGACCGCCTATGAACTTCCGTCACGTGAATTTCAGTTCTCCGTGAAAAGACTTGCCACGCGCCCTTTCCTCCTCGCCTGATGAAGAGGTTTAGAGCATATATATATATATATATATATATATATATATATTGAGTCCCACTGCGACGCCGACGGCGAACCTTCGCTTGGAGTGACCATATAAATAATGTCCCAATGAAAATCCTGAGCTTTTCAATTAGTTACAGTAGGACTCACTGCAATTTCAAAATTGTAGCCGGTGTGTTCGCAAGGCATATCCAGTTGGAAGGAATTTTCAAGATGGCACCATGTCCGGATAATCATTCCCAAAGTGTCCGGCGAAATGTATTGTCGTTCCAGTTACTTTCGTTCTTGTATGCATGAAATGGTATTTCTTTTTTAACTAAGTGGGACAATAGTGCATTTTTACCTCAGTTTTACGGCCCATATCTCCAAATCCGTGCAATCCTTAGAAGTCGTTCCAAGTCGATATGCCTTGCAAAGTCACCGGCTACAATTCGTAAATTCACCCCTTCCCCCTTTATAACCACCCTATAACTGCTGGTTTCTTGGCCTTTCCCCCACAGTTGGTGAGCGTAGTTATTTGAGGTAAAAGCAAGCAAGCAAGCAAGATGGCGACCTCCATTGAAAGGAAACTATCGCAGCAAATGAGTTCAGAGCCGAAGAAATGGCTGAATACTGCTGCTATACTACTGTTTTTTTCCTTTGTTATTATTTTTTTTTCGGGAGAGGGAGGGGGAGCGGGCTAACTGTTTTTGCTCTTGGTTCCTGTTTGGTACACTCGAAGCGAAAAACCCCGAGGATGAAGCAGGCAAATAGCTGTCGTACATGGCATCTGAGATGACAAATTAGCTACGAGAATGTTCACGTAAGAATCCAACGGGTCAATCGAAACCAAGGAAAGACGAGGTTTAGACAAATCATTGTCGTGCCAATTCTCTTGCTGACTTAGACGTCACATCGGAATGCTGCACTCATACTACCCAGGCCATATTTCTCTTTGGCATTATGAACTTCTACGTTTGTATCCACCTTCCTGTGCGCGCAATAACGCAGCAGGCGGGTCGGGGTTCACCTTTCGATTGCGAACGAGCTTCACCGAGACCTACTGGAACGCACACCGCTGGAACGCACACCTTGCAACTCACTCAGATTGCATGTAAAGCGTCGCCCGTTCTACTCTGTGCCGTCACCCCGCACGCGTCGGCGCCCCGTCCGTAAATCAGGCCGCAGCTCCTTTCCTCTCGGTCTAAAACGCCTAGCCTGCAGATCGCCTGGAGGTTCGAACCCCGTGGAATCTCAGTCGCTTTCGACTTCTCTGTGCATACGCTCCCGTTTTCTGGTCTGTCCTTTCGGGCGTGACAAGTCAGACCTGGCACCAGTGGCAACGCAGCCGCGACAAAGAGAGAGAGGGCGAGAGCGTCCGAAACAAGGGGAAATGGCCGCGTGCGTGCGTCTTGGAGGCTTTTGTCACCGATCGAACGTCGCCAGTTGTTGGGATCGGCGAAATATTTTTTGGATTCCTTGTTTCGCACTTCCACAATGCCTCCTGCTCACCCACGTTTTCTCTCTCGCCCCTATATCGGTGGCGAGCACCTACATGGCTCGTTTGTCAACGTCAGGTTGTACCTTGCTCTGCTTTCTCTTTGCCACCTTTCAAGGCCACCTCCTCCCAACCCTTCTCTCCATGGGGTCCCTATACGACAAACTCAGCCGTCGTCTCTCGCACTCATTTATATGCGTTTCATGCCTGCCTTGTTTCGTGCTGGATTCTTTTTTTTTTTTCGGCGTGTCGTAAGCGCGAGTGGGTCGTTGTTCGACTATACGGAAACACGCACGCAGCAGAGTTTCGCCACCGTCACCGGACCGATCTTTTATCTTTCTCTCTTAGCCTCTCCCTTTCGCGGGAAGAACGTAGCCTCGTGCACGACCTCTCTGTTTGTTTGTTTCATCGTCTTCTCCTCGGGTCGTTTAGAGGCCTTCCCCGTGTACGAGCTCCTCCTCTGAACCCCGAGAACCCAGCATCTCGGAGGACAGCGAGTGATTTATCACGCCGGCATTTCGGCTGGTGGTCGCGCCCTCATGACTGTCACGCGATCCCTTTTCGCCATGGAAGCGGTGTTCCTGCGCGGCGCCGATGCTTTCCTGCATCTCTATCGCTCACCGACGACTGCGATCTTCGTGATCGCTGGCACCGCTCTTCCAACTTGATGGTTTATGAGCCGTTCTAACAATCGAACGGGCACGTGGAAAGTCATGGAGTGAGTGAGCGAGTGAAAAACTTTATCAGCTCTAGATTCGCTGGTCTTCTGCGGTCTTCAGATGGAATCGTCCATCTTCTAGCACAACGGTCGGTTGCCCTTAGTCCAGGGCTCCGCTGTATGCTGCTGCCAGTTGTGCTCGCCGAATCAGACCTTCTTGGTCGACCTGGCGATCGCTGGAGAGCACTCCCTCCCATTGCTCCGCACTCGGGTTTGGTATAAAGGGTACCACGTCTACCTTCTGGCATGCCCACGTTATGTGATACAACGTGGGTGTTTCGTGGCACCAGGGGCATTTGTCATTGTATTGTGTGGGATAAATTTTGCTGAGTACGTTTACGTTCGGGTGTGAGCCCGTTTGTATCTGCCTCCACGCGACAGAGTCCTCTCTGCTAAGGGAGTTGTGCGGTGGTGGATACCGCTTTCTGCAGCCCTTGTAGTCATTTAGTATCGCCGAATAGTCTTGGGGTACAGGTTCGGTCTCCTCGAGGTCGCCTACGTTGGATGCTCGGTAATAAGTGTACCCTCGAGCTCTCCTGTCCGCCTCTTGGTTCCCTGCCACTCCCGTGTGTCCCGGCGTCCATACTATCGTATGCCTAATTGATTCTTCGTTTGTTTGTCGTTGTGTTATGTGGTCTCCGGAAAGTCTTCTTTATGCTAATCTCGGGCAAGTGCCAAGCGCCACAAATAAAGACAGAGAAGCGAGAGAGAGGCACGTGTTTAATTAGAAAAAAGCTTGGCGGACGCTGAAGCTTCAACTTTAAGAGTGGTACGCGATAGCATCCGAAGATCCCTGACTGCTTCTCACGCTTCTTAGAAACTTCAGGTTATGTAACCGTAATGTTTACCGCGAAATGCTGGCGTCGAACGCTATGCACGAAGGCGGGCTTTCTGGTAGAAACGCGGCATCCTGCGTGGGCCGATCCCAAAGCAGTGAACAGCCACGCCAAAAAGAAACTACGTAATTATCAGTTTTCTGTTATAATTTCGTGCATTTAATATTTAAGTCTGAGAAGATTTAACATAAAAGGCATGCGCTGTCTGTGTTTTGTTTCAGGACGTTTCCTTGTGGGCTGTCATTCTCAAAATTTTGAGGAATAACTTTTTCACGAATGCATGTAAAGGTATGAGCAACTTTAGTGGCAGAATGGTGTGACAATATAACCTGCATAAAACGCATGTCACATAGCAAGGCGTGGCACATACACATGCCTAAATATATACGCAGATTTTAGCCCACGCACAACTCTGCCGAGCCCAACACAGACACCGGATTTTCTGCGACACGGGACCCTTAACGCTGTAGCGTTAAAAGTCCGGTTTGCTAGCCTGCACGGGGAAGTTTCTTTTTTTTTTTAAGAAATGAAGTATGAACAAGGCGGAGGAACAGATATAATGCGCTTTGAAATGTTGTGTCTTTCACCATGCTGTCCAACTTCTTTTTTTTATTTCAAGTTGTTTCCCTTTTCTGTGAGATTAACTACCTATATATTGTAGTGCAACATCGAGCTCTTTAGGTTAACCCCTATACATATGAACTCATAAACTATTTTTGTTGTAGGTATGATATAATTGGTTCCGTGGAGTCGGAATAGAAATTGGAGCCTAGTGCCTTGGGTGACTCTTTTGACCAAAGGTCTTATGGTGCTATACCGAGTACACAACTTGCTAGTGTAAAACTCTGGCTTACTACGGCCCTCCCTGTTTTGTCCACTGAAGGCAAGGAGATTAGCAATACACCAAAGTAGTGAGCAAAAGAATTTTCATAGGACTGTATTCTTTTCTGTAGCCTTCTAGGTGGGCGTACTTTCAGAAAGAGTGCAGACTAGGGCTGACAGAAAGTGGATGACTGTAAGCCAGCAGTCCGTTCAACGAGTGTGGTCTAAAGATATCGTATAAGGTAGTCGTTCCGACAGGTAGTCGCGTCGTAACGTGAATAATTAAAAATAAATGTTAATGAGTGATTTCTTTTAATTAGTCGATTATGCATTCCGATTTCTCATGCAAGTAATACCGGCCTCTTTGAGTAACCCAGCTCAATTATCCGTTATGCTATCTGCCACAGTCTATTTTTTAAAAAATTTGCGTGCTCGAAAAAAAAACGAGAAAAAGAAAACACCTGGTATGAGTGTATTCCTTATATGAGTGCTGCCATGCTGATCGCATAACAGCAGCAGCCACGGTTAGCAAAGTGCCTCGTCTAGAAAGCCTGACTTTTAAAATAATTCTTAAAAGACGTTTTCCAAGCTTACTGGGATGGGACACACACACACAAACAAAAAGACTAGAGTTGTGGTATAGTGTAGGAACAGCGGTGTTGCGTGGTTCCGAAGCGTGTTTCTCACCTTGTTCGCGCCCGTCCGCGTCCCTTGTAAACATGTTTTGCGCGCAACCTGTGCACGTGCAGCGTATTCAGCGTTCGCGCGGGTATTATGCTCCCAGGGGCGCCGATAAGAGGAAGTGGTAGCGCTCGCACGACGGGACGTGTAAACACTGGAGCGCCGGTCCAGTTTCTTCCTCGTGTTACGCGCATACGCGACTGGCTGCAGAAAAGACGCACTTATTTTGGGCCTACGTGCCCCGCACTTTGAACCTGCCCGTTTGGCGACACTTGGGGTCGTCCCTTGTTTCTCAGTTAGGCAACGCGGCGAAAGCATTTTGTTTGTTTTAGCTCCACAGCCTTCATGAAACCGCTTTTGTTCGCCTTCTCGCCTCGGTAGATTTACACGCATCCTTTTTTTAGTTATAAAGACTGCATTTTAATCTTCTCTAACCCCTTTGTCCCTCTTTCTATCTTTTAGCCTTCGTTGGGTTTCATGGATTTTTCCTTGAAGCTTGAAGTAAAGACGTACTTTAGTATATACGCAAAGAGCAGTGGGGCAAAGATGCAATGTCTCGTTCTGTGTGCTAACAGCCGTTTATATGATTTTCATTTGGAACGGACTTTCGAAAATGAAGAAACGGATTGTTCTACGTGGTCTCAAGTTGGAAAGACCATCATCCTCCTTCCGAAATTCCTTCCGTCCTGCCCCTTATACCTCCTCCCTTGTAAAATAGCAAGGTAAAAATGCCGCAAGATAAACCCAGGCCTCCAGAAAACAAACGATTTACCTCTCACTCTCTCTTTTGTAGCAGACCTCACACTTTCTCTGCAGCGTCGTCAGACTTTTTTACTGTACTTCAGTGTTGTACATCTTGACTTCCTCCCCAGTTGTGTTCTTTCCTTTACGTATATTTATTGGTGTTACCATGAGTGGTGCCGCTGAAGTATCAGTAGTAGAAGTAGTAGTAGTATTAGTAGTGGTGGTGGTGGTGGTGGTGGCGGTGGTGGTGGTGGTGGTGGTGGTGGTGGTGTAGTAGTAGTAGTAGTAGTAGTAGTAGTAGTAGTAGTAGTAGTAGTAGTAGTAGTAGTAGTAGTAGTAGCAGTAGTAGTAGTAGTAGTACTTAGTAGTAGTAGTAGTAACCGTAGTAGCACCAGCAGAAGAATGAGTTATTAGGGTTGTCATTGTGGGAAAGTGCACGCCATGACGTGACGGTGCTCTGGTCGACGCCTGCGGGCGCTCGTTGAGCTCTGCACTAGACACGCGTCTGCAGAGCAGGGCTCTGTGGCGCAGCCATGCATGGCGGATGTCCCGCTGCCAGCCACCGGACCGTGTAGCCACCGGACTCCGCAGCAAAATGCGATGCAGCCACGTGACTGGCCCGACGCGCACCAAACGCCTTCCTTGTCCTTCTTTCCGAAGTTCTGTGCAGTACGGTAGTTAAATCTCTAGGTACTTGAAAGCCTACGTGGTGTACTGTTACTCTTGCCACGTGGTTCACATTCAACGCGAGCGAATCCTTGCAAGGTATGGCTGGAAGCAACCACTTTCGCGTCAATTTTGTACGCTCCCACAGTGCTGCAGTCAACTGCGAGGCGTCGCTTCAGTAAGAGGAGCTCTCGTGCAGCATACGGCGCGTAAAGCCGCCCTCGAGTCACCGCGTCGGCGAAAGAGCATGCATGGAAGGGCAGGCGTCCGTCGGCTGCGGAAAAGCCAGGCGGCTAGCCAGCGTCACGCTATTCGGGGACATATTTCATTCGGCTCTTCCCCTCTCCCTAATAGCGGGGGATGAATTCCTATCCTTGCTGCTTATTCTTCATGTTGCCTTTCATTACTGGTCATTCCTTCCAGCCCCATTTTCGGCTCACCCTCGCCCTTACTTCCCTAGTTCCTATCTCTCTTTCGCCGTGCCAGAGGACATGCCCCAAGCTTAACGCTTTGCCCTCGGCGCTACTCTCTTTCCCTGTCGTTCTCGTCTAACAAACCCCGAGGCATGGTGGTTCGCTGATGCGTTGCGCAGAGAGCGCTGGCCCTTCACGACCACGTGCTCCTACACAGTTGCCGCACTCCAACATCGCGCTTGCAGTAAGTAACCACTGCCAACGCGTCGTTGGCGCGTTGGAACCACCGGCCTTCTTCACTCTGCACGAGTCGATGAGACCCCCCCCCCTCCCTCACGCAGCAGCCGGCGCGGCGTCGCAGGCACTCTGCGCCGGACGTGGCGCGCTTTCGCACATTGACGACCAGCCGGCCTGACGCTGACGTACCGTTAATGAGGGAAATCCGCGAGCTTCTCTTCCGGCCAGCTTGGTTTCCGGCGTTGCCCGCACTCGTGGCTTAGCGCGCGGTGTTTGTGTGTGTCCGCGTGTGTTGTGTGCGCGCGCACGCTGTCGCGCCCCGTGTGCCTGCGCCCCCACCGAGGCTCTCCAGGCGGCGAACCGCGCCATCGCGGTCAGCGACATTGACCGTTAGCCTCAGGACCGCACTAATGAATGACGCTAGCCTGCGCCATGCCAGCCAGAGCTCGGGAACTGCAATTCGGTGTACACGGTGCTCAAAAAGCACAAAGCCCAAACTTTCTAGGGATTCATTTAATTTCTCCCCCCCCCCTTTTTTTTTTCACTATTCGTCGCTGGCTCGGCCGTGACTCCGGCGCCATCACTGGGATGGGTGACTCGCGGCGTGACGCACGGCAAGAACGAAGGAACGGCGAAGGAAAGGGAATGTTGCGAAATGCACCCACTGAAATTGGGAACGAGCTGCATTATTTGCACCCGCAATCTCCTTGACCTATGCTTTAGTGAAGATAGGTCTTACAGGCCATGGGATAGGAAGCGACATATACGCAACATACACGAGGCGGCGCTCAGAGTCAAGTCTCCTGCTTCCCGAAGATTGTCGGGGGTTGTCTGTTATGGCGCACGCTTGTTGCTTTCAGTCGAAAAAAAAAGAAGAAAACTTCGCTTCTCGAATATCCCGCCTTGGAGCGAGCGAGAAGCGCATAGAGCGCGCGACTATAAATCGCTCGCTCTCGGCGACTCGTAAACCTCCTCCGGCCCGAGAGCAACCTTCGTCGTAAAGAAGTTTATGCCCAAACAGTGTCACTTACCATATGCTTTTTTGACCGAGAAAAGTAAAAACTACGTTGATCATGAAAAGTTGAACCCACGTATAGGTGAGCAGAACTGGATATTCCCGTTACTGCGTGCTACATAAAACGCTGCAAGACGTTTGCATATTACGCTATATATAAACACTAGAGTGTTGGCAGGTCTATTATAAAAGACGCTGCCCCTGTTGCCGTCAGCCGCGCTGGCTAGCACTCCCGAGGTTACGTTTTGTATACAACGAGTACTCAAGAAATTGTAACGTGGGAATATCTGCCGCCATAACTCAATCAGTAGAGCATCGGAGGATCTATAGGTTTGGCTCCGACTGGCGGCAATTTGTCTTTAATTTTGTTTTAACTTTTTTTTAACAATTCTTCAACTCAGTTTCAAAAAAAGCGCAGCTAAAAAAATCTGAGGACACCTATGCACTTCTTATGAGTTGTGAAAGCGAAAGCATTAATGCCCTGTTGAACGCCGCTGAGTGGTGCTTCGAGATATGAACTCCTCGCACGCAAGGGGCGCGTTGAGACGTTTTGATTTGGCCTTACCGAGGTGCAGTTAGAACGCAGGCGAGAGCGTACGCGCGAAAGGAAGGCGCGGATAACAGGGGCTTCTGAGAGCGAGAGCAAGGGTGACGTGGCGTCGTGGCGATGCCTTCTCCCTTCCCGCAATACCGCGATGCAGACGTTCCCTTTCGCCCGCTCTGCTCCGTCGAGGCCCGAGCTAGCAAGCGCGAGGTCGCGCGACGTCGCGCCGCAGTCAATGCAAAGTGCCGCTGCTACAGGTGCCGGCACCTTTTTCGTTCAATAGGACAGTTGACGCTTTTGCATCGATAAAAGATAGATCCCCTTATCTATCCTGCTTTGCGCTTGTTACACAATACTCACACTATAGCACTGTAAGAAAAGTAACCCTTTGGGGCGTATCTTCCTCGTCACAGACGTATTTCCCGGGGGGCAGGGGGGCACCATTGTCAAAAGTGTGTGCGGGGTTGAGGACTAAAAATCCCATTAATATGTCAAAATATGCCATAAAGCAGGTACTTTCGGCTGCCCAATGGAAAGTCCAACAAAACTACACCTGAAGCTTAATTTTCTCAATACAGTGGCCACGCAAGTAACACCTTTTTTATTTTCTACGTATTCACTGCTTGGGGTGAAATGCTGGGTGCATTTCGATGGGGGCGAAATGCGAGAACACCCGCGTACCGTGCAGTGGGGATGCGTTAAAGATCCCCTGGTGGTTGAAATTAATCTGGAGTCCTTCGCTGGGCGGCGTGCCTCACAATTGCGTCGTGGTTTTGGAACGTAAACCACAGAATTCCATTCCGTTGCTCGAGCAGCGAGAATTGTCTTTTGTGGCTCCTCGGAGCGCACTGTGGCGGAGGACGCGCGGTATTCACCAGATAAACTCGCGTTGCGAACAATGCCTGGCTCATGGCAGTTGCCGCCCTGACAACTTGCGCTACTTGCAACATGCCTAGTCTTTTTGGGATCACTATACCCGTATTTGAAGAGACAGTCCGCTTGCTGTATTTAATCTGCAGGAGAGGGCGATCCGTACGGATAAAGTTTTATGATCAGCCGCGCCCAACGACTGGTGTGCCTTACTGCGCGAAATCGGTGAATTATCAAGTGCTGTAACTATAGGATCCGCTTCCAGAGATAGGTCACATAGCGTTGCAGTCTCAGCAACTAACCATAAAAATTGTAATCAAACTTCTTACAGGTATAACTGTCGAATTTCATTGTGTAATCAAGACTTATCATATATAGGTTCGTGAAAAAAGACTTGGTCGAACATGCAGCACCATTTTAATACCTATAGAACACTGACAAATTTTTTGCCGATTTCATTGTGAGGCTCTTTCTAAACAAGAGCTGCACTACTATTTGTTTCCCGGTAGCAGTGAAAACAGGAGATATTTCATATTTTGAAGAAATGAGGGCCACCTTGTGGTGACGTGTGTAGGTTGCCTATGTGCTATGAAAACAGTTACTGAAATACTCGCTTTCTCCACATTTTTATGCGTTATACGTAGCATTTAGTTGTTTGCCCCCAGTATCCTCGGTAAAATATACGCGGCACGTTGTTTATATTTCCTCGAAGTAAGAAGGAATATTCTGAACGACGAGCGATAAATGTTTATACTGTGCAGGCTCCATAAAGCCTTTGTAGAAATTTACTTATTCAAGTGTTCCAGGGTGTCATACTGCCACTAATCGACATGTTTCTCAGACTCCTAAAACAACAGCGCGAGATACGGACTATAAATTCCGTGAAAATGGGGAACATTTTAAGCGCAATGGGTTGCGAAACATTCAATTTCCTGCTTTAAATTTAATTGTCGCAGATACCTAATAAACCCTCGTTTCTTCATGTGTTTGCGTGCATTTTACCAGATTCGTATAGTTTGTTCCTCCGGTATCCCCGGTAAGCTAACCAAGCCATCTTGTTTCTATCCGGCGAAAATTAGGGACATAGTATGGGTGGGTTAGATCTAACGTTTCAAATGGGTGCGTAAAGTGTGCCTTTTCCTGTAGAATACGTGTGCAAGTGGTCGATACCGTTATTAGTCGGTTTAACGAGCAGGGTAAAATTTAGAGGACTGGGCTGGCATAATGACAACTACAACTGAAGTCAAATTTCGCGAAAATAGAGGGAATAATACGCAAAGTTTATGTGCGATGATAAATGCATGTTGATCAAATACAGCTTTCAAAAACTGTAAGCAAGTATTGGAAGGTATCACACTGCTGTTATTAGCTAGGCTTCCCAATGTCCCAAGAGAACTTTGAGTTTCAGATATTTTATACTTTGAAGAAAATGCAGGAAATTTGAGTGCAATGTGCAGCGTAGTCTTAACGTTTGCGGCTTATTTAGAAGCGTTAATAATTATTATTGAACCGTCATTTCTTGTGTTTATTTTTTCGTGCGTGATATAGCGATATAATTCAGGAAAGGAGAACACCATGGTTAATGTTATGGTGAAGTAACATCTATGTTGACGAATTACTGGCTTTTCTTTGAAATTTCCAACAAGAAATGCTTCAAAACATTACATACGGACAAGGTTTCAAACGCAACAGCCATATACGGGCAACTTTCTTATATGCGATATTCAGGAAGCTGATACTTCTATTGCAGCTGTTCAAAATAAATGGCTTTGCTGTAAATTGTGTTGCGATCCTCCAAAGTCTCACACATCTGCTGTGTTTTCTTCTTTTGAATATCGCGAATCATTTATGTTTATTGTACTTCTTTGCGTAAAACCTCGACAATACTATTCCCTAAACTAGCGTTATGCATCACACTTATACACTAAGTGCTATTCTTTGTTTATTTATTGAAATAGTTTGGAGCAGCAGAAGCTTGACGGGGACAAGTTCGCGAGCAAATGTACAATAATTGCGCTGTACTGGGCGGGGTCAGGGACCTTTGTCAAGTACACATTGCCTTTTGTCCCTGTATCATCATGAGATTTTATATAGTTGAAACAAATAAATGCAAATTCAAATATTTTATCTTTCGGGCCCCCATGGTTCACCATGTGTGATTGATAAAAATGTGTATGTCTGTCTGTTAAATATAAACATAACTGAGAAATGTCTGATATATATATAAAGAGAGAGAGAGAGAGTCAGATCGCTCGTGGTTTGCCACCCTCCGCTCGAGAAATAGTGTGTACGCACTGCGCGTCTAGACCCCATGCAATATTCATCATCTATCTTCCGTGTCCTTCCTTTCGTTAATACTTCCCGCCCGGCACTTTGAGGTCACGAACGGAATACTCGTTATCAGCGTGACAAAGCATTCTTGACAGGAAAGTAGAGAGCGCAGTGTTTTCATGGACGACGATTATTGTTTGGGGACACTCCTTAAGAATTTGCACCCTTTGGGGCTTATCTTGTCCCACAACAATAATCGCCATCTGCCTTGGTTGCGTTTCCTTTCTTGAAAAATCTGCGCTTGGTACTTCGCTGCCGAGAATGCTATGTGACGCTGATAACGCGCATGCCATGGAGGAATGAAAAGTATAGGAGGGAGTATTACGCCACGCAGCCAGCCTTGGCAAACGGACACTCGGTAAATCTGGTCCAACACGTAATCTCTTGCATCGAGATCCCGGAGCAAGAATCGAGATTTTCTCGGCCTGCAGAGCGGGAACGCTAAAACCAACCGCGCACTTTGATGTGCGATGACGTGTTGGGCCACCAGGCCTGGCTTCAATCGCGTAGCGGTATGCGCCCTCCTATCTTTTTCCTTCCTCCAAGGCGCGTGACATTCGTGACCTGGAAGTGCCATGCTGGCAGCGTTAAAAAAAGGAAACGCAAGCAAGGCAGATGACGATTATTAGACAGTTTCAGAATAGCGTTTGTCGCCTTATGTACGTGAAGCGTGAGCACCTTCCCGGGATGTTACGGTGTGCGTCCTTTCAGGACTTTGGTTAACCGTTCAGGTTCGAACGCAAACGTAAGGGAGACGTTATAAAACAGGGCGTCGTCTGGTGCCTCGTGCCTGACGTATCCAAGCCAAGACAATAATTTAGCAACCATCCCGGGGTGTGTTCCACTTCTCACCAGCATCGGTAACAGTCTATGTAGAGAGCTTAGGAGACAGCCGAGACAGCTTCGAGCCGAAGTAACAGAACGCGTTTCGAGGCCTCAGGAAGACGCTTCTGCGACGTGACGCCACCTCGCGACTACAAAGAAATAAAAGGTGAGGAAAGCACACATTATTTCTGTATTTTGTGTGTTTGCGCCTAGGAAGCCATAAAAATTCGCTGTGACTTACATTAAGGGCATAGGAAAGCATTATCTTGTGCGCAGACGACGTTCCCATCGAGTTTACAAGGGCCCTGCTCAGCCGCCGTCTTGTTTGGACAGCAAAGTAGCCTGCATCGTTTTTGACTTGACCCGCCGCGGTTGCTCAGTGGCTATGGTGTTGGGCTGCCCAGCACGAGGTCGCGGGATCGAATCCCGGTCATTCAGGTGCACGTTAAAGAACCGTTAAATTCAGGTGCACGTTAAAGAACCCCAGGTGGTCGAAATTTCCGGAGTCCTCCACTACGGCGTGCCTCATAATCAGAAAGGGGTTTTGGCACGTAAAACCCCATAATTTAATTTCTTTTCTTACTTTTGTGTTGTCTTCGCGAAGCTGCTTACTTTGACGTATTCGCGAGCATTGCAACGAGACTAAAGATCGCCGCTGTCCGCTTTGCCGTTTACGGCGAGTATTGGAACCCAGCCCTGTTGTTGCTATGCGGACGCGTCTCGTTAGGCCTACGGGTACCGCAACCTCCAAACGATCTCAGAAAGTGGTCGCGCTATGCTCTCATAACTAACATTTGAGGTTAGTTTAGGGGAAGTGAAAGCTCATTTCAGGTTTTATTAGCGATCAACGAGAGCGCAGCCATCACGCTGAAGCGGGAGCCATGGGTGCCACCACGTTCGACAACGCTATTTCTTAGCTTCCGTAATCATTTCGGACGCTAAACTCGCCAAATACCGTAAGCTATCATAGCTCACGTAAACCACGGAAACCCAATAACATTTGAAGCATGCGCAATGAGGACGACGCTCTTTGCCTACGTACTGCATTTACGTTTCATTGCGAACGCTTTTCTAAAGCTATCTATTGTTGTAGGACAAGGTACGTGCCCTCAAGGCTGCAAATGTTTTCAAGAGTGGACAACAAACAGTAATCCGGAGGGCGTAAACTTTTTGTTGGAAGCCTACACTTTCAAAGCAATTACGCCCTTTGGAGTGTATATCGGTCCCACAACAAGAATCGTCATCTTCCTTGCTTGCGTTTCCTTCCCTGAAATCGCTGCGCTCACTACTTTCCTGTTGATTATGCTATGTCGCATCCAGAACGCACATGTCGTTCGTGACTTGGAAGTATCGGACCCGCAGCGTTAAAGAAATACGGGCAAGACCGCTGACGATTATTGCTGTGGGACAAGACAAGCCCCAAAGGGTCCAAACTTCTTTAAGAGTGCACTCTTAAAAGAAGTTTACACCCTTTGTACATTATTTTTGTCTCACAAAAATAACCGCCATCTGCCTTGGTTGCGTTTCCTTTCTTGAAAGCTCAGAGCTGGCTACTTTGCTGACGAGAATGCTGTGTCACGCTGATAACGGGCAAACCTTTCATGACTTGGAAGTACCGGGCTTGCAGCGTTAAAGAAAGAAAATGTGGGCGAAAGAGACGACGATTATTCTGAACTTAAACTTACAGCGCAAACACCTAAGATGGACCACAAAAAGAAGATGCGACACACACTGGCACTGTCTAACAACTTCTTTATTTCTTCGCCGTCGATGCATATATAAACCCTAGGCCACACAACTGCGCACGCGCACAGATCTTATTAGCGAGATCTGCCAAATTATTACATACGCAAACGATTCTTGGCAAAAGCAAGAATGAGCATGCGCAGCTTGCCTTAGAGGCCTACTACACAAAAAGAGAAGGCGATAATTGCATCAGTGACACATTTTTGTCCCCGCACCCATCTGAATTTGAATTCCTACGTTTGCGTATGTAATAATTTGACACATCTCACTAATGGAATCTGTGCGCCTGCGCGGTACTGTGGCCTAGGGTTTATATATGCATCGACGACGAAGAAATAAAGAAGTTGTTAGTCAGCGTCAGTGTGTGTCGTATCTTCCTTTTGTGGTCCGTCTTAGGTGTTTGCGCTGTAAGTTTAAGGTCAGACTTATGTACGAACTAAAGGCCCAAATGAAGTTTTACCGTCGATTATTGTTGCGGGACAAGATACGATCAAAAGGGTGTAAACTTTTTTAATAGTGTGTGGCTGAATTTTAAACAACACTTTTTCGAGAGTTATCTTACTCTCCGATGGTGAAGTCATGCAATGGTTGCCGCGATTCAGGGAAAGTACTGCGTTAGGGTCTACAAGAAACCAGAAAATGTGAGTTCAGTGCACAGCAAACTGTTACAGAAGCTGTTAAGGCTCTGCTTTGAGAGTGCAAAAAGAAAGGGTCTAGCGACTATATATATATATATATATATATATATATATATATATATATATATATATATATATATATATATATATATATATATATATATATATATATATATATATATATATATATATATATATATATATATATAGTCTATAATGAGAAGCCAACAAACACTGACACCAAGTACAACTGACGTACAACTGTTGTACTTGGTGTCAGTGTTTGTTGGCTTCTCATTATAGACTAATAAATATCGGGTCCCTCGGTTAACCCCCTTTCTTCTCGTTTATATATATATATATATATATATATATATATATATATATATATATATATATATATATATATATATATATATATATATATAATGTTCTTGTCCCTCGTACGAAGCAAGGATAACTGAAATTTCAAAGAAAAATTGCTAAACAGCTTTTTTCCAAAGCGTAGCGTTCACGTCGCAAGCTAGGGTGCAAGTGTGTAGAACCGGCCGCATGCGCTTCTTCCTCGGGGCTACGCAACGCCACCAGATAATCTGACCTGCGCACCAGCTTCAAAATAGGACGTCAAAAAAAAGAAACGTCCCAGCGCAGCCACACCTTTTTCGGCACAGGGAGAACGGATCGTCATCGGCATTGCGTGGCGTCAATGAATTAGGCTTGTGGTTGAAAGCGAGTCTCCACCAGCGTCGCTTAAGCTCAAACCCCATGTGAGCGATTCTGTGCGCAACAGCGACGAGCAACGGCTTCGAGCGGCGAAGCGCGCCGTCGAGCAAATCAGATCGCTCGTTCTCGTCGTTCCATCGCTCGGTTCTGGAAATATAGAATTCGTCCATCCTCACCCGATGATCGGCTAGCCAATAGCGCGAAGCCGGAACAGGCTGTATGTACATCAGTAACGTACGGCTGGTTGTCGCACGGAACGAGCAAACGAACGAATCTTGATGCGTCCAAAAATAATAAAAAAAGATAATCTAGTGCGAAACCTCCAGAAATATTTTATGCTGCTCTGCATAGCAAAACAACTCAACTTAATTTATTAAAGCCTGCGACGCGCCAGTTTCTGTGCGTATTTGCTGCCATCACACCGGCTACGCCACGGAGACGTCGCTCAAAGCGACGTCCCCATAAGCGACGAGTCGATGCGACAGCTATCTCCATCGCGTATACCCTTGTCTTTGTCGCGCACAAGATCGCTTACATATGGTTCATACTTTGTGTCGAATGGCAAGCTCAAGATTGCCGGACGAGTACTCTAAACCCCGCTTCATGACTAAAATATCGTGCTGTAAGCATTCCTGATCTACAGAGCAAAACTTGCCCCGCATTCCATTGTTATTCAGTATGCTCTTAGCATTGCAGCGCTATGCACCGCACTGAAAAGTAAATTTTTCTCGTGTGGGTGGCCTAATTCCTCTTGTGATGAATAAGAAGCTCGAAAGGCTTATAAGTAATAATAAGCGCGAATGTCAGTAAATGAGCAGCCTCTATACATCATAACATGGCTTCAGCACGTTCTAAAGGACATAGAACGCTGTGAACTCTTTGCGTGAACATCCTTATAGGCGCAGACGTGAGTCTGCTATTGAAATTACATTTGGTTCTCTCTGAAAAGCGAAGAATCTCGTAGTTTGTGTAAACCTCCTTGCGTGTGGGCCTGGGGTCTTCCCATCGGAGCGTCACAAAAAGGAGACAGCGCGGACGGCTATACGAGTAATGTTTTTCGTATCCTGGACGTCTGCGGTCTCCGTCTTCCGCACGTGTGAAGTTTGTAGCGCCCTCGGTCCATCTTCTAGGCTCTGCCCGCTCGTGTCACAGTGACACGCAAGTATAGCCGGCACTGACGTGGAGAGAGACACCTCTCCGCGGGCTGATGACAGGTGCCGTAGCTTCCTCGCGGAAGTTAGGGACGGAATCGGTTTACAGACCGAAAGCAAAGAATTTACAGGCAGATAAAACGCGAAGTTTCAGAGCGGGGGGCTCCAGGGTGAAAAACAGAAACACGCGGGCACCTCTCGAGAGGAATTCCTGGTCGTCATCGGCCCCAGCGGAGGAGGAGGAAAGGCGACATGTTTTGACAGGCGCCTCATCGTTGCTGGTCTCGGGATGGGAAAAGTGCGCTAGGCCTGCCTCGGGCGTCGTCGTTGGGGCTCCCGCCACACCGTCTCCTCCTCCGCTGGTCGCAATCCGCGCGGCAGCCGCAGACAGCTCACGTGCGCTTCTGCCGCGCCCGCGGATGCCCGCGGCGGTTGGGAGCCTTGGTTTGCTCCTTTTGCTGACCCCGCTCGATAAACTCTCGTATCCTTGCTGTTGTTGTTTCTTATTTATTCTTTTTCTGGACCGAGTGGTGGCACGTGAAAGATGACTGCCGCCTTTATTGGCCTGAAGGCGGGCGACGCAGCTCCCCGTCCACCACACCGGCCGCTCATCTGACAGATGTCGGATCCGGTTAGGCCACCGCACATGCGTGTGTGAGCGTATGTAAGTACAGTCATGAGCTCATATATAAAGACCACGCGTTAACAAAAAAAAAACGGAAGGGGGAGAGGCGGGGGGCGACTTCCCAGTCTAGGCGGGTACCCTGGAACTCAGTACTATACAGTCCAAACACGGCCATGCGGCTGACACCGTGCGCGGGGAACTCGTTAGTCCCAAAATGTGCATGTGTGACGCCGTCAGACACCAAAGACTAGGCGCTCATTTTGAGAGAGAGCTAAAAGAATGGGAAGGGGGATTCTAAAGCTCTCGTATTCTCATACAACGCCATCATTATTGCATTGCGTGTGCCTCTGATTATCCGAAAGCGTGCTATATTTCGCACGAGTTACATGGCCAACAATGCTACAGCCGGCATGGGCACGTTGCCGTCTGGCGACAATGCTGCCGTAGTGTTGGAGGGATTTAGCAGTACACAGGCCTTTAGAGACATTTACACGCCACAATGATTCCAGTGCCTCAGAGGGCAGCACGTGTTTGCCTTTTTTTTCACCCACAACTTGGCAGAAATATTTGCTGCATATACTATACATCATGTTTGCGCCGACACCTTGGCACCATATTCAGAGAGGGCGTGTATGCGTAAGAACAAAGTGCCTCGTGTTTGCTTCGTGTTGGCCACAGCTAGCGAGGTGATAACAAAGGACCTGAACTATACAAGGCTGTTGAAGCAAACATGGAAAATAACAAAGAACCTAAAGGCTCGTTACGTAAAACTGGTATTCAAATGACTTATACGATAGCAAATTCAGCTCTCTCCTTCATACGTTGTCGCTGAGGCACACTTTTTCACAGGCGTACGAGCTACGCTGCCTGGAACCGCCAGACTTACTACACGCTGTATAACTAAGGGAGTTCCTGTGGTGCGCCCTAAGTTTCGACGTCTTGTAGAATGAAATGGACTCTAGCGCTCGCCATTTAGAGCTCTAGAGTGCCAAGAGCGCCACCGGAACCACGCCACACAACCGAGCAGCAGACGTACGGTGAAAGAAGAAGAATAAATATTGGTTCCTGCATAGTGTAATACAACGTGGTATCATCTGGATTATTAGCCTACGTGGCTAGTTTTGGATCCATACCATAAAAGTCAGCATGAATTGCAATCCAAAACAAAAAGCAAGAAATATGTAAGAAATATAACATGGCCACAATTAGTAATATTACATACACGCTTTAAAGCGATGTTTTTACGATGGAACATTATTTGCAAGTTTTCTCATAAAGCTGGGTATTTCATCCCAGATTTTGGCACCGATCAATGATAGGGAACGTTGACAGTATACATTATAAGTTTTCGGTAAGTTAAACTTGTTACGCACTGCTTGTCTAGAATCGTTTGAAGGCATGATAAATATGGATGAGAGATATGGCTTGCGTGGTTACTTTTCTATCGATTAGTATTGCCTGATAATTGTGCCGGGCTTGAATAAGTGACATAATATTTAACTGTGCAAAAAAAAATATGCATTGGGGGCGTCCTTAGTGGCCGATGCAATTATTCTCAATGCAGATTTCTGAATTTTGATTAAAGAATCAATGCACGAGGCGTAGGTGAAACTCCAAGTTTCTATAGAATAAGTTCAATGGCAATGAAAATTACAGAAATAAATGAGATGCAATGTTTGACGACGGAAATGTTTACGCGGCTTTAATTAGGTATAATAACCAAAAACTATATCTTTAGTTACTTGTTCAATATGTGGAGCTAAGTGTAGTGATGCGCCAAGACTTGTTCACAAATATTTATTACTACTATTCTGTTAGATTTGTGTGTCTCCGAGTTACAAGTCGCACTTAGAAGTAGCTTTTCGGTTAGAAGCAAATAATACATACTTGGCTTTTTTCAGGTTTAAAACAAGTTTGTTATAGTTTCCAACCATGCTAAAGTATTCTTCTGCTTCCTGTAGTCACTGTTGATGAATTATTAGAGCTGTAGCATCCGTTCATAAGATATAATTAGATAATCGGAGTGATCTAGGATAATAATTAGTTAAAAAAGAGAAGAGTATTGGACCCAGTACTGACCCTTACCGAACGCCCGTTTTCACTATATTTAGTGAAGATTCTTTGCCTTTAACTACTACGTATTCCTTACGATTTCTTAAATAACCGCGAGAGAAGCCAAGTTCTTGTCCTCTAAAACCATAATGTCCTAATTTTCGTAATAACATACTGCGATCTACCGAGTGCAATGCTTTTCTAATATCTAAGAATACGCCAAGTGCGTAGTAGCTCTTGTTCAGTGCATGGTTTTTCATTTTTCTTAGGGAGCATACGGCAGTTGGAACAGAGTAACCAGTTCGAAAACTGTGTTGTGCGTTTGAATATATGCGGCATTTTTGTATATAGCTTGTGACGCGCATTGCAATCCCTTTTTCAAGAGCGTATAATTACGTAATAAAATAGTTATTGGACGATGGTTCGCTAATTCCCTTGGGTTATCTGCTTTGCATACTGCCACCCCTCTTCCGATTTTGAGCGGGTCAGAATATGTACCTGATAGAACGGGTTCATTGAACAAGTTTGCAAGCACAGGAACCAAGATGTTGATGCTCTTTAGTAAGCGTACAAGTAGAACATCGTGACCCGTGGCCTTTTTGATGGCACAAGCTTTACGGCATGTATGATTTCCGCTGTTGCTATTTCTGAAAAAAAAAAAAGGTGTTAGTTTGAAAAGGAGGTAAAAATGAAGCAAAGCTCTGCATCATGGGCTCACTGGTTGCATGGCGTAGGGGTGCCGGTGTTCACAAAGCAGTCGTTAAATGATCCAGCAAGATCAGCGTCAAAAGCGCCTGATGCGTAGCTATTGGGGCGTATATTATACTGCTTTGTTGACTTTATGACATAATTCGCTACTCGCCAAACTTCTTGAGAATTTGCTTTTTCTTTTATTATTAATGTATTATTCTTTCTTACGCTTACGCATCGATGAAAGAGAGAGGTTGCGCGCTGTCTTATATCGAGCACGGCAATAATCACTGTCCATGTTTTGTTTCAGTTTATTGAGCCAATGTTCTGTTTGTTTACTCGCTAAGAGTATCCCATCCGTCATCCAGGGACAGATTAAAGCACGACAAGTATGGTGAAGTAGCCTGTATACGTTTGACAAAAGCTACAGGTACGCTCGTTAATCACCGCTTTAGATGCAGGTTGAGAAAGGTGCGCTAGCAAGGAGCAGGTGCTTTTGGTTTGGTGAAACTACCATGTTTGCTGCGGCGCCATGTAGTGGCATCATCTAACATGCCATCTGAGAGTGAGAGCTGATGCCTCCGAGATTCCAGGGCACACCTTGGCATCCTTTCCTGTCTTTTTCTTTCTGTTTGTGCTTCATTAGACATATGACGCACAAGAGCTTCAGGCAAGATCACGTGTACCAGTGCAAACGCTTACACTCTGAAACAAAATTACACCCTTTGGATTGTGTCTTGCAACACAATAATAAACGTCATGTGTCTTGTCCGCATTTCCTTTCTTTAACGCTGCGAGCCCGATACTTTCCAGTAACGAACGGCATGCGCGTTATCAGCATGACATAGCATTTCCGACAGGAAAGTAGCGGGTGCGGCGTTTTCAAGAAAGGAAACGCAAGCAAGGCGTATGCCGATTATTCTTGTGAGGCAGATATACACCCCAAAGGGTGTACCTTTGTTTAAGAGTGTAGTATAACGGTATAAGTTGCTATCTCAAGTAAAATACGGCATGCTTATGCATCTCGGAGGCACATGGGACACACAATAAGTTTCAGATAAAAACCTTCATGAAGGAGCGAGAATATTAACTTCTTGTCGTAAGTTGAATCTTATTTGATCGGTAATCTCGTGCCCGGCAATGTACAAGTACCAGGGAATTGAGCCTTCCTATTGCCTCCCACCGTATCGGATATCCGCTTCCACAGCGGCACAAGGATAATTGCCCTGTTGTTTGAAGCGAACGCTAAAACCAATATCGGTGGCAAACGGTGACCCTTCTAGGACACTACCTTTGAAACTGCTTGAAGGCACGCGACGAAGTGGTCTCAAAATTGTAATGTGAGCAACTGACTCCTCAGAGTCGCAGGCTACTGAATCCTTTGTTCCAACACGGGATAGAAAGACAAATTAAAGGAAAACGAAGAATGAAGCGAGAGCGATATACAAAAAGCACGAAGAGTATACGAGGAAAACTTTCAAGTGATCAGTTGAAAACTGATCGCTTGAAAATTTGCACATATCATTGCACATATCTTTGCTGTCGCTGCACATATCATTTTCCTCACCTTCGTAATAGGGTTCGTGACACAGCTGCTTCACCAGTGTCGAATTGCAGGGAACGATTTGCTGTTGACGCCTTAGCATGTGAGACACATATGATGAATGCCACTTCACTGCTTCCTTTGACAAAAAAAAAAAAAGATTCGCGTTTTGCTGTTGGCAAATGGCGCATCCAAATCTGAGGTAAAGTTGGTCTTGCTAACGGTGCTCAATATTCCACATTATTTAGAATAGATTCAAGTATTAAGTTCAAGTTCTGATTTATCTTGTTTTCCGTGATTACGCACACCATCTGGTTAGCCTATTTAGCGGTTGGGGGATCGCTGTAACGCGTAAGGAGTGCATGCAGTAATTTCATTTCTCACCCTGCTTCCCTACGCGTAGACTCCATTCATTTGTCCACTCGATTCATGTCTCGCACTGCCTCAACTGGTTCTCGCGGGTTCAATGATTGTTCTGTAAACTTGGTGCGCACTAGGTTCGCTCTTAGAAAACATTCAGAAGTGCTTCGGCGTGACATGGCATAACCGCATGGTGTATGGTTGCACTGATGAAGTGGCCCACACAGGGACACTTACATGTGAACACGTGTCAGTCTGTGTCCGTTTCGTGTTTGCGTTTTAGAGTTCTTTGCGTGTGTTCCCTTAGTAGCGCTACCATACACTATAGTAACGGTTGCATAGCATGTACTACTTCATATAAGGATATTCGACTTACAATGTATATTGTATATCATTGCATATTGCATATCAATTGTTCTCCGCCCCCCCCCCCTTTGTAATGCCCAAGCTGGGCCTTTAAGGTAAATAAATGAAAAAAAATGAAATAAAGTCTTAGAACACAGTAGGTAGCCTGCACACCCCACTATTACTGCAGCATCCGAACGGCGCTGTCAGGAACAAGTCCCCAACGTAACAAAGCATAGTAATATTTGTAATATTACATCTATGTATTTGGAATTCTGAGTCATTGCGACATCCAGATGGTTCTTTTATGAATATTTCTTTACAAGAGATACCAAAAGAAAAGGAATAAAAGGCACCGTACCTTTCAAATACTTGGGAATACGCCGAAAGCTGTCCACTTGGCAGAAAGGACGAAGTGATGCAGCGCTTAAGCTTACAAGAACTAACATTTCGACGATGTTTCTTGTGTCTTCGTCTTCGTCGCGCTAATAAGGCGATGATGCTGGTGGTCACCCATACTGCAAGCCTCGAAGTCTTCCGAGAAACATAGCGTGGTAAAGAACTTGGGATTCTACTTCAGGAGAAAGGCTCTTGAGCGCGCTTGACGTTTTTTGTGCACAAGGACTGCCGTCTGCACAGCGCCTCGCGCACCGCCACTGCCACGCCCTGCGTAGCCTGGAACCGTCTGCTGCTGCAGTAGACACTGCGTCATGGCACCGGCAGACGGCCAGCCAGCTATCACACTTCGCGGGAGTAGGCGCTCTGTCATTACACAATGCCAATGGTGAACTGGAATAACCGCTAGGCCTGTGGCAAAGGCGAAGCGAAGATAACGGCATAAGAACATTACGCAATATTAACTTCCGACTCTTTTGTGTGTGTGGGGTCGTAAACATGTTTATCCTGGTTTGATAGTCAATTATATCGCAAGCATTTATTCAAGAAACCATGGCCGGTATAACGCAAGCGTTTTCCTTGCTTGCTTTTGTTTCTTTGTTATCATCCACCGGTAGCAACCGGCCGATCGTGGTGATAATGCACACCACTAAAGAAGCACGAGAAGGGGAAAAAATGGAATAAAATCGCCGCATTAACTCGGCCCAACAGTCGAAATCATGTTGAAATGCTGTTGAGCACGTCCCGTAGATATTCAACGAGCACTGTCGGCAGAACGCACGCACCACATAAAAAAAAAACACATTTTTTGTTCCTTTTACCTGAACTTCTATATTTTAGTTACGTCGCAGAGGTTCCAATCTAATTCGCTCCGCTTCCTGGACCCCTTGCTTCACATGGTTCTTCGCGGCCGAAGTGTTACACGGGGTGCCTTCTTGCGTAAGGACCTCATTCCTAGCCTGTAGCTTGACAGCTAATGAATCTCGGCTCCTACACAGGCGCGTTCTCGAAGGGTTCTACTCCCGCCAGCAAATTAAACGTCAGGGCCTGAAGAGAACCGAAAAAAAGAAGAAGAAGAACTGGGGGCTTCCTGCATAAAACTGCAACTGAAACGACTTGCGACAGCACGCTCAGGTCTCCCTCGCATGCGGTGCAGCTGACGTACGCGCTTTTGCTCACCAACCACCGATTCAGGCGCACGTTGAAGAACTTTTACAAGCAAGGCGGAAAAGCTGCGCGCTCTTGTGAAGCCTCTATGTTTCCTGCGATGCCGTATTGTGGCGTAATCTAGCAGGCAATAGGTAAATGATCACTATTGCCTCCCAGATATTGCTGCGCATCTTTCCACCTTTTTCTGGCTTTTTTGTTTTTTGACCTGTTGTGCAGTTAGACACCTGACACACAAGAAGCTTCAGACAAGATGGCCCCAACCAGTACTGTAACTATCTAAGTAAAATTCTGAAAAGTGGGATTGCGCATCTCCGAAGCAGAAATCACACAGAAGACGCTTCAGTCAACAAGCTTCACGAACCAGCGCTATGAATAGCTTGTTATCGCAAGGGAAAAAAAATAGACAAGAAGCAACTGCGGCTTCGACCCATTGCTTCCTACGGGGAATCTTCCTAGCCGCAGCTGCCCAATGGCTTCTATATCCCTGCTCCCGCTTCGACGGCCTCACTGCTATCAGCCGCAACCGCCCGTCCGCTAAAGTGTGGCAAGGCCGCCTCCCTCCCCTTCATTTCCAGGTGAGCCTGACCCCTGGCCTGCGTGATCGCCCATTATTACTGGACAGTAACTGTACGTCTGCGCAATGCGAAATTCGTTGCGGTATGGCAGACGACCGAGTTATCTTGCACGCATACAAACTACACGCTGTGATCTCTTCCGTTTGTAGCCATTTCAGGAGAAGAGATATGAGGTGGCCGGAGGGAAAGAGGGTCCGTAATAACGGGGGTGATTATAGGCATACTGGTTTAATTATCTATCTGTTTTTACATGGAGCAGTTTCCTGGCACACAAAGGTGCGGGCAAGGGCGCAGTCGTTCCACGTTTGAAAGAGAGCCAACATCACCATCCATGCATGTAGTACAGTGGTTGAGTCCACTTGACGAGACCAGAAACCTCAAGGTGGGCGTTAGAAATAGTGTCGGGATGAAGACAAGTGAGAGAGACAAAACTTTAATGAGCCTAAAGATGCGTGTGCCTGTTGTGCTCAGCTTTTGAGCGTCCTGTCGTGGTGTTTTTCTTGACCACCCCACCAGCGAGTGCACGCAAACACATACGCACGCACATACGCACGCACGCACACACGCACGCACGCGCGCGGATAAGCACACTTCGATGTATCCTTCCGTCCGTCGATGTCCTTCGAGTTTGGTCATACCCGCCTCCCGTCTCTTTTTCTTCTTCCATTAATTTTGAAGTCTCCCTCCACCCTGTTACTTAACTTCCATCTCTCTCTTCTTGACGGGGGCTTTAGCGTCGACGCGACAGCTACTGCGCGATTGTTTTATCACGTGCCAGCGCCCCTACCATTCCAAGTTCTCATAATCATACTCAGAGTTTTCTTTCTTTTTCTGCATTCGTTTCTCTCTCCACATGTAGTTAGCTGCAGGGCACAGACTTGCGCTTGTCTCGCTCTATTCTCTTCTCCTTTCCGGATGCTCCGTCGCTCGTTCCCTGTACGTCAACACTCGGCGCGACGACCTCCTGCACATCACTGCGTTCGGTCAGCGCCCTTCTCTCTGATGCCTTCATTTGCGGCCGGCTGCCGCTGCGCGCGCGCGTTCACGCTGATGTGTATACACGCTGAATGTCGTTCCTTGCAAACTTCACTTACAGCGCGCACATAGACAAAGTAAACCGAAAGAACGACGAAGGCAAGCGCAGTTCAAACAGTGATTCCCGACGAACTAGAAATATACTGAAGCAGGATTTTTGTACGGGCTAGTTGGTATTGCATGGCAAACTTCACATACACCGCGTACATACGCAAAGGGAGCGAAAAAACGACGAAGACAAGCGCTGTCCCTTTGTCCATGTATGCGCTGTAAGTTAATATTGCAACAGATTACTAACTAACCCATACCCAAATCCTGCGTGGTTCCTTGGTCTGCTGCGTCGGTGCCTATGGGGTCATAAAATAATTTTTGGAGCGGCAGTTTACAGCCGCGTTTGAAGAGAAATGAAGCTATGGACAACCTGATTTATACCCATCGGAAAACAAAGGTCGGCCCAGTTAAATCGACTGCATGGCGCCCGGCTGACGGTCACAGCACCGACGCTTTTCGTAGCAAATGAACCAACTCTCATGCTTCCGCTGATCCAGCCAATCAGGGTGTGCTCCTCGAGGATGTTCTTTGTGGAGATGGAAACCAGAATACGGCGCTCCAGCAGCTCTTGAAGAACTGACAGCAACAAGAAAGAGAGAAGAGGCGTGACGAACAGTGATGAGCTGAGTTGCTGCTGCCATCGCTGGGGTGTAGCGACGATGAGGCGATTTGAAGGGGTCCCTGGGAGCGTAGGACTGACAGAACTGCGCCAGAGTGGCTACTCCGTTTCGCACGGCTATGAAGATGCTCTTTAATTCATCGTCATTGTCCGGAAGGAGGCTCTTCCCGACCATCACCCGTCCCACTCCATTCGGTTGGTTTGCTGGTTCGTCCCTCGCGATGGCGTCCTCCTCGCATGTGTCTCTTCGCTACAGTCTTCAGTATGGCTCTCCTCGCGCTTAAAACGCGACAGCATGGGAGAAGGGAGTTGTGGCTCACCCTCTCCCCTTCAAACTTGGATTCGCTACGCATAAGATGGAGAAAAGGCGCGCGGTAAAGGCAGATAAAATTCGGAATAAAAAACAAGAAGCAAAAGCGCCGACCGGAGGAGGGAGAGAAAGATTTATACCGGCAACTCTGCCTATATGGCGCTCTTCGCTTGCCTCGTTTCTAGCGAGGAGCGACTCCGTGTCATTTCTGCTTCGCGTAGGAGATCGTTTCCATTGTCTTGCCGGCAGTCCTTGCAACAAGAAAAGCGGGGACCTGTTTCGTACAGCCTGCCATCTTCGCCGCTGCGTTTCTTTCTTTCTTTCTTTCTTTCTTTCTTTCTTTCTTTCTTTCTTTCTTTCTTTCTTTCTTTCTTTCTTTCTTTCTCGTTCTAACGTTGCTGCCATCTTCCTTTCCCTCTGATTAGCCCAGCCTGTCATTACACCTCGAGGCACCTCTTCGTTAGCTACGAGGAGTCTCGGTCGGTGCGGCTGGCGGTCGCCATGATTCTGCTGTATTTCTGCACCTTCTTTTCTTGCTCTTGCTTTATTTATTCTTTGTGCCCATCTTTTGCAAGCCATAGGATGTTCCTTTTGCCGTACGTTCTTGCGGGCCTGGTTACACCGCACCAGGAGGGCACGCTACAAGAGATGAGAGACGACGCAGAACCAATCCCCGTCTGTTGTTGCACTTTAACTACAGTGGTCTGTATTCACCCTTCCTAACGCTATCCTACGCAACCCAAAATGTTAAGTGAAACACTACCCCCATTCTTGCACCCTACAATCTTCCAGCAGAACTAGACCGCCCCCCCCTCCCCCATCTTCTCCTTCTGAGGATAACTAGGGGGTGTGTTTGTCTTCGAACACGTAATGGAATATTGTCGATGCCCATGAACGTGCCGCACCTACACCTCGTTCCCCCTCCCGTCGAACGGCATCACACGATGGAAAAGAGTGTAATAGTCTAGCAGGAAGAAAGAAAGCTTCTCCGGTCTTACCCCGCCTCCACACCCAAAGGAACTCTTCTCTTGAAAAAGCTCTGAGAGATGAGTTCCGGTTACCGTACTACCCTCTCCAACCTCCTCCTCCCCCCCCCCTCCCATCTTGCTATTTCTCTGCGCTTAACAAAAAACGCGCTTTCATTTCCTTTGTGTCAAAATGGTGCAAGGTAAAATCCAGCAGCACAGAAAAGATGCGCTTCCAGGGCTAACACTTCAAAACCACAACACTTTAATAATTTGTGAGCTGTCCATGTGTTTAAAACAGAGAGAAAATGCAGCTTCAGGAGGGAATAAAAATAAAAGGCTCTGCATACATTGAACAAGCCTTGCTAGAGACAACGAGCGATGTATAATAATAATAATAATAATAATAATAATAATAATAATAATAATAATAATAATAATAATAATAATAATAATAATAATAATAATAATAATAATAATAATAATAATAATAATAATAATAATAATAATATAAAGAGTATTTAATAATGTGCCCAGGAATAACAACGAGGGTTTTGGTGCTGGTGCACTCGGCAAAACAATGCACAGGAAGAACAATGCAAGCTCACACACATACACACGCACGCACACATAAAAAAGAATAATAATTTCGCGAATACAAATTTTAACAGAGCAAAAAATGGTTACGCGAAGACAATACAAAGCAACAGTGAGAGAGAGAGAGAGAGAGAGAGAGAGAGAGGAAAAGGGGAAAGGCAGGGAGGTTAACCAGAGAAAAAAAATATCCGGTTGGCTACCCTACGCTGGGGAGAGAGGGGAGGGGGAGGTAAAGTGGAAACAAAGTAGAGATAAGGAAAGGAAGGAGCATAGACACACAATCACAATCGGTCACTGTCACCGAACACTGTCATCGCACAGCACACTGACACTTGTAGCAACATTAACATCTGTTCAGGCTACAGTCGCCGGTCCAGCTCTGTCGCCCTCAAGAACCGCAACAGTGCCCTCGTCGCCCTCTGCTGCGATGGCTTATGATGGCGGTATCTGAAAATGAGTTCCTCTGTGAGAGGTCTGTGGTCAAAACGCGCTATCGCGGTTGCAAGTGATTGTCTCTGTAAATTATATCGAGGACAGTCACAAAGAAGGTGTTGAAAAGTCTCTTCGTTACCACAGTCCTCACACGAGGCGTCGTCGGCCCATCCAATTCGGTAAGCGAAAGACTTGGTGAAAGCCACCCCTAGCCATAGGCGACAAAGCAGGGTAGCTTCGCGACGACAGAGCCCAGCTGGAATACAAAGGCGTAGGGAGGAGTCAAGCTGGTGGAGTCGGTAGTTGTGAAAACTTCCAGCGTTCCACAAGGATAACGTGATGTGACGGCTGATCATTCGAAGTTTTCGAGCGGAATCGGTTCTTGGTGACGGTATCGGCTCCTCTTCGTCCCCTTGAAGAGCCGACCGAGCAGCGTTATCAGCGTGTTCGTTCCCTATGACTCCGCAGTGACTTGGAAGCCATTGAAATGTCACGTGGTGTCCTTTCTCAGTTAAGGTATGAATGAGTTCTCTAATCTCAAATACCAGTTGTTCGTGTGGTCCGCGCCGCAGGGCCGATAGCAAAAATTGCAGTGCAGCCTTGGAGTCACTGAATATTGACCACCTTCGAGGTTGTTCTTGGTTGACGAGACGAAGTGCAGCGCGAAGGGCTGCAAGTTCCGCGGCCATCGGTGTCGTTGGGTGACATGTCTTGAAACTGATGGTGGTGGCTTTCGCTGGGAAGACTACGGCTCCAGAGGAACACTGGAGAGTTGCCGATCCATCAGTATAAATATGTACGTGTTCGGCGTACCTCTCGTGCAAAAGAAGCAGAGATAGTTGTTTAAGAGCTGGTGATGACAGCTCAGATTTTTTCCTGATTCCTGGTACGGTGAGGTGCACTGCGGGTCGAGCCAAACACCATGGAGGAATCGATGGCTTAGTTGCGGGGGTGTAGCCTGATGGGAGGCAGGTGTAATACTCCGAAATCGTAGTACAAAAGGCTGCCTGCGACCTTTCTGATGGTAGTGTTGCCAGATGGTGGGAACAGGCACGGGCAACGTGCCTAATGTGCACTCTCAACACTTCTACCGCAATGTGTGTTTGTATAGGCTGGTCCTAAGCAATCGCAATAGTCGCTGCTGTCGATGTGCATTTTGGCAAACCAAGACACACCCTGAGAGCCCGAGCTTGAATAGCCTGTAGAGCACGAAGATTTGTCTGGCAGGTGTTGGTCAGTACGGGCAAACTGTATCGCAAGAAGCCCAGAAAAAGAGCCCTGTACAATTCCAACATTGCATGCACTGACATTCCCCAAGTCTTTCCTCCCAGAAACTTGAAAAGTTGGGAGATTGCTGTCAGACGCTTTTTCAAGTAGGTAACGTGCGGGCTCCATGAGAGATCTCTATCAATGATTATGCCAAGAAATTTGTGAGTCTTTTCATAAGAAATTATCTGGCCATTTATTGATATGGCGTAGGGTGTCATTGGTTTGCGAGTGAACGCCATCAGTGCACATTTGTGTGACGAGATTTCAAGACCTTGGTTGCGGAGGTATAGAGCTGTTAGAGTAGCAGCTTTTTGAAGTCTTGCACGTATCTGAGGACGAGTCACACCTGAGGTCCATATACATATGTCGTCGGCGTACATTGATATCTTGATCGCTGCTGGCAGATGCAACAGTGAAGAAACAGAAAAAAAAACAGTGAAGAAACAGAAAAAGGACTACAGAATGACGGAACACACAACAGATATTAGAATTGTATGTTCAGTTATTAAAATTCTTCTGCAACCCCTTTCAGGAACATATTAAAATAAGGCATGAATATATCCAGGCACTCTAAATGGGCTTTATATGTCGCCTGCACTCTGGATAGAGGGTCACAAAAGTCTGAAGGCTGAAAGGTGTGCTGTTTCCTTGTGCCTTTCTGCGGAATGTAAAAGCACACATTAGAAAGCAAGTGCGAGCAGCAGATCTTTTTCCATGTATTAATTTGGGGAGAAAAAGAACATCCGGTTTTTTGCGTCTACAGGTAAGGGTAGGTAACGTGAGTGTCTGTGTTAGCTCCACAGATATGGAAGGCTTTTAACAGAATCGATGTTTAAATATAGATGCGAACTTTTCTTTTTGAACATTTTCGAGAAGTTCACAATTTGACCTACAAGTGCCGCCCCAAACCACGGAGGCGCATTCAATAACTGGGAGGCATGCGCCCTTATATAAAGTTACAAATGGTCCAGCTTGTTTGAAGTCTCTCGTCGCCCGACACACTGTGCCGAGCGTTCGAGCGGCACGCTGCCTCGTCTGTTGAGCGTGGGGCGAGAAATTCGGAGAGCTATCGAAGTACACTCCAAGGTCCTTCGTTCCCTGAGCAGGAGAACGTCCTTAACGCTATAGGAAAATAAACTCCCATTAGTCTTCCGTGTGAAACTTACAACTTTTGTTTTTGGTGCATTTATGACCAGCTTGTTTTCAGCGCACCATGACGCAAGATCTGCAATGTTTTTCTGAAGAGCAGCGCAATCATTTACATTTTTTACCGCTTTGAAAAGTTTCGGGTCATCGGCATGTAACTAAATTGAAGAGTTTCGGATGACTGCAGAAATGTCATTAATAAACAGCGAGAAAAGAAGAGGGCCCAGGACAGACCCTCGAGGAACTCTGCTTGTAACCGCATAAAGTTCTGACGACTGACGATTTACGCTAACATAGCACTACCGGTCGCGTAGGTACAGCTTTTTATCTGCTCTGTGATAGAGTGGTGCAGATCAAGTTTTGTGAACTTTTGAAGGACTGTTTTGTTCCATACAACATCTAACGCCTGACTGAGGTCAAAATGAATGGCAAGCAGCTGTCCTTTCTTATATACTGCTTGAGAGGCATGCATAATGAAGCTAACGAGGTTGGTAGTTGTGGAGCGTACCAATATGAATCCATGCTGTTGAGGAATTATAGTATGTTTGATAGAGGAATAAATCATTGAGTGCAGCATAGACTCAAATAATTTAGATGCTGCGCATAGGCGAGTAATAGGCCTGTAGTTACTCACAGCAGTTATTACCACTGACCTAATAATAATAATAATAATAATAATAATAATAATAATAATAATAATAATAATAATAATAATAATAATAAATATCAAGCTATCGTGAAATGTCACTGTCTTTCATCAGCTAACATCAACCCATGCTTGCAAAGTTTCCTATATCATCAGATATCCAATATCCCACCGTCCTTAGTTTCCTTTCTCTCTACTTGCTGTTCATTCTATTACTCTTATAGGCACCCGCCGCGGTTGCTCAGTGGCTATGGTGTTAGGCTGCTGAGCACGAGGTCACGGGATCGAATCCCGGCCACGGCGGCCGCATTTCGATGGGGGCGAAATGCGAAAACACCCGTGTACTTAGATTTAGGTGCACGTTAAAGAACCCCAGGTGGTCAAAATTTCCGGAGTCCCCCACTACGGCGTGCTTCATAATCAGAAAGTGGTTTTGGCACGTAAAACCCCATATATTATTATTATTATTACTCTTATAGGCCGCCGCTTATCTTCTGTACAGGCATCACGTAACCTTCCCAGTACAGCACCTTCCTTATGAATTCAACTTCATTACGACCTATACTGCCGTCTTCCTGCCTCTTACAGTTCCGCGCATCATTTCTTGCATCGTTCACCATTTTATGACAGCATTCATATTTCATTCAATTGTATCTCATACTTCTTGTATAATATTTAGGAGTTGCTGGTGTCTTTATTAAGCGCTTGCTATTCCTTTTTCACATCCAATTACATCCAATGGGGGTCCATAGAAATGTAAAAGTTCCATAAAACACGCAAACTACAGGTTTCCTCCCACAAATGAGTCAAACACAGTCACTATTAACGTCAACTCACGTGATTAATACAAACTCAAACTTAAAGGCAGTTTGCAAAACATGGCACGTAATAACACCGAAACGTCTAGTCACATAAATACACTAAAGAAAAGAGGAACAACCCAGATGAAGAGAGAGAGAGAGAAATAGATAGTATATAGGAAGCGCAATGAAAATAGCAATACAATGTAGCATAAGTTTCACCGTGAAACAAGATAAAATTTTGTTTGCCCCCTCATTTGATTCCTGATACCTGCCATCGCTGAAACGTGCATATACCATAGGCACCATGAAAAGAGAATGTGGTCATCGAAGACCTCGCAGGAGCCCAGCAGTCTACAGCAGTGTGACCAATAATATACTAAAATAACGTCTCAGCCAAGCTCTCCCCTCTTCATGAAAGGCAGCGGAGTCATTTTATTATTATTACATTTTCGGCGAGTGTTTGTTTTCTATCAACACAAAGCGAGCAGGTAGCATATATGACGATATACATTGAGAATAGCTGAGGAGGTTGAAACAAAACAGCGAAGAAGGCTTCAAACCAGCTCTGAAGTTTGATACGCTTCACTTGGGGAGCAGGCGCTTTCAATGGGACAGTGATGCCGGCGTAGCACGGGAGCAATGACAAATTTATTCAAGTCTGTAACCTCCCTGCTGTAACGCCCTACGGGGCGATGCAGGTAACTAATAAATAAAAAATAAGTAAAAATAACTGGAGTTCTCGATCCCAAGCTGTTTTCGAAGCCCTTTTCTAAACAAGGGGTGCTGGTTTTAGAAAAAAATATTTCGTTGTCATGACTCGCTTATTGCTCAGCTGCATCACCCACGGAATATCCATATAGCTCCCTTCCCAATTATAAGCCGTAACGATATCCTGCACTAGCATTTCGAAATACTTTTACCAGTTTCTTACACGAGAAGAACACGTTCCTTTCGTGCGTGCGTGCGTGTATGTATGTGTGTGTGTGTGTGTGTGTGTGTGTGTGTGTGTGCGTGCGTGCGTGCGTGTGTGCGTGTGTGCGTGTGTGCGTGCGTGTGTGTGCGTGCGTGCGTGCGTGTGCGTGCGTGCGTGTGCGTGCGTGCGTGCGTGCGTGCGTGCGTGCGTGCGTGCGTGTGTGTGTGTGTGTGTGTGTGTGTGTGTGTGTGTGTGTGTGTGTGTGTGTGTGTGTGTGTGTGTGTGTGTGCATGTGCGTGTGTGTGTGTGTGTGTGTGTTGGGCTACTTTTGCTTGCTGCTCGGTGCATAATAAGACCGAAGGCGAATTCCCACGGCCAACGCGCTAAGTCTTCGGCTGTTATCGAGAACGCGTCGACTGCTTGCACCCGCGAACAGCCAAATTGCTGAAGCCATTTACAGCGCGGTTCGAGCCATTCGGCGACGCCTACGCCAGGCGCGCCGAGTCCCCTCAGGCCACGCTCACAACGGCGTGACACGCCTGTCGGTCACGCCGTGGTGAGCAGCTGATCCACGTCCCGCGTTCCGGCTGTTCAGATAGTAAACGTCTGGTTAGGCAAGCTAACAAGTTGTGCGGCAGGCGCCCGAGCCTCCCGCGCTGCAGCGGCGCTCCGAGGACGCATCTGCCGAGGAGCGAGAAGCGAGGGGCGAGAAGCGGGGAAAACAAATAAACGCAACGCAACCGGCAACGAGCGCGGTCCCCGCGGCGGCTCTCGGTCGTTTGCCTCGTCTTCTTCCTCGTTCCTAACAAGCAGCGCTGCCCGTTTAGGCTCCGAAGCATATTGTAAACTGCGTGCTCGAAATCCTTTTTCTTCGTTTTTAAGAACGTGACAGCGCGTAATGAGCTGGTAACGTTGCTTGCAGAACGAGCCTCACGGCGCAGTGTCGAAACCCAGGACTCTTAAGAAAAGCTGATTGCAATATCCCTGCTTAAAGGTGCTATAGGCAAAGTTCTGTAAAATACGTTTATTGGTGTTCTTAGCAGCTACCACAGGTCGACAAAAATAAACCGAACTCACTAGACTCACTCGCGAAACATGTTTTTTTGCTAAGGCTCATTCGGACTCACGCTCATACATATGCTAGGTTTACTCAGCCTCGCTCACTAGGACTTGGGGACTCACACGAACTCGCCGTGGCCACTCAAATACGCGGAGTTATGTACGCACTGATACTAACAAGCTCAAGGGCTCACATTTCATTCAAGTTAACAGAATCGCACATTTACATGATTAGAACACGCAGATGTATAAGTCATCTGGATCGTCAGCTCGTTGAACGAATCAATGTGATTCATAGCAAGATCAGAGCTCGCTTCTATGACGTCTACTCACACACTCTGCCGCGCACTCAATAGCACAAGTGTCTGCTCACACCGTTCGCGTCCTCGCCGGACCTACAATAAAAGTTTCCTCACTCACTGCTCACACTCACACGCAATCGTTCGCGCTCATAATGCTCGTCAGCAATGACTCGCACAGACACTCTCGTACACCCGCGCTCACCCACCGGTATGCGTACTTCCTTGCACCTGCGTGAGCCTATTCGGCCTAAATCTTAATGAGTCCAGGTGAGTGCGAAAGCATGTGAACAAAGAGAGAGTAGGTGAATTGGAGATTTTTAGAGTCTGAGACACTGAATGCGTTGGCGGATCAGCAGCACACATGTGACCACGTTTTAAAGCGATAGCTTTCTTTAACTGTTTTTGTCATTTTGGGTGGTTGTACGATCCTGGGCAATAAACAATGCCACATATCCCCTAGCCCTAGTTGTCGACTCGAGTAGACCCCCAATCGCGGTGCGCTCTTCGTTTTTAGCGGACGTCGTAATCACTGCAGAGTTATCATTATCTTGATTTAGATTTAGTATGAAGCACTTTCGCTCTCTTTTATCGACAGCCAGAGCTATGCTTGGCACAGGCTTTTGCCGAGTTCACATAAGGCACGCAAACCCACTAACCGCTAATTCTTGTGGAGTGTTTAGACACTTTGTTGCATTCATGTTCCCAGAAGAAAAAAAAATGGGGAATGCGGAAATACCAAGGAAAACTCAAATACTTCTCAGCCTAAGCACGCAGCCTTCTAAATTAAGGACAGCCTAGTGCACTAGACCGTGAGGCATGTGTAGCTCAGCTCTTCAACTCCTGCCTGCGTGCTTTGTCCATGAGGCGCCTTGACACCGTTTGCAACTTCCGCATTCCGAGAGGTTTTGCCGACAACTGTAAATACGTATTTTTTTAACGGAACACTGTGCATGCATTGTTCTCATGCACACTGTCCATAAAAACAGGGTATATTTCTTAATGACGCAAATTGATTGACACTGCAGGCTTGAGCATGATATTGTGACCATAGGTCACTTAAGTATACTCATGGCTACGCTGACTGATATTCGCTCGGCATTGGCTTCAGAAGCGTGAGATAAAGAATTAGTGAGCCACAGAAGGTGTGATTGGAAGTGACTATGACCGAGAGTGAGTGTCAGATAAAATGAGTATGAATGAAAGTCAGTGTTGATTACAAAAAATTAAATTCTGGAGTTTTACATGCCAAAACCACGATTTGAATATGAGGCACGACTTGGAGGATGACTACGAAAATTTGGACCGCCTGGGCTTCTTTAACTTTCACCTAGATCTGAGCACACGGGTATCTCCGCATTCCGCCCCAATATAAATGCGGCCGCCATGGCCAGGATTCGTTGACCTCGTGCTTAGCAGCCCGGCACCATAGCCACTAAGCAACCACGGCAGGTAATATTGATGAGTTTTAATAGAAGTAAGCAGCAATTTGAGTAAGTTCCGGGGACACGCGAGCATTAGTAAACTCTCTGTCTAGCAAATATTTTGATTATATATATATATATATATATATATATATATATATATATATATATATATATATATATATATATATATATATATATATATATATATATATATATATATATATATATATATATATATATATATATATATATATATATATATATATATATATATATATATATATATATACATATATATATATATATATATATATACATATATATATATATATATATATATATATACATATATATATATATATATATATATATGCATAAAGTAAGAAGCCAACAAACAATGACACCACGGACAACACAGGGAAAATTACTTGTACTTAGTAATTGAATTAAAGAAATGCTAAATTAATGCACGGGAAACTGGATGAAACAAGAACTTGCCATAAGTGGGGAACTATCACACCTCTTCGCATTACGCATGCGATGCTCTAGCAATTGACCTACCGCGGCGCCGTATTCAACCCCCCTTTCTTGGGTATTTATTAGTACTAGAACTACTGTGTTGTGCTTATTGTCCTTGGTGTCATTGTTTGTTGGCTTCTTATGATGTGTGTGTGTATATATATATATATATATATATATATATATATATATATATATATATATATATATTTAATGCAAGTCACGTTTTTTAACGATGCATATAATTTTCCATTTTCCTCAATTTCCTTATCACTTGTCGCTATGACCGGCCGGTTCATGCGATAACGGCAGCATCCAAGCCGATGGTGAAAGGCGACAAGGACGAAAAATGACGCGGCAATCGCTAGAAATCCGACCATTAGTGTGGCATTTACATGGTACTATTTTTATGTTAATGATGCAACAGACAGACAGTCCGGAACTGGGAGCAGTGCAGCGTGCCGGAGACCATTGATCATGTTTCTTGTGTGTGCCAGACGTACTAGTTCCGAGAGAGACAGTCGGGGACTGTTCCTTTGACTCGTATCGGTAGTGAACGATTTCCCGAAAGAGTTATTTTGAGCCTGCGGCCAAAATTCTATGTATACGCTCGTCGGACGATGAAGGACATTCTGGCTTTTCATAGAGAGAGAGAGCGAATTCGATTTGCCACTTTAAGCAGTGCTTTCAATTGCTTTTCATGTTTTTCTGCAAATCTTTTTCTGTACTATTCGTCGTTGTTGTCGTTCTGTGCCTTTCTCTTTGTTCCTTATCCCCTTACTTCAACGCTGCATAGCTCGCTGTAGAACACGCTTGTTCAAATTTTAAATAAATTAATAATGTTTATTGACGGAGCGATAGCTCGAAGGCGAAGGAGATGATGACCATGATGATGAGGATGAACAATAGGGAGAAAGGGGAGGTAGCGTGAGGCACTTGAGCTTGCTTATACGGCTTATAACAGGCATACGACGCCTGAATCGACGCCAGAATCGAAAAATCAACACTATTTTACCGATAGCGCTCTGTCTTGTCTGCTCAATTCGTTTGTCACGCCTTTGCACTAGAAATAACATCATATCCAACCAACTCATCCGACAGCATATGTTATTGGTAAAAGCATAATTCTCCGTCCATCGCACTCTTTCCTATTTGTAAAGCCGTATCAAAATGCTCAAGTTCAGGCTATTACACTGGTTCAGCCAGATGTCGTATATCTTTCCTTGTAGTAAACATCTGCCTCCTCTCAAGTATTCGTCTCTGGTTCCTCGTTCTGGCTCTCGAAACTCAACGACCTCGCTTTCCTGGTCGGCTGACACGTAGAGCCGCAGCTTTCGCTGTATTACACCGAGGTAGGGACCACGAAGTCGCGTGCTGCAACTCCGTAGTGAGAGTGTGGCTTTGCAGGAGAAGGCACATGCCACCTTTTTCTAGAGCGTACTTATCATGACAAACATCAAGCCACCCACTAAACTTGTCACTAATGGCATCAGATCTTAGAATAGTAAGTTTAATGAAATTGCAGTGGCCGTGGCCAACAAATCATTTTCAATAAAAACATTTTCAGTGCTATTAAAGCACTCAAAATGTTTTTTTCGTCAGGACCATGGCTCTGTTGGGCGCTAGTAGCGAAAATAAAAAAAGCTTTTTGTTTGCAACAATGTTCTTTATTTGTTCTGTCGGTTTGTATGCTATGTATTATCATTCGCACTTGCTGATTTTTTTTACATAATGTAAGAGAGGAGGGGGCGTGTTGATATAACGGTTACATTTAATCACGTTGTGTGTGCGTTAGTTTTTCATATACTAATTTTTCTACAGGAAATGTTTATGTTTATAATCTTTATCTATAATTGCGCCACCCACACACAATTGCACCACCCACACACACCACCTACCCACACCCACACCCACACCACACCCACACCACACCCACCTACCACCCCGCATGCGTACACCAGTCGACTAGTGTACGCATGCCTTAGCTGAAGAAGGTATAAAATGTCTGGAGAATTTCAAATAAACTTTCAGTTGGCAGTCAGCGCTTGCCTGTGGTATTTGTTTCCTCGTGTCCTGGTTTTATTCGCGCTGTTTAACATCAGCTGTGACCAATTGCCTTCGCGATAATGCAGCGAAAGTGGGGGACCTCCACCACGTAATCCAGGTGGTGTATACGACCGCGGAGTACACTGTGTCTGGGATCGACCCATCTTTTATCACGCCATCTATCCCGCCGGATCAGCCCAGTTTATTCTTGCACTGCCTCCCGGCATCGTTTCTCTTTACTGGGCGAAAAATCGGCCGAGCAGGCCCTTGAGACGCTGTGGCAGAAGGCATAGAAAGTTTCGCTTTAATAAAGGATTAGATGCCTGAATCTACATATTTATTGCGGTGCAGATATATAGGTACTGTTTGTTGTGTTGTTACGTAATTATGTAGAGAACAAAGCTCGTCACCGGCGTATATATAGGTGTACCGTACAAAGCGGTTATATATAAGCCGATTGGTTATATCCATGCTGTACTGCGTGGGAGACACTCTGCAAGACAGCAGCAGAAGCAGCCATGGTATGGTTCGCAAATAAAGCTTCTCGTTACCTAATAGATACTGGTGGGATAGATAGTACCTAATAGATACTGGTGGGACATACAGCACCTGTGTATGTCATTTTTCATGCGTGAGTGAACGTGTCCGCATCAAGTGCGCTGCGGCATCAATATCGTGGCTTTTCTTTATTAAAGAGCGCGCTGAAAAGGCCGGTCACACTAGACCGAAGTTCAGAAAGAGCTGGGTTTGTTTCACAGCTCTGCCATCTCCCGTTTCGGCGCCCCGTCAGCAACGCGCTACTTTCCTCACCGGGCAGGGCGTTTGTTTTGCGCTTCGCGGAGTCGCCAGTTGCGTCATCCCCCGCTGGACAGAGAAGGTTCGTCTGCTCGGCAGACGACATGAGAGGCTCGCAGCTTTGCGACGGGACACGCGCTGACAGCGTCCTCGCGGGAGTCCCGTGACGGTGTGCATAGCAGTCGCGGGATGGCGAGGGCCTCATTAGTCAGCAAAAGGCCGCTTCCGCCACCGCCAGCTCGTCTTCTCGCACGTGGTTGTTTACGCGGTGACCGAAGTGGTATTGCCACTCAGTGTTCTTTTTGTTTTCCCGCTTTACGACTCCACGACGGCGGTGCCGTACCATGTGAAGAAACTCGGCGCACTCAGAACAGCTTTAAAGTAACGTAAGCCGCACGCAGATCATCACTTACAATGGAAGAGGGACATTACAAACATTCCTTTCCTTCTGCGAGTAAGCTAGTTACCTTTCTTGTTTTATTTATTTATTTATTTATTTAGCAGGTATTGTAGCTGGCGGTACAACATTTATTTATTTATTTACTTTTTTATTTATTTATTTATTTATTTATTTATTTATTTATTTATTTATTTCCGGTATCCTTATTATCATGCAGTTTCCAACCCAGGAACTAAATCCTAATGTGAAATTTCAGAACATGTTGGAGCAGCACACAGACAGAAGGACAAAATTTACTTTTAGTTCCTATTTTTTAGCAAGATACTGTGCGAGAACTCGAGCCGGAGTTTTGTTTTGAGTGTATAGAGTGAACCCTGCACGCGATTTTCTAATTTGGCACCTCCTATCAATATGTTTACGGTGCGAGAACGCCGTTGTTTACGAAATCGATTTCTGGTTTCCTAGAGAAATAAAGAGCATATTCTCGTGCCCCAGCTTTTTTTGTCGAGAAGCGAGATTAGTAACAGCGTGAGATTACACCTGTTTTCATTGCCAATGCACATCATCGTCTGCGTGATGGGGCAGCGAGGTGCAGGCGTTGTATGAGCCCGCGGGCTCGCTGTGTTTGATTAGACCGTAACGACCCCCTTTCTTCCAGCACGCACCGAAACTCTCCATTTGATTACGAGTGAACAGTGTGTTTACAAGGCAGCGATTGTTTCTTGTTGCGTGTTGAAATGTGCAATCAGCTCACGTATGTTGGGGCGACAGTAAAACTTTTTGCGTGCTCACCTGGCCGTTGCCACGCTATGGCGCCTATGTATATAGTCTGGAGGGATGTTGAACCATATAAGAAAAGTTGGAGGGGTCAGCTGCAGGCGCACGGAGTCCCCTGCAAGAATTGCTATAATCAAGAACTCTGCGCTGTAGTGTCAAGGGAAGCCGCAAGTATAGGGTAGTCCAGCCAGCCCGAGAATGATTGGAAGCGGATGAATTTGCTTCAAGGGACAGTAAAGTAAAATGTTAAGCCGAGCTAGATTGAGTGATTAGGCTTTTGTAGTAACGGATTCATCATTCGCAGTGAGAACATAGCTTTTGTAAGCGAGGAGAATGACGAAAATCGGAAATCGAAGTGGCGCCGCCTGTTGTGTAGTATACATGGTACGTCCCCTGTGGTGCCAACACTGGCTGGTTCACAGAGAGCGCCGTAGAGGAAAGACCCGTGCAGAGGACGTCAACTCATCCTTTTTGTCGCGGGCGATTCAAATTGAGAGAAATCACGGGACCTTCTGCGGCAATTTGCTACGCAAAAGTGACCTATTGGCACACAGAAGACAATCAGTGACTTCTATATGAATAATCTATCCATCTAGGCCGATCTAATGTTTTCCTGTAGTGTGCCTCAACTCCATTTTTTTGGCTTCAAACGGTTTTGTGTCGTTGGATATTGTTCATTTTGAACAAATTATTCCGTTATAGATCCAACAGTTCTCACTTACTGCGCAAGTACTCAGAGACTAATATACTTTCTGTGCTCGAAAATGAAGATTGCTTGTAAATTTAGAAATATAAAGCGCATTAAATAACGCCACAAGAACGTCTGCAGCCACATGCTTGGAAATGAGGGAAATTCATTTACTACCCTGCAACCGAAGTGGAAGCCGGAATTGTAGTCCAGCGTCAAGTCTATATAGGCGCTCTTGTCGATGTTCGGGGTTGTCCCAATGTCGTGCCGTAGAAGTTTTAATGATGTTATGGAGCAAGGTGTTAATGTCATACCGGGAAAAATGAATTTTTACAATGGTGCCGTCAGTGTGCGCCTTTTTTGCTTCCGCGTCAGCCTGTTCATTTCCAGCTATTCCACAATGGCCAGGAATCCACTGCAGCACGATGGTGTGCCCGGAATGAGACGCCTCGGCAAGCAGAGACATGATGTCATAAAGGAGAGGACTATATGCGGTTCTGTCATTCATATAATTGCTGATGAGTTGCAGTGCTGGTTTTGAATCACAGAATACTGTCCACTTCTCGAGACTCTGTTGCAGTATGCAGCGAACTGCTTCTCGAATTCCGGTCAACTCAGCCGCTGTAGACGACGTCCAGGAAGCCAGGAAACACTCATTCATCGATTACGGCTGGGTGTGGCATACACCCACCGATACCTTTACAAGATTGGACAAGCACGGGACCCTGAATGTAGCGTCTGTCACGCTCTCGAGACAATAGCTCACGTACTTTGCGTGTGCCCTCAATATGCGACCGAACGAAGACAACTCAAATCTACTGTTGACAGCTTGGACTCCCGCCCCTTTTCAGAAGAAAAGCTTTTGGGCGCGTGGAGGAGTGTTGACTGTGCCCAACGTGCCATAAAAGCACTTTTGAACTTTTTAAGTGAGACTGGTTTAGACGATCGCCTCTAGAAGCTGTGAGACGTGTAGTCAGTGCGAAATGTGTTTGCGCAAAAACTTTTTGTGGCAAGATGACTTTTTGTAAGGACAAGTAGTAGTGCGTGCGTCTCCAGTGCGCATCCGCATATTGGACAACGTGTATATAGTATCTCATTGTATCATATCATAATCACCCGCCACCTACCTTTCCCTGTATTTCCCACTTCCCCATTCCCCAGTGAGGAGTAGCAGGCTAGAGACACGCTCTCCAGGCCGACCTCTCCTCCTTTCTCTTCATTAAAATCGACTCCTCCTCCTCATTTACTACCCTAAATTCCCGCAGTATAGCTCAGCGATCGCAGCGCCAGGATTCTCTCTTGTAATTTCTGTACGAAATCTTATGGCCGGAGGAACTGGTCTCTGGCCTGCTGCTTCACTACTAGAGCAAAGGTTTTTGAAATTAGCCGAAATTAGGAGGGGTAAATGAAGGGATGATATGAAAGTATACAGTGACAGTTAGTGATGTGTCCGATGTACGAACCTATTGCAGCTCTTACACCTTACACGGCAACCGCTGTCATCACCTTATTTAGGGCTACCAAGTAGCGAATACATGCACAGGGTGTCCCAACTATCATGTACCAACATTTAGGAATATGCAAATTCCACGTAGCTGGACAGAACCAAGGTCATGTTGTTTGCTATCGCTTGGAGATACTGAGGTTGTGTTTTGCCTTCGACCTCATTACATATTTAGTCTCAATTAAGTAATCAACTTTTCAAATATTATAACTAGTGATAAAGTGTCGATGAGAAAATTATAGAGCATGCACATGAAAAACTCCCGACACAGATTACTGGTGCTCAATACGTTCCTCATAAATGTGTTTTTCCGAGCGTGAAAGAAGCCCGTCAACACAAGCAAAGTGCCTTGAGTGGGCAGTCGCGCGGCAATTGGCGTGTATTTGCAGGCTTCTTTCGCGCTCTAAAAAACACTTTTATGAGGCACGTTTTGAGCAACAGAAAACAGTATCGGCAGTTTTTCATGTCGCGCTACAACTTTCTGACCATCGGTTCCTCTTCTTCTCGTTCATATATATATCTATATATATCCAATTCTCGGGTTTTACGTGCAAAAACCACGATTGGTTATGAGGCGCGTGGTAGTCGTGGACTCCAGATTAATTTCGACCACCTGGGGATCTTTAACGTGCCCCCGATGCGCGGGGCACATGGCGTTCTTGCATTTCGTCCCCGTCGAAATGCGGCTGCCGCTGCCCGGATTCGATTGCGCGACCTCGTGCTTACTATCAGGTCGTGGTTTGCGGGCGTGCAATCACGCAACACTTGTGTGGAAAGTGAATGGAAATTTCTTGGTTGTCCTGCTGTCATACGACTGGTCGTACACGATATATCGGTTGTATTTGACGCACTTGTGTTCATTGTGTTCCGTTGGACAATGCATCGGTAAGACAGCTATTTAGGCTGTAGTAACTTAACGGAATCTATCGCAAACTTGTCCGACGTTGGTAGAATATTATTGGGCGGGATGGTTGGTGCGGCTAGTCGTATACGGCTGGCCGGATAGTTGTTACACACGCATGTTTCGCACTCAAGGGGATAAACAAATGTTCGTCAAAAACAATTCATTTAACAAACCATATGTCGAATGCATGACAACTCAGGCAGTTGGAACCTATATTGCAAACTAGCGGAATGTGCTGGAATATTAGAAACCTGATGGAAGCTTGTTGAATACCTTGTTGATAAAAGTGGTCGCGCGATTATTCGGATGTTTTTCATGGACGTGTTTCGTTCATTACACGCTTGCAACCACTGCGATTAGTGCGCAGCTCCTAGAATTTCGAAAGTGGAATGGGATTCTTGTATATTAGCTCACCGGGAAGGCAAGTTCAAAAGCTATATGATGAAAAAAAAGTTATGGACTAAGGAGCAGCAACGACGTTCAAGAAAACGGTGACCCGGTCGCTCAGCGTGCCCTTTAATAATTGGTTGCGAGCCCCGGACCCGCACGTGAGGCTATCGATCTTTGGTGAGGCGCGCCGCCCACCACCAGCTTGCGGGCTCTGCGGGGCGCCGTGCCGTGTATACTGGAACAAAGCGGCACCATTGTGCGCTGCTGGCTCGCATACGACGACCTTCGCTCGAGCGACTTCGCGGGACGCTCCCCTGGCATGGGTGACTCAAGAAACACCAGAACAACTCCCCCTTCCATCCCACCACCCATAGCACACCCCTCTTACCTACTGCTTTCTATGTTCCTTGCTACTGCTACTATTATCATTTTTTTTTTTTGCAACCGTTTGGCTTCTGTACCACACGTGCGATCTTTCCAAAGGAGCCAGGAACGGTGTTCGGCAGTTCATGTTCGTTTCTTTTCTTTCTTATTTTTTATCTCCAGGCTGCTTCAAGTGGGAGGGGAGAAAGATACGTCGGAAGTAAAAGGCCCTTCTTCTATTTTCTTTCGGCCGCATAGTTCTACAGCGCCATTTTAAACGCCTTTGCATTAGAATGCGGGTGATGAACTGTCCCCCTGCCGGGCCGCTCTTTGTGTCATCCACAACGGGGGAGAAGGGGGGGGGGGGGACATGTCGGTGACGCAAGATGGAAGAGCAGCTTTCTTTGTCGAAAGCATTCAATGCCCAACCGTGCCGTTCGAATATGTATATATATGACATCTCCCTAAACCCTCTTTTGCATGTCGAAAAACTTGGTGGTTGGGACTGCTGGCTTTCTATGCGCACTATAGTAGCGTACATGGTACCAGGACCAACATGGAAAGAAAGATAGGAGGGGGACGTATGGTGACGTTGCAGGAATCGCGATGTATTGACATCGCAATTAGACGTTCAGGCATGACTATACTTACACAGACATTTAATAAAGTATGTCGTGCGTGACGTTGTTTGTTATTTTATATATTAGAGTTTTAGCGGTGCCATATGATGTTATTTGAAAATATTTCTGTAACGTCCTACGCAAACGTAGAGACGCATTGTCAATATTCATACTTGAATAATTATATGTTAAAATTCTAGGGTTTTACCTGCCACAACCGCTATGCTAATATGGGGCACACCGTAGAGAAGTACTCCGGAAGAATTTTGACCACATGGGGGTACTTAATGTGCGCCAAGCTCAACGTACACGAGCATTTTTGCATTTCCTGCCATAGGAATACGGTCGGGATCGAGCCCGTGACCTGGAATTTAGCGGCCCGATGCCAGTCACTAAGCTACCGCGGCGGGTCAATATGTCACCGCGGCAACGCCCACTTGACTTTGACTCAGTTGCTCACTCTGCGTGGTCGCTCAACTCCGCCAGCACCACCCTCTACTGGTTATTGCGCGTCGGCAGTTGCAGGCAGCTTAGTTACAGGCGACGGCCACTATCACTCCTTTCCACAGAACAGCTCGGATGACGGCGAAACCACCACAAGGAACTGTTATAGCCGCGACGCTGTTCGAATACAGCTTGATTAGGCAAATAAGTGACGCTAGGAATGCAAACGGCAAAACCAAATGAAAATTACAATGTCTTCGATCACCGCGGACAACCATTAATTTCCTTCTACTGGTTCGCATGCGGGAGCATATGGGTGTGGCAGTAGAGGAAAAGCCTGCCGTTCACATCAGGCAATGGATCACCTATTTCTCACGACGTTCATTAGGTCATTGCACCTATATTCTGTTTCACACCTAGTAGGCAACGCATTATGAAGGCTAGAGAAACGTCTCTCGAGCTCACATTCACGACCAAAATATACTCTCGTCACATACGAAAGAAATATATAGTCATACATCATGTAATTCGATGCAATGATAAGTATCGCACTTTTGTGTCGCAAGATATGATGTATATTTCGTGGATGGCGTCGTAAGTCTAAACCTATTTACCACGAAATGAGCGGGTGACATACTTCTGGGCCCGGGGCCATTGAGCACCGTGTGCGCTAGTGAACAAAGCATCGTACGTCGCATACTGGAAGCGCGAAGGTGCACAAATAATACGCTGTTTTAGGTAACTGTACGTCCACAAGGTTCAGTTGCAATCTACGTGAAGTACGAGTAGTGATCCCATAGAAGGCGTCACAGATAAACAGCAACTGCCCTGCGAAACGCGCGGAGTGACACTTCGATGTCCGCACTACTTGCATATAGCTTCAGCAGTGTTTTGCCCAACATGCGTCATAAGCGCTTCCGTGCCTCCGCGGACGAAGTTCACCGAATTCATCGATGACTGTATTCGTGTGCTCTGCTTTACGGCAGCCGAAAGTGTCAATACCAACAACACCTTTTTGTGTGTCAACATTAAAGCTTCGGTTGAAAGACAGCGCTTGTGTCGTCCCTTCTGTGACGTATCCGTTCTTTGCGCTACCACACAATGAACAACACCCTCCACCCATCCTCTACAGGAGAGTCATTAGAACTGGGCACTGATGCGCACAACAGTGCGACTAGTGGCCATAAAAGGACGTCTGCAGTGAACAAATAAGCCACGCGTTATAGCGCACTCTTTGTTTACAAACACACTGCCGGTCCATATTACATGACCGTGAGTCAGCTCGGCGATCTCATAAAGAAAGACATTTTTCGTGACAGCAGAGTGCTTCGTCATCCACGATGAAATGGGGCAGGGGATACAGTAAGTGAAATAAGCTTTATCGTTAACCAAAAAGTATTGACATACTTCGTCTTGAACCATATAGCACTGAAGATGACCGGTTGCTCACTGTTCAACAGTACTCATAATCTGTTTGCCACGTACATCATGCAGCCGTATACTCATACTCGTTTAGCAGCGCTCAGCCTTTCCCAGTTATTTGCGTGGCAAGATTAGTGAGCCGCGATCTATACTTCCAGAAGCGTGATAAAGCGGGCAAATTGTGCTCTTGTATGCAGCTGTACAGTTGCTGTACTGCACATTGGTACCCGCTGCTCTCGTACCCAGCTCACACTTGCGAATGCTGTAAGTTTCCATGCTGCAGTTTTCGTCCCAAGGGTTCCGTATCAAATGAAATTTTACTGAGCAGCACGCGGATGTCTTGGGGTACAGAGAAAAACTTATAAAAAGGCTTCACTCTGTTACAGAAGGAGCCCCTCGTAAAAAAACCTCTTGGACCATACTTTTAAGTAAAATTAAGATAGTCCATACAATCAGCTCACAAAATTAACTCATCACTTAACGACAATGCGATGCAGTAAAAATTAGTGCACACAACTTGCCTACCAACAAAAAATGTATACCATGTGGATGAAAAAAAGTAATCAGTTTAACAGTACCTGGTAAGGCCCGCGGAAGACTAATAATCCCACGTAGCTATAATTTTTTACAAAATTTTGCTTAGACTATGTGTACAGACGAAAAATATAACGAAAACGTGACGAAGCATGACACAAACGGACGGCCACCATTTGCAGCGCACTGGCAGCAGTGCACGGAAGTATACTCGGGCGCGCTGCAGTGGTGGCCGGTCGCTGACAATGCCCTTCTCGTCCGTGTGTTGTGCCACGGGGGGACGTCGCTGTCGCATGCAGTGAACGGCGGCCGCGGCCGAGATGGCGTCGTTGGCGAAGAGGGGGGGGGGGGGGGGGCTGCAATGCCCCCTTCCGCGCGCGTGCACCTTCGGTAATAAACACGCTGCGCCTCTCCGCGGGGGTTCCGCAATCCCCTCATCCCAGCCCCATCTGCACACGCACGCATACACACACACACCAACCTCCTCGGCTCTGCCATCTCTGAAAAAGAAGAGAGTCGCGGGCCAACTACCTTCCCCCCGATCGGCAGGCTCGCGAACACAACAACGGCGGGCCCTCTTCTTCGTGCTTGGGATGGGCGTTGCACCTTTTCTTGTTTCTTTGACTGTGCTCGCAAAAATACTTCTCTCAACGTCCCCCTTCTTACAGCGCTCGCCGTCCTTTCTTCGGTTTATCTCTCTTCCTTCGCGGTTTCTCTAGAGCTGGCTACGTGCAACTCGGGCCCCGTTAGCTTGTACTTTCTTCACTTGAGCTTCTGACGTTCGCTTCTTGCGACGTTCGCCTCTTCCCGAGCCGCAGCTGAATACCTGTCACCGCGGGCTGCGCGTACGCTGCTGCTGCTGCTGCTGCTGCTGCTGCCTCTCTTATGAGACGCGGTACAAAAAAGCCATGTCGATGGCACGCATTGTCCTGAGCGGCTTGAGCGAGCGAGCGGTTCCAGGGCAACGCGCGTTTGTTATACTGCGTTTCCGGTTGTGTTGTGCGTTATTTTGCTGTTATTCTTGTTTCTCTCTTCTCGGGGCATTTAGCCTTACGCCGCTGGCGCTACATTCCTTTCGCTGCATCCTTTGTTCTTTTGCGGCACCTGTGATTACGTGGCCGCCCATGACAGAGACAGGCCCAAAGACACCGTCTGCTGACAACCCACGAGGTGTGTAGCGTGTGCGTCGCCCTGCCCCTGGATTTCGGTGTGAGCTGCTCAAATTCAGCACGTCACTATACCTAGCCTCGATACCTCTCAAGAGAAAAATAGAACTCGTGCAAAACCACAAAATATACTTTGCAAGATCTTATGCTTCCTTGTAAGGCCTCGTGTGTTGCTGTTTCGAATCGGACATGCAGCGCCACTGCGGCGAGTGCCCGTGGAAAAAGTATGTGCGCCCTGCTCGCAGTCGACGCCATGCAGGGGGGAGAATGGCCACTAGCGACGCAAACTTGGGTAAGCGGGGGGGTTTTGCGCGTCTACTATTGCCCACATAGGCGTTATAATGGCCATAAAGACAGCGCTTGGAAGCTGGCCGGATGTGGAACTTTATCGACTTACCTGGAAATCGTACGAGACTGACTGCAGGAGGCCGACGCGCGCAAGGCAAACAAACAAGTCTTTTCCGTACGCGTTTTCTTCTGCTCGCACTCTAAGATGTTATTAAAACCTCTGCGCGTCCCCTGTTTTCGTTTATTATTAGAAGTTCGTTTATTATTATTATATTAGGGCGAGCCCGTTCTTAAGTAGGGCCGTTATTCACGAACACTTCTTTCGCTAGGATTGCTCGCAAGAGAACAGCCGATTCTGATGCCTGACTAATTAATAGCGACGGCGGCCGGCTGATAGCGAATAACGCTTACGAACGAGAAGATTTGGGAATTCGGGCCCGGCTCGAATTCACAAATCGTGAGTCGCTGGGCCGCGGGCTTGGCCGCCAAAGTTCGTGACTCATTCTCTGACCTGAAAAAGTATTGTAATTCATGTGGCAACTTTTGGGGATATTTTGAGGCATGCTCGCCCCGCCTGGGGTTGTGAAGCTGTTAGCAAAAAAGCAAGCCGGCCATAGTGAGTTAGTTTTGCGGGTACTGAATTTTAGTGGGACAAGCTTGTGACGCATGTTATAGCCCTGCAACAACATATACCTTATTTCGGTACTCACGCTTGTCGAAAACGCGAGGAGTGATTGCCGAGAATGATAACACGGGAGTGTTGCTTGCGCCGGCAGGACGTGTAAAAGATAACATGGAGGCGCTCAAGAACATGACATGTATGTATTCTGAGCGACTGAAAACAGGCTGCAGACGTTGTGCCCCTTCCGTTGGCAGTTGCCAGCCTGCTCCTCACTTTCCCTTTCCTGTTAACTGTGTATATGCGTATATGTGTTCAAAACAAATACTAATAATAATAATAATAAGCAGGCTTTGCACCCACGAATCTGTCTTGTGTGCGACTAGAAGGCAATCTGGGAGCATGTAACATAGTCTGGCTGAGGCTGTGTTGTAGACACCTCTGTTTACATGGCGTACCATCGCGTCGACTGAGGCCAAGTTGTTTTGGAAACGCGCAGTCACCCGTGTATTTGTGCTCTTAAAGTGCAGGAAATAATGCCCGGGAAGGCAGGATGCTTGAAAATTGGATGTTTTCTTCAGATTTTATGGCATTGTTTGGTAGGAGTCTATTTGCTACGAAATGTATGTAAAAGTGAATTTATCTGTAATGCCGCCGTTCATTCACCACTTACGCATGTTTCGACTCTACACGCAATATTCCTGTTAGGTCAATATACCAAAATGATACATGCTTCGAATTTAATTTTTTTCAGCCGATGGCCTCCGGTGGAGCTTCGTACGGCAACGAATCCTGCTTACCTGGTGCTACAACTTTGCATGAAGGCACAAGAAGCCCGGAACGAGCATTTATATAGAGCAAAATAAACATTTCATCATTTCAGAAGACTTCTTGCGTTTTCTTTATGAAATTGCACCTGACGGATTCGCCTGAGTCTTGTAAAGGTCGTTCGCAATAATTTTTACTATATAATGAAACGATTCCACGCCAAGGCCACGCGGGGTTCAGCAGAAGCGAAAAAAAAAAAATGCCGCGCCGATCAGCGGAACAGGCGCAGCATGTACCAACTGCTGTTCAAAACGCGCGCGCCCAAAACCGAAAGGTGTTATTACCATCCGCTTGGAGTGCTACAGTCAATTCGGCCGCTAGGCTCTATGGAAGTGTCCGCTCTTGTTGAAATTTCTTCCTCTATGAATGTACTACGTAATAAATAATGAAATAAACATTAAAATTGTCCGGCGGCAGGATTCGTACACAAGAACTCCAGCACAGAAGCCTGATATTGAATCCATCAAGCCACAGAAGCATGGATCGACAAGCGAATGAAACGCCCTTATGAATTTATCGCGGGCGTGCCAGTGCATTGAGGCACCTGGCGCGTTTCGATTTGGCCACCTGTACAAGCTCAATCGTTGCAATTAATAGCAATTGTAAGTATTTGCGGCGTCTTCTGCACTTCGAAGAGTATAGATTGTGCTGAAATTTACGACAACACATTTATACAGCGTAATATACAAAGCCACAAGAACGTCTGAATCCATAAGCACGATAGATCAAACAAATCCATGTACTTCCCATCATTTCCATGGTGGTACAGCGAATGCAGCGCCAGAGTTCCCTCTAGTAATTATTGTATGAAAACTCTATGTTTTGCGGGACGTTACGGTGCGCGTCCTTTCAAGTCTTTTAGTTTACCGTACGGAAACGCAAATGTAAAGAAGACGTTATAAAACAGGGCGCCGTCTGGTGCCTCGTGCCAAACGTATCCAAGCCAAGACGATCCATTGTGAGTCATCCTGCTGGTTTTATGTCTACGGGCGCTAGAATCACCGAACGATCTCAGAAAATGGACGCTCTATGCGCTCATAGCTAATCTTTCAGGTGAGTTTAGAGAAAGCGAAAGCTCATTACAATAGTTACTGGCGATCAACGCGGGTGAGAGCGTAGCCATCACGAGAATTGACGCTGAAGCGGGAGCCATGGGCGCCATGTTCGACAACGCTATTTCTTGGCGTCCGTAAACATTACGATCGTTAAAGTCGCAAAATAACGTACGTTATCATAGTGCACGTAAACCACAGAAACCTAATAACGTACAGAGCATGCGCAGGGAGGAAGACGCTATTTCTTTACGTACGTAATGTGTTTACGTTTGGTTGCAAACGCTATTCTAAAGCTGTCTAATAATTGGAAAGCGTAGCAAGAAAACCATGTGCTCACGTACGAGCGCACGTCGTACTCTACGCTTTATGCTGGTGCGATACACTTTCGGAATATTTCCCACGGACCGACGGCACTGCTGATTTGTCCCCTCCCGCAATACATGATTAGCGGCGTACAAGTCAGCATCGCGAAACAAATGGCTTCGTCTGAAGTACTCGTCAACGTCGCTTATCCTAATCCCGCAACCGCAAAACAGCAAGTGCCATTTGTTTCGCAATGGCCATTATCAAGCGGCGACAACCACCGCAGTGAGCACCGGGCGACGCGTCGGGAAGGGAACACAAGGAGTATGCCCGACCCAGCTGCATTGGCGCTGCCGCGTTCGGGAGCGCTGGGTCACCATACGAACGCACGAATCCAATCTCAGCAAGCCGTTTACTGGATAGCCATATGGAGTTTGGAGAGTCGCTGGAAGAAAGATGCATCCACCCAGGCGCACCATACCGAACTGCTCGAAAACCATGCAGAAATTAGCAATAACACCGAGCACTCGGACTTTTATATGCCCAGGGCTTTGAAGAAGCCATCCGTTTCCATGCATCGCTAACAATTAAATTCTGCCCTTTCACCTCTGAAAGCCCCAATCTGACAATGCGAGGCACATTAGCGGGGAGGCTCCAAATTATTGACCACACGGATTTCTTCTGCAAGCACCTATGCGTATACTAGCTTTCGAGCGTTTCGATCCCGTCGGAATGCAGTAGTCGTCGGGCACCGAATTCTCGACCTCTTGCCGAGTCGCTACAGGCCGCTGACGCATCGCAGCGGGCAGGGGCGAAATTTTGTATTCGTCGTTGCCTTCGATTTTATGTCTATGTTTAAATGAAACTTAAGTCTCCTATAGAACGTTTCGGAAACAAAACAAAAATTATTCACCGGTGAAATATTCTTAAAAAATAGTTCCGCACCCAAAAAGCACTCTAAATCCTGGCTATAGTAAGATCACTTTATTCGAACTATTGCTTTATTCGAAGTTATTCGTGGTCCCGACGACCGTAGTGCATGTATTTGGGAGCGGATTATTCGTAGTGCCGTGGCACCGAGCTCCGCTTAGTACTAAGTGTGAAGTGGGAAGTCCGCACGGGACAGCTCTGGGCGGCATACACGATGACACTTGACGTTTCTTCGGACTCATCTGTGAAGCGCTGCGGAGATCGCCAGGCCACGTGACGGCCGCTCCTTGGAACTGACGGTATGACGTCGTGGCATCCGAGATTGCAACGGCGCAACTTTTCTCCAGTGCGATCTCGGAGGCCTTGATCACGTGATAATAACCGTAAGATGAGGCAGCTGTTCACAGGCATCAGTAGATGATCGCTTCTGTCCTAAGGGGTCCTTTCATTTAATAACTTCTTACATCCATTCATCACTTTACGAATGTCATTGCCGCCACTGGCATGTGCGGCTCTGTGTCGATATTCTTTTAATGAACTCCCGCTTTGTGTCATCATACGTTACTATGATCCTCGTAGCTCTGCGGCTTTTAGCAAACTACCTCCTATAATCAAGCCAATTTTCATATTCGATGACTTCATTACAACGAGAGTTTACCGAATTTCTGTGTCAGATGTAAAGCACGAATGTCTGATTCAAAAAAAGTTACATTCAGCATTTCATCCGAACCCAAGCTGCAAACGCATTTTGTGTCCCAAGGAGCTGGTACTTTTGTTCCTCTTGGTACCAAAGTGTCGTTCATTTTTTTTCTCTCTCGCCTCCTCATTTCTCTAACTCTCATTTTCCGCTCCATTAGTGTTTTTCTCTCGCAACTTTCGTTCACTCAGAAGGGCGTCTTTCTATGGCCCCCTGGTCGTTAGAATGGGAAGCCCTTTTAGACCCGCACGAAAGAGGCTCATTCCTTTGCCGTGCGTCACTGATGCTCAACGAACAGAGGCGCGCCGAACTCCAAGGAGATGATGGCGCCATGGGCTTTCTAAGCTTCATGGAATTCCTTTTCTCGTGTTTTTCCTTTTTTTTTCTCATGATCTTTTTTCTTCGTCGTTCCTGCAAGCTTACGCATGGGCACACTGCGCGGACGTACAGCAGTACGTTTTTCACTTCCAAGTCACCTAATGCTGAGTTAAATGAAGGTATTAACATTTCGCATTCAAAAGCAATCGCATTGCATCTGTGCTAAAAATGACACTCACCGACTGACTCAATCTGCATCAGAGATGGATAAATGACGCTGAAAAGAGAGAACTGGCGCAGAATACGTAAAGAGAGGTGCGCGTCTTCAGTCATCTTGTGCTCGTCGTGTGTTGTTCACTGCATGTCAGTCTTGAAACAATGCAGCAACCAATCCCAAAAGGAACGCTTCCTTTACTTGATATCAGAGTTTCACGTTGCGTCCGCTGATGATAGCTTGCTCGAGCGGCCGTTACTGAGGACGCCGGCGATGAAGCAGAAGCAACAACTCTTCTGTCGCTTCCAGTGTCACGACTCCCATTTCGCGAATAAGGAAAGACGCTCTCATGTTTGATCGGCGCGCTCTGTTCTTCGCCCATCCATTCCCTTAGGGCTGTCGGTATGCTTGCATTTACCATGGAAGAGATGCTGGCCATGAACCTTGAACCGCTGTTCCTTTCTGGGGATGGACGGATGGATGGATGGATGGATGGATGGATGGATGGATGGATGGATGGATGGATGGATGGATGGATGGATGGATGGATGGATGGATGGATGGATGGATGGATGGATGGATGGACGGACGGACGGACGGACGGACGGACGGACGGACGGACGGACGGACGGACGGACGGACGGACGGACGGACGGACGGACGGACGGACGGACGGACGGACGGACGGACGGACGGATAGACCGTATTTTCATTGCGCCCACGGACCTACACGAAAACCAGGTGTGGTGCTCAGCATCGGAAAGCTATTGTGCCACAGCGGCGAGTTCAAAAACAGTTGGCACCACTGGTCAGAATTTTCTCAATGGCAAAAAAATAAATAAATAAAATAAATAAATAAGGAAGGGGGGTGCGAATAACGAAGGGTGGGGGAGTGTTAGAAGCCATCTGCCAGCGCCAAATCCCCCGGACACAGCGACGGGGTCGATGCCTCCTCTCTGTCTGCATGCAGGGGCGAGCACCCTTTTTTCTATGCTCGTGTTCAGGGCGGTCGAAGGAGGCAGCGATTCTCGGTGCTGAAGGAATGCGGTGCCTTTGTGGGTCTTGTGGAAGGGCCGCCCAAAATGTGCCGTGAGTCCACATATAGCAGCGCGTACGCCGCCACACGGGGTGCACCCGGCAGCTGTCGAAAAACATAAACAGAAACAGCATGCGTATACGTGCGCAGGATACTTGCACCAACTGGCTAACCTGCGGTGACACTACTCTTTATGATACGTACACGTCAACGCCGAATCATATAAATCACCGCAATGAATCGGAGACCAACTACTTGTGTCACTGTCACAGTCATCACCATTTGGGTACCGATATATATCAAGACATAGCTTAGGCTGAAAGGCAGCAGCAACGATTGATGCAGAATACAGGAACAGGAACGCAGGAGCACTGCTGGTTCGGTTCTTCTTTTAACGCGAAGCTTGCTTTGCCTCTGCCCCTTCTCGTGACTTTCCGGGCGCTGCTGCTGTGATGGCCTTGCCACGCGTACCGCTAGGTTTCTTGCAACAACACCAGATGGCGCTCGCCTCCGCGCATCCCGGCTGAAACCTCGGCGGCAGTGTTGCGCCGTTTGTGCGGCACGTGCTGTGTTTGCTTACCTATGCGACAAAAATGCAGGTACCAGGCTGTGGAGGTCGCGTGCTGGATTGTGATAGTGCAAACATTACAATCGTCCATAGCCCGAAGAGAGTGCTCTGAGCTGGCGTCTCAACAGTGTGCTGGCCACGTATGCAGAAGGAACACGTAAACACGCGCCTGCAAAATGGCTCCAAAGCGTGCACTCAGCGTCGAGGACACCCAGGCCCGAAAGCAGCGTCGCGCAGCGAAACGTGGTGCAGACCGCGGCTGTATGCATACAGTGTATGTATGCAATTATACTAATTGAATTACTTGCAGCCCCATGATTCGATTAAAATTTGACTCTTCTGCCATGATGTGATGTGCCACGTCAGGCAATGATAATGCTCAATCTTCTCATACATTAGGAACGATGACGCACAACGCCTCAAGCAAACACATCTTATTGTGTATTTTGTATAATACGCAGACGAACAGCAGTGGTGCATGAAAGGTAACGTGCAACATCAATTCAGCACTCTCGTATTTGACACACATTCGCCGCCAACACCAACAACAATTATAGCCAATCAAAGCAAACAGCATACAAAGCTTCCCTTACATCGATTCTCACAGTGCGTGGGATCGATCGATTTTCTTTCTTTACACTACTTTTGTGCAACGATTCAAGTGCAGTTCGTGTGGCCATGGTCATTCAAAAATACATATCTGGGGACGTATATTGCATTGATTAGGTTCTTTCACTTCTATTCACTACTCATCATTTGTCGTCGCACCAAATCGCTGATGTATATGAAGTGGGGGTGCAGCTTTATACGGATTCATCTCGAAGGGCAAAGATAATTAAATATAAGCCCAATCATTACAATATGCGATCGCTATTGCAAGGAATTGCCGTCAGGAATTCGACAGAGACAACATAAATGTAATTAAAGCACCTCACGCATACCAAGCCCTCTTTGGTCACGCTCGCTGCAGCGCTCACGGCGTAGGTCATGTGGTTTCTGCAAGCAAAGCAATATATAAAACAAAACAGGCATCCGACGCTCTTTCTTCCTTCCTTTCGCTTCCACGCTTTAATATAAACCCGTTTGCGAGATCTCTGCTGACGCTTCCAGCACCACGTGCTCTCCCCGCATTTGAATTGAGCCGTCGATCTGCGATCGGAAACAGCCGGCTGCCGGAAAACTCACAAATGTGCGTCTTTGCTTTCATTCTCTCTCTCTCTATATCTGTACGGAAATCTCGCGCATTCGGCCGTTGATGGCTTCGAGCCCAAACACAGTGTGACGCGGAGCACGACGTTCCTTTGCTTGATACACGGTATTCATACTGAGGAATGCGTGCCAACTTCTTCACTGGAGCAGAGCTACTCCTGTTTCCACTCTAGCACATATTCACAAATGCAGACGAATAATCTGTTGTTTCTCGTGCAACATTGCCTTTATGTTTTTCTTGCTTGGTTTTGGATGTAGTGGTACACAGAGACAACCGTGCACTACATGAAAAAAGAATCAGATGCTCTTGCATAAAGCCGCGACTGAAAGGACTCGCGACAGCTCAGGCCTCTAGTGCACACGGTGCCACTGGCGTACACACCATCCGCCGCTTCAGGCACACGTTAACGAGCCTGCGCCAGAACGGCGCCGCTCTTCTGTGCTAGGCGTCGGTGAAGCCGCATAGTACGCTGCTGAGCGGTATTGAGGCGCCGTCTAGTATGCACTCTGTGAATGATGGCTGCTGCCTCCGAGAGATCGGTGCACAGCTCCACGTGTTTTTCTGCGTTGGTTGTTTTTCTTTATTCGGTGGTTAAGTAGATGACAGAAAAGGGGCGTCAGCTGAGTGAGATAAACCAGTGCAAATGATAAACACAACTTTCGATCGCGAAGAAAGCGTGCGATTACAGATTTTGGAGCCACATATTACACACATGAGGCTTCAGACAACAAGGTTCGTGAACCATTGTGAATACTAAGCATAACTTGCTTTCGCAAGTAAAAATTCCAGCGGATAGCGCGAAGGTACACAAGAATATAGAGTGCACGCCTTTTTATAGTCCTTGTGCTAAATGATGCAGCGTGTTTTAATGTACCAGTACAATCAATCTTAACAGTTAGCCTTGGCTACTGGTACTTGCGGGGGCCGCTTCATTTGCTAAGCTCTGCCGACCCAAATTAGGAGACTATGCTGTGAGAACTAGCATGAAAGTAATAGAAAAATGACACAAGAAAACTGACGTAGCTGAGATAGAACAAATATGTAGGCAACCACGAGTATCTAGAATCGGTTCGATAAACTTCCACAAACGCAACCAGTAACTACACATATAGGCCGAAAGCTTACTTTAAGAAGCATGGGTTTCCTTTCCTCCATTCATTGTGAGAAAGCGCACTGTCAAATCGACGATAAATCAGCTGCCAGCAAACAAGGCAACGCTTGGATATCGCGAGTTTACTCCACTTTAGTGCAGGTGCTCCTGGCGAAATATCAGCGAACCCTTAGTCGGCGTGTTTCGTGTCGCATTTACATTCAGGACGTAATGAACCATGCGAGCAGAGTGGTTGGTAAATTACTATACTGTGCTGATACAAATATTTAATTGTGCATCTAGAAAGCAAAGCTCATCGGTAAGGGCATCCACATCTCTCCTATCGTTCTCTCGCAGAGAAAACTCCTTTTAAAAACTTCTCTTGTAGGGGTTCAGACTGTACCTAAAGTAATAGCACATTGAGGCCAGATTAACGCTTGTTTTTCTTAGCGGGGAAGGCAGGTACAGTCCTCTATTTCCGGACGCTTTCTTTCACTTTATTCCCACTGAAGACCATGTACCAAACCCGTTCGGTATCGAACGGGTTTGGTACAGCCAGTGGTTGTCTCCTGTATCGCGTTGTACAAGCGGTTACCTGGTCAAGGCATCGGCATGTTTATATTAAGGTTGTCTATGTAGTCCAATAATTTCGTATACCTCTAGTACTGCTGCCGGTGAAATTAATGCGGAGTCCTCAACAATTATATGTTATACGAACAGTACAGGAAAAAAAAAAGTTACATTTTCGAACTCAAAACGGGAATCGGCCAGCGATATTGTACTACATTGTACAGCATACATCTTTTCAAGTCATAACTGAGGCTGAAAAATTACATGGATCGTTTTGCTGAACTTTTTATGATATCATGACTTCCCCCTGCTGCCTTAGGTCATGATGGCTTAGCAAGAAAATGTGATAATAATGCAAAAGCAATATGTGCCCCATCGAACGAAAATCCGTCGTAGTTGGCATGGCCGAAAGGTGGTACCAAAAATGGCTGACAGCGGCGCAACGAGGGAAAGGACATCAATAAATGTTCGCATTGACGTTACATTTCTCAGAAAATTTCCTATACAAGTAAGTAATGTATTTGAAAAGAAAATTTGGTAAATTTAGGTATGGGTGGGAAGTTAGTCCTGGCCTCCGGTGTGGGAGACGAGCACGCGGCCACGGTGGCTTCACGGTTCTGGCTGACTTTTACTTCTGCACGATTAGGCCGTCGTCATAAAATGAACATCCCATGCCACAGAACGTCTACCTATGGTAACTCGTTTCATCCAAAAACATGCCAGGAATGGAATCACCTATCGGATCCACTAGACTGTATTACTAACACCGATGACTTTCGTAAGGCCCTTACTTACACGTTATCTAGTAAAGCTTGACTTGACACGTGTAGAGTAGCTCTGTTTTCTTCTGACCAGTAGCGTTTATAAGTTATTTTCATTGTATTGCCTACCTAATCTACAAGTAGTATGCCTTGTATTATGATTTATTTTCTATCAATGTGCGCTTATTTTCTCACTCTACCTTTCGCTATGTATACCAGACATTTATGTTTCGGCTGCACTATCCGTCTGTATTACATTCCGGCTGTATGTTTATAATATGCTTATTGGGTCGCTCTAACTTGCGTTATTTTCACATTGGGCTATGCACTGTTATCTGATTATTGCATTTTCTTTTCTTCTTTGTATAGTTATCTCTATTAGGCCCTCCCCTCTGTAGTGCTTCATATAAGCCCTGAGGGTGCTATAAATAAAAAAAAGATATCTATAGTGTGCCTAGTGCGTGCGTCATTAAGCACGTGACGACGCTGCCAACGGGGAGGAGGTGGCGCCACACCATGAGTGTATAACACGAGCGCGTTCATTGAGTTCAGCGCTGTACAAACGGTATAATGCATTCCCCCACGTAAGTAGTTTTAAGTGTCTGTGCCGAATTTTTCACCCTACTTCGAGACTTCTATCGGCATTTTATAAATTATAGTGTATTTCTATATGGGAAAGCTGGTGTGGAGAGATAATGAAGAGATTTATTGAACAGCTGGAGATGTTAGCCTAGCCAATCACCTGTTATTCTACTGAACATGAATGTATGGTAGCCGACATACGAAGAATGTTCATACTTATTACTACTTTTCTCTCCAAACGTTCAAATATTGGTATTGGTATTGGTATTGGTTCATTGGTATGCAAGGCATAAAAGACATACCAACATCTGCGAAGTGGATATGTGACATCTTTTGTCTATATAACTTTTAGTACATAAAACTTATTGACGGAGGGAGGGTAGCCTGCAATCCTCAGCGACGTACGCCCGCTCCACCAGAGAATTCAGGTTATGCACCCTCCAACAACCTAGCGCGTGGACCTCTCGGTGTAACGAATCGCCAAGTCCTCCCAGAAAATAATGAAATGGCGTGGATGTGCCTCTACCGGAAAGCGAGGAAATCTGTCCTTCTCACTCTCTTCTCAGACCGCTCACTTGCCTCCCACCCCCGTTTTTTTTTTTTTTTTTTTTTTGCACCCCACGCTTCCGAGGACAAACATTTTTTCACCGGTTATGCACGCGCGACTCCCTGATGCACCCCGTGTTTCCCCGTGCTTGCGTTTCCTCTCGCACCCCTCAGAAAGGGACCTCATTCGTGCCGCGAACCCATGCGAATCCTTTTATGGCGGCCATTCCTTGCGAATCTTTGTTCCCCTGTGTAGAGAAGAGGGAGCTGCGCCCTGGAAGGCCACCTCTGACTCCCACTGCTCTTCTTGCAGCTTCTGCTTTTCTTTTCCTCTTGGTCTCTTCCCTGTGATGACCCCGCTAGCGTCTTCTTTGAAACTCTTGCATAATACATGCAGGCGACACGGAGCTTTGATTCCTCAGAACGGAAAGGCACATTGGAGGAGGACTTTTTCTTCTGGCCCTCGTATAACGCGTCTGATGGCCAGTGCGCAGAAACTTGCCGTGCGAGTATCTCGAGGCACGAAGACACCTCAGTGGGGTAGGGAACTAAATGATCAGCTCTACTCTGATGGCGTTGATTATAAAGTTGAGAAGAAGTTATATACAGCCTGTCGAATTTCGTTTGAAGTAACTTTCCTGGAAAAAGCTAAACGTGTCGTTTCCGTCCGCAAGAAGTTCCCTGTTACGAAAAAAAGAAAGGCAAAGCGGGAAAGTGAGGATTGTGCTAGCTACAAGTGGATGTAGCTTTGCAAAAGCACGCTGGCAATTGTGCCGTCCAAGCGCCTCCTTTTAAAGTGCGGGAATAATCACGTCCCAGGGTTTAACGACGCGTGAGCGAGACTCGTATCAGTAACTCTACCAGAAAAGTCGCAGTTTCGCCCGAAAGGCGAAGCATTGATTGCGATGGTCAGTTAATGGACACCTTAGAGCACTGCGTGGACCTGATCTTCTTCCCCGGGCCAGACCCGGACTTGAGCTTTCATTACTAAGCTTAGCCTAGGCCCGCGTTTGCATGAACAGGCCCGGTCCGTGCGTGCTTAGTTAGTTAGTTAGTCGAAATAATCTCAATGCCGTTGTGGCGTTACAGAGAGGCCTGGTGCACGTTAAAGAACCCCAGGAGATCCGAATTTCCGGGGTCGCCCACTACGGCGTGCCTCATTATCAAATCATGGTTTTGGCACGTAAAACCCCCTAATGCAAGAGAGAAGTACAGTTTTGGTGCATTATTGCAGAGGTAGATCTCAAATGAAGATTGACCAGGGCTGCTGGCGATGGAGGCGGGGAGGTGACTACATTCCGATGACGTCTTTGGCACGAATGAATGAAAGTACAAGTTGGTGCGCCAGCTTGGCACTTGAACTTTAAAACGATTATCAACACGTGATGAGATGTAGGAAGGCGTGGTAAAGAGAGCGTTTTGAGAGCATGGTTGATGAAAAAGATTTCATGAAAAAGACAGACGGTCCATTGCTATTCTGCAAGATAGATCAGGAAGGTTAAGGGACAACTTCATTGCAGACACGCTGGAAGTACGAAAATAATTGGAGTAAATAAAATGGAGCTGAATGGTTCTAGATGGCCTCAAGATATGAAATGAGCAGTGATGACGAGAGATCCCAGAGTGATGATGCATATTCGAGTTTGGACTTATCTAATGTTTTGTTGAGCGTTAGTTTTAGTGAGATGGGGGGGGGGGCGCTGAAGAAATGTTGCGGTGCAAAAAAAACTAAGCATGCGGCTTGCACTGGTAATCACATAATGAATATGTCCATGCCATGTTATGTGATTAGAAATGCGGACACTAAGATATTGCTAAGAATAGACGGAAACTAATTTCCAGCCATTAAGAGAGTACGAAAACTAATATTTAGAGAACACTGCTGCGCGAAATCCTCATTACTTTGCATTTATTAATATTTTGGTTCATCGACCACTCACTACACTATGAAGAAATACTAAGTTTGACTGAAGAGCGGTACATTCATTTGGGTTAGTCCCTACAGGGTAAACTACACTATCATCATCAAATAATCTAATAGTTGAGGAAACGCATGCAGGTAAGTCATTAATATTAATGAGAAATAATAGTGGCCCCAGCTCAGTGCCTCGTGTTACACCAGAAGTTACGGAACAAATATGCCAGTCATTACCGTTGGCACTTACGTATTGGGTTTTCTTTGCTAAGGTATGCTAAGAGTTAGCTCTTTACACATGTCACTTCAGCTCGGCACAAAATGCCTTGGACCATGCAATGCATAACGTCGGCATGTGCTAGAAGGCCCGCCATTGGCCATTTAATGAGCGGGCTCAATACCGGCGCGGGCCCGTAGCTTCAAGTCCGAGTCTGGACCGAGCCCACGGCTTCAAGCCCAAACCCATCCCGGACGTATGGGTCGGTCCGGGCCCGTGTAGTTCTCTACGACAGCTATACGAACTCAGGATAGCAGTTTTATGGGCCGTGTAAACTTGCAAACATAAGCATACTCACTATATCAACAAGCATCGCATCACACGCGCCCAAGCGAACATGAGCACATCTCACTCGATGACCGCGCAAACTCGGGGTCAAAACGCTGGAGTGAGGAAGCGCGGCCGCAGCAGCGAGCGAACGGACCTTCGTGCTACGTCTCGCATCAACGCAAACTAAGCTGCGGAAACACAGTGGGCGGCAGACTTTGTCCCCGTCGCAGATGGCTTTCAAGATACAGCGTCCCGGGCCGGCCAAAGTAAAACGCCCCTCCCCCGCTATCTACCCTACCCCTGGAGCCTTGCGCGCGACGGAAGACGACACGCTTCGTCCCCGCTTCCCTCCCTCGCGTACGCGCCGCGATCGCCGGCTCACCTTCGAACGCTTTAACGCGCACATACAGGGTACGCGGAGCGGCGACGATGTTATCGCTTTGGACTTTATACGGAACTTCGCGGCGACGCCAATGGCATTAATTCGCCTGGAGTGTTCATATAATTTCTATCGTAATAAAATGATTTTCGAGTAGGCTCGTTCGTATTGTCCTGAAGTTTCTCAAGCATACTGGTCTTTCCAGCAAGGGGTGACGTTTACTATTACGTAAAGGTCGTCAGTGGCCTGACGTAGTATATGTTAGCTGAATGGGTATAGTAGGAACTTGGTTCAACCGTGGCATTCTGCCATATGCTTCAGTGACCACTCTGTCAGTGAAATGCAGTACACTCTCTTCGACGTGCATTTACCAGAGGCGTCAATAAATAATTCAAACGATCTACCAAGGAACTCTCATATAATAATAATAATAATAATAATAATAATAATAATAATAATAATAATAATAATAATAATAATAATAATAATAATAATAATAATAATAATAATAATAATAATAATGTATTATTGGTGTAATCACGAACATGTATGTGCTGTAGTAATACGTTTAGATCCTTCGTAATGACCTTATATGCTATTCATGTTAGCTTATTCATCCATGGGCAAATTTCGTGATAGTCAAGGCAATTATGACTACCTTAACGCAACTGCTATAGCAAAGATCGGCACATATGTTGATATATGCCGAATTTTAATATAGGTATATATGTCTATATTAAAGTTCCCACTCGCATAAGCCGGACGGACGGAGGGGCACGATTGTACGGGAGCACGACGTACTGTGGCATAAATACTTGGAGATATGACAATGAGGCACAAATGTGGTAAGAAAAAGCAGATTTGAAAACGTACTTCGCTGATTGCAGAGACACCGCGTGTGGATGAACATGTCGCGCGGCTGCGGAACTCTTAAATTTAGACCAAACGTTAAGGCATGCATGAAAATGTTCCAGGAATAAAAACGGAAAGAAAGAAAGAAAGAAAGAAAGAAAGAAAGAAAGAAAGAAAGAAAGAAAGAAAGAAAGCCAATTTCGCGAGATTAATGCGACGTGTCAGTTTTTAGCCCAGTTCCACAACGGCGAATAGCTAACTCGCCGCGGTAACCAGGCGGCCTAATCCGACGTTTATCTCATGAGAACTCGTTTCTAAGCTCGCTGTTGGGTGCTGCTACGGGTATACTTGCAAATACGCTAGCACGAAACAAACAATTAAAGCAATAAAAACACGCGTCCAGAAAGCGAGCAACGACATAATCGCGAAGGCGCCTATCCGACAAGCATCTCTCCCGCCGGGCGCGTTCGGCTTGCCCGCTGCCAAGCGAACAACGTTACAGACTCTCAAAGGCCGAACAAGGTCGTCGCGGAACGAAAACACAGATAAAGGAAAACGAGATAGATAGAGAGAGAGAGAGAGAGAGCACGAGATAAGTGAGAGGCACGCAGAAGGAAGGTGAACTAGGCAGGCGAAAGGGTCCGTGAGGCTCGAATGCACCGTGCGCAAGATAGCGTACAGCGAGGGCTCATGAAGGTGGACGCGGGAGGCGCAGGGGACGCCGTGCACGTACGGCGATGATATAACTCACACACGAGCAGCAACTGCGACGTATGAGCGCGCGCGCGCGAAATTGCCGGTTTCCCGCGCGCTCGCGGTGCAAGGTGAGCTACTATGCAATTGCTCCGTCGGGCCGTATGCGTGTGTGTGTGTGTAGGATTCGCGGCTGCTGCGACCAGCACGCGCTGAGGTTCCGTAGACGTCGAGCAGAGCACGGGCATGCGGTGAACAGGCTCTAGAAAGATAAGAACGACATGGGGGAAGGTAGCCACCATAAAGAAGAGGAAGAGGGGGGGGGGAATCAGAGTGAAACGAAGCGAAAAGCTGAGAGCAGATGACAAGCTGCCAGGTAGAGGGAAGCGGAGGAGGCGCGCGAGGAGGACGATACGCTTTACCTGCGGCTGGTCTGTAGTACTTGGCTTTTTGTGGCTGTTCGAAAGGCTGGACGGCGAAATTCGCCGGCTCCAATGTACTAGTGGCGGCAGCCGGAAATGCCTATCTGTGTTGGTGGAAATATTCGGCACATTGAGAGAGAGCCTCAGAAACAGTGTGGACGAAGCTAGCCTGCCTACGCTCAAGCTGTGAGGTCATAATTTTGGGCTACACCCCTTGCATGCGCTGTTTCTACAAGCTTCCTAATAAAGGACCCAAGTTAGTCAATGTCATCGGCCTGCTTCACAAAAAATCCTAGTGTTGTTTTGAGCCCTTTCGTGTACATATAGTAAGTTTTCATTTCTTTTCCTTTTTTTTTACTTCTCAGTATCAAAGTTAATTTCGAACTCAAAGGTTGAGTTCGTAGTTAGCGTATTTGCTCATTCTGCCCAACGTGCCAGAAAGAATGAAACTTCAGTTCGATTATCCCTCACCTTTCGCATGTTTCTCATGGTTGTGAGGAAGGAGCGCTTTATGGTTTGTTTTGTTGTTGATTGGTGATCCGACCATACGCAGGTGCCCTCCCCCCATTCCACTCCCCTTTCTGCACGCGCTTTTCTCCTATTATTGTGTCCTGATGCTGAGACGTGGGGCCTGCAGGGTTTCGCCCACTATATATATTTCCGTGCCTGTACTCCGATGAAGGGGAGAATGCAAGTATGCATGAGTGTTTTTATTAAAGCGCAGCGAAGAAGTCGCGCTTGCGCTCGGTATTAAAAAGGCGATGCATACCGCTGTGCCTCTTGAATAGTGAGTGTTCAACGGCCCCTATATATATATATATATATATATATATATATATATATATATATATATATATATATATATATATATATATATATATATTCTATTTCACACATAAGAAAACATGAACACATGAACTAAACTGCGGGACTACTTTCAGCAGCGGTGACAGAGGCGCGCTTTGGTTTCGTAGCCTCCGCTTCATAGCCAAGAGAAGTTGTCTGCGAGTTATTCTAAGTAGGATTAAAGGATTGAAGCGCTCTTATCGCAAAAGCTCCGCACTGCGGAAAGAAAATAGACGACTACAAATCATACATCGACCGCAAAATATCTTGCGTCCTCAAAGACGTCAGTCTCGCTACTATGTTCTGTCTTTATTTCTCCACCGTGCCGTAGTGAGTGACGTTTGGACCCGACACATATGCCATCGCCTTTCGCCCATTCCGGCCATGAATGGCGTTCGCGCCACACAGACGGCGATCAGCTTCGCATGCGCGTTCGACACGCAAAGACACCGGTCGTGTCCAGCGTGGCCTCTGAGACTCTCTCTCTGACTCCTCGCCGGCATCCTTCCGTGTAGCCGGCGCACAACAGCGGCACAACGAGAACGTCGGTGCCGACCGCGACCGCCGCAGATGCCGCGGCCGGCTCGCCGTCATTAGCGCCGTATTGTCGTTCTCGTGACGCGCGACAGGCAACCATGCGAGCTGAAGTCATCCGCCGCGTAACAGCCCCGGCCTCCGATTTTTTTGTGTTGCGCACTGGGGCTGGCCGAGGATGTCTGGTGCGATCATATATAACCAGCTGGAGGCGAAAGCGAAAATAAAGAACGCATATGAAGCAACATTCAATTTTAGAACGAAACGAGTGAGCATGGATGTATTCGCAAATAGCAACGACGATTCTACATTCATAGTGGATGACGCATGTTCCATCACAAGTTTTGACAAAAGCCTGATTGTCTGCTGTCATGTGTGCGCGTGAGTGCATGCGTAGTATGATGGCATAAGTCAGGGTTAGTCTAGCAGTTATGCTCGGCAGTTGCTCCGCCTGAGCATGTATGTCCGAGTTTCATGAATGTATATCAGCGCGATCGAGTCCATCAATTCAAACTCTCGCAGAAATGGGAGCAGAATGCACGCAATGTTTTTCTTTTCTTTTCTGCGCACGCGAGCAAGCGTATGTGTGTCTGTCTGCCTGTCTCTCTATTTCTCTCTCCCTCTCTCTCGCTCTCCGTATGAAGGCATACAATGGCATTGAATTCTATAGAATGTCGAATTCTGTGTCAAGCATCAACTGCCGTGGTTCATGCATACATAGTGTACATCGGTTCACGTATAGATAGAGCACGTCGGGTATTTCATTTTTTCGTCATACAGCAATAACATCGAGAAATAAATAGTGATAAGACAAATAAGGAAAGGAATAGCTGCGCCAAAGACCATCGATTATAGATTGTCCGAGAATGGGCACATACCAGTATCAAATACACAGGGCCAAAGTTGTATTCTCGGGCGCATATCCAGAGTCCCAAGCTGTCTGTACTAGGTCAGACAGCAGGCAGCATCAAGTATTTATTCAGAGAGTGGCAACAGCCAATGCACATCTTATGGCCCCCAAGCTGGCGGAGAATTTGAGAGACTGTGTATGTGCCACTGTTTTTGGCGAGATTGTTCAGCCACACAAGGTAGCCAAAGTAGCTAATGAATACTACCGCTTGAAAAATGACAATGAAACTAACAAATTTAACGCCGCAGTAGAGTTCGCTTGACGACTGTGCATGCCGCTAACCGAATGATGTGTGTTGTAGTTCTCATCCATAGTTCTTGTCTACTGGTACGCCGTTAACTATTCCTTGAGACCTTCTTTTCGTATGCAGCATAAGATATCTCGTAAGGCCCTGGCGTACCGATATGGTAACCACCTGAAGCATTCATCTATAATCCCAGCGACGCGTGCGAGTGCATTACAGGAGAAAAAAGTGAAAAATAAAAGAGCACCGCAAGTGCACCGTCCTTGAATCGTTGAAACACGGCGCGTCGCCGGCAGCCGCGCTAGCTTTCCTTATTATTTTTTCGACGGCGACTAACTGGGATGGAACTCGAAACAAAGGCGTCGAGAAGTTGCATGGCTGCATGCAGAATCAGCGCGCGGACTGCATAATAAAACTTGCGAGTCACAAAAAAATGGCTGTGGCTTAGGTAAGGTTAAGCCCAGGATGCGAAGCATACTAGCCTTTATTTTAGTTGTTGAACCACTGTTTAGCCTGGTGAACTGCTGTTGCTTGGCTATATTTGGTTCGGCTAGACGAAGAAACAACTCATGCATTACTTCTTCGCCTTCAAGAGTGGAACGCGACAGCGTTCCCGTCGACCCGCCAAGGGGTGTAAGACAATGGGCTACAGGGCAGCGACTACGCGCCCCGCATTGGACGCGGTGAGCGTCGAGCAAAGCAGCGTTCGGCGCGGCAACGAAATGTGCGCCTGAGCAAGAGACGCACGCCTTAGAAACAGCGCGTTTCTAAGGCAACACCGCATTCACTAGAGGCGCTTTTGTACCGCTTTGAAGCGTTGTACTCGTGGCTCAGTGGTAGCGTCTCCGTCCCACACTCCGGAGACCCTGGTTCGATTCCCACCCAGCCCGTCTTGCAAGAGTTGAGCCAAAGCCACTTCTCCTCTGTCGTGACGTCACGGTGTCACGTGATTTCATGGTCACCGCCGCGCCTGAGGAGCTGGGTTGAGCCCTCGTAATATGCTTCGCATAAAAAAAATGGCTGTGGCTTAGGTAAGGTTAAGCCCAGGATGCGAAGCATACTAGCCTTTATTTTAGTTGTTGAACCACTGTTTAGCCTGGTGAACTGCTGTTGCTTGGCTATATTTGGTTCGGCTAGACGAAGAAACAACTCATGCATTACTTCTTCGCCTTCAAGAGTGGAACGCGACAGCGTTCCCGTCGACCCGCCAAGGGGTGTAAGACAATGGGCTACAGGGCAGCGACTACGCGCCCCGCATTGGACGCGGTGAGCGTCGAGCAAAGCAGCGTTCGGCGCGGCAACGAAATGTGCGCCTGAGCAAGAGACGCACGCCTTAGAAACAGCGCGTTTCTAAGGCAACACCGCATTCACTAGAGGCACTTTTGTACCGCTTTGAAGCGTTGTACTCGTGGCTCAGTGGTAGCGTCTCCGTCCCACACTCCGGAGACCCTGGTTCGATTCCCACCCAGCCCGTCTTGCAAGAGTTGAGCCAAAGCCACTTCTCCTCTGTCGTGACGTCACGGTGTCACGTGATTTCATGGTCACCGCCGCGCCTGAGGAGCTGGGTTGAGCCCTCGTAATATGCTTCGCATAAAAAGTACACAAAGCAATGAAGAGAGAGAGTTGGACGTGGGCCGATGTTGCCGGCGCGCCGGCGATGTTGCACTCCGCGCACGACAGTCGTGCACGCGGCGAGCGAACGCGAAGCCGTGAACGCCGCTTCCGCTGCCAAACAGCGGCGGCCGAGTTTCGCCGTGCAGGAACGGGTCTCTTCACGTGCCGCGTCCTTGGAGGGTCGTTGCGTGGCGCCGGCATAAAATCTGCGGCCTGAAATTCCTGGCGCTCCGTAGCGAGCGCTTGAGCGAATAAAACCAAAGCATATTTAGCGCCAGCAAACAAGGACGTAAGGGAGACGACAACACAATGCGCTAGCGCATTGTGTTGTCGTCTCCCTTACGTCCTTGTTTGCTGGCGCTAAATATGCTTTCAATTTACCAACACGACCAACAAATGGCAATGCTAGAATAAAACCAGAGCGCGATCTCAAAGGTAGGCGTGGAGCAAAGGAAGAAAAAAAAAACATAAAGAAGAACCACCATCTGTGTATCTCTAAACATGGGAACTTGACGAAGGCGTAAATTTTCTAATTTTTTTAAAGTAACCGACGATATAATATTTGCCCTAAATAACAATAACTTCCCCTAAAGAAAGGGAGTGTGTGTCCTAATATCACGTGAAAACATAAGTTTACGCCAGTGCGAATAAAATTCATAGACTGCAACAACACGTCACTGCATCAAAACGTTTATTGCTGCAGCACGCATAACGTTAAACCTGGCGCCTAATTAAGTCAAGCGTACGGTGTACGTGTATGTATGTATGTATGTATGTATGTATGTATGTATGTATGTATGTATGTATGTATGTATGTATGTATGTATGTATGTATGTATGTATGTATGTATGTATGTATGTATGTATGTATGTATGTATGTATGTATGTATGTATGTATGTATGTATGTATGTATGTATGTATGTATGTATGTATGTATGTATGTATGTATGTATGTATGTATGTATGCATGCATGCATGCATGTATGTATGTCAATTCAACTTCTAATTGACGTCGATCGAAGACGACGTCTTCCTAAGCCAGTCGGGGTTACAATGGGGTGTATGAACTGCATAGATTCTCGTGAGGGCCGCGATGGAGCTTCTACGTTATATCACCGTCAACTAGAGGTTGAAGCGCCTTTTCCAAATATTTAGAGTGCATAGATCTATGCTTAAAATTGAACACACACACACACGTGTGTGTGTGTATGCGGGAACGGTCCCCCACCAACTTTGAAGCCGCTGTGTTGGCATTTCAGTTAGCCAGTATGTTCGTTTGGGACGTGAACACCACAATTCTACGGATTGCAGCACTTGTGTGGCATGGCCTATCCAAGCATGCATCCATGGCACTTCATGCTCTTGCCACGATACAGACTTAGCGCGTAGTAAGTGAGCCCTCCTTTCAACATCAAGCAAACTTGATGCACTCTGCGTGCGTGTTATGCTTTACTTATAGGCATACGAATAGCAATCTCTTGCATGGCCTGAAAACTTAATACGGTGCATTCATTCAATTTAGCGTTGCTACTGTAGCTGCGATACTTCCCTTAGGCTTACAGTGCGCAATCTATTAATCTTTTGTCACGTTATCCGCCGCGCGCGAACGGAAAAATAAAGCAACAAATTACGACAATTTTTTTTCTGTTCGAGAATCGGCTGCATCGAAACTTGTTATGCCTGTGTATCGCGTAGCAAAGCACCAGAGAACACCTTATGCCGAACAGCTTTCTTTCTCTCTTCACAACCTTGTAGGCGTGCGTTATGCAAATGGCTTTACAGCAGTTACGCTTGGATAGAAAGGAGACGGTCGAGTCAACAGAGGCTTAATAATAGTGAGGCAAGTTAATGACTTGCGTGCAGTAGCCTTACCCTATATACATAAACTGTACATGACTCCGAGAACCGTCAACGCCGCAGAATGACCGGACACATGAACTTGTGGCGGGAGTACTATACGACGGGAGAGCGGTCGAGCCGAAAGTTCCTTCCTGCAAGCCGGGGCTTTCCCCGGGTGTTCTCCTGCCTTTCCCATTTATGGTCGCCGTATTGGGGAGATCGCGGCAGTCGATATGGGGGAGTAAGGTCGTCAGATTTTCTTTTGAGACTCGGGCTGTTCCGTGACTGCTGTAGCCCGAAGCAGGTAGCCGAGGAACAGTCTTATGACTGCCGCCATTCCTCAGGTTGGAGCAGATCGTAGATTTCATGCATGGGCGTATTGAATTGTGAATCGTGGTCAGCATGTCCTTGCACACTATATATATATATATATATATATATATATATATATATATATATATATATATATATATATATATATATATATATATATATCTTTTCAGTTTAGTGTCCAACAGTTTCAGTCGGTGGACAAACCGTCGTCAGGAGTTACATGTAAGTCTTGTCTTGCGTGTAAGCCCTGATGATGGTACGTGAGTCCACCAACAAAAACTGTTGGGCAATAAACCGAAAAAACGCATGAAAGCGTGCTTCTCGTCCTTATGTATGTATTGTTACGAAACAACAGGCGCATAAGAGGCATGGAGCAAAGCAAGACGAAGAAGGCCACCTGGGTTTGGCACGAGCAGGTTTCTATCTTGGTCTCTCGCTGCGCTGCTCTTGTAAATACACTGTAATTAGTTCCTTTGTTTGCGTCTCTCCGCACGCAACATTTTAAAGAGGATCGATAGGTGGGCTAGTTTTGCGATCTAGGTTTGCGATCCCCGTCCTCACTACGCAGCTCCGCAGCGATCACTGCATCGAGCTCGCTGCCGCGCTTCCCGGATATGAGACCCCATCAGCGTCGGCTATGACTCGTCAGTCTGCTTCAGTCGTGACACTTTCTCAGGCTCGCGTCCTTGGTATGTTTTTCTGCTTGGATGGCACTGGTGTCGAAGAATGGATCAACCTTTACGAACGCGTTAGCACTAATAACTGGTGGAATCCAACGATCTTGCTCACTAATGCCGTTTTTTTACCTGAGCTGCCCTCTCGCTTGTGGTACCGAACCCACGAAGACGAAGTAACAAGCTAGGAAATTTTTTTTTAAAAATTAACTTCGCGAACTGTCCAGTGACACCTTTGGTCGCACAGTCGCAGCAAAAAGGCCCTTGCTACCAGTTCTCAAAGCCCCACAGAGCTCTACTTCTCGCACGTAAAAGGCGTCCTGGCTTCTTGCCGCAAAGCTGACGACAAGGCATCTGAAACAAAGAAAGTGGTGCACATATTTAGAGGTATTGTAGATGACGCCTTCAACTTGCTAGTTTTCGGCAAAGTATCTGCTATTGACGCCATCATCAAAGAATGCCGCCGCTTCGAACGAGCCGAGAGCCGTCGTATCACGCCCCACATCGTGCGCCTGCCGAACACCGCTGCTACGTCGACTTGTGAGGCCATCCCCACCAGCGAATCACATGTGACAACGTAAGTCGTGTCGTTCGACGCGAACTCGAGGCCGCCTATTCACCATCCTGCTCCACGACGCCCATCGATCCACCTCCAGCCACGATTTCATTTCAATTATTTTTACCCTCACGGCCTTTGGCATTACAGAAGGGGCGGGAACGTCAGCCAGAAGATTCCTATGATCCAGACCGTTGTCCGACAGGAACTTCAAAACATGGGTCTCAATTCCGTGCGCTCGTCGATCCACGAACCCAGCGTGCAGCACTTCTCTCGTGGCCCTCCTCGTCCCCGACAATCCTTTCCCGCCACGTGCCGCGACCCGTCTTAACGGTGCACATAATGCAATAGAGCGGCAAGTTTGGCTAGTTGGTGGAAGGGGGTACTGCGCTACACACACACGGACGACAGAAGTGGAAGCGGACAGGAGGCGCACAGTTTTTTTTATTTATTGTTATTTTTTTAACAGTGAAGCTGTTGAGGGCTAATTTCCCCACTATCATGTCGGCGTGTAGAAAAAACTATCATCTTCCACAGACGGCTCCGTTGCCTCTCGTTATTCCAGCGTAGAATTTCACTTGTGGATCGTCGTAATGGGGAGGCCGCGTTTACGGGGTATGAGCCATTGCGTAAGGGAGTATGAGCCATTGCTGAGGATCTCGGAAGACTTTCCTCGGGCGATGGACCCCTGGCAGTCTAGCCCCGGGCACCAACAGCAGTAACCGCTGGACAAATAAAGTTTATTCTTATCCTATCCTATCCTATCCTATCCTATCCTATCCTATCCTATCCTATCCTATCCTATCATATCCTATCCTTAAGGGGGTATGAGCCATTCCTTGTCTTAAGTGACGGACGGATTTAATATTGAGGAATCGCAAGCGGCAATGCCGGGCGGATGCTCTTAACCACGCCACCGAACAAACTCGAGACATAGAACGCAAGCGACAACGGCGTACTTCGGGTCTAACGCCACTGACGTCGTTCTCTCTGTCGCAGCCGAATATGTGTGTAACCTCATTAAGAAACACAAAGATGTACCCAATAATTGAGAATGACTTTAATTCACCGTCAAGATTTACCCAGTGATAAACACCTGGGCTCCACGTTTCAGCTTCGCTGGTTAACCATCTATACGGAGTGCTCGGGCTGATTTTTTTTCTTACTCACAACTGAATTTTATTGGGTGAAAGATTGCATATATACAACGATCAAAATTATTTCATTGGGCCCATAATCTATCCAAAAGTGCTGCCGTCATGATCTGGCGTTCAGAAATTGCACCTCGCAATCAGGAAGTGCAACGGGAAGGATAGCTAACACATGCACGTGTTTTCTTCTTCATGACACACGCCTCGAACAGCTCCCGTGTACGACGGTCCCTGTGGCGGCATAAAATTTTAGGTTTTACTAGAAACGGAAGGCACACCATCTTCGTCCCTTTTTCACAAGCCTTGCAATGTTTTGCTACGTGGGAATACTCGTCAGATGACCGATTTTTAAAACGTTCCTTTAAAGGGATATTAATACAGCGTCCGGTTTGACCGACATAAACACTGACACAGGAGAAAGGGAATTCATTAACCACAGCGCACGAGCAAGGAACAAACTATGACCTGTGGCTTACATGGCAAATAAAAGGGCTATGCCTAGATGTCTTTCCAATCTTTCACAGGACCTGCGCACGCAGAGGGGCCATTTTTAAAGAAGTAGAAAACATACATTCACCTGATAACGTTGCGCCACGTTCTTCAAATTGTATGACACCGTATGTTGGTAATGGAAGGCAGCATATCTTTTACGCTCCTGGTTGTTGTCTTGAGATGAAGCTGTGGCGCTACACTTAACCTTCTTAATCAAATTTTCACAAGCCGCTGCAACCACAGAGCTCGGATAACCAGCTGTATTCAATCTAACTACTTAACGTTCACCACTGTACTGTCTGGGCGCAAGATCTCAGCAGGGTAGCGTCAATTCTGTACACAATAATGCCGTTTTTTACTATTTTTGAGTCACTCGAAGAAAAACTTAAGGGTGTTTTCATGAATCTGGGATGAAAGAACCAGTAGGTGTGGCCACTTCAAAGCGCAGGCAAGTATCCAAATACTGTAGCTCGTCCCCATGAGGTTGTTCAACTGTGATGTCCTGGCGCAGATTTTTTAAAAACCTTCTGAGGGTCAAGAAGAAGGTCCTCCAGCACTCCTTTGTTGAGAGAGAGCAGGTAGCCATCCACATAGCGACAAATTACAGGGTCTCTTAAGATCCCCCTTAAGAGATGAACGGTGAAAGTCTGCTCTTCTTCTTCCGCCTCTTTCGCTTCGCCTCTTCTCTTTGTCTGCTGTCTTTTAGTCATTACTGCTGACTCCTAAGCATTTGTATTAATTTGTTATCGTGGTCATTACAAGCCGTCGTTAGACATGTTGGTCATATCATAGTCATATGATATGTTGTAATTTCAGTCATTATCAGTCATTACTGGTCATCACTAAGCATGTTTAGTCATTTGTAATGAATTCTAGTCTTTAGATGTTGTCGTTAGACATATTGGTCATTTCGTAGTCATTACTAGTCACTACAGGCGATTTCAGCCATTATTAGTCCTTACTGGTCATTACTAAGCATTTTTAGTTATTTCTAATCAATTCTAATGGTTACAATTTGTCGTTAGACATATTGGTCATGTCGTAGTCACTACAAGTCATTCCAGTCATTATTAGTCATTACTGGTCATTACTAAGCATTTTAGTCATTTCTAGTCAACTGTAGTCATTCCAAGTTGTCATTAGACATATTGGTCATCTCATAGTCATTACTAGTCATTACAAGTAATTTCAGTCATTATTAGTAATTACTGCTCACTGGTAAGCATTTTTAGTCATTCGTAATCAATTGTGGTCATTACAAGCCGTCGTTAGACATATTGGTCATTTCGCAGTCATTAGTAGTCATTCCTAGTCATTAGTAGTCATTTTAGTCATCACTATTCATTACTAGACATTTCTAGTCATTTCTAATCAATTGTGGTCATTACAAGCCGTCGTTAGACATATTGGTCATTTCGGAGTCATTAGTAGTCATTACAAGTCGTTAGCAGTCATTATCAGTCATTACCCGCCGTGGTTGCTCAGTGGCTATGGTGTTGGGCTGCTGAGCATGAGTTCGCGGGATCGAATCCCTGCCACGGCGGCCGCATTTATATGGGGGCGAAATGCGAAAACACCCGTGTGCTTAGATTTAGGTGCACGTTAAAGAACCCCAGGTGGTCGAAATTTCCGGAGTCCTCCACTACGGCGTGCCTGATAATCAGAAAGTGGTTTTAACACGCAAAACCCCATAATTTTTTTATTATTAGTCATTACTAGTCATTATTAACCTGTACCGATTTCTATACTAACGTTATCATTCCAAAACTCTCACTATCAATCATTTTTCATTCTTTAATCAGTGTTTAATGTGTCTTCATATGGCATGATGACGCTTCGGCGGTCACTCCGCTTGTCAGGTCTGCTGACACAAACTTCACCATGAGCCTAGAAACGCTTTCGCCTTGAAACGCAAACAGTTATTCTACCCAGGTCGTCACTGATGGTTCTATCAACTTTCGACAGAAAGATGTTAAGTACGGGTGCTATTCTGGAGCCATTACAGACCACCAGACTTCTGAATGAAAAGCTGCCCTCGCCAGGAAACACAGGTGCACGACAAATACATAGACACACGCAGAGATGCTGCACCGTACAATGAACTTCTGCTCGTCATCATGTTCCGTAATACACCCCTTTACAGCAATCGCAAGTTCTGGTTGGGGTATTGCATAAAACAAATCCTCAACATCGATGCTGAACGTGGTGCATCCGCCTGGCTTGCTATCCTGTCCTGTAAGTACCGTACCACTGCTGTAAAGTTGGGCCCCAAAATGAATCTACAAGGCCCAGTTCGGAGAGGTGCTCCTGGATTAAGCCAAAAGGATACATACAACTGCAGGCGCCCTGTCCACTTCTACTTCTGTGGTCCATATGTTTATAGCGCAGTACACCCCTTATTACGAGCTGAAATGGGCACCTCTGACGACAGGCCCAGCTGTTAGCACTGCTGCCGCATTGGCCACATCACTCGTCACTACCGCAACCGATGACTAACTCCGTCTCCGACATACAACAGTGCATATTTCTCTGACTCTGCACCCGCTCCCTGGGCTACTCGCCAGGATCGTACTTCCGCTGACGCCCCTGCTCCGAATCTTCGCTACGCCGATCGCTGTCACCCCGACGCCATACCCCAGTCCCCTTCGCCCCAACCCCACAGCTTCTCTTCGCCGTCAATGCTCCCCCACAGCCAGCCGGAAAACTAGGAACGGCAGCTTCTGGAGGTGAAGCTCAGTTATCCACCTTGCTCTCAAATCCTCTACTCACTTTGCCCACGAACCAGTACCTTGAAGTTGAAGTTGAAGTCACTGCTGTCACTGCGCTGATTGACACAGGTGCCCACCTCTCCACTATGAGCGCTGTCTTCCGACGATGAATTAAAAAGCTCCTCACGCCTGCATCAGCCCACGTCGTCCGCGTTGCGGCTGCCGGATACTCTTCCTGTCGTCGCCATGTGTGCAGCTCGCGTCAGCATCGCTGGCCGCCACACTGCTGTCCTATTTGTCGTGATTGCCCATGGCCAACACGACCTCATTCTCGGCCTTGATTTCTACTCAGCGCGTTCCGCTGTTATATACTGGTCCGCCAGCACCCTCCACCTAGAAGTGCCTATTCTTTCACATACTTATGATGCAACCGCCAGCTGCTTAAGCCCCACCAGCTTCGTTCGACTGCCTACCAAATCATTATCATATATCAAATTGTGGTCTTCCCCGCCCGTTCCTCATGCAGAGTATCTCATTACTCCTCTGCCCGCTGCCCGCTGCCCCACTGCATTATGATGTCACTGTACCTTGTACAGTTCTGACTATAACGGCCAACCGCACTTGCACTCCTGTTGTAAAATTCGGTTTAACCAAGCAGATTGCGCCTCAAGCAATTTGCCTCACCCAACTTGAGCCTTTAGATGACCATCACGTGGTGGCTTTCTCACCCGACGATCCGTCCGAGCCTGCCAGGTCTCCAACGTCTGGCTTTTGTGCTGATCCCAAGGTTCAAAAATGATTGCGACGGACGTTTTACTTGCACAAGCCGAAAACCTCTACCGCGCTTCTTTTCCTACAGGAATGTTTTCGGCTTTGACAATCACCCCTTAGGTCAGACGCTTGCTGTCAAGCATCGTATTAATTCTGGCGATGCTGCTCCTATTCACCGTAGACCATATCGACTATCTCTGTCGGAACGCAGGCAATTCAAACTGAGGTTAACAAATGCTCGATAAAAACATAATTGAGCCTTCTTCGAATCCGTGGTCGTCCCCAGTGGCGTTGGTTAAAAAGAAGCACGAGACATGGCGCTTCTGTATGGGCTACTTTCCATCTGAACAAGGTGCCACGAATCGACGACGCCCTAGACTGTCTCTACAGTGCCAGTTACTTCTCCTCCATTGACCTTCGATCTGGATAATGGCAGATCGAAGTCGACGATATGGACAGAGAAAATAGCGTATTTATAACACCCGATGTTCTTTTCAAGTTCAAAGTAATGTCATTTGGATTATGTAACGCGCCGGCCACTTTTGAGCGTATGACGGACTCCTTTCTTCAGGGTTTCAAATGGTCCACGTTCTTTTGCTGCCTCAACGACGTTATTGTATTTTTCACCAACATTTGATACTCGCGTTGGACATCTGTCAACGACACTTGGCGTTTTTTTGTGAGGCCAGGTTGCAGCTCAACTCATCAAAATGCCGTTTCAGCTGTCATCAAATTACTGTTTTTGGCCATCTTGAGAACGCTTTTAGAGTTCAACCTGACCTAGACAAAATTCTTGCCATCCGAAACTTTCCAGTTCCGAAATCAGCCACAGACTTTCGAAATTTTGATAGGCTGCGTTCTTAACTACCGCCGCTTTGACCAATATTTTGCTGCTATTGCTCAACCTCTCATTGACCTTTTGAAGAAAGGAATACCCTTTTCATGGGGACTTCCACGATCCATTGCCTTCTCTCGTCTGATCACGCAGTGGACCTCACCTCCCATCCACGCTCACTTCTCTCTAATGCCGCACCAGAATTGCGTACGAACGGTCATGATGTAGGTGCTGTACTAGCCCAGCGTAAGTATGGTCACGATCGCGTTATCGCTTATGCCAGCCGCCTCCTCTTTCCATCAGAGCGGAAGCATTCTACTATGGAACGGGAATGCCTTGCTGTTGTCTGGGTGGTTGCCAAGTTCCGTCCTTACCTCCCTTACGTCCCTTTTCCGTAGTAACCGACCATCATGCTCTCTGCTGGCTTTCCTCCCTAAAAGATCCCACAGACCGGCTTTGTCACTTGGCTTTGAGGCTCCAAGGGTTTTCATACTCTGTGATTCACAAGCCCGGACGCCTGCACCAAGACGCGGATAGTTGGTCGCGTCAACTCAACTAGCCATTTTCGTTCATGACCTGCATGCCAACCTTGACGCTAACCTCCAAACTGAGGCAATCTTCCTCGACATTGGTAAGGCATTTGACAAGGTACGCCATAACCGCCTATTTCTGAAACTTTCCGGCCTAAACTTGCATTGTGACATACTAGCATGGAAAAAAGAATTCCGGACTCACCGCTCCCAATCAGTCGTCATTAATATACAAATGTCTAACTAAATACCAGTTTCCTCAGAGGTGACCCAAGGATCCGTCCTAAGGCCTCTTTTGTTTTTAATTTATATTGGCGACCTACCTCAGAAATTATATTGCCATATTCGAATGTTTGCCGACGATTGCGTTATTTACAAAACAGTTACTGACACCTTTAACCAGCAATCCCTACAAGATAACCTAAATCTGGTACAAAACTGGTGCAACGACTGGGTAATGACACTAAATATAAACAAACGCAAATATATATCTTTTCACCATCACAGTAATCCTTTCGTGTTTCCCTACGCTAGCTCTAACGTTCCTATCGACCCCGTCCAATCATGTAAATATCTCGGTGTTCATCTTAGTCATGAGCTTACGTGGTATAGCCATATCGCGAAGATTATTTCATCTGCTAACAAAACGCTTGGCTTCTTAAACCGTCATCTCCACTCTGTCTCCCAGCATGTTAAGCTACTCGCATACAAATCGCTAGTTCCATCAAAATTAGAATACGCATCGCCTATCTGGTCTCCTAAACAAGTATACCCTGTTAATTCACTTGAATCAGTTCAAAACAGGGTAACTAGATTCATTCATTCCTCGTGCTGGTTTGATATGAGCATATATCATCTCTGAAATTGTAGTCCAACCTACCTACTCTTGCACTTCATCGCCACATTGCTAGATTATGCTTATTTCATAAATTATTTTATTCTGAGCTATCACAGGAACCCTACATCTGCCCCCCCACCCCCCCCACCTCCCACCACGTTTCTCTCTTCGCACCAGACATCAGCAGCAGGTATCTCGACCACGAGCACAACACTTTTTCTTCATCATTCTTTTCCCGGACTGATAGCGACTGGAACGGCCTTCCCCAAGAACTTGCTGCCATCTCATGCCTACCTATGTTCCTTAACCAAATGACGCGTGCGCTTGCATCGAGATAATCATTCTGGTTTGTATAACTCGTTCAATTTTTTTTCTGTATTCTGTTGTTAATCTGCGCGTCCCACCCCTTACATAATACCCTCACACGAGGGTCTTTAATGAAATAAAGTGAAGTGAAGTGAAGTGAAGTGAAGTGAAGTGAAGTGAAGTGAAGTGAAGTGAAGTGAAGTGAAGTGAAGTGAAGTGAAGTTACCCCATCGACAGCTCTAATGCCTTTGACATTAGAATGCTGTTTGCGTTTTATCCGTGTCACAGCCCCTCCCTGTCACCGACGAGCAACGTCGTGATGCCTCATTCAAAGCGCTCATCGATCGTTTTGAATCCGCGCCCGACGACGCTTTCTTACACCTCTTCGTTCTCCGGGATGGTACTTTGCATCGTCGTAATGTTCATCCCGAAAGTCCCGATCTCCTCCTAGTCATACCAAAGCACCTCTGCTCGACCGTTCTAAAGAAACTTCACAACGCGCCCACCACTGTATATCTCGGCGCATCTCGAACCTACGACAGATTACACCGCCGCTTCTTCTGGCCCGGTCTTGCACGTTCTGTGTGACGTTACGTCAGCGCTTGTGAGCTATGTCCACGCCCCAAGGCGCTATGCCTGCTTCCCGATGGTTACCTACAGTCACTTAAAATCCCGGTAGAGCCATTCGTTTGTCTCGGCTTGGACCTCCTGGGCCATTTTCCGGCATCTGCTTCGAGGAACAAATGGGTTCCTGTCGCTGTTAACTACGCGACTAAATATGCCATCACGCACGCTCTTACAACCAGCTGCGCAACTGATGTGGCACATGTTCTGCTACACAACGGCATCTTGGTGCATGGAGCTCCACGTCAAGGGCTCACACATCGAGGCCGTGCCTTCTTGTCCAAAGTAATTGATGGCATCATGCGCGTCTGCTCTATCCAGCATCAGGGGAAGTATTCTGTAAAAGTCCACCTAATGGACATGTACATTTCATCTGCTGTTAAAGCTCTGATTGGCTGGGCTGGGCTGCGCATCCCCGGCAGCGACGCGCCACAGCCAATGAGCACTTCAGCAGCAGACAAAATGGACATGTCCACTGGATGGACTCTTACAGGAATACCTCCTCAGCTTACTACCTCGTACCATCCACAAACCAACGTAGTGACCGAACAATTGAACCGGACCCTTACAGATATGCTGGCGAAATGTGTTCCAATTGATCACCGCAAATGGGGCCCCGCTCTATCATACATTACCTTCGCCTATAATTATTTTCCTCTTGACACTGCTGGCTATGCTCTACATCTTGTATGGCCATGAACCCACGCTACCGGTAGACACCTTGTTGCCATCGATTACGACCTCAACAAGTGAATACGCCCATGATGCCATCGCTCGCGCCGACCACGCTCGACAACATTCACGCGCTCGCCTATCTGTGTCACAAGAGAACTAGAGGCGCCGCTACGACCTCTGTCACCGTGAAGTATACGTTTGGCCGGGCGCCTTAGTGCTTCTTTGGTCACCTTCCCGATGAGTAGGCCTTTGCGAGAAGCTCCTCTCTTGTTACAAAGGCCCATATCGTTTGGTTCGTCAAGTCACTGATGTCACCTATACGAAGTCATTTCAACCAGCCTCGCAACGTCCTCTGCTCTGAACACCAGTGATATCGTCCACGTCGCTAGGCCCAAGCCCTACAACTCTCTGCTTGCCATCGATATATTTTACCGCCGAAGGGTTTTTAGGATACAACAGGCGCTTAACAGACATGGCGCAAAGGTCGACGAAGACGAGCATCTGGGTTTGGTACGAGCTGGTTTCCATCTTGATCTCTGGCGGCGCTGCTCTTGTAAATACATTGTAATTAGTTCATTTGTTTGCGTCTCCCTGCACGTAACAATATATATATATGGAGAGAGAGAGAGATAGAGAGACATCTGTACAAACAGTAAATAAATATATTCGCTGGAGCAGAAATACGAAGAGCAAAACCAATGGAAAGTGAAAAGAATTGCTATAAAATAAAATATTTATTTGGCTTCAGGGCATACGCCATGCTATTGGAAGTGGCGCTGTTCTATCCAGACTACCGTTTCCCTGCATCTGTCCGTGACCACATCCAAGGAGCGCAATTTTGCGTCTTTGCCGGTCATTCTTTGTTTCTTTTTCTTTAATAATCGTCGCCTTGCGTCACGCGCTATTACCCTGGTCATTTAGTTTTTCCTCCTTTCTTTCTTTTTGCGCCAGCTACTATAGCTCACAACTGTTCGCGATGTGTATTGCCCGCGTTAACTTATTTTATTACGCGCTTCGTAAACTTTAGCTCGCGGATCGCGCTTACGCGATGCTTTCAATCCCCCCCCCCCCCCAACCGCCCCTCCTGCCCAACTCGCTCTGCGTTCGCCCGTCCGAACTTCTCCGTGTCGCACGCCAAACTTCACAGCATTAACAACAGGCTTCCTTCCTGTACTCCCAGGGCCCTTCCGGATTCGACACGTTTTCAGAACCCACGAAAAAAAGAAAAGCAATGCGTATAGGAAGAGAGAGACAAGCCGAGTGATAAAGAAAGAAATGGGAGGTGGGAGGAAAAACATCAGTGACGGGTGGGGAGAGTAGTTGTGTAGAATGCGTGGCAGAATGGTGTGGTCTGCCTAGGTCGGTTAACATAAAAAGAAAAAGAAAGAGAGAGAGAGAATGAGTGAGGAAGTGTCCTTTTGGCTGAAAAGCAAAAGCAGCTGCGTCATCGTAAAATGAGGCGCTCGCAATAAATAGAAGAAAAGAAAGAAAAGCCAAGAGGAGGGGGCGTTGTGCCCGCTTCGGCAACGGCTCACGCGGCATAGCTGCCGCTGCCGTTGGCGCGTTGGAGGCGGCGGCGGCGGCGGAGTTTTTATAGTCCGCCCGCTGTTTCCTCTGCCGCCGCGGTTGGTATTCATGCTCGGACGCCCTGTGCAAGCCGTAAAAGACGAACAATAGACGCGAAGCGATTGATAGTCAACCGGGAGGTCGCTGTAGCGCGCGAAATCACGACAGCAGCGGCGCGCGCTGCGCTTCTGAACTTGCGCCGCTGGTTTCAGACACCATAGCCGCCTCCAGTGATGCTGACCTGCACATGTGCAGTAGCATAATACGCGGCGATCTCTTTTTTTTTCATGTTTTAGAGAATTTTTAAGTACCGTACGTCTGTAGCAAATAACATAATTATAGTGATTGAGCTGGATTGATCAGAGAGGCACACTTTACTTGCACAAGAAATCAAACCACACATTCAACTAATTAGGAAAATTTTACTAAGTCCTTAATTAATTACATTACGGCACATATTGCAATTTAGGAATTGTAGCCGGTGAGTCTGTCAGGCGTATCCATAGGGAATGAATTTGCAGGTTGACACTAGTTAGGAGACACTCACTGCCACCTCCGGAAAACTATAGTCAGCACGGCCGTTGCAGGTGAAGTCGCTGAACAATCTTCGATGCCAGAAGACATGCCTCCACCGATTTGTATGTTTAAGAATAAGGTGTGTGTGCCAACAGACGGAGTTTCAACAATGGCCTTAGTGGACGCGGAAGCAACCGTTTCAGTGATGAGTCTTGCGTTTAAAAGCCTCCTTGGACGAAAGTGATGCTACGCTGGGACCGTGCCTATACGTTTCATGGAGTGAGTGGAGAGTTGGGGCATCCTGTCGGGCTGTGTAACTTGCACGCTATCTTGGTTGGTCAAATATTCAAGGCACAGTTCGCTGTTCCACTTAATTCTATGTATGACGTAATCCTGGGCCTCGATATTTTGAAACTGTGTAGTCCCACGGTCGACTGCCGAACGGGATAAATTAGTGTAGATGCGAGCTTTTCGGCTGCGTTTATGGAAGGCCCGCCGTATCACGAAAGTATATTTTGCGTATCCACGGATACAGTTATGCCTCCATTATCTGCAACGTGTGTTTCAGTCGCGTGTTTCCCTGCCACCACCATTGACGGAACGTTTGAGGCTACCGCGGAGCCCGTTCATCTCAGCTGAATCAAGAGGAATGTGCTGATAACGCATTGCACAGCGTCAATTGTTCACGGACGCATTAGCTTATGAATCGCAAACTGTTCCAGTGAACCTGCAGTACTACCACAATGTCTCAACATCGCAGTCTACCATGAATATCAAATGCTGTCACTCGCCATTCTTACAAAGGCCCCTGACTCTGCTGATGAACGCCATTTCGTTAATGCATGCCGCACTGCGGACTTCTCCATTCTATCTATGGTGAACAAGTCACTCAGCACTAACCGGAGTGATGAAGTGGCAAATATTTTGCTAAAACATGCTGGACTGTTTTGCTTATCACAGCAAGGGAGGCCACCATCGTTTCCTCCTCGTCGTCGTATACACCAGCGCATAGCTACGGTATCCCCCCAACCTTTGCCACAGAAGCCGTACAGAGTCTCACCATCGGAACGCAAGGCGATCAACGACCAAGTCCGCGAAATGCTAAATAAGGATGTTATCCAAGAATCCTGTAGTTCGTGGGCAGCGCCAGGGGTTCTCGTTAAAAATAAAGGTGGCACTTGGCGATATTGTGTTGACTACCACCCGCTCAACATCATCAATAAAAATGACGTGTACGCTCGTCCACGTATTGATAACGCTATCGACTTCCTTTCGTAGGCATCTTGCTTGTTGTCTGTTGACATGAGGTCGGGGTACTGGCAGATTCCTATGCACAAGGCAGAGAAGAAGAAAACGGAATTTGTAGCAATAGACTGGCTTTTTGAATTCAATGCGATTCCGTTCGGGCTGTGTAATGCGCCTGCAACTTTCGAGCGCTTCAGTGACATCATCCTCTGTGGTTGGAAATGGGGAATGTGCATGTGTCATCTAGACGATGTAATTTTCGAGCGCACGTTCAGCGAGCACGACGCACGTCTCGATATTGTACTACACTGCTTGGTAAAAGTGGGTTTGGTGCTAAAGTGTAGCAGGGGCTAATAGAGAGAGAGAAATAGAAGACAAGTGAGGCAGGAAATTACAGCAGGGGATAAAAGGCGTGAGGAAAAAAGCGGAACCATGAGCGGAAAGCGGAGGAGAAGGGTGTGGCGAAAGGGTGAGAAGAAAAGCGTAGTGTGGCGACGATGGCTACGAGATGGCTGCAGAGATCTGGGAGGACTGCCGGCGGCGGCTGCTGTGAATCGCGCCCACCCGTCGCCCACGCGCTGGCTCACGCGATCTCCTCATGCCGAGTCAATAACGCTACATTTCTTTCCATTTGCAACGTGCCACAGGAGACAGATTGTCCACGCCAGCCAATATATCGCGAAATGAAAACACGTATAGAGCTACGATCAAATTTCGCATTAGGGAGTATCGTAATCATCGGTGAATTTTTTTCTGCTGCGTTTCGCCATTCTCCGACAAGGATATCCCAGAGTCATTATCAGCGATCGTGGACGGCATTTCACTGCAGTCGTGGTCGAAGAGATGTTTCGTTTGTGTGCTTCAAGTTCATGACATCAGACACTGTTCTCGACATCAGACACATCAGAACTTGGACAGCGTGCTACCTTTCATTAAGTACGCTTTCATTAATTTCATTTCATTAATATCTCACAGCGTGAAACTACGGGCTACAGTCCCTTCTTTCTTCTTTATGCTAGTCCGCCCCGTTATACAAACACTATCTTCACGTTTTCAAGCCACGATAATCTTTGTACATCTCAGATGTCTCTCTTGCCGAAGAGGCCCGACCACATGCTCCTTTGCTCACCCTCGATTCACAAGGTGGCTCGAAGGCACGCTACGACCGCCGACGCTGACACGTGCCGTTGGTTTCAATCAGCTGCGGCTAACCACTTTCTTTAAATCCTTGGCACAAGTTACATGACACACCCCGTATAAACCTGGTGACTTGTGTGGCTAAAAACCACAAAGAAAACGTGGGTTACATGAAAAACTGTTGGCCCCCTATGTTGGGCCCTATGTTAGCGATATAAGGGAATTTACCTACCGCAGCACGCCTCACATCAAATGACCTGCGGTCTGCAAATAGGGAACTTACGCATGGCCTCCGTTTAAAGCCCTTTATCTCTCGACAGCAGGTTTGACTTGCCCGTGGGCTTCGCCTGCACGGAGGGAAATGTTCTTTTGAGATATGTACTGACGGCTGCTGTAAACATCGATGTTATAGTATGATGCATATCGATACAAAGCTGTTATAGGCCAGGACCCTCTGTCACGCGACTTGCCTTTAGTCCTTGCTTCCTCTTTAGTATACAAGGAATCAATAAATCATGTCGGTTTCGTTTTCCTTCGCCATATGTGGCAATGGTGAAACTGATGATGAGGAGGCGGTGAGGAAAGCACGAACGAACGGGCACAGCAAGCGCGCGTATTAGGATTTTAAGGCGTAAGCCTTTAGTGGCTCATGAGTGTCCGGGCACAGTCCATGGTGGACGCAGGACAGCGGTGATCACCGGCGAGGGGAGCAAGGAGAGGAGGCGACATGCCAGTAGCGCTGTGCGAGTGGACGCGTGGGAGAGCGCGGACATGCGCGTGGGGTGCGCGCACATCGGCGACAAACCTTGCAGCCATATGGCTGTGATTGCATCCCATGCTCGTGGCCACGGCGGCGTCCGTTCGCATAACGATTCAGATAACAGCCACAGAGGCACTCATAGATAGGCTTTCGCCTATCGCAGTGCTCAGCAAAGTGCCCATAAATTTTAAGTGATGTGGCAGTAAAATTTTCGAATGTCCAAACACCTCCCAATCACATACGCACAAGAAATGAAAGAGAAACGAAAGAAAACTCATATACTGACACGTGTACTTGTTTACCTTTTTCGAGTGACCGCTTTTCACCGTCTAACAATTGTTAGCGCTCAGCGCGGGATGCGTCCGCATGTATCGGAACTTTCTCGAACGTTACAGATGGTTCTATCTGCTGTCTGTTGTCACCGAAGCTTGTGTAATCCGATTGTATGTGCGACGTGAATTGTGTAGAACTTCCTCTTCCTCTAATAAAATTTAGTTTCGTCATTCACAGATTTGCCGTTGTATTATTCACCGTCACTACTACGTGACAATATACTGTCGAGACATTCGTTTCAAGAAACACGGAAGGTGCTGTAAAACCGCTCCACACTTTCGCCAACCTTCGCGTTTCACCCCTTCTTATACATTTTTTTCCTTCCTGCTTTTTTTTCTTGTAGTGACTCTGAAGCATCGCACCTGCGAGCTCTAAATCAAATTGTCGTGAAGCGAGCGAGCCAATTACGAGCCTAACGAAACGTACATCTTTGTTTGTCTTTCCTTCGCTCCCGGTAATGGCAGTACTCGTTGTAAAGTTCGTCGCCTACACCTGGACCCGAAAAAGAACTTATTTTCTTTTATTCATTTCCTTAGTCTCTTTTTCATAGTGTAGAGATTTATTGTTTAAAAGTAACAAAGAAAAGTCTAGAACGCGAAAAGACAGCCTCACGAGCACCATAGCTGAATTACCTTACGGTAGACACTTCCACTATCCCGCCGAAGAAGCGAGGCAAGCAAAGCAGCAATCTTCGGAAAGAAATTTAGAGCAACGCACAAAAAGTAGGAGATGTTGCGTGGATGTAAAGAGAACAAAGGTTTGTACTGAAGTGTAATGAAAAAATAATAAAAAGAGTAACGCAGTAACACCACAACGTCGTAGCATAGCTAGTGCAAAAAGGCCTGTGGTTGTGAATGAAAAAGGGGTAAACGCGAACACTTTGATGAGAGGAGCCTGCACTCGTGTCGGGAGAGCCAAAGAAAGCTAATAACTGTTCCTTATCGTTTACTTGGTGCCACGTAAAGGCCACGTAAAGATTATATATATATATATATATATATATATATATATATATATATATATATATATATTAGGAGGAGAGAAAAGCCGAGGGTTCAACCCGAATCAATGTTCTGACCTGTTACTCGGCGTTGGAGGAAGGGAAAAGAGTGTATAAAGATAGAATAGAAGAGACGTCGATTATGAGGATGAAGACAGGGGTGAAAAACTTGCACGTTCTAGGAGTTTTCAAAGTCTCTTGTCCAGTCCCCTCTCATGCAAAAATTTGTTGAGAGCCTCCAGACTATCTGGCTGATGACGAGGATCAAGTCAAAGTCCCAACAGAACCTTTTCAGGCAATGGTGCAACGAAAACGTTTGGACAAGATGTCTGTCATCGATTGTGTCTGTACATCAAATCGCGGGCAGATGCACAAGAGGTGTTCCATTGTCTCAGGAATGCCGCATTCCTCACAATTCGGACTGTCCGAGCACTTTTATTTTATATTTCTCTTTTAGCTCCCAAATAATATATGTCCGCCCGGCCGATGAGATGCAGGCAGCGCCGGATGAAGGCCACACCTAATCGTGATCTGTGCAGCAAGCTTACGTTGCACCTTTTCATGGTGGCTGGTACCCGTATTTTAATCTCTGGTTCGAGTTCATGAAGGCGGCAGTGACGACGACCTGTCGAAGCCCAATATATTGCGGTATTATCGCACAGAAATCCATACACAAGGGCATTAGTGCCTGGTCGTGAAGATGGGGTGGAAACTGGTGTGGCATTAATGTGGGCGATCTTTGCCTCCACGTCGGCGAGCTCATTTTCATGTGAGCCACAGTGTCCTGGAATCTACTGAGACCTTATGCAATGGCCAGCTCTTAGGGCGGCATCATGTGATTCGATCCCCTCTTGCACAAGGACATAGTAAGGTCCTCGTCTAAGTGCAGAACCGATCACTTGGAGTGCCGGCTTAGAATCGCAGAATATAGTCCAAGTCTGATGCGACTCTATCGATATATAACGAACTGCATCCCGAATAGCAACAATCTCGGCGGCCGTTGATGTAGTTTGCTGATCGAAATGGAAGCGCTTACTAAACTTCATACTCAATATTACAAATGCCACGGTTGAAGTGGTGGCTGACACCAACCCGTCAGTAAATATATGTAGGGAAGGGGCATATTCTTCAGATATATGGGTTAAAGTGAGTTTCTTAAGTCCACATGAGGGTATTGGGAGCGAGCTCCACCACTGGAAAAGCTGGCGCCACCGTCGGCGTGACGTGCCATGAGGGTTAACGTGGACACAGCGGCCGCGTCAGCTGCTTCGGAAGCGCCGAAGCGAGCTGAAAACAAAGTTTAGTCCCACCTGCGCTGCGGTTCTGATTAAGTGGTGAGGCTTTACCGCCTTGGGTGTCTCCTTGACAACATTTAAGCACTGCTGCAGGCCTTTGGAGTCGTGCAGCAGGGTAGGCTACTGTTCGGTGCCGCAGTGCCGGACGTGCGCAACGGAGCCCGGTGTCAGCCTTATTCACATGTAACCGCAGGACAAGGAGCTGCGTGAAGCTTGGCTCGCGAAACTTCGAACCGGCAGACAGCCATCGGCTACAACTCGGGTATGCAGCAAGCACAGGCGCGAGGAAGATTTCTGCTAAGGCGCCGGGACTGCAATGTTCGGCGAGTAGCAGAAAACGCGCACTGAGGCGCTCACCCGCACCCGCTGCCCGGCTAATGTCATGACGGTTTGGCATATGAACTTGTTGATGCTAGGTACTGGCAAGTTCACTGGAACGGAAAGAGAGCGGTAAGACGCACATTAAAAAAGAAGGCATGGCATATGGTCATGCATGTTTGTGTTATGAATTAATGCACTTGATTACGAAAAAGAAGCAGAGGAAAATCACACGCTGAGAAGACCGATAAACATAAAGTGCAGCGCAACTTGAGAAATAATATTGAAATGTCAAAGAATTTAGAAGACAAAAAAAGATTGAATCGTCGTGACGGCACATCACAGTCGCCGTAGGCGTCGAACTTTCTATAATGAAATTATTTTTGAACAGTTCTGATAGCACCCACGCAACAATGGTTGCTAATGCACTGTCAAATGCTGCGACCTAAAGCTCACGGCATGGTACGAAAACGCGGTCACAGTGAAAGCAGAACATTGTGCGCGGACATGCATGCAGACGCGCAGTCGGTCGCAGCGAACCCATGTGATCGCTACATTGAGGCTTCATTCTGTTATGGTCCATTTGGTTATACAGACAGCCCACTATAAGAACATATTTCACAAAGTTTACTCTCAGCGTTTGCCTGCCTTTCACGTAAGAAGCCGGTTCGGGAGACTCCACCGCGGCAACCGCGCTTAGTGGCGTTCACTGTACGTACTCGGTAAAGAGATACCGTCTGTAAGCGATTCTGTGATTTCAGTTTGCGAGATTATATATATTATATTATTATATCGGCAGTCAAAAACTTCCCTAGTTTTGAGAGTATTTACATAAATGTCCAGGAGGGCTGCCATGTGGGGTTTTTATTGAGCGCCGCATGCGAAACCTATGAGGAGCGCGCCGCGTGATCCCTCATATTACATAAGGGAGGCACTTCCGACAGATGGCGACTCGGTAAGTCCTCGCCCCCAATAGGTGAGTTTTCCTGACTCCGCGAATGAATAGATTCACCACAGGTCTTGACAAAGGCACGCCGGTACGGCCGCAGCTTTTGCCGTAGTAGAGCCTGAGGGAAGGACGCTCTCATGACGCGAAAGGGGTTCCGAGAAAATGCTGTCTGAACTTAGAATGCGAATGTTCGAAAGAGGGTGACAGTCATGGCGGATCAATAGTCGAACGTATACCCTTAAAGGTTCGCATGAGAGATAAGCTTCTAAAGAAGTACACGTGCTTCCGCAATCACGCCTTTTGTCGAAGCGCAGCGTCGCAGACCAAGACATGTTCTTAGTGCTTGTGCTTGTAAGCTCTCCAGTGTACATAAGCAGGAGGGGCGGGCGTTTATAATAATCGGTAAACTATTGTAGGTAGCCTACGAAAAGGGATTCATACAGCTGAAGCAATGATCTCTCTGATGGGTCCCATTTCATGCCTGCTATATATTTAGGCATCTGCACGAAACTGCTTAAGTTGCACTTGAGCATCGACACTTGCTTAAACTAGAACAAGTTTCGGTCAATCATCACTCCTAGGAATCTGTGGTTGCATTACGTATGGTATGACTGCGCCGTTAATCGTAATCTGGTACGGGTAAATGCAAAGGCCGCACACTTCGGAGCAGCGAGGTATTACATTGGCGACTGCCACGCAAACATTTCTAATGAACACAAAGGAAAAAAAATTGGATAATGTTCTTGCATTAATGTACGCGAATTTCTCGTTCATTAAAAGTATGATGATGACTATACATAATTATTTCAACGGCGGCCGCATTTCGATGGGGGCAAAATGCGAAAACACCAGTGTACTTAACTTTAGGTGCACGTTAAAGAACCCCAGCTGGTCCAAATTTCCGGAGACCCCCACTACGGCGTGCCTCATAATCAGAAAGTTTGGCGCGTAAAACCCCATAATCTAATCGAATAACTATGTCAAGCCTCTGGCTTTGGGCAGGCCTGTTACGTCAGCAGATGCAGATGTATGCAGTGAAAAAAGTATCGGTGCACAGGGTAGTAGAAGGCGGTCACCAACTAACCTCGTGTCCCGTACCTTGGAACGAAAGCCACTAGCAGATGCTCGGCCAGGAAGATCTGAAAAATGAAAACTGCGGTGATGGGATTCACTGGCAACGACATTACACTGCTGAGGTCGCAGGTTCGACAACTTGAGGCGACGACCACATTCCGCATCAGAATGCAAAAAGCTAGTGTACTTAGATATAGATGCTCTTCGAAGATCTTCAAGCGGTCAAAATTAACCTGCAAAACCCTCTAATATCGCGCCTTTCATAGCCCAGTTGTTCAGTGCAACCTGGCCAATGTACTCAGCCAAGCCATTCTTTCTTTTTTCCAATAACTATTTATTCGTTACAGAAACAGAAGTCTGTCTGTCTGTCTGTCTGTCTGTCTGTCTGTCTGTCCGTCCGTCCGTCCGTCCGTCCGTCCGTCCGTCCGTCCGTCCGTCCGTCCGTCCGTCCGTCCGTCCGTCCGTCCGTCCGTCCATCCGTCCGTCCGTCCGTCCGTCTGTCTGTCCGTCCGTCCGTCAGTCAGTGCGTCAAAAAAACTCGACTCTCGGCAACAATATGTCGTCACTCACAACCGTCTCCGGGGTGCCGCTTTTTCTTTTCTTGCATTAAACATCGGTCCGAGTTACTTGAAACGTCCGGTATACCCTAGGTGCCTCTAGCTCTTTTCCCTTCGAAAAAGTACTCGCCTGTCGTCTGCAAGTGTCGATGTTGGGCTGTCGCTAATGAGCATGTTCTCTCTAGGACCATTTGTCTCGGCTTCGCAGCTTGCTCGCTCCGACAGAGGATCTGTCACTGTGTGTAATTAGAACCAAAGACGTCCTCTGTGCCTCGAGCACAATTAAAACTTTTTTTCGACTTGTCGCCATGGGTCATGTCTCTTTTTTGTACCCCTTAACCCCAAGGACACAATAAAGCTTTATCTCTCTCTCTCTCTCTTGTCCCTTCTATTTTATGTTCCAGTTCTTCATCCGTCTTCTTCACCGCGTCTAACGGTATAAAAGCAAGAGCGACGAAGACTGCTCGAAAGCAAACTATAGTGCCAAGCATCTTGTTCAAGAAGTCATCGGTTGCTGCGCGCACTTTGTTTAAAAGTCTGGTACCACCCCGGAAGCTGCGCCGGATTCCAAACCAAATTATTCTCTAAACGAGAACAAAAGGTGACCATCGGCACTATTGGAACGTTGGCGTGTTCAATCTCAATCGCTTAAAGAGGAAGGTCTGTACAGCCACGGCATTACGTTTTCTCAGTTATATGACGAAGTCATAAACAATGTATACCTCGCGGTACAACCACTACATTTATAACGGCACCAACGATCACCGAGATATAGACAACGCAGGGCGTACCCTCACACTTTATGATATAGTGACCCGCGAACTTGTATCACGCTAGCGCTTTGAAGAAAATTCGAAGGTTTGTTTACTACAGTGCGCGCTCGCGCCTGTGTGTGTGTGTGCGTGTGCGTGTGCGTACGCGTGTGCGTGTGTGTGTGTGTGTGTGTGTGTGTGTGCGCGCGCGCATGCGTGCGTGTGCGTTTACGCGCGCGCGCGCGCGTGTGTGTGTGTGTGTGTGTGTGTGTGTGTGTGTGTGTGTGTGTGTGTGTGTGTGTGTGTTATGAAAAAATAGGCAAGCACTAATATAGCGTAGGGTGGCCAACTGGGTGCGGCCTTGTTTAACCTTCCTAGTCTCGATTTAAGTCCCGCTGTCCGTGGAGGCGCAACTCATACGCCATCCTGATTGCTCATCGTCCTACAAGGCAGTGAAGGCGCATTTGTGCTTTTTGATGGGCGACTGGACTGCGTGAACGCCTTTGTGAACGCGTGCCTGCGCGCATAGACTAATTCGCCCCGTCATACCGTCTCTTTCTCTCTCTCTCTCTCTCTCTCTCCGCGATTACCACGTTCCCATTGGTGCCGTTGCAGGAGGCGGAGTTAGCCTGGGGTTCTTGGCCGAGTGTTGTTCCCCTTGATGATCGTTTGTGCGGGTAACACTGGATGAGTGTTATGAACTGCGCTGGTTGGTGCATGTTGAAGACAATCGAACAGCGTGAAAGACGGGACATAAAGTTTAAACGACAGACCCGTCACTGAAAAATAACCAGTCCTTATTGCATATCAATTGGAATATATAGGGCCCGTTGTGGTGACGTAGTGGCTTTGGGATTGCGCTGCTAAGCCCGAGGGTGCGGGATCAAATTCCAGCCCCGGTGGCCGCATTTCGATAGGGCCGAAATGCAAGAACGCCCGTGTTCTGTGCATTGGGTGCCCGTTAAAGAACTCCAGGCGGTCAAAGTTAATCCGTAGCCCCCAACCACGGCGTGCCTCACAAGCAGATCGTGGTTAATTTGTGGCACGTAAAACCCCAGAATTTGCTTAATTTAAATTTGAATATATGGAAAACACAGACTGTGCAGAAAACTTAAAGACACCAATTCATTACAAGCCACTGTCATCTGCAGGCTATCGCTGATTCACTATGTAGTGTGACTAGCTGCAACATACAGATGCAGAGGGCGCGCCTACATATGGATCATCGTTTTTGTATATGTGAAATGCTTCGCTCGACACGTTGCTCTATGCAGTATCCTAAGAACAACTTGTGACTGCGCCCTTAAGGGAGTACGCGTGTTCTCGAAAACGATCATTGCTACATCTATCACTTTGCCCGATGTAACAGCGCCTGCGCAGAAAAAATATTTTTTTAAACAACATGCGCATGTGCAATCACTGGTGTTCCGCCAAACGTTGAACCGCTCACCGTCTCGAAGGAAGGCATCAAGAAGCTTAGAACGCATTTTCCGAACACTTCAGCGCTTCAGAAAGACTTCTTTCTAATCCGTGAAAGAATTACCTACACGTTCCTGTGCATATACTCACCTGACTTTGCCTTTATTTAGACATGTGTTCAACGCAGTGTAACCTACAAACGACGTTGGGCAAAATGAGACAGGCAAAGCATGCATCCAGTGACATATCCCAGAGAGCTGTAAATCGGCAAAATCCAACGAAACATTTCAAGTTACCATGTCTATGCAGGTTTTCATAAATGCATGAATATCGTTGCAATGCGCATTTAAAGGGACCCTGAAACTATTTCGACGATTTTGTACAAACGTACTGTGTCGTTAGGGTAGGTCCTTCTGATCATTAAGTGACGCATATAAGATCTCGCCGTTAAGCGTGTGATTTATTTTAAGGTTTTAAAAAGTTGTATCGCTACCTATCGCAGCGATAGCGATACATAGCCCAATTGACGTAAGTGGGTGAGCTATCCGACTGGCCGTCCAGGCCGCGTCATCAATAATTTTTCCAACTTTATGGTGAACAAGTGTAGTTCTTAAGAGTTGCGATGCTGGTTAATTTGTTTCGATAAAAAAGAAACAGAAAGAGAAAACACAACGATAATGTATCACTAAAGTCAAGCTCTTCGGGCGCATAGGAAGTATAATCTGCTTGTGTTAGAACTTTCTCCATGTTGACGTGAAATGCGTTGCAGTTGGTTGCAGTTGTACTAGCCATGGTTTGACCAGGAGGCTGCACCGTGCTAGTTGGTCAGGACGCTTACGTTTACGCTAGAGACGCTTCATCACCGCAGTAGTGGTACGGAGGGACTTTAGTGTACGCCTCTGCCCGTGCGTTGGAACATCCATCTCGCCTGCTTTTACCGGAATACTGGACACGCTCGGCGCTGCGACAGAACGCTCGCAACGCACGCTGCTTGGACAGCTCTCGCTGGGGATCGACGACCAAGCGGCCAGCGGAGAGGTTGGTGAGGCTCCGTGCGCCGGCTCCGAGCACCGGAAGTAGACGTCATGACGTCAAATCATCACGCAGAGCCAGTGAAGGCGGATTTTAGCCCCGATCACTCGGTGAACGAGTTGAGGAAAAAAAGGATGGCTAGGGAGGAGGGTACAGCTTGTAATCGTTCGCAGCTCTCCTAATATGAGACGTTTTTCTTCAATCGTGACGCTAATGTTTTAGTGTAGCTGCACCCTACGCGCCTACAAAATTTGTTCAAACCGTTTCAGGGACACCTTAAGATATTGCACTTCGCGAAATAAATATCTGCATGCGCCTCACGCGAAGGCCGGTCATCTCGTAGCGTTCCGTGCTTTAAGTGCGTTCGTTGTATCGTGCACGTAGCCCTTGGGGGGGCTTATGGTCGCCTTCTACGCTCGTGAGAGGCGAGGGGAGCGCTAAGCGCGATAGCGTAGCGCCGTAAATATAGGCACAGACGCGGAAGAGAGCGGCGCACGAGGGGGAAGGCCGAGGCTCTCGCGATCCGCGTGACGATTGGCGCGGGCGGGTGGAGAGTCAACGACTCGTTGCGTAAACAGGGGCCAGCTGCGAGCGCTTCGTCGCACCCCCAAACGCCGCCGGGAGGGGAGGCAGCGAGAAAGGTGCCCCCGATCAAATCGGGAAACCATGGAATGGGTAGACGAAATATTGGCTTTGTGAGCGCACGCAGAAAGGAAGCACAGTTTCAATAAGCTGCTATCACAGCTGCTGCGAAATAGTTGGGCACCATGGGGTGCGGTTAAGATCGTCGGGCACTATTGGGACGAAGGCGCTCGGGGTCCTGGCTTTGCGAAAGACATCATTGACTCTACAGACCACCTGTGCCTTAAAGAGACAATAAAAAAAATATTTAGGTTAAGCTGGGTTGTTAAAAAGTGCTGCTGAAATAACAAAATTGTCACTCGTACCGCCAGAGGAGCCTTGGCTAGCGAGAAAATACGCAAGAATAAAGCGCTGCTTAGCCCGACGGCACGCGATCAAAACCCGACCACGGCGGCCCCATTTCGATTGAGGTGGAATCCAAAAATGCTCGTGCACCATGTGTACCGTACATTTGGTGCACATTAAAGAACCCCAGGTGGTCCAAACTAATGTGGGGTCCCCCACTACATCATGGTTCATAATTATATCGGGGTATTGGCGTGTAAAACCTCAGAATTTAATTATTATTTTTTGTAAGAGCAGAGGACGGTAGTGACGCCCCCTTTGAGCTTCCACGCCAGTTGGCCGCGACGTCATGGATTGTGACCGCATCTGGAACTACCTCTGGTTATCCTCCCTGCCTTTCTGAGCATCCTCTCTCTCTCTCTCTCTCTCTCTTTCTCTCTCTCACTCTTTCTCTCTCTCTCTCATTCACACAAACGTTAGACCAAGCTTGAGGGACCAGTGCAGTCGTCTGAACAGCACCCGACTACGTAAGCATTGAATGGTTGCGTGTATCACTGTTGTGCACAACCAGGGGATTGATAATGCCCGGTTTATAGTGTTGAAGGTTCCGAATGACGAAGCAGGTGGTTCACATATGCACCGTTAGAAAAGTCTTGCAGGCAAGGGAAATTGAGAGCTACACTGCGAGAGTAATGCAACATTATTGCGAAACATTATTAAGATCGATTCGCGCATTTATTCGTAGGTTGGGCTGTGGTAGTATGGTTTAATTTTGACCGAAAATATAGTACCCGTGATGGCAGCTTTTATTCTGCGAAATAAAAGAATATGCCACGACATAAAACCTAAGCGATAACTCTAAAGCCAATATACATCTTGATGGAAGAGCGTGGAATATTTAACGACTTCTTTGATTTTCCTAAATGTGATATATTTTGGTTACCCCATTGTTGGACCTTTGCATATGCGCAATTGGCTTTGTGCTCATACTTGGGGAATTTTCTATTTCTGTCGTGTTACTGTCACATTGGGACGTAGAATGTTCAAATATATTTATGTCGTACCTCTCTGTACATAGACCACTCATCAGTTGTTCGCACATGACAAGCATCAAACGTCACCTTCGTCCTCATCATGTAGCTGCTCTGATAACACACACAATCATATCACATCAACCCGACTCGGTGTTTGCACTACGACATAGCTTGTGATCGGTGTACAGCATAACCGTAAACACATCATCGGATTAACGCTGTGACGACGTTATGGCTGGCGCGTCACAACACTAAAACGTTTCTTCTCCAGAGTATAAATCAGTCGTCATGCCACGCCGTCATACTGTGGCTGCACACACTCGTGCCTAACAGGCACAGTTGCTTCCATTACACAAAAAAATATTGGTCGATCTGATAACGCTTTGCAGAACACCAAATAATGTTGCATAGAAACCTGCAAAATGCTCTGCATAACTTTGACTCCCGCAGTGCATGGGATCTGCACAACTTTTTCGTAGAAGAATGCGAATTTGCACTTCTCAGCCGTGCTAATCTAGCATAATAGTCATGAGCTTCAAAAAACTAGCACAGTATGTGCTGCCGTTATGTCAAGTATAATGCACTATTTCAGTGAAACGAACGTAGGTACTCAAATTTGGCGCCGAAGGCGTCCGCGGTAAAATCAAGCGATGGCTTGAAGAGTGCCAAAGAAATAAAGGGAACTCTTGTCTCCCTGAAACTACCACACATTTGAACCAAAATGGGCTATCCTTTAGTAAACATGCTGTTTAGCTTTATGGAGCAATTATGTTTGTGCGAGAGCAACGGCCCGTTATTTTTGTTTTTGTGCCAGTGTAGCAAAGCTGAAAAAGGAAACGACAGTACCACTTTTGTCTAACTCTTGTACGGACATGTGTAAAGATTATCATAACTCTTTATTATTTATTTTGCTAGATAAGAAACTTTTGTGTGCAGCACACTTTTGAAAGGGGCACCTTTTTAAATACATACGGCAGTGGACGAAAGAACACTTAGCCATAGACTGGTTCCTTGGGCTTTGTATATTTGAGTGCTAAAAGTATTTCTACACACTTCACGTTGTGATCTCGGCAGGGACAGCTTTTTCGACAAGCAAGCGTACAGTTTATTCAGACTCTTTTGGGTATCTGAAAAGAGCAAGCAAGAAGTTCTGCAAGGGCCGTGTCATAAGGTACGAAAATATGAAACGTGGCATAAAACATGATGTACGCAATTGTTTTGACATCACTTGCTCGGCGGAGTAAAGTGCTTTTGTCCATGTCGGGGACCTGAGGGCCCAAAAGGCTAATATTCAGGTCGTCTACTTAACCGTTATCACGTTGTATGTGGCACGAAGGTTTCTCTCGGTGCTTTTGATTTTCTTCGATGTCGCTCTCACGTTCAACTTAGACTTAGACTCAAATTTTCTTAATTAAACTTTTTATTTGATACTGCGAAAATTTTTACCAAGTTTCACTTTATTGGACATAGTTAAGCATCACTCGACGTTGCTCCTGCCGTTGAACGTTCAAAGGCTCACATGTCGTGAAAATTCATATACGGGTATGTAGCATTCGATGCTGAGTTGCCATTGAAGGTTCAATTTCGAATAACATTCTGTGTGGCCACAAAGGATAGCATTCTCTTCTACGTCTAAGGCTTAACCGGTGTCTTTGTAAGGTGCTGCATAGCCGCCTTGGGACAGAGGGTAGGTATGTTAGTTATCTTGTTTTAGTGTGAAACTCATGAATGGTACAAGGTGTTCGAGTGGGACACCAACACTTGCCAAGAACTCTGCTGCGTTGAAAAAAAGCTCATGCTCGAATCATAATGTCATCAATATTATCATTTAGAGACACCCGTGTTTCGGCGCAAAATCAAATTTACAGTCTAATAAAAAGATTCCAAGCTATTGAAAGTGATCGCTATGACATCGACAACATGCCATAAATGGTCCTTTTTTTTGAGCAGACAATAATTCTTAAAAAGCAGATACATGCGCAATAATGTCGCTTAAATGACATTGCAAAGCTAAGGGTGTTGGCGGCTTACAGTGAATAGAATCGAAATGGGGACCACAGCCTCTTCTGTCAATTTCGCTGCTGTCACAAACTATGACAGTGGCGACAGTTATGAAAGGCTTCTTGTTTGTTGAGCAAGCTTTTGATGTTCATTGCAGTACATTGGCGCTTTGAGTGCCAGAAGCGAAAAAAGAGGGCACAGAGATGTGTATCAGAACAAGTTGTGGGTTTTCGGATAGACGCGATGTTGAAAGGCGCAAGATGTACTTATTACTATATCTATACCTAATTTAGCCGTGTCTGTATACCTGCAGTGTGTCAGGAGCAAAACGACCTTTTCAACTGACGAATCACTGAAACTAACTTTCGTCGTGTAGTTGACGGTTGCCGTGCGCTGCGGCATACTTATTTATTTATTTATTTATTTATTTATTTATTTATTTATTTATTTATTTATTTATTTAATCTGTGAGTACCCCGCTTCACCAAAAAGACGTTACAGAAGGGTGGTTACAGACTTGAATAAAACACGTCATCTACTCGCTAGAATAGCAGCTTGGGCTTGTTGGTTTTCCATCCTGCTAGTAACAGCGCAAAATGTAGACAAGGGACGAGACAAGAAGACACCACAGCGCTTGTGGTGTCTTCTTGTCTCGTCCCTTGTCTACATTTTGCGCTGTTACTAGCAGGACGTCATCTACGCAGCGCACTTGCGTCTTTTGCAACCGGTTCCAATCTCTAATAGTCATCACAAAAAAGGAATTATAAACATACTTGTCGTTGCATTGTACTCTTTCCCTTTGTGTTGGTGGTCATTTCGGCTGGATATGTAATTGGGCTCATCGTAGTAGTTCTTACGAGTTTTTTTCTGCGCAACAAAAGGCGATTCCCAACCCGATTCCGTTTTCATAGCAGTGCAGCTGTCTGTACGCTTGTACCACCCTAAAACAAACCGCGAAGCTATATTTAAAACTATTTTCACGCTTATCTATAGACCTGGCCTGCATCAGGTCCCATACAGGGCATGTGTATTCTAATATCGGTCTAATACATGTGAGGTAGGCTGATTTTAAATTCTGAGGTGCCTGTCTTAGGTTCCACGGGATAAAGTTAAGAGACCTTGCTGCTTTACTAACAACATAATCAATATTGGCATTCCATGAACAATCATGCGATAAGACAACTCCGAGATATTTGCATGTTGTTTCGGTAGAAATCACATACGTATTTATGGTGTATGCTGTTTCTGTGCGTGTTTCTGTATGCTGTATGCTGTGTATGCTGTTTCTATATGTGTCGTTCGGTACAAATGCAGTGGAGTTGCATTTGTACAACGTGTCTGCGTTACAGAAGCATTGGGCATAGGATCACTGGGCTGCGAGCAGTTTGGTTACCGCTAACACTTCTATTACACACGCCACAAGGATATGATATTCCTATAAAATGTAGCACCATCGAGAGAGATCCTTTGGATTCCCTGGTAGGATTTCCTGGTCGGTAGATTCGCCTTTCTCATTTATAATGTAAGCAGCATTGCAATAATATCACATACGCGCGTTGCACTCGTTCCACCTATGATAATAAGATAAGCGGCGGGCAAGCAAGGTAAGCCTCGGCCCATTTAGCTTGCAGTCAAAATTTCAATAAGGATACTCTTCTTTTCTTGGTATAGAGGCAAATATATGTCAAAACATTGCCTCTAGCCAGGCTGACGTATCTATTTTTTGCCTAATGTTGATCAAACTGAAGTCTTCATCTTCCAGTGATTCGTTTGTCTTCTGTGGTCTATATTTGTCTGCGCAGCGTCTTTTCCAAAATGCGTTTGGTGGCAACACCTAAAGGTTCGGCATCTCTGAAGAACTTGCAACGCTAGACCTTTCTACGCCATCTGTCATCGGCCAGGCATGCGAGGTCTTTAAGAGCACCTGCGGAGCAGAGGTATTACAACACAAGGCTATTTGTTTCTCAAGTTATCTCTTTACGGTCCGTTCGGTCCATTTTCTTCGGTCTCCGTTTCTGCGTATATTTCCATTTGGCATGAGGAAGTGCCACGGCAGCGTAGTCGGCCCGCTCGTCGACTCTCGCGAAGTGCGCTCCCGTCCTGGAAGGCCTCCGATAATGACACACGATCATGTTTCCGCGTAAATAGAAACGCGGCTCGCAGGGGGTGGGGTACCAGGGAGGGGGCATGTGCAGAGAAGGATGGCGGTGCAGGAAGCTACGTTACAAAGTGTATGACGAAACAGAGGCTCTCAAGCGCAACTCCCCGGCGGAATGCACGTGACTTCCGAGAAAGTGGCGTCGCGGCTCCCTCTTGGAGCTGAGCGCTGCGTCTCGCTTTCCGGGACGGGGATGTTGCGGCAGAGCGGAGGGCGGACGGGAGGCCGATGTACTGGCATACGCGACCGGGGCCAAATGAAGGCTGGAACAAAATAAGCGGCGGCGCTTGTGCGTCTTCGGTGCCTGTTCTCCGCTTTTTCGGAGACCACGCTTCGCGTTCTGAGAAACACTGGCGACACCTGGGCCGCAGCGTCGTTGCGCCCATCGTGTAAGAGAGCAATCGGTATCCTGTTCTTAGCTTTCGCTATAACTTGGTCTGAAAATGTCACACAGTTGCGGTGTTACAAAATGCCGAGCCAGGGAAATTATGAGGGGTGGGGAGGAGGCAGTAGCCCCAATGACATATGCAGGTTTACGTTGCTCATTAGCTCTGTTAACAAAACAATGAAAGATTGCGCTTATTCCATGGTTTTCTTATAATGCAAGATGGTTTGTGAAAGATTGATTGATTGATTGATTGATTGATTGATTGATTGATTGATTGATTGATTGATTGATTGATTGATTGATTGATTGATTGATTGATTGATTGATTGATTGATTGATTGATTGTAAATGCAGATTATATCGAATGAGAACGGTAGGGCGGTTAACAGGAAAAGCGTCGGATCGGCTACCCTGCACAAGAGAAGGAGTATAGGGATTAAGAGATGGGAGAGAGAAAGAGAGCGCCACGTAGAGACATGCGCTCACAAGGAGAGAGCCCATTTATCTCATGAAACAGCAGCACGTTCTGAACCTCGACGTCCCAAAGCAGCACTGGGGCTATGAGAGACACCTACGCGACTTTCACTGTATGCTTATCTGTCACATATGTCACTTAATAAAGCGTCGGTCCGTGCATTAGATTACCGACGCGAGCAGTGAAGTGTCAGCCGTTACATCAGGCAGCCAACGAAAGGCCGAAGCAACGGAGAGCGCTCAGAGCAGCGAACCAGAAGGCCGTCGTCGTAAGTGACACTTCGCAGGCTCGAATCCGCTCCTGTGAAATTCGCTGCCCAAACTGGCGGGCACACTACATATGCGTGCTCTCTGTACGGTCGTGCGGGAGTTCCTCGGGGACAGGAATTCGCACTTAACGGGGCATATTACGCAAAGGGGAGTGCGCAGTGTCACCAAGTGCCTGAGCAGTTCAAACGTGACAGCGACACGTATCCCGTCTCGAAGGAATGCGAAATTCGGCTTGCGCGGCACAATGACGCCGGCTTTACCCGATGGCCTTGTCTCCTGCTGTAGACAGAGAACGAGGAGGGAAGGCATATTTTATCACCAGCAGTCTGCTGTATGTCGCCCAGCTGTAGTTGTCCTATAGAAGCATACATATTCGGGGTGATAGTTTTAAGGTTCTCGGGAATTCTTTAAAATCGCCTCTTGCGAATGGCATAATTCAAGTCCTTGAGGTGGATTATTCAGAGCGCCGGACATTACTTGCACAGAAATGTGAAACAGATGTTGGAGTAATTAAAATATGGCTAGTTAACAGCCTTATTAATTACTTTACAGCACATATTGCAATTTATGAATTATAGCCGGTGAAATTGCAAGGTGTATCCACTTGGAATGAATTCCCAGAATGACACCAGTCTTGAGATATGCGCCACGAACCTTGCCGCAAAAATGCATTGTTCTTCCGCTTACTTTTTGAAAGAACGCTACATATGCATTAAAGCACGAAAGTAGCTGGAACGCCTGTGTATTACGCCGCACACTTTCAGAAATACGCACACACCGACGCACACATATGCACATACAGATTCACATGCACGCACGTACGCACACACACACACGCACACATGAAAAAAAAAAGAAAACCATTCCATTCTGTGAAGATGGAATGGCAGCGAAAGCTGAAGACAGTCAAAGCACTCAAACGAAAAGCAAAGTGCTTTCGTTGCCATTCCATCTTCACACAGTGGACTGGTTGTCATTTTTTGCGTTGGGAGTCTGGCGTTGTTGCTCGTTCGGAGGTACCCCGGCTCGCGATAGTCGTTCTCGTTCAGCATTGCGGGAATGTTCTTCGTCGGTTGTCGTTTCACGTCAGCGCTGTTCACATTTTCGTTGCTGTTCCCTGCGGCGCTCCTCGTACGCATGTTGTTCTTCGGGTGTACGAACTCTATGTGTCCACACCATCAATAACGCAGCTGTTTTTTAGCGCCGATAACTCTCCTGCTTATATATTGCGGTGACCTTGACGTCACGCCATTGTTCACGGCACGCGTTCTAATCTGTACCGCATTTTGACATCTGCGCCGCCGCACTGCACCCGTTTGGGTTTGTTAGAAATCGCTAAGTCCGTTTCTGTTGCCGGACGCCGAGAAAACTACGGAAGGTTAGTCACATACAGCTTTCGCTGTGAAAATAACAAGCGCAAGTTTGTGCTGTAATAAGCCTATAGTATGTTTGATTCGGGCTTAGGCTTCTAGTATTTACCGAATCTTGTTCAAGTCTCCATCTTCCTGTGATCCCTTTCTCTAGTGGGGTTATGCTTGACCTTGTAGCAAACAAGACGAAAGTCTGAACGCCAGCGAAGAACGCCAGGTGGTCGGATGAAAGTGATTTGCATTTTTTTTCCCATAGAAGATCCCACACGAGGTTGCGCGCAAACAGCGTTAGTGGGGTTGTCAGCGGACTTTCGCTTCTTCGAAATTAAGCTTGGCTTTATCTGGTTTTTCCTACGCATGATGAAAGAAAAAAAAGCAAAAAAGGGAGAAGGTACGTACCTTTTAAGATACGGTCTATTCATCTTAGCATTCGATATCTAAGGATGATTTTCACCGTTTCACTTACAGTGCTACAGCGACAGGCCACTTGGCATTTGAAAACCCAAATTTTTAAGAATTTTACCTTGTGTGCCTGTGCTTGTTACTTGTGTATGCTACGTGTGGATGTTATACCGCATAGCATGTAGGAGTGCGTCATTTCATGGGCGTCATCATTGTCCTCACAGGCGCATAGCCCGACAGACATCTCTGACAGCATTAAAGTTGGCTCCCCCCCCCTCTCTCTCTCAACAGAACGGATTTCTATTGCATTATCTCACGGGGCGCGAGGTTGTCGTATGTTGAATTTTTTTTTTCTTTATTGTCACCAGGTTACCGTACAGACACGCTGCCGGATGTCGCTGCCATACGTAGCATTTGCGGAAACGATGGCATTGGAACTTTCAATATCTAATACACGACGTTCTTCCCATTGTATTTTTTGACTGAGCTGACTCCTCGTTGAGGGCACTCCTGCCATTACGTTTATATAGAAAAAGTTAACGTATACTGCGGCGACATCGATTTTTCCAGAAAGCAAATGTTGCCGCAACGTCAGCTTATTACTTCTTTCCCACCCCAACCCCCACCCAGGTTTTTTTTAAATGGTGGCTTCTCAATGTTTTGTTGCGTCTGTAGCCCATAAAGTTATTATATTCACCGCGATCATGTTTACTCGGCAGAATGAGTCCTAAGAGGAAACACTTGGCGGCGCCTGGGTCAATCTCCGATCAGCAAATTTCGAGCCGTCACGCCGTTGTCATTGACCCCGCACCGAATACGAAATTCGCGAACTCAGCACGAGCCAAACACGTAGACGCCTTCGTTTCGTTTTGTGCATTCGGAACGTTCTTACAATCAATAAGTTGAAACTAAGCTGTCTACATGCAGGGGTATGTTTTGATCCGGAAAAAATTTGAGCTATGCGAGACGTCTTGCGGAAAGGTGAAGAAATGGCAACGCTCCACCCGTCTGTGTGCGACCCCAATTTGTTCTTCTCAAACTCCGTTTCTTTTTTTTTTCTTTTTTTGTCATCGCCATTCATTTTCTCTTTAGGGGGGACCCTCCGCGCTTTTGTCTTACTGCTTCGAACCTCCGTGCCTCTTTCTCTTCCTACCCTTTATGTTGCTCCTGCGAGGAACCGGGGTTCTTCGGTCGCAGCAGTCTGTAAGAACGCCGTTTAGCTTTCAACGCAGCCCCTCCCCACACTCCTTTCTATCTCTCCTCTTCTCCTCCTCGCAAGACCCTATTTCTTTCCGGGAGCTGCGGATGATACATTTTGCTCACAGTGTAGTTCTGGCGTTCTTTTCCGCCTCTTCAACCCCCTGCCCGCCTCACACTGCTTCAGCCAACCTCCTCTCCCGACCTCCCGTTGAGTTCCGTACGTTTTGCTGCGACTACAGACGACGCCAGCTCTTTGCCACTCAGGGGTTATCGACTTTTCTTCGTGGCTCAACGCGGGGCTTCGGTTCGAAACTAGGCTTGGCTTCGGTGTGTGCGTTCAAGCCTCCGCCTTATCGCCCTCCTCCTCCTTTCCCTCTGCTTCATCTTTCAGTGTCTCGTTCGTTCCCGAGCGCTGCGGCGGTTTTGTTTTGCTGAGGGCTGCTTTTGTTTGTTGACACGCCACAACGGTTTGCGCTTGATTGATGCTTGGCGGCGTTGCCTATGCGGCCCGTTTCCTTCCGCTTTGTTTCCTTCCGCTTTGAACAAGGCACACCCTGTTCCGTATCGGCCAGCGTTCGAACTGCACGCTGTGCGACTCAAATTAATTGCGCTGCTGTGAAGATCCGCGACACATTACTCTACTCAGAGGGTGCCACAGAATTGCGTACGCAAGAACTCAAGCTCCGCCTAGATCTTGCTGTGACTCAATTTGCGTACGCTAACAGAACACGGGAGCTTTGCGTCCCTTAATATGAAACTCTTTTTCTATACAGTCGAAGAAAATGAACACTCGCCAACTGGGGAAAAAGAAAGGACGAGAATGTTTTCGACGTTTTCTGCAACGATGTTGCTTCCTAGTTAGAAGAGCTTTCGTCGAACCCTCGATTATATCTTTATTATTCACAGTGGCGAGAGAGAGAAGGCATGAAGGAAAGGCACGGAGGTTAACCATATTGAATCCAATTTGCTACCCCACACGTGAGGAAGGGGGAGTGAAAGAAAGAGAGAGAGAAGAAAGGAGTCTTTATTGCAGTTTCACATGGACTAAGCTAGGTGCAGCGTGTCTACAGTCGGGCGCTCAAGTCTGTTGCCTTCAGGTACTGAGGAAGCACTCGCATGGCTTTCTGGAACTGTCATGCCATGCTCCCAAGACCTTTGCTTCTGTAAATGGTTGATCGCCGAGTCTTTTCAATGCACACTGGAAAGCCTTGCGTTGATTATCGAAGCGAGAACAGTGGCACACAAGACAATAAGTGGTCTCTTCACACTTACAATTAGCGCACATTGGTTAGTCCACCATTCCAATACAATAGTTGTAGGAGTTAGCGAATGCTACTCCTACCCACTGCCGACACAACAGTGCTGCGTCACGTCGTGAGAGGTTTGCTAGTAAGAGGGAAGGGGGGGGGGGGTGGCACATGGTATATTCTGTCCCTCCACTTATGACAATAGAGGGGCCAGTGCCCCCGATAAATACGGCTGTGATCACATCGTCCTTTTAGCGCATCTAATTCATGTAAATGCTGACGGCTCGCTAGAAAGACGCATCGCCCCAATGTGCTAGGCATGGGCCGGTCGAGAAGAAGGTGCCTTCCCGAATTTATGTCAATGCTTGCGTATAAAATTAGGGTGATGCTCTCTGAAATCAGTCAATTAATTAATTAATTAGTCGGTCAGTTAAGATTTATTAACATAAAATGCACACCGAAAAAAAACATATCTGTAGAAGAAGGTCCCAGAATCAAGGACTAATCGGGGCGCCTCCTACTCAACACATTTCAAGGACGCTTAAAAGAAAGACCAGTTACAATAAATCTACAAAGAAACGTTACACTGAAAAAAAAAATTGCATCCCACGCACTGTTGGAATCGCTTGAAGCACTGTTTTGATTGGCGTTGATCAAATTTGCTATGGACTGTGGTTAGCCCGTAAACTGGAATGTGCTCCCTAAAGCAGAAAGTGTTCATATTGATCGTTTCTTAAAAATACCGTCCCTTTGCACTCTCGATATCTTTTGTGGACAGCGCGCGGGCATATCAATAAGCTGGCCACTTCGATTGCTGCATGCATAAGCGCCAGCTCTGCTTTCCTAACCTCCGTTTTTTACGTGTGCCGTGCAAAAGGCAATAAACTTATTTTTCTTATTCGTAATCACGTGTGTAGGAGTCGTCAGCAGCTGGATGTATCTCACATTCGAATACAGTTGTCACGATATTTTAACAACGGTTCTGGATTAGCAATCCCCGTGAAAGCCAACGAGCCTAGGAGGAACTACGTTTAGCTGCTTCTTTATGCGAAAAACGAAGCCGTTGATCCCCCTAATGAACGGGAGCAGTGCCTGATATCATTTTGCAAGGCGAACATTTCCAGCTCTCATTAAAATTTTATCAAGAACCAACCCCGGTTGCTATTGCGATCTATCTAAGTGCGTTGAACATACTTTGGGAGGTGGTTATTCGTGGCACTATGCTGTGCTATTTGTTATAGGTGGCGTTGCCCTTACCACCATGATTTACCCGTACGCGGGAGCCAACCGGTATTTCGAGTGCCACTGAAGGAGCAGTTCGGAACCCTGTGCAGCGTCTATCATTGCCCCTGATCGCAGGCACAGCGCCTGCATCCAGAGGCGTTGCGTCTCAAACGACAGCGCCTCAAAACGCTAGCTGTCACGAAGGAAGAATGCGAGAACGCTTCCCTTACTACCAGTACCACCGCGTGACGGAAGTACCACCGGTACGGTCTGTACCACCACACGATGGTACCGTACCACCGTGCGTGTACAGTGCATTGGGTGCATGTTAAAGAAACGCAGGTGGTATAAATTATTCAGGAATGCCCCTCTACAGCGTGCCTCATATTTAAATCGAAGTTCCGGCCCGCGAAATTTCACAAATAAATTTTTTTTAGATGAATATTTATTAGAGGTGCAGCCGAGGGCCGGACGCGAATAACATTCGCACACATACTCCAGCTCCAATGACGTCATAGTGACTAGAATGATTTCAAAATATGTTTGCGCATCTCAGTTTTCATTGGCCACCACAAAAATCATGGACGTTGCCAGGTCGAGTATTCAAATATTTTAGAATGCAGCATTGCAGCAAGATACAATTACATCCCTAACTTTGACGAACCTTTCCGAGATCTGTAACATCCCGGAGGTACTGTGAGGGAACTTCAAATGAGAATCGGCTTCTACGTCATCTTTCTAGTATACCAGGACATTAATTGCTGCATGACTGGCATATATTCAATTGCAGGTCGCTATTCTACCTACCTAGACGAAGAAGAAGAAGAAGAAGAAGAAACTTTCTTAAAGACTAGCTTTGTGTTTATCTTTAGTGCCTGTTCTGATCAATGATCATCGGTGTTACGTGGTTGTCAGGAACGTTTCAACCTCAAACACAAGGAAAAGACACTCCCCATCGTTTTCGTCTTGGTGTGATTTATTTAGGAGACATCGCCACTTGGTATGTGTCTGCGAGCTGTCTTCTGTAGCACTTCCATAATTGCCGCCCCACTTAGGAGAAATTACCACCATATTTCTTTTCCGATTTACGAACTCCGTATAAAGTGTCACCTCTCGTGAGTCAACGCTATAGCATGGTTCTACTGCTGCTGCGCGGAGTAAGTAACCCGATGTGACTTGCACGATGTGCTCAACCGCTCGTTGTCAAAGGACCAGATGAGTGCAGACGACACGCCATGCAGCAGCTCTCTTCTTTTAACTAATGGTTTCTCTCTCACCACCCCCTCCGCATTTCTTAGGCGGTACTCGGATCACATGTCTAGAAACGCGTCCAAGGATGACGCGCAGTGACGTAGCCAGAATTTTTATTTTTTCAGGACGGGAGGACGCACGCCCGTCGTGCCCCCGCCCTCCTCCCTTTTTTTGTCTGCGACCCTGATACAAAGAGACCAGGGCTAAGTTTAGGGTTACCATGCAGTGCGATGCACCGCGGTTCCCACCCAAAGTCTCAATTTTAATGGCTCTAAGGTATTTTATGCCATAACAACGCACCCAATCTTCAGCCTCACAAATGTGATCTCACGAAACCTCTCAACAGTTCGAAGGACACTCAGGAGGAGCCTCGTATGCTCATCAGGTCGCCTAAAACAACGCGAAGAACTCAGCTATGCCACGTGACAATCTTGCAATTCACTACGAGCTTCGCCACAGACCTGTATGAGCTTTGTCCACAAACAAGTGCAAAATATTTGCAAAAGATTTCATTTATAGCAGAAATTTTAGTAGATCAAAATTAAGAGTATAGAAATCGAACACGACGGGACTTCGAGGCCATGCGGCAAACAAACGGCATTGCTGTTTATAACCTATGATTGACAATGAAAACAGTATCATAAATCACTGAAAGGTATTTGCATAGCGCAACAAAACTAGGACACAAGAAGAAATGAAGGCGAAGACAAGCGCTAACTATCAACAAGGAGATGTCCTAGTTTTGGTGCGCTGTACAGATACCTTTCAATGATGACCGACCAACAAGCCCATATCGCTACCCTCGTCGAGTATCATAAAAATCACCACCCAAGCACTCCGTACAGATGGTTAACCACCGAAGCTGAAACCTGCGACCCCGGTGTTTATCACTGGGTTTATCCTGATGCTTAATTAAATGACGGCTTGGTAGGCTTCCGGATCTTCGGTACGCAGTTGCTGCTTGCGGTGGGCTGCACGAGCCTGTTCTTGCGCCACGGATGCAGCATCGGCATGGCGTAGACGAGCTCATTCCCAGTTCTGCTCGTGGCGTTGCTGATCGAAAGCTGCCCGCTCCTCAGGAGTGCCTATGACGCGTGGCCTCTTCATTCCGGATCCGGAGAGAAACCAGCGCGCGCGGCTGCGACGGAGAGCAACGACGTCACTAATGGCGCAGTCGATCGCGTGCCTCTCTTTCTCTCTCTCTTTTTTTTTTGCGCATGGGGTTGCGCCGAAATAGTTTTCGAGTGCACAGGCAACAGACGGATGGACGGATGGGCAAACCGGCTAGCCATATAAAGCTTAGCGCTTGGTGCAGATTGAATGAGGAAGCGTCACCATTCTTTACAAAGAGTCGTTTGTTTTACTGGAGTGTCGTTACCGCAACTCTGGTATTTCTTAGAATCAGTGTTGCCTTTTGTGCATAGTGCTTACGTTTTAGCAGCGTAAACGCGCAGATAAAGTGGTGCAGTATTGTCGAGACTATATTAGGGCACTACACAAAACAGAACACTCGTGTTGTTTCTGTACTGCTCTCTGCCTTGTGCATAGCGCTATTTTATCATTGACCTTTTAGGAGTTGCCAGAAAAGACGATTCGCGTAAGTCAGTGTGTAGGCTTATCTTAACAAAATGAGACAGAGATTTTACGCATGTGAAAAACCGTCCCATCATTCTTCCCTTTCTGTTCTCTGTTATCGCAGCCATGCAGTCTTTTAATTGCCATATTTTCCGATATGTTATTTATCGATAGTATCTACGGCCGTACTGGCTACTTTATTCCTTATGAAGAAGTGCTACTTCAAGGGAGATTTTCAGGTGTGCACAAGTATTTTTGTATGACACGGTAAGCTAAATTTCTTGCATGGTTCAACCGAATAATCTTGTTGAAAAATAACAGTGACTGAGCCACTAACAAGTTACTCTATAGGTAATCGACCAAATAGTCAGTCCTAAAGAATAAGCCTTTCATCGTAGGCTTTCAAGTGCGGTTTAAGAAAACAGTCTGAGGCAGGTGAATAGAAATTTTTTTTTAGTGTTAGTTCCTATTTACCTAATAACCACATTGTTGCGGAGTTGTAACACTGAACACATCGAGCATTTAAAATTGAAGGCCTTCTAGAGCACGTAAGAAACATGCAGTATTTGCAGAGAGCAGGAGATGAATCGGATTGGCACATAACGGCAATGACAACGCATGGGAGCGTTAAAATAAGGCATGTATCACAATGCGCATGTGGTGGGAAAGAATAGTTAACAAAATTACTGAGGCGTTAAATTCGAAACTAGTAACGATGATGGCCATTGACTACAACGTACGAGATATAACATACTGTACTATTGACCAAGCGAAATCGATAAAGATTGCATTATCTTAAACAAAAACACCGGATTAGCAAAAATACTAGGGATGTGCGAATATTCGAAATTTCGAATACGAATCGAATATTTTCCTTATTCGAAGCGTATTCGATTCGAGAAATGCATATTCGTAAATTCCCGAATATTCGAGGACGGCCGAATAATGGTCGAAACGGCGAATATTCGGACAGACTGTGAATAATTTAGCAATTAACGAATTATATGCTTGCTCCACATTCTCCTAAGAACATGTTTATTCACTGAGAGCTTCACATGATCCGCTCATTATCTGTATGCTCTGCATCAAGATGGCAAGTTGGGCCAGTTTGTTGGGATTCATAGTAAGGTTCGTTACAGCGCAACACAAAGCAGGGACAAAACAAGGTTCAAAACGACGACACAGCGTTACAGCACTGTGATCTTAAGTGCTGTAACGAACCTTATTACTATGAATGTGTACGCTCTGTTCCAGTCTATCTGCATCAGGCCCGTGAGACATAATCAGTTTCAATTTTTTTTTACCAAGATTTATTCCAGGGCTCTTTCATAACAATCTATGATGTGCTTTCGGGCTTTGTAAGTATGCGCAATAAAATATGCACCTAGAAAATGTTGCCTGGACAAATGTCGTCACCGTGCATAGAGCGCCCTTACTTTCTCAACATGTTGAGCAGTCAATTTTCCTTCGCGATAATCTGTAACAAGTGTTTAGCTGATAGAGCATTGCCTGACATTACCTGAGGGCATTACCTATAATGAGTGCCTCTTTAACCTGAAGCAGCCTCGTAAAATGCAATATTATTTTTAAAAGGGTAATAAAGCTATTGTTACCTCGTTTTGTAATTCTTTAATACTACACATATATTCGATATTCGATTCGATATTCGAAGACAGTTTTTCGCCTTATTCGTATTCGATTCGTATTCGAAAATTTCAATATTCGCACACCCCTAAAAAATACCAAACTAATAATTACGCCAATAACTTAATGTGGAACAGAATCCTTACCTCAAAAAATTCTGAGTAGAAGAAAGAAAATATTCACGTATATACATTAGCATAATCATATATTTCCAATATTACCATATGTGAAAATAGGGAAGCGTGTGACTACATCAAAATGAGGCACAGGGCACTAAACGGAATGCAGCATACTTGAATCCATGGGAACTGCGCTCCTTTTCAAAGTCATAAGACGAGGTCTAATGTGAGTCAGAACGTTCAATGATCCATAGCCCTTTTGAATTGCAGAATGTTCGCCTGCCGCAACATTTGACCGTTCTTTCAGTACTGAAAACCCCGATTTTTTGTCCGAGTCAGACTGAAGTTTCCAGCTCTATCAGCAATAGGTCCATTGGAGATGGTGGCGAACCGTTCCTGAATGTCCAAAATTATCCCCACATTCCGGCTCAGAGTTGAGCCATGTCATCCGAGCATCTCGATGATGTGGGCTGAAAACATAAAGTGGTCGCAAAGCACACTAAGCTACCTTCAAGTGTATCTACGCTTAGCGTAGCTTGAGGGCCTGCTCACCGAAATTCTATCGTCTGTGGTAAAGCTAAATGTAACGGCTTTTACACCGGCAAAGCGTTTCTGGTAACAATCGGCTGCCTGCAGCCACGTTCCCCATTGGAAGATAGTATTATAAATAAAATAAGGTTAGGAAATACAGGGAAATGGTCATTTCTAGGCACAATGAAAGTGCCACTAAGACGTTTATGGACCCATAATTGATGCTTATTTCTTGAATAATCCCAATAAGGACGTATCGAAAAAAAAATAGGCGTTTACGTAATGTTTCAGTGCCGAATTATGACAACGGCGAATCCCGCGAGAACGGCTGAAAAATGACGAAAGTCCACGCGCCTTTCTTCTCGAAGGAGCGACTCGGGCCCGCCAGGGAGTCAACGTGTCACGCAATGGGGCGTCCGCTTTACGATCGTTAGGTTTATAACTGTCGAAATACCGGAAAAAAAGTTGTGATCACAATATTTAAGATCATTGGGTTTATCATAATCACGATTATGATTGGGGTCGAGAAAGAACAGTAGAAATAGACAACGTAGGTTCTGACGACAATATAACCCACTGACGGAAGCACAGCGAGACAAACGTTCGCAGAGCAACGCATCAGGCAGTCGCAAAGCATTTACGCACATACAAACGCTTTCCTGTAGTCACGCGTGAAGGATGAGCACGAAGCGTGCAAAATAAAAAGAACGCAATAGATGTTCACTCCCCCTGCACGTGCGTACGTTCCAGTTATCCTTCCCACATTTACGCACGGCAAACCGGGTGCTAGTACGCAAACACATTTAAACATAATAATAGATTCTTCTTTTTACAAGCACAGTTGATCTGTGTGTCGAATAAACCAGCCGCGGTAGCTTAGCGGCTGGGGTTTTGCGCTGCTAAGCACGAGGTCGCGGCACCAAATCCCGGCCACGGGGGCGCATTTCGATGGGGAGGGAAATGCAAAAATGCCGGTGTCCCGTGCATTGGGGGCACGTTAAAGATTCAATGGGGGTAAAAATTACTCCAGAGTCTTCCATTACGGCGTGCCTCATAATCAACTCGTGGTTTTGGCATGTGAGACCCGAGAATTCAATTATGCTTCGATTAAGGCATCATTTGGAAGTCCGCATGCCGTCTTGCTTAGATATATGCCGTACATTTGTCTGCGCGCTATTGCAGGTCATTGTCGCAGGCGAGACACGCGTTGTGCATGTTCAAAATTTTAAAATGATATATATCCGAGCAACGAAAAGAAAATAACATGGCATTAGCTACATAACAGCTTTCTAGTGCACTGGAATGCGAAGCCACGTGTCAAATGGCAAATAATAAATGAAATACGCACTATCGTGGCATCAAAAGAGTTCCTGCTTGCCTGTAAAGTTTTTACCGCTTATGAATTACCGGGTTACTATAGCCGTAGACGAGCGCAAAGTCAGTGATGGTCGCAGGAACCCGGAAAGAACCGCAACCATCGGAGCGCGCGCAGACAACAGCATGGCCTTATTGCCAGGTTGTTCCAACACGGCTTTCGTGCTATACATCAACTCATCTGTGTTGTCTTGCTTACTGCAGCTTATATGAAAGTAAATCGGCGTATTTCTTCGTTCTTCCGTTAAAAGATGACATACTGCATCTCTGATGCATGATGAGAAGTAGTACAGGAAAGCACGATCCTAAACTGCCCTTCAAAGTGCATGAAGCGAAACGGGTGAAGGGACGGCCACTTGAATTTGCGTGATGTTTTACTCATGACCCTCAACAAATTGCCCTATAAGTTTTGCGTTCGTCGCTAAAATATAATCCAAGTGCGCTTAACTGTTCTAGAATGCACATACTTAAGAAGCACTGCACGTGTTTTAGGCCGTAATACGTCGTTGGCTGACGTACATACATCTGACGCGCTGACGGGATCGCGCGAGCTGATATACATCAATGCGCCCGGGTGTCTACAGCATTTGCGCCCGGGTAGCTGTCGGTGTAGATTAGGGGTTCATAGCGTATGCGAGCTGGCCAGGGCTCAGCATGGATTTTTTGTTTCTAAAATGCCAGATCTTTTTTTCTCTCTGCCTCTCTTCTTTCTCTATTCTGAGCGTTACGTCAGCACCACCGCATCTCCTCCGAAGCTTGCCTGAAGAGCTCGACGGCACAGCAAAAGATGTGTGTGTGTGTGTGTGTGGGGGGGGGGGGGTCCTTTGCCCCCAGTTTCCGAGCGTGCGAACGAGTCGTCCGCAAATGCGCCGCACGCGGAGTGAGCTGCTCCGCGTGGCCAGCGCATCCGCTGCCGTAAGCACACAAACACTGGTTCTACTTCCGCGTGCGCCGTGCAAGCCGGAGGGCCGCACACACACAGACTCGCGCATGTGTTTCTTTTCTCGAGGTCGGTTAAAAGAGGGATGTGATCCGGAGAAGAAGATGGGGGAGAGTGTGAAAGGGAACAGATTCGCTTTCCGGCCGCCAAGAGGTAGGACGCGCGCTGCGGCTCGTTCTGGTACGGAGACGTGCCTTGGGCTTCGTTGCGTGGGCTCCGCGTGTTGATTTTGCGCTAACTAGCTTCATAAATCAGTCGACTTTAGCCTCGCGGCGTCCGCCTTGCTCTGTGCGTGCTCGGGTGTGCGTATGTGCTAGAAGGAAGAAAGAAAACGAACGAAACAAGCTGAGGAAGTCAAGGCACAAGAACGAAAACAAACTGTAGCTATGTTTGCGCGGGAGAGGGATGCGAGGAGTTACGAGACAGCCGCGGAAGGCGAGGACGAGGCGGAAAGACGACGCAGTGGCGTGGCGTCGCTTATGTGTCTACACAGCATGCACGTATGCGCCGCCTAGCGAGACGCTCGGTCGTTACTGTTGCCTTCGTGCGTCAATTCGTTGCGTAAATCCGTGCAGCACTGCGGAACCTACGCGGAGGCGAACTGAAGCAATAAATAAAATTATGGTTAGGAAGAACGTGTTGCTGGGCCTTGCTCGCGCACAAGAGTAAATGACCAGATTTCAGACCAAATCAAGCGACAACGAAGTAATACATACAGGATAGGTTATGTCCTACTTATGTGTATGTACCTTATGGTCGCGTGCTTTGCGCTGAAATAGAGCGAATCACAATCACTAAGACATGGCACAAAACAATGTACGCTAGTGAAACTGCTTGTGCGTGTCCATTGATATTCAGAGTACCAAAATTTATCACTCACTCACTCACTCACTCACTCACTCACTCACTCACTCACTCACTCACTCACTCACTCACTCACTCACTCACTCACTCACTCACTCACTCACTCACTCACTCACTCACTCACTCACTCACTCACTCACTCACTCACTCACTCACTCACTCACTCACTCACTCACTCACTCACTCACTCACTCACTCAAGCAAAATTGCAATATCACTGCCTGTGTTACAGCGTCGCCTGTTTGAGGACCTCGACAACAGGCGATGTGGCCATGGGCAGACGCAGCTCGCTGGTGAAACCGGCTCATGGACTCGACTGCCTCACGCGACATGTAGCTATCCCGGCACTGCACTCTTTTAGGTAAGCGAAGTATAAGGCACGCAATGCCGGCATCCTGTGGTTGCTCCTTTCATTTCTCTTTTTCCAGCTGGAGCGAAGCTGAGCCCCGGTTAAATGATTGTGCCTTCCTCCCAGTTGGGTTCAGCCGGGCCGCACTGTTAGAATCACCGAGACTTTGTTGCTGAAACGAGGGCCATCGCCACAAACGGCCTCTAAAGACAGGGCTGGTTCTTCAGTTTGCATGCATACTACAGGCACCAGCGGTTTTGCGAAGCGAAAAATGAGCGCCTCACGGCATCTCTGCCCAGACACCGTACGCTCTTTCTCTTGTCGCTGTCGCGAGAATGCGCGTTTATCTCTGCCGGTGACTTAACTGGCTCTGGAGAGAGAACAGGCGCTGGGGACACGTAGGGCGATGAAGGGTTGAGGAGGAGGGGAGCCAGAGACACTGCGTGACGTTCGTGTTCCGAGACAGCGTCGTTTTGCTCGCGTGTCGAGAAGAGTGCGTCAGCGGCAAGTATGTATCAAGTGTATAATGGTGGAGGGGGGACGTAGCAGCGCTGTGCCACCGCATAGGGCAGGGGTTGGTGGTGTCAACGGCCTCATGTGTCTTGTTTTCGTCCAGACGGCTGTGTGTCTTTCCAATCATAGTTTACTTTTTCATTACTTTCTTTTTCTTTACTTAAATTCGCGGGACCACACTCGACACTTCCTTTCGTTGACTTCTGGTGTTACGCAGATGGCGAGAACAAATAAATAAGCGAAAGGCTGTTTCAAGTGAAAACGACGGCGAGATTCATCCTCTGTCATAAATTTCGCACATTTCAGCGCGTACTTTTCTCACGCAATGATAATCTTAATTATTCTTGCTTGCGTCTTCCTTTATTGAATGACATGTTCACGAGCGCTGATAACAGAAAAGTACTGTAGGCACACAGCGATAAAGAAAGTTCCAAACGAGATTTTCTAAGTAAGGTATTTAGAGCGTAGACGACGTCGCTAAAATGACGCCCGACCAAGTGCATGCAGATATCGGCCATGTAATTTTCTTCTTGATTTCTCCTTTCTTATTATTTATCGAGTACGATGGTTATAATTTTGGTACCCTCGGCTATAAAAAAGCCTTACTATTTGTTTTCATTTATTGTTCAAATTTGCCGGTATCGGCGGATCACCGAAGCTAGGAAGCAATAGGATTATTAAGCTTTGGAGAGGAATGGTGATGGCTCCACTGGCTGCTGTCGAAAACCTCTTGGTTGTTGTTATTAAGCGTATAGAGTTCTAAAGGTTGGCCTTGCTAGTGTCCAAAAGTCCCAAACGCTACTCAGAAAAGGAAAGAAAGAAGGACAACCAAAATTAAAATATCAGCAAGCGCAGCACAAATCATAACAGAAGTCACAAGAGAGAGATACAAGCTTGAACGATATGCTGGAGATGTTCCTCTAGTAATGTCAACAAGGGCATCGATCATCACTGGAAGCACAGTCATGTTATTTAGGGCAGTCACCGCATAGCATTTGGTCGCGTTGTTTACAGAAGCTTTTTATTTCAGACAGAATAAGAAGGCATGCATCAATGACAGATCTGTAATACATATGTAACGTTGCGCAGCAATGAACAGTGGTCAGCTTTGTGGACGAAAAAATCCCCAGGTGTCGCTGCCGGCGTTGGTCTGCGTCCACGTCTCCGTTAGCCCGGTGTTTCATGAAGGATTATACAAGGTGTCGATGAAAGGTTATACGTTTACGAACAATATAGAAAAATGTTTTTTAACGTATTCTCGGAGACCCCTTTTTCTGACAATGAAGGGAAAGCTACTGAAGAAAAGCACGCACAAGAGCGCTCCTAAAAATAGTCTTCATATTCTCATCCGCGTTCGCTTAATTGGGGAACTTAAAACATAAGCATGGTAGCGCCGCGACTATTGCCTCCAAAGCAGGCGAAGAAGATGGGCTCACGTGCACGTAGTGCGAGAATAGAACACGTTGCCACGGCCACTAAGGACAACAACAACAACAACAAGAACACGCTAGCGCGTTCGACCTCAGCGGCCGCGCTACCGATCGGGCACTCCCGAGCTACAGCTGCACCATGGCTGGCCAGCCTAAATAAATTGTGGCTACGGCGGCTACCTCTTCGCGCCGCCTACCACAACTTGGTGGCCCAGACGACCGAGCCCAGCTACGCCCGCGTCAGTTCACCGACTCGACCAAGGCGAGTGACGTGGCCTCACGCAATCCAAGCAGACGTCCCATGGTTATAGGGTGTTCGGGGATTCTACATCGACATGCCGGACATCTGGTTCATCCAGCTGTACAGCCACTTCCTTTTCAACAGGGTTCCGGGTGCCGGCTACATTACAGGCTCCGGCTGCCACCCCCGGCCCTGACTTGCTCGAGGACTTGCTAGCAGCCGTCCTTGCTCACAATATACGCCACCTCGAACGCTTAGTCACCACAGCTTTCGCCATTTGAACCGTCGCGTCATTCCGCGCCTTGTCGGTCCACATCGCCTGCGTTCGCCCGTGGCGATCGTTAGCATGCGCCGGCCCCAGCGTCGAACCTCTACTCGGTCCGTGAGCCCCCTGCCGAGCTCAAAGGCAGCTGCGCGGTGACTCCTTCCAAAGAATTCACTGGGCCTATAGCGCAAGCTATTCTACGGCCTGCCGCTCTCCTTCCTTAAACGTTCCCGCAAGTTGTCCGCTTTCAGTTCGGGGGCACCTCACTCATCACCGATTCAGAGGCTCTCCCACCGGCTCCACTAGGTGCAAATTTCCCTCTCGCAGGCACGGCGACACCACAAGCACAAACTTCGCGATGCATTCAGCGGCCACCGCCTGATGCTATCGGCATTCGATATTTCACTGCAAGCATCAGCAGGCGAGCCTTCCGATGTTCTGTGCTCGCACCTTCCACGGATGCGTGGCCTACCGAAGTTTGAAAGAGAAGCTCTGCCATCTAATTTCTTCAGCTCGATACTCACTTCTACGTCAACAGCATGAGCGACCAACACTTGCGCTATCTCCACGTAAGTTCCGAGCTGCCAGACGATCTCCATTTCGAGCTCTGACTTATACAGGCACGGGAATCTATAGGAGAACCTGCGGCAGGCCGCGACTTCACACTACGGTATCACAGTGGCTGCGCATCGCTCAGAACCTACGCTTCCGCTGCTGACTGGTACATGTCTCTCGGATTGCGTGAACCCGACACTACCAACGACGCCACCATGCGCACGATTTACCTCGGTTTTACCATTGGACTTTATTACATTCAATCTGTATATGGCTAAGGTTTCGTGCATTCTTGTTCTTCGTGAACAAAAACTAGCCTCATCAATGGCTTATACCTCCGTGAGCATTCATGCGCCCGTAAGCAAGCAAAAAATGCAATGACACATAGGCTCGTAAGGCGGAGACTACAAGCACTCAGCAAAGTGAAGCGAACAGTGCTTAAATTCTTTCTAATCGCGCATACAACATACAGAACAGCATGTCGAACACTGTCATCATCAATGGCTCATACCCCTGTAAGAAAGCAGAATAAATCTAATGACTCATAGTTCCGTAAGGTTCATGGCATCCACTTTGCGTGAATTAGCTGCGATGACGCTTCCCCTGTTGTCGTTGTCGGAGATTGCAATGTGGATGTGTCGGTACCAAAAAAGGAGCTGTTTACACATTCCGCGTTACCCTTGCGATGCCGCACCGATGCAGCCCAACCGACCATCCAGCGGCGTACGTGCGTCAGTTCGACGTTATCAACGAATGTGATTGCAGTTGCGAGTGAAATAATGACCACCGATCAAGACAATAAGTAAGTGTGCGTAGCTGTCGTCACGATGACCACCCATTGAGACAATAAATGAGTTCGTACCTTTGCTCAAAATTATGCGCCACCTCCGTATCGTGTGCTAACCAGCTTCGCTGGTCAACCACCTTTACAGAGTGGAATGACTCATGATTTTTTCAATGGCGCTTTGCACTATAGGAGGGGGTCCCTGTAGCGGCGCGACTGTCGCCTCCAAAGCAGGCGAAGATGGACTCGCATGCAGGTAGCGCGAGGATCTTGTGCTCGACCAGAGAGGCCGCTCCCGAGATCCCGCTGCACCATGGGTGGCCGGCCTGAATAAATCGCGGCTTCGGCGGCTGCCTCTTTTGCGCCGCCTCCCGCAGCATCTCGCTTACAACGCATAATAAGGTACAATGCCCGCCCGAGTCTTAAAGTTGACCTATTGTTCTGCTTTTTCTCTTCTGCATTCGCGCAAGTGCGAAACCTTGGCGCATGAAAGCTACGCTTATTCCCCCCCCCCCCCCCAGTATATGTTCCAATAAACTGAAGGTGCAGTCAATATATGCCGAGCTAGTTGGCATAGTAAAACATGTACGTAAGCTCCGCCCCCTGTAGTTTTTCTCTTCATTGCCATAGAAATTTGCTCGCAAGTACAGAAAAAAAAGTATTAGTTAGGTATATTACAGTTTATTGGCCTGTCAGTAAACGTAAAAATGTATTACAGGATGCGAAATATTAAAACACATGACACGGGAGCAGCCTAAGCGGGAGTCTACGGGAGGAGCCTAAGCAGCGCCGCCAGTGGTGGCGCTGTAATTAAATTTTTAAACCCCATAATTTATTTTTTTAGACTTCTGTAAATTACAAAAGATAAGACAGCTATAGAACATAAACAAATAATAAAGGAAAAGAATTAAAAACTATATTATGGGGTTTTTACGTGCCAAAACCACTTTCTGATTATGAGGCACGCCGTAGTGGAGGACTCCGGAAATTTCCATCACCTAGGGTTCTTTAACGTGTACCTAAGTACACGGGTGTTTTTCGCATTTCGCCCCCCATCGAAATGCGGCCGCCGTGGCAGGGATTCAATCCCACGACCTCGTGCTCAGCAGCCCAACATCAAGCCACTGAGCAACCACGGTGGGTAAATAATAGATCAAACTGAAAGTTATGAACAGGGCTAAAGTCCACTCTATCTCAATATTTCGACACCATATCACTACCTCGCATAAATACAAGAACCATTGAAACGCTGATTCACCGTGTGCGGCTCGGTACCGCGAATGCAAAATACTTTCTGCACAAAATTTCAAGAGGTGATAGTTAAGAATTACCCAAATGTGGATGTTTTACGTACCACGGTATGATTATGAGGCACGCAGTAGTAAGGGACTCCGAAATAATTTCCACCGCGTGGGATTATCTAAGGTGCCCCCAATGCACGCTACACGCGCGTTTTCGCATTTCGCCCCCATCGAAATGCAGGCGTCGCGGCCGGGATTCGATCCTGCCCCCTCGGCCTTCACAGCGCAACGCTAAACCCATCACACCACCACGGAGGGTGAAAAGCTGATATTCGGCAATGCATTTGTGGCCCCATGGAAGAGAATACAAAACATATTCTGCTAGAATGCCCACGACGAAGCACATAGAGACAGCGCTGAACCTATGATTTAATGGCATTGGACCGCAGTCCTCGTGTGTCACCAAGCGCTCATCAACCCCGGTATCAACAGAGGGCAATCAACAGTTACTTCGAATCTTCCACGTGGAACTCATGATCAAGTGACCTGCGACCGAAAATCCCGAGTCCATGTCCAACATGCTCATTGCAAAGGCGAGCATTAATGGCGCTCCGAACATTCCTGAGAGAGCGATATTCCCGAAAACTATTGAGTAGAATATTTATGTAAGACAAGATTAATGTATGTATTTAATTTAGCGCGACTTTGGTCAATACAATGCCTGGATTCGTGGGCTTTCGTGTGAACCTATTCCCTGTTTTCTTTTGCGCCGTGACTTTAGTGTAGTTATGTGACTGGACTTTGTGTTTCTGTGTTCATGTAACTAGACTTTAAGGGGAATGCTTCACTTATCTATATTAGTAGACTTTCAGATTTGCAATTACTTTTCATATCTCTGGTTTTTATTATTCGTGCATCTCTTTCTGAAAAGCGGCTAAAGGCGCAATCATCTAAGCATCATAAATAATAATAAAGAAATGCTACTCGCAATCGGTACTGAACAGTACATGCAGGAACTGTACGGACCTAAGGTAACGGTAGCATTTCTTAGATAACTCCTTGCGCAGCCCGCTACATGACGTTACCTAAAGGAAAACCGGCAGGCCTTGTGCATGGTGCCCCTTCCTTGCATGGCCTCTTCATTATTTTGTGCTTACTCTCTCCCTTTATTCCTCTTTATATTCCCCTTTCCCCCACCCCAAGTGTAGGGTATCAAACCGGATGCTGTTCTGGTTGACCTCCCTGCCTTTCCTATCCTTGTTTTCTCTCTCTCTCTCTCTTGCACGGCACATGTCATTTAATAGACGCACTGCGCGCCAACATTGACCGTAAAACGGCCGTTTATTATTCAGTTTGTACATGATCGCCTTCTAATTGGCAGACGTCTGGTGGGTCAACATTGACCACCTGCCTGGTGGCGGGGTCCCTTGCGTTATTCTGGGGGTATTTGGTGGTGGTACTCGGGGCTCGTCAAAACTTTCGATATACGGTCAGGTTGCCCGCGAAAGTAGAGAAAGGTAAAAACGCCATGCTGCAACTTTGATAATGGCGGCTTAAGTGCAAGAAATGTTTGCTCCTTTTATGTTGCCCAGATATACCGCAATGCGGTAGAACTTTCATTTTTATTGCGAACACATGCGGCCACCGCATTTCTTAGTTCTTTTGTGTGACTATGACATTCTAGGCATAGAATATGACATGAAGCTATGCACTGCGTGTCGCCTAGCTATCCAGAATCGCTATATTTACTTTTCATTGTTTTCTTTTTTTCCCTTACTTTTCAGACTGACAGTACCAGTGGACATTGCCCTTAACAAGGTAACTCAAAAAGCAAGAAAAATGTTTGCACAGCAGTGAGTCCGGGTGGTTGTAATGCAGGCTTGCTTTTCCTTACTTCATTTTCATTTTGCGCGTGTGTTTAATTATGGCACGCCGATGCACAAGTACTTTCGGCACCATTGGCGTGCACCATTCGCGCTTTCGACAAAGCACGGGACGGGGCGACGTTCTCGTTATCTTTGCTTTTTTTTTTTCGTTTCTGTGGCGCGCACGGATCACGACAGCGCACGCAGAACGAGGGATTGCCCGTCCTGCGCAGCTGTCAAGGAAAAAAAAAAAACGCCGAACAACACGAAAACACAAGAACCCCACGTGACATCATAAAACTAAGTCAACTAAGCTCGCATGAGCGAACGCTGCGAATAGCGTCATCCGGTCCAATTTCACCGCCGCCGCCGCTGCCAGGCTTGCTCGACGGGCTGCAAGGCCATACGCGCTCACGCGGCTTATGAAACCACCAGCGGCTTGCATCTGCGCCGCAGCGAGTTCGTGAACGTTGTGTGAGTGCGCGAGTTCGTGTGTGTGTGTGTGTGTGTTTGCGGGAGGGGGGAGGGAGGTGTGCATGTGCATCGTGAGCGCTTCTGTCGCCTGCTTGCGCAAAACCGCGTGACATGTGAACCGGAAAGGCGAAGAGAGCGAGGCTGTACTTTCGGTCGTGTGACTCCGATCGTGGGCTCGTTTTCCAGTTTAGGACCGAGTTTCGGAACGACGAGTCGTCTGTCACTTCTATTTTTCTCCCTACTTTTATTGCTCGCTCCAAATCGTATAACAAGTCTGTGTTTTGAGGCCGGCCGGACGAGTCTTCCGCATACCGCTACACGTATCACATGTCAGGCGAAGCTTTTTACTGTGTGTGATGTATATCTAGTCCATTAAGTAACGGCTTCCCGGAACACACCTGGTTTTCTCTATAGAAGAGGAAAGGCCTCGCGTCATGCCGCAGTTCTTGTACTATCAGTTTCTAACGTTGAAGTATATAAGCCTTCGTGAACATATGAGCGACATTCCGACACAACAGGAAGTGATTTGGAACGTTGTGCTGCATTAAAGCTTCTTTCTGGGCGAGTTGGTGCACACTTGACATAAAAATTGTAACAGCGCGAACACATGCATCCACAAAGTAACAAGGACGAGACACAAGCGCTGCTGCGTCAGATTCCCCTGAAAAGTATTTGATGTATAGCTGAAAGCCATCTGCGCACTTCATCGTTGTAACGTGCATATATTCGTTATCATCTTCTGTCGTCTTCTTGTTAGAGGCTATCTCGCAGTCTTCTTTGTTTTAAATAAAACAAGCGAGCTAGCCGACGTCTTACAAAATATCGTGTAGAGAAAGGCAATATTTCAAAGCCTACAAAAGAAAGGTCTTCCACACGCGAGCTTTCAAATCTTAGTGTTTCCTGTATATATATATATATATATATATATATATATATATATATATATATATATATATATATATATATATATATATATATATATATATATATATAAAAAAAAAGAAGGCAGGGATGGTGACCAGTCGAGAATGCGGTTGGCTACCCTATGCTGGAGGAAGAGAAAAGGAGAATAGAAAGAAGAGAGAGAGCGAGGAATACGGTGAATATGAGCACGCGCGCGGGCAGCACTGCGCAGTCAAAGGCGTTCGCCCAAGCCAGTCGTTCTCAGAAAGCATAAAAGTGCCTCCACTGCTCTCTGAGCCGATTATCTGTGGAAATCAACGTTTGTAGATACGGCTCTTTTTCCGAACTCCTCGCCTCGCCCATGAGTAGCAGGTAGCCTGCTGCCTTTTAAGCCCTTCCATTCTGGGGCTTTACTGCCTGCTACTAAAACAAAAAAAAAGTATTTATCAACTTTGAGGCGGGACGGTGTTCGAGTAACAATACCGGAACACCGTCCTCACGAACATTTATAGATACCTTTATACAAACAAGATGACCATTCACTGAGTGAACAGGCAAATGTTCACTCAGTGGACGACCACCTAGTATCCTCAATGCATTCCACACAGATTGTCTTTGTGTTTAAAATTGCGGATAGTGGCACAATAGGTGGTCGATGCTCTCCTTGCAGCCGCATACATCCCATGGAGGGCTGTCAACCGGTCTAATTAGTGCTGAATAAGTTCTCGCGAAGGCCACTCCCAACCACAACCGACACAGAAGAGACGCTTCGCTTCGGTGCAGTCCGCCCTGAGGTCCGAGTTGCAGCGAAGGGTTTATTTAGTGTGTGCAGTTTGGTGTTCCTTGTATGTGCGGTATTCCACTCAGCTAATGAGAGTGTGTGTGCTAGGATACGAAGCTGTCTCGCAGTGTCAGTCTTTTAGAGACGAATGAGGAAGCAATGGTCTTCTCGATCTGATGAGCGAGCTGCCTTATCTGCCTCATCATTTCCAATGATACCGCAATGGCCGGGTGTCCATTAAACATATATATATATATATATATATATATATATATATATATATATATATATATATATATATATATATATATATATATATATATATATATATAATGGCGTTTTTCTCTCACGTGATCGATAACTTCCTCCCCGATTTCGCACGTCACTTGATCATGAGTTCCATGTGCACGATTCGAAGTAACTGTTGATTGCCCTCTTTTGATACCAGGGTTAATGAGCGCTTGGTGACACACGAATATTAACAACATACGGGACGCTCAGGCGCCACAATTGCCGGTCAGGCACGACAACCCAACACAACCTGCTTCAACACCAGCACTGCGTCTTTCAGCGACTCCTCCTCATATCCTTGAAAACCTAATAGGAAATCCACAGATTCAATGCAAAGCACTTAGTCCTTTAACACGAGTGACGCAAATATGATTTTATGTGATAATTCCCAGTACTCTTACTAATTTACCTTATAATTACCGATATTAAGGGACATGTAACTGCAGGTTTGAGCTCAACTAGTTGGCAAATCCTTAAAAAGAATGCTGAAAATGCTGTACCTTCAAAGTACCAGTTCCGAGTAATATGAACCCAAAATCAGCGTGGAAGTGCGTCACTGTTCCAATTAATGTGTTTCCGTGTTAAGAAAAGCAAAAAAAAAGCAGTACGATTACTTTCACTAGAGCAGCAATGAATGGCATGGTGCATTTCATCCAAGGCGTAAATATAAAAGACTAATCAGAATTTCCATCATTTCCCCGATTCTTCCAACCCTTTCTATCCCGGCGGCAGAAAAAAACTGCCATAATGTAAAAGAATGTTGCAAATTTCGTGCGCAACGCTGAACTTTCAACTACTATTTGCACTTTTCGAGGCACTTGGACGTTTGAAGATATACCTAAGCGGTGTCACCAACTGTCCTGACCGCAGCACCGACAAAAGAAGAAAGATAGCGTCCTACTCCAGTTACTCGATTTAGTATCTAACTGAACTTTCCTACCACTTGTAATAAAGTATTTTTAATTTATTCCAGTGTGATATTTCTTCTACCGAGGAAGTGGCTAGAAGTATTTTTCCCCCTACATTGTACTGCGTCCATATATGTTGCCGTCATCAGGAATGTTAGGTTCCACACATTCACGTGTAGCATTGTGAGGCTGCCATTTTCGTCGTACCGCATCGCAAAACGCAACGATATGTAATAAGAATATCGGAGTATCCGTCTCGCGTGCAAGAGGACCGCGGTTCGAATCCCGGTGCCGCGCAATTTTCCACCGGATTAAAAAAAATCCACGTGTTGATAAGTTGATAGAATTGCACCAGCAGGCCTGGAGTGCGGCCTGTTCCCGGTGACCAGAACCGGTAACGCACTCCCTCACCAGAGCAGGATTGGCCACCCCGGTGCAGCACATGGTCGCAATCTCCCATATGAACACAGCAATCAAACCCCGGCCCTCAGTCCCCAGCAGCTGCGAAGCAACTGACCACGGCGGTGGTCAGACCTGCGACGCAGCAGAGGGTGCTAAGAATCCCTGGTTCCGGACAGGCTGCCATTGGAATCTGAACCTAGCAACGTTTAACGCTAGAACGTTATCTAGTGACGTGAGTCTACCAGTGCTATCGGAGGAATTAGAGGGAAGTAAATGGGATATAATAGGGTTCAGTTAAGTTAGGAGGCCAAAATAAGCATATACAGCGCTAAAAAGAGGACACGTCCTGTGCTACCGGGGCTTAGCGGAGAGACGAGAACTAGGAGTCGGATTCCTGATTAATAGGAATATTGCTGGTACCATACAAGAATTTTACAGCATTAATGTGAGGGTGGCAGGTCTTGTTGTGCACCTCAATAAGAGGTACAAATTGAAGGTCGTACAGGTGTACGCCCCTACATCCAGTCATGATGACCAAGAACTCGAAAGCTTCTATGAAGACGTGGAATCGGCGATGGGTAAGGTCAAAACAAAATACACTGTACTGATGGGCGACTTCAATGCGAAGGTAGACAAGAAGCAGGCTGGAGAGAAGGCAGTGGGGGAATATGGCATAGGCACTAGGAATAACAGGGGAGAGTTATTAGTATAGTTCGCGGAACAGATTAATATACGGATAATGAATACCTTCTTCCTCAAGTGGGATAGCCGAAAGTGGACGTGGAGGAGCCCGAATAACCAGACCAGAAATGAAATAGACCTTACATTCTGTGCTGACCCTGGCATCATACAAGATGTGGACGTGCTCGGCAAGGTGCGCTGCAGGGATCATAGGACGGTAAGAACTGAATTAGCCTAGACTTGAGGAGGGAACGGAAGAAACTGGCACATAAGAAGCCGATCAGTGAGTTAGCGGTAAGAGGGAAAATAGAGGAATTCCGGATCTAGCTACAAAACAGGTATTCGGCTTTAACACAGGAAGAGGACCTTAGTGTTGAAGCAATGAACGACAAACTTATGGGCATCATTAAAGAGTCTGCAATAGAAGTCGGTGGCAGCTCCGTTAGACCGGAAACCAGTAAGCTATCGCAGGAGAGGAAAGATCTGATCAAGAAACGCCAATGTATGAAAGCCTCTAACCTTACAACTAGAATAGAACTGGCAGAACTTTCGAAGTTAATCAACCAGCGTAAGACAGCTGACATAAGGAAGTATAATATGGATAGAATTGAACATGCTTTCAGGAACGGAGGAAGCCTAAAAGCAGTGAAAAATAAGCTAGGAGTAGGCAAGAATCAAATGTATGCGTTAAGATACAAAGTCGGCAATATCAATACTAATATGAATGAGATCGTTCAAGTGGCTCAGGAGTTCTATAGAGATTTTTACAATACCAGTGGCACCCACGACGATAGTGGAAGAGAGAATAGCCTAGAGGAATCCGAAATCCCACAGGTAACGCCAGAAGAAGTAAAGAAAGCCTTAGGAGCTATGCAAAAAGGGAAGGCAGCTGGGGAGGATCAGGTATCAGCAGATTTGTTGAAGGATGGTGGTCAGATTGTTCTAGAGAAACTAGCCACCCTGTATACGCAATGGCTCATGACTTCGAGCGTACCGGAATCTTGGAAAAACGCTAAAATAACCCTAATCCATAAGAGAGGGGACGCTAAAGACTTGAAAAATTATAGACCGATCAGTTTCCGTCCGTTGCCTACAAAGTATTTACTAAGATAATCGCAAATACGACCAGGAACACCTTAGACTTCTGTCAGCCAAAGGACCAGGAAGGATTCCGTAAAGGCTACTCAACAATAGACCATATTCACACTATCAATCAGGTGATAGAGAAAGGTGCAGAATATAACCTACCCTTATATATAGCTTTCATTGATTACGAGAAAGCGTTTGATTTTGTCGAAACCTCAGCAGTCATGGAGGCATTGCGGAATCAGGGTGTAGACGAGCCGTATGTAAAAATACTGAACGCAATCTATAGCGGCTTCACAGCCATCGTAGTCCTCCATAAAGAAAGTAACAAAATCCCAATAAAAAAGGCATCAGGCAGGAAGATACGATCTCTCCAATGCTATTCACAGCGTGTTTACAGGAGGTATTCAGGGACCTGGATTGGGAAGAATTGGGGATAAGAGTTAACGGAGAATACCTTAGTAACTTGCGATTCGCTGATGATATTACCTTGCTTGGTAACTCAGGGGACCAACTGCATCGCATGCTCACTGACTTGGAGAGGCAAGGCCGAAGGGTGGGTGTAAAAATTTATCTGCAGAAAACTAAAGTAATGTTTAACAGTTTCAGAAGAGAACAGCAGTTTACGATAAGTAGCGAGGCACTGGAAGTGGTAAGGGAATACATCTACTTAGGGCAGGTAGTGACTGCGGATCCGGATGATGAGACTGAAATAATCAGAACAATAAGAATGGGCTGGGGTGCGTTTGGCAGGCATTCTCCGATCATGAACAGCACGTTGCCATTATCCCTGAAGAGAAAAGTATATAACAGCTGTGTCTTACCAGTACTGACGTACGGGGTAGAAACCTCGAGGCTAACGAAAAGGGTTCTACTGAAATTGAGGACGACGCAACGAGCTATGGAAAGAAGAACGATAGGTGTAACGCTAAGGGATAAGAAAAGAGCAGATTGGGTGAGGGAACAAACGCGAGTTAATGATATCTTAGTTGAAATCAACAAAAAGAAATGGGCACGGGCAGGACATGTAATGAGGAGGGAAAATAACCGATGGTCATTAAGGGTAACGGACTGGATTCCAAGGGAAGGGAAGCGTAGCAGAGGGCGGCAGAAAGTTAGGTGGGCGGAGGAGATTAAGAAGTTTGCAGGGACAACATGGCCACAATTAGTACATGACCGGCGCAGTTGGAGAAGTATGGGAGAGGCCTTTGCCCTGCAGTGGGCGTAACGAAGCTGATGATTGTATATATATATATATATATATATATATATATAGTAATTGTAGGAACGAAGGAGCACACTAACGAAAGTTGAATTTTTAAAACTTTAACGTCTCGCCGTGGCACCGCCTTCGTCAGAATAAACGGTGTATTATGATGGTTTATTCTGATGAAGGCGGTGCCACGGCAGAAACGTTAACACATGAAAAATGCCATTTTCGTAAGTATGCCCCTTCGTTTGTTCAAATACCTGTGCACCTAAGCTACAGAACCTTTTATGGAATTTTATATATATATATATATATATATATATATATATATATATATATGAGTGGCGTAACCTCAAATTTTGTTCGGAGAGGCTGTTCATACATCACGGTCCAGCAAGTCCATGTTACTTAGCATTTATGTCCAGTATTTTCAACATTCATAGCACCTTGACCGATAACAAGTTGAATGTAGTTGCAGGAAGCTCCCCACTTGATCTCCTAGCTACCGCTATCTATCTTTATGGCGAAAACAGGGCAGAACAGTTTTATCGCGTTTCCTGCGTCTACGTTTGCGCCTCTAACAACTCAGATACAGAGGAACACAAAGGAACGAGGCTGCACAAGTGGAGCGCAGAATATCTAAATTAAAGTTAAAGTATGGCATTTTACTTGCCGAAACCAGGGTCCCATTATGAGGCACGCCGTAGTAGGGGACTCCGGAAATTTGGACCACCTGGCGATCTTTAACGTGCACCTAAATCTAAGTACATGGGTGTTTTCGCATTTCATCCCCATCGAAATGCGGCCACCGTGGCCGGGATTCGTTCCCGCGACCTCGTGGTTAGCAGCCCAACACCGTAGCTACTAAGAATGTCAACAAAATCTCGTAGAATGTCCACTGCTAATACAAAATCTATGAACTAGCAAGCACAGCAACAAGTGGTAACAGCCAGGTCACCGAACCACACAACCACGGAACGTTAAATTTTTTTTCCTCTGGAATAAAACTGAAGAAAGAAAGAAATGCAGATCCAACGCACAAGTCCTGCCAATCAATATGAAGCAAAGTTTCATTTAAGTGTTTTATGTTTTTGCACTACACCGTTCACAAGCTATGCTAAAATTCTATTAAGTGCTCGGGGTACCTTAAAGACAGCTACGAGCTGACAATATATTTTCAGGATTTATTAGGAATTTATGTTCTATTAAGCATAACAGAGGTGAGGAAAGGCAACGGTTTCTCATTAATTAGCCCGTTAAATATCACGCCACCTTCTCGTGTGTGATGTCATTGGTGAGGTCATCACTTCCGCTTTCATCTTCCTGGTCTGCTGTAATTTCGTTAAACTCGTGCTCATATGATGGGTCTCTAAAGTATATGATTCTGTTCTTTGGTGTGCGGTAATGAGATATTTATAGTTAATTCTAATTATTTCAGACACTTCAGTGACACAACTGGTAACTAAACTTATGCTTTGATATCATATCTATAATGAAATCCATGAGTTCTGTACTGTACTACTCTTTTTTCTGTTGTTTTTCTAATTTATTTTGAATTTTGTTTCAATCGTCTCGGGAGGTGAACCGCATGTGCTGACAAGGAACAAGAGTGCCACTCGATGCTCGTGCCACTAAATAACTCCCCATCCCAGCCCTGCGAAACTAAATGTCCATCGAAACTGTTGAAAACCACCACCAAAACTGCTGAGGGTGCTATGCAATGCTTTATGGCTTTAGAGTAATGTTAGTAGGGCTATGTTAGAGTAATGGTAGGTAATCGTAATTTGACAGCACGCCACCTCCCATATCGGTGCTGCAACAACACTGAAATCAGTTGCTAGGCTGGTTATTGTATATACGAAAGGCTAGTGACGTTACACCCCACGTCGCAAGCTGCTGTCACCACGGCAGCATGCGCAACAGTAATCTCTACAAGGAAACGCATGCGGAGAGCGCTACGTGCTTCGCATTGCTATCACCATGCGCTTTATAATTTGTTATGTGGTTCCGATGCTTGTCTTGAGCTTGTTCTTTACTGAAGCGTGTGCTGTTCTGCATGTTGTATGCTGTATGTTGCAAGCGTATGTTGTATGCGTGATTCCGAAGAATCTACGCACTATTCGCTTCACTTTACTGAGTGCTTGTAGCGTCTGCCTTACGGAGCTATGAGCCACTGCATTGTTTTGCTTGCTTGCGGGGATATGAGCCATAGACGATGACGGACGCGAAAAGGTCGCTGGGATCCCAGCGACAGACAGCTTCGCTGTAAACCAACGGTTTTGAGTTCAGGTCTACCACTTTCTCTGGATATCTTCCTCCATGCATTGCACTTGTGTCTCAACCGTGTTATCACGTTTGCAGAGGCACATCAGTTTGTTGTCATTTTAGAAGCGGCAGCAGCGTTAGTGTGCCTTCGAACCTGCAGCGTCGGAAGCCAGGCGTGCTGATGATACAACTCGTGAGCGTTTGAAAGCTGGTGGCCGCCAGACAGTTCGGCGGTGGGTGGCGTTCATAGTGCTATAATCAGGAGAATCGGGTGCTTTCTTTTGATCGCAGCGGTACCTCAATTATTGAGCCATGTGCCATAGAAATGAGGTATTGCTGTTGACGTACTGCTTCTGAGGTGCGCTTCCACAATTTCATTCTTTAACTACCTATAACCTTCAACAGCACGCCCATCTTTATTATTATTATTATCAGCCTCTTTTCTTTTTTAGTCCTTCCGCGCAACTCAGAAGCAGCGTCAAATTTCCTGTACAATAACTACTTTTTTAGTTTTCCTGTAAATAATTTCAGGCTATGCAAACTATCATAAACCGGCTCAAACCTTCTCTAACCGCCTTTATTTTATTATTATTTATTACTATTATTTTTTACTCTGTGAGTTCAACCGGAACTGAATCGTTTTCGCTGAACCGAAACTGTCACCAAAAAGAAAAAAAGGTTTCGCTTCGACGCTCTGGTCGCGGAGATGCGTACGCCGAAAATCTCGAACCCTGTCACCAACAGTTGCTGGCGCGGCCCCGAACTAGCGACCGTTCCCACGACCAGACAGACGGACAAGCGCGGGGAATGGCTGCAAGGAAGGCCAAACTAAACTGACCGGCGTTAACAAAAAGAAGTCGTTCCGCGTGGTGCCGTAAAAGCAGTAACGACCCAGAGGAGTGAAACGGCGTTGTCAGTGCGACGCCGTTCGACATTTTACGGTCGTACCAAGTAAAGCCGCGGCTACGCGTCGAGACAGGCAGGAGGAGGCAGGGACGCCGTTATCGGAGTCACCTGCCGCGTGCGGCGATACACGCCGTGGGATAAAATAGCCTTTTATGCCCCCCCCCCCCCCCCCCCCTATATACTTAAGCTGCGTTGTGTCTGTGTCCCACGTACGCTTAGCGTTAAGAGCTTCCACGTTGGCGCGCCAAGGCCGCGCACTCATTGTTGGGCCGAATGGGACTCCCGCACGGCTTCACAAAGCGGACAGAAAGCTGTCACTGTGACCTGTTCGCTGCGACAGCTGGTTCTCTAATAGCAAGAAAACAGGTGTCCGTTCTCTTCTGACTATTTTATTTTCCTATGTTGAAAAAAAAAGCTGGAAGCAGAGGTTACGCGGCTTAAAAAAAGGATACAGGGGACCTTACGGGGATGATGGACAAGTGAGGGTTTACTGCAATGCAGTAGTTCGTGCGTGCCTTTGTGTGCGTGGGAGTGAGGGTGGTGGGGGACAGGGGAGGTGTAAATTGTGTTGCTGAATATATACGCATCACAGCCTCAGAATAAAACTTTGAAGTCGTGCTAAATCAGAGAAGCGTAAGAGTGATAATCGTTGAAGAGCAAAAGAGAATGATGCAACTTTGTGGTGTTCATGGGTAATAACCTCATAAATGCGGCGGAATCACGCGCATTGGTCCCCCCAGTTCTGTGAATCTACGCGACCGCTACCGTCAGATGCGGACAACCTAGAGAGAAGCACAGAAAGTTGCACGAATGTTGTGCAATTGGTGAACTGATCATTTTCATGGTATTTCTGGTGCTGGCCTCAGGCTTAATATATCTGCATAATGAAGAACGACTCTCCGGAAAAACTAAGAGTGCATTAAAGCACTATTTCAGAAAGTAATGGTACATTTCACTGGTCGCTCTCGAGCGCTTTCGCGGCACGCTTTGCATTTCGTTGACCGGGTTTTTCTACGTATACATCGCACACATGGATGATGCACAAGGAAACAGTGGCGCACGCACGCACGCACGCACGCACGCACACACGCACACACACACACACACACTGCGCTGAGCGTGACTGACAACTAGAATTTGTATATGTAGTACACGTGGTACAAATACATGTGCAGTGAAATTTTTTAAGAAAAAAAGGATGAACACAAATGAGAATTGTCAGGAGTAATCTGCAAGTCAAATCGGCTTACTGTGACGGTGCTAGACGATGAAAACAAGGTTTGGGGGTGGAGACCGTCCAAAAGACAGAATAAGTTTGCTAAGGCCTGCCAGGATTTGTAGATTGCTGCTTAGTGCATCAATCTCGCTAGTGATGTTTTTTTCTTTTCGTTAAAGATTTGCTTCTTCGTGTCCCATCCTTATGTGCGATGTATGTATAGTAGAAGATCAATGTACTCGCCCAAGCTTCCGCCAAGAGCGGTCACAATCTATATAGGACTCGGAACACGTTCGCCTGGTTCATTCAGAGCGCCGCGCATCAGGAAGGAGCTCTCCGCGTAACCCTGAAAAGCGCCACCGAGATCTGAAAGACTTCTGATCACGTGGTTTCTGTAACTTCCGTTGCTGCAGAACTCACTGTGGTTGTCTGGCTACGTAGCGACAATTAAATAGAAAAAATAAAGTCATGGCAGACGGCGTTAGTTAGACACGAGTGGAAGCACCAGCGGAAGTTCTGCCGACAAGATTTCATAGAGGGCGTTGGTAAATGCAACAGTGGCTTCGTTGTCTGCTCGCTTCGTGTTGTTGTGACTGACAAAAAAAAATTGTGCTGCTTCCTTCCCTCTTGCTCATTACAAAGCGAGGGTCTCGACTGCGGCAGCTTTGACGCCTTCAGGTAACGTACGAGGGTTCAGTGGCCAGTCGCCTGCTCTTAAGTTCACGTACAACGTGACGCCTGAGGTTAAAAAATGAATGTTCCAAATCCGCCGCCACAGCCGTGGGTGGCGCTGGGTAACATGTTCATAACAGGTGTCCAGAGATCATTCAGCACATCCTATTGGAATGCGAAGGGATTCACCCAATGAAATCCGCAGGCAACATACACCTTCCGGAAGCGCTCGGAACTAAACTGAAAGGAAAAATCAACCTGTCAGCAGTCGAGACAAGCAAGACACATTAACATTACTGACGCTAAAAATAGCAGGAAAGATATTCATATGACCGGATCCGTTACAGGCATAGGTAGCGGTGCGAGGTAGATAGACAAGTTTTAAGGAAGAAAAAAAGATTAAGGAGAAGTACACAAAGTATACACTGATGATTACGCTACTCGCTAATGAGAAATTTGAGCGCAGCTCTGTACGTGTTTTCATTTGCGATACATTGGCTGACGTGGACGATTTGTCTCGTGCGGCACGTTGCAAATGGAGCGAAGTGTAGTGCCACTGCCTCGCTAATCTGGAGATGGCGAGAGCCAGCGCGTGGGTGACGCGTAGGCGCGACTCGCAGCAGCTGCCGCCGACAGGCCTCCCAGACGGCGCGCGCCACTCTGGCGCCATCTCGTAGTCGTCGTCACCGCACTACGCCTTTGTTCTCACGCTATCGCCATACCGTCCTACGCTTTCCGCTTCATGGCTCCGCGGTACCCTCCTCTCCGCTATCCTCCTCGCGCCTTTCATCCCCCGCTGCGCTCCGCATTCGCTGTCACCTTTCGCTGTACTCCTCTGCTCGGTTACGCCGACGTCGCCGACACTCGGCGCAAGAACGGGCGCGTTGCTCTAGAAAATGCCAAAAGGGAAAAGCATGTATAGCGCACCTGTTTAACTCAATTAGACTAGGTGACAATTTGTCACCGAGCCGTTTCAAAGAGGGCTGCCATTAAGTTATCATCCTTATCAGGGCGAACTTTACACATACACAATGCGGAAGCTGCGGGTTCAGCTCCCGCCACCCGCAAGTTGTCTTTTCGCCCACCTTGATTCCCGTTTTCCTAACCACTTTCTAAATTTCAGTTCTGACGATTGGATTGGAAAAACTTTAATGAAAGTCCTGCAGGACGCACGTCAGCGCGCAGTGGGCGTCTCCCACGCAGGGACCGACAGGGAATACCTGGCGGCCGCTGCGCGAGCCTGCTGGACGGCCCATTGCTGGTCTTGTAGGAGCGGGCTTCTTAGGGTCTTCTCCCACCTGTCGGAGTAAGAGTCGGGCGGAGCTCTGACGAGTTATTTTCATCTATGGTTTCCCTGGCTTTATCTATTCGCTTCACGTGGTTCCGGGTAAGGATGACGGGAAATCGAAAGTAACGTTAGTCATGGCGATTGTACATACATACATACATACATACATACATACATACATACATACATACATACATACATACATACATACATACATACATACATACATACATACATACATACATACATACATACATACATACATACAAAGAAGCGCGTTTGCATGTGTGACGCCGGTATTCTTTGAGTGGAGCAAAACAAAAGAAAACATGTGTTTTAAACTCATTAAACCAGGTACTCAGTGAGAATGTGTATTCTCCGGATCTCGCCTTTGTTGCTTCGCGCGCTTGAGTCTGTTCGCAAGCCAGGCACCCACTCCCTTTATATAACTCGATATGCTGGCTCAGCGTGGAAGAAGCAGGCCCAGACTTTACTACTAAGCTTGCGGCTTTATCGCACCGTGTTCCCCATTCCATTGAGAGAAAAAAACAAATGGCAATAGTAAGACAGCGATAATACAGGAGAAGCAAGCCCGCTCAACACCCGAGCAATGTGTGCCGTACACGGCACTTCTCAAGCTGGCTCAACCGCGACGGGGACTGCTCGCGATATGCCTCCTCGATGTGCTGCTGCTGCTGCTGTTTTATCTCTCTCCCTCCCTCCCTCCTTCTCTCTCTCCCTCTCTATTTTTTTCCTCGTGTAAGTTCGTGAGCCGGCGTCCTTGCGGCGCATGGCTATCTACAGCGCCTCCTTCTCTCGCCGCGCTGTTTGCGGATGTAAGCGGCGTATTTCCGCACATTGTGCAGGCCTGCCTCGCTTACCTCTCAACGGTATTTTTCTACTTTTCCTTTTCCTCTTTGATCTTTTCTTGCTTTATCTCTCCCAGACTGGGGTCCCTATCCGCACCCTCTTCTCGCGCTCCCACTGTATCAGGGCGGCTGTCTGTGTAGGCAATGCAATGCTCACTGGAGCACCGTTGCGCGTGTGCCGTATCTTACACGTGTCCTCCGCTCGCTGCAGTGCCGGCATTGCTTTGATGCCATCGACTAAGGGCGTGCTGCTAGAATTTGTGCTCACCAGTTTGCATCTTGTTTCCGGAAAATTATTATGAAATTTCATATAGTAGCAAGTGTAGCTATGGAGAACTACATTTCGAGATATTTACACTAAAAGCGAAGTTTTATTTCCCCCTATCCACACTTTACTTGGACGGTTGGCGCGTCGAATAAGCTGGGCCAATCATGGCGACATTGTCGTCAAAGGTGGCGACTTGACGGGTCGATCCACGCACGAGCGGCCAAGGTTTGCCTGCAACGCAGAGTGAGCCCTCACGCCGGCTGGGCTCAAAGGAAAACCTCCTGTGCAGGTGCTTGGCAGACTATTACGGAGTGCATTAAGATGCAGCAGCAGAGCATGAGCCGACAATTTCTACTTCGTATGTAATTGCCCAGGGTTCACGAGGCATCGACGGAAAATCATCCGGAAGCTTCCCGCATCGTCACGGCCAGCAAATTTCTCGCAGTGGATAAGGTCAAGCGGGGGAACGAGAGCACAGAATACGCATCTTGGACTTCTTCATGGACTATATATGCGAGAATCACAGCTGCTCATATACTTTTCAATTACATCCCCTCCATAGAAGCTCATCCCCTTTCCCTTGCTCACTTGGTGGTAACTACCAAAAAAGGAGGTCGTATCTGTGTTTATGCGAAATAAAGCACTTTTAGCACTACCCGCCCCCCCCCCCCCTTCCTTTTTTGCCAGCGCACTTTACCTTTTCGTGGCATCCCAGTGGCTACGGCATTGCGCTGCTCAGCTCGAAGTCGTGTTCTCGAATCCAGCCGTAGGAGCACGCATTTATATGAGGCTAAATGCAAGAACGCTCGCGTACTGTGATTTAGGTGCACCTTAGAGAAACCATGCAAGGTGGTCAAAATTTATACGGACTACCCTACTACTGCGCGCCTCACAACAAATTGTGGTTTTGGCACGTAAAACCACAGAATTAAATTTATTTATTTTTAACGTCATGCGTCCTCGAAAGGGTTGCAACGTATAGTTTGTAAGACTCTGGAGGTAGTGCAACGTCACAGCACTCACCCGCCTGATTGCATTAACGAGGCACCTTACCTTCCTTACCCTGAAGCTTCGCACATAAGACACGAGCGTCGACTAGTGCACGCCTAGCGACTAGGGCAGGCAAAATGGAAGAGAGGCGATGAACATTCGCCGTGACAATCACCGTGATATCTGAAAAATATCGAAATGCGCATGCCGTGCATGGCGAGCACGTATATATGCAATCGAGATCAGAAAAGCGAACATTGCTCAACTCGAGCTTGGCAAAGCTCGGTGCGTAAAACTCAGGCTAACGGTGAAGCATGTGTCGTTGTCATTTGGGATGACAGCCCATTTTCTTCGCCTCCCCGAATGCACATTGGGGTCTTCAACGAAAGTGTTGCAGCGTCCGCTGTCCGGGTGCAGTGTGCCTAGAGCCGATTGACAAGTGTCTTCAACAATATTTCTCAGCGAATCTACCAGGAAATTTTCACTTGCCTCTGACAATAACTTTGCAATAATTTTGTCCCAATCGTTTTTCGGTTGTTGTTTTCAGACCTTTTTAACCCACCCCTTCGTACTGCTGCTTCTCGGTAGTACGCCGATATGGTTCAAATACTATGAAATTTAAACAAAGATGGAGGGAGAAAGACAAGTTGTAACTAAATACCCAAATTAGTCATCCTGAAGAACACTATATTTGGGAAAAGCTCTGACTGGTTCGGACTGGTTTATACTTGCAATAATCTCTCTCAAATCTCAAAATTCTGTCAGCAGGAAGGAATTGCCTGCTTATAAGCGGAGCTAACGAAGACTTAACTTGTCCTCCTTGATCTTCGCCACTAAACAGCGATGCGGCTTGCGTCATTGTACTATCATATACTTGACGGCATTTGAGGCAATATGGACCCTTGTTATGAAGTAAAAACCCACAGAGCCTGCCACATTGAGCTCTGAATCATGATTTTTTATGCATCATAATTTGTTGCTGCTGCCGGTTTCATCGTGATCACTTTTGGGGTTAATAAACAATCGCCTACACCCGAGAAGACGCTGTCTAAATCTACGACGCCATACAGCCCTAGGTGTGGGAACTGTACGGTGGCGTCGCCGCCAACCTTACGGTTTTGCGCCCATTCGTTATGCCACGCCAACGAAGACCAGGATAAGTATCAACTGCCTGTCTCGGCGCTATGCCTATTGGTATAGCCATGCTTGTTCGAGAAACTTGAAGATTATATTCAAATGCTCACATCTGTACATAGCGACGGCCATGGCGCCACAGCAAACATCGTTTTCTGACCTAACGCACTAACAACTTTTCAAGTCTGAATAATCATCCTGCTCGTCCGTCACTTACCTGCAGGATTAGATTTACTGACGTGCCTTTTTCATACAAAATCAGTCCTAAAATCATTAAATGTTTGGATCTACTAGCTTCGGTATCACTTCGGGTTTCGTAGAAGACTACCAAGGAACATTGTCCCTTCCACGTTCCTGCCTCTGAGGTTCCACCTGGATTTCTTTAACGTGTACCCCATACATGGTACGCACACGATCGTTCTTTTGCTTTTGCGTCCCGATGCTACGGAAAGGCGCCGCTGTGGCCGAAGATTGAACTCGCAAGCTCCGCAGCGCAACGTCATAGCTACTGGAATACCACGGCGGGTGTCCCAGCACTCGTGGTTTTACAAGCACAACGATGGTAATAAGATTCTGCACACACATGTTTGCTCTATCAATGCCAATTGTTGTCTATATTCGTTTGATGCCAGGAGGACAAAGTTTACTAAGCATATATAAGAACTACCCATCATATTAGACCCGTGCTCGCTGAACCGCCATGCTTGTAGCTCCTGTGGACAGCAGCGCCTGAGTTCTATATTTTTTTGTAGGAAATTATACGGCCATAAACAACCGGGGCCCATACCAGACAGCAAGGTTGCGGGAGTGGAGAAGCAACAATTGTTGTGCCATTACCACAAGCCCGGATCCCGAATCTGCAAGATGCAGAATCTATCCTGCGAGCGCCATAATTCTCCCTTCACCAGTCAAGAGGCTGCGCCTTCGTGCGGGAGAAGCCTCGGCGAAGCAGCGTGTTCAAACGTGTTCGCGTGTGCCCGACAGCCCGGCGCCGCACCTCCCTTGCCTGGAGGTCACCGCGCGCGCGAACTTTGAACCGGGTGGCCAGCGCGGTCGCTGGTTGGACCCCTCGGACGACCGTCGTGTGCTGACTTTGTATTGGGCCGGTTGAGTGACAATGGGCCTCGGGGGATTATAAAAGCAGAGACACGCCGCTCGAAAACAGGATCTGCCGACCCCACCGGGAGAGAGTGCCGCTCCCGACTGGGGTGAGATGTGTCACGCGTTTTCGCCGGACGCCGTCGTGCGAGAACAGTCGCGTTTGTGTGAGCTCTCGGCCCCAGTGCCGATCCGTTCATGTCCTGTATGATAACCTGTATATAATGTATAAAGTCCCTTTTGTTATTCTCATCGACGCCAGGCTCGGAGTCTTCGCTACCAACGCTCTGTCACGAAACGGGTGACGAGCGCTACGGGACCACAAAGCCGTTATCGTGGAACAGCGGTGCAAGTTCGTAACACTGGCGGCACCGGAGGAAGTTCATAACACTGGATGGCAGCTACGGGATTGACCGGCATCAGCTACCTCGGCGCGGTGAGTGCCTGAAGTTTACCTCAAACACCAGACTTTCTCTGACACAGGTTATAGTAGCTTAGGGAAGGATTTGGTGTTGCATTGTGATAACCTTGGGTGTTTCAAGCCTAGTAAGAGTGTTTTGAAAACCAGGGGATGCTGAGGGGGTAAACAGGGCAGTGTGTGATATACTTGCATATGTCTTACTAGTAGTGTTATAGTAGCGTACGGCAGGTATATTCAATAAGGGTAAACGGCAGGAGGACAGTGTGAACGATGGAGAAGTACAAGGTGAAGGAACTTCTCGAAATTTGTGAGGAGTTGGGCATTGAGTTGGGCTCAACCAAAAGAAAGAATGCGATCCTTGAGGTCATGAGGACTGGGGACGTAACGGCTGAGGAAGCCGCAGAGGCCTTGGCGGGTATCAATGAACGTCGGGAAAGGGAGGAGAAGGAACGTTGTGAGCAGGAAAGGAAGGAAAATGAACGACGGGAAAGGGAGGAAAGGAGAGAACAGGAACGTCGCGAAGAGGAAAGGGAGGAAAGGAGAGAAAAGGAACATCGGGAGTTGCAGGCAGAGAGGGAGCGACGTGAGCACGAGCTTAAAATGAAAGAGTTGGAGACCCGAAATAGCTCGCCAGCGCCTAGTCTCACTTCTAACGTTCCAAGAATACGCGATCAACTTCCACCCTTTGTCGTCGGAGAGGATATGGCCAAATACCTCGTGAAATTTGAGCACGTGTGCGAACGGAATAGCATTGAGCGATCCCTCTGGGCACAGAATCTGTTAGCGTTGCTTCCTGGGGAGGCATCAGACGTAATAACTTGCTTATCGAAAGAGGCGTTTGAGAGCTACAGTGATGTGAAGGAAGCGCTACTGCGGAAGTACAAATTGTCGCCCGAAGCTTTCCGGCAGAGGTTCCGGTATGCAAAAAAGGGTAAGGAGTCGAATGTTGACTTCGCGTTTCGTCTAAAAGCCGACTTGGTGGAATGGCTGAAGGGCGAAGAGGTTTACGACGACCGCGACAAAATTGTCGAATGCATCGCGTTGGAGCAGTTCTACCGTTGCATTGATGAGGATGTCCGGCTCTGGCTGCAAGATAGGCTAAAGGAGGTTAAGCTAAACAAGGCAGCAGAGTTAGCGGAAGAGTATTACACCCGCCGCAGCTTGCACAGCAAGGCAGTGCGCATAGAAAAAGCAGATAGAAGAGATGGGTTTTACGGGAAGCCCGACGAACGGAAGGAAATCACGCGTCGCGAGTTTCGGGACGACGAGTCCCTTCCCAAAGAAACTGTAAGGGATGGACAGAATGCATCTCAGAATGATGACGATGGTCCGAAACAGCGAAACGAAATGACGCGTTCTTTTGAAAAACGGAGACCGTTAACCTGCTACAATTGCAAAAAGCAAGGGCACATCGCTGCAAGCTGCCCAGAGAGAATTGCTTTTGCAACGATACAGGAAACTCACAAAAACATACGTCTATTGGAGCCCTATGCGCAGGAAATTAAGGTAAACGGCAAGAAGTGCCGAGCACTGCGGGACTCTGCAGCAACTATGGACGTTGTTCACTCGTCTTTCGTCTCCTCGAGGGATTTTACGGGAGAGTGCGTTAGGATACGGCAAGTGGCCGAGAAGGAGAGTGTCTGTTTACCGATCGCAACGGTTAGCATTGAAGGAGAATTTGGGAAACTTAACACCGAAGCCGCTGTGTCAGCCGCCCTCCCGGAGCAATTTTCCTACCTCTTCTCAAATAGCTCGGAGCAGCTGCTGAGGGATCAGGGCAAATCATTCTTTGCCGACGTGGCGTACATGGCCCCCACGCGATCCAAAGCGCGCCCGCTGTCGAGGGAACTTGACTTAGCGTCGGTGAGCGAAAGGCGGTGCGGCACACGGACCGATCGCGGTAACTTGAGTGGCGAGCAGTCACGGGAGAGGCAGAGCTCGGAGGCTGGCTTAGACGAGCGGGTCCTGGAAGTGAGTGGGAGTGACGCGTGCAGTGCTAGCCGCGATATAGACTCGACGCCGCAATTAGGCGACGCGGGCTCCGCACTCGCTCCGGTTTCCGCCAGCCGGCAGGAGCAGGCTGCAGTTGAAAGAAAAAGTCTGATTCGCGAGCAACAGGAAGGCTGTTCCTTAGCCGATCTGAGGAAGAGCGTCAAACGGGGAGTGAAAAAAAAAGGGGGTTTCATTTGGCAAGGAATCTGGCTTATTGTACCGCCGCTACACGGATAAGCAGGGTCGCAAATATAAGCAGCTTCGGATTCCGCGAAAATATCGCCGGGAAAAATGAATGGCCTCATTTGCTTCCTCAGAAGTATGTTTTCGGTCCAAGTGATTTTAAGGGGACCATTCTAGTTGTCATTATTATTGCTGATTAATAATTGTTTCTATTTTGTTGTGTTGTTAATTTGAAAACTGGTTGTTTGAGCCTTGTGTACTAGATCGTACACCTGCCTCTTGTTGCAGCGGGAGAAAAAAGGGGAAAACAATTTAGTTAGGTTGATTTGAATTATGGCCTTGTCTGGTGTTTGACGGGAGACAGAGGGCACTTGTTCGTGTTGGGTGTTGCCTTTTTGCCGGTCGGTTTTGCAAGCTGCAGAACGACCAAGCGGGACCAGTGGCGAGAAGCAAGGTCTTAGGAACGACCCGAGCGGAGCTGGTCAAGGTGCCTTGGCGACGACGTGGTGAGCAGAGCTCCTGTCCTGGCGAGTCGGACCTGGGCACGTGAGGTTACCTGGCGTCCCGACACTGGAGGTGAACTTGGACGAGCCTGACGAACGTGCGCGCCTGGCATCCGAGCCACGTGGAGGCAGCTCGTCTTCCCGGCGCCTTATCTGAGGGCGGGGATGCTGTTGTGCCATTACCACAAGCCCGGATCCCGAATCTGCAAGATGCAGAATCTATCCTGCGAGCGCCATAATTCTCCCTTCACCAGTCAAGAGGCTGCGCCTTCGTGCGGGAGAAGCCTCGGCGAAGCAGCGTGTTCAAACGTGTTCGCGTGTGCCCGACAGCCCGGCGCCGCACCTCCCTTGCCTGGAGGTCACCGCGCGCGCGAACTTTGAACCGGGTGGCCAGCGCGGTCGCTGGTTGGACCCCTCGGACGACCGTCGTGTGCTGACTTTGTATTGGGCCGGTTGAGTGACAATGGGCCTCGGGGGATTATAAAAGCAGAGACACGCCGCTCGAAAACAGGATCTGCCGACCCCACCGGGAGAGAGTGCCGCTCCCGACTGGGGTGAGATGTGTCACGCGTTTTCGCCGGACGCCGTCGTGCGAGAACAGTCGCGTTTGTGTGAGCTCTCGGCCCCAGTGCCGATCCGTTCATGTCCTGTATGATAACCTGTATATAATGTATAAAGTCCCTTTTGTTATTCTCATCGACGCCAGGCTCGGAGTCTTCGCTACCAACGCTCTGTCACGAAACGGGTGACGAGCGCTACGGGACCACAAAGCCGTTATCGTGGAACAGCGGTGCAAGTTCGTAACACTGGCGGCACCGGTTGGGATTTTGTAACACAATGTAGCCTCACGAAAGAACGCAAGCGACAACGGCAAGAAGAATGCTTTTCCCGGTAGCCCAGCCGGCTATCAGGTTACACTCTGTGCGTTGCCTCTCGACGATATGGTACCCGGCGCGTCATACGAGGACGTGGGGGAGATGCGGCGGCAGCGGCGTTAGGTCGCTTTCTTCACTGCCAGTTTGTTCTGGGATGTTGACATGCTTTTCTTGCTCGAGGCCTCTTTTCGTTCTGCTCTTGTCATGCCACTCGTCGTGCTAGCGCTCTTGTGTGCCCGTAAACAGGTCGATTTTATTGTTTTATTCATTTCCGGCGAAGACCGCGTCCAGGAATAGCAATCGACCTGGGATGAGCTCTGCAGATTGCTCACTTTTCTTTTCAACCGGGCACGAAACGAGTGGCGCTTGCAAAACATTCTGTACAAGCCTTCTGTAATTTTGCATGCAATGACCTCCATTTTATAATCATTATCATCGTCATCATCATATTTTAGGACCCCTGCGGCATATGACATAAGGGCGAGGAGACATAAAGGAGTCGTTACATAGAACAGTACAATAAATAAACTAGCTACTACACAGCAAATATAAAAAAAGGGCTCCCCATTATTATGGCCCCTCACGCGTCTTGCCATTTGTTAGATGGTCATCCGAATGGCACCCTCCTGAACTGGCAATGCGTCGGTTTCTCGCTGTAGTTCTCGCTGGAGCCGGCGGGGATGGGTGAGCAGTGCCGTAGAAAGAAAGAGGCGTATACTTAGCTCCGTATCTGCAGTGTAACCATTGGTGGAGTAGCCGAGATCAAGGGTTTTTGTGAGGCGCTGTATACCATAAGGCGCCCAAGTTCCACAATGCAAGAGCGACACTTCGAACAGGGACACAAACTGAAGAGCAGAGGATAGGCAAACCCTCCTCTCCGCGGGATTTTCGGCTAATATAGTCGCCTCAAGACGCGCTGTAACATTTTGGTCCATGCAGAACCAATCAGCCCGATCTATGACATTGTAAGTTCTGAGAGAGAGCGATCTATTCCTTTCAGGAGTCAGTATACAGGGGCCAGTCTGGAAGGGCACACTTGGCGTGCCAACACAAGCGCCGTAATACCGAATCTTTAACAAGCGGAGCAAACCGTTTTCCGTATAGGTGACATGCTGCCGGCTAAATGACCGCTCGTCTTGATCATAAGAAGCCAACAAACAAAGGCACCATGCACAGCCTAAGGGAAATCCCATGTACTTATTAAGGAATTTAAATGAATGATAAATTAATGGAAAATAAAAGTGGATGAAGAAACAACAGGCCGCAGGGGGAGCACGAACACACGTTTTCACATTACGCGTGCGATTCTCTTGCCAGCTGAGCTACCGTTGCGCCGTTTTCCCATCCAATTTCTGGGGTACTTATGTTTTACTACTAGAACTAAACCCAGACTTCTGACATGGCGGGACATCGGCATGCTGAAACGTGGCAGTGGGAGCGCATAGCCCTGGACTGGACTTGGCTTCATGCATTAGACTGATAGAGGCCTGTTCCTCAAGGTGGGCAATTCTCGTGGCATTCCTACTGAGCCACGTCAGCTTTTTTGCATACTTAAAGCCTTATCACTGCCTGGTCTTCACTGCTTCCTCATAGGCGGCATTAGTTCGTGTTTTTTCTCATTCTTCCAGTGCGATTATTGCTACATATTGTTTCGATGCTTGTGTACTTTCGAAGCAGCGAATCTTATAAAGCATACGCATCCGTCACTACATGGCACGCGGAGCGTTGTGCATGGCAGCAAAGCCACAGCAGCATGTAAAGGCACTGCTTTGAATAGTACATTTAAGAACTAGTTTGGAATATACGCACAGGCTTCTTTCATTTTCTTCTATAGGCTTCTGAGTAAATGGAGTCTATTACGCTGAAGGCATTCCACAACGTTTTATCTATAGGTCTAAATCAGATCCCTGTCAAAAGTTTGTATCATGGTGTAAACGCTTTTTATGTTGACACCGCCATATTCTCTCTTGTGGGGCAATAAGTGTGTATCTGCTAGAGCGTATTAAGTTTGTTGGTGCGTGGTGACTACTTCAGCAAACTTGCGCGTATATGCGGCCGGAAAAAAATGTAGAGGTCTTCCTACACCATTACAATCGACGTTCTTCATGTCGTTGTTAGACGAATAATACATTGATTGGCACGGTTCGTGTTACGATACAAGCTCCTACGACGACCAGTACGCTATCTGTTTCCACTCTGATATTCTCATCGTTTCGGGCGTCTCGCCGTAATTCTTTGTCTGCCAGTCACTACACGCTGCAGTGATACCGCTTCACGTATGAGTGGCGGCAAGTTGTATTTGTGTTCTTGTTTTCCATTCTTTGTTGCCTTGTTCTGATATGTTACACTTCCCTTTCCGGAAGATGTAATGATTTCGCGCTTTGTAGCTGACAAGTGACACTCCAGAACAATGGCATGTAAAATGTGCAGCGTTGGGAAGTGTGATGCAACCCTGTATCACACAGCAGGTGATACAGCGAGATAAGCCACATCCGTAATAATCGGGGCACGCAAGTCCGCCTCGCATCGAATCTCGACGACCGCTCGTCGTAAACAATCGTATACTATTCGGTAACCGTAATTGAGTTTCATTTGTCAATGCATCGTTTAAATCACAGAGAATGGCAATGCTATTATATTAGATGATTGGATCGATGGGGTCCCGAAGTTTCACGGTTAGCTATGAGGGGCGCCTTAGTTGATTGAAGGTAACACATTATCTTTCAACAAAACGGGTTCTCTTCCTTGATTAGGGTGCACTTAGATCTAAAAAAGTGGGGTGTTTACTTTGCCCTTCATCAAAATTGTACCCCGCGACCTCGTGCTCAGCAAGATAACTCCGTATGTACAGGCACCGAGCCAGCAGTCAATGAAAATGGAAAAAGAAGAACGCGATCGCTGGTGCTGAAGCCAACGCTGCTACTTAATCAAAACGTCAAGATTTGGTTACACATACGCGGCAACTACGAGTCACCATCACTGGTAGCTCGCCGGTATCACGTTTGCTTATCCTATGCTTTAATATAAGCGCCAGATGGTGATGGTTAGAAATATCAGCAGACAATGTCAAATCACGGGCATCGTATTGTAAGTAGCTGGAGAACAGCAATATATGCGGAATAAGTCCTCCGAGTTGGTAATTGACAATTAATTATGTGCGCATCTACAAATATTGCAGAAGCTTGTGAATTGCTCTCAATGTTCCATCTAGCAATAGTCAGTGCCCAGATGTCTCTTCAACCAACGGCAGCGTGCATTATGTGCAAAACCAACAAGCCCAAATGGAAACGTTGTTGATAGTATGACAGGGAAATTTTTTGAATTTGTTGAGTCCTTTTTGGAATTTGTCGCTTTCAACAAATGGCACGCAATAATATTTGGTGATCAAAATATAGACCTCCTTGCAAAGTGTAACGTTAAATCAAATCTAAATGAAGTAATGTCACCTTCCGGGTGTGAAAATACTGTTGATCAAACCACAAGAGTCACTGAACACTCTGCAACATTACTTGAGGTAAGCTTCACAACTTTTCATCCTCAAAATATATTTTCTGGAGTATTATTTTTGTCTGCAGTGAGTGATAACATGTAATTTTTGTTTTAGTCTCCCTAAAAAGAAAAACAACCCTGAAGCATTAACTACACACGTCAGATAATAAACAGTGCTAGCATTACTGACTTTCGTTCTTTAATGAGTGAAACTAACTGGGCTGAACTGTACCGCCAGTTGAATCTTTCAAAAGCCTATGGCATATATAGGCAAAAAATCTGTCAGAACTACAATTATGAGTTTCCACGTGTTGCGGTTAAGAAGCACAGGAAAGCTATAACAGAATGGATCACACCCTTACGGTTCAAGTGCACTAAAAGAAAAAAAAAAAGGAAACTCTATGTTCTCTCGTTCCTTGGAAACGATCAGGCAGATTTAGTCGAGTTTAAAAAATGTGGGAACAAATTAAGCTTGGGCCTAAAGAAGGCAAAAAAGAACGCATATCATGAAAATAAAGTATCCGCTGTAATTATTAAATCTAAACTACTTGGGGGAGCTGTTAATAAAACTGTAGGAACGTATACCTACAGTATTACACATTAATTGAAGTCCCCACTCAGGCGTGACGCTTGCAAATCAGCTTAATATGCATTTTTTTGGCTTCAGGTGCCTTTAACAGCCCCAAGATAGTACCGGCCTCGAAATTAGCTATTTCATGCATGCCTACGGCCCACAGTGATTCTCTCCCTTCGGCGCCTGCCTCAGAAGAAGAGACAGCATCCACCGTATGCGCATTGAAAGACACGTGCTCGCCCGCGGTTACGATGAAATCGGCGTTCTACCTGTCAAAGCAGCCATCTGTTACATCTCCGGTATACTACCGTATTGCAGTCGTACTTAAAGGTGGCAGTAAAAATGGCCTCAATAATTATCGACCAACATCGCTATTGCCGCTTTTTTTTTCTAAAATAGCTGAGTGTGTTATTCACGAACGATTGCATCAATTCATACAAGTTAAAAACATTGTCTCTAAACACCAGTTTGGCTTTCAGTCTAGAGAATCGGTGGGATCTGCGCTACTGCAGAAAAAAGAAAACATACTTAGTAATTTTGAACGGTGACATTCTACAGCGGGAATTTTTCTAGATTTCCGGAAGGCCTTTAATTCGATGACACATCGAATCTTGTTTCAAAAGCAAGCAACAAACAGTATCCGCAGGTTGGCGTTTACGTTAATGGAAAGCTACCCTGAAGGTAGAATGCGATGCACACAGCCTTACGAACTTCAGTCAGGTTTGAGGTACATAAACTTTGGAGTCCCACAAGGATCAATTTTCGGTTCCGCGTTTTCCTTTTATAGATTAATGATATCACTAATATTTCTTTAACTCCTGCAATTACTATGTAGGCGGATGACACTATCGTCTTCTTTTATAGTGCAGATATTAACTTATCATTATTATAAAACATTATTAGAGCAGCGTGCTAACATCTGGCTTAATGGAATACTGAACAAAAATCTGGAAGAAGAAATTAAAAAAGCATCGAAATTCGACTCGGAAGACGCGACTGTTAGGATACACAGCTTTTATTTCACATATTTCTCATCGGATTTTTGGCGGATTGTGAGCGCCTGGCGGCTGCGCTCCGACCGCCGTGACGTCATGCGTGTCGGCTTAGCAGTTGTTGCGAAGTTCGCGCCTATGTTTATGAACACTGTACAGAAAGAGTGCAGCGATTTGCACCTTGTGCCGGGAATATCGACACGCCGATACACGAAGTCGACCATTGCGCAATAGCGAGCGCGCGTACAGAACGCCTGGGTCGTCTGTTCGTCGTGCGCTCCAGTCCACCACATGGACGCATCACATGCGCCAGCGCTGTGGTGCGTCCATTGCGAAGCTCCCCCATAGCGAAGTTTCATCACCAGATGGCCGTGCTCCCTCAGCGGTTGCAGATTCCAGCGTCTTTTTCTTCCTTATATCAAAATCTATGTGACCAGATAAAAAGTATTGAAGGACGCTGCTACTGCGATGCCACAGCACCCTTTCGCTGACACGCCGCAGCTCCGCAACAAAGCAAGGCTCGTCTGACAGTCACTGTCATCGAAGTGTTCGGAGCACAGAAAGTCACGCTTTGACAATACCCATGTTGGCTACGATGGGCGCGCAGCAGCGTAGGTGCATTCTCCGTTGTGCCAGGTGCTTCACTGATCACATTACAGAGCAGCACACATTTTGAAGACTTGGGCACAAGCTCCGCCTGCCCAAACAAGTATGCGGTCGCGAGAAACTGCGCAGTTGAGACGTCGTTCGCTGCCGTCTGGCGCTATCCATGCTGGTGGACCGACGCGGGCGATGGCTGGCACCCCGGTATCCAGCACGGACAACGTCACAGACACGCCACTCCCTCTAGTTGACGGCGCGGCCGCTAGACACGGTATTTTGCGAAAAAATACATTATATTCATTATTTTCCGCTAGTTTCTGCCTGGAAATAAGGGATATGTTAACCACTTTCAGCACCCAAGGTTTTATTTGGGCGAAAAATCTCGGCGGCAAAAGATTTATTCAGTATCCCTTTAACTAGCTTCACATGTGGCTCAATGTTAATGAGATCAACTTAAACGTCCAAAAAAAATAAACCTCTCCTTCATGACATAAAATTAAGCGTTAACAATTCTGTAATAACGGCCGTAAACTCTTGTCAATTTCTGGGAGTCTTCTTCAGGTTCGACCTCAGTTGTTCTGAGCATATACATTATATTCGTGTTAAGTTATCTAGATCTCTTGGTATGTTAAACAGACTAAGATATTTTTTGCCACTACGTGTTAGGAAACAACTACGTTTCTGATTTATCCGCTCTCGCCTAACACGCTGCCACCTATATAGTCTCGGCAACGTGCAACAAGATAGATTCTCAACGTCTTTCTTCTCTACAAAAAAGGAGCTTAAAATGATTTCTTCTCATCCCTCCTCGCCAATAAACTCCCTGTATGAAATCCTAAACATATTACGACTTGCAAAGTCGTATAAGCTTTGCTTAGCCACACTGATTTTCCGCGAAGTTAAACACGATTATGCCGCCTTTTCAAACAAATATTTCAACAGAGATGTGGCATACAACCTACGCACTATTTCACTGACGGGGACGACACCAAAACCAACTATGGTACTAAAAGTAAAGATAATCAAATGATTTATTTGTGTAATGCATACCCATCCATAATCAAAGTTGCAAAAAAAAAAACTGCCTCCCTCAAACAATGGCTTTTCCTTGATGACTCATAAAATGCTAAGAAATACCGCCGTGATTCCTATTGAATGACTGAATTTGATGTATTGCTGCTCTGTGGAATGTTTGTGCAATGGTTGTTACTTGCACTGTTAGAGATTGTATAAACTTTTTCACTAATGATCGTGTTCCAGTATTTTTACTTATGTTTATTCTTGTTTGCGTGCCCATGTAATGAATACTGTAGTTATTAGTGTATCCAACATGTTTATAATGATTTTGTGCCGGCTGTCAGACATGCAAGTGTGAGGCGAAGGCCTCGTCAGGAGACATAGGAGTCTCCTTTTGACTTACCTCGTAGACATATTTCCCGTTGTCTATTTATATCCGAAATATATTGAAATTTAAATGTGTTCTGTGCGACTGTGAAGTTGGATATTTGAGTATTGATTACCCATTTTGCTTTAAATAGTACAATGCTATGCAATTTATTTCCTGTGTAGCCTTTCAAGGTAGCCTGATTACAAAAACACACAGCGGGTTCAAAATTACATTGGTTGCATTGTTGATAAGTAGGCATAAGAATATTGAATGTACTGGCGATACCGACTTTTCGTGAAAGCGAAAAAAAAAAAGGATATTTTGGTGTCCTTGATACTCTACTTTAGTGTTCCTCTTTGTGTACCACGTCTTCGTGAATTGTACTTGATGAAGGTATAGTCCTTGCCTTGAAACGCCCTTCCTCGTCCACAGGCTGTCAACAATAACATTTCCTGCAAGTGGAAGCTGTAATCTCTGGCGTATACGGTGTTTTCGCATGAGAGGCTCGGTATCCAAAGGCACACAGTGAACAACGCAGTCTGACAAAGCCAAGTTTTAGGAAAGAGGCAAAAAAGAGGAGAAAGAAAGGAAGAAGAACTGCCGCAGAATATCCGCGAAGAAATTTTACTCGGACTGCAAGACAAGGATGGCTGCATGCATCTCGTATGTTCCTTTAAAGTATGCTTCTTGACGTCAGCCACTCCTTGCAGCTAGTTCATTCTCTTACTTATGCCTAGTGACTGTTCTACACTTGGAAGAAAACTAAGCGCCTCTATAGTATATGAGCTCGAAAGTGGCACGCCGGGGCGAACGACGAATCGCAACGCGTACTAGCGCAGGGAGTCCCGAATTTTAATCTGGAAAGAGGGAACCGAGGAATAAAGAGGGAAAAAATTGGGAACACGAAGAATAACGGAAAGAAAGAAAGAAAGAAAGAAAGAAAGAGAGAAAGAAAGAAAGAAAGAAAGAAAGAAAGAAAGAAAGAAAGAAAGAAAGAAAGAAAGAAAGCAGCCACGAAACGAACGTTTGCGACAGAGCACGAGAACCTTCCTCGGGGAGTGAAATGCACTGGAGTGTGCGCGTGTACGCGTGTGTGCAGAGAGCAGAGCCGTAATCTGCAGGTTTCTGCCGACTCGGCCAAAATATTCCCCTTTTCCCTGTCTACATATAAAGAGGCTACAGTGGGACAGAAAGGGTGGGCTGTTCTGACGAGAAGGGGATGGAGACGCGCAGCAGGGAAGCGACAACGCGATGCCCGACAATGAACACAAAGATGAGACTCGTTTCGCAAGGGAGCAGAAGTAAAAGATACAAAAAAAGTTAGGTAAGACTAGCGGTGAGGACGGCTCGAATCAGGAAGTGTGTTTGGGGAAGAGAACGAGTGAGTGTGCAAAGAACAGAGAAAAGCGACAAAAGAGAAACGATCAAAATGAGCGGCAGCTTGTGCTAGCACGTCTAAGAGACTATACGTGGCACTGCAGTTTGAGGAAGCGATAAAGGCCCCTGTCGTATGGAGGAGCCGAACGTAAGTAAGCGAGCGAAGAGAAAATGAACGTAAGGAGGAATGGGGCTGGCGGGAACAAAACACGAAAGAGAAATTTGGGAAGGCGGAAAAGCGCGTCGTCGTTTTTTGTTTGTTTTTATCGCCTTTCTCAAACTTTACGCAACGCACTCTCCCCCTGCTTCCAGTCTCTTCTGCTCCATTCATTGTTTCCCTACTGGGCAGTGTCTGACAGCCAGCTCTCCCCACTTCCTCTTTCGTCCCCACAAATCTTGCGTAGGAATGCATCGGCCTTTTGTGCCCCGAGGTTTAGCCCTTTCAGATATCTCCGATTGTCGCATGCCCTGTTTTATGTGTGTGTTTGCCGAGGTGGGGAGAAAGAGGCCGTCCGCGTGTCCACGCAACAGAGGCGCCGGCGGTTCCCGAGCCCCACTAATAGGTGCCGGCTCCGTGGGCTGCCATCCCTGCCCTCTCTCTGCCGGGTGCCTGCGCTGCTGTTACCGCGGGTCAGCCGCGTGTGGTTGTCGCCGTGGTGTACGCTTGTGCGACGCGAAGCTGCTGAATCTGCAGATTGGCTTAGGAAGAGCAGCGAGCAGAGTGGATGGAGCGCCCGCATGTACGAGGACAGCTTCAGGTTGCGGTACTTCAGTAGGGGACTTGTGAGGAAGCCCTAACACATCAACTTGCGCAGACTAATGCGGTAGAATTGGTGGTTTCGCAGAGGCCTCGAAGCGCCATCTGCTCGCCCTATCCAGCGTTCCACACCATTATCGTCCAAGTCCGTTCTAAATTCTAAAGGTGCGCGCATTGAATGCGCACATGTCGGAGAAATGAAGGACAAAGGAAATGGAAATGAAAAGGGACGCGTGAATGATGTGCTGTTATTAAGCTTCTCTCTTGTGTCTGTGTTTTATGCCACTGGTTTTAGGACCATGAATTCTTACTGACTTGCTCAACTGCCCGTATAATTAAGCATCAGCCCATCAAGAACATTTCTGGCCATTGAGATAAAAACGAAACTAGATCAAAATTCCCGGGAAGCAACGTCATTCGGCCCGCGATTCCTGGACTGTTGGCGGATTGATCGGTATGGATCGTGCTATTCGGCGTGATAATGTTTAAGTTCCTCAGAATTTTAAAAAAATCGGCTGTTGCAGTTAACATAACTCTAGTCCTTGAGCTTTATCATTCAGAGCCCGAAATTACTTGCACGAGAAATCGAAACACATTCAGCTGATTTAAGAATGATGTAATCAGCTAATTAATTATTTGTTTTACGGCACATATCGCAATTTACGATGTCTAGAAGGTGAGATTGCAAGGCGTATCCACTTGGAATAAATTTCCAGAATGACACCAGTTTGGAGATATGCGCCTGCCGTAAAGATGCACTGGTGTTCCAATTACTTTTTTTAAGAAAACGATATTTTATGCTTTCAAGCACAAGAGTAACTGGACACCCATGTATTTTGTCCAACACTTTGGGAAATAACACCCAGAAACTAGTATCGCCCTGGATATTCATTTCAAGTGGATGCATCTTGCAAATGCATCGGCTACAATTCGTAAATTGCAATATGTGCCATAAAGTAAATAATTATGAAGTTAATTAGTGAATTGGTGTTAACCAATTGAACGTGTGTTCCGATTTCTCGTGCAGGTGATGTCTGCCTCTTCGAACAATCCAGCTCAAGAACAAGAATTACGCTATTTGACACAGGAGATTTATAAAAATTCCGGGAAACTTAGATGTTATCGGCCCGTATATGCGACAAGTTGCTGTGGTCACATCAGATAAATCAGCTCTTTACGCTCTGACATGACGTGAACGAGCGATTCACAAGACATGGAGTAATTTGTGACTTCCGGCACACTGTAGTGATCGTGTTTCATCATCACATAATAGTTCATATAAGCACGTTACTTGAGGTTGCAAAACACTATGGCAGGAAACTGGTGCTATGGTGAATGCGTTCTTTTCTTTTTTGTAAGTAAAAACGCCTGGTAATCTTCTTGCCTGATTTAACAGCTGTGCACATAATTCTGCAAAAGCCACAAGCAAAATTGAGCAAATAACAGTGAACCGTGTGTCCCGGAGTTCACAGACCACAAATGCTCGTGGGTGGGTCCTAACTAGGTTAACCTTCGTATTCTGTTAACCTTCGGATATTTCTGATTCCTCAAGCAACTGTGGCGATGCGCCCACAGCACTGCGTCATGTTTTCATATATATTTCCGCTCTCTAAGTCAACTGTGACTGGGGGTGACATTCGTAAATGCTTAAATTCATTCCTCATTAGAGTGGGCGCTGCGCTTTGTTGCAACAGTTGGGAGTGTGAGCAATTCCCGAAGAATTTCCTGCGCGTTTGTCCCAATTAGGCGAGAACAACTCACTTCCACTACGGACCAGGTCATATGCACAGATCGCTTGGACTCGTATGGTGCTTTGCCGAAATAAAGATCCTCGGACACGTCTCGCCGGCGCAGAAAGTCATTGGAGTGCTGCTGCACTTCAAGACTGCAACTTGCATGAAGCTTCGTTTGTATGAACTGCACGCGACATGAGAAGTCGAGCTGACCTAGCCCACTCGGCCGCGTTGACATTAATCTTGCCAAGCACGTTTGGCGAGTCAACTCACCCCTTGCTGGTATACATGACCGAACTCACCTCGACGCTCATTGCACCCGAACCCCTACCGTTTACATGAACCCATCGACCGATTCTCAGCCCCACAAGCTGACTCGACCCCTCTTTGTCCGGTTTGTGAAAACGTATGTAGCTTCGATTACTTACTGCTCCCTGCACCGCCATGTGTGCGCGCAGCACCTATTGTCTTCCTGTTGTGTTCCTCTCTTTCCATCTCTCCACGCCGTTCCTACAACGAAGGGTAGCGAGCCGTACGCCCTTCTCACGGTTCTTCATGACATGTTTCTTTTGCTGTCCTGCCACCTTCATCTCAAAGACTGTGCAGAAGCATGCCAGGGTAAGCTTTTCTAGGATTCATTTAAGGGCACGGCCTTCACATCTCTCTTTCTTTTTGTGGTGCCACTGTTAGCAGCTTATACGGTAGATTGAACAGGACCAGCCTCATGACGACTTCCACTGCGCAACTGCTGCAGCAACGGGGGTGGTAAAGTCGTAGTTTTCTAGCCTACTGATACGTAACCATCGTCAGAAGAATATGAGAGACAGAAGCAAGGCTTATTGATATGCTGCAGATGTTAACCTGGCTGTTCGCCTGACATGCCACTCCAGGTGCTGGGTGATGATTGTGATATGTACAGTGATAAGCACTTAGCAGCACACACAGTCACACAACCGCACGCACACACGCGCGCACACACACACACACACACACACACACACACACACGCCAGCAGCGCTTTTGTGGCGCGTAACGCTCAGGTGGCGCTTAGCCAAGGGCCGAGAATGTGCCTTAGTGCCAAGCTCGAATCCCGTTGAAGGTGCAGTGCCACTTTCAGGGACTCTTTCTGCGACGCATAGCGATAGCAGTTGCACAGAACATTTCGCAGGTGTTCGGCGACGTTACATTCAGAGCAGATTCGTGAGTCCGCGAGTTAAATCTTATACCCGAAGTAGTTTGTGTACAGCGCGTTGAGTCTTATGCGGTGAAGGCATGCTTTGTCTTTTCTAGCGAACCCGCCGTAGTCGCTTAGTAGCTATGGTGTTGGGCCGCTAAGCACGAGGTCGCGGGATCAAATCCCGGCCACGGCGGCCGCATTCCGATGGGCGCGAAATACGAAAACACCCGTGTACTTAGATTAGGTGCACGTTAAAGAACCCCAAGTGGTCGAAATTGAGGGAGTCCCCCACTACGGTGGGCCTCATAATCAGAAAGTGGGTTTGGCACGTAAAACCCCATAATCTTTTTTTTTGTCTATTGAGGCTTCGCAGCAAGTAAAAGTCACTTGATAAATCTGTTTTGTAAGGGGTCCGTACGAGTAGCTGGCATCTGTCTAGAGGGGTCGCTGGAGACGACAAAGCGTGTGCAGATACCAGTGTCGCCGCGTTTTTTCTCGAGAAAGGTGTCTCGACCATTGCTCTCGAAGTGTCATGTCCAGCTTTGGCAATACGGTCAGCCTGGACGTTGCCTTGTATTCCTCAAAACATCGTTTCGCATTTCATTCGCCATAACAAATAGACTCATGGCTTAACATAAGCGGGCACAGAAATACACTGTGTTCCCCACAAAAATACGCTGGAAGAATACAAATGAAACTTGAAAGCGGCTAAGACTAGCGCTATCATGGCGCTGGAAGTAAAGCTGCACATGCGCTCTGGGCATGTCTGGACATGATGAGAGTGGAATTCTCGTGCTAGAGGAAAGAACATAGAGAGCACAATCGAAACCTTTGGATATATATATATATATATATATATATATATATATATATATATATATATATATATATATATATATATATATATATGTATATTTATATATATATGACGGGAAGAAAAGGGGTTAACCGAGGGGCCCGATTTTTATTAGTCATATCATAAGAAGCCAACAAACATTGACACCAAGGAAAACATAGGGGAAATTACTTGTGTAATTACTTGTGTAAATTACTTACGTAATTTCCCCTATGTTGTCCTTGGTGTCAATGTTTGTTGGCTTCTTATGATATGACTATATATATATATATATATACTTTTTTAAATTACAATGAATTTCTTGTAAAAGATAGTAAACTCCCAAACTATTCTACGGCAATATCATCACGATACACTGCGTCAACGAGCACATTCGACCACATCCACTCTCAGGAATTAATATCTACAAAGTACAACGGGCGCACGTACATAAAAAGCGCGTTTGTAAAGCGCGCCAGCCCAGCCTTCCGCGCTCTCTCGGCCTGCGCGAACGCACTTGCGCTCGATATAAATGTAGCCAGCCCGAGAAACAAACGAACAAACAAAATAACTCTTCGAAGAGTCAGTGCGACACAAGGTGGCGAGAACTTTCCTCCGCTCCGCATACAATGTATTGATCCGATAAAGGAGCCACGGCATCGTTTTACTATGTGGCACCAGATGGCGCTGCCCGCTTCTTTTCTTCCGGTCGCTTCCGGCTCTGGCTGGAACCCGCTAGACCCGGGAGTCAGGCCACGGTGACGGCGTGTGAGTGCGGGATCCGGTCACGAGGGGGCAGCACTGGCCAAGCCACAGGTGAGCGCCGCTTTAGTGTACATCACCCATCATCGTCATCATAATCAGCATAATCATCATTATAGCAGTAAGATTTACCTGAGCGTTTGGGGATCGGGAAGGTAGGAAATAGCAATGACATTTTTCTTTCTTTTTTTTCTTCTTATTTACGCAGCCGGTAATTTTTGGGCGCGTTCGTTAGTTTCCTCCTTTCAAATTTAACGGACGTTACGTAACCGCGCTTCCCAACGCATTTCCTCCTCTGAAGGTAGTCGGAAAGGTGTTTTCAAGAGCATTTTAAGAAGTGTGTAGTCAGTCTGAGCTTAATGTACCAAAGGAAATCGATGCCCGAGATTGCAGCGGATTAGGATATTATGTGGACACTGCCGTGTACCGAGCCGCACGCTAAAGAAAGGTTGAAGTCACCGTGCTTCCCCGTGTCCGTCTAGGATTCCAGCTTTCTCTAGTCACGTAATCGGAGCCTAACTCAATCTGCCCCGGTCCATAAGGTAGCGACGTGACGGCACGTAGCGAGTGCATAGATACTATACATTCAAGAATAATGACTACTGTACTTTTCTTTTTAAATAAGGCGCGTTTATGACCACACAAGAGCATTCTAAGGGAATTAGGTTAAAGGGAAAAGCAAGAACGATGTATCGCGTTTCCTGTCCTGTCCAAAACGTGCTTTGTAGACTTATGAGCAACCAACTAGCTCAAACAGACGTTCATTTGTTTCCTGCATAGGTTGCTGCGCGTCAAATGAGTGAATGAAATTATATAAAAGCATGGATGCCCGTTTTGTTCGGATACTGCAAGAGAGACCTTCGAAAGTCGTGTACCCATCGCGTACCGTCGTGTTCGAAGTCGTGCAACCATCAGAAAAAAACACACAACGAAGCCAAGGAAAGCACAGGGGAAATTGTCGTGCTCTTTTAATCGAAATATATAAATCATGCGGAAAAGGGAAATGAAAGTCGACAAAACGAAATGTTGGTGGGGCAAGTCCCGGCGCCAGAAGTTGTCTTTTCGAAATAACTTCATGATATGTAGAAACAAGATTTGCCAAAGTGGCTTAACCGGGGCGCATAGACCCATCTTAGTAGTCTTTTACTATTTCTTTTATGATTTTTGTTTGTTTTCTTTTTCCTGGTCCACGTGTCGTCTATTAAGTATTCATCTATGCTTGCACTGGTCGCATTCGATGCAAAGATCGTCGAAAATGAGGTGATGTAGAGAAGAACGTAGCGCTGTGCCGTGCAAAAAGGAAGAAGGAACACAAAGCGAAGCCAGCTGTATTAGACAGCCCGCTCTTTCATACAGGCAGGTCGTTTTGCATAGCATGCAGAGGCACATATATAGACTTGCACTACCCGAGTGCGCAAAAACTTCATTCTTGTGATAATCACGATGACGTGCAGCGAGCATTGCATTATAGATAAAGCTGCACAGATTCTGGTGCCCCTGAGTTCTCTATTCTTTCTTTTTATATTTTCTCTTGTTACCTTTCTTTCTTCTTTCTGTCTTCTTTGTTACCTTTCTTCTTTTTGGAATTCCGCCCTTTTGGCTGATATTAGCAAGAAGCAACACAAATGCACAGTGATACCAATGCGCGCATGAAACGAAGGTGCGCACGCACGCCCGCGCAAACGAGCGAGTTTATACGCACGCCCATATGTCTATGCGCACTCACGCACGCACGCACACGCACGCCTCGATCGCGCCGCAAGGGGGCCGCCCCATCAGGCGGTGGAGGATGGGTCAAGCGTCCAAACAACATCAGCGAAGCGCTTTCGTCATGCACCTCGGAGTGATACAGTTGCGAGCACAGTGGCCCGCCATTACACATTCATGGCGATCAAATCTCACGCGTTAGCCTCTCGTCGCCATCGTCCCCCTCTTTCTCCGATTGCCTTCCCTTCTGCAGTTCGACCGACTTGCTTTCAACACGGGCAACCTTGTTAGAGAGTATCACCATTGAACACTTACCAATATACATCAATGCAGCCTGCACGCGCTCCTCTTTCTTCCTTTTTTTTATGTTGCGAATGTTTCAAAGCGACGCTTGCATTGTTTCCTATGCGTGCAAATGACATCTTTATTTAATAGATTATGCCGAGATCTACCGGAAAGACGGGGCGTGGAGACGTGTGTGGAGGGTAGGGGTGGGCGGCAGCAAAACGCAAGAGAGCGATCGAAGCTGACCGAATGCGCAGTCATACTGCGACAGTGTTTCTTCGTTCGATTTCGGGAGAATACATTTGCGTTCTGTTACGCGCGCATATATTAGTATAATCGCGACCAATGTACAAAGTCTACATTTTCCTGACCGGCGCATAGGAATCGATTTGAAATGCGTTGCCCAAGACAGGTCCTTTAATACGGCTTGCGGACTGCGCACGTGACCATGTGTACACGAAACGTGTGAAGACCCGCTGAGTCGGAGCAATAAAAAATAAAAAATAAAAGAGACTGCAATCTCGAGGATTCGTACAAGCGTAGTTAAAATGACAGGGGAGTCCATTCTGCCTGTAATCATGACTCTGTCTGGTGACAGAAACGCTCAATAAAATGAGATGAAGTGAAAATTTGCGTTCCCGAAACACACTTATATAGCGCTATAGTGGCTTTGTGTATACATGAATTCTTCAACCAGAGTCCCAGGCTCTTTTACCCATCGCGATGGTTCCTTATCTATGATGTACTGCTGCTGAACACCTGGTCGCGGGTTCGTTTCCTGGCGGTGGCTCTACCTCGATAATGGAGAAGTGCAAAAGGGCTCAGGCCCTGAGCTTTAACTGCGCGTTAAACAAGCATATATATAGAGGGTCAGAATTAACCTCCATGGAGTTCTCCACGATGGCATCTCTCATAATCTCACGTTATCCAGGTTGCTTCGGGACGTTAAACTCGAGGAATGAATCAATCAATCACCATGATATTTTATTCCCGGAATGAGGCGTCGTCTAATTAGCTGAGGCCAGTCAGCAAAGGGTCTCGTTGTTTGACGAAGGGATGGCAGTCAATTGTAGGGAAGCACAAAATATGCTTCCAATCGGTATTCAATACTGGCGAAGAATATCGCCACACGCGAAGGACAAGAAAGCACGAGTGCGAACGCAGAATGTCGTTGCACCCGCGAAAGTTGCGCGAGGGGATGTTGGCCATTACGAGAAGGAAATAATTAATAAGAGAGCATATTATTACTGCATGAAAGAGCTAGGGGGAACACACAGCAAGGAATACAAAAGATGGCACTGGTGGTAAACCGGAAAGTATCGAGAAATGTTAAGCCACTTTTTCAGGAGCTGTACTTGCTCCGAATTAATGAGAGTTTTAGCTTTTCCGTAACCGTATTTCCAGTATTGCCGTTTGCGGAACACTGGATTACCGGAGAACTATACGGCAGCGACAATGCTGGCAGCGTCATCTTGTGACACAGGTTCAACCAGAGCACGCAAAGCTACTACTGCATTGACCTACTCCAGTATATACCCAAGAAAGAAAGAAAGAAAGAAAGAAAGAAAGAAAGAAAGAAAGAAAGAAAGAAAGGAAGAAAGAAAGAGAATAAAATAAAGAAATGCGTTCGATGCAAACCGTTGATGCGAAGCGAATAATTTGCAAACGCAACCGCAGTGCACTGAGCTGCGATTTCAAGTGTGACGTAAGCAGGTTGCCTATGGGATCTAAGCACACCAACGAAAACTCCGGCTTTTAGTTTTTCGGGGATTTCATTTGCCTTTTAAAATGATATCTGCTGTAGGAGCCTGGCGACCATTGAATGAAGTTATTCTTTTCGTATTAGAACAAATATGGCTGAGAGCTGAATGCATGTATTTCCGTAGGCGTACATAGGACGTTATGTAATGCAATACAGAAATTAATCGTGTCTGTTGATATGGAAAAGGAGAGGAAACACAATTAACTAAGCTCATAAGCTCTCTGTGTTGAAGGAAACGAACTTTTAAGCAAGGATATATTCAACTATTATATTTCTCTATTTCAGTTTCATGCACCCTTTAGTTCAGACCTGAAGATTGAAGAGGAGGCAAGAAAATAAAAAAGTAAAAGAAAGAACGATAGCAGACTTGAGAATAACAAGGCAATTTATTTCTTGCACAAGAACAGTCGTTTATTTACATCTGCAGAATCACCTAATGCGGCGAATGACAAGAACGTCAACTTCCCCTTCACTCTCGGCTCCGTCGTCCCATGACACTTTTATATCTGTTTGCCCTTTTATTATCTCTGGCAGCTGTTCTTTATTATTTTCATTTCCATGTCGTAAAGGCGTCGTCGTCTGAGCGCTCAAAGAAACGAACGCAGCCGAGCGCTACGGAAGCGGAATGAAGATGAATGATCGTACACGTACGGTGCGCTCGCCGGCAAGAGATATCCGCGTTGATCGCCCGCAACTGCACCGAAGCATGAGCAAAGGACGACTCCGTCGCGCTGCGGCGGCGCGTGGCGCGCGCGCCCGCGCCGCCGGCATGCCGGCAGTTTCGTCGGCGCTGCTGGCGTTGACGTCACCACCGCTCCACCAATGGCAGCAAAGCTAGGCTCAACCACTTTTTCTTCTGAAGGGGAGGACGGTGGTTTCTGCGCCGGCTTGGAGGTCTACTTTATCGCAAAATTTGATAGCATGTCTTGTTAACTGACACTTATCACACACAAAAAAAGTTCATGTAGTCATTATACGAAGTCTAATCAATGAAAGCCAAAAGTAGCGCGTAATATTTGTGTTTGTAGCTGGACTCTTTGGCAGAGACGCCCCCCTCAGGTTGGAGTCGGGAAGCTCCCCAGGACCTCAGCTGATATTGGAGCGATGGGCGCAGAGCTGTGGATTACCGGCTAGGATACGGAACGAGAATGGAGTGCTCGTGAGAGGGCGATCGAAGGCGGACCGTCTTCCTTTGTCTGACTGCCCAACGATCGGAACCCTCCCCGGAAACGTACTAGGAGCTTCCTCGATCTCCAAGTATTGGGATTTCAAGCAGAGTGTGAAGCCAGTGTTGTGCGGCTAGTGGGAGGCTTTCGCTGTGCGAGACTCTCCCGCGTCGTCTGCTGTCAGGTGAAAAATTTCGGCTGCTCACAACCGGCGTAAAAAGCGACGTCTTCTGCCGCCCTTTCCGTGCTTTACTCATCAGGCCGGCTTGAAATGCTCAGTTATCTGACGCATAAGCTTCGGACACCGGAACTGAATGGGAGTAGCGCATTTCACACGAAGGTAAGCTCGCCCGTGTCTCATTTTATTTCCTCAACGTTCGGCTAACGCGGGGAGCCGGTGTCGCCGGTGCTAGGCCTAACGCTCTTTCAGAATCATGGCTGACAGGTAGAATTTCGGATCGGATTAACCTACCTAGAATGTTTGGGTAGGCTTATTCCACCTTGCACATAGTCCAGCAATGCCTCTGGAGTAATCACGACCTGCAGTTGAGCTCTCTGCACGGTTGTGTGTTGCATTATGTTCGGTTTGATCGCGGGGTGTCCCTATCGGCTTGCCGGTGTTTTCGTGTCTGTCGACGTTGGGGCACTTGGTTTACCGGGCTCGCTTTTTCATCTTATAAACGCTTTAAAGCTTTAGAATTTCATCGGCGATGTTGCCCAGGCCTTGCGTAATTTTTCTAGCCTTTTCATCATTATTTGTGCGCAAGTAGCTTATGGCAAGCACGTCCGCCCTTTGTGTTCGGAGTCGCTGACGTTGCCGGCTCCTGCGTCAACATCGGATTTCGGGTGCTTTCCGAGCCGCGTTTGCGTTCTAGGTGAGCTGATTTAATAATATTTTGCACACGAATGTAATGGCGTAGAAAGTCACTCTTGTGCCCGAAATGCACCTGGGTGATCGGCCGTCGTGGAAAGAATTGCAGCGTGTGTAACAAGCGCACACGATCGTTGGCCGTGTCGCCGCCGTAACGAACTTTCCGTGTTTTTAGGGCACGTTTCACGTTGCTTTGGAGGATAATCCTCGTATCGCCGACTTGAGACCTGCAAGCAACATTCTCGTACACACGCATTATGCAACTCTCTCCTGCCATTTTTTTCCTACCCAACTGAAAAATTTCGTCGATGTCCAGTTGTTGGTTTCAAGCAAACCGGATTATACTCCGATACACGCTGTCGTTTGCGGAACTGTTCCACATATCCACTTCCGTCCGCGTACGGATGTCACTCGGCAGCTCCTGGAGTAATTTGTGAGACATAACGAAAGGTATCTCATGTATGCTAAGTTTATTGAGTTTGCACGGAAAGCGAAATTCTCATGAGTGTGGCTGGCTTTCTCTGTATCGTCATTTTTACGCTCGCCATGAAGAGTCGCTCCGTGTATGTATATACATTTTCTTATTCAGTGCTTCTCTTCGTCGGTTGCTTTATGCGTCCGTTGCTTTGCTTTTGTGGATGTTTGTATGAGCGTCGTACGGGCCTGCGGCTACAAATTGACCGGCGTCGTGGCACCGGGGCTCAGTTCGTAGGCGGCCGTCAGCGGGTACGCATTGCCGGCTCCTCTGCCCGTTCCCGCTGCCCTGTGTCTTGCGTTCACCGGTCATCGTCGTAGCCTTGCATCGTCGGTGCTGCTTCGAAGTGATGCGGCGGGACTTCGTCGTTTCTTCGCGGCGCCTCCGGATCACCGCCGCCTGCTGGCGCGTCACCTCCTAAGAGCCGCCTCTACGCACGGCTCTTTCCAATTTCTCGTTCCTGTCCCTGCCCGCCTGCCTTCTGACATGGTATGGCTTTTCCGTCATACTACGTGACTTCGTTCTCTTCTTTCATCTTTCTCTCTCGTTTACTGTATATTTGTCTTATTTTTTTTTTGTGGCATCGACGTGCGAAGCGCCGTGGTTCCTTAGCGGCTAACCACAGGTCGCAGGATCGAATCCCGGCCACGGCGGTCGCATTTAGATGGGGGCTAAATGCGAAAACGCCCGTGTACTTAGATTTAGGTGCACGTTAAAGAACTTCAGGTGGTCCAAATTTTCAGAGTCCCTCGGGCTACGGCGTGCCTCATGATCAGATCCTGGTTTTGGCACGTAAAAACCCATAATTTAATTTAACGGCTATTGCGTTTTTGTCGAACCACTGCGTCCTTCTTTCTCGGCCCGTACCGGTCGTTGCTTCCTGCTCGTGGTAGCTTTCTCTGTCGCTTTGACGGCGGCGGCGGCGGCCAGGTTGTCAGGCGGTCGGGGATTTCGCTAGCTTCACGAGGAAGAGAATCTTTGAACGGCAGATCTTGCGGTGAGGTGGGGGTCCCCGCAGTGCTGTGTCGAAATCTGGCCCCTTACACTTATTAAACTGGCGCCACTGTGATACAAATTAAGCTACTTCAGCAGGATGGCGATAAGGCTCACAATCACTGCTATTCATGTTGCCTTCTGGGAACTCCGTGGCACCTGGGGTAATGATCGCATGACGCGGCAGCTTTCGCATTTCCTTTGTTTCCAGCCTATGGTCTTCGATGCCGGAAGAGCCAGGCCGTATAATCCACCGCGCGTGACTTTGTGGATCTATGACGTTGACGAGATGTCTGGGTTCGATTACCGGCCGTAATTCGATGGCCCCGGAACTCGAGTATACTCGTGTGATCAAGTTGCATTGCGCGTTCAACAACTCCGCGTGATTCAGAATTAATCGAAGGAGCCAGGCCCCATACACGTCGCGATGGCTTGAAGGGTCACCTAACAGGTTGCGGGGTCGATTCCCGGCCGCGGCGGCCGCTGTCCCCGTGCGGCCGGAGTGCAACAGCGCGCGTCTGTTCAGGATTGGGCACAACTGCGGGTGGTCACAATTACGACAAAGGCCCTCACTACGGCATAGTATGTCATACGCGCTGTGCAGGTCTGGTGGATTTAGGTTAAACGAATTAATACTATCCAGGCCTTCTCGTGTCGTTAACGTTTGCCTCGACGCGGCTCTGCTAGCAGAATCGATGTTGCGGCTTGTGACCGCGTTTTCCTACCGAGTGTCTCTGCTCCGTACCCGGGAAACCCGGAAGCTGCTGTCGTTCCGTGCGCGCTAAGGCCGGAGCTGTAGTCGGGGAACGAGCGCTGAGCGTCGCCTAAGCTTCCGGTAGAGATAATCGGCGGACGTTAATTGTTTATAGGGAAGGAGGGAACCCGCATTCCGTTTCGGCGAACATGTGCCTGCTTTGACGCATTGTACTGAGTAGTGAGCGGCATGAAAATTTCGTCGCAATCGTACGACGAATATGAAAGCTAAGCTGCGCTCGTACATTACGCCTCTACAATAGTAAAGCGATCAGGCTTACCGTCCGACATGGCCCAGTATGCCAGAAAAACGACGCTAGAAGCAAAGCCAGGTGGCTGCGCCGTCCTGAAGTGGCAGCGTCTAGCTCGCAGTCGGGTCATGCATTTTCAAATTCCTTCTGCGTGAATCAATGCGTTCACTGTTTTTCGATAACGATGCAGGAACTAATGACTATATACTTGCTATATGCTACTAACTTACTGTATGTAGTGAGCTTTTCTTTCGCCGAAACAGTCCATATATGAGAAAGTACGTCGAAATTGATGACGTCACTGCTGAAGCGCTGGCGCTCATGTTATGGCGCGAAATCCGTAGAGGAAAGCTTGGCATACGTTTATCTAGTAATAATCCCGATAAATTATTTGAAAACAGAACTCTGAAAGAACACTTCCGCCACCAAAAACTGATTTAGTGTAACCTTTTAGTGTGCCTCTAAGCCCTGGCTGACTCACTGTAGTTGTATTCGCGTGAGTTAAGTTAGTGACGGGACATGTATAGACGCTAGAAATCCGCACAGGAATTTAAAAAAAAAAAGTGAGACCTATTAAAATGTTATAGCGTCATCTTTCTCTTGGTAGTCTCAAGTACAGGGCAGATGATTGATGTTGGAAACTCGCATTTCTTCACGTCCGCCGTTGATAGATATCGTCTTGACGCATATGCGTGAAATAAACGAGCGCATGCCTTGCAGAGTTGCCGTTATTTAACCACGGGACTGCAGTGCTGCAGTGGTCGTGGTATTTCGTTCAAATGACGAGCACAGTGTCGCGGATTTGACTCCCTTCCGCGGCGTATACGCATTTCCGTGGAGGGTAAATGCAAGAAACGCGCTGCATACTCAGGCGCCCTTTGGATATAGCGCGACCATATCAGGTGATCTGAGTTAATATACATCCCCGCCTCCAAATGAGGCGTCTGTCGCATGAAACAGTGGCACGTAGGACATAATCGGTTATCTTATTATTAGGGCACGTGCCTCGGCCTTCAACCAATCGTTCAAGAATAATTTTAGCTTTCCTGAAAAGCAAGAGTCGGACTTGACATCTTGAGCCACTTAGCTCAAACTTAGCAAGCGCGCTTAGATTATCTAGCGAACTGCCCTTGCAGTGGGATCTGTCTCCGAGCCCCCCGCCGCGAAGGTTCTGCTGCAGAGCACGAGGTTCCGAGTTCGATTCCCGGCCGCGATAAGGGCGATATACGAGAACGCTTGTGTGCTTAGATTTAGGCGACAATCAAAGACCCCGGGGATCAAAATAAATCCAGAAGCCTCCGTTACGTCGTTCCTCATAGCCCAAATGCTGCTTTAGGGCGTTAAAGCCAACGAATCAATCTATTGCCTCCGTTACATTCGGGTTTCAGACTCGTTGCTTTACTTCTCATTGGTGCCCGAGAATTCGCTAGTCTAATTCGCTAGTCGCTAGGCTTCTAATAGTTGCCCGAGAATGATTGCTTGACGCGATTGGTGCTCGCGCACGAGAGTTCGGTCCAACGGATTGGCAGGCTCGACACCCCGCGTTTACTTTTTTCCCTGCTGCCGCACGTGGTTATCACTAAGTAACACGAGGCCATAACGCGCTCCACGCAGGCTCGATTGATGAGACTGCTCGGCGAGCTGGTTGCTTCATCGCATCGCGCTCGGTGATCGCTCTCAGCCTTGACTTTTAACGAGTTTCTCCCGATGCCGTGTGGCCGTAGGCGCTGCTTGGCTTCGTCGCCTTGGCAGCAGTGGCGTCTAGGCTGGGTGCTTTCTGCGCAAGAAGGACACTGAAGGTAAACCTTAAATTGAAATCGATTGGGAAATTGCACTTCTGGGACACCGAAAATATCGCTCTTAAGCGTGAGCCGCCACTTGGTGTAAGCTACAGAAAAATTGATTGCCCGATTGGTTTGGTTTCACGTCCCAAAGTAACACCGGGTGTACGAGAGGTACCGTTTCGAGTGAAGGACTGAGGGTTAATTTAGGCCACTTGCAGCTATTTGGCGCGCTTAATATCTATTGCATTCCGCCGGATATTAATTCTGCCGCCGCTACCGGGAAGCGAAACCGCGGCCGCAGAACGCCGTAGCGACGACCGCGGCGGATAGTCGCAGAAGATGCAAAAAAAAGTGGCGACGGCACATCGAAGCTCTCCTACGAGCTAGCTGTGAGTGACGTCACGGATTTTGATATCTTCTACTCGGGACTACGCTTAACGAAGATGTCGTTGAACGAGTAACATCAGACGTGCGAAAGGCCACCGGTAATCTCCGTGAACTTTTTTTTATTATATCAACGGCAAGCGCCTTGAGCACGCATGTGGATGTCTTAGCCGCAAAGACTAATCGCATCTGCAGCTTTAAGGCCCATCGCCTCAGCACCTCGGTCGCCGCGTATGGTTTGCGATGGACGAAACACGGGTGCTTGCTCACGCCTGAGCATTTGCTTACAGCTGACCTTTCCCGCCTGTTATTATATTTATTTTTCTTCCAATAATATATATGCATGCATATATATATATGTTAAACGTTTCTCATCCACGTCAAATTCTCGTAAAATTCCTTTCATCTTGCGTATTTCCGCATAACCTCTCTTGTAGATACTTTTGAGAGAGAGAGAGAGGAATAAAATGGGAAAGGCATGGAGGTTAACCGGAAGAGAGATATCTGGTTTGCTACCTTACAATGTGGGGGGGGGGAGGGGGGAAGGGGAGAAAAAAAAAGGGACATAATGAAGAGAGGCGAAAGAAAGCAAACGCGCGAAAAAGGAAGGGAAAAGGGGAAAGAAAAAGGAAAGATAGAAGTCTATAACAATGCAGGGAGCTTAACCGTACATAGGTAGTTCTCGTTGGCCACCCAATACTCTTTCGAAGCGCTTGCAATGGCACTGCTCTGTTCGTATAAACCGGCTTCGCGCTTAATTCTTCTAGCCTCCCTCAATGCGCATAGGTCTGTGTCGGTCTGGAACAGGTGCTTGCACCATGTCTAGGTGCAATTGCTTAACTTCTTACTAAAGGCCGTCACCAAAATCATGGCAGCGACGGCGCAATCTCTGCACCACTCCAAGTTGTTCGCAGAGGAGGGACTAGGGAGCGTGGCCAACCCTGGCCGATATTTAACGCTCCGTGCCTTTATTGACAATTACCGTTTACTCTGCGCATGCGTCATGTATGTCGTTCCAGTGACATATGAAGTAAGCATGTAGGCCACAACCGGTGGACATAAATTCGATGAGAGTTGGGCGATTGGCTTCAACGTCCCAAAACAATTCACGGGTAATTAGTGATGCGTAGTTGAGGGCACCCGGTTGATTTTGACCACGTGACGGTCCTTTCATGTGCACTGAAAGCCGGTTACACGAGCGTATATTGCATTCTTGCCCCGTCGGAATGCCGCGTCTGGCGATTATTATTATTAGCAACGGGATTAGTGCGTTTGACACGTAGCGCTTCCTCACTAGCAATAGTGATCAGCACGGAGGCGTTGTCACTTATACATACCACTGCTGTTTTATACTCTGCAGTGACAGTTATGGGGCTCTGTCTACAAATGCGTCAAAGGTCGATAATCTTATTCCGGGTGAGTGCAGATTCCACTAAAATAAAAAAAAAAACTCAAGGTGGTAGGACGATTCATTGTGCACGTGCTAATGAGTCTTCGTAATCAGAGTAACTAAATCTCAATTCTGCGCGTAGTCAGTCGTTGCGCGATCTTTCCGTTTTCGTTATTATTACTATCTCTATAGATAAATGGTGAATGGAATGAAAGGCTCAATGCACGTGCACAAGTTTATTGCTTCCAGGCACTGCAACGAAGGAAAAGAACTATGCCTTCACCACAGAACGCAGTACTTCGAACATAGCAACGTTAGTGTGTGCAACAAAGCGGTCGTGTGTAGCGGTGCTCTGCGCGCTGCAACGGAGCCCACATTCGGTAAGCAGCTGCGCGCAAACTGGCCTTTACGGGGCAGGACTGGCAGAAACACGGGCCGTGGTAACTCAGTGGCTGTAGCGTTGTGCGCTGCTGACCATGGTTTCGCGGTTTCGATCCCGCGCCCTGCGACCGCATTCCGATGGGAGCGGATCGAATGAAAAAAAAGAAAAAAAGAAAAAGATGCTCGTCTGCCGTGTATTGGGTGCACGTTAAAGAACCCTGGGTGGTCAAAAAGTAATGCGGGGTCCCTAGCTTCTGCGTTTCTCATAATCAGGTCGTGGTTCGGGCACGTAAAACCTCCAAAAATGAACGAACTGCAGAGTTGCCAGATGCTGCCGAGCAAATAAGCAAATAACCACCCCAGAACAAGCGCAAAAAAGCGGACGTTAACGAATTTTCTGATTCTTGCAAATCCTTTAATTACAGTATCAAAAAATCGCATAAATACGAAGGGAAGGTGAACAAATCACTTTAATTATTTTCAACAGCAACAATATTCGCAAGAATGAGCGAAAACACTCATGTAGTTTTTTAACATTGTCCCCAGGGTAGTATGCACCCTGGTCATTGCGCGTTGGCCTGTACATGAATGAAGTTACTTGTTGACTCATCCAACCTCTGGTTCATTTCACGGCTCAACTGCACACAGCCATCGTCGGATGTGTTCGACTCATCAGGAAAATCCTCCGCGTCCACTCGGGAACCATACATATTTTTAGAGTTGAATAGCTGCAACATTTGTAATGTTGGTTGAAAGTCCCGGCAGCAAACACCTCGAAACTTTAGGCCATAAGGTACGTGCAGGATGCCGCTCAACATTGGATTCTTCATTCTGTTTCGGTGGCGCGACTTCACCAGGTTCATGTGCGAGAACACGCGCTCGACATCGGCATTGCTGAGAGGCATGGCCAACAACGACTGAGCGAACTCTGCTATTTCCTTGAAACAACTTTTGCCGCTTGCATCCTTGAAATCTAGCACTTCTACCCAGAAAGAAGCGCCGTCCTTGTTCTTTACATTTTTCCAAGGAAGGAGGCACAGCCGTCTATACTGTGTATCCAGGAGTCCTACATCTCCGTTGAACAGTTTGAGGAGGGGCACGTCCTGAAGGGGCAGTTTTACCTGGCTCAATACGTTCTCGGGCGAGAATGATTTCATGGAATGCCATAGCTGAATGTTGGGAGGAAGCCTAAGCTGCACTTGCTTCGCAGCCTCAAAAATGAAATCCCGCCATCTCAATTTAACGTCTTTTTCTTGCTCAGCGTTAAGTTTGGATGCTGCCACTTCGATGTTGAACAGCACTCAAAGTCCACAGCAGAAAGTGGAAGGTGGGTCGCACTGTCCTCCAGGTTGACTTCCAGAAGTCTTTCTCCTGCAGCTGAGATGTACAACGGGTTGAGCACTCTGCAAATCAATCACCGGAAAAGGTTCTGAAGGAAATCAACCAGTTTCAGTGAATTTCCAGTTTCAAGTTGGAACAGCTTATTGATTCATGAGAATTCTTGCAGCAATGGGTTCAGGAACACAAGGTACAGCTTGTTGACAGGATCCTGATGCATTTCGGACAGAATCTCAGCGTCATAGCAACGGCACTTGTCCTTGCAGATGGTGAAGTGAAGCTTGAGTTCCTCCCACTGTTCCAGTATACGTTTACAGCAGCCGGAGTTTGACAGCCACCGCGTTCCCGACAGCTGAACCAACTTTAATGGTTCTTTGCCGTTGTTAACCAGTCTGTAAATTTTGCCGTACTCCCGAAGCCGCAGTGAACTGTGCGAAAACCAACTGTACAAACGGCCAACCAGGAATTCTAGGCTCCGGGGCAGCACTTCTACTGCCTTGCTTGCACACAGTTGAATCGAGTGACACACGCACTTGACTAGCATGAGGTTCTCATTTTTTCGACGCAAGTGTGTGCACACAGAATTGTTCCTTCCAACCATAACATTGCAGCCGTCGGTTCCAATTCCGATACACCTTATGAAATCCAGACCAACGCTGGTCAAGAAGTCTAAGAGGCCTTGTGCAATCTGCTGGGCACTTGAACCCTTGAGCGTGAACAGTCCCAGAACCGTGGACACTACATTAGTTAGTGAGGTGCTGAAATAGCGAACCACGACAGCGACCTCCTTTTCATTTGCTACGTCAGTACTTTCTTCAATCAATAATGAGTACTGTGAGGCACCTATATCCTTCACGAGATCCTCAAGCAGGCAACGGGCAAGAACTTTTGTTATTAGTGCTGCACATTTTGTTGCGTGCAGCTTTGCCTCGCACGCCGTGGACGACAGCTCGCCGAGATGATCCACAGAGTTGATAGTGGCATGACACGCCGAGTAACATGCCAGCTTGAGCTCCAATTCTGGTGTTGTCGTTGGAGGCGATGATTTGGTGAAGCCCATGGTTGTCAAACGTGCACTGGAAAGTGGCCGTGAGTTCTTCGCGTGTTTTTCTGTTGCCATCTGCTGGACGTGGTCGGCATGATGAGCGCGGATTTCACACTTGCAATACTTGCATGCAGCTTTTTTATCCTCTCCGGTGACTGGGCGCAACCAGTCCTTGAGCTGCACTTCCTTTTCCCACTCTTCACAATATCGTTTGCCATATTTCGACCACTTCGAAGAGATTTTGCACAAACACCGCCAACACACTACGACATAGACGACCACGAGTGCTGGCAAGGCGTCAAAGCATTGATGAATGGATAGGGACAGTTTCGTACTTTGTGACTCCTGCTACTATCACGTATATTTAACGGCAAACGCGCGTGACAGGCATTAAAATAACAATATTTGCAGGAAAAGCGCGAGTAAGCCCAAAAAACGCGACAAGCGACTGTAAAAATTTATAAGCGACTCGGTGAAAAAAGAAGCCCACATTCGCTTATATTAAGCGGAACTGGCAACCCTGACGAACTGGCACCAACGAGTCGCAGCTGCTAATGTCAACAGTGATTGAATGCCTTACTATATCGAGCTGCGTGCCCGAGGCTGTGCAAATGGGCCGATCCCAGAGTCACCGATGAGACAAGGCGACATCTTACGGACTCCACTGGCCGTCGGATAAGCGGCATTCACAACCGGCCGTTGTAGAAAGGCTTATCAGGCAGAGTCGCGAGAGTACGACGAGTGGTGAACGTTATACACGTGCCACGTGGCACGTTCGCCGCGCGGAGCTCTCGATCGGCACCGCAACCCGTACACAGGAACTGTAGCCGCTCTCGGCAATGCGACGGCGACATTGAGGGGGGCGTAGCTTGGAGCGCGCTCTTCCGGGTTTGATATTAGACACCTTCCGGATAGCTTGTGTTCGCTCAGCGGCAGAGGAAAAAGGGGGGCGGAATTCTTTGCTGTCGTTCGTAGCTCAAATAAGCGGACCGAACCTTTGTGCATACATGACGCTATCGACTAAGCGTTAGCTTTTGTATATATATATATATATATATATATATATATATATATATATATATATATATATATATATATATATATATTCCCGGGCAAGTTGCTGCGTGCATACCCTTCGCCGTCGCTCCATCCAACGAATTGCTTGCGGAGAGTGAATTGAGCAAGTTGATATTGATTCATGTTGAAAATTTGTTATGGCGTGCCTCATAATCGGAAAGTGTTTTTGGCACGTAAAACCCCTTAACCAAATTTTTTTTACATTTGTGTTCGGCTTTTCTAGCTCTAAATTTTCAACATGCATTTCTTGAGTTAGAGAGACACTTAAGGCAAAGTTTAAAGCCATTCTAGGACTAGTATATATTCTAGTATCAAAGAGTTTCAGCCTGACATACATATCGTTATCATGTTGCTGCAGGTGGCTGTTCTTCGTCCAAAAAAGGCATAGGCGAAAGGTAGGGAGGATGGAGGGGGGCAGAGCCTAATAACATCGCTGGTACCCACATCTTGAACGCTTTGTCCAACCACGACACATTAGGCACGTTTTCATGTTACATGGGTGTTCATTTCGGGAAAAAAACTGCATGTTGAGTGAGTCGCCGCCGACACCTTCAACCGGGAACTAAGTAGAATATGATTGGTTACTGAAATAATAGCTCTCTGTCTTCTCTGGTTAAACTGTTCGCCACAAGGCGAAGCCACGAACCCGACCGCTCACGTTTACGTACTTTACCGGTAGCCTGGCATGCGGCAAAGAGCAATACGTTTAGGCACAAGCTGAATGTCTCTCTTGGGGAGTCCACGGCTGAGTTTGTGAACCTAAGTCTACCTCACTCTGGCGCCCAACGTGCGACCTGGGCTATCTAGATAGCCTGTCTAAGTAGACTGTTCTGCTTCGTGAAGCGAATCTATCATGTGTTAACAAATCTGCTTATCTGGTCCTACCTCGCATCTAATTCAACGCCACCCTCTACTTTGTCCCTTTCCTCAGTACTCATTCTCTTTACTCAAATATGTTAACTATTTACTCTGCGAATTGCGTCACCTGCCTATCTCCGTTTGTTTTTCATAATCTCTACTGTATCAGCTAGCCGCGCTTGACCCCTAATCTATACTGCGCTCGTTGTATCTCCCATCCTAACCCCTCTTATTTTCTGTTCCATCGCGCGTTCCGCAGTGGCTGACTTCTTGTCAAACCTCATTGTTGTGCCAAGTTTTGCTCTCAAAGGCGTTACTTCTTGCGGAATGTACTGTCGATTGCATGCTTTCGTTTGTAAGATGTCGGCGATCTTTTCGGGCGTTGTCGGAGAGGTCACATCCACTTTCTCTGCCGACCTAAATCGCGGTCACGGCTTAATGGTGTTCGCTCGTCCGCCGTCAATGCCCTTTCGTGCCGTGCCTCTTCGCACGTGGCTTGCGGTGCCGGACGTTGTTCGCAGTGCAGCCGCGGTGACTAATGTGGCCTTTCTTTTTTTTTTTGCTTTTCCATTTGTTTTATTGTAAGAGAGGGTCACTCAACAAAGGACAACAAAAAAGCAGAGGGACGAGATGGGTTCACGCCCGTGCGTGGGCATTCCTTCTGTTCCATTGTTTCGTGGCCTTCGTTGCACGCTGCCATTTTGTTTCTTCTCTTTCTTTTTTTCTTCGGCTAGCGCCATACAGACTAGGGGTCTTCGTTCTCGCGAACGTTGCGGTGACATTGTGCACGTTGCGCGTTTAAGGAATAAATAGCCCGGTGTCTCCTGGGGGTTGGTCACGAAGAAAAAGAAAGGCTTAAGAAAGCCTCGAGGCGCAAGTCGAGGCAGTTCAAAACGAACAGCGCAGCAGGCCTCCCGGCATTCATTGTCTGTACTGTCGAGTCATCGCTCAAGAACGTCTTGTCGAAGAGAGCGTGCATTTCAGATTTAACTTTCCGCCTTCAGGGCGTTCTGCTCCTGAACGTGGAGGTTCAAGCGATAGTAACGCAGCGGCTCCGCGTTTCTTTTGGATCGGATTTTCTAACTGTCACAAGAATTACCGTGTGTGATGAAATCTATGCATGTTACAAGACCCCGGCGTTAAAATTAATGCGCCAAATATGTCTTAGGACCGCTGCAGAGTTAGAAGTGCGGAAATAAGCAACCATAGCGTCGCCGCTTTCTGGCGAACGTCCCGCGATGCGATGTATCTTACTCGTGTTAATGGTCGGTGACGTCGCTCGTGGATTGTGGCCGGTTCTAACTATTCACGTTGAAGGTGAAGAAGTTGCGTTGTATGGCTAGTGCGATTTGGCGAGAGGGTTGTTGACGGGATTTTACACCGCCCCAGAGGCTAGTACAGTTTTACTATGTAGGATGCTATCTTGGTTTGAGGTGCGAACTGTCGAGATCAGTTGGCCCGATGCGGCGCGACCGCACATTATGCATGCATGCACCTTGCCCAGCGGATTCGGCCGATTCCTGTTGCCACTTTGCCGGCGGGCGGGTTGACCCAAACCGACGCGACGCTCGATGATCAGGACAGCCTAGCGTTCGCGCGACCATGATAGGGCTGTCTCAAGCCGGAGACTCGATTCGGCGCGCTCCCGTCGGTTTTGTTCTTGCAAGTAAGTGCCCCGCGAACGCATTGGGCAAATGCGCGACGTATCGCGATGGTGGTAAGCTTGTCGTCTATTGATTTTGCCCCGTTAATTACCTCCCTCCACAAATCTTGAACATGTTTGAGGCCTTGTCGAGTACTACTTTCCGCAGCATTCCTAATTTTAGCCTCGCTGAAAGCCGGTGCGACACTTTCTCATCGGTGATTGCTTGCACTTGTTGCGGTGCATGTGCACTTTGCTTTACTCATTTACTGTTGCTGTTTGGTAGGTGGTGATCCCTAGTGCAAGGAAGCATTCCTATAACCATCTAGAGCGCGTCTTTGGACTTTCCGGAGACCATAAATTGTCGTTTCAGCCGCTCTTAAAGAGCAGCCTTAACTCGACCTCGTTCCGCCTACCCATTATTCACACCGGCAACTATTAATATCTCCCAAGCCCCCCAGCACTCCTATTGCAGTCGCGGCATTAGAAAGTGTGATGGGTGTCAGAAAATATGTCGCCGGGCAGCTTAGCGTTTGCATATTGCTGTTAGCGTGTCGCCGTGAGACCGAAGAGTATATATCCTGCAGCAGAAAAAGTTCCTGTAGAGCGCGAGGTTGCGTCTTAACAAACTGTCATGGACGTGTGGTACTAGTGTTTCACTCAGTATCCTTGAAGCGCTCCAGGGTCCCGCATACGTAATAGCTATGTATACGGACGTGGACTGGGATTCTGCAGGTCGTACAACGGGAACAGGGCAGCGCTCCAAAGATAACGCGGCGCTGTAGTAAACTACATGACCCGTGAAAGACGCTCTTGGTGTCACGATTATTTTCGTTCAACTGAAAAAGAAAGGCGTGAAGATACCTTCGTGACGATTGTGTGCCTTACAACACGTTTACGACTCCAGATAAGTGGAACATGGACGCTCAATGCGAGAAGAGTTGAGCGCACTTCGATTACACTCAGTGATTCAAGTTTTCAATAGCAGCGCCGTCCGACCCCATTCGCGTCTTCGAGCGTTTTGCGCGGCGCCAGTACGTCTACGCCGCGGCAAAACCGCAGAAAGATGGCGTTATTTTACGGACGTAGTTGGTTCTGCGTAGCATCACGAGGTGTCGCCACCTGTGTCGCTGCTCTGTCTTCGACAGCAGAGCGTGATGGTTATTATGGGCAGGGTACTCGCGCGCGTCGGGCGGGCGCTTTCGAAATTCGCACAAAGGTAGGCGGCTCGCCCTACATGCAACGCCGTCAGCAGCGTCATTTTGTGCCATGGCAGCAATCGTCATTCCCGCAGAACCTCCTGTGGCGCACTTTGGCCGGTGCTTTCTTGTGGGCAACCCTGCTTAAATCCGGTTTTAGAATGTGTTCTCGAATGGTGATGGCGTCCCGAAAGCAAAGGCCCTGACCGCCGCCAACCGCGCAGCGGTGTAGTCGATGTAAGAAAAATATTTGTAACTCGTTGTGGTTGGACAGAAGGAAATCACAAGATGTCGCCACTAGCGTTGCGATTGCCATTCGCGGTTCTGGTAAGTCGGTATCCAGCAAGGGCAATAAGTTTACCAGAACAGTTAAAACTATCCAGTGTCTAACATACCTACTTCCGTCGCGGTGATCTCTCCGCCGTTCCTGCAGCACCGGAACGTTCGCTCGGCGGGTGTTAGGAAATATTCGAGAGTTTCCGATTAGGGGGACGGAAGCTTTGGGGCCTGCTAGCGCTTGGGGCCACGGTAATGCGCATATGCAGACCCCCACCTAACGGTCTGCGCATGCGCAGTACTGTAGCCTCAAGTGCTAGGGGGCTCCAACGATTGTGTCCCTCTAACTTAAACTCTGTGTTGTCAACGCGAGCGAGATGCATTTGGCGGCGCATTAGCGCAGGGGAGCGCGATTCTACAACTAGTACTACAACGACCGGCTGCGCGCGCCGCCATTAGTGCCCTCGGCCTTGCCGGAGTCGCTGTTTCGCCGCCGGATGAACGAGCGGCTCACGGCGGTTCGGTCGCTCGAAGAAAGCGCGAAGCCGTGAAATAAGGGAGTCCTCGAGAATTTATGGAGGCCAATGAGGCGCGGAGACACGGTTCTTTGCTGCTTCCTTGGACTCGTTTCACGGCAGCGCGAGGGCCCCTGGCTTTTTGGAGGAATTGGCACGATACACTGCACCGCCACTGCTGCCTGTCTCCGCTACACTTATGTTCGTTCCACCAAGTGGAACCGTTTGCGAAACAAATGTCCTTGAAGCGTCGGCTCTTCCATCGGTGGCGTTTCTTGCCCCAGTGCCTACTGTATAACACTTTCCAATCTCGTTCCACGTATGGATCGCTAAGCTAGTTGAACATCTTAACGTCGTTTCATTTATATGTTCCCCAAATTAAGCGGGAAATACATATTTGTAAATATGTTCCACTTACCCATTAGAAGCTATAGGGAACGAGATTAAGAGTGCAGCCGCTGTAGCGTGCCTTTTTTTTTTCTTTTGCGTGCGCTCGTTCGCACTTGCTTCTTGCGTTCTGAACGTCCGGTGCACGATGTTATTGAGGCAGGAAGTGGGTTAGTCGCGCTGCCCCTTTCCCTTTATCCTGCTCCCTCCATTTATGTTTCCTTCGCCTTCTCTTCTTAATGGCGGGCTCTTTCGCACTCGTTGCGAAAGTAACGCCTTCTTTCTTTCTTTCGTTTTCTCTTCCTTCGCACCGTCATTACTGGATTGCTTCACAGTCGCGAAGGCGAAGCCGGAGAAAAGAAACAAGAGCGCCTTGCATGGTGCGAGACCTTGGAGGCTCGGCCTCTTGTTTTCTTTTTTCCTCTTCTCTCCATTTTTTTTTTTTCGTCCTGGCTCCGAGTGCTAGCCCGTTGTCTCTCTGCTTTTCATGGTTGTCGGTCCGCCGTTTTCACTGTCCGCTGACTCTGGCTAATGATCTATGATAGGCGGGCTTTCTTCCGCTTGCCACCTCGTTTGGTTTACTTCTTTTTTTGTTCTGGCCCCCCTTTTCTGGTCGTTTTCTCTCTCTGTTCGTCTCTATATACAGGTGCGCTCGTCAGCTTAAGCCTTCCCTTACAACGCGCGTTGGAAATCTGTTGGGTACCTTACGTACGACTTGGCTTGGTTTCTGCAACGAAAAAAATAAAGGACACTCCATTTTTTTTCTTTCCTTCAGCCATTTAACGTCCACTGCCGAGCTCCATTCGTACCGTTCTACTCTCGTCCCATTCATCCACCAGTGGAGCAAAAACGCGGGTTCACCTTTCCAGTGGCTTCGTGACGGCTCTCTACAGAAGCGAAAGCGCGCTTGCCCACTCGTTTCACACGGTGCAGCTGAGCTTGGCGGATCATATTTGGCGGTTTCCCCAATTCTTCTCGATACCATGCATTAACGCAACTCAGAATCCAGTATACATTTTTTGAACGAATGTCAAGTGGGAAAGGGGGAAAGTAGACAAAAAGTGTTCGCCTGTTGTTCAAGTACGTTCAAGAGACATTCAGGTGATAATACAGGAGCTGGCTATGTGCTGGGAATTTCCGTTGATCCAACATCGCTTTGAGGCGAAGTCTCATACAGTGGTATTTCTATCACAGTGCGTGTTTTCCTCTTTTTAAGTTGTTGAAGGTGAATAATGATAATGGTAATAAATCGCTCATAAAGTCTGATTTTTGCAATCCGTACGTTACAAGCGAAAATACTTAGCAGTAACTTAATGCTATTATAGTCTCCCAGTCAAAAAATGGAAAAAGAAAGAAAGAATGAAGAACGAAAAAGAATTCGAAGAACTTTTACGCCATTAAATGTCACTTTTTTTTCCGTATGCTTGCTTCTATATTTTGTCTTCGTTGTGAAACAGCAATCAGATCGTAAATTTAACGGCTGTGTCGCAATCTCTGCGACGTTTTTTACCGTGGGGAATCGTTCCAGCGACGGGGAAGAAATAAAGCAAACAATGAAATAAAGCGCGTGCGTGAAATTCTTTTTCACAACAGCAATCCACAATTGCTGAGCCTCTGTATACTCTCGACGGACATTGGATGTGATTGTTTCAAAGTGTGTCGTTCGCTCGAAAGACGCTCCTGCTGCTGTGTCAGCCCAAAATGGCTCGTCGTTCCGTGGCGTCGTTCTCATTGCTCGTAATGCCGTGCCATCGCGCATGCAGGCCGTGTACTCACGCTGACGCGAAGCGCGCTGCTACGACCGCTGCGTGCTTTATACGTTGACAATCATTCGGCAGTGTTTTGGAAACATGACATCGACGCATTCGGGTTTACACCTTTAGGCGCGTACGGGTCAAGAACCATTTCCTTGGAAAATGTAGGACAGGCAGTGGATAGCTATAGAAGGCAGTGGAAGGTGCAACTGCAAAATGATCTTAACCAGAGGACACCCTTAGAAGTCATATACAGGTAGCCACGGGCTGTTCCGCCCTCCCCAGCACTACGCAAAGCACAAAAGACTGTGGAAGGCAGGGGCGTAGCCAGGGGGGGGGGGGCTTATGGGGCTTCAGCCCCCCCCCGAAATTTTTTCGTGCTGTCCATGCACCGCCGACCAAAGCGACCCCCGGCGCCGGAAATCACTCTGGATTTTGTCTAGAATGTCTTTTTGACGCTCGAAAAGACATTTAACCGCGAAGATTGCAAACTCGGGCTGGATTGCGTGGCAACGCCCATACACCGGGAGTCACATAACGCCGAGCAGTCCCATCCGAGCACAAAGTTTCAAGGGCGCTTTGATGGTGAGTGGGCTCGCCGCGGCATCTCGCTGAGGCCACGGAATCTATGGAGCGCATGGATATCAATTGCGAAACTTTGTGGGTATAAATCTCATAAGCTCTTGATGTGAAAGGTGCATTGACATTTCCAAAGTTGTGCTTTAGATTTTCAATTGCGGAACTTTGTGGGTTTATAGTTGTTATAAACATTTGACGCCAAAGGTCTATTGATTTATCTAAAGTCTTACATCGGAACATACAACGAGACAAGCCAAATCAACACACTAGCAGACAGGTTGACAAAGCAGGCAGCGAGGTCCAATGAGACGAAGTGTTCGGGTGGTTCATTTGTGCCGTCATGTCACATAAAAAAATATCAAATTTTTTTTTTTAACCTACGCCAGAACATCCATGTCAAGACACTAAAGCCAGCCAAAGTAACGACGTTCTTATTTATTTTTTCTACTTTGACTTTTATTCGCGAGGACACATTGAGCCTCTTCAATTTTTTTTTTTTTTTTTGTTCTTGCTACCCCACCCGCGGGCTGCCAGAGCCAGCCAGAGCGCATACGTTTTTCTCGTATGGCCCCGACCACCGTGCGGTGCACTTCAGTGCGCGTTCGGTTTGCTCTGGCCGAGTGGATTTTCACCCGGACAGAGTTTTGGACGCTTTCTGGCTAGTAGACGAGAAAAAAAAAACAATGGTCGCTCGCCGCCATCACTGTGGGGACTCGAAGGATTGCACCGCATTCCTTGAGTGGAACCTTTCCGGAAAGTCTTGTTTCGCCGCTGTAGGATACTGAGCAGTATGCGTATGGTTCTCAGTGGACCAAGCGTCTCATGTTTTCTTCGGTATTCCTTCCGTAGCCCCATTAGGTGCCCGAAGTAGGCATTAGATTCTGGCCAACATACTTTATTATGCGTTTTTTTTTTTCATTTCGGTGCCTCCGCCTCACAGGAAAAAAATACATTGTTGCGGCGCAGCGAATTGTCTCATGGTGAAAGTTCGATTTTGATACTTCTTTTGCGGAAAGTAATGGGCGACGGGACGCTTCAGTTGCCGGATACGTTTATTATATTATTGCGAAAGCAACTATATGGACACTCCAGGCGCATTCCTGCCATCGCCCTCATGTTTCGTATAAAGTCCAAGGGTGATAACATCGTGACCACGCGCTGCATGCTGTATGTGCGAGTGAAAGCGTAGGAGGGGAGGTTGAATAGGTGAGCCGACGATGGTGGCTCAGTCTTGTGTGTGCAAAGGAGAAAAGCAAGCGCGCCGCCTTCCGTCGCGCGCAATACATCGGGGGTAGTGGATGGAATGGGGGCGGAATCTAGGATTCTGTGAATCTATGATTGTGCAACATGTTTATTTGCCCTGTTTGACGCATTATATACAGTTACTTCTTCTTACCTACATAGACTCATTGGAGACTTATACGTATACTTAAATATCTTGTTGCGAGGTGTTGTGTATACATGCAGTGAACTTTGTTTCCAGTGACACTTTTTTGTCCTTTATCAAGCCGTATTTTCGCATTTGCATATCCCATTGTATCTTTGCATTTCTAATGTACGAGAGCGAGTCAAATGGAAGTGAGCCTACCCTAACCGCGCAATAATGGTTCGGTTCATTATCTGCGAGGCATGCGCGTAGGAGAACGGCATGTCTCATTTACAAAAGTGGCACGCAGGTGTGCAGATAAATGTTCTTTAATGCTCTCCTACACTGGGTTGAATATGGTTGCGTCACATAATGGACACTTCAAAAGTTGAACAGCTCGGTGTCGCGAAGTTTTCGACAACTGAAGGTGTTTCCAAAACAGAAATTAATCACCATATGACTGCCGTGTACGTTGAACACTGCATTTCATTGACCACTGTGAAGCGTTGGTGCAAACGGTTCAAAGGACGTTGCAAAGACATTCCAAGACCGGGCCAAAACCATCGTGCAATCACCCCCACACAATTTTAAAGGTTCATGAGCTGCTGAAACAAGAACGGAGGATAAGCATCGATGAACTGGCAGACCAGTCACGGTTCGGTTCACGCCATAATTCATGAGCTTCTCGGTTATCGGCTCTTTGGTGCGCAATGGATCCCCAAGATTTTTATCCATCGCGAGAAGACGGAGAAGTTTCGCGCTGCCTTGACTCATCTGATCGGGTAACACAATGAGCATGACGACTTCTTGTTTGCAACTGTGATCGGGGACGAACCTTGGTGCCACTACTACGAGCCTGAAACACGACGGCAAAGCTTACAGTGGAAATATTCGAATTTACCACGCCCAAAGAACGTAAAGGCCATCATTTCCGCTGGAAAGGTGTTGTTGACTTTTTTTTTTCGATCGACAGGGTCCATTACTGATAGAATTTGTTAAATCTTGAGAGGCTATCAATTGTTTACGATATTATGAAACGCCAGAACGGCAGCGTGTCGTAATCAAGAACGAACAACGTGGAAAATTGACGAATGGGGTCATCTTGTTCCGCGACAATGCCTGTCCCCACGTCGCTTATGTGGTTAATACAAAACTGGCAAAGTTCAAGTGGGAAACGCTGCAACATCCGCCGTACAGCTCAGACCTGTCACCTTGCGACTTTTACATTTTGGGGCAACCGAAAAAACAGCTCAAGGGAACCAGATACAGACTTTTTGAAGCAGCAACCCAAGGAGTTTTATAAGACGGGAATCATGCAACTCGTTAGTCAATAGGACAAATGTGTAAATTCTCATGAAGACTACGTTTAATATAAAGTAAAGTACCCCGTTGTTGGCTCATTCATTTGACGTGTCCTCATATATCTTGCTTTTTATACGTGTTCTCTGTCGCGACTATAACTTCGGTGCAATTACTCACGATACACGACAAGGGAAAGCTACTCCTGCGTAATACATTGGAACAAACGACAGCGTCATTGAGATTTTTCACTGGCCATTGCATATATACAAGAATGTAAGCACGGTTCTTGAATGACAAAGTTTCATTAACATATTTGTCCTCAACTTGTTCAGTTCATTTCCTTTTAATTTTTCATATCAGCGGCATGCACTGCTTTTCTGGTTTCGAAAGGATATAGTTTTAAAGTTCGTGTGATATTTTCTTTACTTAATAAATAGACAAAAAAATGGAAGCATTGACGTCAGTTATGTTGGGCACAATTTTTGGCACATACGAGTATAATATTTTGTGAAAAAATACATATTTTACTTGTATTTACAGTGCGTAGCTTTCAAGAATTCGTTTGTAGCATCTTTGGCAATGACAATGCAGTTATTATTCATGTATTTGATCCCTCGATAAATTGTTTAAGAGGAAGCTTTAGCTCGGGCCCAATCCGACGCGGCCTATTAAAATACTTGTAAAACGCAGAAACGCTTTTCTGAGATAATCCTGCTAATCGCTTTTATTGAAATTGGTTGCATTTGAGAGAGAAAGTTAAATCCTAGTGTCTGTTGGAAACAGAACTTCGATTTAGGGCCTGAATTTTGTTTAAAATATTTTGGAAAATTCGAAAGCTTGAAAAAATAGAAGCATGACGTTTACAAAATAATAGCTATGCATGAAGAACAGATATTGTGGTTCTGTAAACGGCATTTATGATAACAGTCAAAGCGGACAAGTTTACTGTGTCGATTTGTATCTTACGTGAATTGGTTGCGTTGTGTACAAGGGTTCTGCAAAAGCCGTATTTCCACAATACTAAATTTTTTTGAGATTCATGTGTAACATATCTATTTTGTCCGCTGTAGATGTGCTATTAGATACAATTAACAGAATTGTGATATCATTTTTCATTGTTGAGTCACGGAGTTTTAAACTTGATAGATTCGTTTTCTGAAAATTTTCAGTTTTGGTCACTTTTTAATAACTAATTGACCACCTAAATGAAAAATTCGAAGCCAGTATATATATATATATATATATATATATATATATATATATATATATATATATATATATATATATATATATATATATATATATATATATATATTGGGCCCGTGGCGTAGCCCCCCACGAACAAAATTTCTGGCTACGCCACTGGTGGAAGGGTATCAGCGTTAGGCATTTTGTTCGATTGCTGTGGGTTTTACTGCCTTCACGTCGCAAAGTGTTACCAAGGCTAGCCCAAGCGCAGTATTATTAAGCAACAAAGGCCATTCGATCGACGCATTTGTTCTTGAACGCCTATATAGGGAATGGAACCAGGTAGTCTCATGAAGGCAGGAGGCAATGCTTGAAGGAGATCCTTGGGTTCAAAATGAATGCTGCTGTCATACTGCCATTGAGGGTTTGCTTGCATGGCATTACTTGGGCGGCAGAATTTCTTTTGTGGGTGTTTTATGCTACTGTTGTGTAATGCGTTTATTAGTGTGTCACGCGGGGAGTCGAAATCAAAAGTGCAGTCTCTGTTAACACCTTATATTCGAAGGAAACAAAACATTAGATTGCCACTTTCTTTTTTTGTGTGTGTGAAAGGGGAGGAGGGGCTAACAGTCTAGAGATTGAAAGGCGAAAGTGTAAGCGAGAGACGTGGTAACCGAGTTGAAGGGTGCGGGGGGGTCTAAACATGACTAAATACGCCATTTTGAGTGTTCGGAAGCAGTGCATCTGAGTGTGTATCTGTGCATGTTTACCGAGCTAGTAGCAGTTTTGTTTGATGTTTCTTTTTTTTTCTGTTCTTTTCATGCATGTCTTCACAGCACCCAAACCAACAGCAATGAAGCTGCTGCCTCTCCGTAACTTGAGATTAGTCATGACAGAGACTCTGAAGAAGGTATAGAATCGCTCTCCTTGGCCATCTTTCTTTTTTTGTTATTCAACTAATTCTATTGTTTTTTTTCTCTTTTTCTCTCGCTGTACTTACTTCTACTCTGGATGCACGCGCTGTGGCGTTTCCTCATTCTCGGCTTTGTTGTTGCATGCAGCAGGGTTGCTCTCATGATTGATTCGGCGCAATAGTTGGCATTGAGTTGCTTTCTTATAAACGCAGTTTTATCTTATATCTTTTCAGACTGATGACGATCACGATTCCGGAACTGAGTCTGACGACGAAAGCGCAGAAATCGAAGAACTGCAGAAATGTAAGTGAACTACATGCACAGGCCTTAATTTGTGCTCATAAGAGGGCGCTTTGGACATTTTTAAAACATCTTTTCAAATTATACGGGTGTCTGCCTGTGAACGGGCCGCCGATAGAAATGGCCGCATTGCGTCGCCCTCAGGTACAGGGCGTCATTGAGGGAGAGGGAGAACGCGCTTGTTTACGGTCTACCGAAATATCGCGTGCACACCAAATTGTGTTTATGCTTTCTTCTTTCGAACTCATAATTTATTTGCATGAATAGGCTAGCGACTTACTTTTTTCTCAAGAACCAAGAACGCCGCAATCCCACCTTAGCTTGGTACTCACGGCGAAAGAGCCAAGAAATACATAAAGAACGAGAAAATAAATAAAAGCTGGCGGCGACCTTCTTTTCTTGGCGTTGTTTTCTCTTCGGAGTTCCGTTCGTGTCGAAACCTGTTATGCCACGTGTGCTGTAGATGTCGGGCGAACAACCCAGTCTCACCCCCCCCCCCTCTCCCCATCTTTATTGCTAGCCCCAACTCGTGCCCATACGCGGTCCTGCCCGGTTTTATATTGCCTTGCTTTATTTTCCTGCTTCATATTTCCTCGCGTACGCTCGACCTATGTGCCCGCGCGTTGCCTCTTCTTTCGTTATATATCTGCTTTTCATCATCTTTCCGCGACCGACGTTGCAAACGTGCTGCCACCAGTTTACGTTTCTTTTCATCGCTATATGTCCCCCCCATTTCTCGTCGGTAGCTCGCTTCCTCGGTGAGTCATTTTCCTTCCCTTCTCGTAGCCTGCGGCACCGACGGCGTCGAAGTCGGCGGCGTAGCCCTTCGCTCTGTCTAAATGGAAAGTCGCGCCCGCACCTAATGTTTATTCGGCGATCGATATTTGAAGTCGCCGCACGGCGTCAGTAGGCAGTCGGCTGTCTCGTCGCCGTCTTCTGCACCGTCGCAAAAGTCGGCGGCAAGCAGAACGGTGGTATAGAACGGGAGGGGGAGCTACGGTGCTTTAAGTACGAAAGTGAGGCCGGTGCATTCATAGAGTAGGTAGTTCGATCGGAACACCGGTGTTTCTGCCGCTTTTTATTTAGAATGCTCTATTGTATTGACTCCTCTGCGCATACATCACTCGTGACCATCCTTCTCTCGACAAGCATCGTATATCGCTGATCCTGCGCTGTATGCTTGTAGTACGTTGAGACGTTCGCTCAGGCAGCCACGTGACACCTGGTCCTGTGCACGCGTCAACGCTGCGCATTTAGACCCGCGACGCAGAGTGACGACAGTTGCAGCGTGCAACCTGCGACCACGCGAGCTAGCTGCAAGCACCCGTCGCTTTCTCTGCCCCAGGAATCCGGGAACGCGTGTTCTTATGCGCCGTGGCCGCAACACGCATGTGTGCAGAAAAAATAAAATAAGGGGAAATGAAGTGGGGCTATGTTGCAACGGGCGGAGGTAGAAGCACATGCAACATTCAGCAGTAGCGGGCAGAGGACGCCGCGGTGGGACGCGCAGTTCATTTTGCTCGATGTGTGTGACACAGACCCGACGAGCGGGAAGGCGAAACGGCGCTTGGAAAAGCAGGTTGGGATGAAACAGGGAGGTTATGACAGAGGGAAGTTTTCAGCGGGTACGTGCATCTGTCGGTCGCGGCGGCAGCTCCAGAGAGAGACAGGCGGTCCGCTCTTTCCCCGGTCGGTGTTTGGGCAATCGCGAGCACCGCTTCCTTGGTGTTTCTCCTTTTCCCAGCCTGCAGTTCATCCGCATCACGCATGTTGTGTCCCGCAGGCACCGCGCTCCGTTTTCGTCGGCGGTAGCCTTCACCCTTGTCTTGCCTTTGCCGGGAGCTTCAGATGGCTGAAGCCCGCTTGTAAATAACACGTGGTGGCGGTGGTGGATGGAAAAGCGACGCGTTGGAGAGCTCTCCTGCTGGTCTTCGGTTGCCCCCCTCCCTCCACTTTTTTTTGTGTATTTGCTCTTGCTCATGTTTTCTCGTGCGAGCCACCGAGTGCGATGGCGAAGGAGGGTGGAGCGGGGTGGGAGGGGGGGGTGACTTTTGCTGTGAGGCGAAACGTAACGCGTGCAGCTCGGCTGCTGCTTGCTTGCTGTGAGAGACCGTGGCTTCTGCTGCTCTGGTGCGTGTGCGCGAGCGCGCGTCGCTGGCCCGGTGCCAAGTGCAACAGCCTTGCTGTTGGCATACGGGGAGGGCGGGTTGAGTGCTGGAGAGGGTGGCTTCGAGGTGGCTGAGGGTGGTGGCAGCGCTGTCGAGAAGATATGAGGGGGCTGGGAGTTGGGGGGGGCAAGGGTGTAGCGAGTTACTACGTTCGCGAGCAGCGCTTTCAGTTCACGTCGTCTGTCTCACAACCCGGCTGCCTGCCAGCCTCCTGCGCTCGCTTTCTGCGTAGCGCGTGCGCACGCACGCGCTTCTTTTTTTTTTTCAACTTTCATTCTTTCCCCACGGCTCTTCCTGGATTTGCGTCTTGCGTGCTTTAGAGAGCTGTGCTGTTGCTTCTGCTGCTTCTTTGTCTCTTCTTCCGTGGCCTGTTTGGTTAGCGATGCTATTACGGCTGCGTTATCTTTTTCTTGTGTGTGTGCTTTGCTCGAGTCTTTCTGAGCTTCCTTCTTTCTATTTTTCTTTAAAAAGGCTTTGTCTTTATTTTTTGTTCCGAATTTACCTTGTGCGCGTAAGAGAAGGGACTTCCTCGGTCTATGTTTGCGGAAATAAGCACTTTTTAGATTTCCAAGAAATTGTGGATTTCAGGTCCGATGTCATTGCTTATCGTAGGCACGTGTGGACCTTTCTTTCTTTTTTTAAAATTCACTCTTGCATTTATCGTTCCGGGCAACCTTAGCTAGACCCAGAAAGAGAATGGAGGCTTGCACTTTGGACCACCCTTTACAACCTTGACAAAGCTCTAATATTTTCTAGCAGCCTTCTTTTTCGTTCGCTTTTTGCTGTAATGAAAACGCAGTTCGGGCTGTGTGCCAGTTCGTAAAAAGTGCGTGACTTGGAAGAAAAAAACAACGCAAATGCAGAAAGTCAAACTGCCGCAGATCTCATCCGGATCTCCGCGTGGCAAGAGCCTGCGGCCTAATGGGCTGTTTTGTTTTTCTTTTTTTACATTAATTCTATCATTTTTTTACTTTCATGCAGCATTGCAGATTTCATAACAGTTTTTCTTACAGAGCATTTGTGCGTCGTGTTTCAATGCGCAAGACACGTCGGTTCTCAATTGCCGTGGTTTCTTTATAGGCTTTGGCATTCCAGCGTGCAGTCGCAGTATCTAAGCCCGGCTGCAGTGGCCGCATTTCAATGGGGCCCAAATGCAAAGACGCCCGTGTGCTGTGCATTGGGTGCACGTTAAAGAATCCGAGGCGGTCGAAATTAATCCGGCGTCCCTCACTACGGCGCGCCTCATAATCAGATCATGATTCTCGCACTTAAAACCCCAGAATTCTTTTAAATATCTTTTTTTTGTCTTGAGAAAAGTACAGTGAAGATTGCGCCGTTCGTTTATATGTGCCCCTACAAGCCGTCTAAATGGTTTGCGTAAATGGTCTGAGAGACTACAGCACAAAAGAACAGACTGGTGGGCTAGTCGGTCACTTGGTGACTTGAGGTAAAGCGCAAGAGAGCACGTAACACTTTGTCTTCGTCCTCTTATGTTGTCCTACTCCACTTTTATTTCCTTAAAGACCCCTCACTGGGGTATTACATAAGGGGTGGTGTTTACAAATGTTTGTTATAAGTAGTGGCCACATGTGTTCAATGAACAGTGTTATCATTAAGCTTATCAGCAAATGTCGATGAACAGGGGATTTTGGCTACGTGCTGTCTTGTGCTCTAAACTCAATTCATACTACAGCACTTTGCCGAAGTCACGCATGGTACTGTTTAGATTTCCTTTCTAGCACGGACGACCGCGTCTCGGGCTACTGTCGGGCGGATGACAAACATTTATTTCATGTTTTTTTTTTCTCCGCCTTCAGGGCTTCCGCAAAACTGATTTGTAATATTCTGTATCTCTGCGCTTCGAGTTGTTAGTTCGTCGTCGCTCTGCGATCCGCTAGCCTCCTGGTTTGCTCAGACGGCATAGCGACCGCCCCGGAAATGCTCCCCTGTTCGATCTCTTGAGCAGGAGTAATTTTTGATTTTTTAACTTCGAAGCTTTCCTTCTGAGAAACTCATTGGGGTTTCTTTTGTAGCTTCGGCTACTGTCCGGTAAATCACAAATCCTTTGTCACTGTTCAGCTCTTATGTAGGGTTTCTCCCAGCAACGGTGAGTGCTCGCAGTTCTGCGCAGAATGTTTGGCTTCTACTCGATGTTAGACAGGCTTAGTATAACGTTAAAGCCATTGATGCGGGCTCACGCCAAACGGCTGCCTGCCCGCTATGCCTATGTCGTCGAGGAGACATGTAGTACAAGTTGAGCGTTCGGCAGCGCCTGCGCTACATTATGTGGCGTTATCTGCTAGACAGAAATCGAACTGCCTTTTGTGAAACGAAAGATTATTTTGGTTAGGTCTGGCAGCGTCAAAACAGACATCTGATACCACTAGTAATCACAAAACAACTGTAGTACCTTGCAACTTAATGTCGTATAAGAGTAAGTGATATCCAATCCTACGATTTATTTCTTGCTGTCTCGACGAGAAGGAAATGGAAAGGCCGCATTGGGATGCTTGGCAGCCGCCTTGCTGTTACACTGGCTATGCTATACGCACAACTCGCAACGCTACGCCCATAAGCTACCGTCTCGCTGTGTAAACACCAATGCTCTTCGTAGCGTTTTGCGCATGCTCAGTTTGGTCCAGCTGTCTTATAGTGTCCGCATGGGTATTGCGTATATACGCTATACTAAAGCTCTGTTATTCTATAGCACCCATTTGAGGTAGACGGGCTGGAAAAGAAGCGGAAGAACGGGGAAGGGTCGGTCGCGTGCTTCTTGCTGCGTCTACTGTAGTGCGCCTGTCATTTCTTTGTTCTGCGTCTTACCCGTTTGTTGGCGCCACCCTCGGCCCGAGGGAAAAACAGGTTTCGGGCCCGGGCCGTTTTTCCCGGGAAATAACAACGCCCCCCCCCCCTCCCCCCCAGCCCTCCCCTTCCTCATCTCGGTGGGCGGTGGCCTCTCTCCGCCTGGCGACTACTCGACGTGCGTGCGTGCGCTGCCGATTTTCGGTTCGCCCGACGCGTTGTTGTGGTGCCGGAAAAAAATATGCGGTTGACGCCGCTTACCGGCCGCGCGGAAGAAAGGCCGATTCTGTGCTGCTTCCTCCTCTCTCTTTTGAGAGGTTCCTTCCCTTATCGAGGCCGTGTGCTGTCCGCATCTTTTTGTTTTCGCTTCGTTCGGCTGCGTTTTGACCTCTCCTTAGCTGGACCTGTAGTTCTGTTTTGCGTGATGTGTAGTGTTTCCTCTCCGGCCGTTATGCCCCCCTTCCCTTCTCTTGCCTAGCCCCGTAAAACCGGAACGTGACCAGCTCGTTGCGTGTTTATGTGCGCGCTTGGATGGAAGAAGCCCGGTACGGCTCTCTCTCTCTCTCTTTCCTATGAGATATCACTCGTTTCGAACTGCCCCGTTTCAGGCAGTCGCCGTGAGAGTGGGTGTGAGAGGTATGGATACCTTGGCGTCTATTGCCTAGCCAAGCGACTCTAAAGAAAAGAAAGAAAGAACAAGGGGAGAAAAGGTAGATTCTTATGCGTCGGTCGTCTTCCTTTGTGTGGGAAGCAAGCGCGCCTTTACGCGTGCGTGCGTGCGCATGCGCGCTCAACGAGGGCCGCTTCTTTGTCGCGTGCGCCGCGGCCAAGCCGAACCATTCGAATGCGAAACATATACGCACACACACTCGCGCTTATCAACGAGAGAACAGTGGCGGGGAGGACTGAGTTCGCGGCCTTCGAAGCGGCCGCCTTCTGCGCGGTTGCGCACACAGCCGGTTCCCTTATTGAAACTGCAGCCCCCTCGTTGTTTTGTCTTGTGTCGTGCGGGATGCTCAAGTCTCACCCACGCTCTCGCCTGTGCGTTCTCGTAAGGAGCCGCCTTTTGTTTTCTCGCGGGGGTCGATGTATCGAGCTCGGTGGATTCGGGCATTTATCGGCTCCGTGCATTAGATGCGTTGTGCTTGTACTGACCGCGCCGCTGCTTCCGCCTCTAGCGGGCTCCTGTCTTTCTTTCTTTTTTTTTCTTCCTTGGCATAGGCTTTACCCTCCCATTTCCTTTACCCAGTATTCGTTGTTTCGTTCTACCGGTCTCGTCTTTCCTTGTTTCTTCTTAGTGTGCGCTAGAGGCGACAGGTAATGCGATACGGAAACTGGCGTGACCCCCATTTTCTAGTCGACGTGCGTCGCCTGAATCAGTGGTCTTTCGTGCAGGAGAGATTGTCATCCTCGGTCGGTGCAACGGGATAGACCTCTTGAACGTCGTAAAAACATAAATAACTTGGACTCTTCTTTTTTCAAGGTCACCACCCTGTCCTCCTTTATGATTTTCTTTCTCGCTCATCTGGGGGCTTTAACAAGTTCCGCTTAGTTCGAAATGGCATCAGATCGGTTCATTCGACAAGGGTTGCCATTTGCGAGTCGGTGCTGTGTAGCGTACGCTCGTTTCAAAGCATACATCTTTTGCTGATGCTGTAATACAACTGGCATCACAACCAACGGGAAAACATCTTCCTGTCCACTGACTCTGTTTCAGCGTTGTCGTCGTTTTCCTTCTGTTTCAGCGTTGTCGTCGTTTTCCTTCGTTCTGGCCAAGGTGGGTTTCACATATGGCCTTCCATTGATTTCACGTGCTTCTCTCCGGTCGACCTGTGGAGTTCGTTGTGACTCGGGTTTTTGGATGCCGGCCTAACCCAAAACATAATAGGTATCTGCTGCTTGATCGAAGGTTGTCTGTTTCGTCAGCAAAATTTACATAGCCTGTTTCAGCAAGGTTGAGTTTCGACCGTGTTTCAAGCAGTCATTCGGTTCAGCAGCAGAGTTCCATGTCGGCAGGAAAACGGCATAACGTGCTCCAGTAGGGTGTCCAATGTTCATTAGGTTAGTTTGTGCATTCCACAGACTTGTAGGCGCCCTAGGGAACGTTACGGTCCTCGCATGAGTGATTAAAAAGAACCGACGTACAAGCCGTTAGGTGTTCCCGTAGTAGCTAGACGTTAACTTCCGGTGAATGCCTGCGCACCCACACACACCGAAAGATTCGGCATGTTGTGAATATGTTAAAGGTGAAGCTGCAAATGCTAGTTGTTGCACAAATTCTGTACCTTTGAACTATCGTACTGTTGAGCAGACTTCACGGTGAAGAAACAACATAGACTTACACCTCAAAGGAGCCAAATACAAGCGCTACTACCTAACATAACCAAAGCTTGTTGGACGATTTGGTGCTAAGGTGACATGGTATTTAGCCGGTTTGACGTATAAGAAGGCGGACATGAACAAACGCCAGAATTATTAGCCGGAAGGGTCTGTAGATATACACATCGTGTCGCGCATGCGCACAAAGATATATAATAAGGCTGCACAGTGACACAACATAATAGGCGGATGCTCACGAATTCAAGGTCGGCAACGTGCAGCACACATTATACGGCTCAGTTATACAACGGCTGGCGTTCTTTTCCAAAAAGGTGCATCTAGTGTTAACGTTCCTGCCTGGAATGGCCGCCTACTGCCTCGCACGAAGCACAAACGTGGGCTACCAGATGTGTTCCCTTGCCCGCCTTCTTCTCCGCATGCGTAGTTATGCAAGACCGAATAGCTCGACTTTTCGTCCGCCTTATCGTGCCGCATTATTCTCCCGTGCATGGGTAGTTAGCGCGTGCCTGCTGGCTGCGCAATGACAAGTGTGCGCAGTTAGCACCGGAGCAGAGGCAGCGACCTGCTAGCCGCAGGCGAGGCTGCAGCGGCCGACTGCGGGTCATCCTCGGCGTAAGCAACGACGCCTTTCGCTCTATCCGCTCCACGCTGGACGGAGAGGAGGAGCGGCCGCGTGGTGGGGGAGGAGGTTAAATAGTCTAGGGCGCCGCGTCGCCGCCGCGCCGTCTATCACGTCGGCTTTGTTTAACGCGCCCCTCGCCCTCGCGAGGGTTGCGGCCGCGCCAGGGACGGCGCGCTTGCTTGTGGGAGGCCGAAGGAGCGAAGGAGTTATAAAAGGCGCGGGAAAGGGGAGCCGTTTGTCTGCCTGCCGGACGTGCATATGATGCGTTGTGGGCTTTGTGCGCGTGCGTGCGCTGTCCGTGTAGAACGGGACGATGCGCGTCGTAGGGACTTATGCAAATGCAGTGACGTCGTCATCGTCGCTGGCCAGCACGCTGTCTCTGGGAGTTGGAGGATCGGCGGCTCTCTCTTTTGTTTAGACAATGGTTGCAATTGTGGCTGTTTTGAGGTTCACAATGATGCCCACTAAAATATATCGAACGTAAGATATACATACATCTGGGTACTCCAAGGTCTATTAGGTGACCACGGTGCCATCGTATTTTGCCGCCGGTATCTTATGCAATTTCCATGAAGTCGACGAACCTCTAGATCACTGAGCGCGATCGAGTAGGCCAATTGTGTAATTCATCTTTGAAGGCTAATTTAACTGTTCAGTGTTGTGCAACCTGGCTTCGGTGTCGTGTTGATGCGGTCTGTTATTCGTTCTGCTAGAAGGTCGCTTTGTGAAATCACGGCCGCTGTTTACGTTGATGCGGTGACAGCGCCACCTTTGAAGGAAGTATTGCTCAAGCTGTAAGGTAATCCCCCTCCCCTCTCTTGCTCCCTTCCTTCCATCGTGTATTCCTTCGGCAGACAAGAGGGGCCTACCGTACTCTTTTGAACGTAATACGCACTTGTGAAGACTATTTTCCTGTAGATAAGTTTGGCATTACATTTGGAAAAAAAAAATAAAAGGTTCGAACGAAAATGCAACTATGCCACGAAACTGCCTGTCATTAATTACGAGCGCTGTGGCCATTCCGACCTCTCTGACTTTCTGTAAATAAATTGATCTCCCTGTGGCCGTATTCGGGGGAAGCTAAACTTTTGCGTTGGACCACCGTTCACTCTGTGCGCTTGTAAGCAGAGTCGTTCGTTGCACTAGATCGGGTCTTCCCTACTGCGCAATCCCCTGGCGTAATACATGCGCGCACAGTTCGTCACGCGTTTGCGGGCGTATTTCATCAAAACTGTTGCGAAACTTGCGCTCTCGCGGCGAGCGAGCGAGTGGGCGGGCGTGCGCGACGTCATCGAACTGCCGATGTTTGCGCCGGTCGCGTCGATGTGCTACAGATCGGGACACTAACCCACTACGCATATACATGAACGCGCACGTGCGTGCGTGTTCAATCTTCGCCAAAAAGAAGGCAGTCACAAAAAAAAAAAATAACGCGACGAGGTGCTTGTAACTCGAGGAAAACAAGCTCTTCCCACTTTCCTCTCCTCCCCTTCTCTCTTTCCGCATCCTGTACCGCACTTGCTGCACTCGCGAGCGAAGCATGTTTCACATCGGACGACCCTTTCTTGTCATCTATCTCCTCCTTGTTCGTTCGATATTTTTTTTCTTTTCCTTCTTCTCTTTCTTTCTTTTATCCATTGGCATGTAGCCGCGTGCAGCGTATGCGGGCTACGAAAGAACCGGCAGCGAGGGGCAAATGTATTTCAGCCGTCAGGACCACGATGCAGCCGCTGCTCCCCGTCCTCAGATGGCGCCACGCGTCCCACTTCCTTCGCCCGGTCGCTTTCTCCAACGTCGACGCGGCGGGCCCCGGCGATTGTGCTGCGGAGAAGCTTGCCTGCGTGATAAATATTCGGGCCATGCGAACTCTGCCATTTGAATTGATGACTGAGTACGTCATTTTTTAATTACATCAATTAAATGACATGTTGGGTGCCTTATGTGACGGCCGGTACTACCTGTAGTAGCTTTCGGCGACAACGTTCTGAAGAAAGGAATGGCTGTTAGTTTTGAGACACGTCAACGCAAACTCCTTAACTAAATGTGTGGCACATTAGTTTGGGAGTCGTAACCGTTTACTGACCTACCTCGGACATTTTGTTGTTATTATTTTTATTTTCTGATAAACGTCTGTTCATAGCTTATCGCTTCGTAGACGTTGTTACAGAGTTTAACTTCCCCGTATTTTGTTGCGGCTGTTATATTGAAGAATTAGTATTAACCGATAGTCAAATAAGTCTTGCCCCCAATTTGGGTTGTGCGTTGACTGTATATGCGCCACGAGCCACAGCCAAGTCTACTTTGGTTTTGTTTGTGTAATGGAGCGGATTTTACTGGGTCGAACCGGAATTCGGACTGAAGCTGTCCCACGGAATGGACAACGCTTTAGTGTGATCATTTCTGCCGGGACGAAATTGCAGCGGTGCCTCACCCAGTCGACGCGACATGCTAGACTTTGCGAGCGGAGCGTCCTGTTCCTTGCTCATTGCTGACTGCATTCATTACGACCTAATCCGACACGTCGTTTACACGCGCCAATTGCTTATCGGGCCGGGTCGGCTGAAGCAGTTCCTTACAAGCCCGTTGACTCTGCCTAACCCGTTATATGAACTGGCTCTTCATGAGCCTGATAAGGGAATCGCAGCCTGAGAAGCCGACCGCGCGCGCTTTTGTTGTAAAGTAACCGTGAACGCCCTGTCATCCCTCCAACTGCTAACGTACTTTCGTGAGCAAAAGTAACAGATCCTCCCATAATTTGCCAAAGGTCCACTGAGGGCCACTTGGCGGAAAAGTTATTGTTACTCCAATTTTTTGGCGTACTCATATGCCTGAAGAACATCCTCAGTCAGAAATAACGGCTTCGGATTGACGCGAAAATGTAGGTCAGTACCGAAGGGCAGGGTTAAGCTAATTTTGCGCAGAAGGGTACGTAAGAACCCCGCAGGTATATTGCAGTCAGACTATCTGACCTGGCCCACTTTTCTTGGGGTGAAACTAAACGCCCCCACGGCACATCTGCTTTCTCCTTGCCCGAGGATTCCCGCTTTGGAGCCCATCTCGAACTTCGTGTCCCGATTCTGAGCCTCTGTTTTGAACACCGAGCCAGTCTGCCGAGCTTCTCTGGCACACTCTTCTTCTTCGAGGACCTGTGACCGGTGCGCTTTGTCACACGTTTCGTGTCTTTTTTCTTTTTCAACGTTTGTTGTGGAACTGGCAGTTGGATGGGCGTGCTGGGGGTGAGTCACGGTAGACCCGCTCTTCGTTTTTCCCGCGTGAATCGGACGTAGCACGCACTTTCGCGGATCGGCCTCTCGGCCGTGGTGTCGCTAAATGAGACAGACAGAGCGGCGCCGTGGCTGCGTAGGGAAAGGGAATACCCCACCCCGGCCCGACCTCGCTAGTTGCGTGCAGTACTGACCCGAAATAGGCCGCTGCTGAAAATAAGTCGTGCTACGCGACTCGTTGTTTACGTCCTCTCAGCAGCGACCAGGAGGCAGCTCTTGCTGATTTATGTTCGCGTTTTTTTGTCTCTGCTTGCATCACGAAGGGGGGGAGGGGAAGAGGGCTTCTTCACGATTGATGTCTGCGTGAATACCTGCACTTGACAGAGGATAAGAAACGCCGGTCAGGGTGATCAGCCTTTGCACTTTCACGCTGCGTGAATATCGGCAACTTGGATCAGTAACCACGAGATGTTCGGTCCTTGCAGCTCCTTACAAAAATTACAGTAAGAAACTTGGGCTATAGTGCATACGGTAGCTGCAGGTATGACGGTGCTGTCAACTGGAGAATGATGGGCAATACTTGGATTTGCCAAAAATTTTCCGGTTTCTGACGACTTTGCCACATTGCAAACTTTTCATCTTCTACAAAATATTGCATTATCAGTGTGAAAGTTAGCAACTGTCATGCATGTGCACAGATACCTACTGGCTGCGTGCGTTTAGACAAATGATTGCTTGTATATGTAGATAGGTAAAGCGTAACAAATAATATCAAAATGACGCCTGAAGCGGTTAACGCGAAGCCTGGACAAATTCATGCGTTACCGTTTTTGGCGAGAGATCGCGACGCCAAGTTTTCCTCTAGTAATTTAAGCAGGAAACTCCGTGCTTTTGACCACCCGTAGTACGCCAGAAACTTTTGCCGAACGGGAAATAAAGTGCGTTGTCTATGCCTTTGCGGGTCCCTCTGCTGATATCTGGCTCTTAACTGTCATCGGAGGTTGCGTGTATAACGTCAACGAAAATGTATCTTCCCGTTATCTTTCTTTTTTTCGGCACCCTACTGCACAGAACTTTGCCGGTGAAGAGCTGCGCTCCATGAGTGAGGCGAGGTAGACGACAGAGTTCTGTCCTCGTTTCTCGTGAAAGGTGGCCCATGGTGGTGTTGGGAAACTGCGTGCTTCGGTAAACGCGAGCGTGGTTGGGGGGCAGGAGAGGAGAGGGGGCGGGGGGAGGCTCGCCATGTCTCGCTCGCCATTTGTCAGCGTGTCTGCGTTTGTCGGCGCTCAAGAATGGGTTGCAACAAAGGTCGGTGTCACGTGGAAACAGCTTCTTGCCCACGCCGTGCTCGACCCGGTTTGGCACCCGGGCTTACTCGCGCGGCCAGGGTTGGCCGCTTGAGACCTTCGTTTTGGATTCGGTTCCAGGCGTTGACGTCAAGCCTTTGACGCTCGCGGCCGCGTCAAACGAGTAGCGTTGCCTGACGTTGGAGTGACGCTGTATTTGACGGCGTATATATCCCTGGATGTGGGTAAGTAACTAATGAGCGCTGACTCAGAACTGGTGAAGGTATGCTAGAGCTATTTAGAGATGACCTTGCCCAAGCGCGCTTAGCGTCCCTAATGAAGCTTCACTAAATTATAACCAGTTGAACCAAAGCCGAGGCTTGTTTTGGTATACCTGCAATGCTTTTGCATGCGCACATAATCGTGAAAGGGAAAACATTATTCCACCCGAAAATGCACCAAGCTACAATAACGATTTTTCAGAAAAAAAGAGAAAAAAAAAATCACTTTGAAGAAAGAATTGTCCGAAGATCGAATCCAGGACCAGCGCCTTTCCATGACCGTTTCACTTATCTGAGCTAACCAGGAGACTAGCAGATCGCAGAGTGAGGCATAATTAACCGATAACTCGGAAGAACAGGGACATTTAATATGACGTGTTTGTCTCGCGGAAACCAGCGACCTACAGGAAGAGTTTCATGAAACCGAACAATTACCATGCGTGCGAGAGTAGGTCGAAGCTCCGAAGGAAACATGATACGTGGCACTCAGAACTGGATTACTACTAAAATTACTAGCGGGAACTCTGGCGCTTCGGCTACCGTTCAGCCACAATGGGAACGTTAGCTAGCACATGTATTTGTCTGATCACCTTCGCACTTGTGGCTTCAGGCGTTCTTGTTACTTCCTCTACTGCGCTTCACCTGCCTTTATTGGCCTAAGTTTCGAATTATTCTTAGCTTTCTAAACGGATGCAAGAAGGCTCTGCGCAGACGCATAAAAACTGCAAAGAGTTGCGTTTATAAGGCAATGTTTTGTTGAAATGATCAGTTTCGGAAATCGTACAAATCCGTTCGAAGCCAGAAGGTCGAAGATGAGGTAAATCCATGCACCGACCATCGTTTCCATGCTGGCTAAACGGCCGTGCTTACAGCTCTAATAGACACTGGCATCAGAGCTCCTTCTAGTGATTTTCGTAGGAAATTGAACGCTAAGAATCGTGCAGCATGCAAGCTTTCGGGGCCCAATCGCGTTTCACCGGCACCCGCAACGATACGCGAAGCTATTATTAACCTTAGAGATACGTCGCTTTTCCAGCGGCCTCGTTAGCTCGTTTTGTAGCCGGTGGCGCCCGAGGGTACCCCGGGCGCTCTGCGTGTATTTCAATACGCGTGTGGCTCTCGCGATATCTGCGAATTAGCGGTCCCCGGCGGCCGTTAGCCGGCGCTTCGTCCGGTGTCGGTGGTGCAATAACGGCCCTGTTCAGCGATCAGGGTACGCGGTTTAGTGTGGCGCACGCGCTTAAGCATTTTTTTTTTCCCCAAGGTTTTCGGCACCTGCAAGTAAGGGCTGCAGCGCTTATTCTCCTTCCTCGGTCCGAGTAGTAGCTGGCTTACCCGGCCGACATTCTTTTTTCTTGTTTATAGCCTTCCCTGACTCACGCATACACTGTGTGTATGTATGCACGTGGATGTTCTTCTACGTGTGCAGCTATATTTTTCGGTCACCGCATGCTCGTTTGTGTACGTTCTCACTTGTATCGGCTTCCGTCTGCGCTCGTTAAGAGAACGCCTCTGCCTTTCTTTCTTTTCTCTTCTTCTTCGTGATGGTCGACGTCGCCGATGAACGAGGCGCCGTGTATAGGTCGCTGCCTCTGGCGGTGCCATTACTGCATTTACGCGAGCCTAAATTGCGATTCAGGTATCGGGCGACAGCTCAGAAACTTTCACATTCGTGACTCCGTGCAATGTAAAAAAGTGCCTGCGTTTCCCAACGTGTCCACACGTACCCTGCAATCTCTTCGCGATCTTTCGCCATGTCTAACACGAAAAAACAAAAACAAAAAGAAACTAAGAAGTGATAGTACTAAGCCCATCGAACCACAGCTCGTTTATGGTTTCGCCTAATCAAGCCAAATTGTGGAGTAAATGAAAGCAATGCACTGGTTGTGGAGATCGCCGCACGGGAGCGCTCCTAATCGACACCTACGAAGCCGGGCTTCTCAATGTGGGTGCACCAAAAGCGCGGTCACGCGCGTTTTCTTTTTTGTCTTTTGCGTTCCTATCGAAATGCGGCCGCCGCGGCTGGGAATCGAACCCTTACCTCGTTGCTCGGCGGCTCAACGCCATAGCCACTGAGCCACAAGGCCTCTAGCATCGTGCCTCTGTTTCTCTGAAGAAAGAAATGCCCATAATAAACCTCGCTAAACGTCAGTTCGACGGCGTCGCCGGATCCGCAGCGGCTCGATGAATCTCGGCACCCGTGCAGCGCGCATCACGAAGCGCCGCCGGCTCGGCCGGCAGCGGGAAACTGGGCCTTCGCCGCCGCTCGGCGTGGCGGCGGCGGCCACTGGCTTCTTCCTGTCTATTGTCCGCTCCCCGCGGTTTTGGTGGGGCCGTGAATTACTCCCGCGGCGAGTTAGTGAGCCGGCAAGGAAACAATGGCGGGGCTGTGCACGCGAGAGAGAAAGTGGGGTCGCTGAAGGTAAAGAAAAAGCAGATTATGTAGGCCATGTATGCGTGGCGCTGTAGTGAAGCTTCAGAGAGTGAGGCAAATCAGTTCTGCTCAGTCAGTCAAGTTGAAGGAAGGCTCGGGAAAAGAAAAAATTGTCATCCGCCAGAATGTAGCACGAAGCTAGAACGCAAACCGATGCAGATTTCTCGGAACGCACCGGAGTTGAGGAAAAATTCCTGCTGATCTGGTTTTGGAACCCGGGATCAGCGCTTTTCCGGCGCGTTGAGTTCCTTTTGTATAGCTTCGTGCCACATTCCGGTCGCTGACAATTTCTTCTTTCATGAACCTTCCACCTTGCAGGATTCTGCAGAACTGATTTGCCATATTCAGTGTCCCATTGTTTCGAGTTGTCCATTAGTTTAGCCCGGCACTGCGGTCTACTGTCGCCTCCTGGTTAGCTCAGATGGTAGAGCGACCGCCTCGGAAATGCGCTGGTGGCGGGTTCCAATCCCTGGACAAGGACGAACTTTTCCTCGACTGTGAAGCCTTCTTTTCGAGAAATCCGTACCGGTGTCCCTTGTGGATCCGTGTGAAATTCGGGTGCATGACAATTTTCCCTTTCACCTCAGAGAGTGACGTCACGAAGATACGGTGGTGTCATTGTCGTATTCCGTGAGTACTAGCCTGAATTTCCTCCACAGCAGGATTAATAGACGTGGCCAAGTCCACATAGTTATGCTTACAAATTTTACAACCACATAGAGGCAACAGACAGTGAGGCCATGGAGAGCACATGGGAAAGTACCTGTGCCTTTTAATTAAATTTATATAAATTGCGATAAGAAGGCAACGAAGGTGGGTGAAGAGGCAACATGTTGCTGGTAGAAGCCGAACTCACACCCTCCGCATTACGCGTTCGATACCCTGTGCCATTGAGCTACAGCATGGCTGTACGCCCCCACACTTTTCTGGGTGTTTGTTGACGTGTACTAGATCTAGCCCTAGGAGAGTTAGCCAGCGTCGCTCACAGCAATGTCAACTGATATGAAACATCCCTCTACTATTAGAAAAGAAGCTCAAATTAACACAAGTACACCTATAAGGACAAGCAAAAATCGGGTCGGTCCGTCTCTCAGTATGTGTGTCGACTTGCGCCGTTCTTCTAATAGTTATGTTGCACTAATTATAGCCAGATACCAAATGCGCCTAACATCTTTTTGTTTTTCCGAGTGGGGAGGAGACGAAGCCGATGAGAAAGCGTGCACGTAGTCGTCTGCTCTTGTTGCCTCTGCTGTGGATGTTTGTTTAATGAATATGCAGCTTGTCTATTGCTTGAGACACAGCCTTCGAGATCGCCTTCCGAGCAACCTGATCTCGGAGGCCGCATGCTGTGAGGGCGGGTGATTAGGAGAACTGCGACGAGTCTGATACGGAGGCCGTGCATCTTCTTCCTCCTCCCCTTTGTTGTTTTCTTGACACTCGGGGGGACTAGCGCCCGCAGCACGCTACAAGTACTCGAGTGTGGGCGAAAGGCGCCTGCTGTTGCGGTTTGTTCACAATCGTTACAAGCGCAGTCTTATCTGCGCTGCTCGCCGCCTAATCGATTGCGCCGCAGGAAAAGCCTCGTGTCGAGATGCTTTAGTGAAGGGTTACGGTCCCCCTTCGCGTAAGTTTTCTGGTTCCCCCTCTCTGTGTTCAGCAACTCGTGCGCACTACGATATTCCTTGTCGTGCTGAATTCGTTTGGGGCTACCGTTAGACGCGTACTTTCCTCCGAGAATTTTTCGCTTGTTCTTGTTTCCCGCGTCAATCTCTTCGTATAGCATCATCACGCGTTTGCTCACAGAACGACGCTTACTGCCGTTCGAATTAGTGTTATTCCTTAGCTTCTTTCATTTTTACAGCACCTATTTTTGTCTGTTACGCTCACATTGTCACTCTCGTCACTTTAGTTGGCAAATTTTCTCATTTCTTTTCTTCATTTTTTTTTTAATTTTAACGTAGTTTGCCTAAGGCTAGCTATAGCTGCAGCGATCTTCGAAGAAACTGGCGTCGGCGCGAGTTTGGAGGCCGTGTTAAATTCTAAGTTCCTTTTGTTCTGACTTTACCTTTCTTTCTCATATTTTTTTCGTTGAGGTTTCGACTGCTTGAGCGTTTCCTGGTTTCGTCGTTACTCAAGCGTTACGTTGTCAGGACGTTCCCTATACGTGTTGCGTGCGTCGTCCGCTCTGTATATCGAAAGGAAAATAAGATAAAGAAAATGAGAGCACGGAAGAGATAAGGAGCGTGTTTCCTCCTCCGTTCCCTCTCATGAGAGCTTAGAAGGGTTGGGAGAGAGAGAAGCGATTTAGTTCTTTTTTTTTCTGTCCTTTTGCTCCTCGCTCGAACGACGTGGCTCTATCAGAAGAAACAACAGGAAACGAGAGCGTTTCGTTGTCTTTTCTCTTTCTCTTTTCATCTACATTATTGCTTTGGCGTTCACGAAACGTGCCGTGTGATGTTTTGTTACAGATATCTATGTAATATTCACTCGCCTATCTTATTTCGTTTCTTTTTTTTTCTTCCTTTTCGTCGTTTTCTGGTGCCTTCCGCCTGATAAGCGATTGTAAACGTACACGACCGAGTATCCTCCATATCGCCTGTGTATGTAGAAGCGCTTTTTGAGGTCTTTTCGGCTCCGAATTTCGCACTTACTTTTTCTTTTGGCGACGCAGTTTCTCCACTTACGAGTGGGTAAAGAACGAGCACGTGGCGTTTTTAGTTAGACCGCGATGTGTCAGGTAGACTCTGTGTTAGGCAGAAAATTAAGCCAGCCGCGCTGCTGTTGCGGGTTACCGTGCGGCGGTATGTTTGTTTTCGCGCCTACCGTCGCTTAATCCGCATTGGAACCAATATCACCTCACCGCACCTGAGAAGGTTACCAGCAATTTACAACAGTTAAAGCTGCCGTCTTGCTGACGTGGGAGAGAGAACAGGTGACGTGAGAAGGGAAGGAAGCGCTACTGTTATAGACGCGAGAGCGGTTGTGGGCAAACTAAAGGTACGGTGCGGTACTTTTCTGCTATTTCTGAAAAACAAACACCGTGCAAATTTGTCGAGCGGACCACCGACACTGAGCGCGTTGACGCAAAGCCGTATTATATCACCATAGGGTCTAGTTATATCATAAGAAGCCAACAAACAACAAGATACGGGAAATTACTTGTATTCACTAATTCAATCATTGAAATGGTAAAAAAAAAGGAAATGGATGAGAAAACAACTTGCCGCAGATGGCGAATGATCCCACGTCATCGCATTACGCGTGCGATGCTCTTGCCAATAGAGCTACCGCGGCGCCGTTTTTCAATTTCCTTTTTAGGTATTTATGTTTTACTACTAGAACTAACCCTGGGAGTGTTAACCAGCGTGGCACCACTCACTAACCTTGGCGGCGGATGCTCCACATCCGCCCGTCTGTCTCGTGCTTTGTTTCCGCGCTACAGAGAAGAGAAGAGAAGAGAAAGCAAGGGTAGGGAAGGCAGGGAGGTCAACCAGTACAGCATCCGGTTTGCTACCCTACACTGGGGGTGGGGGAAAGGGGAATAGAAAGGGGAAGAAAGGGAGAGAGTCAGCACTGAGTACATGTGGGAGGGACACCTTACACAATGACACTATAAGCGGTCTCTTAAGCCCGTGCACTTCAAGTACCGCACTAGTGCACGAATCGCTTTTCGAGCCAGTGACGGTTGTGGCCACGGTCCGAGTATCTTTGACTCGGTGAACGGTCTCGAGTCTAGTCTGTGTAAAGTTGCCCGCAGAGAGAGGCGTTGGACATCGTAGCGAGGGCAGGTACACAATAGGTGCTCGATGGACTCCTCGCACCCACAGGAGTCGCACATCGGGCTCTCGGCCATTCCCATACGGTAGGAGTATGCGTTCGTGAACGCCACTCCCAACCACAAGCTACACAACAAGGTTGCTTCGCTGCGGGAAAGGCTAGATGGCAGTTGTAGCCGCGCTACAAAGTTATGTCAGGGCATACCAGCTAGCCGGATCTGTTGAGCTGCATTTCCACCTTTTGAATTTCACGCCAGAAATCAAGAGCCAGTGTGAGTCAGCCGCACGTCACGGATTTCTGCGTATTTTCTCGTATTTGGGCCCGCATGGCGCAGTAAAATTTGTCGAAACTGGCCGAGCTCGGTCCTCCACTTGGAATACAATGTAGTGTCTATTTTTACCACTAGAATAATAACCAAGTCTTAGCAGACGCATTCAATGTCTATGACGTCGTGGCTGACTGATAGGGGGAACTGGAAGGCGGCGGCGCCGGTGGGCCCTTTGTTTTTGTGTCTTTTCTGGCGCTGCGTGCGAGCCTTCTCACACGGTAGACAGACAGACAGACAACGAACTTTATTTAGTCCTGAGGAGCTACTTTCAGGACCTCCTAACGGGAGGCCATTGTAGCCGCTGGCCGCGCCCACGTAAAGGACAGAACGCCGTGACGCTCCGCTCTTTCCTGGGCCCTCTGGATAGCCTGGGCTTGCTTTCGGAGTACCGTGCTTCTGATGGCCTCCTCCCACTCGGCTTCGCTGGAGAGGAAGTCGTTAGGCAACGCGGGACATCGCCAGAGCATGTGAGCCATTGAGCAAAAGGTTTCAGTGCAGTCAGGACAACTAGGGTCCACATCCGAGTACATCCTACTGAGGAATCCCCGCGACGGGAAAGATCCCGTCTGCAGCATTCTAAGTGTAGCTGACTGACCTCTACTGAGCTTCGGGTGAGGCAGAGGATAAATTCTCCGACCAAGTTGGTAATGTTTAGTGATTTCATTAAATGTGAGGAGTGGATCGTTCTGCTGAGGCCCTTCCTGCCCCTCCGGAGCCTCCAGACCGTCGCGGCGCGTTAGTTCTCGCGCACGGTCGTGGGCAAGCTCGTTGAGGTTTGGGAATCCCTCGAGAACGTTCGTCCCCATGTGTGCGGGGAACCACGTGATATAATGAAAACCGGAGCAAGCCCTTTTCTCTAAAATGGAGGCCGCTTCTCGTGCGAGGTTAAGAGTGGCGTTTTTGATATTGTGGGTGGCCAATTTACTGATAGGGGTCAATTTAGTTTCACTCTTACAGTGTCCCTCTAAAGCCTGGTTGCCACGGCTACAAGGCACCTCAATGGCTGTAACGGCGCCGGTGCGACCAGGCGAGGCTTAGTCGGGGTCGTGGGTGTGTTTGCTATAACTCGCGTGCGTGTGCCCCACTAACCAAGTGCGGTGCACTGCGAGCCACTCGGCCGCGAACCAGCCGGTCGCCGATCGATGCCTGTCGCATAGGCTCGCCAACTAGTGTTACAAGTGCCCCGCCATTTCCCGCACACGGCGAATGCGGCTATACGAAGTGTTCCTACGGAGGCTTTAAGCACTATTTAAGTATCGCCCGAGGCAGCAGGTAGCACAGTTGTAGTCCCTGAGCTGGTACACTCGAAGGGGCGGCCATTACTCGCCCGAGAAATCGAAAAGCGTGATCAACTAATTGACAAGAACCGTTAATTATCATTCAGACTTGTACGCATTGCGATTTGCGAATTATAGCCTTGGAGCGAATACTAATGGTGGCGCCGGTTTCGAGATATGCGCAGTCCGACTTGAGGTGAAAATGCACTGTTCCACTTATTTATGATAGTGTCATTTTATGCATTGAAACACAAAAGTAACTGAGACGCCCATGTATTTTGTCACCTACTTCGGGAATTCGTATATCGAAACTGGTGTCATTCTGAAAATATCCTGAAAGGCACCGGCTACAATTCGTAAACTGGAATATGTGCCATCAAGTAATTAATAAAGAAGCGTATTAGCAAGTTTTGTAAATTCGTCGAATTGCATTTAGATTCCTTGTTCAGAGTAATGTCCGCCTGTTTGAGCAACCCATCTCGAGGATTAGAAATGTTCTATCTGCCGCAGGTGATTTCTAAATATTGGTTAAAGCGCTCGCAGAACCGGCATACCATACATACGTATACATGGGTTCCGCTACCCGCCGTGGTTGCTTAGTGGCTGTGGTGTTAGGCTGCTAAGCACGAGGTCGCGGGATCGAATCCCGGCCATGGCGGCCGTATTTCAATAGGGGCGAAAACACCCATGTACTTAGATTTAGGTGCACGTTAAAGAACCTCAGGGGGCCGAAATTTCCGGATTCCCCCACTACGGCGTGCCTCATAATCAGAAAGTGGTTCTGGCACGTAAAACCCCATAATTTATTATTAGTATTTTACCTATGTTCCGCAACTCGTATACCTGTCTGGTGCATAGTTTCTTCCGATAACTAGTAGATGCAAACCTGGCTTTATAATGTCTACTCGAACTCCACCTACAGCGGTTCGGCCAGCAGGCTAACGAGTGGTTGTACTTGGATTCGCCTAAGCTTTGTCTTCTTTATTTATAGAAGTACCTGCAGTGCCCCATGGGTATTATTGCTGGCTTCGCCAGAGCCAGACCTTGTGACTTGGTAGAATGATCAAGTTTTATAAAAGAATGCGTTATAAGTACAACAATTCGCAGTGATACATTGTGCATATGGGCGCGGAGTCTTATTGCCTTCATGGACTTAGAAAATATACGATTGCTTGGAAAGTTGTAAGAATAAAGCTTAATAGCTAACTCACAATAACACTTGGATCCACAAGTACGGAGATTCTATATGTTTACCATGGCTTCCAAGGCAGCTGAACCGTCGCAGCGGCAGAGTGCCCCTCAAGTGACCTTAGTTGGAAACTCTGTGGTCTGATGGGTACCAAGGTAGGGGGGTACGCTGCTTCGTCTGTCGCAGGGTATAGACAACGAGGTTGCTAAACTGCGCGGTACTTTGGCGCTGACGGTGACCGATGGATGGATCCATACCTTCTGCGCAGACGCTGCCAGCTGTTTGATGCGAAGGCAAAAAATAACCGAGAAAATAAAAAGGCGCTAGAATTGCATGGTATGTAGGCCATACATCATCACACCTGTGGATGACACATGTGACAGTGCCTTGTTTCCCTCGCTAGTTACGGGGTTATCGACCCGGGCACCATCGTCTGACGACGCACGTATCCATTGTTCACTAACATGTCGATGTACTAGCTATTCATCGATGCTGACGGTGAGTCGAGGAATGTGCCCTGCGTTACCAAGAACTGCTGTCATCTCTCGCTTATGGATTCCCTCCATCGCTTGTATTCACCTCTCACCTTTGCATTAGACGGCTGATTGTGTATGCGTGCAGCAGCACCTATTAGTTAGGCGTTACGTAGTTTTCTCTTTTATCTTTCGCGCTACGCGGTCCGAAAAGAAAACCTTCTGGCGAGCACATCAATTTCTATATTGCCTCTATTAATGCTTATGCTGGTGCGGTAGATCGAAACGAAAAGTGGACTCGTGTGTCTTCTTGGTGGGACTCTTCTAGAAATAGTAGTAACTGTTTTACTGGCAGTACCTATTTTAGTGTTCATAGGGTGAGGTAGCAAGCGTCTTTAGCCTTTGCCCTTTGGAACCGTCCGCCAAATTTTAACTGTCAAGGTCTAGAACACCGAATTTCGATACACTGCCAATGTAGTGGACCCTCCAGCTACCAGGTCCGTTTCGCAGTTGAATCTTAGTTTTCCGAATGAATTTTACGCAGGAGAATGCTACAAGCGTGATCTTCAGTTATACGAGGCGTGTTTTTCATATTCGAACGTGATTCGACCACTTCAATAACATAAACCAATTGTCGGCTATGCAGGGTACAAAAAGTTACAGCGAAGCTATATACCTCTACCGTCCAAGGAAATTTTCCTGTCGTTGTAAGCAAAAAACTCCCCCTACGTGGGCCGATCCCGAAGGTAATGTGCAATGCCGGGCCGACCCTCGGCGTAAGTGCAGTTCGCCGTTAGAGGGCCCACATACACAGCTTCGCTGGTCAACCTTCATCACAGAGTGGGAGGGCACTGAGGTTTTTTTTTTCTTCTTTTTCTTATTTTCATATCAGACATGGTTGCCGAGCACTTTCGACCGGACGTTCGCTGGCGCCACAAGGTTTAACGTCTCCCCAATGGGGCAGTGTGAGCGTTTAACGTTCTTCGTCGCCTTCAGTCGTTCACAGCTTTCTTCTTGACGGGCACGCGATGGCGGCGCGCTGTCTGCCACCGCGCAGCAGTGCGTACGTGACACAAACACGTGGCGAGCGACTTGTATTGTTTCCGGCTTTGTGCGCCGGGCGGAGGATCGCCGTTTGTTCTTCTCGGAGAGCAGCGCGTGGTGATCGGCGAGTGACGGCGTCCCTCCCCGGCGCGTGTGTTGGCTGAGCGCTCCTTGCGAAGCCCGCAGCAGAGGCGGTGCACGGCGCTGCAGCTCGTCGGTCTCTTGTCGGACACGTGTCTCCGCGTCGTGCGGTACAGCGGTGAAGGCCGTGACAAGGCTGAGCGTTTGGCCAGCGTCATTTAATTAACCTATAGGTTAATTAAACCTATCGATCTCCGTATATATCGACCTCCGTATATATACGGAGGTCGTCACGTTACCGAGGGCAGCGAAAAATTCCGTTACAGAGCACCGATGCAACGAACGTTACTACTAGCACATTTGACGAAAAGGTTACGTGTGTAGGTGTGGACACAAGAGAGAAACTGACTTTATTTCTAACACGATCTTTACCAATCAGCTCAACTTTCTGCCTATATAAGCTTTCGTTGCCAGTACAGTTTGGCCTATGTGCCTTAAGAGAGGTAAGCTTAACGGAAGCGGCACTACAGGTTAAATGGCAAATCAGACTTTACTGGAAAGCGCCGTCAGTGCGGTGGTATTCCTGAGCATCGTCGGGACCAGCCGAAGCGGAGTCAGAGGCCGAGTTAGATAACGCAGGTTTCATTCACGGTAACGGCGTTCACGCTCCAACAGGGCCTCAGCCGAATGCAAAAACCCCGTGAGCTTTTATGATCGTTAGGTGCGTGTCTACAAAAAAGACGATTGTCCAAAACCATTGCGTCATGTTTAGCGCAAACAGCGCGCGCTAGAGGACAGAGAAGACGAAGAAACGGTACGGCTAATAACAACTGATGATTGATTGTATTCCAACCTTGATTGGCTTTTTCGAAAAAAGGTACGACTAGGAGGTCCTCCGTTGAAAGTTGGCAGTTTGATGGTGCGAGGGTAAATTTTGCGAAGCATTGAATATTCGTCAGAGAAACGAGAGGTACGTGCGAATATCAGAATGTCATTATACTTAAATGTGGCCAATCCCAATAGATATTACAATACCAACACATATTCGCACGCACGCACGCACGCACGCACGCACGCACGCACACACACACACGCACGCACGCACGCACGCACGCACGCACGCGCACGCACACACACACACACACACACACACACACACACACACACACACACACACACACACACACACACACACACACACACACACATTCCATGCTGTTAAACCGACCGTGCAAGCGCAAAGCGCACCTCCTTCGATGAGACTTTATCGAATTCTGTTTCTCACAAGAGCCACGTCTTCGTTATGCGCTTGCTATTTTTCTTTTTCCTTTCTTTTTTCTTTGTTTCACACTCAAGGCCATTTCTGGAGACGGTATAGTTAGAACGCGGAAACGGTGGCGTTTGGGTGCCAGAACTTCCGCGGTGTTTCAAAAAAGATCGGCCGTGCTGTCCTAACGCCGTTTCTCTTTTATAATAAACACCAACCCACCTTAACCTTTCCTTGGTTATCACAGGGCAGGCCCCCCAAATCTTGCGCAAAAGCAAGGAGGGAAGCTGAGGGAATGGGTGGCATAAGGGCGTTGACAGCTATAGCTATACGGGCTGGAGTTGAGCGAAGGGAGTTTGTGCACGAGTGCGCTTCGTTGCGAGCGCAGTGCCGTGCAGCGTTTGCGGAAGCTAAGGCGCACCGACCACAGTGATCGGCAGTATTTAGCATTAACCAACCGATTAACCCTGTTTCTGTGTCGTTCTGCTGCATCTGCACCAAGTCGCTGGTTCGATTCTGTGCCGCGACAGCCGTATTTTGACGAGGGTGAAATGCGAGAACGGAAGAGCGCGCTATTCGCCGCTGGATTCATGTAGCCATGTAACAATGCAAACGCTGGAGACTCTTTTTCTCACTTCTCGCATTCGCGACCCCCAAGAATAGTGCGTCACATACGAATCAAAGATGTGGATATGCGTCATGTCATTCGGTGTAAAATTAATTCCAGCACGGTTATGTCGCGAAGTACAACGCGATTATTACGTTGAGAGCGTCGCAAATCTGAACCTATTTGCCAACGAACGAGCGGATGGAGACATTTCTGCGGCCAGCAGTTACAGCGCGACACTTGCGCTCAAAACTTCGTGCGCCGCATACGGTGGAAGCACGCATGTACGCAAATTATGCGCGATTTGACGCAACCGCGTACGCGCGCAAGCTGTAATGGTAATATAAAAATCAGTTTAGCCCGTTGAAAACGTCGCAGGTAGAAGGCAACCGCTGCTGGTAAAACGCGTCGAGTGAGACTTCTGTGATTTTGTGTAAGCTCCGCAGCGTTGCCAGCTAAGCGTGAAGTAGCATAACGGTTCAATATGACTTCACAGGGCAGTAGGGAAAGAGCGTTAGATCGGCATACAGTCAGTGCGATATTGCAGCCTGGCGTTCGAATGTTTCTCAGAGCAACTACTTTTTTTTTTTTAACGTGCTAATTGGCATTGCCAGCGAGCTCCCTCGATTCGTCCCATGACGCTGCACGCTAACATTGGAGCGCTGCTTCACGGTGTCACGTCAAAAGATGAGAGGGTGGTTACGACGCCGCGAGTTCGACCTGCGGGGGGCTCCTCGCTCTGCTGGGAGCCTCGTCGGCGTTGCGAAAACGTGCTTTGTGACTGCCGTGGTTGCCGTTGCTGCGTGCGTTTTGCGTCTGTATGTTAAGCGCGCCTGCTACGTGTGCTGAGCGATGCTCTCCCTTCCGCCTCTCTCACTCTCTCCGCACGGGCTTGGCGCAGGGTGAGAGAGTGTAGTAGTAAGAGTAGGGACCATTGTGTTTTCGGGTTGCCCGGCAGCTTGCTTCGCAGTCTATTCGGCTCTCGTGCATCTTTCTTTCTTTTTTTCTTTCTTTCTGTCGTTACTTATTTATCTATTTGTTTATTTATTTGTTTATTTGCGCTTGCTTTACGTACTTCAGTGTGCGTGGCCGCTCTCGCTCTCTCGTTTATGGTCCGTCCGTCTCTGTTCTCGCTTCCTTTGTGCTGGGGCGGCGACGACGACGCAAACGATGAGGAAGAGTACGCTCTGGTTGCTTTCTATTTCTTGTTTATTTAGTGGAAGGGGGAAACCACTGGGAAGGAGTGTTTAAGCACGCGCGGCTAGAGCCCATTTCGCTTTTTCCATGCTTTTGCGCAGCCAGCTTCCGCTATTACAAAATGCACGTGAATCGTTTCTTACAATTTTCATTTTTATTGTAGTCTCTCCCTTCTAGCTCCTCGTCGCCGCTTTAAACACCGGAGGTATGCGGCCGTCGCCGCGGTTTCCAAACAACTACTTCCCGAAGGGCTTTACCTACATTTCTTCCTAATGCCGCGTTACGCCAAACGTATTTCTGCCTTCTTTTGTCGTTTTTGTTTCTTCTCCTTCTTTTTGAGCCACTGCTTCTGACTTTGAATTCAGAGCGAAAGCTTGTGTCGGCGGCCGCGTGATCGGCTCTTCCTTTGCGTATAAGGCACTCGCTTTCCGCGTGCTTGGTTTGGTAGACGTGCCCCGGTTCTTTGTGGGGGAGTTAAGCCATCGTGTCCGGTCACTAGCCACGCTCTCTTATTGGTAGGCATGAGTTGGCTTTGTATTTGGCACTTTTTGGTTCCCCTGGTCGGCGACGGCTCTCTGCTGCGCACTGCTGTACTACAACGCTTCCCGTTTCGTAGCACTTGGATAGCGCGGGGCTATCTAAAGTGTTATGGCTGCGTCGTGTCCCGTATGACAGTACCTTAAAAAAAAAAGGAAGCTTGTAATGGGGACTCCTTTAACACCGCTCGACAGCTATATGAGTGGCGGTCGCACTATAATGGCTTTTTTCATGTGAAAGATTCATTTTTTTTTCTTTCTGAAGTGTTCAGTTTTTTTTTCTTCGTGCGCGATATGCTTTGTGACATTCTTTCAATTCGCACCAGGTGGCATCGCTGTATAATATTCATTCGCCGTAATGTTCTTTTTGTTTTTGTACTAGAAATGTAAGCCTAAAAAAAGAGGTGCTTCGCCTTCTTTTAACTAGCTCCTTTCCTTGGTTTGACGTAATACTTCACCGATTCATTCATTTTCGGCACCTTCGATAATGGATGTTAAGAGCTTGAAGTGCAAAGCCGGAAGATTAGTGACTTCATGCCTGTCCGCCTCAGTGACCTCTAGCATAGCATTTCTCTGTGCGACAAAACCTGAAAACATGCTTTTCTCCGTTTAAGAAAAAAAAATATTCGGTTTTGCTGTCCAGTGTTATTGCCGCTCACTTTGTACAAACTTAGGGGGGAACCGTCGAAATTTAACTACCCCAATTGAACATGTGTTGCTTCTGGGCTTATATGAAACAGGTTCACGACCGAATTTCCTCAGTGAAGGTACATACATACATACATACATACATACATACACACACACATATATATATATATATATATATATATATATATATATATATATATATATATATATATATATATATATATAATATGCGAGCAGTCACACAGCGCGTTCGTGCGTTAGTTGTTTGTCATAACAAATTCGGCCAGTCGTGATGCGGAGCGTATTATTAAATGAAATTACGGGCTACTGCAGAAATGTTCCTACGAAAGAATAAGGCTGTTGTAAATGTGGTCCCGGTTCTTCAGTGGTTTTGTCTTTGCTATGAAACGAACGTGAAATGCTATACATGAAAACAGTAACGGAGGCGTCGATAAACGGCGAGTGGTGGTAGAGCTCTTTTCGCGGTTAGATTTCTTCCTACGACTTCGGTTAGGCGTGTTGCTGACACACCTCGGCCATGCGGCGGCGAGTTGGGAGACAGAAAAAGGAGCAGCACGAGAAACAAGATAACCGTGGAAGAACCGCATTTCTGTTTTACTTTTGTTTATCATTTGTCGCAACAGACAGCCAGTCTTTGCGTCTCTTCAACTGGCTTTCTTGATACCTCCGATCGAAGTATGAAATAAGGGGGAGAAATAGAGGGAATCATATCCTAAGTTTCTCCGTCTTTTCTTTTTCTTCTTTTCCTTTTCTTTTCCTGTCTTTTTCTTTCTTTTTCTGGTCCTCCGTATGCTTTCTTCGACAGTCTGCCTTGTATCTGCGCAGCAGGCGGTGGAATGCCCAATCTTATCGGTTTATTGAAGCCGGGAAACGCTTCCCCTTATTTCTTGTCTTCGCAGCGTTCTTACAGCCAACTCGGCCCCAGGATTCGATTCGTCTTCTGCGGTTTACATTGTTTTGCGTTGTGTAGCTGTCCCGATCGCCTCCGGATCACTGCGTTTCCTTTCTTGCTTTTTTTTTAAGGCAATTGAAATGAAAAGAGAAAAGAGATAGCCTTTATTGTTAGTATTCCTAGCTCCTTATCAGAACCCGCGTGTTGTGCTGCGTTTTGCAACCCCTCTGCTGACGTAACTGCCACCACGTCGCCGGTAACTGCCGTCAGCGTCGCCATTGGAAAAGAAAATATAAGCATGAAAATCAGCCTCCTAAAGCATCATTTCAGAGAGAGAGAAAAGGAAGACTGACCTCGCTTCCTGAAATCTGAGAATTTCACTCCTGTAAAATGCCTTATGTCCATAGGCGCGGACTCTGTTTTGGCCGACAACACTCCCTTTTTGTGTGTGTGTGTGTGTTTTTATCCTTCGCGTTCGAGAGTGGGCGCGCAAGTCGACCCCTTTTTACTTCTTTCAAAACATCGAAGACGATAGGCATAGGCGGGGAAACAGCGAAGAAAGTTTTTAAAGTGCGCGGCGATGTAAGTTTGAACACTAGGGGCCAAGCGTTAAAGAAATGCTTTTTTATCCTGCACTCTCTCTCTATACTTTATCCTTCTCGGGTGGGGGGGCTTTCCAAGAAGAGCCAGACAATTGTTGTACGCCTTCTTTCAAGCTGCCATTTCTCTCCGCGACTCTATATGCACAAACATAGAAGCAGAGGTGTAAAAGAGAGAGAGAATTCTAGAGATTTTGTAGAAAGAAAAGTATACGTTACAGAACAAAGGCTTAACTGTCAAGAAACTCGGCAGGACTGAATTCTCTTCTGGTGAGGCGGCACGGCGTATAACGAACACGTACGCTTCATTCCATTTCGTCTCTCCTTTTTCTTCTTTCGTTTTTCACGGGAAGAAGCTTGTATTGTTTCGCTATCGATTTTATTTCTCAATCGCCTGCTTGGCGCCTTCCCCTAGTCTCACACCTACGTTTGCGCTTGCAACCTATCGAACGAAAGGAGCGAGAAGACGAGTGGAGAATACGAGTGGGACTGAGAGGGAAAGGCGGCTCCCCATGTGTTGCCGGTGTGGGCGTTTGTTTGAGATCCCACTACCACATTTTCTTCCTGCAGACCTCGCTAGCGCCGCCAACATTTGCAGGAACTGTCATAGGAATTTGGAGGGAAAGAGCGTAAGCTGATTGTACAATATCTTTCTTTGCTGCCGATTCGGGATGTTCTAAAATAAAATTAGAATCGAACAAAGTGGTAAAAAGTCTTCCTATCCCACTACGTTTCCGAAAGCTGTGTACGAGAGGCTAGAGTCGAAAGACCAAAACCAAATCCAAACGTTAAGACTAAAATCAGATGCGATAAAGGCTGCGCATTTCCGATGGGAGAACGCGTTGACACAAGGAAAAGATTTCTAATGGAATAGGGAAAGAATTCGGGAGTCAAGGCAGCGCCAGTTACAATTTTTGAAGGCCTGATGAAAGGGAGAATTAAAAAAAGAGGGAGTGCTTTTTGGCTGTGGGTGGCGTCTGGGACAGGCGAACTTGCGTTCAGAAATGTAATATGGGAAAGGTGAATCGGAAAATAAATGAACTACTGAAGCGCGGCGAAGCGTCGCGGGAACGAGGTTTGAGAGACGGGAGCGAGTGAACAAGAAAGCGGGTGCAGGGACGAGAAAGTGGAACGGGCGTGTCGAAGCGGCGAAAGTGTGTGCATATGGCGCGACGGTCTCATGTAAGAGCCGTTTCTTTTCGTTGGCCGACTTCACGAAAAAAAATCGGCACAACTTTTGTGCGTTCGCTTGCTGTATGTTAATTCGCTGTCTAAGCGTTTCCTTGTAGTTCACTGTCTTTAGTTTCCTTTTGATCTTTCAAGGCGCTTCCTGGTCATCTGTTTGAATTTATTGGTCTTATGTTTGTTCTAAAGGAATTAGGTTGCTTTATGAGATCTGATGATACGTGCAGGAAGCATGAAAAAAAAGAGCTAATTTGCATTCAATGCTTACGTTTTTACTTTCCCGTTGCCATAAAAGTGTTCCTTTATATTGCATGGACATTAGCCTGGTTTAGAAGCAAAAATAAACATAGAAGAATGCTAGTGAGCTAAGGTTTGAAGGGAAAGATATGGCGATAACTTTAAACAAGTAGAGGTAAGAACAGTGGTGTAAAAAAGACAAAGAAAAGTTAATACATTGGAGAACAAACTAGGAACGAGGCATGCGTCTGCGTCACACACTCAACGCGTGCGGCGTCATGAAGCTGCACATTGCACCAAAAAAGCATCACTGGCACGAATCCAAACGCGTTTCATTTCTCACTTCTTTGTGCTGTGGCACTTTGCGATGCAGCGCTGTGCGTGCTATACTCCAATATGACGTCAGATGTGATCTGCCTGTCCTCAAAGCTATCAAATGACTGACTATTCGTATTTATTCATTTATTTGAATTTCTCTATAGGTTCTTGTGAGGGACATTATTAATGGGGGAGTGCGGGTGGCACGAGACATCCTACAGAATTTGTACAACGTAAAGATAATAATAAAACAATACATCAACAGTGGACATTATACATATAGGCACATGATTTAATGTAATTAATACAAATAGTAATAAATAATCAATACGTGGACCATCAATACAGTGTGTGAGAAAGGGTTGTAACACACACACACACACACACACACACACACACACACACACACACACACACACACACACACACACACACACACACACACACACACACACACACACACACACACACACACCAGAAAGGTCAAGTAGTATTTAAACACATGCGATTACTGTGTTCAGTAATAGGTAAGTTTGTTAAACGTCATAAAAAGAGCAGCGAGAAACATTTCCAGAAAGCGCGTATTTTGGCCTGGACTGCCCTCCAGGCGCGCTAATTGCTTGTGCTATAGCTCGATCCGTTATGACTCGAGGGCCGTTCTCTCTCCCTCCCCCCCCAGTACTCTCTGAAGAATTAAACTACACGACCGTCGTTTCGCATGGTTCGGCGCCCCGTGTGGCTGCTGCGACGTTTCGAGCGAGTTCCCTATGATCGAGAGCGTGAAAAGGCCACTTGCAATCGGAATCGTATTAGGCGCCCATATTTCTTTCCACCGAGCCGGTCCGGCTATTCCTGATCCCCTCGGCGGACGGAAGCGAGTGCAGAGTGTCGTATATAAGCACACGTGGCTAGCAGAATATCCTGGTACGAAGAAGGAAAGTGAAATCGATGGGCAGGAGGCGAATAGAAAAACGAAAACAATAATGAGCCCTCTGGTTTAAAAGAAAAGAAAAAGCAGGCTCCTGCTTATTCACAGAACACTCAATGAAGACGGATATATCGTACTTTTGGGAAAGGAGGGTGTGCTTTTTCTGATCCTAGGTAGGAAAGTATAGCATGCATGGCGCGCCAGCAGGAGCCAATCCTGCGAACGGCAGCGCTGATAGAGGCGAGAAAAGGCCCGGAGGCAGCCAGGGCAACAGAATCTGAAATCGATAGTTGCGCGGCACTCGGGTTACAAAATTACATCCCTCGCCTCGACGAATCTGCTGGCCGCGGCGCGCGCTCTCGGCAATTATAAGCCATCATGCTCGCCGCCGCTGCTCGTTTGTGTCCCGAGAGGAGGAAGGGCCCGGGGGGAACAAGCCGTACATAGGGTAGATGGGGTACGGGTCCGATAGGGAGAGGGGAATGTTAGGGAATTTGGGGAGAGCACGCGGTGGGGAGAGGCATGGCATGGCAGGGCTGGAGTGTAGGGTCGCCAACGCGCCACCTGGGCTGTGTTGTGTGTTTGGCGAGCACACTGGAGAGTAATGAAGGGGGAAGTAGTTAGGAAAAAGGGGCAAGACGTGCTATATAGGCGTGCAGATGGTGCACTTTGGAACATAAATAAAGAAGCAAAGAGGCGGGTTTCTAAACGGTCCACGGGCAAACTGCTCTAAAGGGATATAAGAGTGAACTGGTAGATACGGCGGATGTATAGGATTAACCGCTTGAGTATGGCTGATGCTGATGAAAAACTAATCGATAGACAGGGACGTAGGGAGAATGCACAGGTATCTGATTACTGTGAGTAACTCAACGAGTGGACAGATATATATATAGGGAAGCAGGAAGAAGCCTCATGAACCTGGTTCAGCGATACCAATTCCTCGGTAATCGCACACAGTAGGGTGAGACACGTGTAGATTCAGAGAAAAACTTGCGCGCACGGGAACAAGTGAGAGGTTAGGTCAGACGCGTGCTGGTCTAGGAAAGTAGACACAAATAAACATTGTTAGAAAAGTGTTGAGAGCTGGGGAAACCAGACAGAGATGTAGGTTGAGTAGGGGCGTAGGATTTGAAGGTGCGATACACACACTATAGCCGAGTGCGCAATTTTCCCATCCCATCGATTTCTTTTTTTTCGCCCTCCGATGTACAGGCGCAGGCGGTGGTGGAACACCCGCGGCCGCCTTTCCTCCTTCTTTTTCCGTTCTGCCTCGTTGTGTCCTCTCGTCCTTTATTATAACGTCGCAATTATTTAGTTCTCAGAAGCGCGGAGTGCCTTTGTTATTCTTTTGCTTCTCCTCTCTTGTCGTTATTCTTTCATCGCTGTTCCCATCGCACCCTTCCCCCTCCTCCCGCTGTCCCCGTAGTTTTTGTTTCTCTTGGTATTTTGCCCTTGCCGAGTACTTGTCGCCATGGAGTTCGTTTTCAGTTCGCTTTCCTGTTCCCTCCGTATTTCGCTGCTTTGTCGTGTTTGCTGAACGTGTCAATTTAGTCGATCGTGTGCGAGGTAAGGAACTTCCATTTTTCCTCACTCTTCGCCTCCCTTACCCCTCTCCCGTACCACCTCTCTCCATCTTTCTTTGTTGGCCATTTTTGCCCTGGAGCCTCAAGAATCGATAGAGCGTTTTCCGTACTATGCGCACTATGTGCCAGTGCGCGAAGCTGCGAACATGCATATTCCGTACAGCGTACGTATCCGTGGTACTGCCGAACCTTGCGCGGGTCGATGCTTTCGTCGGCAAAACATACTTATAGATACGTCTTACCAGTTACATGCAGGACAGTGGAGCGGAGGCTGTGTTGGACTTATGTCTGCCAATCGTCAGAATAGTGGCTATCCGGGCTTATTGGTACGAACACATACTTCACCAAACAGCGCAACAGCGGGACACAGAAATGTGCCCCTTTTCTGTGTCCCAACTGTGTGCTGTTTGCTGAAGCATGTGTCAGCCAATAAGCAACGAGAGGCTTTACTTGTTCCAGACAAGTGAGGGGAGAGTTTACCCACTGTGCGCTGCTAATCCTTCCGTGAAGCTTTTCCATGCAGTTGACGTTCCGCGGAGAGAGATCTGGGTCTGGCACTGGGGAAGCCCTTCCTCTGGTTAGTTGACGCGACCCGTAGCTCCAGCTCCACTGCACCTAATTGGGGAAATGGAGTATGGGTCACTCGCTACACTTCAGAGCTATACGGTTATGCCGACAGAGCTATATAATTATACCGACGCAATAAAAAAGGAAAACCGAGAGAAAGAGAGAGAGAGAGATGTCTCGCGCTGTTTTGTTATCGGAATTATCGGTTCCTTCGCCGGCATCGCGGCTTCGCTTGCTTCACTCGTCTTATGTGATGAATTGGCGCTGGTTTAAATTTTTTTTTATTTGAGACTGTGCTACGACTACAGTTGTATTCGATTACTGATACACATGCTATAGTGGGTCTGTTGTGCAATCCGTGTGCCTAGAACTAATTTGCCGGGCTGTTCTCCCGTTTCCTTCGCTCGATGTAGGCGCGAGCGTTCGCGCGAAGCACTCGTTCTTTTCAGACGATCGAGAGAGACGGCCTCTGAACTGGGACGGAAGAATGGGATTCGAGCGCTCATGGAAAAAATAAGAAGAAAGAGAGAGTTCTCGGTCATTTATTGCGCGCTCTGCCGCTGTTGCCACTACTATAGCCTAATAAAAAAGTAAAAAAAAAAGATGAAGCTGAACAGGAAAAGAAACGAAATTGTATAAATTTACAAGCCGAGCACTGTCTTCATAATGTATCTTATCTCATTTCTAGTTCCTCTCCTTTTGGGAAATTTGATACTCGGAGGCCACGGGACTCCCACAGTGCGACGACGTGTCTCCTTTTGTGCAGGTACAGCTCGAGAGAAATTGCATAACCGTTCCTAGCCCGCAGGGTCGGGAAGGGTAACTTGAGCTGCTCCTGTCCCTGTGGAAATTAATTAAGCTCGGGGTGGTGTGGCGCCGGGCGCAGCCTTAGTTGGACGGCGCTGCGCTGTTTGAAGAAGCTTCGCGTCTCTCTCTCTCTCTTGTCCGCTTTGCGCATTCGCTCTAAACTTTTGCTTTGGCGAAATCGCTGAGCGTACCGAGTGCGGTTGCCCGTGCGTGTTGTTTCCACGGGCAGATTGGGCCTTGAAGTTTGATCAATCTCGGAGCGCGAGCTTTTTTTTTTTTGCTATTCCTTTAATGGGCCAGACCGCGCAGTTTGATTCTCTGCAGTTGCGTGCTGCCCGCGCCGCCCCTCTCCATTCGCCCTGAAACATCTTTGTCGCGTCTTCTTCGTCGTCCCACAACGTCTCTTTTCGTCTGCGCTAAACTCGTATTGTCCCGGAAGCCGATGAAAAATTGACGAACTATGTCTTGTTCAAGAAGGCTCGTGCTGGGCCCTTTCATTTTTCAGGATGGCAAAATCGCTGACGAGGTGGAGTCTGAAAGAAAAAAAAAATATATACTGGGGAGGGAGGGGATCGAACTTTGGTGCCTCGGCACCAACTGTCGTTTGAAACTTTTTGTTCTCTTATTACTTTTATTTTTCTCTTCGTTTTCAGGAGTCGTGCATCAACGAGAGTACCGAGGTTTCGGCGGCGCTCTTGCGACAGGGTATCGAACGAGGCTGATGTACTTGAGAGACAGAAAACTCGCCACGCGAATATTTTCTATTCTGGCGGCTGTGGATTTAGCTCGCACCCGTATTACCGATTCTAAACTTCGTGCTCGGATACATGCGAGGGTTCCCTTTATAACGTTGTTCTTTTTTATAAGTTAGCGATACTTATCGCACTTAACATGGGCACGCACGAACAATAAGGAGTATTCAAAACTCATCGCGATTGTCCTCATCGCACAAACATAAACTAACTTCATGCTTTCCTATAGCTTGGAGGTTCGAACATGCTCTTACGCGAAGCAGCGCTTCCTTGTATTATCCTGTGTCGCTTTTCATGGCCTCTTTCTGTGTGCTGCGTATTTTACTGTGTGTGTAAGACAAGATGCACAGTTGTGAACAATGTGAGAGGGAACACTGTATTCTTTTTTTGAGCAACGATTTGTCTTAATACGTAGATTCGAACCTGAGGGGTTAGTAAGCAACAATCAACTTTGCCTTTTAGCATTTAGTCTCATTGAACAGTCTTCTTTTATGTCAGTCATTTTATCGTGACAAAAAAAAATGTTTAGTGCCACTCCACTCTGTGAAGGTGGATGACCAGCGAAGCTGTGTCTGTGGGACCCTTAACCGCGAATTGTGCGTGAAACGCCGTATGCAAATAAATGGAAAATGAGAAGCGACTAGTCGCTCCTCCACGATGTTGAGCCTCGGAAGATGAAGAGGCACCGAAGGATGTATACATATACCTATGTAATGTTGCAAAACGCGACAGGGCACCTTTTACTGACGAATCCCGGCGCGTAGAACCGACACGCGCCTCACCGCACTCCGAGAACACAGGCTGCTTCACCGTAGCCAAGGCGATCGTGCGTTGGTCGACGTTCCGCAGTGCAGTAATGGTTGTGAGGTCACTTTGAAACCGCAAGCAGTCACACACAACGCACGCCACACAAAATTGTTTCCCGACAAACTCCCTCTGCAACCTGGGCGTTGCTCCGGGCAAACGTTCTAAGTTTGCTCGATCAGAGTCACATGGACTGTTAGCGTTTCTTTTCGCCTCGCGGTCCTGGCGGGCAGCACGCTTACGGGACTGCCACCACGGGACAGCGTAAGGAAAGTAAAGGAGATATGCAAGCGTTTGGAACGGCGACAAAGAGAGGGCGGTGCGAACGTAAGCATGGCTGACGCGGTTCACAGTGTAGTATCTGTTCTTATCAGCTTAACATCTGACACGGGTTGTATTTGGAACTAAGTTATTAAACTTATTTTTGCAATTTGGCCGAGTGCTTAAAGCCTGCTTCACCTCCGCCGCGGGTTGGCCCGGTATTGCGCTATACTCGGCATCGGCCCACCTATGAGAAGAAATTCTCGATCTACACGGCTCTTGCCGACGGGCGCATTCTTCATGGGAACCCAGCCATATACAGCTTCGCTGTGAAAAGAAAAGAAAATTGCGGGGTTTTACCTGACCGAACCACGGTATGGTTATGAGGCATGTCGTAGTGGGGGCTCCGGATTAATTTTGTCCACGGGAGCATCTTTAACGGGCACCCAGCGCACAGTACACGGGCTTTCTTGCATTTCATCCGCATCGAAATGCGCCCGCTGCGGCCTGGATTTGATCGTGCGCTCTCGGGCTTAGCAGCGCAATGCCGTAGCCAATACGCCACCGCGGCGGGTGCGGCCAAGTCGCATGAGTATTGCAGTTATAATGCATTTATTATGAGTTAGGATTTACCTTGTAGGACCGTGAACCGCGAGTGTGCTATATTCAAATCATGCGTGCAGGGTGCACCTCAGCGTAGTCGTAATACACCAGACTACATTGCAACGCTACTATTTACGGCAAGGGAGGGAGCTGCCTAGCTGTGCTCGTAGGCGAGACCCCAATAGTTGCGTCATCAAGGCGAGGGGGTTTGAGAGGAACGTGTCGGAGCGCTTCGTTAGCGGGTGCGGAGGCGAGAGAGATAACAAAAGACGGATCGAATTCTCACCCTCGGAATGTTGCGGAGGCAGCTTAGGGGGAAAATAATAAAGGGATGCAGGGGGGGTGGGGGCATACAAGGAAGAAGCCTAAGGACGCCGGATATTATAAGGGCGCGTTGGTAAATGCGGGAGCCCTTCCTCCGCGAGAGCTTTGTGAGTGTGAGCTCCCTTTTCTTTTATCTTGTTTTATACTGGAACAAGCCAGTGCAGTTGCGGGCTTCGAGGAGGAGCGTTCGGAGCAAAAAAAGAAAGGGGGGGGGGGGAGGGGGACGGCGTATAGGGAAAAGGCGCTGGCGTTTTGCTCGCACAGCAGCGCGGCTTCGCGTGCGTGCCAGCTCGCGTCTTCCGCGAGATGCTAATTAACTTGGCAGGCAGGAAGCTGCTTTGACTTTCACGCGCTCCCAGCTTCCTACGCCGCACTTCTAGAGCACCCTCCTGGCTCGACTTCCTAGTTTTCCATTTCATTTTTCTTTTCCCCGAGAAGAGAGGCGGCGGTAGGCGGTCTTTTTGTTGGCTCATTTATTCACCCCTTGTCGCCGTGTTTTCCTCGTCTGCTGCGGCCGGGATCGCCCTCCCCATGACAGCTTTGTCGCTGGTTGAGAAATCGGAGAACTGGAATACCGAACCCAAAGCACCCCGTTTCCGCAAGTCGTTTCGCGAGCGTTGAACGTATCTTTGCTTTTAGGTGGCGTTAGGTTACTTTCAGCAGACGTTCCGCCCTCCGCTTCTTTGCTTCCTCTTTCTTTGTAAATAATTTATGAGCACCCCTTTGAAATTGGTTATTACAGGACAGGTGCAACCAAAGCTACAAGTCTAACTTAAGCGCCGTCTTACGCGGCTCGCTTTCTTACGCGATACAGAAGTATTTACCGCCAACAACAGACTCTCTCCTTCCGCTCTTGTTTTTGACAGTTCGATAGCTGCGCACGTGCGTTCGCATATGTATGCAGAGATGGGCATGGACGAAAACACATGTCCAGGTGTACTTTTCAATGCTTCACAATTCTCGACATAGACGTTCTACGGAAACCGCTGATGGATGAGTATGCGTCGCACGTGTGTGTCGCGCCTGTACGCTACAAACCACCGTCGATGCGCAGACAGGGTGGGCGCAGTCATTCTTCTGAGAATCTCCATCACGAAGTTTACCATCGTTGGCGCAGTTTCAGTCAACGTTTTAGCTTTTGTCAGTCGCGTCTGTAACTCGCCCATCCAACCCTGGCCTCGGGTGAGACGCGTGCCACGTGGGCTCCTTGTTCGGCGGCGTGTGTGTGTGTGTGTGTGTGTGTATGTGTGTGTGTGTGTGTGTGTGTGTGTGTGTGTGTGTGTGTCCTCATAGCGTTGATGCGCAAATATTATTTCCGTTCTTCTGGTTCCGCAGGTGGGGAGACACGAGTAAAGGTCTGTGGAGCGGTGTTCCCATACTCGTATTGTTCCGATAGCGTGTATATATATATATATATATATATATATATATATATATATATATATATATATATATATATATATATATATATATATATATATACGACGTCTGTTTTCGCACCGCGCATGATCCGAGCCTCCCTCTTCATAGCAGCGTAACGACGCTTCGCGAGCAGGCATGGTGGAGGGGGACGGATGTCGTGGCCGCATGTGGCATTTTGTAAGCCCCCTTTGTACCATCTGTGCGCAGTGTTCGAGAGCCCCCATTCCGCTGTAAAACGTTCGCTGTGGCTTTAGTTTTGTGTTCTTTTCTTGGGGGGGGGGGGGGCGAGCTGTTTGTAATCTGTACATAACGGGCCCCTCACCAGGTCTGGCCATTTCGCCACCAAGTCTGGCCCTCACCGGATCTGGCATACAGTGCGCGATAACGATCGTGTCCGCAAAGTATTAGATCGCTATGCGCTGCCCAAAATTTCAATCCGAACGCCGTTTTCCCTTCTCCTCGTGGCCGCCGCGCTCCAAGCCGGAGGATGACGTACACGTGCTAGTGCGCCTACGTGCACGTGTTCGCGCTGGGACGTCGCTCGTGGTGACACGCGACTCCGAGAATTATTGAAGCCAGCATCTGTTATTTATGTAATATGTTGCTAGAATAGACGAATTGATGCTTAGAGAAATAATAAAACACACAAACCGAATGTCTGCATGCTTTTGTTTTACTTCGCACCGCAGCAAGACAGATGTACTTTTGTTTCGTCTGCTTGTTCCCATGTCGTACAGTGGCGCGCGTAGACACTGAAACTATATCATTTTCTACCGTGTTCTAGCCCGCGATCATGCTATCTGTGATCTGCTTGTGTCTGCCTCAGTATTCGTCCAGCACAGACTTATACCGCTTATCAGGTGTCCTCGTGCACAGTGCAAAACCGTGTGCTGCGCGAAACGAGAGAATGCCGCGAAAAAGCGACAAGAAAAAAAAAATGAAGGCGGGCTCCATGACATATGCGTCAGGCGATCCTCGGAAGTCCGGTATAGGAGAACGCAGGTAAGGAATTTCGCTTGCGGATGCTAGACGGGGCGAGTGGGGAGAGTGGATATGTTTGCGGTGAAGCTCGCCTCCTGAAATCATAGGTTCCCGACACAGAAATATTTCTACCTCACCTACCAATGAGCCCATTTGAAAAATTCTTACGGCAGAACGTTCCCTAGAGGACACGTAACAACTTCCAGCGTGTAACCGAAATTTGGTGTGGGGCCTGGTGAGAGGCGCTTTAAGGAATTTACGTTGCCCTTCATCGACGCTCTCTGCTTCCGTTGTCGTTTATTAATTGCGACGAAATAGGAAGTTTCCTCCTACCACTTCTGTCGTCGCTTGTCGTCGTCGTCGTTGATGTTGCTGTGTTACTTTATTTAAAATGTAGAAAATTCGGACGGCCGGCTTCATTATGGTTAGAGTTATCCCGGAATAATACACTCGGGATGAATAACGCGACAAAACAGCACTTAAGGACGAACACAAAGAAACAACAAGAAACATTTGATGTCAAAACAAAAGGTGTCGCAGAGGAGGCACAGCCGCCTGACGTGGTGGAGTGGTGGCTTAGGTGTCGCGCTGCTTAAGGCCGAGGGCGCGGGATCCAGTGTTCCCCTCTGCGATGGCCGAATTTTGATATGGTTCAAGGAACCTCCCCCTCCCCCCCCCCTCCCCGTGTGCCGTGCACTCGGTGCACAGCGAAGAACGCCAACCAGGGGGTCAGTCCTCCGCTACGGCGTCCCTTACAATCGTACTGTCGTTCTCGGACGTAAAACTCTATGCCTTTCATTTTTCAAAGGTTGCATAGACAGCAGCGCAAGATACCTGCATATATATATATATATATATATATATATATATATATATATATATATATATATATATATATATATATATGTATATATATATATATATATATATGTATATATATATATATATATATATATATATATATATATATATATATATATATGGGAGGAGAGAGAAACAGTTGGCTCTGAATACAGCATGATAACCGTTTTGATTCTGGAGACTCGGAAGACGGAAATCCTGCAGTCATTGTGTGCTTCTAAAACGCGCGTTGCCCCTATAGGCGCCTTGGCTCGGCGCTTTGATGGTGGGGCTATCGTCTCCTTCCTGGCAATTTCGAACCCCGCACGTGGCTAAGGTCTCATTACTCGGGTTAGAAATAGCGCCCGCGCCGTCGTATCACGATACGCCTCCTCCTCCTCATCACCGAGTCGTGCACTTGGAATAGAATAAATCAATGCTTTCCAGCGCCATTTGGGTCGGGCGTGTCGGCGGTAGGGGCACGCAGGCACTAGGGTTCCTGCCGCCAGTGTGCGGGTCGTCTTCCTTCCTTTCTTTATTTTCCAATTCGCAGGCCTTTTTATACCGTCGTGTGGTGGCCGCTCAGTGGCTCTGTCGTCCTGCTTGCTGGGCGCGCGTTTGCGAGCACGTTCGTTTAACACACTGGTCGCAGGTTTGACTCCCGGTATTGGCGGCCGTATTGCGAAAGCGCCGGAGTGAAACGACGTTTCTTGCGGTATTTCTTACGGTTTCTTACGGCATTTCTTGTTATTTCGTCATCTCTTTATTTCATTTTGCTTTGTTTTTGGTATACTTCATGTCTGCCTACCACTCTTTTTAAATGAGGAAGTAAATGCTTTTCGACTCGTGGAAAGAAAACATTGTGAACAAACATGTCTTGCAGTTAACTTCTTTCACTCGATTACGGCGGTCTTAAACCCGGAGATATGTAACCTGTACATACGAACGCGCGTGCTCGTTCAGCTCGCGCTATCCTAATGATAGCTCCACCGCGCATTCCATGTTGCAGAGTCGTTACTTCGCGTGTGCTCAGAATTGGGTTCTGTCAGTAATGGGTCCCAGTCTTCTCCCTCGCTTCACCTCGATCCTAACTATATACTGCAGCTTACACGAACACTCGGGTGCGTTCTGGTTTGCTATAGTTGTTGTTTTTTTCTAGCCCGCGTGTTTAAACTCGTACGCGATCACCTCCCTTACCCTAATGGGAGAATAGAGATGGTGGTTGGTCATCAAGTCTGGCGCGTGCGCCGTGGAGATTTTTTTCCCTTTCTTTCAAGTGGCCCATGGACTGTGGTCATCAGTTCAGGGTCAGTTGTTTCGTCTATTCTTTGCATTGTATCCTGTATATCTGCCACGTTGCTTTTGCTTACACGCCGAGCTCAGGTCGCGGGCGCTTGCTCATTTGCAGTCGTTACACGTAGAGGTCGCCACCAGCTTCCTTCCCTCCCTCTCTTGCTGACTTTTTGTCCTGGAGCTTTTCGCCCGCATTTGTAGTAGTTGTCGATGTCCGCTGCTGCCATGGGACTGTTCATTATCGGTAGTTAGAGAACGACCTTTAACCTGATCCGTGCGTCGCCTAAGTTTAGTACACGCCTGAGGTTAGTGGCCGGTAACTACCGTGTTTTTCTAGATTGGTCTGCTGTGCTTTTTGATTTAGTAAGTAATGCCGCGCTCGAGCGTGGCAATCTCTTTCCCTGACCATTTTTCCCCTTCCGAGCATCTTCGACGATCTGTAGTGTCATTAAGGTCGCGAGATCCGTTTCCTACTGTGTTATTGCGTAAGTTCGCCAACATCGGTGCGGTTTTTGACCTCGACTGTGCTCGGCAAGTTGCAGCGTGAAATGAACCAAAAGTATGTTCGCGACCTGAGCCGAGATGTTTAAGTTGCGATTATCACTATCCCAGTGGGAAAACATTTACCGTGCATGTGACATACGTAATAGCAGTTAAATCTGCTTCTGTTTCAATAACGAAAATCTTTAAAGAAGTGAGTCGTGGAAAACTGCTTGACGGGTCAAAGCGCAGCCCGTTGTGTGTTCCACCAATATGCCGTATCGCGATCGCAAGGCTCTCTTCTATAGACGGTATAGTTTGTAAAGACGCGGGGCATCGGTTATGAGGCATTGCTGTCTGCACGGGGGATTTGGCTGCAGACGTGGCGCTTCTCAACGGGTGTGACCGAAGGCACCAACCAGATGTTGCCCCGGGCTCGCAGACGTAGGAATTCTGTCTGCATGGAAGGCGTTGGTTTGGAGCCACGAGACGAATACGGAAAAATTAAAGGTAGATTACAGAACTTGACTAAATTAGGTTAGTCTCCTGCTCAAGAGCACCGACTTTTGGGCTAATTGGTTACGTATAGCAGATCACGGCCAAGCGCGCACGAACAAAGGCAAAGTGAGGAGTAGACAACACAAGCGCTTGCTTCCAACTGATCGTGTATTTACCGAATTGCATCATATGAGCACTTACTTTCATTCATGACGTCACAAAACCGAAATGCCGACATCAGGTGACCATGCTCAGAAATCTATTTACTTAGTTTCTTTGGACGACGGAAAAGACGTAAGCGCACCTTCTGTTTTTCAGTCATCCAAAGAAACTAAGTGTCTGAGAATGGCCACTTCATGTCGGCATTTCGGTCTTGTGACGTCATGAAGGAAAGTGTTCCTATTATTCAATTATGTAAATACACGATCAGTTAGAAGTAAGCGCTTGTGTTGTCTCCTCTTCATTTACTTCTTGTTTGTGTGCGCTTGACTGTGATCTGCTAGACTTCTGCATTCGTTCATTTGCGGGATAGCGTTGACTGCTGTTGGGTGAAATTAGGACAGACCACACTTTCTTTCTTTTTTCAATTTCGCGTTGAAACTCCAGCGCTACTGCGTTGGTGCGACGCCACTGATTTCAAAGTATGTGCTCGTATTTGGCAATTTTAGTGCAGGAAGAGTTCTCGAAACTCGCTAAAAGTTGATTGTTTGATTTTTTTTTAGAGTAATGTATTCGTTCGTTTACCAATAAATAGGGGTTAGACTGGTCTAGACACTGTCCAAATTCGTGACTCCACGGCGAGCTTTTGCGGCATTTTTGGGGTGGCGTGGCCATCGCTTCCTGCATCCTGGCTGATCTTATCGAGCCTCCTCTCGCCGTAAGTGTGGCCGCCTTGTGTCGAAACGAAACTTTTTTTTTTTCATTCTGGTATTCGTACCGGTTCAGCGAGAAGGTTGATTTAGCAAGACTTTGGTGCGAGTTGGTTGGTTCATTATATTGAAGCAAACTTTAAACCAGCGCGAAGAAAATGAGAAAGACCAGGAACACGAAGAAACACAGAGATGCGCTGACTTCCAACTGTTTATTTTGAGCGTCCAAGCAATATTTATACCGTAACTTCAATAAAAATTCGTGTAATACTTAACATTCATACAAGTAAAAATAAACAAAATAAACAGTTGGAAGTCGGCGCTCTTCTGTGTTTCTTCGCGTTCCTTGTCTTTCGTTTCGTTTTGTTCGCGCTGGTCAAAGTTTGCTTCAAGAAAAGGGTGAGCTCTGTAGAAAAGAAAACAACAACAACAAAAAAAAACGTTTCAGGCATGTGTGAGTCGGTTTTTGTTCGTTCTGTTAAGCCGAGAATAGTTACCGGAAAACAGTGGAAGTTTAGTTCGTTCAAAGACTTGGAGGTGCGTCTAAACTGCACGCGTGCCGTTTTTCTGGCCGGGAGTAGTTAAAAAAAAATCGCAATATGAAAGCGCACGTCAGCCACAATCTGTCATTGTTATCGCACCTACTTCTGTTTACCTGCCAGTGTGATCAAAATCAGCGAGGAAGGGCTTCTTCATTGCAGTGGTATTGTAGCATGTAGGTCTCCGTACAGCGGGTAAGTATTCGGCGGTTACCGATTTCAGACGCACGCTGCAGAAGTTGCATCTTTTGGAAACGATGTAGATCCTTGGGATGTGCTGGCGAGCACGCCGCTGTCATTCGACTTGTGTGCGGCGTCCTCTTCTTGTCGCGGGCCTGTCGGGCCAGTAGTTTAGCGGAGGAGCTCGCTTACCGAAAGGAGAGTAACGAGGTGGGAAGAGCGGGATAAACGGGGAGGGCTGAAGGAAGGTGCAATTGTGCACTGAGAAGCCGTCCGAAATAGACTGACGTGTTGCGGCCCGGTTCTGTCGATCGTATTTTCCCGTCCGCCCCGCGCTCTTGCTGCGGTCGGGTATTGTCTGTGGGTGGGTTTGCGAAGAAGGGGGGGGGGGGGGCGATGTTTTGCTGTCTATAGCGTGGGGCACTGTTTATGTGTCATGCTCGCTGTGGAGGTTCCCAGTGAAAAGAAATAAAGCATGAATGAAAGTTGACAGGGCGTGCGATTATAATAAGCGCTGTTTCGGCAATATAATGAGAGGCGTCGGGGAAAAATAAAAGTATTTGGCATGGGGGAAGAAAGCACCGGACGGGAAAATGGTCGCTCACCGAATGATGCGCGCGCTCTTCTCTGCGTGTAGCTTTGTTCTAGTTCTTCGGTGCGACGGCGCCGTGCCGTCGATCTGTTATCTGCGGCAGCGTTGGCGCCTGTGGTCGTTGTTGCGGGAGGAGGGTTCGCGAAAACCAGCAAACTTCGTACAGGGCAGCCCCACCTCCCCTCCTTATTCGCTCACCTGCCACCGTCTTTCCTATGCAATCCGCTCATCTTTCCTAAGCGAGATGCGGGAGCTGTCGCTTCCATATCCCATTGTTCGTGCATCCATCCTTGCCTCGCAACGTCTATTCATGCGTCTGTCCGGCGACTGACGTTTTTGATGAGCGAAATAGGGCCGCGTGCGTTCTCGCGGCTTATCGGGTTTTCGCCGATATTGAAACGAAGATAAAATAAAAGAATATCGTGCAGTAAAAAGGGAGTGCGGCTAAAAGGGCGGTGAGATCGTGGCGGGCTGGGTTCGGGCGAAAGTGGACGAAGCAGGAAAAGTTGCAAGGAGGGGAAAGGGGGGCGTGCCGCGTACGCGAGCGTTGTTCGCTCGACGCTGGCTTGACGGTTGGGCGCAGATGCGTTCCGATGCGCTCGATCAACCTCCCGAAAAGTGCGCGGCCGTTGCCCGACTCGGCGCTGTGCCCGCTCGCTGCATGGCGCGCGCGCCGAGAGGAGCTCGAAGCAGCGACGGTGCATCGTCGACGGGCTGCTGCCGAAAGGCGGCGCCCGTGCGGCGCGCTGGTCCCGTGCGCAGAGTTCCGTGCAGTGCGACGAAAGCTGCGGCTTGCGCCAGCTAATCGGGAACAGGAACCGGCTGCCTGCCTCGGAGGCCAGGCCTAATGCGAGCCGCTAATGCCGCGTTGACTCTTCCATTCAGCCGGCGTCGATCGCGATGGGAGGACAAGTGGTTGAAGCAGAGGGGCCTTTCTTACGAATGAATGAATCAGCTTTATTTCTGAGAGACACAGTGGGTGTCTGAGAAAATGCATCGTAACTTGGTAAAGCTGCGGGTGCACCTATATAATTTGGCGACATTTGTATTTAGAAACATCGCCACGCATATGAAACGCGATTGTCAGTCGAGTATATAAATTTCAGTTTTTTTTTTTGCTTTTCATCTACTCACTAAAATGTTCCAATCGAGGAAGAAAGCGCTGGAAGAAAAAAAGAGGAAGGATTAATTTCAACTAGGGTATTTGACACCAAAACAAGCTGACTGCTGCTCATATAGCAGCGTGATACAACTCACACTAAGAATAAAGTTATTGGATCACATAGGAAAACGAAATTAGCAATTCGAATATGAAGCAAGCTGCAATTAAGTAGCTCAAAGCATATGGCAGTGAGTTTTGTTTCTGGTTGGCCGGAGCTATATAGCTTTTACCGCGCTGCACGGAGTTGAAGGTCTGTGTGCGCGCTCTCTCTGATCTGCTTCGAGTGCGCGTGTTGTTGGCTTGTGCGTGTATGAGTGCGTGTCGGCAGCGATGGGCATGTTCGTGCTCGAGCACTTGGAAGGCTGGCTGAGTGAACGCCTGGTAGGCAGAAGCTGTTCGGTTCATTCGAGCTTCTCCGCTGCGCATTTTGTATTATTTGCCTCGCAGCTTCCTCCTGTTTAGTACTTAGGGTGTCAGTACTACAGGGAAACGCCTAGTCGATACATAAGAGTGCGAGCGGGGAACATCACTTGCTGACACGTGTGGTAGGCGATGTCATGTGGTACTTGTTTTTTTCTTTTTTCACCAACGAAAAAAGCTAAAAAAGTGTTTAACGGCCTGTAACGCAAACCGAACATTTAGAATGGCGAGCAAGACTTTTTTCTTTGTCAATTGCTCCTTTCCGCCATTGCCACAGTAAAAAAAAACCTACTACTACTACTACTACTACTACTACACTACTACTACTACTACTACTACTAGTAGTAGTAGTAGTAGTAGTAGTAGTAGTAGTAGTAGTAGTAGTAGTAGTAGGTTTTTTTTTTAGTAGTAGTAGTAGTAGTAGTAATAAAAATATAACTGGTGCTACATGTGATGTCAGCGTCAAGAGCGTACGGCCCACGGGATCAGGGAAGAGAACAAAATGAGCTGATAATTTCCGCAGCGTGAAAAGTACCCAGTGAGGTATTCGGAATTTCCAGCCTGTAAGATGTACAAACAAGATAGCGTCGTGTGGTGTTAACTGGCAACGGGCATGAACTGCACGAAAAAAATAAATAAAAAAGCGTGTTGTGAGATCTCGCGCCCCACGAATATTTGGCGCCGACTGTACGAGCGCAATATCGTTCGAGAATGCTGGGAAATGTACACCCGCAGACTGCAGTGCTTGCTACTGGCGACGCCTTGTGACAGTGTGATGAAAACAGTATATTGTAAAACGGATTAAGGCCATCGGACGATGAGCGATAACTCGGAATATTACAGCTGTTGTATACTGAAGTTACGAAGAAAAATGCGTAATTTTTGAGCCAGCTGTTCAAAGCTACCTGCTTTTGTATGTAAAACACAACCATCAGCAGAGTGGAAAACCAAACAAACAAATAAGGCAGAAATTGTGTACCGCAAGCACGATCCAGGGCCTGTATTTTGTAGCGATGCCTTCTCCGATTCTATGCTTTTTCAGCCTTTTCGCGCTTGGCCAGTGGTCAGAGCGACTGTCTGCCCACATTATCAATGGGATCAGGCGGTTGTGTGTGGTGGATGATAAGAATAGCATAGAATAAGGCATAAGGCATCGCTACAAAATAGCGGCCCAGTAGGCGAGAGAACAACCACCGCAGTATCGCACCTAGAGTAGGAAACCGTATACACTCGGGTGTATTACGATATTCCTGCTAGCGTTGTTCCTTTAGGCTTCGCCGTGGTCGAACGTTCCTTTTTTTGGCCTACGCGATTGCGTACACTGGTGGCTATAAACTGAACCGCAGAGATCGAATCAAAATCGGTGAGGAGTTTACGTAGCGGGGTTGCACAGCGATGCCGTTTATAGGTTCAGTTTCTTGCGCAACCAACGCGGCGAAGGCCTTCTGCGCTGTGGAGCCTCAATATTCGCCCCGTTGCAAGCAAGATTCCGCTTGCCTCTTCGTTGCCCGCGTATGGGTGTATAGGAACTCGATGCACGTGACCATACATCTGCAGTGTCGAGCCTGTGCGCGCTTTCGCTCAGATGCTAACGCTGCATTTTTTATATATTTTTGCCACTGTTTGGCTTTATGCGAAAATCAAAGCTTCCTAAATTTTCGAAACAATAATACCCGTAAGCGTCGGGGCGTCCTAAATGATTCGCGGTAATATTTGTTTGTACGAGGCAGCTTCGGTTTGTCTTCCTAGGAGGCGGATATTTGATGACGTCACGATACACTCCATGCAACCACCGCCACTCATTGGCTTACTTTTTTACGATTTTCAAAATCCGTTTTGTTACTACACGTCGCCGGAAAATTTATGAGTGGTGCCGTCGCGATGATGTCGACTAGAACAAATCGCACTGCCCGTTGTGTGCGGGCATGTGCGTGCGAGTTTAAGAAAGACTTTTAAGCATGAAATGCTTTTATCTCCTGTTGTCAGCGAATTTCGAGTGGCCTTGAGCCAAAAGCCAGTGCTGTTATACGGGCAAGTTGCGAGAACAAAACGGAAATCATGCGAGCAACCAGTCAAAACGTAAGAAAGTGCAGTCTCAAGCCCCCAACCCTTAGTACAGGACCGCAATACGTACGTGAGTTACTGCCCAAGCAAGTTGCAAAACATATTGCTTCCGAGTTCTTCCTAATGTTTGTTCTTAATATCACTCAAGCTGTAACTTCTAGTACGCCCAAGTTTTATTTGCCATTTCCATCAGTGACGTTCAAAATGCAGATACGGAAAGAACCATGCGACCATACACGCCAGCGGTCCGTGAGCTCCGCGGCGCGGGTATTGCTTCGCCTCGAGAGATGGCGCCACGCTGCGTGGTGCCCACCTTCAGCCGATTTTCTCCTTCTAGCTGGGCAGCGTCCATACGGACCAGTGCACAGTATGACGTGGTGCGGTGGGGTGTGGTGGGATGTGCCGTTGCGAACGTGCACTACATTCATTTTTAACATTGTGGCTAGTCTTATCTCCAACCAATCTGCTTTGCCGGTTGCCATTTCATGCTTACATCTACTCGCGATTACGGGAGAGCCAGCATATTTTTTACTACTTTTCGCGTGCGCTCCGTTTCTCTCTTAATTTCTTCTTACGCCCTTTTCGTGCGCGCGGCTTTTGTCTCGTTCGGAGTGTGAGCCGCCTCTCTTCTCGTTCCGCTAGGCTTGGTCGGGTAATTCACCCGAAACAGCTAGCCGTACGAGTGGTCGGACTTCGCGCGGCTTTCTTTGTTTCTTTCCCTCTGTTCGGCCGGCCTGCGTGCTCACCAGCGTTCTCCCTTGGTTGTGTGCCCGCTGCGCCCTTCTATCGCATCCTGCTTCTTCTTCTTCGCAGCCCCCATCCTTCTCCACTAAAGAAAGCACCGCCGCAGAAAGAAGCAAACTAACGCGGTAACGTAATAAAACTCGAGCCAACTTCGGGGAGTAGGATAGGGGAAAGTGGCGCTCGCGTTTAATGATGTCGTGGCACCGCCCTCGTTGAAGCTTGCTGGCCCGCTTTGCTCTGGTTCGCTTGCGCCGCTGTCTGTTTATTATATATATATATATATATATATATATATATATATATATATATATATATATATATATATATATATATATCTGTGTGTGCGTGTGTGTTTCGCCGCGATTGTGGTTGTGCCCAGCTCCTTCCACTACTTGAACTTCTCGGTTTATAGTCTCTAATCTTTTTTTTTTTATGTTCACAACCTTCGCTGCGTGCGTGAACCTTTTCTCTCTCTCTTCCTCGGTTGCATTCCCGTATCTTCTTTTACTGCGCTGCACTTTACCCCAACCTTTCCTTCCCATCAACAAGAATCTCCTTCTCTCTCTCTCTCTTGTGTTTCTTCCGGTTTATTCTTCCCGTATTCCAACGTTCTGGCCATTTTGCGGCCGTCTCCGCTTGCATCCCCTTCTTCCGTTCCGTCGATAAACAGCAACATTCCGTTTCCCTTCGTTCTTTTCTGTACCTCGTTTTCCTTCCTCACGTGCGCGCGAGTCGCGTCGAACTTCCTTCGCTCTTTCGCTGGCTCAGTTTCTCCAAGTTCGGCGTCGGTTTGTTATGCGGCACACTTGAGCGGTTTGCGCGCTCGACCACTCGGCGTCTTCTACTATACGTGCTCTTTTGCTCTCGCCTGTTTTCGTGTGCGTGGCACTTGTATGCGCCATGCGCTACAACGCTCGGGAGCGCGCGTGTGCGGTTCCCCGTACAAGCTTCGTCGTATACGCTCTTGTTTTGTCTACATGCGCGCTGCTTAAGAAGCTTCAGCTTGGGGGCTCCTGTCTGAATACGCGAGAAAAAAATAAATCGTTTTTCTCGGCAACTACTGCACTAAATTTGATTACGCTTGTTTCATTTAAAAGGAAAATTTACAATCTAGTGACTGTTTGTAGTGAATTTCCGATCTGATCCGTCACATTTAATAAAAATTCTTAAAAATAGCAAATTTCCAGAAAACGAAACTATCACGTTTACAAATCTGTACCTCACCGCTGAACAATGATATCACAGTCCTGTGAATTGCATCTAATACAGCATCTAAAACGGGCGAAATTGATGTATTAAACAAGGATCTCAATATACCACTAATATGTGACTAGGACTTTTGCGAAACCCTTGTTTTGCAAAAAAGAAGGCGGCATAGGAGTTGAGCCCGAGCTAAAGCTTCTTAAGCTCTCGCTTATCTTTCTCTCTCTCTCTCTAGAGTGTATATATACACTCGCAAGAACGGCGAGCAGACGATGCAGAAACACAGGTCCAATGACGTAACACTGCTCCTCGCTGGGCTAGGTCGTGCATTCCTTCACGGGAGTGCGCGTTGAATGTGTTGGCAGTATTACTGGCGCAATAAACGCTGGGGGTAGGCTTCTTTCGCAGTGTTGCACGCATTTAGCGGAACAGAGTTGTTGCGATTGCTGATTCGGGCTTTACGAGGTCCGTTCCACTCGTCATCCCGCCGCGCTGCCTTTTCTTCTGCCGCCCAACCTCTCGATCCTAACGGTTCTTCTTATATTTTTCTTTTATAGTTGTGCCCTTTGTTTCTCTTCCTTGCACATTAGTTTCTTTTCTTTCTTTCTCAATTATTCTGCCGCAACGATCATGACATCGCCTCTACCGAGAGAACTGTGCTGAGGTTTCTAGATCTTTTTATTTATCTCTCTCTCTCTCTCTCTCTCTCTCTCTGATCGAAGCGCCGCGCACGGGTTTGATCTGCACGTTTCGGAGCATCTTTCGCGTCTCGTACGTAATTTGATTGCCTTGCGGTTTGATAGAACCACCCTGCTCTTCCTTAATGTTAGCCGTCGACTCGTTCTTGGGTAGTGTGTTTGTGTGTTAACGCGCACGCACGTGTTTATTATTGAAGTAGTGATGCTTCCGCCATTGTGATGCTGATCTTTCGATTCTATTTTGCGGGGCTAGGCAATGACATGTGCCTTTAATCATCGAGTGAGCGGGTGGTCAGCTTTAAGCGTACTTCATCTGCCGTGTGTCTTGGTTATGCAGTTTGTTTGCCGCGGCACTGTCTCGGCTACATTATCCCGTGATTAGCTCTCCGCGTTTTTTTTTTTCGCGTTATATTTGAGTCACTAATATTGATTGGTTAGAACGGTGGTTTCATTAGCTTTCACGTTTTGGAATTCCTTGTAAAATCGTTCGTTTACAACGTACTTTACAGCCGTGCGTTTCGTTATACCGAAATGGTATGTTAATCTGCGCTCGGTTACTTGCACGGAAAGACCGACAGTCTCCAGTTTTCTACAAAATTTCCGTGGTGGCAGGTGCACCGCCACGCGATCAGGGTCAGAAAGATGGGCTATTTGTAGCTCGCACATGTACTGGCTCGGTAAGCGAAAGTTCCTGTATACTATTTAGTTTTTTTTTTTTTTATTCGGCCATGTGGTTTCACAGTCTTGCCTGATCTGTCACACTGTCGGCAGTTGCTCTTCGTTGTGCACGCTCAGTGAGAGAGAGAGAGAGAGAGAGAGAGAGAATTAAAAAAAAAAGAAAATGTATCGTGAAGCCCACTTGTCACGGAGAAAACAGCGGTGCGCTTTGGAGGCACTGGCGGCTGCGCGACGCAGCCGGACGTTGCGCAGTTTGCTTTTTGCCGGGCCTGGCGGTCCAATTCGCAGCTGAAAGCAGCCAGCGTTAATCAAATAGTCGGCAAGATCACGATGAAATATATAGTAACGTCGCCAGTCGTACTGCTGCACTTGCGTTATAACAGGCTTAGATGACAGTGATTGATTGCGAGCACACCGCACGGTGCCTCGCGCTTCCGCGCTCGTTTTCGTACAGCGAAAACAGAACGACGGACGGACAAAAACACGCGAGCTCACGCAGCTGTGTCTAATATTTTGTCATGGCTAATCGTCGCTGATGCTATAAGCGCACAGTGTGGTTCACTGTTAAATGGAAGACGTCGATTATGCAAGCACTCCAGCATGCAAGTGCTGGCTCGGACAATGTAAGTGCACCGCACATGGTTGGCAATAACGCCTACAACCACGAGCCATGCATGCCGTGCGTTGCCAGCATTGCCATAGGAAAACAGGAGACGGGGAAAGGCAGGGAGGTTAACCAGGCGGACTTTCAATTGGCAGCCCTGCGCGGGTGAAACGGCATGAGGAATTGAAAGAGAGAGAGAGAGAGAGAGAGCAGAAGGAGAGAGAGCTCACGCGCACAGTAGCCGAGGCTGTCTGTAAGCGTCTACGCACGTCCGTTGTTTTCAAGAAAGCCGTTAAAATGCGTCTGACTTTCTCATCAATTGACGCGTTTCTGGTATGCGGTATGTAACCGAACTGCGCGCAGTGCAGTGGCAGATTGCTCAGGCCGTGCCATGTAGGTACTGGTTTGGCATGTTCGCGTAACCTACAGGCACAGATGGTAATCTGCCATTGCATTGCAAGGAGTGTGATTTGACACTTCAGGTTAGAAAAGTGTCATTTATTAGGAAAGCGAGGACCCAACAGGAAACATAAATTCTAGAAGCTTTCTGTATCAGAAAGCTGGGCTCTGACAAAATGTGTGAGTGTGCCGTCGTCGATCTTGATAAGCAAAAAGCTTAACATTTCAGAAATGAGGAATCATATGAGATTATTGCGTGTTATGACTATGACAACTGTTACGCATTTGCCGTGCCGTTCGGTCTGCTAAAGACAACCAACTCCGTCGTCATTGACCTTCCGTTTCGTTCTGTTTGCTGGCATTCCCGCTGCTCAGAGGTGAACACATCTATCACCGCCGGAGTGGTCGATTCGAGAAAAATGCGGCGTTGGTCTCCCTTGTTGCGAGAGGACGTTGTGCGCATGCTGACAAACTCCCGAGCAAACGTGCATTGACGTCGTTGTTTTCCTTTCCTTCTTCGCAGACATGGAGCAGAGCATCCAGCTGGAAGATGGCAGCGGCGGCCACTCGCCTAGCCGCCGGCGGTCGGCGGCCGTACTCTGCCAACACACGACAAGCTTTCGGCAGCACCAGCCGCAGCCGGAGCCTCAGCAGCCGAACAACAAGTCCGCGGACAGGCGGCGCGTGCTGCCACAGCAGCACCACCACCACCACCATCATCACCACCACCACCTCCAGACACAGCACCAGCCGCACCACCTCCACTCCGAGCCGCTCTCGGGACCCGCAGTTGTGACGGCGCTGCTCACGGCCACGAACGCGGCCGCTGGACGCCAGCAGCAGCAGCCTTGCTGTCACGCGGTTGCGCCCAGCGTCGTCATGGGCGGCAGCCCCGTGCTCTTGGACTCGGCGCTGCCCAGCGACAGCGACCCAAACCTGGAGCAGCACAGCTCCGAGGAAGAGCTCGAGGTCATCAACAACCGCGCCGGCTCGGCCGAGAAGCGCAAGTGGTCGCAGGCTAACCAGCGCCGCGCCCGAGGTGAGCTCGACTTTCTTTTCTTTTCCATTTTTTTCCCCTTAAAGTTTTTATTCGATTTGAAAAAAGCTGGTGAAACCACTGTGGTAGTTGGCGTGTTATCGGTGGTCTGTATGACGCTAGGAGCTGCAGTGTCGATAGAGCGCCAAGACTGAAACGATGAGCGGAGGTGTTATGGAGTTCCAAGGATGCCGTTGTTCATTTCCAATAGCGTCAATAATAGGTCGTGGTGTTAAAAACATTCGAGTTGACAATGGTGACACTGTAGTGGCGCTCGAAAACGTACTTTCGTACTGACTGTAGAACACTAGCCGTATTGTGCGCGAGAACAGCAGCATTTTCCAAAATGTACTTGTTATGGTTTTACCGGTTGCAATGAGTAGAATGTGGAGTGCAGGCACGTGCAGTGTATATAATAGAACGCATCCATGTACACAATTGACAGTTGCTGCTGGTAAGTTCAACAGACGGTCTCGACTGTTTGGTTTAATTTCAGACGCAGAAGGCTGCAAGACGTTGAGATCGTGATCTTGTTTAAACCGATACCGCTCGAACAAGCAACGCAGTAAAAAAACACTATGGTTCGTGGTTCAAAATCACCGTGTCTGCCACAGCGCAACGCAACGGTGATTAAATATTATCTGATTTTCTGTCATCACAGAGCCGTTTGCATCTGTGAAGGCTCCCTAGACTTTCCTCTATAAGAGTAGCGATGTACAGCGGGTTTAACCTTATTGTATTTCTATTTTCTATGCATCAGCGTTCGCTTCAATGTCTTTATCTCGCGTCGTGCCGTTATCTCGACGGCGGCATCTCCATTTGCGGTAACTCCTCTAACAGCGCTCTTGACAGGGTGCCGGTATTATATCGCTCCTCTCTCGTTACGCGGGACGTCGTTTGCCTATATCTTCTCTCTCTGTCGTGCTAATCACGTGCTTCCTTCTCGAGCTCGCCCTCGACGTCCTCGCACTCCTGTCTCGCAAATCATGCGCGTGAAGGTCTTTTCCGCAGTTTGGTCTGTGGGCTTCTCCGCGTTGCTGCAACCTTACACTGTTCGGCGGTGGAACGTCTAAAAGATGGCCGCTGTCAACTCGGCAGTCTGAGAGGTGGCCGCGTCGAGTTTTTTATGTTGCTGTTTTTTCTTGCTTCTTACGTCTTCTTTTCACTCACTTGACTTCTCGAAGCAAGAATTACTGACGCGTTATGCTAAGCATTTAAAGCCCCTACGTGGCCTTCCGGAATGGTTCCTTTCTTAGGGGACTATATCTGCGCTTGTACATATGGTATTTGTTGTCAATTTTACGTAAACGTGCTGCCAAGTGTTTCAGCTGTTTCATCCGTACGCCTCCTTAAGTTCATACCTTTGGCTGAATATTGCATGATATCTAACCACGAGTCTTTTTTATTTCGTTCTTTTTTTCTTTCGGCGGGGTGGTGGGGGGGGATGGGGGCTAAACGAATAGCTTTGGCCGATGTGCGAGGTACGTGAACCAGCGGGAACAGCAGCTTGCGGACGTAGTTTAGTATATTAGTACAGCCAGCGCGGATGTCGCTGTATTCCGAGTTTTTTCTCTATTGTGGCTATTTACGCTTATTTAGGCCTTTTAGTGTAGATCGACTAAACTCGTGTTGAAGATTGCTCATCTTCATTTCCGCTTGCTTGACCCGTTACTCCCTCGCGCTCTGAAAGCAGTCTGAAATATGGGTGCCTTACTGTTTTCTTTTTTTTCAGTACTTCCCCTTACCCCCTTTCCCCAACACAGGCTAACCAGCCGGTCTGAGAGCTGGCTAACCTCCCTGTCTTTCTGTCAATTCGGGCTTCCTTCCTTCCTAAGTGCTTTCCTCGCAAGGCACGCAGTTATTTAGGGCCAGCTAATCCCCTTATCAGCACTTGCGCTGGCGAGCAGTTTAATCAGAGAATACTTAACGTGGTCGGCCTGCAAAGCGGGTCGAAGAAGGCAGTTGGAAACGTAAGCTTGGTCACCTGCTCACGTATTGCTGACCTGGCTTCATGCAAGTCGATGCCTCTTGCCTTGAAGCACATGTGGGCCTTCCTCCCGCCTTTTTCGCAGCGAGGGAATCGGGCAAAGGCGTTGGCGTTTCTGAACACTTTTTTTTCCTTTCTTCCATGTGCTAATCAGGCCGTAGCTACGTCGGTCGTCCGGTGGCGGGAAAGTAAAGAATCCTTGAGCGAATACAAGCAAAGCAGAAAAGCTGCACATAGGCTCCTTGCGTCTTTTTTTGTTGTTGGTGGTGTTGGTTCGTTCGTTCCTTCGTTCTGGCAGAGACACCTGGCTTGCTACCAGCGACCGGAACTAGCGCACGCGATATGTAGGTGCATATGCGGGCACGTGCGCCGTAACACTTAACCCGAATGTTCAATCACGTGACCTTATTCGACAAGTATAGCTTGTGAAAAGAAGTAAATACGGAAAAAGAACAAATAAATTAAGAGTGGCGTAGGAACCTCAGCAATCCAGGCACACGTTTTCGCTCCAATAAAATTAGGATATCGGGTTCTTTAAAGGAGAGAGAGAGAGAGAGAGAGAGAGAGAGAGAGAGAAGTGGATGTACTATATTTCTGTCGCGTGCCACGGTGGCTATGCTATATTGAAGGCAGGAGAAATATGCAAAGGAGCATATGATCTATATTTGAACAATTATTGCTTCAGAATCCTCCGTAGAGCGTATTCATAGAATTGGCCAACGGCATACCAACAAATCACGCCCTGTAATTTTGAAACTGTTTGACCTTCGTAAGAAAGTTTCTGTCCTGGGAAACTGCTACAGATTAAAGGGAAAGAGCGCCTCGATCTCGGAAGACTTCTCGGCCGCCACTATAAGAGAATTTCGAAGATCTCTTTGGGATAGCACGATTGACATGAAGAAAGACGGAACAAAGGTAGAACTGGTCTACGATAAAATAAACATTGGCACTGAAGTGTATGTCTGGGACAGCGCTAAACGAGAAAGAAATGGGGTGAACCGGGGGGCCCGATTTTTATTGACCATATCATAAGAAGCCAACAAACATTGACACGAAGGACAACACAGGGGAAATTACTTGTACTTACTAAACGAAATAAAGAAATGATAAATTAATGGAAATGAAAGTGGATGCAAAAACAACTTGCCGCAGGTGGGGAACGACCCCACAACCTTCGCATTACGCGTGCGATTCTCTCCCAATTGAGCTACCGCGGCTCAATCGCCGCGGCAGCTCAACAAGTATTGCTGTTCTGTAATCCATAAAATTGCGGCATGTCGTCGAATTCAGCATGGTCGACTTATATTTCGGTTACGCCCTTTCTGATTTAATTCGACGGCCCAGTATTGTAGCGTGGCTGAATTCGAGGACACGACTGGAGTGGACAGTTGGCCCCTTGCCCGCTGCCATTGTCTCGTAGTACACGCACACGCTCCCTCTGATTAGGCCAAAACTAAAGACATGGTGAGACTTGAATGCCGAGAACACCAACCCAGGCCTTCCGTTCGGTGTGTATACTATACGCCGGCGCTTTGCAAGCGGCGGCATGGCGAGCCATTATAGACACCGCCGCTGCTGCCGTTTTGGAACACTTCCACGGCCGTGAAGACTCCTTCGACACGTCCGCTTCTGGCGTAAGGCCGTGTATATGCGTGCGCGGGTGTGCGTGCCTCGTACATGCGTGTGGTGTCTCAAAGAAGGGTCATCCTCCTCTCCCTCTTCCTATCGGTTTCGTGTATCGCATCTTTTCTTCGCTTGCCACCGCTGGATGTGCGTTTTCTTGACTTCCTGCTGGGACGCCGTGTTGTTCCTCCTTGTTCAAGCCTCTCTTCTTCCTTCGTTTTTTGCTTTCTTTCTTTTGCTTTTCCGTTCACCGTTTCTTCGTCGGTGAGCTAGTCGCGGAGGCTGGCGTCGCTGCAGATATACAAGTTTGCACGCTGCTTTTGTCGCCATCTCCCCCTTTCTCTCCGGGACTCACTCGGGCTCTCTCTAATCTCCTTGACGAGGCCCGTTCGATGATTGCAACGAGGTTCGTGCGTGTTTACCCTTCGATGACGCCCGCGTCGCCTAGTGCTGCTCGCGCGAACGCTTTGATGGCTTGGCGCGGGCGACTCATTAGAGCCCGGCGTTTCTCTCTTGACGAGTCTGGAAACTGCTGCTTCTCTGTGGTGCCGCTCGATTTTTAACGGCTGCGCCAGCCGGGGCCACGCGTATGGTATACGCCGTGTGTACAGCTCCATGCGAGACTTGCTTCTGCTGCTGAAGACCTTATACGGGGGGCGTGACCCGCCGCCTTTGCAAAAACGCTCCACATGTTCTGTTTCGTTTTCTTCCCTTCCAGACTATCTTGCGCGATAGCTTGGCTTCCGTCTTGACAGGTCTCTTGTCGGTATGTGTAGAAAACGTCTGTGTCTGAGTGGTACATGCGGCGGGTGACCGTGCCTGTCGCTGTCGGTGTTAGCCTTCATCATGAATAAATTGCGCGCTCACGCGAAATAAATGTCGGGTGTAAGTTCGGCGCTTGTCTTATGCACCGCCCTAAGTGAAGGGCAAGTCCGATGTGTAGCTTAGCAGGAACCGGTGCCAGTATATACTCAACGATGGGGCCGCATTGGCCCTAGATCGGGAAAGGTTGGCCCTGCGAAGAGACCCTCTTTTACTGTACTTGGAATGGGTGTCCCCTTTGTGTGCGGTGACCTTCGCCCCATAAATGTTTGTTTCTTCTATTGTTGTGAGTGTTGTGCAAATGGGTGGGCTCCAGGGCCTATCGGCTAAAAAGAGATTACCGCATATTGCGCGCTGCCGCGTGTTTGAGTGCACTTGCTGTACTTTTATTTTTCCTGGCAAGTCTCGTATTTATTTGCATTTGTTATACGTGCCTTTATGCGGCTCCTGTAGTGGCCTCCGGCACGAAGCATTCTATTCCAATGCACCTTTCCTGCAGCTCTGGTAAGGCACATCTGGGAGTAATGGAAGAGATCGGTCTTATTTCAATCCCGCTGGGGGTGCACTTGATACATTCCTCTCGTACTATACCCGTGGTGTTATGTACCGGCGAGCGCTCCCTTCATAAGGAAAGGCTATGTGCACCTTTAAAAGGAAGAGCTCGTTCCATGCTATACTTGTTGGTATCACATCTAGTTCCATTGTCCTATTGCTGGCGGACTGTCGACCACTGTAGTCCTTGAACTTCGTTCCATACTCGCAGCGAACTCTACGAAAAGGTTTATCTCACTGCTCCCGCTAGCGACCCAAAATAGTGTCCTATATGATTAGAAAATACGTGTATTCGTCCTGCGATTCAATGAAAAATTAAGCGGCACACTGTGATGCCGCAAAGTATGACGCAATTATTACATCGAAGGCGTCGCGGATATGCACCTGCCACCGAACGATTGGCGTGTCTCTGCGAACAGCGGCTGCAGCACACCGCATGTGCTCGCGACCAAAGCGTCGCCGAATATATCGGAAGCGCTTATGTGCGCAAACAATGCGTGGCGTAACATCGCATCCACACTGGGTATATTATCATCATGATCCTGTCTTTACCTTCACTGAGGGACGAAGGCTTCTCCTGGCGATTTCCGATTGCCCCTGTCTTGCGCTAGCTGATTCGAACTTGCGGCTACAGATTTCCTCATTTCATCACCGCACCTAATTTTCTGCCGTCCTCGACTGCGCTTCCCTTCCCGTGGCAACTTCTAACAGGCACATAGAGGGCTTGTTCTGTAGACGTCGTCGCAGCTGGAATGCAATCGCGCTGCGGAACTTGTGCACTGACTTCTATGGACACACGTACTTGCGTGTGTGCGTGCACGTGCGTGCGTGTGTAATCATAGCGTCCGCTGCGTTGCCTGCTCAGTGTGACATGCAGTAAAACTACAGTCAACTACATATGCTGCCAGCTAAGCAAGATGACGTGGGTATGCACTATACAAGTTGGCTCCTTCGGCCCACGTCGCGATGTCTAATATGTGCGCTTTCGAAAACTATCGCTCTGAAGCCCCTACAGCTCCGCGACGAGATAAGCGAGGCGCCCGAGTGGCCTGAAGAAGAGCATGCTACGTGAGAAGGCAGCGCGCGATACGGTCGTCTGAATTTCATGCGCCTTTGGTAGACCACGAGTGCTAAGCGCTGCAGCTCCTGCACGTTCTTTACTGCTCGTTATGAAAGCTCCACTGCTGCGTGCGGAGTGCGGACGACATTTCCACATCTACCGGTGTTTGGAAATTACAGCACAAATTCATTATGCGGTCGAGAGAAAAGACTATCACTTCATGGTCAATATTCGTATAATATCGCGAATTAGCCTTTCGGGGTCTGAAACGGGCAATAAGCTTAGCCTTCGCCCGCAACCTTGATAATATAGTGGGCTTCGTGGAGACGAAAGGGCACTTTGAATCAGTCGGGCCAGTCGATAAGGAGCCAAGGACCGATGTGAATGTGAACAAGTGTGTCTTCTTACCATTGTCTTAAGTAGCCAAAGTAGCATTATGAGATTCGAAAAAGCGAGGTTCAAGTGTTGGCCACGTTGCCAACCGCTCATCTGGCATAAGCCGCCAGGCTTTCGTTTGAACAAAATGAAATAAGAAAAAAAGAAAAAAAATATTGGAGTTTTACGTGCCATAATGATTGTATGATTGAGGCACGCCGTAGCGGAGGACTCTGGGCTTATTTTTACGACCCGGGGTTCTTTAACGCGCACCTAAATCTATGTACACGAGCCTTATTGTGTTTCGCCCCGATGCAAATGCTTCCGTGGCCGGGATCGTCCCCGTGAGAGCTCAGCAGCGCGACGCTGAAGCCACTGAGCTATCGTGACGAGCTACAAAATGAGCTAGACGGGCTCAAAACCGAATTGTAGCTTCAGCTAGTTTCGTACCTTGACCGTCGAACTGAGGTCATTTAGCAGAACGAGGATGTTGTCACAAATTGAGCCAGAGTTTCTTTTTTTTTCATACAAGAGTGGAAACATCTGGTTGTCTGTCAGCGTCGCTGTCAGTCCCTTTCGTATACGTGCTGTTCTTTTGCACTGTTTCTCCTCACGTAATGAACCAGCCATCCCAGAAATGCGTGCACTTCTGTAGGGTCGCATTCCTCCCCTGCTTCGATGCAGGGTGTTTCAGCTGTACTCGCGCCGTATATATAACACGCTTCGGCGCTGGGTGTTCCAGCAGAGCTAGTTATGTTTTGACACGTGGTCTCATTGCTTGTTATTTTGGGGCCCGGCTCGTGGCCGTTGTGCGTGTTTTTGAAAAACTGCTTCTCGCCAACCCCTGCCATCCGTTTCCTGCGTGTTTTAAGCGCCGTTAGCGTCGGCAAGCCAATGCTCGGAGCGTACCTCTAACTAGTGCCTCGTTTACTACAGATGCCCGCCGCGTGTTTCGAAAACTTGGCACCGAACGCTCTCCGCCATGCAGAGTCGGTGGGTTTCATGGTTGCGGGTGCCGGCGATGTCCAATCACTTAGAATGCATCGCAATTCTCCTATGCGCTTGCACACTCCACTCAAAGAAATATCGATTGTAATTAGAATGAGAACATTGCGCTGTAAAGAAGTGATGTTGATAATTTCTACTTTCACCCTTTTTGGACGGAGCGGCGACAGTCACCTAGCTTGCCTAGAAGTAGTAATCGGGTATTAGATGCATTTATTGCACCTCGCGTTTTTCCTATCTCTCCGTGATCTTCTCTCCGTTAAAACTTCTCTCTATATATCGTACTGTCGGTAGCGAGCGCCATTTCTCGACGGCTCCCCTGCACTATACGGGAACCGCCACTTGAATGGGGAACGCGCGACATGGCAAAAAAATTCTGCTAACACCACAGGGTAATTTTAACGTGCTGCAGTGGCACATACACACTCTGGTTCCAACTACAGGTACTGGAAAGGGCTCGTTCGATCGGAACTCTTCAGCAGTCGCAGGTTGAAGTGAGGGATGCAGGCTGGTGTCGCGAGAACAGTTTCAGCATTTCCTTATCGCGTATTGTTCGAAGCAACGTTGTGCGACAAGGTTATCGAGAAAGGAGTGAAAATCGGTATGTTTGAGCAGGGGAAGCACAGATAACAGTGCAGGCAAACTTGCATCGTACAGACTTGTTGACCCATGCAAAACCCATGCTCGGCAAATATCCGAGTTGGCTCGGCATGTGTACGGCGCGGCGTGTCCGTCCCTCGGTATACACCACGTGTCCCAAGTGCAGGCCGATACCATCGCAAAACGCCTGGACTGTTCCTTTGCTGTGAGCGTGGCACCAGTTGGTCTTTTCCTTCTTGTCCTCCGTGTTCCGCCACGAGCCGCGGACTCACTCCGATCTTATTCGAGAGGGCTGTGTTTTTGGTGCGGCCTCCTGCATGTGTACGTGCCGGGCGCTCTGCTCTCGTCATGTCTTCCTGCCCACTATACCTTGCCGCATGCTTTGCGCGTGGGTTCCGTTCGGGTTCCGGATTCCGTTACGAATCCGCGCACAAGGGACGCGCAGTGCGATTGTACGGCGCATTGCTTCCCTTTAGACCGGACCGATATCTCCGGCTTCTTTTTAAAGCGAAGCTGTGTAGGCGTAGCACCCGAATTCGCTGATCTGCTGATACAGGACCGCAATCGTAACGATTCGGCTTGTACGTAGCTTCATCTGTACGCTGCCCGTACAGATGTGCCGGCGACTGCGTCTGTTCTCTACGGAATTACGCCGCCGCCACAAATACACGACTTCAACCACACAATTCCTTTATTAAAGCGACGATCTATATGCCTCCTTTCCTGCGGTGTGGCGCTTGCGGTAGGTCAGGGTCTTGACCACCAAGGTGGCCTGGCCCTGGCCGAGATCGTGCAGTAGTAAACCAGGCTGATCCCGGAGATTGTGTGATGAAATGTGGGCACATCCCCGGAGTCAGTGTAATGCGCGGTCTCGTTAGTCGCGTGGTCGAAGTTTCGGCGCATTGCTTGTTCGCCGAGATATACTGCAAAACCCACTGAAGACGAACAGTTTGATACCCTGCTATAAAACGGTGTATAAAACGGTATAAGCCGATCTTCGGCTTCGCACGTCGTACTAGAAGTGGAGTCCGGCGCCACTACACTTGCAGTTACCCGGCCGTGGAAATGCACGCATTGCGGTCCGGGAACTGGAAAAACTTGGAATAAAGCAATACTTTGGATAAGGTGATTTTGTTGTAACGAATTCTGTCCTATCTTTTTTCGCTTGATGTTTGTTGCCGTGCCACTCGCCGGCGCACGCCTATACACTGCATGCATGCTGCGTCTGCGGTGTCCGTCTCAACGCCCTTGCGTTACGTGCTTCTCAGCGCGTGCCGACTAGGCTAGCGCGCGCACAAAAATAAAAACGAATAAAACGAAAAACAAAAACAAGGCGAACGAAGCGCCGCAGGCACGCGCCATGTTTTTCTTCCCTTGTTGCTTCCGCCGGTTGGTTCAGCCGCCCGCGGCTCCCGCGAAAGCGGATGTTTGCTAAAATCGGCCAGGTGCGCGCACTCTGGGGGAAGCCAAGCCAAGCATGCGCCTTTTGTGTGTGCGTGTGTGCGTGCTTCCGCCTACATGCTACGCCTATATGCACCATGCAGGAAAACTTTATTTTGCGAGCGTATAGGAAGCCACGCAACGTTTATATATGAACCATACATACCCTATCTGTATGACGCCGTCAAAATCTGGGACTGAGGGCACGCTCTCTTGTTGATTTTATTTTTTTCGTTTTTTCCTTCAAGTCTAACTATAGATCAGGCATAGTCAGCAGCGGCTGTTACAAGGCATGCGTAGGGTTAGGCTGTGGTAAAGTGCATCACATATGGGAATAATGGAGACGGAAGAAAAGGGGAGCAGCGCGCAGTATAGCGCAATAGGCTATGTAGCATATTATGTGGTTGAACACATGCGCCACGAAATATCTTCACCAGCGCTGCTGTTCGCGTATACGCATGCTGTAACGCATACAAATGTATGTAGTACAAATGAGTGTACTGCCTTCCGCACGGGCTTTCTATTGCGTATATCGCGTACCTATATAGTATAGAAGAAACTGGCTGACGCCACTTGACGCCTGCATTCGTACAGGTCTCCGTGCGAATGTACTGTCACGGGTATTCTACCTAGTGCAGAGTACAAATGTCAGGCTGATGCCACGCAAGGCCTCAGAATTTCCCGAATTGGAGATCGAAGGATTAGCGGGCTTCCACACTGAGATATTTACATATTTGAAGATATAGTGTTTCAACACGGCGACCCGTGTTCGTCAGGGCAAGTCCACTGACGAAGTTACGTTACCTTGTCGAAATGTTGGCCCAACTTGGGACATCTCCCGTTCGACAGCAATTGATCGCTTCAAGCCGTCTTCTTCGGACTTGAAACGTCGCGTCTTGCATTAGTTCTGACACCTAACGCTCTTGGTCACAGTTAAGTGCACATGCTGTACCAGTCATCATTATAATTTAAAGCGGTGTAGCATTTCATCATAGTGTTTGTGGAAAGCCATAGAACATCATCATGAATTCCTTACGAATGCTAACAACGATTTTGTATGTGGTATAAGCCGTGCTCTCGCATTTCATCGCGCGTGATATTTAATAGCCCCTGGAGTGAAAGTGTATTGGGGGGGCAGCGAGCACAAGGCAAATAACAGTCAGTATAGAGTTTGTTTTCTTGCCTCCTCGAACAGCTGGCTGCATACTATGCGGACGCCTCTCGCGGTTCATCGTCAGCTCTGGTTATTGGTTTTCGTTCGTGCTTCCTCGTTTCGTCAACGCCTACACTGCGCACACACTCCCGGGGAAAGCGGCCGAACCTGAGGATGCTGGGGCACGCGGAGGATGCCGCGAACAAGGCCGCGGCCTTTGCTTTTGTTTTCCTCCGGTGCCGTGCTTTTGTATCTTAGCAATCTGTGTGCACTTCTCTTCCCTACGTCTCCCTCTCCCGCCAAGCTGGTGTATTTTCCGTCTCCCGAGGAGTGAAAGAGGACTCGTTCTTCTCTGACCGAGCGGATGTTTGCGTTAGAAGCTCGCACGCAGCGTGCTGGTGGCGCCGCAGCGGTGCGCGTCGTTGACGTCGGCCTCTCGTTTGCGCTAGTTTGTTTACAGGCCGTCCTTTACAAATCGCTCGTAATGGCGACCTCTGCGCGGGTTATTAGCTGCTGGGCGCGCCACGCTGGCGCCTTCGGAGGCCTGCTGCGTCCGGGCACCTCTCGAAAACACGGCGGGACACTGGCTCTGTTCTTTGCACGAACGCGCGCTTGAGAGAAACAAAAACGGAAGCGCGTGTGTGTTATAAAAGAACAGCGTAGATATCTGACGAATACGAAAGTGCAGCCATAGAGCAAGGTGCAGCACTGTGTGCGTTTTGTTTGCGTCCCTCTCTGGCTCTCTCCGTCAGATTTCTGTGCCTTCCACACTAACGATGACGAACCAACAATTGAAACTCGAAACGTTGCGCAAATTAGTGTGTGTGTGCCTGCGTATGCGTCCGTGTGTGCGGCAAGGGAGATGGGGCCTCTTGCAAAAAAAAAAAAAGAATATAGTGCGAGTGATATTACTTGCAATACGCAATGCGAGCTTTTTCGCTAGCTGTGTTGGATGAGGCGCGGTACAGTGGCGCCATATAGCATGCACTTAGCGAGTGACGGATGCTGCATTTAAAAAAAAAAAGCTTTTATGCATGCTTCTCGTTTTTTTTTTCCTTGTCTTTTGTCTGCGGTTCACGCGTGACACATAATAGCCTTTCAGACAAGCTGACATGAACTAGAGCGAACACTATACAAAAGAAAAAAAAAAGAAGATGAAGACTTTTGGGGTGGGTCCCGTATCCTCGCGGACATGTGGCGGTCACGCGCGCAGTTGCGCATTAGCTTGCGGACGTGCGCCCATATCCTAATTATGCGACAACTTGTAAGAACTGGTTGCAAAAGATCGTACGACTTTTCGTTCTGCGCATCGGCATCTCGCCGGTTTTGCGAGCAAAGGTCAGGAGTGCGCCTCTCTACCGGAAAGACCGTAAATTCGCCGCTCTGAGCTTAGCGTAGACGGGTGTCCTCGCGGATTTGGATCGGTTGATTCGTGTGATTCACGCAATAGCAGCGCTAGGGCGCGCAGTGGATCGCCATTGCCCTGCATGTGTGCATATTTAGGTCCAGTCAGCCTTGTACAGCGTGGCTGTACGTCGCGAGCTGGTTCCGCCACTCTTTTCGTAGCTGGACATGGGAAAATTTTAGCGAAATGGCGAAACGGCGAAAAATTCTCACTTATTTCGCGACCCATAAACACGCAGCCTTGCTACTGAAGTGTGCAGGAAGGGCTCGTATGTTGTACTTCACACTTTCGTTTCGTGTTCGCGTGCTTCGGGCGCTTATTTCTTGAGCCACCTCCTTTAGTTTCCGCATTCCGAAAACTTCCGTAGCCAGGTGGGTGCGACGGGTGCCCCGAGAGAGTTGACAGTAAGTTAAGTAACGATAATGTATCAAATGCATGCTGTTGCGACGAACCATTGACAAAGCACAATCACAGAGGCAAGCCGCAGAGCAATAGCGAAGAGATTTAATTTCCGGTGCACAAAAAGCAATTCTAGCGCTGCGGATTTTTAAGTTCACCGCCCGTAGGGACAGTGAGGGTGGTGATTTGGGCAGGTTGATTGTTTATAGGGGGAATTACATAGTGGCGTACAATGACGCAAGGAGTGGCTAGAGGATACAGGAAGCTATTTGTGTGTCCTTTGTATCAAATGCGACCTTGTCTGCCAGCGCTAGCAGTAGTGACAGCATGGTCGCGTTGTGGGCGCAGTGTTTTCGTCTTCGCTCTTCTTCTTTCTTGCCCCTTCTACAACGTACGGTAGCAAACTGGTAAGATTGACCCCAGTAGATCCTTTTTTTTTTATTTGCTCTCTCTGTATGGCGTCTGTTGAATAAGCTAATTTTCGCTTATCACTATTTGTTGCAGGCCTACTTGGTTCACACATTAGATGGTGTAAAACACTTGGATCGACAGAAGCAAAGAGCCTCACTCGCAACTACGCGCTTTCGTGTCTTCACATAGTACCTCGTCTTTTACGCCATAACGAAGCCTCTCTGGCATGTTCAGTTCGATCTATGGTATATCTTCGTTGCAGTGACGCATACAACTGGCGCAGCGACAAGGTCTTTTGAAATATGCAACGCGGATAAATTACATCGTTAATAACTCTTCCATTTGTTACCTATTTATCGCGTGTGTGTGGCGAACCGTGCAACTCCAACGTGTCGCTGCTTTTTCTCTTCCCGCAGCGTCGCTACGCCGGAGCCGCTCGGACGGCGGCGGCGGCGACACGTCCTCGGACGAAGAGGAGTACGACGCGGCGACCGGCGCGACGCTAGCCGACGGCGTCTCCTCGCGGGCCATAGCGAATGGCGCCTGCCGACGCAACACCAGCGACGTCGAGGACGACGATGAAGACGATGACGAGGACGATGAGGAAGTGCGCGACCTGACGTGGAGCGGTCGCGGCGTCGGCGGAGGCACGGGCGGTGCCGGAGGCGTCGGCGAGGGCGTCGTGAACGGCGTTCATGGTTCGGCGTCGTCGGCCGCCTCCTCCGCGCGCTCGTCGTCCCAGCGGTCCTCGTCGTCGTCGTCGACCGCGGTGGTGCCCCCGACGCCCGTCGAGTTCCGCGCCTCGCCGCCGCTGCACGTGCACCGGCCGTACAACGGCTCCCCGCCGCCCAAGGTGTTCCACGCGGCGCCGGGCGTGGTTGGCGGCTTGTCGTCATCGTCCTCTTCTTCGACCACCTCGGTGTCGTCGTCCTCGTCCACGACGTCGTCCGGCCCCACGACGCTCACGCTGTCCGCGTCCGCGCACATCCCGGCCTTCGAGGTGTGCGCCGTGAGCCCGCGCAAGCGCCACCGGCAGGACCGGGGCGGCACGGCGTTCGGAGTCTTCTCGCTCGTCGACGGCGGACCCGTCCAGCGGCCGTGCCTGGACTTCGAGAAGATGCAGCAGGTCAGTGGCTTCCCTCACGCACGCCTGTCCTCGTCAAGACGGCACTGCTGCGCTGGTGTGGTTTTGTAGCATTGCGGGAGGTCGGGAATCGGGGATTCCCTGCTGTTCGCTTTGAGCAATTATAATTTTGCGCGTTGTTGCGTGCCCCAACATCCATCACCATGGATGTCTCGCCGGGCGAGTTTTGTTGTGCGAGAAGACGCTGTTGAATTAGGGAGACGGGTTGCTATAGGAGGCTGCAATAGTTTTGTTGTGTTGTTAACACCGTTGTAATGGCCGAGAGCCGAAGCATTGATTGATTGATCTCTCAGCACCACCTATCACAAGTGTGCTCGGTCGGAAGTGCGCTGGTGTGGAGGGTGGCTGTCAGATAAGACCTCTTTTTTAAGCCAGGCCACAGTGGTGCATCGAAACAAGTCAGCGTACCGTAGTGGTCAACCGGCGCGTAAAGGAGGGTAAAATAAAATTTTGGACCATTTCATGTGGCTGGACGGCGTCGTTCCATTTCTTACAAACTGTATCGCCTATCCCAATCACGCCACTAGCCCGGTCCCCCACGCACTAGTACCGTCGACTTGCGGTGTCACGCCTGTACTAGTAAAGAGTGGCGGCAAGTTGTTTTTTCGCCCATTTTCATTTCCATTAATTTATCATTTCTTCAATTCGATTATTAAGTAAAAGTAATTTTTCCTATGTTTTCGTTGATGTCTTTGTTGGATTCTTATGGTATCGTTTCCTCTTTCGTCACTCCCACCTTGCGCCTGGCTAAACAGCCCGCGGATCGTCACGCATTGCCCTCTCTCTCCTTTGCCTCAATAGGGAGTTTTAGAATAGGGGCCCCAATAGTTTGGGGCCCCAAAGAGCTTTGCGGGTGTCAGCATTGGGACACGTAGGAGTGAAGAGTTTTAGAATAGGGTTTTACGTTTGCGGATAGGGTCTTGCGCTGACAGCGCCACTACGGCGTCAAAGAAAAAACTATCAGAAATAATTAAATAAAATATACCATTTTATGAGAGGAATAATAATTTTGACTTGCGTGTATTCGCGTTTGATTACAATTTAGAGGTTATTCTGTAAGCAGCAAACAGTTAGTTGCGCTTAGTTTTGAGCAAACCAACTTTACTAGCCTTCACCAGCCAAGCTCAGCCATGTTAGGCCTACCAGCCATAAAATCCACAATCGAATTCAAAATCAGCGGCGTCTAATGAGTCAATCTTCATAACACACGCTAGTTGACAAAAAGCGATAACCGCAGTCACTTCTCCTAGCTTGCGAACTTCACGCGTTACCACGAATCGAACCCAGTTTTGTGCTAGGTTAGAGCCGTCGCTTCGATGGGTGCCGCCATGTTTGCCGACGCAAAACTTTTGGGGCCGCTATTTGGGCTCCCGCTAAATCGGTGAAATAGCGTTCCCAACGCAAAACCCAAACGCAGTTTGCGTCTTGCGCATGCGCAGTGGCTTCGACGCTATTTCTTTGGGGCCCCAAAACGTTTGGGGCCCCTATTCTAAAACTCCCTAATAGGGAGTTTTAGTTTAGGGGACGCAAGCGGCTTGCGTACGCAAGAACTAGGGGCGACGCTACTGCGCATGCGCAGACCCGGACGTAGCGGTCTGCGCATGCGCAGTGCCGTCGCCCCTAGTTCTTGCGTACGCAAGCCGCTTGCGTCCCCTAAACTAAAACTCTCTAATATGTGTACGCTCTCGTTCCCGGGTCACTGAATACAGAAGACCTCTGGTTTCCACACACTCCGTTGCTCAACGCCTGTTACCTCCCCGCATTATGCGCACCATAGACTCGCCGAAGCATAATATTACTGTCCCTGAAAGGGCGCACCGAAAGTGTTGCGCGCCCCATTGTAACGGCTCCTCTCTGTGGGCTCTGCGTTCGTGCTCTCGGGGTCCCCGCGAATGCGCGCGCGATCACGTGACGCAACGTTCCGCTTCAACGGCGTGTGCTCTCTCTTCTTGCTGTCGCTGCTCTGTATATTCACCGGGCCTCCATCGCGTGAACTCTATGGCACAGCGTCTAGCGTGCGCAGCGTAAGCAGCGCTGCTGTCATCTGCATTGCCATTGTGTTCCGTCACATATTTTTATGCCTATATTGTGGGACGACCTCCGGCTCGTGCCCGTGAACTGCGGAAATTTGGAGAGGTCTCTGAATGGAGGTATTCGTGGCTTACCTTCATGTGGTGTCTTTTTTTTTTTTTTTTTTTTGCACGGCTCAAAGCTTATCCGCCGCCCTGCACACGAATGATCGGTCGCCATGCCACCCCGCTGCACGGACGGGGCCTAGGCATCGGCTGACGGCATTATTACGGCGGGACACAGAGTTGCAAAACTAACTGCTTGTGTGAAGTTGAGTTCGAGAATATATGTATATCCATGTGGTTAAATGTTGCGCTTGTGTTCTGTTGTTGCTGGTGACATAAAGCCATAAGCGAGCTGCATCTGCTTTTCTTTATAGTCATATTCATTTATTTGCTTAGTATTTCATTGTTTTATTCCTTTCTGACTTAATAAAGTTTAAAACAAACGAATTAGGGCGCATCATTCCTAATACAGATGTGGCTTTTAAGACGTGAAAACCAACCGGCCATCGAATCTGAACCTCGCGTTTCCGTTCCGACATTCCGAATGAACTGTGACGCTTAGAAGTATGCGTACCGTATAAACGTGACACGTAGAAGTATGTGTACCGTCTGTATCTGCGTGCTGCTACAGTCCTGTGATGCAGTGACTGCCCCTCTACGTCGGAGCCATGGCGGAGGGCGGCAAGACGACGAGGAGCGGGGAAAAAGGAGCGGGCGTCCGTCAGCGCCATCAGCCGCCGAAGCCGATCAAGCGGGCGCTAATTTGGCGCCGCGGGGCCGGCCTTCCGGCTGCGCGCTCCCCGATGAGGCAACACCTCTTGCGCCCTCCTCTTTCAGTGCCACCTATTGATTGGGGTCGCCGATGGAATGGACATTTCTGTGACGCTCTGCGTTCGGCGCGCTTGCTTGGTTTGCCTTTCCCTTCGATCAGTATCGTTATCCCCCTCTCGCCGTATATTGGCATAGGCCGGTGGGTGCACTGTGTTACGGCAAAACCGCACAGCGCCGACGAAAGTGGAGCTGCGATTGTCCCAGCATCGATGAGGGCTTTGCTTGTGTAGGACGACATTTTCTCTACGGTGTCACCGGGTATGCGATTTTCGTTTCCGTTGATTCGTTCGTTCCTTATTTCGCGCAGTGTACACATACAGCGCTGAAGAAGAGATAAAAGGCTTAAGAATTGTTAGAAGCGCTTTACGGATTGTGACATCTGGCAGCGAACAACTCTTACTAAGGTGCGGAATGACCACACGACATAACATAGTAGCATTTGCTTGCTTACGCGTCCGCTTTTTTTTTTTCTTTTCGTTTACCAATAGGTTTAACCAGCTGCCAGTCGTACTGGCTCAAGAACTCCGCGCTGGCGTGCAGCAGCTGGGTTTATCACGCTTGTTGCGTGCGCGGGAGACGTCGGTGTGCAAAGGCGTCTGCTCGAGTTCGTCGGCCTGCATCGGCAGTCTTCGCGTCTTACACGAGTGGTCGCTAAACCGCGCAAAACTAGCAAAGCGTCGGTGCGTCTCGGCACGCTGATCATTAATTAGCGCTCACGGGGATACTCTACAGCTTCCTCAAATACTGTACGCTGTTAGCGAAGGCGTGAATTGGTGCATTTGTGTCCGCCAAAGTGCTGCTCCCTTCCATTTCTCACTGTTCCGCCTTTGTTTTGTCGGCCGGAATCGTATGAGCGCGCCTTCAGTGCCACCCATTTCCCGCCCATTTCCAGGCGCCCCTTAGAGCAGTCAGCAGCGTGCGGATTTTGCCCTGGAACTGGCCGATCGCCGCCGCTACGCGCGATGCCGCCTTTTCGGCTAATTGCAATCGCGTCTTGGGATTTCTCTCCCCGTCCCCTCCGCGATCGTTCCTGTCTCATACGAAGCGCTGTCTCTCTCTCTCACTCTAATCTGTTCTGCGCCCCTCGTTCTCGACGTGTTTCGTGACGCGGGGCCGCGGCACCGTCGATGCTCGGTGTGTCGCTCTTAATTCCCCGTCCCCTAAACCTCCTCATCTTCCCATGTTTCTCTCTCTCTCTCTCTCTCTCTCTCTCAATCCCGCCTTCTCTTTTCTATGTGCCCTTGCCAGGTTTGTTAATTTGGCGCCGAACTTCCGTCGGCTGACTATCTCGCTCCCCCGTCTTCGAGCTCCTTTTCCAACATTGGCTGTGCTTACTATCGTAACGTTTCATTTTTTAATGGCTTATTCCCTCCTCTTCGGCGAGGCTTGCTTGCTGCTGCTGCTGTCGTACCTTTCGTGCTATGATGAGCTGCGACGTTTCGCTTCGTTCTACCCTCAGCTGACCACCGCCATTCCTCCTCACAAACACACACACACACTCGGCCTCCACTACAGTGCTACTGCTACCACTATAGTCGTCACCGCACGATAACGTTCGCGTGTTCGTGCCGGATCCTCTGGCAGCCATTAGCCTTTCCGGTCTCCCTTTAATTTTTGCGTTATTCTTATTCCCCCCCCCCCTCTCTCTCTCTCCATCCGCATTGGCACTGGCGTGTCCGCGTAGCCAACTTTTTTGCCGTCTTAAACTTTGTTTCGTCACTTTTCTGTATCCTTTCTCTTCTCCAGGCGGCCGCCGCCGCTTATCGCGCTCACGGTCGTCCTATCCTCGTCGAGCCGGTGCGGAGGTTTCTCCGCTTTCGCTTTTGTAGCCGTTTCACTCGGTGCCAAGGACGATCGTTTATCTCGTGTCTCTGCGTTCGTTTATCGTATATTATTTTTTTTCTCGTCTGCCTCTCTCACCTTCGCGGCGTAATGGATGCGCGTTCGTCATCCTGTCGAGTCCGCTGATTAGCCCGATGTTTCCGTTATGCCGTCCCTTAAATGTACTACAGACTACGACGGCTTGGCCAGCGTTTGATGACGTCGACCTATCGTGGCAGATATACGTCTCCCTTGCCATTTTTTAGAGGAGCAAAGAGGCACTAAAGCTAAGTGTTGAATCAGTCTATCGAGCGCCAGATCACTATTTAAATAAAACATTCTGTGCCTCTTTTTCTTTTATTTTATTTTTCGCATCACCTTTCGTACTATCGACTACAATACGTTTGGGAATGCTGCCGTGACATGTGTAATGCTGTCGCCCGTATGTGCGATTCTGATTATATTGTGCCCGAGTACTGCAGTGCCGTTTCTTGCCTCGCCGGCTTATATAATAATAATGATAGGTATTATTATTATTATTATTATTATTATTATTATTATTATTATTATTATTATTATTCAGACTGCCTGGATATCTTCACACCTAATTAAAAAATTTCCCAGAAAGGAGTTGTACAGGAAATTAAATAACTAAACAAAAACGCTCGTATCTGTTGTGTGTTCCGTCATTCTGTAATACTTTTCTCTTTCTGCACTTTTGGTTTGTATTAGCTTCGTGTACACATCTTATGCTCTGTTAAAATATGTGTTCGCGAAATCATTAATTTATTGTGTGTGTGTGCGTGCGTGCGTGTGTGTGTGTGTGTGTGTGTGTGTGTGTGTGTGTGTGTGTGTGTGTGTGTGTGTGTGTGTGTGTGTGTGTGTGTGTGTGTGTGTGTGTGTGTGGGCATTCACTGTTTTCCTGTTTGATTGATTTATTTTTAATCGTCTTTTGCATGGGGTACTGTCGAAGGGATTTCCAACGTGTCCTATGGTGTGCCAAGCACCGCCGCTAGGTAGCACAATAAGATACATCCTTTAGGAACGTTAGCTGTTTTGTTAAAATGCGTCTGAGCACATAACAAGCACGCGCGTGTGCGTTTTCATGGAGTGTTGGTTTAAGAGTGACACGGCTCACGAATCGCCACGCGTCCACCCTGTAAATGGAGGCAGTCGCTCTGCGCCGGAAATTTAACTTCGCTGATGCACGCACTGCGAATGTGTGCGTGCGCGTGGGGTTGTTGCAGCGCGTCTCGCGGTGCACGTGTCTGGGAGGCAAAGAGGCGTAACACGTCTCTTCTCTTCGGGGTTGAGAGACTTGGCGAGCATGTCGTCTTTTATCGTCCCTGTTTACACTTTGTGCGGCCACCTAACTACATTCGCGATTGCCGTGTTGAAGTACGCACAGCTCGAGGTGTGCACGAGCTGGTCCGAAACTCAATTTCGGATGTGGATGAAGCAATTTCCGCATAAATAAGGTAAACTCAATCAATTGTTTAATGGGGTGGTAATTACTCCACCCAAGGCCTTGGATTTTAGAAATTAGACAGGTAGGAGCTCGGTGGCGTAAAGGCAGGGAAGCCGCCACAGGATGAATCGACGAATACCCTTGTATAGAATAACCAACTAATCGAAATCGGAAGGCGTGTTTCGCACGCACAGTGAATTTTGAGTGTCAGAAATCAACACCGAGAAAGGCGAAAAAATAACTAAGTAGACTAACGAGCTTGGTGCTACCAGAACACTTCGTTTCAAAGAGGATGGTCAAAATCCTTCTGGGTGAATCCAACTGGGTGAATTTCCCGCGAGCGTTCGTCTATGTCCCAGACGGACTAGACGTCTTTACTGCGGCTCACTTCTCGCGGGCCCTAGCAAAAGTTGGGTTTAACGCATTGTTTACTATATTGGTAAGAATGGTGTTGGTAATCGACCAACGTTGTCTGAACCGCAAGGCACCCAGAAACGAGAAGCTTCATGCGTGGCTCCGGTAAGAACGAAAGCTCGCCCTTCCCTCCCCCTTCTCGCCCGCCTTGCTCACTGCTAATCCGTTAGCGCGATCCTTGCATTCAACGGGTGTCCCGCAGAATGGAATTGAGTGCAGTGGTGGCGAGCCTTTCTGGCATTCCCCGTAGCTAGTTCGCTGGCGCGTCTCGTGCCGTGTCGCGGCACTGCACGTAGCTGGCGAGGCGGTGTCTGTAGAGCCTGCCACCACACGTGTCGGTTCCTGGCTTCAAGAGTTGGGCAACGACAAAACCGCACATACACGCTCCTCTCGCTCTGTATGTGTCCACTGCGTCCTTCCGTCCCGGCGGGAAGTGATTTACGATTGTCACAAGCGACGGGCGAGACGGCTTTTTATTTATTCTTTTTTTTTTCCTTCGTGCCCGCGAGTGCGGCAAGCCGACTGTCGCTGCTTGCGTTGACGACGAAGGCGCGCTGGAGTGGCAAACACCGTGTTTACTCGCATACAGGTCGGGCACGAGTGCAAAATGATTTCTCCTCGTATGTTACCCCTTCCGCCCGAATGTACAGCCGCGTGAAAGTTTAAAAAGAAGAAGGGGGGGTTGGGGGGGAGGAGTAGACGAGCTGATACTAGCAGAGCTTTATCATATCGAAGAGCACCTAAAAAAAGAAAACACTCCCTCCGTAATATTTTTGTGGTAGCCGCGAAAGCTGACCGACCCGAAACGGAAGGGGGTAGACGTGCCAGAGGTGGCACTGTATTTCGGATTTTCACGGTGAGAGCAGCCAGGGGCTTGCAGATTACATTTGATGTCCATGCACTGTCGCCATATCGTTCCTAATCTACGTGTTAAGAACACTTCGTCTTGGTCGTACTGCGCCTTCATCGTATACGCACATGTCGCTTCCCTTGGTTCATGGAGGTTATCGTCTAGCATCGATACTGGGGCTTTTGACCACCTGGGGCTCTTCAACGTGCACCTAAATATAAGTGCACGAGTGCTTTCGCACTTCAACCCCCAACTAAATGCAGCCGGTGATCGAACCCGCACCATAGGCACTGCGGCGGGTATCGCTTTGCTTTAAGCTCGTGATTATATATATATATATATATATATATATATATATATGGTACGCACACACGCGCAGGAAACAAGTGCTCGACCTATATTTGGATGAGTGCGGTACGTGTCTCGCTTGCCGAGCGTTGTGTCGCGACGCTCCCGCTGGGCTGCTAGCGATGCGGAAGTCGTTATACGCCATATACCAGTTCTTCGTCTACGATATTTATTATACCCCCCCTCCTCCCCCCATTCTCGTCTGTTGCGCTGTGAAGGCTCTTCCTTTGTCGCTCTCGCCATTTGCGCTCTGCGAGCTTTCCGTCTCCCGTGGCATGCAGCAACGTCGTCATTGATACAAAACGGCGACCCGTGTTCATGTGTTGCAGCCGTTTCGGTACATTCATGTCACAATCGTATTCAGGGTCAGGGCCGAGACAGCATTTTAATTAACGTGTGGTTGTACGGCATGCCCTACAGTGCCGTGACGGTAATCCACTGTTCAGTCAACGATTTCTCCCTGTCTAGTTTTATCTGATAGGGACAGCGGATATGTAAGACAGACGAGATCGACTCATACAAGCGTTGCGTTTGTACGCATTGACTGTCCATTTTCCTAGCTTTGTACATCTGCGCTATACCGCAGTTGCGGCACAACCATCTCTCGGAAGCGGAGAGGGCGCTACTTATTGCAGCGATTGGCTTGACTGTGTAGACTCAATTTGAGCGCTGCGGCAGCAGTGTGCTTTGTGACCCTCGAAAATTTCCGTTGGCATGTGTTTCGTATACAAGTATGTAAACAGAACAGCACTGCATCTTGGGTCCCACGCAGTCGACAATGTGTGCGCTTTGTTAATGTGCTCGAAATGAGAAACACGTCTCGTACTTCGAGCTCGCGTCTGTAGCTTTTCTCACGTATCTAGGGATAAAAATTTATAAAGCTACACTTTAACGACGGAGCATGGCTTGTAGCAGCTAGAAGTTCCTGCATATTATCTGGCTATTGGAACTTCGCTGTTTGTCCATTACCAGCGAAATTTAACGGCCGGTTTCAGATAGCGAAACACAAGTCCTAGTATCCACATTAAAAAAAGTATGCACACCACCAACACACCGGAGGGCGCCGAGAACCAGGGGCCGGATTCACAAAGATTTTAGTTTGTAAGTTCTCTTCGCTATTGGCTGGCCGGCATCGCTAATAACGGATGTCCAGCACCAGGATTGGTTAGAATTGTTATACGGTAGAGTAACTGTAGCGTGAGAGCGTTTTGCGCCCGCTGGCATAGTTCTTCATCTTTCTACTGGCTTAGCGCGGACCATCCGCAGTGCCCGCTGGCGCTTTGCCCCTTGCGCGCCTCGGTGTCGTGTCGAGGCTGCGTCGCGTCAGGCGGAATGTGTCGCCTCGCAGGTGGCAGCCAGATGTCGCCCTTCGCAGTGCCCGATCCTCTCCTTCCTCCCGAAGGTCTTGTTCCAAGTGCGCGCCTCGCGCTGTCCTGAGGCAGATGGACGACCACACGCTGGCGCAGCGCGGCTTCGGTTTCCTTGCCGACTCTGCCTCGACTCAGTGTCACCATCTCTGCGCAGTATTGCGAAAGCTATGTAGGCGTCCCGCTCGTGCAGGCCGTTCCGCAAAGCAGCTGCTTGTCGCTGGAGAGCAAGGACGCTTCTAATGTCGAGTGCTATATTGAAACGTGACAATGACTGAAAAAAAAAAAAGATACAAGTGCAGCAGCCCCTAGCTAGGGATGGTGGCGGGAGCGAATTCTCGATTGTCCCTTCCGAAAATGAATTGCCACACCTGGAAAGGGCCGGGTTTTAGCGTTGTTTTGTGAATACCTGGGTGGTTTGTTTTAGCTTTAGTATAGCGCGATTCTGGTATATCTGCGAAACTGACCATAAACATTCAGTCAGAAGTCAGCGCTTCCCTGCCTCACCTGCTATTCGTTGACATCTGCGCTGTAGCTGCTTGAATATGGATATTCAACTAGGCCGGTCTTATTAACCAGACAATACAGCTCATGGCGGATCACGAAAGCACGGTTGGTGACTGACTCTGGTTGGTGACTGATGGACGCGACTCGTAGGATTCGCTGCACTGCAAGCATTTAGTGAGGCTCTGCTGTTGTAGCCCTGCCTGAACAAATACCCTCCCGTCACTCCCTTGGGTAGGGGTAGGATAGGGGCTCTTAAGGCTTTTCAGTGCTTCACCGACACCACTTCCTTGCTACTCTTTGTAACCTGTAATGCATTGTCGTTGAGAGGTTGTTGAAACTACCCAGTCGATGATCGGCATGCGTAGGCAGTAGGATATTCGGGCTTGTTTTACATTGTTCCAAGCTCGCCATTTCGCCGTCCGTTAGGGCTTGCACGATTCCACTACCGCAATCCTTTGTCGAGCCCAAAGAACACCTCAGTGCTGCGGTGCAGACAATTGACAAGATTATGCTACAAAATGTACGGAATGAGCTCGATTATCGTCTGTACGTGTGTGGTGTCACCAAAGGGGCACGTATTGAACATTTGTAGAGGGTGTATAAACTTGGTGAGTTGGCGGTTCTTTTCATATACCTTCGATGTGTGTGCGTGTAATACTTTTGAAAATATAGCCTTTTCAAAATGAATTATTCATTTATGCTAGCCCTCGTCTTCTGTTCTCAGTCTTGTATATACGTTTGGTCGGGTAAAACAACGGGTGTAGCCAAGCGGTGTTCTATACGACGTGCAGCATGCCCGTAACTTAGCTCCTCCGATTTTTGGAACTTCTGTTTGAGCATGAAGGAATCTTAGAAAATCGTTACCCGTCGTGGTGGCTTAGCTAGCGGCTGGGGTGTTGCGCTGCTAAGCACGAGGTCGCGGGATCAAGTCCCGGTCTCCACGGCCGCATTTCGATAGAGGCGAATGCGAGAAACATCCGTGTACCCTTCATTGGGAGCACGTTTAAAATCCCCAGGTAGTCAAAATTAACCTGGAGTCCTCCCCTACGGCATACCTCATAATCGGGTCGTGGTTTTGGCACGTAAAACCCGAGAAAGAAAAGAACAAAGTTGTTGAAAGCCTCTCGGACGTCTGCTGGAAACCTATAGGTCGGAAACCTGTACGAAACTTCTAGGAAAGTTTTTGGAAATCTTTTGAATGACTGAGTAAGAAATTTCTTGGAAGCTCATTAGAAATATGCTGAAAACTTGGAACTGTTGGTAACATGTTTAAAACTTGGAAATTGCGGACGGTGTTGGTATCAATAGCCGTTCGACGGCTATAATGCCAGTGTTTCGCCCTTTACTATAGGTGTGAGATAAGCCACGTTTTCTAATCGCGGCACTTTGTGGGTGTGCGACCTTCTACTGAAGTGGCATCCCTGCAGTCTTATTGCGGTAGCATTTTAAATCGAAAGCATTCTCACACTTTAAGCAAACAGCAGTTCTGTTACACTACAGACGTAGTCATTTTGCGTTAGACCTCGCCGCTGGAAAGGTAATGCCGATCGGAGCAAAATTTGCAGCAGCATATATATAAGACTGCCATGGAGCGCCTGGCGGAATCATGCACGCATTTCTCTCTCTCTCTCTTTCTCTCTCTCTCTCTCTTTCCCCCCCTTCGTCGCTATATGCAAAAAACGTCAGGTAAACGGGTGCTACTTCGGGACCATAACTGAAAACGCCATATATTTGCAGCTGCTTTAAGCTGTTTCTCGCTTGTGTGCGCCCTTCTCGATATAAGAGGGATTAAAAAAGTTCTCTAGTGGGGCGGAAGGGAGGATGATGACGTCAGATTCATTTTAGGCCACCCGAAGTTCCAACTCCGGCTAAAGTACCACACCTGCTCACTCCGTTTCTTTTCTTCTTTTACCTCGATCTACGTGTTGTACGCACCAGATGAGGGTCAGGTCGCTTTAAAGCCATCGCCTGCAGTGCTTTAAGAGCAGCTGAGACTAACTGTAGGACCACAGAAAAAAAAAAACTAGTTTAAGAAAGCGTAGATATAGCGGAGCTTCCCTGAAAAGTTGACGCGTGAAATATGAGCGTAAGTGTGGCAAGAAAGATAGCAGAAAAGCTGTTCTTAACAACGCAACTGAGAAATATAATGTAAGCGGAACTTTGGCGTTGTTCTGACGATGCAGGTTTTGCTTAAAGCAGGGTTGCGGCCTTTGCGTTCCCTCACAACCGTTTAACGAGAACAAAATCTTTCTCTAGTAAGAGCACAACGTTTTTTTTTAAAGTACGACACCTCTCTCTTTTGGCTGAATCTAAAGACGGTCCTCGTTCGCTTCGGCACGGCGCGTCGTCTGGCCGTGCAACTACCTTGTGCGCCATGCGGGCCCGTCTGTACGACTTCTTTCTGTGCTTCCTGTCCGGCTCGCTTGATCTTTGGCTTTTTATCGTTTTCTTTTTTCCAATAGCCTCCGTCATCGGCCGGCTGGCCGCAAGATGGCATAAGGTACCGTTGTCAGATGGGAGGAGGACTTGGCACCTTTGAAGGCACCGCGTCCATGAGCATACATATCTCATCAACCCATCATCATCCGATACGTCGACCCCGGTACTCCCCCACAACCCGGGTTGACTGGGTGGGGGGACTTGGTTCGGGCCAACGGTCCTTCCCGGACAAGGGGGCTGTTGTGGTGCCGCAACACAAAGTTACCGCACGCAACACACAAACAGCCATGCTGGTCGTACAGGACTCGAGCCTGACTGACCTTCGGACTGCCTCGGCGCAAAAGAGGCCAAGGCATACAACCATGCAGAGCACCAAAGCCGTCCACGGAGCAGCACGACCAACCAAGGGTGCGCCGCCACCGGTTCTAGCTCTGGGTTCCACTGAACCAAACAAAACCCCGTAGATCGACTGGCGCACACGGCCGAGTCGAGCGACCTTAGGAGCATGCATCATAACTTAATGGAAAGCTTTCCGCCTGACTCATCAAAAATTACCGCAGGACGGGCCCACACTTCGAGAAACTTCTTCTCGCCCAAGCGGTGCCGCTCCCGGGTGAGATGGAACCAGACCTCCTTCCGTGCTTTCGCAAGCACTTCGTGAAGGCCCGGCGCCCCCCTCCCGAAAACTGCATCGCAGCGTGCCAACCAAACTTGGTAGGAGCACTCAGCGAGGAGAAGCACGAACTGGTTGACCGCCTGATTAGGCAAAGGGTGCAAAAATCGGACTGTCTGATAGGGAATGCCTGGGAGATTAAAAAGACTAGCAATCCTACGGAGAAGAGCTGCAGGAAGCAAACACTGCGCAAACGCATGAACCGTGTCCTCACGAGCGCCACAGAACGGGCACGCTCCACGAACCGGGACGGCTGTGAAGGGCCTGCAGCCCAACGGCAGGCACCCTCGCGCCAGGCGATACATGAAAGTGGCACGCCTAGCGTCGAGGAAACTGGCCGTGATGAGCTTCCAGTTTGGCCTGTGAATGGACAGGTCATACATATGGCAATGCGGGGGGAGGCCTGGGGTGAGGATGTCTACTAACTCTTGGAGTGGAGTTGAAACTACGTCGATGTCGGGGCGAACCGTGCGGAGGCTGACCAAAGAGTTGGCAGCCGCCGCATAAATGGTGGATGGGGTTCCTGAACGAGGAGCACAGTGGGAAAATGTGCTCTGCGAAAACAAGCGGAGTCGGGTGCTAAGGAAAAACGAGGTAAAGCTTCGAGTCAGGAGCATATCCGAGTTAAGAGCGACCTGGGTCCATCTGACGTGTAGTGCGGTAGCCACGATGCCCAGGTCGGGAATTCCGAGTCCTCCCTTATCCCTGGGCAGCTTGAGCACCCGCCTAGCTACACAACCAGTTGTACCCTTCCAAAGGAAGCGAAAGAGAACCCTCTCCAAGATGAGCTTGGTTCGGGTTGAAACAGGAGACACACATGCCACATACGTCAGGAATGAAAACAAAAGTGAGCGCAGGATTGTCGCTCGAGCAGTCAATGGGCATGACAACGCGCTGAACTGCTGAATTCTGGTTTCAAGCTTCTCCTTAGCCTGTTGCCAGTTTTCAGGAGACAGACCATCTGGTTCGAATTGGAAGCCTAGAATGCGCAGCCGCGTTTTCACGGGGAGACCATGAACGGGCTGCGGACTGGACGGAGTGGAGTTCAAGTACATGGCTGCACTTTTCGACCTATTCAACCTTGCACCACTCGCCCTGCAGTAACTGTCCATGACCTCCAAGACGCCGCAAACTGAGGCTTCGTCCGGGACGACAATGGACAAGTCATCCGCATAGGCAAATAGCGCAACCGGAGGGGAACCTGGTGGGAGTAGGAACCTGCCAATTCTGCGGTCACAAGACAACCTCTGCAGAAGCGGTTCAAAAGCGAGCACGTAGAGGGCAGGTGAGAGGGGGTCCCCCTGCCGTACACCACGCCCCACAATGAACGCCTCCGAGACGCCGTCCCGTATGACAACAGCAGAAGTCGGTCGAGAATACAAAGCTTGGACCATCTGCCGAAAACCCACACTAAAACCAGCCTCTTCCAAAACACGGAAAAGGTACCTATGGCTAATAATGTCGAAAGCCTTCTCCTGATCAAAGGAGCAAAGAATACCTGGAAGTTTCCTGGTGTTTGCCCACAGGAGAAGGTCCCTCAATGCTATACCGTGAAGCTGAGTAGAGCGCCCCTGGACACTGCATGCCTGGTACGGACCCAAAACAGTGCTGAGCGCTGGTGTGAGTCGCGTACACAGACACTTTGCTATGAGCTTATAATCGCAGTTCAGAAGCGTGATTGGACGCCATGCTCGCAGATCAGTGCTCCTCGACTCGTCCTTGCAAAGGAGAGTGATTAGCCCTTCTCGTTGAGACGCTGACAAAGTCCCTTCACTGAGTAGCCGGTTCACCAGTGATGTGAACGGCTTCCCTAACATTGTCCAAAATTTAACATAAAACTCGACTGTAAGACCATCGGAACCTGGACTGCGATTGCGCTTCATAGACTTCAAGGCAGAAAATAGCTCGTCCTCATCTATGGCTGAGTCGCACACTTGCGGCGGCTCAGCTGGTAAAACAAAGGGAAAAACAGCTGGAGAGGCAACTGGTTCGGCATACAAAGACGTGTAAAACTGCCTCGCCAGTGCAAGCACTCCGTCTGGTGAGTCGACTATGCTATTATCGCGTGGATCTATTAGGGAAGAGAGAGTTGTGCTCTTCCTTGAAAGATGTTTACGTAGGACATTTCTGCTGCACCACGCTTCCATTTCCCACAGCTCTGCCCGGGTTGTGGCCCTCAAGCCATCCCAGCGTCGCTGCAGGAGAATGCGAAGTTCCTTTCGGAGTGAGGCCAGCGCCGGAGCGACTCCAGGCCCGCCGGACAGTGGCCTCGAGAGCAGGAGGATCGCGTCGGAGACGATTTTTATCTCCTCACGCTCCTCGCGCGCCCGACGCTTGCCCCAAGACCTGAAGCACTCACGCACCCTGACCCTGGCGGGTCGCGAGGATGCGATGACTGCGCGGGTGAGTGGGGGGTGCGGGGTGAGGGGAAGACCTTGAGAACCATTGTTGCCGTTACGTCATAGCGGGGCCGAGTTAACGTCGCGTCGTGCGCGCACTTGCGGGTCCATAGTGTCGTGCCGTGCTGGTTGTACGGGCGCGCGGTCGTTAAAAAAGAGAAAGAAAGAAAGATAGAGAGAGCGAGAGATGATGGGATCGTCCCCTTCCCGCTCTACGCTCAAAGAGCAAGAGCGGTCTTAACGAGGCGAGCCGTTTCGCTACTCCCCGTCTTTGTTTTTCTCTGCATCTCTTCTGCCGTCATTGTGCTGGCGCAACCGTCGTAACGTTTTGCCGGTGTCCTCATACGAGTTGACTTTGCGTGGCCGCTTTCATTTTGTCTTGGTTCTTTGCGCGCACCCCTTGCTAGCTGTTTTGGCCCCGTCTCTTGTAGCCGTGTGTGTTGAGTGTGTGTGTGTCGTACTGAGGAAGCACTTTTCTCGCTTTGTTTTTCTGGCGAATGCATTCTTCCTGCTTTGCGGTAAACACCACCACCACCCTGCGCTGTTATTTTTAATTTATTTCTACATTTCGAGCACTAATGAGTAGCCGGCTGCTTTTTCTCCCTTGTGTATTACCTCTTAGTGCGGTTTCTGTTTTCTCAGATTTTTTTTGTGACTGTTGATGTCGGCACCTTTGTGGACTGACTCCTCTGGAAGAGCAGCTCCGGTGGAAGGAAGTTTTTTTTTTTTCTTTTTTTTCCCTAAAGTAAGAAAATGCGCATCCTCGAAAGAGCACGTAAGGGCTTGAAAAAAAAAAAGTGTGATGGAAGTCTTGAACGTTTCTTCTTGTTTGGTTGGGTACTCAAGTTTCCGAGACGGGAGGTTGCTGTTCGAAAGAAAAAATACACGCGTTTGCCTTTTTTATTCGTTTGTTTGGAAACTGCGGTGCATGTGACGCTTCTGTGCAAAGAGCCGCTAACTCTCTAACGCGTTTGTGAGCGTACCGCGAATCATGAGGTGTGAGATACAGGCGGCGCGCCTTTTCTCTGTGGCCGTATACCGCGGAAAGGAGTATTCTTTTATGGCATTATATATTTATTTCCACATGCCCTTCGTCCCGAGCCTTGATTCGCGTTTCTTTTTTCTCGAAGAGCCTACACACACAGTTGGAGTAGGAGCGAAGTGATGGACTGTCGGTAGGTAATAACTTGAATATGAGCGGCGTCATATATGCGATTTAAGAGTAGCGCGCTGCTTCTCTCCATATGTCGCGATGGTAGAGAAAGGAGTTGCGACCGAGCATCGTGCATTCTTCAGAGGAGTGAGAGCTTCTCGTGCAGGCGCGGCCGGCTGCTTTCTCTTGCGTCCTCCGCATACGCACTGCCAATAATTTACAGTTCCCGACCAATTGCCATTCCAGTTCTGGAGAAGTCTCGATCCCTTGCACCGCGTGTTATGCCGCCGGCACCGGTCGCCGCCTTTCGAGCGCTCCCGGCTCGGGAAGCAAGCGTTTTTTCGGTCGGCCCCGGGTCGTAAACGGGAGCGCTGGTTATTTTCTTCCATTTTTTTCACTCGGCTCCGGCGACGCACCGCCGCGCCCGTTCCGTTGCCGCCAAATGTGCGCGAGCACCTCCCTCTGTCTCTCTGCGCGTGTGCGTCTGACGCCCGTGCTTGCGCGAGCAGTTCGTTGGTGGGCGTAGGGGGTGCGCGCGGCGTTCGTTTGATGAGAACCGCCGTCGCCGACCTTCACGTTCCCGTGCGGGAGTGGCAGTGTGTGTCCGCTTGCTTGCTTGCTTGCGTGCGCGCGCGCCCGGTACATGGCACTGGGACACGTCATTTAAGTCTGGTCGTCTCTCGTCAGTTTGACGACTCTAGGTTGGTAAAACACACTCGCACACGGAAAGAAGACACCCTCGATGTAGATGGTTATGGTCCTTCCACCGTTCTTCACATTATGATCTTATCTGAACCGTGTGAGGAAATGGTTCGCTTTATAGCGCTAGTGCGTCACCTAGTACGCACAGAGTGCGTTACGAACACGAAATGCCGAATAAATAAATACCTCGAGATATGGGCAAAATGTAACAACGCCCGCCTTCAGTACATCGGGTGGGCCTTAGAGAACCGCAGGTGGTCGAAATTGATCCCGAGTCCCCCACTACGGGCGTGCCTCTTAAGATCGTTGTTTTATGGTTTTGGCATGTAAAACCCCTGAATAAAATAAAATTTTACCTTTAGATAACACCAATTAGCTGTCTTGACACAGTACGGCTTCAACCTACCGCTATGCCCAGTAAACTCCAAATACGCACATGATCGACGCTCCACCGCTACCACTCTCCCCATTTATTATACGTTATAAAGCTGGTAACCGCGCTCTCATTTTCCCGAGAGGCTGTACAGCGTAGTGCGCTCTTTAATATAGGTAAGCATCGCGTACTGCTTCTCTTGCTCGCGAGTCGCGCAGCACGTGGGTTGTTTAATTCGTGGAAGCGCGTTTATCTCATCTGCCGCGAAGCCCGCAACGGCGCGCGGCGACGGGGACATTTCCGTGGGGGGAGGGGGGCTCCTTGGCCTCGTAGCATTCACTCCCGCACACTCGCCGTCCGTCGTAACGGCTGTTGACGTGCCCGCTGTATGGGCTGCTGCAGTTGTAAACGTGACCGCGATGAAGCGCGTTTATTGACGGCGCGTCGGCTTGGAAGGGAGAGTGGACGGACGACTATATTGGCGGGGCTTGGCTCGAATTGGGCGGTTGGTTACGGTTTCTTTCTCGCTTTCTGCAGACGCCATCGGCCGTTGTCGGGAGCGTGAGGCTTCGATAATAACTTCGCTAAACCGCGTCTGGGTGGCGCGAAAACAACAAGGAAATGAAAAGTGGGGCCGTCGGGACGCAGGAATCGTGCGGGCCAGAAGCGCACGCCTCCCACCTATTTTTTTTTCTCTCTTTTTTCTTACCGCTGCGCAGCCCCCTGCAGTTTAATTATTGTAGGGGGGACCGGGCGCTGTCGCAAAGAGCAACGCCCGGCGATTGATTGTTTTCCTGCGGTGCTCCGTATCGAGTGGTACGTTCACTTCCCCCAACACGACTTCGAGTTCATCCGGATCGGTATTTCTCTCTCTGCGAGAGCTTTGCAACTGTGCTGTATAGCTACAGAAAGGAGCATCATTTTGGTCGCTCCTTCCTGCTTTTCTTCTTGCTTTTTTTTATCTGTGAAACAGTAGGCCTACTCGTCGACAGTCGTAGAATCTGCCAACAGATTAGGAACTGACTCGCTTTATGGACGCGAAGAGTAACATTTCACGAGTCAGTGCCGCAGATGCATTTCAACTAATGTTATGGCCGTCGCAGGTGCACTGGCGTTTGTAGCTTCTGAATAGCGCATTCTTCGAACAGGGTCGCTGAGCGTCGGCGTACGCGCTGGTCGAGACCGAATGTATTTGCAGCCGTTTAAAGATGGATTAGCAGAAGTATCATTTCCACAAATAATAGTAAATTGCCTTTCTGGAGTACCAGAAAAACCACTCTTATTGCGTGAAAATTGTTTGACTGGCGAGAAAACAGTAAATAGAGACTGGTGGCGACGGCCTCTTTAACGTTTCCGCGTTAGGACGCGGTGGCGTCGTGGATTTTGTCGGCTTCTACGCGGGTATAGTTAACTTTTTATTGGCGAAGTTGGTCATTATTGCATTTTAAAAGATCCAAAGACAACTTTGCTGCGCTAGAATGGTCAAAATACGAGAAGGTGCACGAGGCTTGCAATGTGGGCTTGTTGGTAATGCATCTTCAAGGGATGTACGGTAGCGCGATTAAAAGACGGGACAAAAGAAGACACACAGGGACACACACGGCACTGTGCTGTGTGTCCCTGTGTGTGTTCTTTTGTCCCGTCTTTTAATCGCGCTACGGTACACCCCTTCAAGAACGAGAAGATACATCGAAATCGTCGACGTCACACTGACGTACCGGCCATGAGATTTCTGCGCGAAAAAAAAAAAAAACTTTTGATATCAATCTTGTCTCTTAATGTCAACGTCTTACCGCAGAATGAACAAAAATAGAGTTGTGAAAGAATACCATCAGCTGAGCGTCGACTGGCCATCCTCTCGTGCAACCAACTGACCGATGTATACGTTATACCTTCGTTCACCTGAGTCGGATTCTTTATTCAACATAGGGGTCATCGGGAATTATTGGAACGCCGCAGAGCAAACCGGAAAAAGGACCGCGTTGTTGGACGAAGCTTACCTAATCCTCTTAAACGTTGAAACTAGTTGGCTGTTATATCCATGAAACGGGTCACCAGCGCAAACTTTAACGCAACACATTCACTGACACCATAAATGTACGTTGACTGACATAGGCGAAGCTTGGGTAGTGGTAACAAAAGTAACTCCTTTTTACTTGTTCTCATGTCAAATTTGCTTCGTCAGCCGTGAATCTATTTAGCTATCTTTTTATCTAACCTAAAAAGATCAGCTTTCCTGGTACGTTTACTCTGAGAGTAAGTGCACGTTGAAAAACACAACAAACTTCAGTGTTTGACGTAGTAGTTCTGCGTAAACCCGCAAGGTGGAGAGAAGTAATGAATAAAGGGAAAATCAGACATCCGCCCGTTCGTAACAATTGCTACAAAGGAAACCCACACGGTTCCTCTCAGGCCGACGAGCAGTTCTGAGAAAAAGGCCCGTGCACGGGCGAAACGTCGAAAAAAGTTTTGTTGTTTCAACGTCGAATTACTCTCGTAGAAGAGGGAGAGAGATGGAAATACAATTCGACGCCAAAGCGATTCTTTGTTTCGATAGGATGAGGCAGATCCGGATGTGTCCTGGTCGACATCCGCGTATCCCCTCGCCCCCGATTCCCTTCTCGACCTTCGCGTTATCAGTGGCCCCGTGAGCGACGTACGGGGTAGGATATGCAGGGAAAGAGGAGTACGACTGGAGGGCTTTTGTGTGCGGGCATCCCTGCGAGGAATGCACGCCGACGGCCTGACGACAATCTCTGTTCGATGCACGCCGCAGGAAACGGGATGGCAAGCGACCGCGTGCCGCTGCCTATTTGCCTCCCTGCGCCTTGCAGACGGTGTGCTGGCCAGCGAGGGCTCTTGTGTGTAGCAAAGACGAGGGAAGCATGGAGGAGGAGGCTGGCAGGGGAGGGAGTGGCCGTTCTTCGAGCTCGGGGAGGAAAAGATATCGATAATACTGAGTGCCGAGAAGATGAATGAGCACTTGGGGCTGGTCCGCTCCCATTTGGCTGCTCGTCCTTTCCTCCTTGCCTACCAGCCCCCCTCCTGGCGCGCCTCTTTTCCCCGTGGCTCCCGAGAAGCTCGCTCTCTCGTTTTCCTACGTCCCATTGCGCCTGAACGGTAATGCCCTCGAGAAGAGCGGCAATCTTGCAGCGGCGTCCTGTCTCTCCCTCCTGGTTGGGAAGAGAGGAAGAAAGAGGAAGCCGGTGATGAGGAGAGTTGTGGACGAGGCTGGACGGGGGTTGGCAAGGCAGAAGAGGAGGCTGGTTCAGGCGCTTCGAAGTGGCTGTGGCAGGATTCGACTTTCCAAAGCGAGAAGAGAGATAGTGTTCTCGAAGCCACGGCGAAAGGGCAGAGAAGGGCAGCAGTGGAGGAACTAGTGCATAGCGTGGTCGCGAGCCTGTGAGGAAGGTAACTTGGGGCAGAGTGAAAGGAGGAAGCCCAATAGATCTGGCCCCTTTAGCGCGGCTGTCGTGCCTTCGTCGGCGTGCTTTATCTGGCGCTGGGCAGGAGGCGTGCTGGTTGGCTGCTTTGCCGTGCTGCAGCGGTACTACGTGCCTCCCCCCCAGCGGCCGTCTGAGCCGGAACTCGAGCGGGGTGTGTATGTCGGGAACGGGGGCACCCTTTGGGCTGTCGCCGCTGCACGCCGCGTTATATTATCCTTGCCGTCTTCCTCTCCTCCTACATAATGCCTTCCTTTCGTATAGGCCGTGGATTTGTTGTTCTCGGCGCTTGCTTCGAATCACCTTCTCTTGAAGGTTGTTTTGTTTGGTTCGCAGTGTGGCTGTTGTGCGAGCGCGTCGTTGCAGCGGCTGTCTCTCTCTTCGGTTTCTGCGTCGCTGCATTCTTGCCTTCCTTGGATTCCTCCTCCACGTGTGGCGGGTCGTCGTTCTCGTTCTTCGCTTGTTGTCCCAGCTGCCCGCTGCTGCTTGCCCGCCAGTCACGTACTCGACAGGACGCTGCCTTCGTATCGGCGCCTCCTCCAGAACACGTGCCGAGCACGAAGTGCGTGGTGGCGGGGGGTGCCCCCTGTGATGCACTTCAGCAGGAGCGAGCCGTGCACCGTTCCGTTTTCAGAGCTCGTTCTGCCGATGATTGGCTGGAGATCCCGGGGATCTTTATTTGCTGGGGATCGCGAGGTGATCCTCCCTTGTTGATGCTGTGCGCGCGTGCGTTTGCCCCTTCCTTAGTTTCTTGGGTCTGCGTTGCGCCCTAAGGACATTCTTTAGAGGTTGATGCTTCCGCCTGCGCGTGTTCATTCGCAAGTCCCTGCACCTTTTTTGTTCTTCTTTAATGAGCTGTCTTACGAGTTCAGCAGCTTGTGCCGATAAGCGTTTTCCTTCATTTGCCTCTGTGAAATGCGCTAACATCTAGTATTAATGCGCTTATTTGTTGTGAAAATCACTCGTTAGCTGGATCCTGCTTCTGAGTTTGTGTTGAAGTGTACTTTATTTTTCTCACAGGCTGCACCAGTCTGACAGAGGTGAACACATACGTTGTGTTTAGCAGCTATTCATTCAAATATGCAAGTCGGAACCTCATTCAGTGCTTGTTGCTGTGTATAGCTCTTCCGTGGAACTGCCGTCCTTGTGGAAGTTACGTAAAAATTATTTCAGTTCACAAAAAAGACATTACCAGATTTTAATCGATATTGGGCATTTCCTTTCATTACGGCGCACCGTGAACATGTCGCTTGGCATCTACTGGCACTTCGCGCTCGAAACTTACTTGCGTGGTCACCACGACCTTTAGGCCATTCCTGCGAGTCCCTAATTTTTCTAAATCGCTGTTCGCGCTAAATTTGGTTGCAAGTGCTGGACCTCACTGCACTCGTAAGCAGCGTTAGCGTTATGCAAGATCCCGCGTAGAGTTTGCTCGGGAGTAGTTTGATTTTATTTGTTACTGCCATTCATGGCGCAGAGACCTCTCCTTGGAGATCCGGCCACATGCGCCTATTGCGCTTGCGTTTAGCTAATCCTCAGGGGACTAACGTTCGCGCGCGCCTACAGTTTTAACGCGATAGCGTTAAGGAGCTCGTGTCGCAGAAAAGCCGGTGTCGTCGGTGTCGGCGTCGGCGGCGTTGACCGTGAGCGATAAATCACGGCAGGCGCTTCATAAATAAAAAGCAACTTCCAAGATTGGCCCGGTGGGAATCGAACCCAGGTCTCCGGAGTGTGAGACGGAGACGCTACCACTCAGCCACGAGTTCGATGCTTCCAAGCGGTGCAAACGCGCCTCTAGTGAATGCGGTGTTGCCTTCGAAACGAGCCGTAGAAAGTTATACTGCGGTGTATATCGGTAATTATGAACATGTAACGTACAGAAGTCACAATTACACGAGTTGCGAAGTGCGTTTCCGCTGCATTTCTTCTGCGCTTTCCGCACACGCAGAGCCATCTTGCGGCAAACACAGAAGACCCCCTCCTCTCAATGTACGGCGCTGCCCCGACAGGAGGCGCGCCGCGCGCGCATTGGGACCGCTGCCAGGCGCGTCGCGGGACTCCCTCTCCCCTGACGACGCTTCGCCGTGCTTCCGGTTTAGATTACTATCTATCTCTCTGCCCGTGCCGATCACGACGTTTGGCTGGCGTAGATCGTTTCCCCTCCGAGACACCGAGTTCTTTGGTTCGTTTCGTTCGCTCAGGCGCACGTTTCGTTGCCGCGCCCAACGCTGCGTTGCTCGACGCTCACCGCGTGATAGGTGGGCGCTAAGTCCGATGCGGGGCGCATCGTAAGTGATTGCTGTGCCGTAGCGCATTGTCATATACCCCTTGGCGGGTCGACGGGAACGCTGTCGCGTCCCACTCTTGAAGGCGAAGCTTAAGCGTCCTCCAATTTTTTTTCTACCGCTGCATATAGCTTGTTCACGTTTCGTTTTTGATAGCGTTTCTCCGTCGGGCATTTTCAATTGTCAGAAGTGGTTTATCGAACCCACGGGTTTTTATTTCGCAGCTCCGTTATATGTACGCAGTGCGTCCACGTGATCTCAAATTCGAAAAAACTAGAAGTGACTTTCGTGGGCTAAAGCGGGACAGGGCGAGTCCAGCGCTGTATCTCTTCGTATAGCCGTTTTCGTTTTTCAGGCGTGTACTGCGTCGGCCTTGGAAGAAAGCCGCGAATATGCATTAGTATAGAAGAGCACGCATTTGGGGCTAGTTGCTTCATGATTACGAGCAGTAAACAGCGCTAGACAGCAAGACGAAGAGAGGGACACACAGTTGTTAGCACTGTGGTCTGTGTCCTTCTCTTTGTCCTGTTGTTTAGCGTTGTTTACTGCTCGTAATATTAGTATAGTTACTGTAAATATGCCGCGAGCTTCTGGCCGGTCATTTGTGAAGGAAGTGCTTGCTCTGCTTAAACACTGTGCATAAATGGAGTCATTCTGACCGCCTTAGTATAGTATGGCTGCCGAAATTTTCATTTTGCTTGCGCAACCCCCTCCCCCGTCGTACTATATTTTTCTTACGTGCTGTTCTACTTTATCCATGCTTCCTTCTGTGCATGTACAGCTTAAAGCGACCGCAGCAGCCAACGACAGCCTCTTTTTTTATACATTCTGCATGCCTCATGGAAAAGTGTGCTTGCCACAGAAACGCTGCTGGGCAATTCAGCCAGCTTTCTAACCAAGCCTAATAAGCGCAATTCGTTCCGGGTAATGACGCTTTCTTGACGGCCAGTAGTAAGTTGGAATAGGAAATTTTTATATGGCCTATCTGGAACGAAATTAAAAGCCCGCGACGTAAATCCTGACTCGCGTAATTCTGTATTCTGCGTGCAACGAGGATATACCCTACACCATACCGATACTCGACATCGCGGTGTCCTTTGGTTCAGCGATAAAGCGTTTGTCGCCAGTAGCTTAAATGTCGACGTGACCTATAAACGAAAAAAATGAAGCTTTTTTTTTCTCTCTCTCTCTCTCCAACGTTCGTAAAGGCGTCGCTGCCTCTACCCTGCTGCTATAGCATTGCCCGCAGCCATTGTGGCTCGTGTGGTTCCCAGGCCTTTGCTTTATTCCGTGTTAAACGTCGTCTAACAAACTGATAAGAATGGCAGGCTCGTTATTCCAGCGCTGTGGTCTGTTTTTGCTTGAGGCCGTTTCTTTGCACCTGAACGAGCGCTACCGTGTCCCGCGTACTTCGACGCTGTGGACAGCTGCCCGAAGGGCGGCCGGTTGCCTCTGCGGGGTGTATTTCCTGCGCGTTACGTGACGCACTGTGTATATGGCCGTGTATCTTTACCCGTCTGTATGGCATTCGCTTTTCTTGGTGATGCTCATCGTTTTTGATCTCGAGAGAAGAAGGAAAGAGCTTCGCTTCATGTCCGGGCTGCTTGGACTGCGAGGCGCGCGGGACCCTCGCTGTATAGCTTGCAGCCCTCGCTCTCTCCCCATTTCTCCATCCACCACCTTCTCGTTCTCGGTCTCCTGACGTCCTTCCTTTCCTTTTTCCTCATCGTTCCAGGAACTGCCGTGCTACCTTCTCTTTCGATGCGTTGCCCGCCTTTTCTTTTTCTTCCTATCTGCGCGGTTCGGGCCTTGCTGTGTTTGTGGGGACTGCTTTTTTTTTTCTTCATCCATCGGTTTCCTTCATTGCACTCTCCCGCCGCCCGCCTCCCTCTGCCGGTCCTCTGCAGTGCCCCGTTGCTAGGAAACCGGCGGGCCGGCTCTGTCCACTGGCTTCCCCGTCTCTTCCCCTTTTCTCTCTTTCTCTACGTATATATCTCTCTCATTTCCTTCCACTGCGTGCACGCTAAAAAAGGAGGGGGGGGGGTTAGCTCGATCGATGCAGCGCTGCTTTCTCCGGCAGCTGCTAGCGCCGAGGGTGCAGTAATCTGAAAGAAGTGAACGGAAAGATGTAAGGCACTCGGTTACGAAACGCGAAGGGAGCTGGGAAGGGGGAGGAAAGAGGGAGGAAAGAGGGAGAGTTTGTCATGTGACGCGCGGTCAGAGAAAGGGGCCGCAGGGAAGAGCCAACGACGCGCATGCTGGGCAGATCAGAATGGGAAGGGAATCTTTCCCTCATCATCTCCCTTCCCACCCCCTTTCCTATCTGTCCCTCTCGTGCGGGAAGGAAATTTGGGTTTGGCGGTCTGTGTGCGTGTGGCTGGACGGGCACTACTACTACTACTACTGCACTTACTATAATACTACACGACGCAGTGACGTCGCTGTCTCGTGTGACGTCACGCGAAGGACGACCTTCATCGGGCTTTCAGCCTCTCCGACGTTTGCCGCGCTCGCTGCCGTCGCCGCTGCTGCGTGTTTGCGGGTTTGGCGCCTTTTATCTTCTCTGTCGGCGGGCGGCGAAGTACGAGGTAAAACTATTGCTGTGCGCTAGCCTCGGAAAGGTAAGGCTGGGTCAGATGTGTCGATGACGGAACAGAGGAAGAAGTAATAGGGAATAGGGGAAGACACGGAAATAAGATACAAGTATAGTGCGGCAAACAGAATGCTCTGTTGAAATAGGTCTTTCGAAAAGCCGTCATCGGCCGCAGTGGGCGCTCGTGACTGTATATTGGCATGTGTGTCTGTACGTGCGCGTACGTGTATGCCTCCCCTTTCTCGTAATGCATGTGCGTGTGATCGGTTGTCCTTCCGGCTGGGTCCCTGCGTCCTTGTTCCTGAAACTTATTGGCTGCCTTTCCTCTTTCGCCCGTAAGACGTGTGCCCCGTCCCTTTGGGTTGCTCTCTGAAGAGATCTGGGGTAGCGGAAGAGGAAGTGGAGAGCGTTTATTCTTCGCACTATTCTCCACTTCGAACTGCCAAAATCGAACGCTGGAGCGAAGGAATTAACTGTGCGTGCGTTCCCCCCTCCCCTCTTTTTTTTTTTGCTTGTTTCGTTGCCTAAAGCCTTACGTATTTTCTTGGGTATAACCAACTAGTCGAAAGTTTTTGTTCAATGTTGTGGGGCACTGATTCAATTTTTATTTAACGAACCAAGTTTCCAAAACTAGTTGCCGTTCCTTTCCCTGTGTCGATGGAGTTTTGTGGTCTTTCCGTGCTGGCTTTTCTAACGTATATTGAGGAAGTAGCACAGTTTTATGTTCAAAACGGTATAAATGAAAGCACATAATCAGATTACCAACTAGTAAGCACCAGCTTTTGAATGACTCACAATCAGGAGTTTGTACGGCGTTTGTACGGCAGGATTGAGGTGACCAATTAATAGAGAGAATGAATGGGGTTTCCCGTTCTTTTTGTTCTTCTTCCTCCTTTTTTTTTTTTCAGTTGGTCCGACAGCTTTATTGGGGTTGTCATTACCCTATGTCATGTATCTCGGGATCCATTGGTGGCAGATCTTAGTCTCCTTTACTCTGGGAAGCTTTTTCAAAGGCAGTTTAATATCTTTCTTTGTTAATTATTACTTGGCTCGTGCTGGCCGGTCGTTGTCACCGGTCACCGATGGCGCATTTCATACAAGAAAATAAACAGTGCGAAAGGGCTAGGATGGTAGAGATGAGACAGATCAATCTTTATTCACGTTGTTCCCAGCACTGCATTTAGGTGGGGCCTGCAACTTGCAGCTAGGACAGGCGGGCGAGTTGACGTAGATTTATAGCTGATTTAAGCAGCGTCACTACGCCGTAACGAAGGAGGCAACAGTCAGTACATGCTGTGTACTCACTATTTTTTTTTAAATTATACCGATAAAATATTCAGTTAGGACTACAGGCCATCTCCTGTATCATTGAAGTTTCAGCTTATTCACACGTAAAACATCAATACATAAATCTAGTATAGAGGAAAAGGTCCCAAAGTAACATTACTGAAAACAGGGCTCTCGTTAAAGTAATATTACTGAAAACAGGGCCCTCGCTTAGAAACTGCAGCAAAATTGCATAATTGGCAACATAGCGGTGGATGGCGTAATCATAAATTAAATACAAGCAAAAAAATGAAATATAAAAAAGAAACTCGAAAAGCAATGCTCTAATGGAATTCAATGCAGGAGAAATAACAACGGAAGTTTCAAGAATTACAGAAGCTTTAAAGGTAGAAGAATAAACAACAACAAAGAAAGAAATGAAAATGGGGTGCAGTGAGCTCTCTGAAAAGAAAAAAAAAGATAATGTTTGGTGATCGTGGTACGAGGCAGAAAGAACTGTACCTAGTTATAGATGCAGACATTCATGAGAGCAAATTATGGGAGGTTAGCAGAAAATATTTTAGTGGAACTTTTAGTCTTACGTAGGCACTATCTTAGGCGAGGCACGAAGACTATTCCAGAGTGTAATGGTAGCGGATGCATGCTTTTTACCACAGTCAGTGCTTTTGGATGGTGACAAAAATTATAATTAGAAGCGAGCACAGTGGGGTTGGTATTCCTAAAGGGCTACTTTGAATGTATTGAAGGGACAGTTGGGAGTCAAGCAATTTATAAAACATTATCACTAAGTTTTATTTGAATTACTTTTCGAGACATAAAATGGTTTACTGCTCAAGTTGGCCCAGCGGATTAGAACGGGTGAACTGTGGGGGATGATACGTATTGCTTGATTTTGTATATGCTGGACTGTAGACAAATAACGTAGTTCCTAATTACCCAAAACGATTAATCTGTAGGTAGTGTGCGAATGAATGAACGCGAAGTTGAGTGAAAACAAAGCACAGCGAGAAAAGTGGTGGCGTGTCTCTGTAAGCGCACGGATGCCAAAAATTGACATCAGCTTGACATGGTTGATTTGCAGGTGAAACTTCATATAGCTGTTTAGGATAACAGCTAGAAATGAAACAGAATCGCTAATGGGATTAGAATGATTGCCTGAGGTTAAAAAAGGAGGATTAATTAGGGACATTTGGTTCGCATGGAAACCTAAAAATTTTGTTTTAGACAGGTTAATCATTAATCAATGTGGGAAAGAGGCGTCGGTGGTGGAGAGGAGTATGAATAGTTGGTCTATGTCCGCGGAGACGAGATCCGCCAGAACCTAGCCATAAACAGCTTCGCTGTAAAAACGTCAAGGATGTCGGACGTCAAGGACGTCGGAAGCCACAAGCCCAAATATTAGACAACTTTTGTACGACCCCATATATCCCATAGCAGCTTAACGGTTGCAGTTGCCACAGTTCCCTCTGGTAATTTTTTTGAAACATATCTGGTTGACCGCAACCTAACTGGAACAGCCTGTTGAGAGATCTCTCCCGAACGAACGCCGTTTTCAGTATTGCTTCTGCATCATCAGTCAGCATTGCGTTCCGAGAGCGACGTGCCTTGGGCTGTCGCATTTGGAGAATAAAAGGACTAGAAAGGACGGGGCATTGACGACGAAAAAAGCGACAAAAATAAAAGAACGAGTCTTGGAGCTGAGGGACATTTTTCTAAAAGAGAGTCCATTCGGCCGGCTGCTCCTTTGTATTTCTCTCTATTGGAAAATTGTGTTTCAGGATGATAGGAGGTACCGCTGTATGGCGCTGCTCTGACGCACAAATGATAAAAGAAGAGAAAATACAGTACAATGAAGGAGATTTTGTAGTTCGGCCTTGTCGAAGCCGAGGGCCTGTGCGCTATCGAACTTCTGCGCAGCCTATTTCTGTTTACTTTGTCTAGAAATGCGAGGGCAGGTATAAAACGATCACTCGCCAGTCACAGTTAAATACCCGCGCTATAGACGTGTTAAAGAATTGCAGTGCTCGGCTGTACTCAAGCGATCACTGCAAAAACAATCGTTTGTTGCATTTTCCTGGGTTTTTTTTTTTTTTTGTGCTGAACCGCCGCATATGCTGATTCAGCTACCCGGGGTTCGGCATCGCAGAGGAAGGGGAGGGGGAACGAGTCTTGTATTCCTTATTCTTCTTTCTTACTTTTTTTTGTGTGTTTGTTTCGGTTTCAAACTACCCAGTGTGTAGATGAATGTGATGTGGACAAACATGTTCCCTTTGCTCTGGTTTCGTCACTTCCTATAAAAGTATTCCGGGTTGCCGTTGTGGAAGTATGTTAATCCGGGTTGCAGGGGTACCCCGTGAGCCAATCCAAGCTTACCAGGTGGCGAATTCGACGACATGGCGGCGTCACGGGGTCTTCACGGGGTAAGCGTAAGCTACTGGAGGCGATATGGTGGCGCGCGTTGCGCGAGTCGGGCCGTCAAGTTCCACTGCGACCCTTCCTTCCGAGTCTGCGCGCGCCGCTTCCCCTCTTTCGCCGCGGGCAGCGGAGAACGTGCGCCGGCGTTCGCCTCTCGCTTGCGCGGACGGGCAGGCCTGCGCGACGACTTTTGAGACGCGCGCTGCGCCGCTCTCCGCAGGCCCATTTGCATGCATGCATAAGCAACAGGCCGGTTGTGGCGAGCTTGCCCGAGGAAGGAAAGGGTGAGGGAAAGGGCACCGCGGGGCCACGCTCGCTGTGACGGCGGCAGTGCTATACGTGCCCTGCTTCGCCAGAACGGGGCAGTATTGCGCAAGGTGGAGCCGACGGCAACTTACCAAAGGCCCACCGAATTCATTTTCTCTGCAGCATTGGGAACGACGTGAAGATCAGAAAATATCGCCGCGCCAATAGCCAAGGCCCGAGGCTAGAGTAGGCCCGTTGTGAACAACTTGTAGAACCTACAGAACAACATTTAAGACTCCAAATCGGGCAACAAACGCACAGCCCTAAGACAAGGGACAAAGAAAGGACTGGACGAAACGAGCGCCGAGATTTGTTTGTTACCGAGTACAGTATTTGCCGAGTGCAGGAATTTGCGCGCACTGCGATTCATGCGCAAGGGCGTGGGTACGCATGCACACGCGGTCTTACCAAAAACTCTCGTCTTGTAACCAACGTTGACAAACGTGCGCAACATTCCTCTGTATTACTAGCAGCACACCTTTGACGTTGAACTTTAGCAGCACGCTTTAGCGTGCGAGGTTACCTCCGAGCAGTTTACAGTTGCCTGCCGCGTTAATTTAACGCGCAGCACTAGCGCAGCTGGCTCCAGGCGGTCGGCTTCTAGCTTTGGCTGTGCTGCGCTGTATCGTCTCGCCTCCTTCTCTTTCGGTGCTTTTGCTCGCTCGGCGCGCTTCAGGAACCTTCCATCTCTCCCCGCAGGGCGGGTGCGTTAGGTGACCCAGCGGAGCGTGCTGCTGTTTGCCGCGGCAGAGATTTCTGACAGCAGGAAAAGAGAAAAGAGCACGCAGTCTTGAAGCAGAACGCACTGTGACTCCCTAGGGTGTGCAGCGCCGTTTTCGTTCTTGCGTCTGTCGTTTTCGCCCTCTTTTTTCTTTTTCTCCTCAGTTTCAGCCAAAAAGAAGAGAGCGAAGAATGGCGAAGCGTTCCGTGAGGTCATAGCAGCAAGCCCAAGTTGCGGAGTGCCCAAAGTGTACTATACCCGTCGCCGTTAGATGAACATGGAGAAAAATGAAGAATAAAAAAGACGAAAGAAAAGTATATATACATATTGCCGCGCCCTCGTATGGCCTCAACGACGACTATGATCGACGTTTCCTAAACATATTTCGGTCGCTCTCTGCATTCCGAATCAGTTCGATGCGAGCACGCGCGCACACACACACACACACACACACACACACACACACACACACACACACACACACACACACACACACACACACACACACACATATATATATATATATATATATATATATATATATATATATATATATATATATATATATATATATATACAAATTTTTTTTGCGAAACGGTCACCACGCGCGCGCGTACGTTAGTGACAGATTTCAATCGACGTGTTTGGATTTCTTGCCTCCGCTAACCGCCACGCCATAGTGAGGCGTCAGAAGAAGTCGATTTGGCTCAATATTTTTTGTAGTGGGGTTTAAGGAGACTACTTGAGCAGAGTTTAACGTCTTGTGTTTAACCGGGGTGACGTGCGTGTGCGCGCGGGGAGGTTGTTGTGTTGCTAGGCGGGAACCTTGGCTTTGGAGAGTCGCTACTTGTGCTGCGTTTTGCCCTAGCGCGAAGCTCCCACTGGCCACGAGAACAGGTGTCTTGCACGCTGGGACGTTCGCATAGCCTTGCCTAAAATTGTCAACACGCCGAAGCCGAGTCAGTTCCTCTGCCACTACGGCGGCCGCGATTCAGTGGGCAACCGCATTGCGAAAAAGACAGCTCCAGCCACTGATCGCTGCACCACAGAGAAACGTGCATGCTATCGGAGGAAACGCCGCTGCCAAAAATAAAGACAACGCACGACGTCGTCGCCCGCCCCCGATGGAAGAACGAAAGCCGTGCGTGCGGACCATTTTCATTGCGCGAATCCCGACCGTGTAGGTCCGTGCGTGCGTTAGAAGCTGGCCGAAGCTGTTAGCCGCAGGCGCAGCCACATAGCATTGCCCTCAATCACTCTCCGCGCCGTTGTGATAATATCGCGCCGCACGTGCCGGGCTGCATGCGGTCGTTGCCCAGAAATCGTGCAGCTCGCCTCTCGCACCAGGGCAGTTTAGTTTTTCTGACTAGCTCGCTTTGCCTTTTCAGTCAGTGTTCATCTTCCTTTCTCTTTATTTTCTGTCCTTGGGAGCGTTGATTCTTTCTTGACGACAAACAGATTTTGCTTTTTCTTCTACATACTTTCGAGCTACGCTTATCTGCGCAAGAGAGCAGTCCAGAGTTAGATGCTCTCTAACGTACTTATCGCTAATCGACGTGGCGCATTTGTTACTCCTCCCGTCATGTCACTGTACAATCGCGCCTGGTCCTTGCCGCGCCTTGACAGGTTTACCGTGTTGATACAGGTGGACCTTGTTTTATTTATTTCTGCTTATATTTCGTTTCCAAGTTCACTTCATGTGGCTCTTTGTATTCATTTTGAACGTTATGGACGCCGCTTTGATAGGGAAAGGGGTGTACATCCCCGTTCGTCACCTTGTGTTAAGCGATATCCTGCTGTATTCTTGCAATGCTTGCCCAGCCGCTCCTCAGTGTACGAGAGCCTGTGGTCCATTGAGCGGGTGCTACGTTCCCCAGGCACTTTATTCCCGTATTTCTGTTGTTGATAGCGCATGGCACCTTTATCCGGTCGCTGTCCTCGCTCCGCGCTCGCTCCTTTGCTATACCGCGTGACAAGCGACGGAGGAAAGTTGACTTAATCTGTGCCCCATAAGCTGTGACGAACTACCACTGGATATGGTGTCACTGGGAAGGCATGGAGAGGAGGCTATGGCCCAGCTTTCAACTTCACCACGATGATATATCATCGGGCAGCTTCTATAGAAGCGCTGCCCGAGGCTTCTTTAGTGGCTGGCGTCCTTGCGTTGCTTTTGGTTACCTGAAGAGAAAAAGTAAGCAGTGTGGGCGGTCTTTCAGCGGGGCGAACGTTCTGAAAATCATCGAAAGGCCTTCGGGCGATAGAAAAGCGTAAAGCGTAGTGATCGCAGCGTATAAAAACTACACCACCGTAACATCTACGTGGGGGCAATGAGCTTGCGCGGTTCTGTCGAGAACGCCATACTGGCCTAACAAACGATAAGCGCACCGACAATGATTCTGCGCCCGTAGAAACATTCGCGTAGATAGCGTTTACGCAACGCGAGATATAATTATCGCCCCTGCTGCAGCGACGTGCTAACGCCAGGACGGGAAACGCTGCAAGCCCCTCATCTCTTTCCTGCACAGGTGATCCGCACCCATGCGGAGCTGCCGGACTCCAGGTGGCGGCCCGCTGCAGCGCACGGTCGGCAGCAGGGTACCGCACACGCGGTCGAGCATTTACCACAGTCGTGACACCATCACAACTACGTCATGCGGCATCCAAACTCGCGCGTGTGTCTCTGATCGGGACTCCTCGAGTGCGCCTCGGTCTGGCTTGGCGCAAGTGCGTCGCATCTCGTCGGCTTGCACGGCCTAACTTCCTCGTTTCTGTCAGCGCCTCATTCATCCTGCCTTTATAGCTTTAGCGGATAGGCGCGCAGATAAGCGTGTCCGTGGTGCTAAAAGAAGGGCGCCTTTGCGGCACTCCATTGTTTGCTCGGGAGTTGTCATCAACGCGGAAGAAGTACCGACCGCTATGCGACGACGTCCTTTGTGTGTTCAGGAGCCCGACGATTTCCTTCATTTTCCTTCAGCGACGTGCGTTGGTGCACGTTCTACAAATGTGCCTTCGCTGGCGAAAACAACACAGCGTTCTTATGTGTTGTGCGAGAGAAGACAAGACACATGTAATAACAATAGTCATCAGACTTCAGTGATTTTATCCTGCTCCGAACTTGGCTACTGCCACAGCACCAGGCTCCCACAACGGACACTGCCATTCTCTTAAGAGGAACTTCTCTGAGCGTTCGTTACATCTCGCTATGGCCTCACAGACCGGGCGGTGCGCGGATGCTTGTGCCACACGCCGCGCGATCTCAGAGGCCATGGTTTCACAAGCGCCAGTAGACGGTGTCGTTCAGCAAGTCGAACCTCCGCCGAAATAGACATGAAACATCTAGCGTTGATACTCTTTATTGTAGTACATTTTCTATCGCGCTTTCGTGGCGCACAATTCAGCGTCTGTCTTATTTCTAGCAAGCCGCGTAATCAAGCCGACCAACATTTTGCGCCTGCCTCTCACCCATTTCTCTCAGCGCAGTGGTCAGGCGATTTTACTGCTCTGCGCGCGAGGAAGTGACGCAGTCCGAAGCCATCATCGATTCGTGGAGCGTGGGGGAATAGTTCGACGTCCCCATATAACTCTGCTGTGCCTCGGAGCGAGACCGCGTATAGAATCTTTGCGTGCGCACTGTCATCTCCCGCACCGCCTCGCCTTCTATTTTTCGCTTTCGGCCGCGCATCCGAACAAGGGAATAGCGTTCTTCGAGAGCGCGTATTATTGCGCACTTTCATGCCCGGTTTTGGCGAGGGGCCCGCTCAATCATCTCCCTCCGCTTGCAAGAATGCGGCCGCGTAAGAAAGTCTGCAAGTTCAGCCTTTACTCGCATGGCAGCGCATCCTTCCCTGTTTGTGCCGCGGTTTTGTTATTTATGCACGTTTGAGATGCGTTCTCTTCGTCGCCGTCGTCTTCCTGGCGTCTCTGTCGATGGATCACTCAGCCGAGCAGCCAAGCGCGTCTCGGCCGTCGCTTGCGTATTTCTTTTTTCCTTCGTGCGTCCTCGGGGCTTAAGAGCGCTTTTCTTTGGCTTTCTTCTTTCTCGCATTTTTTTTTTGTGCAGGTGAAAAATACTTCCGTACACACACGTACGTAGACTTGCACGTATGGAGGGGGGGGGGGGGGACACTCAATCGGAGACTACGTTGGCGTTGACGGGTTGCCAGGTGCAGAAAAACAAATAAAAGAAAAAGGAACGGACTCGTGACACTAGAGACGCGTCGACTACTCTTGCATGCATGGTGGAACAGGGAGCTCCCCGACTCTTCGCTGCCGTTGAGGCGAGAGAAACGAGGTTGCGAGCCCGTGTGTCGCTGCGATACACGACCTGACGAGGAGAGGGCACCGCGGGAAGAACGGCGAGACTCGCCGCCGTCCCACGGCCTCGTCGTGGGCCGCGTCGGATCCTTCACTGTCGTTTAACGGTTGGAAACACGAGGAGGAATGAAAACGAGACACGAGGAAAGAGAAGCGCCTCTGGGCTAGGGGTTTCAGTGGGTAATATTTTTCGAATCGAAGGCGAATGTTCGGATGCGAATGTGCTCAGACTTCTGGGATCTCAACGCGCTTTAAAGAACGCGTTAAAGACACAGGCCATAGCGCTGACTGCCTGACAAGTCTACAGAGGCAATGCGAATGCCTGCAGGTGTGCTGTGTGCCTTCAGGATTTGAGGCGAAATACGTTGACTTGCACTCGGTGCGAATATGAAACAGCACTTCATTTGTGCCTCCACATCGAGTCCTGTAATCGCGATAGATGAAAACCTCATTCACTGCTGCTGTACTTTAGGCGGTACTCGTGTTTAGGAATGACGGACTTATCTTCTTATCTGACGGACTCACAAGTTTGTGATGCCTCGTGGTTCAGGTGACAGTCACATTTCAGTGTTTCTTACGGTTAATTTTTTTCATTGGTGCCATGTTTCTTCAGGTATTGCTTTCCCCGCAAGTCAAACGAATTAGCCCGAGGCCTACATCCCATGTCAAACTATTGGCATGAACGCCAGGTTAACCACGGCTAATGCGTTCGTATGCTCTTCTGAAGTATTTTTTTTTTAGAATTCATATTGAAATCAAAATAAGAGAAATGTTTAGTCACCTATAACAGGGACGGCTGCCCCTTTCAACTAATCATAATAGCAAGAAACACTTCCTAAGAAGGAACGTCACGGGTTTGGAAAATCAACATCGGAGTTGCGCAAGAGAGTAAGCGAAATCCGGTTATAGGTGTAGACACAATGAAACATGCATAGCCAAAAGGAATACTATATGCGCACTAGATTTCACATGGAGTAGTTGTGTAAGCGCGACCCACTTACAGCATTCGTATCTTGCGTGATGAAAGCCGCCTCTGTTGTCTCTGCGCGTGCATTAATGTCGTCCGCGTATTTTCCTCGTCTGTAGCGGCCGTTCATCACGGACCGCATCGCGGCCTCGTGTACGCGTGTTCGCAAATCGGCGTACGCTTGTACGTCGGAACTCGGAATAACGTGCGGCGAAGATTGTTCGTGAGCGGCGCACGTAATTGCTTTTCTCTCGGCGCGCAGCCTGCGGCTCTCGCTCGATTCGGCGTGGTGCGACCGGTTGCACGTGCCTGCGAACTCCGTATCTCGCCCGCGAAGCCGGGACTGCTGCTGCTGCTGCTGCGGCGGCCGTCTCGTTTCTATATTCGCACTCTTCCTGCTTTCGCGAGACTGCGCGGCTAGGCCGGGCGGGGGACGACTCCGCTCAGTCGCGCGTGTGCACGCGTACATCCGGGCACGCAACCTTCTTCGTCGCCGTTCGGTGCTTTTTAATGCTCGCCTTGGCGAATGTACTACTACGTGCTCGGACGCGGGACACTGCAGGCCCCGTCGAGCAGGGGGAACAAGGGGGCGGCTCTGTCTAGAAAGTTACGGTTCTCGAGGAGGCTAAAAGAAAAAAAAAGCAACGGTAAATGTAAAGTTTGAGAATGCTTCTTTTTGATGCCGGAAAGGCGAGACGCTTCTTCTCGCTTGTCTGCTATATTGTGTAATGTGGATTCACCCTCCTTCCTGCCCCCTTCCCTCGATCCCTGTCCTCATAGCGTAGAAGCGACCGCACTAATATGCGCATAGCGTTTCTTCCGCATAGGTTTCCATTAGAAATGCGACTTTTTCTTCGCTGTTTTTTAACACGTTCGTGTGGTCGTTTCATTCTTTTTGTTTGCGAATTGGTGTCGGCCGCCGTGCGCAGCATGTGATGCACCGAAGCGAACCTTGTCGCCACTGCTGCTGGCGCCTTACGATGCAGCCATCCCGCGCTCGAATGTGCGTTCCTTGTCTGTCTTCGGCGAGCGTCTTCACAGTACCTTCGTTGCCTTGAAAAGATTTTATCCCGCCTGCCCTCTTTGCTTCTCAATGCGGAAGCTACACGTGTTTTGCACCTCTAAGTACACCTGGGCGCCTGTTGCTTGCCAAGACGACGACGACGCTTCTGCCTGCAACGTAGGCGTACTGAGACCGACGTCGTGGCCTTAGCCGTTCTGCGGGTCTCGCCTAACGAGGACGGCGCTGAGCCGCCGTGGCCGCTTCAATTCCTCTGTTGCCTTCTACAAGCATTAACGTTCCCGTACCCTGCCGCCGCTTCTCGTATTGTGCTTCTTTCTTGCTGTTTTATCTTATTTTTCTCTACTGCTTATCATCAGGTCTTTAAAGCACTTGCGGTAACCGCTGGCTTATACGATTCGCCGAGCCGTAAAATTGAGCAGCAGCCTGGAAATGTCACTGCGGGTCATGCCGGCGCACCTCCGTGAGTTGACGTCTCAGAGTGGGCTCTCTGACGAGCTCTGGCTCTTCTCAGGAACGCGTAATTTTGACGCCCCGAATGCGTGAGTGATAACGGGCTCGTGGCGCGCTCCGTGCCACGTCGTGCATTGCACGTTGCTTCAGTCGGCAACGTCTAGGGGTCATTGTGTGCGTTTATTACTTTCGGGCATGTGCTAACCTGTAGCTCCGAACTCGAACAAAGAAAGAAGGAAAAGGGACTGACGGGCCTTCTTGTGAGACACTGCGTTAAATGTTACAGAGCGTAGGCTACTATAACTGCGACGTCTTCTTTTATTGTGTTTAAAGCCAGAACTGACCCACGGGTGATTCACAGCTTGTCTTCACGCGTGTTAACGAAGGTTTTATAGAAAAGTTAGCTCGTTATTAACGCGCATGACGGTTGTAGTGATGCCGGTTTCAGTTCACAGGGGCCGGGCACTCTTCCAGTGATAAGGCAGCACCTGGCTTTAGTTTCGCTGTGGTGACGCGCAGTGGTGATGTGTTCGTGATTTGTAGTGACATCATCACGAAATCGGGTAGGGTTGCAGCAAATGGTCACCTAGCTTGTGCCCAACAAATGCCTCGCGAGAATGTAGCGCCCTCTACCGGCTCGTTTCGCTTAATGTTCTTCCTGTCCGTGAGACGAGCGTTGCGAAGGCTGATTCGCGTGATTTGCCCAATCGCTGCTTCACTCCGCAGAGCGAGACTCAGCTGTACGCAGATCGGAGTGCACAGGTGCGCCTCAGACGAACAGAAGCGGTATTCGGGGACGCCTGAGCCATGTCGCGTTCATTCCGCAGAATGAATGAGCCATTCGGTGCGACGTGTAAATCCTGCTTGACTAACAAAAGAAGGCGTCATCGTGCAGCTTTCCCCTCCAAACCGACCATGGGTGTTCGATCGTTCCCCTCTCTTCCGCGGTTATTCTACAGCGGTGTGCGCGGCGATCACATCGATCTTGGTCGTCTTACCTCTACACCTTGGCTGGCAGCTCAGCGTGCACTGCTCTACCTTCTCTTCCTTCCTCCGCCCGTCTTCGCGTGAGTGCGGCAGCTCCATCACCGCGGAGAAGAATGAAGGGGAGTTGAGGAAACTGGAGAAAGCAGCAACTCTTGCTCTCGCATAGTGCTCGCTTCGAAGGAGCGGCCGCCATGAAATCGCGCAGAATGCGAAAGCTAATTTTAGCCATGGCCACGTCATTTGACTACCGCTTCCACCTCCCTGCTTCAGCCCCAAGCACTAATTACCACCGCAACCACCGTGCGCCGATCTTTCGCTCTCCACCGGTCTCGATTTTTTTCTTCCTTCGCTGTCCTTCCGTGACGGCGGACGAGCAGCGAGCATGTGCTGTTGTCTCACGCCGGCTTCCAGCTGTCTCACCGTGCAGTACAGCGAAGGCTTGTGTCAGCCAATCAGTAACGAGAGCGGACTGTTCCCACTGTGTGTTGCTAATCTATAGCGTGAACCTTCTACTCACTCGGGCGTCGCGCAATCGATTCGTATGGTGGAGGAGGCGCCCTTCATCTGGTCCACTTTTCTGGTTGACCGACGCCGCACCATAGCTGAACTGCATGGAGTCGGTCAGCTAGAGCACGGCTATAGGCGGCTCTCTTGGATGTTACATGCGGTGGCTGTTGAGACTGTGCGGCAGTGAACGTGCGGCACAGAAGCGAAACTTTATCTTTCTCGGCAGTTGGTGCTATTTTGCATCGTGTTGTCGATTTCGGGGTGCGTTTATACACGGGGGAGAAAAGTCGTCGTCAGTGGTTCTTTGTAGTTACGAGACTGTATATGGTTAGCTTTGATACAACGGCGCGACAAATACTTGGACACGAATACACAACTGTACACCACAAGCGCCACAAGACGAACACACGAAGCCGAGTGCACCGCAAGACGAGAACACGAAGTCGCATTTCATATTCGTGCCCCACTCTCTTTCGCGCCATTGCAATGCTCGTGTGCATAGGCATGTGCGCACACGCACACACACACACAACGGGTGCACTGGTCGACATGCGCACTCAACGGTCGTGGTACTCGCACGTGCACAGCAGATAGTATGTCTACGCGTGTATAATCTCACGTGCAAAGAGGGAGAGAACGAACGAGCACCGCAGCGCGAAGCGCACGCGCACTAATATATCTCGATCCCGACGCTCCTTCGCTTTATATTTTGGTTACATGAAGAGAAAATTCAAATGTAATCCCTCTGTCGCCTCACGCGCCACTATTTCTCCGTGATCACGCCGCGCGTACCATCGATCGCTTGGGCTTCCTTTTCAGTTCGGTAGCGTGTCGTCGAGTTCTCTGCTTCCTTGCGTCTCATTTCTTTGTTGTTACTTTTTTCGTGTGCCGCTTTTTTCTCGATTCCGTCCATCCTTTCTTCCTGCGCCCTTCGAACGATGCTCGTTTCGAATCAGCAGCGCTGGCCGTGCAAGTCGAAGGAAATGCATCGAAAGATCTTTTGCACGCCGCCGTATAAAGAAGCTGGCGAAGGAGAGATGGAGATAGCGAACCGCCGGCGTATAAACGCGTCTGGAAGAATCGTCTCGTCTGCCTCCCGCTGGCGTTGGCTTGGTTCGACTAAGCTTAGCTGCTGCTGGGAACGAAATTCCGGGGGGTTAGGAAAGATTGGGAGGAGGAGCCCGGAACTGATCCGCGCGTGCATGAATTCGGGAGGAGGAGAAGAGAGAGGGAGCGAAGGGAAGTGCTACGCGAAAAGACAACTGGCAGTGCCAGGCTATGTAAGCTCATAGAATGGAAAGACTGGTGCTTTCTTCTTTATTTTTTTAGAAACCTGACGACTGCGCTCAATTTGCATAATATGCGCCGCCGCCAATCGGATTCTGGACTACAGAACAAATTTGAGCTTTGGAAAAATAGGGCCGGATACGAAAGAGCCGTTCATTCGGCTGGCCGTTTTCTATCTCCCTTAACGTTTTCTTTTTATTTGTTTTTGTTTTTATTTGCGCCATTTGCTGTTTTCATATTAAAAAATATATTTTTTACCTCCTTTCTTATGTGAACGTGAGAGATTATTTTTGTCGTTTATATTAATACCGTTCTTATTACCTCTACGATTTCGGCCTGAACGACTGTATTACTGACACTTCGTACAAAGGTATCGTTTTTCCTCCCTTTTTTTTTCGTGCAAGTTGCATCAGCTGGCATGAGCATTGCAGTGCGCCGGGGGTGTCCCCGAATTGTTATGTAGTACGTTCATCACTCAAGATATGAAGACAAAGACCACACGGTCTAGTTTTATTGTTCTAGCTTTTATGCGAAAATAACAATGAAAAAAAAATGCAGCAGATCCACCGAGTTGGAATCTATACAGCGAGCTATGTCTGAGTGCAGAAAGAGTCAAAACGCACACACAAGTGCGGGCGCGCACAAATTATGCCGAGCCTTTTGTTAAGCGCAGTTTCTGACTAACTAGCGGGTACGACGGACGCATGATGGTTTCAGAGGCAGCATGCGCATACGTACGTAGTGAAATTCCAATGCATTCTATCCGCGAGAAGCATATACTTTCTCATTACCGTGCAGCCGTAGATGCGCGAAGGGAAGCTATCTGGTTCTTTTCTTTCCCCCTCACGGCTGGCACCGTCGCTGCCGCGCATGGATGGATGGATGTTATGAGCGTCCACTTTGGAACGGGGTGGTGGGTTGCGCCACCAAGCTCTTGCTATTATACTGCCTAATGTCCTACCGAGGTTAAACAATGAAAAAAGAAAAGAAACACTATCAACTACCACGCCCAAATTTTCTGATCCCCTATTGCGAACTGTGCTTTTGTACGTCTCCGTCTTTTGTCGTTTCCCTACTTCCACCAATCCTCCAATCGCCTCTTACTAATGCCTACTGCGGACATGTTTGCTTTACCACTCCTCCACTGAACCTAAGGGCTTGAAGGAGGCCAGTGGTGCCTAAATTGACCGCTAGGTAGACGTTTTCACATTCTAATAAAACATGCTCCGTCGTTTCCCTAGCTTTACCGCAGCAAGCACATGCTTCTTCTTCTTTCTTATATCTCAGTTTATAGGTGCGTGTTCTAAGACATCCCAATCTCGCTTCGAAAAGTAATGAGCTTCCCCTTTGAGTTATCATAAATGGTTTCTTTCCTGATTTCATTTTTTGCTCTTAAGTAGTTACTCATGGCAGGTTTCTTTTCCAGTGCCGCCGCCGAACGCTGGCGAACGCCATCTAGTGGGGGTGCAAGGTACTCAGCTGGGTCCGCGCCACGCGTGCTTCGCTGTGACTGGTTGGCCTATTCGGCCAGACAACATCCAGGCCGCAGCCAGGGTCACGAAATCCGACGAGGTTCGCAAACAAAAGCTTCGCTCTCAATACCTTTCATGAAAGACGATGCAGCATTTGGTTCTACTTCTTTGGGCATCCTAATGTTTATATAGCGGTTGCATTCATATTTGGTACAGCGCTCGTGATGAGTTTCCGTCTGTCTTGTCTTCGTCCAAGTCGCGCTGCGCTTTTGCCAAGCAAGCAAAATGCTACAATAGGTCAGGCTAAATATTAATAAAGCACACTGACGCTTGCCTGGAGCTACAAGCTAAACGTACCTATAGCGCGATACGCATAACACAGCCTCCGAGATCGTATGGCGCGTGGGGCGGCGTGATCTCGAGGGCCTTGGACTACACTGCTCTGCGACGTGGCTTAGCCGGAATTAGGGCGCATACAGCTACGAGAACGCGTACCAGCCAATGCCTTTTAACCGGAACAAACAGGTTGCGTCCAATAGATTCTGCAAGCTGGCACTTGTGTGTACCGTACAGTGCCAGAGGCACGTTCTGATTTTTTCGTGCTCTCTCTGGCACACGTTCATCCTGAGAGGAACGTTGATCGACGTTAATACGTCGCGTCGTGTGCGTTAGCGCTTCGTTATCGCGTCTCAAAAGAGTGCGCGGCGCAAGGTGATGGCGTCTCTTGCTGAGCCGTATCGATTGCCGCGAGGTTACTACGTTTCACACACGTAGGCGTATCTCGTCATCTTCTCGGTCGTTTCGGTATGTCGCAATTGCGCGGGGCCTACATTTCAGGTCGGTTCGCCATCGACGACGGAATATGCGTTCTCGGTCGACTTTCTGCCCCCCGCTTCTCCCCCTCTTTCTGTTCCTGCTCCCGGGCATCTGTGCTGTTTGTATATTCAACGTTCCTAAAGCCCATGGAGGCATGTTTTCAAAAGCCTGTCCTGGCAGAATGCTGTCGTATTTATATTTGAAGAGTCAGGATGCCGGGCGTATCCATTAAATGTACGGTTAATGTTAAATGACGATAACCCCGCTAAAGTGGTAACGCTGCCTGAAAAAGAGCAGCGGTTTAAATTTCGCGATGAAAACTGTGGTCTTCTAGTGGAATAAAGGATTTTCCAAACTCGATTACGCCGGGAATGTCGTTCCTATGCTACCCCCATCCCCGCCCCCCCGCCACCTCCTCTCTTCTTCCCCGCGCACGCTGAGTCAGCTGACCTTTGGAACTTAACCTGCGGCGATCATCGCTCAACCTATGACAGACGCAGGTTACTCAGTAATGCTAACAGCTACCTACGGAATTTAATATTTTCTTTGTATTTGTTCTTCATAGAAGTTCGTAATATCTTGTTTCGCAAAATTCGGGGCGTATAGCAAAAACGGCTCGTCTATGCCATCCGTATACACGGCCGTGCTCGAACGCCAGCAGTTCCAGTGCGGCCGTGGCCTGCGCAACCACCTATCGCTACACACGTCGCGGCGGGCGCCTTTGACGGCAGCCTTTGAGCTTGGCGACGACGCTGGCGAGAGGAGGGAGGACGCGGACGGCGGCTTGTGTGCGCCGCGGAGGGCAGGCGCGCGCGGGGGCGGCTATTCTCGAACGGCTCGTTTTGATGGCCAGGCCCGGCGAGCATTTTATATGCTACTTTGTTTGTCTTCAAAAACGGAAAGAAATTTACGACCTCCTGAAATTGTTTACCCGGTTGTCGCGAGTTGTATCGTTGAGCGCGTTTCGACGTGTGGCGGCGGCGGCCTTTGCGTTCGTCTGAGATTTCGCGCCTGGCACTGGCTCCGAGCTCCTATACGAGATATTTGTGTTTCTGTTGAGCTGCTAGTGTGAATTATTTTCTCGAACTGTTATTCTGAATTTTGTTATTCGGCGGCTTTTGTGTGTGCCGGTTTCGACAGATGGTTTTCTTCCGGTTTCACTTTTTTGTTTTCATCGGCGAAGGGAAAAAAAAAAGCAGAACGCTTAAGCTTCGCTTATAATGGAACAAGATGGCATTCAAAGATCCCTGACTGCTTCTCACGCTTCCAACTAAGCCAGAACTCAAATGGCAGCTAGAAAAGGTGTGTGAGTCCCCGCGTAACATAATTATTTTTTTCGTATGTTCTAATTAAAACATGCCTATAGGTTGTGTGCAGGTCGTATACTTTACGAATTTTCTGGCGCATTTCACTTTGAGAAACTCAATTAGTTCACTAACGCCCATACGCCACGCGGAGGGCCTGCGTGGATCGGGATGATTTTTCTCGCACTGGCATCGCCCCCCGCCGACACTGACGCCGGATTTTCTGCGACACGGGCCCCTTAACGAAAATTATTGTGATGTCCTTGCGACGAACCCAAGAGAAACGCGTCTTTTGGCTTTGCCTTACTCATCAGCCGCGAAACAGCTTTGTCAGAGTGATTTCTTTTTTGTCAAAGAAAAAAAGGAAAAAGGAAGCTTTCATGTGAATAACTTGTGAAAAAGTAGATTTTTTGTTTCGCTTTTGGTGATCCGCCTTGATGGAGCTATGTGAAACTGCGTTCGGGAAGTGTACGGCAGGAATACAAAAGAGGTGCGATGACTGGCGCAGGTAACTCTGCTCACCTTAGACTTTAGTATGACAGTATTCAACCGTGTCGACTACGCTACTCGTATTTCTTTTTCTAAGACCTCGTCAGGCTTTTCGCATTCAGCCACTACAGGACCTGACGCAAGGCGGCGACACGCTGCATTCTGTTTACCACATCGAAAATCGTGGATCTTGACACTGCACGACGCGCTAATAGGTTACCTTACTTTAGACTACTTTTCTTCTTTTTTTCCCCTCCAAAAGACTACTCCAGATGGCTCGAGAAACTTGCTTACTCGTGAACGCATGGCATGCACGGCTTAATGCCGGGTAATAGGATTTTTAGCCGTGACGATGAGCCCCCGAGGGCGCTGCGTTGCGACCCTGTATTTTGGCTGTCGCCCCGTCCTCTGCTCCCACGCCCCGCTCCAGAACGGGTTCGGCGCTTTCGTTTCGATCCTCTTTGCCGGCGTCTGTATCTCTTGCAATGACGTGTTTCCTTTCCTTTTACCGTGCACCTCCTGTTATCGCCGCATCACGAACGCGCCACTGGGACCTGAAGAGTTCTTTCGTGTGACTCAATTTGCAAAAAGTCTTGTAACGATCGTTGCGGCGTATGCATAGTGCGTGCGTGCGTGCGTGCTTCGCAGGAGCTAAGCGCTAGAACAGATAACGCAAGTACGAGAAAGGCAACAGAGCGAAAAAAGAATGAGAAACGGGGCCAAGGATATTCTAACGCTCGCTCCCCGAAAATGCGCGAACTGCAATGGAGCCGTGTTCTCTTCCTCCTCATCCTCTGTGTGTATCTCCCCCTTTCGCTCGAGCATTTCTTCCCGATCCGCGTGCCCACTTCGCGCGGCCTCAACTCACTCTCGGCCAGCGAGCGGCAGGGTCAGCGGCGCAAAGAAAACGTGTTCTATGATTAGATCTTTGCGATTTAGAAAAAGAAAAGTACTCAAATTTGGCTCAACTTAGGTAAATTGTTTGCTAATTAAGTAATGATTTTACTGACCAGCTGTGGTTTCCTATTTATTCTGGTGTTGGGCTGCTAGACACGAGGTCGCGCGATCAAATCCCGGCCACGGCGACCGCATTTCGATTGGGGTGATATGCTTAAACTCCCGAGTACTTAGATTTAGGGGCACATTAAAGAACTTCAGTAGGTCAAAATTAATCTGAAGTACCTCACTACAGCGTGCCTCATAGTCAGATCGTGGCTTTGGCACGTAAAACCCCATTTTTTTTATAGTTTCGCTAGTAAATTGTACTTTTTTTTCATACAGCGTGGTTCGTTAAGCGTGCTTAGTACTGCCTGTCGCGTGATAAATCCTTGTGCGCGTGTGTGTCCTATTGTTTCGCACCACCACCACCGCCTCCTCCTCATCAGGCTGCTTGCGCAGGTGAAAACAGCCGAATATGCTTCGGCGAAAACGGCAGCGATCGCACGATGGCTCGCGGAGAGCCCGTGGTGGTGGTGGCGGCGGCGGCGGCTGCCGACGTAATGGAGCGTCAATTTCTCTTCTGGTTGCGTACGCGCCTGTGCCTGCGAGCGAAAAGGACGGAGAGAGCATTAGTAACACACGCGGCCGCCCTCCGAGCTCGTTTGTTTGCACAGGAGGCCCGGGCGCCATCCCGGCAGGAGGAGGGTGCGAAGGCTGACCGGACGGCCTCCTTTGGCACCACTCTGTTTTCCTTGCGTGTTCTTATTGTTTCCGTGACGAAAAGACATTCGTTCTCGCGCCCTCTTTCTTCTCTCCTATTTGGCACACCAGCGGCCGATTTTGTCTGATCGTTGTCGCTCTTGATCGCAGCCACCTATTTATTCGATGCCCCCTTCTAGCGTTCGCCTTCCCTCATTCCGCACCCTTGCACGCAAACAAACACCTTTCTTTTGTCCATTATTTCTCATCCCTGCACCAGTCCCTGCACCATGGCACCAAAGCGCAACCATGGCGCTTTGGCGCCATGGTTGCGTTTTGTGAGCAGGCGAAGCGGCTTTAGCATCTCTATCTCGCTCTCTCTCGGTACACCTGCCAAAACCCTCTTCGAAGGCGACCGGGAGACGTCTCGACGGCGCCATAGGGAAGTTTGTGTTGCCGAAGAGAAAGTGGGGAAAGGCGGGATCGGGAAGGCTGCGGCAATCGAAGTGACTCATGAACTGATAATGAGATGAAAGCATTGATTCGCGAGAAACGGATCAGTGGTAGAGGGTCGCACTGGCAAAAAAGTTCCTTTGTCATTCTGTTCTCTCGAGAGTTATAGACGTTTCTCGCCTTATAATATTTTGTCAGGCAATTAGTAGTGCGCAATATTTTATTTAGTCCTGCCGGTGCTTCAACGTTGAACGGAACACTCTTGCTTGAAAATTTACAACGTGCCTTCTGAGAGGCTAACCAACACCCTTAACATCCAATTAAACGATATTTCTTCTGCTGCCACAACCTCACTTGTAGCAGATATTGTAAACTTTCGCTGACCAACCAATGAACCAACCATCCTTCACTCTGCTGCTATGTTTGCAGGTTCCTGAAAACGAATAAAATGTGGGAGCGAATAACGAGATTACTTTAACTAAATGAAATAGTTATTCGGTAGCGATAGCTTCGTATCGAAATGCTTGCCAGGGCTACCTGAAGACGAAAGCACAAAGAGAGGAAAGGCCCAGCATACGCGATTCGCAGCTGCTGCTGCGAAATTGCGTCAAGAACGCAACGCTCTTGCGATGGTTCCGTGCCGGCAAGCACTGTGATTCTCTACCGGCTGCGAGTTTAGGTAATGAGGATGCCCGGCAGGCGTGTTAGTTGTTGCTTTTCTGTTCTTCTTTCTTGTCTTTTTTCTTTCTCTTTGGCGGCAGCATTTGTTCTCGCTTGCAAGGTCTGTTGTACGGTGCCCGTACCAGTGGCGCAGAGGTTGCGCGACGCACAGCTCGGGTACGCTAATGCGTACATACTGTACGCGTGCGCACAGGTGTCGCTCACTCCCATATGCATGCGCTGCTGCTGCTGTTTGTTTGTTGTTTCTTACTACAGCGCGCGAGAGGGGTGTCCCTCGCGCACCTACGTATACCTACATGTGGAAGCCAGCAATGCGGGCGTTTCTCGTCAGCGGAGTCGGGAACACCCGAGTTCCCGCGCTGTGTACGCTTGCGCCGTTTGTCACCGTCGGCTTGAGTGTTCGACCTTCGCCGAAGCGGATAAGGGCAGGAATGTGCGCGCGCGATATTTCATGCCGCGCTGCTACGAAGGCTTCTGCTGCTGGCAGCGGGGACGCGTGTGCTCGTGCGAGCATGCGTCAGCTTTTCCGAGTTTCTGTACAGCAGTGTGTGCGGGTGTTTTTGGATCCCAGTGTTATTCGGCATGAGGGAGTTGTATCGCTTGTATTTTTCATTTTATTTTGTTTAATCTACTACCCCTCTATTGTGAATCAATCCAGCTGGAATGAAAGTAAAAGCAATTTGCACATGTGACACACATCTTGGAATTCTTGTGAAATGAATCATTAGTGAAGCGGTTAATTACATGCTACACAACTATATATACGATGCGTACATTTTTCTTCATTCTCATACTGTGCAATGTGTAATCTCATGCAATGTTTGTTCGTCGCTACACCTTTTTAAATCTATACCGAAGTACTAAGGCATGTACAGGCACACTGACGCGTGGACGCAGCGATGTCACGAGAGCCAAGCCGACGTTTGATACTTGTGGGAGTGAGAACGGCAAGGGGAGGTCTTGGGAGCAGAGACAGCGGCGCCTATTGTGTTGTGGCCATCGTAGCCAAGTTGTGGACTTGCGTCAGCGCGCATAGTTCGCGGTTTGTATGGTCTTTGCACGATTCACTGTTCTGCAATCTCGCATTTGACGAGGCTGCGTGGAAGCAACCGGCAGTGTAAAACTGCACGACCGCCTGTGCCGCCCTCTCGCCCTGTGCGTAATACTTTTGTTCTGTCGAGCGCGGCTGCGCCAAATTCGTAGCTACCCCGCGTGGTGAGCGCTGCTGCACGAGTCTCCTGAGGCCTTTGACTCGGCACGTTGTTCGCTACAACGGCCGATGCAGATGTAGGCGCGAACGGAGCGAAACAAATACATAATACAGCGTAGGCGAAAAGAAAGAACAAGTTGACATTCACATGAGTGGGAGAGTATCCCGGCCGAAGGAGTCTCTTTCTTGGAGGCGCGAGCTTTGTCCCTCTCTCTCATCGCGAATATGAACCTGCCTCCTTCCCTCGCTGCAGAAGGGACAGGAGCGGCCGACGAGCGAATTCCTGTCGCCTGTGTTTGTCGAAAGGGGATGGGATTTTTGGTACCGCGAGGACGACAACGTCTATTTCGTCTTCCTCCTCCTCATCATCGTCGTCTGTGCCGGCGCGTGTCGCCCACCATGACATCGGCGTGCTCCTACAGCCGCCGCTTCTGCTGTTTCTACGTGCTTGTGGGCTTGTCAATTGTTGGACGTTGTCGTCCCAGCAAACGAGGACAAACTGGGAGCGGTGCTTCTTCCACTGTCGCCGCCGCGGCGATGATGCCTCGCGAAGGAACGACGGTGGCGCGCGATATTAATGGGGCCGCCGGGACTCTCCGCTACCATCCGCGTCGCCTTCCATCTCTTTCCTCCTCCTTCGCGTCGCTCGAGCGTTCTTTGTGCGCCTCTACGGTTATTTTTTGCTCTTGGCTTGCCGGCCGCGATGACATGTTGCCCTGCAACGTGCTTGAAGAGACGTCGTCTTTCTTGCCAACCGTCCTCGTCTTCGCTCTCTCGTTGTTGGCTGGCTGGCATGCAGCAGGGGCCAGGGACCTTGCGAGCCTCCTTTGTTCGTTCTTTGTCGACCGATGTGTGTGTGTGCGTGTGCACGCGCCCTGCGCGTTTCGTCCCCTTTTCGAAACTCTTGCGGGGACATGCATCGGGTTTTTTTGCCTTTGTTTTTATATTCAGTTTAAATAAACACTTTGCCGACAGCGAATGGTGGATGTGGTGCATGTTACGAAAAGTGCTTGATATCCGGAATGGCACGGACAGATTTGAAGGTCGTGTTGAAAAGTTTGACTAATGGTTTGCACTCCCCTGGAGATTGCGGACCAGGCATCTCGCGATAAGGCAGTTTTTCTTTTTCACCTCTAAATGTAGCGTGGAATTGAGGACAGCAGCCGAACTTAACATTGTGAACTTTCCGGTGCACTCGTCAAATTCGGATTGTCCGTCTGCATTACGAATTAATTCTGTTAGTTCGGGCAGCCTGGGGCCCGTGTACGTTTGCTCACGGATTGCACCTTACGGTCTGCTGTTTAAGGGAACATTCGCATATGACGGATAGAAGTGACTGGTGCAGTACATTTATTGTACTGGGCGTACATTTATTCGTAAAAATAGTCTGCGGATCTTTATGCCATATCTCAATTATAATCTTCTGCATAATACAGTTCATTGACCTTAACAGTAATCAAGCAGCAACCAGCAATCAACCATGCGGGCCCAGTGTGCATCTTTAAGCAACCGCAAAAAAACACAGTTGGCGAAAAACGCGTTGGTTATTGCCAATATGGGCCTGTGCATTGGGTGCGGGGCTTTCAGCTGCGTTATAGCCACGATAACGCAGCAGCGGAGAGCGTTTTAATTGGGCGCTATTGAATTACGCAATGGAACGTGAAACCGAGGCAATGTCGCACGTGAAGTCGGAGCAAATGTTGGAGTTCACCACAATCGTCTACATTGTTTGGACACCAGACAAACGAACAGCTGGGATGTTGGAGGCGGAGGTGTGTGGCATTCCGTCGAAGATACGTGACCAGCCGGTTTCGAACTGACAGCCACAAGTTGGTATAGCTGGTATCGTTTCAGTATACTCAGCAGTTTTTATTAAGCGGGTGATTCGGATCAGATCCCAGCTGCGTTGCCACTTAGGCGGAACAGAAACGCGCTGCGAACGCACCTAAAGAATCCCCAAATATTGAACACTTCAAATTCTGTGGTGGTACCTTTCATTGCCTTCGATGTATATTTAAAGCGTTAATACCTCTAAAGAACATTCAGTGGTCACTATCGAAAAACACTAAATCAGTTTATACTAACTTTGCTAATTTCGCAGTAATCGGTTGATCATTTAGACAATGAAGGTCCTTTTTTCGAATTTCGCACAGAAGGTACGTGACGTCACGTATAGAAGGTACGTGATGTTGCAGACTTCACTGTATTTTTTCGTATTTATGACCCTGAAGTCCTTCAAGCTTGCCAACTTTAGCCTTCGGCTTTTGGCGAATGTGGTGTAGTCCATCTTTAGCGATAAACAATAATTAACTGGACACGAGCAGGTGGCGTCGCCACCACCGGCCTTTCGTTGTGGCGGAATTTCCGGCCTGCTAAGCATCTCGCTGTGGTATTGCAGAAGGGCAGTTTAGTGAAGGTCAAACTATTCTCTCGGGAGTGCTTCTATTGCGCAACGCGGAGCCACTTTCTGATTACGCAGTCAGCGTTGAAGGCTACAATCGCTACGTTAGTTGAAAAGCGCGTCGCGAATTCACCATTTGCGTATCTATCCCACGGCCATGTCTGTCTCGAGTACGGGAGTGTTGCAACGGGCGTGCGGCGTCACATTTAAAGCATTTCGTCGGCGCGACGAGCTCGACCTGTCTGGGTAGCATTCGGATGAAGCTGCAGATTGATACTTGTTGACACCGATGCGCGCGCTTTCCAAGGCTGCGAGCGCGCCTAACTTGCCCGTCTTGTATGGCATAGTAAATGTCAAGCACGAAGCATCAGAATGGACAAACGTGCTCGGCGAAGCGTGTACGACCAAAAACTGTGGTCGACCTCGTTCGGGATTGTTTTCATTCTAGGCGCGTGCGCCAAAAGTCAAGCGTGACCTCCAGCCGACTTATGCCAAAGGTTTCCGTCGGCGTCTTCGAGAGACGTCACGACGATTCCGCGAGGTGCTACGCCGATGACTACGACGCGCGTATCTCATCTAGCACTGAAGCATTTTCGGACAGCAAGAGACATAAGAACTGGCTGCTGCGGCTAGACGATGCCTGCAGTTTCCTACAAAAGCTACCAAAGTGAATGTTGGCGCTAGTGTAAATGTGAGCTGTGCAAGTGTGCTGGTTCAGCCAGCTTTGAAATTATGGGTATTATTATATGGATCTGCTTAAAATTCGCCCTTCTGGTCTCAAATGGCTTTGTGACTTGGGAAACTTATGCTTTCGAAATATAAATTTCGTTAGATATGCAAACATTCGCTGTGATTAGGTATATGTGTGCAGAAATTTCTACCTGGCGATGTTTAGGAAACTGTGGTAAAACTGATTGCTCGGAAATATTTAGAAAAATAAATCGTAGTTAATGACGCCGCAAGAACGTTTGAAGCCGGGACCAAGCGCGAAGGTTGGACAAAATCCATGTACGACCCACCCTTGCACAAGTGCACGGTCTTAGATACGGGACCTTTTCCTGAGCCTCCTTTGAGTTCACCAGACCACATCGAATCGCTTCACGCCTAATTAAGGAACGCAGAAGCACGTCTACCACGTTCCCGAGGCGCCGCACGTCGAAACAAGTTGGCGTCACCTACCTCGTGCGCCACATGTGGAGCTATTGTCCCACCGCTTGCCTCTTCCCGAAAGTGTAGCGGGAGCCTGGCATGGTTCCAGGTAACTTGGGTTCCGAGCAAAGCTGCTTTGCAGCTCTGAAAGGTCGCTCGAAGACAAACCGTCTCCTCCCCCATCCGCCTATTGTGACGGCGCTTGCAAGCCGCGAGGCAACGACTGCCGTAATGCACTGTGAAGTCCTGGGAGCAGTCCGCCTTTGTGACGGCGGTGACAGACCAGGAAGGCAATACCTCTGACAAGTAAACCCTCGGACAATTGGAGCCCAAGGAGCGACCCTCTGAGCCGAATGTGACTTACATTCGCACGGGCGCCTACCATTGGCCGAAAATGACGCCATCTGAGCGGGCTCGCCGATTAGCCGAACGTGACGTGACTTCGAGACACCGAAGGGGTTAAAAGCCAGAGACCGGGAGCAGCAAGAGAGCATTCCTTCATTCATCTCTTTCGAGCTTCTTGCCACGGGCCGCAGCGTCCGAGTTGCTGCCGGCCCGGAATGACTTTATGACTGTTAATTTCTTTGTACTCTCACTGTAAATAATTTAAATAAACCTCCAGTTTTCATCTCAAAGTCCTCGTCAACCTCGGCCAACTCCCGCACTCAGCGGCAAGGTCCAAAATCTGGAGGACAGCAATTGGGATTGTCCTCCAGATCCAACAACGGCTGAATGATCTCGGCGCCAGAATTCCCTGTAATGAATGTTGTAATTCTATGGATGCCGCGAGCCTTTAATTTATTAGTGCGCGCACTTGCCTCGTTTGTGGTATCTATCTATTCGATCCCGAGTCAAAGCTGCACGGTAAAGGAGTCTTCCGTTATAACCAGCTACACAGTGAAAAACGAGAAAACGGGGCAACTTATTCGCAGAACCTCGCCAAAAATCTGCATTACCACTAGTTGCTGGGCTACCGCGTTTGTATTTTGTGGTCATATTTCCAAGAATTGGAGAGACGGCAACACATTTGTGCTGATCTTCGCGTGCGTGCGTGCGTGCGTGCGTGCGTGCGTGCGTGCGTGCGTGCGTGCGTGCGTGCGTGCGTGCGTGCGTGCGTGCGCGCGCGCGTCTGAAGCACTAATATACACAAAATGGCGCCGTTTATTCGTTGGTATCATTTTACCTTGTCCTTTTTTTTTTAATATGATGAGAAAAGCACCGACCACCGGTACATCTGTAGGGTTAGGGAAGGTGAGGCTACATGTAAGCCGATTTGTTATGTACATATACGAGTGTTGCCCTGTCTGTGATCGAGACAGCAGCAGCAGTAGCCACGGTCAGGGAAGTCCTTGCGTGGTCTTTCCGTGTTTTAAAGCTTCAGGCGTTCCGCCCTCTGGGCTGAACTTAATGGGGCTTGTATTTTGAAACCTGATTTAAAACCATTCTAGGGTGTTACGAACAAAGTTACTGCTTTCAAATGCAACCCCCTAGCTATCAGCTTTCTTCGAAAGAAAAAACAATTCGTTTTTTTCAAAGCGCAACGCTAGCAGTGATCTTATCGAAATAAGAGACGAATTTCTTTATTCCCCTTAAACATCCGTGAAGGTTAACCTACCTTACGATCGTTACATGACCGAGCAATTGTTAAAGAAAAGAAAAGAGCCCCCCCCCCCCACTCTTTTTTCTTATTAGTTGCCAAGTCTAGCCAAGTCTGTGTGGTGGCTCTGCTCCAAAAATGAAACCTCGGCCACATTTCCTGGCTTGTGGACATCTGGCTGCCTTCCATTCCATGTTTGCATAAGTGCGTTTCTCTATAATGAAACCGGTTCGGATTGAGAAAGTGCATCCGTGTGGATTCGAAATCATATGCTCAAACTTCGGCCGCTCCTGCGCGGAGAAAAGTTGTCGAAAGTTTCTCAAATAAGTCCTCTATTCCTACAGAATGCAAGCTTTATTATTGCTGTTTATAGACAGTTAACTAAGACTGAGGAGGTGTTGTGGAAATTAAGGAATCCACGTGTGGCTGTTGCGGAAACTTAATGTGCGGCGTCGCCGCCTGTCCTAAGCTTTCTCGTATTTTATCGTTTTACCTCAAGCCTCCGCTCTCGGCAAGATTTGCCATTCCTGCATTGAAATCGTTTCTGTGATTGTGTAACGAGAAAGACGGCACTTCTGACTTTCGAATGTAACTTGAAGGGGGTGGGTAGCTGTCTCCTAATTTCGTCTTTTTAGCAACACTTGCCTTTTAATCTACGGTCAGCTTGAGCGCACATGTGCTGAGTTGTGGTCTAAAAAAAAGGGGGGGGGGGGGGGCGTCAGCACAGCAGCGATGAACACACTTTGTATACATCGCCGTCTTCGTTCTTCCAATCCTGACCCTTTCGGTTTTTTTCTAGCAGTGAAAGTCGGCACCTTTCCCGCGGAGCCCGTCTGTATTCAAGAAGGCTTCTTCTGTAGATATATGCTTTTTGACGCCTGGGCGCGAAATAGTACATTTCGTTGGAATCGATTTCACTCTGCTTGTTTCCTTACGCGGATGACGCGCCGATTCGTCCTGGATTGGCTTGGATGTTTGTTCCTCTCGAGGACCTTTCTGCTGCAAGGAAATCGGTCCCAGTGCGCCGCCGCCTCGAGACGTATCGCCATCTGGTGGCACCACCGCGTACTGAGTGCGCGCGGAAATTCTCCGCAGGGAAAGTGTACGGCGCTGGCTTCCCACGGCGCTTCGCTGCCTGCATAATGGTCCCGCTCATCCTCCTCTAACATTTTTCTCTTCCGTCCTTCAATTTTATTCGTATTTTTGTTGTCTTCTACAGATAGGCAAACTTCCTCGACGTGACCGGTTTGCGAGTATTTCTCCTTTTTAGTCTTCCTTCCTTCCGTCCTTTATTGCGTTAACACACACACACACACACACACACACACACACACACACACACACACACACACACACACACACACACACACACACACACACACACACACACACACACACACATATACATTTTGCTCCGAATCGGTTGTCCGACTCCGCGCTCCTTCCTCTTAGGCTTACGCATATTTCACGCGTTCGAATTGAATTGTGGAGTTTTACGTCACAAAACGAATTTGATTCAGGCACGAAGGCGGCGTTATCAGCAACGTTTTATCAATAACTTTCAACGATAACTATCAACAACGTTGTTGATAGTTATCATTTGTGTCCGTCTGTCGTTCCTCTTTGTGTTTTGCTGCCCTATGCAAGATACCACTCCATGACTGAAGCATGCCGTAATTGGAGGAATTTGGATTAATTTTCACCACCAGAGGATATTTAACGTGTCCCCAATGCACGGCACAAGGCCGTTCTTGGATTTCGTCCCCAATGAAAGCATTGCATGCGTTCGACGCCGACTCCTGGATTTTCGTGTAATGCTTCCTGAGTGGGATGACACACTTGGTTGGTTTGTCCGCAGTTTGTGATCGCTTTTTCTTCAATAGCATAATGAATACTTGCATGAACGATGAAAATGTTACCAAGGAGACCCTAACAGAAAAGTAGCTTAATCTAGATTGTTAAGGTACCGACCGGTCGCGTCGTATATTATTGTCATCATTTGTTTGAAAACCGAAAAGTGACGGATGGGTGGTGTTAGATTTCGCAGCCGTTCAGCATATCGTATGCGCGCACTTTACTGGTAGCGGCGGGCTGTTGCTGTCTCGTCCTGTTTTCTTTCTTCTCTCGCGCTCAGCAAGCGGGAACCACGCTGTGCGCTTACGCGCGTCCTCCGGTCTGCAGACCGCGCGGCAAAACAAACGCCACGGCTCGAAAGCCGAAAAAGTGAGCGAAATACGCGAGCTGCCGTAACGCGGCTGTGTGTATGCAGTTAGGGGCTGGACGCGTCATCTCTCGCGCTTGCGTGCGCGTAGTGGCTGCGAAGCAAAAGAACAGCCATCCATAAGAGAGCGTGCTATCGTGCGTGCCGGCCATGGCGCGGCGCAGCGAAGAATAGCGCGCGTCGGACGCGCTCCATCTTTCCGAGCCGGCTCGGCCGAGCGGTTACGACTTAATGAGCGCCGGCAAAGCGGCCGGACACGCCGTAACAATAAAACCGGTACGTGTGCCCGCAACAGCAGCGCTGCACGCTCCTATTGCTGCTCTGCGCTGCAGCGGCGGCTTGGGAATGTGCGTATGTGCGGCGTCGAGTCTTCGGACGGATGTTTGGGGGTCCCCTCTTTACTACCTGCTCTCCCTTCAATATCTGCGTCGCCATTTTGACAATCGCTATTGTCACCCGCCTTTTATTTGTGTGTGTGTGTGTGTGTGTGTGTGTGTGTGTGTGTGTGTGTGTGTGTGTGTGTGTGTGTGTGTGTGTGTGTGTGTGTGTGTGTGTGTCGTTCGTTCGTTCGTTCGTTCGTTCGTTCGTTCGTTCGTTCGTTCGTTGTGCATAGTGCGGCGTTTCAATCTGGGCCACAATAAATGACATCTGTCGGTGGGCCATCAATATTTTGCAGTGAAGCTCAAACGTGTCCTGTAGCTTCGGCACGTTATAGGCAGGCGCAACGCTGTAGGGTGGTGGCGTCGAGCGACCAAGGTGATGGCGAGAGTATTTTGGGCGCTTGTGCGTATTTTCCTCCTCCTTTTTAGTTTATGGCCTGGCCTTTCTGAGAAAGGGTATGGGTGACCATGTAAGAGGCCTACGGACGAGGAATTCGCAGGAAACGTAAATTAATTCCTTGATCATTAACCTGAAATGATTGCGCCCTGTTACGCTCCCTCCTTCACGAAGGAACTTCACTGCAAATCGTGTGACTGTTCAGTGTGGGAATGTTGAGCAGTTCAATTCAGCTGAATATACTTGCTGTCGACAGCGGTATAAGTTGCCACCGCAGCGGTTGAAATCGATTGCTCTGTTCGCAAAGTCGAACGTAAACTAGCCTTACTTAATGCCTTCTTGTTTGAAGATGGCCTTACAGCGTACGACTGGAGATGACCGGCGAAAGCGTCGCCCCCCTTCCCCCCCCCCTATTTCTTTCCCCTTTCTTGACGGCGTTTAGTTCAGACAGCCGGTATTCACGCATATCATTCTAGATTTCCAATGAATAATGACTAAGGAATTGGTGTGTTCGTACATATATAATGACTGCAAAACGGCGTTCTTATAACGCAGTGTTTTGTGTTTTTATAACTTTATAACTTATAAATAACTGTTTTGTGTTTATAACGCAGTGTTTTTATAACTACTCGCAAAGTCGGTTATAGCCAGAATGGCGAAGTTTAGGCAAATCCGTATACGCTGCAAATCATTGCAAACCCGGGCTGGCTAAACTGCCATAGATGCAGCTGATCCCTTGGGCACACGTGTTAGTGTTGCATGTAGTAAGTAGCAGCAGAATGTATTGGTAGCAAGACATGGAGGTCGGTCCGATATTGCGTGCTCCGATCTGCTATTCTGCACTGGCGAAAGAGGGAATGAAACAGGGACGGAAAACGACAGTATTGGTTCGATGATGCTAGTCGTCAAAACAATAGATTGTCTTGACATTAGTCCTGTGTCGTGAAAATTGTAGCATCGCTCGTACTGTTGTTGTGAAAAGATGGGCTTGTTGGTGCATCATGACTGCGGGTGCAGCACGAGAAAAACCATACGGACAGGAGTAGGCACACGCAACGCTGATTTAATGTTGCCTGTGGGCCGCCTGCCTCCTTGTTGGGCGGACGCTCGCTCTAGTATTTTGTGTAGTAACCTCTACACTCTTAGGCAAAGTTACACCATTTGGGGTGTATCTCTGCCACACAACAATAATCGTCATCTACCTTGCTTGCGTTTCCTTTCTTGAAAATTCCGCGCCCGCTACTTTCCTGTCGGGAGTGCTATGTCATGCTGATAACGCGCATGCCGTTCGTTACTGGAAAGTACCGGGCTCGCCGCGTTAAAGAAAGGAAATGCGGACAAGACAGATGACGATTATCGTTGTGTGGCAAAAGGGTGTAATTTTGCTCAAGAGTGTATGGCGCCAGAAAACGTCGTCGCCTTCGTAGCTTTAGCAAATGGTCTGTGGCTGCGATTGTGCGCCCCGTACTCCCGTGCAGTGCGCGTTTTTTTTTTTTTTTTGCGGAGGCCTGCTTATCTCCTGAACCTCCCACCACCGCTCAGTTTCGTATTCTGCGCCGGTTACGCAAAGCCTTCGGCGGCGGGGACGAACGGCTTCGCGCGTGAGACCTCGAAGCTTGACAGGCCGGCCCACGAAGGGGCGATCAAGCGCAAGCCCAGAAGGTCAAGAAAGCACGGACGCCCTTGGCCAAGGCGCGAGTACGCTTTGCGAAGAGAAAAAAGAAACGCGCCAAAGCAGCGCTGGAATGGCCGAGCGAGCGTGTTTTTAACGAGCGGTAATAGTGGGCCGGAAGTGACTCGGGATGGGGACCCGCAGTTCTAGCTGCGCTAAAGTTCGCTGTATACAGTCGAACGCCTTTATAGCGTAGCGCTTGGGGCATCCGATATCATTCGTTCTACAGGTCATTCTACAGGCACCGCACAGCTCGCAATATAAACCGGGACGTAATTATTCTTTCGTTATACAAGTCATTTCGTTATAGAGGCGTTGGTTGTTGAGGCGCTGTACTTACCTGTGTACTCTGACCAACTTCAATCTGCCGCGTTACTGCTGAGCGCAAGGTCCCCGATTTGGTTGCCCATCCCTTAGCGGTCACATTCCCCTGGGGGCAGGACGTGAAAACGCCCGTCTACGTTAGCACCAAGTGGACCTGAAAGAGCCCCAGAAGTTCTCAACTAATCGGAGCACTCCATAAAGGCATCTTTCATGTCTCGAGTGCTGTTTGAGTCATCAAACGATGCTTACTTTTTTTTTTTTCGGGGCCAAGCGACGACGCCGATGACGTTAGTGTGTGCCACCTCCATTTTCGTATTTTTCGTACTTATTGCCGCAGTTCGTCGCTAGCTTTTTTTGAGCTGCATCGCAAAACGTCGTACGCTGTTAGTCATATGCATGTCCATACCCTTTTTTTTTTCTTTTTTTCGTGCTTGACCGGAAAGCGTTAAAAAAATTTACCTTTAAGATATACCCTACTTGTTATGTAAAGCTTTGAAGTGCTTGTGTCTCAGCGATGCTGATTATTAGCTGTTGTTGCATGCCACGAAGCTTATTGCAAAAAGTTTGAGCTTTCTTTCAGGCGGTCTGCTGAACCTTCAAAGCTTCAAATATTTTTCACCGATACTATGTCAACCGCGCTACCATTCTACATTTAACTTGTACCTTCTGGATTTTCCTGCGTTCCGAGAAAAAATTCAAGCTTTGCCATTTTAGTCGCTTTTGCCGGTGCCAAAGGCGCTTGAAGGGGTCAGTTATTTGAAAAAGTGGATATTTTGTATGTATTGTATGTATGCTTTACTTCCACAAAAACTAAATACAGCTTCGCGGGGGTAAAGTGGGGAAAAAAGCTGCTCCTAGCAGCTTGACCAGCCCCAAATACCCTTAATACAAAAAAAAAAGAAGGGAGCAGCAGAGCGGAAATAGTTTTCCCAAGTACTTACATATTCAAGCACTACAATATATCATGCATACGCATCGCAAAATCAGGCGAGGAAGAAAAAAAAAAGACAACAAAAGCAAGATGTGAGTAAGCAATCAAAAAAACAAAATCTCACTGCACTTCAAACGCATAAAGGCATTGTACAACTCACATATGAGAGGAAAAATCAAGAATAGCAGGAGGAGAACAAGTTGCAATATCAATTTTATTAACAATAAGATCGTTTAATAACCGAGGTAGCCTGGAGCACAGCATTTGTGATCCATAGTATGTGCGCCATTTTGGTACGTGCCAGTACTCTGGCTTTCTTGTGCTGCATGGAGTTTCGTGTAGCTTTAAGTTAGCCATAAAAGTAATGTAGCTTATGTTCTTTTTGTGTTCATTTTTATACGCAAGCACTAAACGATACTTTAAAGGGGCCTGTACTTTCGGTGTGTTAAGTTTATGAAATAAATAAGCTGAAGGGAAATCGCATGGTTTATTACAAATAGCTCGAAGAGCCTTCTTTTGCAGTATGTACAGCCTGTTGATATTTGTGTCAGAAGTGGTAGCCCAGACAAAACAACAATAATTAAAATGGCTGAGAAAAAGTGAATTATATAGCAAGCACTTAACAGAGCGAGGAACTAGTTCAAGGAATAAAAAATGCAGTGATTTGTGAAAGCTTACTAGCAAGAAAATCTATATGGCTCTGCCACGTCTGCAACGTCAAAAAATACACCTAGCGATTTTACCGAGTGTACAAGTTCAATTTTAGAATTCTTAATTAGCAAATCTTCCTCTATAGTAATTTGCGTGTTCTTAGTGCGAAATAACACCGCCTTAGTTTTTTGCGAATTAATAGTCAAACCGTTGTCAAATGACCACGTGTATAGTTTATTAAAAACTCCATTAGCTATTATAATCAATTCGGCAGGGTGGTTACATGAAAAGAATAACGTAGTGTCATCAGCATAGATTACGTAACGCGTATCAGCATCGATGTTTACTAAATCGTTAATAAAAATATTAAAGAGGATGGACCCTAAAATTGACACCTACATTGACCGACCGAACTTCAGATTTTAAGCCATTTACTGCTGCCAGTCATATCACGTCATTCTCTAGCATACACACTATCTGAATGTCTGACATCATGCAATGTGCCTTTGAGAAAAAGAGAATGTTGATTGGTGCCTTCTAGCTCAGCTGGGCAAGAACAATAAATTATCGCCAGTATGGTAGAAAACTTTTGGGAAGAAAAGCAAGCGTGGAGAAGGAGTTTCGAACTTCAACAAATATGTGGCTTCTATATATATATATGACTTTCGAGAAAGAAAGCTGTATGATTTCACGTGGAATGACGCCAGTACGTGTTTGTCAGTTCTAGACTCTATAAACGAAGCAGTTTACGAAACCCGCGATACCCGTATCTGTAATGGAGTTGCGTGTGTTACGTAAAGTTGTGTTTTCAGTAATTTATTTACTTTAGCGACAATTTTGTGAAATCACAGTTTGCTACCGGTAGCTGGCAGGATTTTACTTTCTGAAATTCACGAGACTATTTGTGCATTTCACGTGTGCTTGAATAAGGCACTCGCAAAGTAAAGTAGAGCTTCTAAATATAACGCTTCTAGGCACTTAGGAAATAATTTTTCACCAAGGCTGTATTTCACCCACACGCGTACTGATTTGCAATGGTGGTTCCCAAATTTTTGCCAAGTTCGATCTCTGTGCACTGAATTGTCGCTGTTAAACGCAACGATGGATGCTCAGTGTGCTAAACCCTTGTTTTTCTCTTTTTTCTTCCAACAGATTAGGGTGAAGTTGTTGTGAGAACCTCTGGAGCCAGGAACGACCGACGTGCATCTTACCAAAGCAGCATGACAGAGAGCTTGGGAGAAGCCATTAAGCCAGAAGACAAGTGTAGACTGTGTTAAATGTGAAAGTGTTTGTGTGGACGCACAAGTTACACATTTTGAAGGAAGCTGGAAAGAAGAAAAGGAAGAAAACGGGAAGAAAAAGCTAAATACGACAAGGAAGGTCGCGATCTTCGAGACCCTCCGGGATATCAACATGGAAGAAGCCAGTGCCGGTTCGACCACGGGACACAAGTGCACACACACACACATAAAAACACGCACGCAAACAGTGACGACAAAAAGACAAAGCTTAGGACAATTTTTTACTAAGGACTTCAACAAAGTGCAAACCCATGTTTGTTTTTGTTTCTCTCTCTTGGTTTCTTGTTATTGTTGTTGTTGCCGTTTTCCTTTTATTCACTGTCTATCCAGTTTTTCTCTGATGTCTCATATCTTTCTCAAACGTTGATGTGAATGAAGCTTCGTTCATAATTTTTTTTCTCTCAACCTTCCATTCTGCCTTCTCCTCTTGCTTTGTGTAAGCTAAAATGATGTTTGAGAGTGTTGATGACGATGAAGAAGACATCAGTTGAGAGGTGCCCTCCTGGCGTACCATGGAGAAAAGAGAAATGCGGAGAAGGAAAGGTCCACAAGATGTGTGCGTGCCACTGTGACATACAGGAGCCCGAGTATGGTGGGAGATGGCGAAGTTGCAGAGATAAACATCAGAGCGAGGCCTCTGCTAGGAGTGCGATGACGTCATCTACAGGCGAGGCGTGTTTTGCAAACTGTTCCCATCTGGCTTTAGCAGGACCGCTGGGTGTCATTGCTTGAGACCGGAGGCCTAGACGTGCTCTGGGCAGAGACAGTTGTAATTCGAGTCCACTAAGGTGGATGCTGAGAAAGGAGTCATTGGGTCGTCTATGTGAGACTCGTCACTAGGACGTACTAGGGAATCCCCTTCCCCGTTTGATCCCCCTCTTCCCTAAATTTCATTTCTTTTGTCTCACCGGGTGCCGTTGTCCACCGTATTCCTCTCCTACACCGTATTCTTTTGTTGCCTTCGTGTTGCCTTCGTATTTTTTGTTGTTGTAGGCTCGTTAGGCTAAGCTTGGTTATTCATTGACCTCTTTCCCCCTTCCCCCCACACCTTGGAGACAAACCGCCACTATGGGCTGTTTTATTCCGGGCTGACTAGAATGGCTGGCAGTGTTTTGCCGCCTCCATCGTTCCGGTCTGGAAAGAGAGTCGCCTTAGCAAGTGTGTAGACGCTGTTCGTTCTTTGATCATGTCTATTTTTCTGTTGGTACGTTTTGTGACGTCAGTGACAAAAGAAAAAAAGCCTTTTTCCGCAGTGTGACGGATGCTTGGCCTTTCAGTCCCACTTCAAGCGCTTGGAGTGGGGCACTTTCTTGCTCTTGGAGAGAGAGAGAGAGAGTTTGACTTCAATATGTACCTTTTCTTGCCTTCGAAACTCAGGATGCCTCCGTTGCCAAGGCAAGGCTGCTCTCTGCCTGGCACAATCCTCAAAACTAGCGGGGTTTAAAAAAAAGATTGAAGGATACACCGAGTGTTTGGACGCAGAAGATGTGCGTGAGGTTGAAAGTGACACCGTCTCTGTTGCCAGCGTGCGGACCAAGAGTTGTGACGGCCACGAGCTGGAGGATCATGGTCCGGAACGTGTTTAGTATGCTTAGGTTTCTTTCGGCCAAAGAAAAGCGAGATAGAATGTGTCATGGAGCTGTAGATTCTTGCCTGATCGGTCCCTGAATGGTACGGGGATCAAGTCCTGTGTGTATGTCTTTACTTTTGACTTAAAAGAAACAAAAAAAAAGAGCCGCTACCAAGCACAAGTTGTTTCTCGAAAGAAAAAAAAAAGATTGCGAGACTACCTGGTGTGGACATTAATTTTTTGTCTATCAATATAAATACTATAAATAAATCGCTATATATACACACATGGAAGGAACAGCATGTATTATACTTCAGTATATGTGGGAAACGACCTATCCCCCATGTATTGCATCACCAGCCACTTTAACCCCCCTTCCCACTCTTTTGTGAGGCATTAAATGTCTGAGAAACATGACCAGGTGTCCTTGTCTGCTTCTTGGTCAACGCCCTTTCAGGAGCAATCGTCTGTCGTCATGCGTGCTGGCAGCACGGCAATTTGCTTGTCATTGTGCATGACATATTGTGAAGCCTACATGCAGGCCATTGCCTCTGCACCTAAGTCGTCTAACGTCATAACACAGACGTGCCAGCGTTACAGCAAGGCGTTATTAGTAGGGCCACTGTTTTGTTTCCATATATTATATGCCACTGTAGACAAGTATACAGAAAAGGGAAATAGTGGAGTTGGGCAAGTTCGTACAGTAACATATTGGTTTGTAGCGCGAAAAGGACACAGACGAAGCCTAGAAGACAGGATGAGCGCGAGCTCTCAGCATTTATTCAAACGATCAACATATATATGTGAATGCAAAAACCGTAGCAAACGAACATGACATATTTTAGAGACTATCAGTTAACAGATAAACATAACAGAAGCCACGAAAACCGAACAATAAAGGCACTGCTTCATACTGATGCACGTGCTGAGGAGATATTAGAATTCGCTTTGCGACTGATACTGATGCCTGGCTTACACAAGTCCCTCCTAATCTTTTAATGTGAAGTGCCTCAATTATTTGTCGGGTTGCTTGGCATTCTTGTCTTGGAAGGACATTTGTGTCCTCAAACAGTCTTTGTTGGAGGACACAAAAGTGAAGCAACATTGGCAAAGCTGCAGGGCTGGTGGCAGTGTTATTTACTTATTAGCAGCATTTAAGCGGCACCTTAGCAGACGACGCGTGTAGCTGATCATTAGCGCCTATAAGTTCCAGCACATCGCCTACCAGATTTTGCAACACGCCACGAACTGCGCATAGTATCGAAGGTCATGCCGAGGGGACGCGCGTTTTGAGTCACGCGTCACTCTCGGCAAGCGGTAATGGCGGAAACTTTATTATTTTTTCTTGCAGTCTCGGTGTCAAAATGTCGACATGCGTGAGCTTTGCCAGAAGCTTGTACTCGTATTTCAGACGTCAAATTTTGCACCGAGGTTGTTCTACATCTACACTGAAACTAGGTTCCTTTTTTTCGGGACCCAAAATGTCGCTCCATTTTACCTTTAACACATTTTCAACACATGCCTTGTCACAAGCTTGGAGATACAGGGCAATGATTGCATGTGAGTTTGCAATATTAAGACGTTTCAGTACAGCAACGCAGAGAACAGTGAGGTATTGTTTTGCTCCAGGTATTACGAAGCTTTAGACATGCTGCTACAGCCTCTATCGAAACTTATGGACTTCAATAAAATTCTGTAAAGAAAGGAAAGTTCAGACCCTAAATTGAGGCTCCAGTTGGGACATTCGATCTTCCCTCTTAAATGCAGCACAATTCATACATATCGGTGGGGCTGTCACCATAGGAGCTCATTTGTCTCCGGTATGCACTTGGAGTATCTGAGTTATCTTTGGCTAAAGTTCTCTGAAGAGGAAGCTTTAGCTTGGGTTCTCCTATCTAAATACATAAAACAAGGAGAATTCGTTTTTCTCGGCAACCAGTCCCCCAAACTTGACAAGGTTTGTTGCATTGAAAAAAAAAACCTTAAAATCTAGTGATGCTAGTTTCGAATTTTCGATTGAAGCCGTCAATCTTTCATTAAAAATTCGCAAAAATCTAAAATTTTCAGAAAACGAAACCATCAAGTTTACTCGGCAAGGAAAAATTATATTGCAGTTGTGTGAACTGCATCTGATAGTACATCTAAAGCGGAGAAAATTGATGTGTTACATATGAATATAAAGAATTTCAGTAATATGGAAATACAGCTTTTACAGAACCCTTGTAAGCGGCGTAACAAAGTCATGTACGATATAAATTGACATATCGAATTTGTCCCCTTTAAATAATCTCATCGATGCCGTTTACAGAACCGAGATATCTGTTCTTGATGCAGAGCTGTTAATTTATAAGCTTCCTGCATCTATTTTCGAATTTTTGAAATCCTTTTCCACAAAATTCAGGCCCTAAATTGAACTTCCACTTTTAGCAATCACTAGAATTTAACTTTGTCTCTCAAGTGCAAAAATTTCATTAAAATCGATCTAGGGGGTTATCTCAGAAAAGTGCTTTTGCGTTTTACGTGTATTTGAACAGGCCACGTCGTTGTTGGGCCCCAGCTGAAGTGTTCTCGTGGGCGTCGCAGAACCAGACATTCCACATGAACCTCGCCACAAGTACCTGTTAGGGATCTTATCAGTCGCAGATTGACTTCTGATTTTAAAACAGTTACAGTCGGCCTCAAAAGTATACGGAACACAGTATTTACTCAGAAGCTGCGTTCCCGCGAAGCACGGACCCAGCTTCCAATTCAAAGTTCAAGACTTAGTAATGTTTGCGACCTACACAGCGGTAAGCCTTGATAAACGGGAAATTCACGTTTCTTGTGGAACCCGTGTTCCGTAAACTTCTGTGGTGAACTGTGCGTGGGACAGACTACCCTTCCAGAGCCACAAGATGAGCCTTCTGAAATGGTGGCGGGCAAGGTTCCCGATTCCTTTCTTGAGCCAGACATGTAGCGAACTTGACAGTGTTGAAGAAATGACAACCCACGACTTTCGTCGAAATGTAATTTATCTGACTGCCTAGAAGCACAATTGAGCTCAACTAAAGAAACTGCACCAATGGCCTCGCAGTGCATGTCACTTGACATGAGCCCCACGTTGATTTGGTAGTCCGGCAAATGAATCAAAGCACCAGCGAAAAAGTTCGAGATCCGCAAGTTCCAGTGTGTAAGGTCACTCTTGGGAACCTGTGTACAGTGGCTAGTAAAGCTCTAGAGAATACAGATATTGGTTAAAAAAAACATAGCAGAGACTGCTGAAGATGGCTGCAAAAGTCAACGATAGCTTCCTTACGTGATTCTATCTCTCTGCCATTCCGTGATTCATGGCAAAACCTATGCATGCATGGTGAGTTGACATGGAATCGGCGAGAGAATTTAAAAAGTTTTTACACATTAGACAGGTCTTCCACTGCGCGAAACCTGGATAACAGTGATAATACGATGAAATCTGATATCACACAATACGACGCACGTGCCATCCAAGTACACCGTGCCAGGCACGGTGTACAGGGCACGGGCTTCACGTGAACAACTGTTGCCGCCTATTTAGGCGAAGAAATCAGATTTGGCCAATTGTGTTTTACGAAAAAGAAAATCGTCAGCCTAGTGAAACTTTAAAAAAGGTAGATCCTCTCACTTCTCTGGAACGCGCTGCGCGGTCACATACATAACACTTACGGCCAAAACAAATGCTGCCTCCTATTCCCGCTATGAAAAAGCTGATTTCGCAAATTGTGTTTTGTGAGGAGAAATGGTAAGGGCATAGTCTAGTGAAAGTTTACAGAAGGCAGATCCACTCATGTCTCTGGAAAGCGCTGCGCCATCAGATACATAACTCTGGTGGTTAAAGCAAGTATTTCCGCATATTTCCGCGATGAAAAGGCTGATTTTGGCAATTGTGTTCTGCCAGAAAAATTGCTAAGGGTATATGAAGTTTTACAAAAGGCAGATCCAATCACTTCTCTGCAAAATGCTGCGCCGTCACTTACATAACTCTTACGGCTAAAACAAGTGTTTCCGCATATTTCAGCGATGAAAAAGCTGATTTTGGCAATTGTGTTTTGCGAGAAAAAATAGGGCCTAGTGAAGCTTTAGACAAGGCAGATCCACTCACTTCTCTGGAAAGCGCTGCACCGTCACATATATCATCATCATCAGCAGCAGCAGCAGCGGCCTGGTTACGCCCACTGCAGGGCAAAGGCCTCTCTCATACTTCCCCAACAACCCCGGTCATGTACTAATTGTGGCCATGTCGTCCCTGCAAACTTCTTAATCTCATCCGCCCACCTAACTTTCTGCCGGCCCCTGCTACGCTTCCCTTCCTTTGGAATCCAGTCCGTAAGTTTTAGAGAAGAGAGATCCACTCAATTCTCTGGGAAGCGCTGCACCGTCACATACGTAACTCCTATGGCTATAACAAGTGTTGCCGTCTACTTCCGCGATGAAAAAGCTGATTTCGCAAATTTTGTTTTGCGGGAAAAATTGGTAAGGCTGTACTGAAGCTTTAGAAAAGGCATATCCCACTAACTTCTGCGGAAAACGCTGCGCCGTCACATACACAACTCTTACGGCTAAAAGAAGTTCTTCCGCCTATTTCCCCGATGAAAAAGCTGACTTCGCAAATTGTGCTTTGCGAGAAAAATTTATTAGGCTATAGTGAAGTTTTAGAAAAGGCATACACTCACTTCTTTGAAAAACGCTGCGCCATCACATACAAAACTCTTACTGCTAACGCTAGTGCTGCCGCCTATGTCCACGATGAAAATGCTGTTTTCGCAAATTGTGTTTTGCGAGAAAAATTTCTAAGGGTATATCAAGTTTTACAAAAGGCATATCCAATCACTTCTCTGCAAAACGCTGCGCCGTCACATAGATAACTATTACGGTTAAAACAAGTGTTTGCGCCTATTTCCGCGATTCACAAATTGTGTTTTGATAAAATTTAAGTTAATTTATGGGATTTTACGTGCCAAAACTGTTTTCTGATTATGAGGCACGCCGTAGTGGAGGGCTCTGGGAATTTCGACCACCTGGGGTTCTTTAACGTGCACCTGAATCTAAGTATACGAGTGTTCTCAAATTTCGCCCACATCGAAATGCGGCCGCCGTGGCCGGGTTTCGATCCCGCGACCTCGTGCTCAGCAGCCGAACACCATAGCCACTGAGCGACCACGGTGGGTTGGGTGTGGTGAGAAAAATTGGTAAGGCTATAGTGAAGTAGAGGTAGAACACCCGCCTCGCGTGCAAGAGGTCCGTGGTTGGAATCCCGGTGCCGCGCAATTTTCCACCGGATCTTTTTTTAAAAATCCGCGTGTTGATATAATTGCATAAACAGGCCTGGAGTGTGACCTGATCGCGGTGACCAGAACCGGCAACGCACTCCCTCACCAGAGCAGGATTGGCCACCCTGGTGCAGTACTTGGCCGCAACCTCGTGTGAATACAACAATCAAACCCCGGCCCTCAGTCCCCAGCAGCTGCGAAGCAACTGACCACGGCGGCGGTCAGACCTGCGAAACAGCAGAGGCTGCTAAGGATCCCTGGCTCCGAACAGGCCGCCACTGGAATATGAACCTGGCAACGTTTAATGCTAGAACGTTATCTAGTGAGGCGAGTCTAGCAGTGCTTTTGGAGGAATTAGAAGGCAGTAAATGGGATATAATAGGGCTCAGTGAAGTTAGGAGGCCAAAAGAAGCATATACAGTGCTAAAAAGCCGGCACGTCCTGTGGTAACGTTGTTTAACGGAGAGACGAGAACTAGGTGTCGGATTCCTGATTAATAAGAATATAGCTGGTAACATACGGGAATTCTATAGCATGAACGAGAGGGTGGCAGGTCTTGTTCTGAAACTTAATAAGAGGTACAAAATCAAGGTTGTACAGGTCTGCGCCCCTAGATCCAGTCATGATGACCAGAAAGTCGAAAGCTTCTATGAAGACATGGAATCGGCGATGGGTAAAGTCAAAACAAAATACACTATACTGATGGGCGACTTCAATGCGAAGGTAGGCAAGAAGCAGGCTGGAGAGAAGGCAGTGGGGGAATATGGCATAGGCACTAGGAATAGCAGGGGAGAGTTATTAGTAGAGTTGGCGGAACAAATTAATATGCGGATAATGAATACCTTCTTCCGCAAGCTGTATAGCCGAAAGTGGACGTGGAGGAGCCCGAACGGCGAGACTAGAAATGAAATAGACTTCATACTCTGCGCTAACCCTGGCATCATACAAGATGTGGACGTGCTCAGCAAGGTGTGCTGCAGTGACCATAAGATGGTAAGAACTCGAATTAGCCTAGACCTTGGAGGGAACGGAAGAAACTGGTACATAAGAAGCCGATTAATGAGTTAGCGGTAAGAGGGAAAATAGAGGAATTCCAGATCAAGCTACAGAACAGGTATTCGGCTTTAACTCAGGAAGAGGACCTTAGTGTTGAAGCAATGAACGACAATCTTGTGGGCATCACTAAGGAGTGTGCAATAGAAGTCGGTGGTAACTCCGTTAGACAGGATACCAGTAAGCTATCGCAGGAGACGAAAGATCTGATCAAGAAACGCCAATGTATGAAAGCCTCTAACCCTACAGCTAGAATAGAACTGGCAGGACTTTCGAAGATAATCAACAAGCGTAAGACAGCTGACATAAGAAAGTATAATGTGGATAGAATTGAACACGCTCTCAGGAATGGAGGAAGCCTAAAAGCAGTGAAAAAGAAACTAGGAATTGGCAACAATCAGATGTAGGCGTTAAGAGACAAAGCCGGCAATACCATTACTAATATGGATGAGATAGTTCAAGTGGCTGAGGAGTTCTATAGAGATTTATACAGTACCAGTGGCACCCACGACGATAATGGAAGAGAGAATAGTCTAGAGGAATTCGAAACCCCAAAGGTAACGCCGGAAGAAGTAAAGAAAGCCTTGGGAGATATGCAAAGGGGGAAGGCAGCTGGGGAGGATCAGGTAACAGCAGATTTGTTGAAGGATGGTGGACAGATTGTTCTAGAGAAACTGGCCACCCTGTATACGCAATGCCTCATGACCTCGAGCGTACCGGAATCTTGGAAGAACGCTAATATAATCCTAATCCATAAGAAAGGGGAAGCCAAAGACTTGAGAAATTTTAGACCCATCAGCTTACTGTCCGTTGCGTACAAACTATTTACTAAGGTAATCGCAAATAGAATCAGGAACACCTTAGACTTCTGTCAAGCAAAGGACTAGGCAGGATTTCGTAAAGGCTACTTAACAATAGATCATATTCACACTATCAATCAGGTGATAGAGAAATGTGCGGAATATAACCACCCCTATATATAGCTTTCATTGATTACGAGAAAGCGTTTTATTCTGTCGAAACCTCAGCAGTCATGGAGGCATTGCGGAATCAGGGTGTAGACGAGCCGTATGTGAAAATACTGAAAGATATCTATAGCGGCTCCACAGCCACCGTAGTCCTCCATAAAGAAAGCAACAAAATCCCAATAAAGAAAGGCGTCAGGCAGGGAGATACGATCTCTCCAATGCTATTCACAGCGTGTTTACAGGAGGTATTCAGAGACCTGGATTGGGAAGAATTGGGGATAAAAGTTAATGGAGAATACCTTAGTAACTGGCGATTCGTTGATGATATTGCCTTGCTTAGTAACTTAGTGGACCGATTGCAATGCATGCTCACTGACCTGGCGAGGCAAGGCAGAAGAGTGGGTCTAAAAATTAATCTGCAGAAAACTAAAAACTAAAGTAATGTTCAACAGTCTCGGAAGAGAACAACGATTTACATAGGTAGCGAGGCATCGGAAGTGGTAAGGGAATACATCTACTTAGGGCAGGTAGTGACGGCGGATCGGGATCATGAGACGGAAGTGATCAGAAGAATAAGAATGGGCTGGGGTGCGTTTGGCAGGCATTCTCAGATCATGAACAGCAGGTTGCCAGTATCCCTCAAGAGAAAAGTTTATAACAGCTGTGTCTTACCAGTACTCACGTACGGGGCAGAAACCTGGAGGCTTACGAAAAGGGTTCTACTTAAATTGAGGACGACGCAACGAGTTCTGGAAAGGGGAATGATAGGTGTAACGTTAAGGGATAAGAAAAGAGCTGATTGGGTGAGGGAACAAACGCAAGGTAATGATATCTTAGTTGAAATCAAGAAAAAGAAATGGGCATGGGCAGGACATGTAATGAGGAGGGAAGATAACCGATGGTCATTAAGGGTTACGGACTGGATTCAAAGGGAAGGGAAGCGTAGCAGGGGGCGGCAGAAAGTTAGGTGGGCGGATGAGATTAAGAAGTTTGCAGGGACAACATGGCCACAATTAGTACATGACCGGGGTAGTTGGAGAAATATGGGAGAGGCCTTTGCCCTGCAGTGGACGTAACCAGGCTGCTGCTGCTGCTGCTGCTGCTGCTGCTGCTGCTGCTGCTGATGATGATGATGATGTTTTAGAAAAGGCAGGTCCATTCACTTCTCTGGAAAACGCTGCGCGGTCACATACACAACTCTCACGGCTAAAGCGACTATTACCGCTTATTTCCGCGTTAAAAAAGGCTGATTTCGCATATTCTGTTTTCTGAAATAGAATGCTAAGGCTATAGCCTAGTGATGTTTTGCAGAAGGCAGACCCAGCTGCCTTCTGCAAGCTGATTTCCAAATTTTGTTTTGTGAGACAAAATGGTTAGGCTATAGTCCAGTGAAACATTAGAGAAGGCAAATTCGCTCACTTCTCTGGAAAACGCATCGAAGTCGCATACATAAATCTCGCCGCTAAAACAGGTGTTGTCGCCTATTTCCGCGATGAAAAAGCTGATTTCGCAAATTGTGTTTTGTGAGAAAAGTGGTAAGGGCACAGCCTAGCGAAGTTTTAGAGAGGCAGATCCACTCACGACCCTGGAAAGCGCTGTGCCATCACAGACATAACTATTACGGCTAAAGCAAGTACTTCCGCCAATGTCCACGATGAAAATGCTGATTTCGTAAATTTTGTTTTGTGAGAAAATTGGTAATGCTATAGTGAAGTTTTAGAAACGGCAGATCCACTCGATTCTCTGGAAAGTGCAGCGCCGTCACATACATAACTCTTACGGCTAACACGAGTGTTGTCGCCTATTTCCACGATGAAAAAGCTGATTTCTTCAATTGTGTTTTGTGAGAAAAATGGTAACGCAATAGTGAAGCTTTAAAAAATGCAGATCCACTCACTTCTCTGGAGAACGCTGCGCCTTTACCTACATATATCTTACGGCTAAAACAAGTGTTTGCTCCTATTTCCGCGATGAAAAAGCTCATTTAAGTAAATTGTGCTTTCTGAGAAAAAAATGGTAAGGCTATATATATATATATAGCTCGGTGATATTACAAAGAAGGCAAGTTTTCTCACTTCTCTTGAAGGCGCTGCGCCGTCACATACATAACTCTTACGGCTAACACAAGTGTTGCCGCCTACATCCGCGATGAAAATACTGATCTCGCGAATTGTGTTTTGTGAGAAAAAATGCTAAGGCTATATATGAAGTTTTAGAAAAGGCAGATCCATTCACTTCTCTGCAAAACGCTGCGCCGTCACTTACATAACTCTTACAGCTAAAACATGTGTTTTCGCCTATTTGTGCAATGAAAAAGATGATTTCGCAAACTTTTGTGAGAAAAATTAGTAAGGCTATAGTGAAGTTTTAGAAAAGGCATATGCACTCACTTCTCTATAAAGCGCTGCACCATCACGTACACAACTTTCACGGGTAAAACAAGTGTTTCCGCCTATTTCCCCGATGAATAAGCTGGTTTATGTAAATTGTGCTTTATGAGAAAAAAGGTAAGGCTATAGTCCAGCGATATTTCAGAGAAGGCAGATCCATTGGCATCTCTGGAAAGCGCTGCACCGTCACGTACACAACTGTCACGAGTAAAACAAGTGTTGCGGCATTTTCCCCAATGAATAAGCTGATTTTTGCAAATTGTGTTTTGTGAGAAAAAATAAGGTAAGGTATATAGGTTAGTATATAGGTAGGTATGTAGGTATAAGTTCGGTACAGTCCAGGAAAATTTCAGATAATGCAGATCAAGTCACTTCTCTGCAAAGCTCTGTGCTGTGACCTATGATGCGTGCAACGTTATGGCCAAGTACGCGCGAGTAACTAACTGTTCATATCCTCTGCACCACGCTTTGTAGCAGCGTGATTACGTATACATTCCAGGGAAAATTCGCAAGTCATGGGGAAGGCGCATCATGCGACGCACACAACCACATATATCGTCTCTCCGGGCTCGGCGCATCGCATACTCGGCGAGGAAACCACTTAGCGCTGGCACCGAACGCCGGTAAGAAAGGCGTACAATCTTCCCGTCAATAAAATTGTGCGGGAAATTTGTTGCTTGCTTTGATTGACGATAATTGTCGATCATGGTGACGGCGATTGTTTAACTTCTGTAACGTTTATTTCAAGAGTAGAGCAATGAGTTGATGGGAAACGTTACCTTACATGCACCACTGCTTTTTTGTTTGCGTAGTACACAGAATACACAAGGAATGCTCTTTGCTTGAAGCGTTGTTGCGCACCGCATTTCATAACGTTTGAGCTGGTTGAGCATTGGCATTGCCTCGCATGACACATCGCATCGGGGCAGAAACATTAAACTTGAATTGAATTATGGGGTTGTACGTGCCAAAACCACAATCAGATTATGGTGCAGGTCGTAATGGCTGACTCCAGATTAATTTGAGACCATCTTGTTGTTTAACGTGTCCGTATATCTTTGTGCACGAGCATCTTTTACGTCGCCCCCGTCGGAATGCGGTTGCCGCGGTCGGGATCTAATCGGCGACCTCGAGCAATGCCATAGCCGCAAAGTAGGCACAGAAATGTCGATTTGTCGTGCGACCACTTCCGTAGTTTCGCCTAGACCCTGCGGTGCGCTTTAATTATTGCGGCCTCCGCTTCATCACGCCTTGCGTTAGTTGTCCGCTTGACATACTTCAATGGCGTTTATTTTTCAGAAATAGCGGAAACGTACCGTCATATAACTTGAACTTAAATTTATCCAGTTTCCCTACAACCACTGGAACAGCAGCAGCTGCCGCGGCTCGGAAGTCGAAGGAAGGAGAAAAAGGGGAAAGTCGGAGGAGGAGAGAAAGAAAGCTTCACTTTAAACGGAATTCTGCGCTTGAATGCGTGCATTCATTGTGGTGAGGGTGTCTAGGTACCATTTGTTGTTTCGTTGCGCGATTCCGCAGAGAACAGAGCTAGTCACCTGCCGATCTGTAGGGGTAGTACAGATGGCTATATAAGCCGATTCATACTGCGTGCTGTCCTGAGTCATTCAGGAAGAAAGCAGCAGCATCCACGGTCAGCGAAATCCCGAAATGTTCGCAAAGAAAGATTCGCTTGAAGAGTTCTCCTGAGAAATATTTATCCAGGTGACACCGATGTATAGATAAGTATATGTGGTAGCGAATCTTCCATAGATTAAGCCCATATTTGTAAAACATGCCGCTTTATCAGAGGTTCGTTGGAGGCTTAGCACTAACTTTGCTTCGATGGCACACTTTCGGCGAAACATAAAATCAATCTGACGGCATTTCTGGTCACGCCAAGTTTATTTACACAGGCATGTCAATTATGTTGTTGGCCTCCCAATAAGCCCTTTATATGTCCTTCAATTTGACTCGACGGGTGCTTCAAGATGAAAACAGTTTTTTAGAGTGGAAAGCAGCACAGCGAAACGCCAGATATATGAATGTCGCTATCGGAGCCTTGCCCAGAAAATTGTTTATTTGCGTAGCGAAGAAAGCACTGAGTGATTAATGGTGGTCGCATGGACCATGATGACACCGAGCTCGTGGATCGCCGCAGCCTCACGAAGGCAGGTAAAGTGAACAATCATCTACATAGCGGCCATAACTCACTGCTTTTGGCTGCACACGTTGACGCACGATGAAACGCACCTTACAAGCTCAGATGTGAGGGGGACGTATTATAACATACGAACTTTACGAGCGCGCCCTTCCGCATACAAGAGCTACGTAGTATTGCTATTGATAGCGGAGTGATCGCCCTCTTCTCTAGCAGGTGGTGAAAAAGAGGTACACGTCATTGATAATAAAATTCAACACAATATTCGTTATTTTTTTTCAGTGCAATGCAGTGCAGCGTAGTGCCCGGCTGCCATCGGTCGGCCGGGCATTGCACTATCTTTGGGATCGGCCGACTTATGGGGAGTGTTTAACGCCTGCTTCACCTGCGCCGTGAGTCGGCCCAGCATTGCACTATCTTCGTGATTTTTTTCTACACGTGAACACGATAAAAGGGAAAGTAGCACTTAACAGCTTCACTGTAAAACAGTAGTGGTTGCCCCCTCCCCTAGCCCCCTTCATTAGCGTCTCCCATAATTGCCCTTGTTGATGTCGCTGTCAATTGGTTCTGGACCACTTTTCGTCCGAACCATGGCTGCCCATGTGAACCGACTATGGGCGAGAGTGTCAGTCAAGCGCATGTGCATTCAAGTACATTCAAATTGCGGGCTCAAGTGTATATATGTGAGACGCGCAGATGGTCACATTATGACACCGCTAAACCGAAATAGAATGGATGACAGTGCTGTGTGCGATGTCTGGGTCAGGGAACAAAACAGCGACAGCTTATTGTACCACTATTCTGGACTTGATTAAGGACTCCAACACACTGCGACATCTGGGTGATCAATCACATTATTTTATCACGCGAATAGCGTACTAAAGGCGTTCGGCTATTCCCCTACATCGAAAATAATCGCTCATCGACGGTTCTGGCACACGGTTTTTTAACTGCCGCAATAGAGGTCTTCTAAAACTTCATGCTTCGTTTCAGACAACGAAATTTTCGCCAGTTTCTTTAGCCAAATTGACGATACAAATAAAATAAATAATCTCAGCAATCAGTGCATTTGCACTTGTTCCTGTAATTGCAATGAACAACCTAAAATGTGGCTCAATAGATGTCAAGCGCAGCGTTTCTCAGTTCTCAAGTATTTACATAAAAGCTCGTGCGGTGAAACTTCGCTGGAATATTCGTTTGTACACTTGATTGATAGCCAGTGGCACAGTTCCAACGGATTGCTCTCAAATTGGAGAAGAATCTGCCATAGCACTTGCAATTGCAAGTACTTCAGCCAAAATTATAGTCAGCGACTCTAAGGTTGCGGTGATGAACTTTGCCAGAGGCAGAATTTCTCCCGAGGCGAACAGAATCCTGCAGACCTGCAGAGATAGCAGGAAAATTGAAATAATCTGGGCACCTGCGCACGCCTCCCTCGCTGGGAATGAGGCGGCCCACGAATTAGCTCGAGGACTCACATTCCGAGCTGGTGGGCTAGCCGAAGGCTTCACGGGGCGAGACCGGTTAGTGTGCTACAGAGAGATCACACAACACTACAGACTAGGGCGGGTTAAATATCCTCCGGCTGATGCATCCTTAAACAAGAGCCAGGCCTCCACTTGGCGTCGCCTGCAAACCAACTCGTTTCCAAGCCTGGTGTCGTGCAGCCTCTACTACCCGGGTCAGTACTCTAGCCAGTGTAAGCTATGTAAAGCCAGGGCTAATCTTAATCACGTTCTGTGGGAATGCCCACAGGCTCCCTCTGAGGGAAGAATAACGTCTTTAGAACAGTGGGAGACCTTATTACTCAGCTCCGATCCGGAGATTCAACTGAAGACCGTCCAACTGGCCGAAATCGCCGCTAGGGTCCAAGGACTCCTGGCCGTCGTCTAGGTGGGAAGACTTAAAGCCTTCCCTACATCTGTTGGACAAATAAAGTTTTACAATCCAATCCAATGTACACTTTAAAATAATCATTTTTATTTGTAACATGAAGCGGTATGAGCCTTGGAATAGAAGATGAAGAAGCGCAGGAGTCTGGGTTCAGGAGAAGAGAAGAAGGAAGTGAGAATAAAATGGTAGACAAGATGGGCGCCAGTTCCATAACAATACTTTCCCTCTATTGTGTCCTTTAATTAGGAACGCTACATAACATAAAGAAGTCTAAAAATGAATTTGAAAAAGAAATATATGTATAAAGCTGGGAAAAAAATACAGAAGGGTTGAAGTCTGGGCTTGTTGGTACATACTTGAAGGAAAAAAACCAGTCAAAAAACACAAAGGACAAGAGGAGAGGAGAACACAAACGACCGGACCGGCGCCACTCGAGACTGGCAAGCTCAGACGGCGATCAGGTTGAAGCACAATATGGCAGGATCGGTGCGAAAGCTTTGTTGAAACAAAGGGCCCAATGTAGAAGAAATATGCTCAAGTAAAACTCTTGCTTGGGCTAGTTGGTTCATGCTTGAAGTAGTAAAGGCAAGGCGCAGAAGACCAGGACTCAAGAAGAAAAACACAAACGACAGGACCGGCGCCACTCGAGTCTGGCAAGCTGAGACGGCGATCAGGTTGACGCACAAGATGGCAGGATCGGTGCGAAAGCTTTGTTGAAAGAAAGGGCCCAATGTAGAAGAAATATGCACATTGGGCCCTTTTTTTCAACAAAGCTTTCGCACCGATCGTGCCATTTTGTGCATCAACCTGATCGCCGTCTGAGCTTGCCAGTCTAGAGTGGCGCCGGTCCTGTCGTTTGTGTTCTTCTTCTTGAGTCCTGGTCTTCTGCGCCTTGCCTTTACTACTACAAGCATGAACCAACTAGCCCAAGCAAGAGTTTTACTTGACCACTCTGCGAAGGCGGATGGCAAGCAGAGCTGTATATGTGGTGATAAATATGCATGTTGATAATAAATATGTTGACTGAATATAAAAGACACATGCCACAATGAATTTCGCTTTCTCACGATTTATTTTGCTCTTTTATTAAATTGCATACTCAAAGCTTTTTGTTATGTTTAACCTTCTTTTGTTTGGTTTTTGGATATATTATTTGGTCGCCAAGGTGACTACCGCTTTATTATCACTATGATGTGCGGCCAGTGGCTCTGTGGCGATACTGGAAAGGTTCTTGGCCAATGTGAAGTCTACACACGACTGATGACGCGTCATGGACACAGTGATGTTTGGGCAAAATTGAATACCCAACCTTTCCAAGAGAAACGCCACGAATCACTTCCGTCTGGCCGAGACCCTGCTTCCGTTCACGACGGTGTTCTTCGTAGGCGGGCTGTTTCTCCGCAGTCCTCAACGCGCGCGGCCTACCCATTGCACAGGTGGAAGGAAACTAAGATGAGGTTACGTGGTTTGCCTATAGAGCCCGTGAGGTATAACCGCAATCCATACCGTGTCTCTTCCAGTTTTACCTTGTTTATTTCGATATTTTCTTCACACAATACGTTTTGACACTTCTCGCGATTACATGCAGCTGGGGCATACCCCATGGTATGCTTTCGCTTTATGCTTTAACTCCTTTAGCTCCTTTAGCTCTGGGTTGGCCGCCATCACTCTGGTTTACGGACACAAACCACCAGTACCGAGCGTATAACAGCTCCGCTGTAAAAAGGTCAGAGCCAAACTGGTCGTCATCACTGCCTGTAGCATATCTGCATTTCTGTGGTCATCGCAGCATTGAGTTGGATATTAATAACTGCTGTCGTCGTGGCCGGCTTTGGTGTTGCGTAAATGCTCAGATAATGACCGATTACCGGGGACGTTCGTCAATAAGGCTCTGATATTTTTCCATATCATCAGCGATATGTTAAATTCCATAGATTGTCACTTGCACGCGGCTCATTTACGTTCGTTGTGAAGTCTGGCGAATGCAGTTTACATACCTATCTTTATGAAGCACACATCACCATGGTCCTCTGACAATGCGAAAACGTCGAAGCGATGAACTGTGTTTTTAAAGCACAACCTTTGTCATCGTTTTCATCATGGCGTGGGCACATCGTTTGTGCTACATGAATTAGTTTCATAGGTGGGCGTCAAAACCTTTGTCATCTTTGTGCGCGTTGTTGAGTTGCAGCAAAAAAAAATCAAAATCACTCCGTTGATCAAGTCACCTCACTGTGTATACCAGGGCGACAATATGTGGCAGGGCAATATTATCTAATCTACAATATGTGCAGCATATACTTATGGCGAAATGCTCATGCAACGAGGCATAAAAAGAAATCAACAACTACAAGTTTCTAAGAAAGCGCAGACATCACGCACTTTCTGCTTTTATTTTCGAGCACTATACTCTCGTTAGTTCGGTGCTGAAGTAACATCACCACAATGGGAGCAACTTTGTAATGTTTTTCAGGCATAAATGTATTTTGCGTACACCTGAAGGAGAAAGATAAAGAATAAATATGAAATAATTCTCGGTGATGTTGTTTTCTTTCGTAGTATATCGAAGCTTTCTATCACGAACTCTGCATATGGTATGTTACATCAGTAGGCAGCTTGTGAATTATCAGCTTCCTAAATTTGCAGTTTTTAATTATGGGCACAAAAAAATGATTTCAAGTAATGTAGGCGGCCGTAAATGATGTACGTCCTATCTTTTTTGTCGCATTGTGTAATGTCATGCTGCAGCTTCAAGCCTAAACGACAGGCTGCAGAGGTGCGGCACAGAGACCTACATGCAGTGTAGTGAAACATGTGAACAACTGCAAAGTTACCGACGACCCGTGTTGCTTGTGGTACAAACTAACAATAAACTAAATTCCTGGAACGGGGATTCTTCGCTCCAGTTTTCACTCGGGCTCTTCGTCTCGGTCACGTGTACCTCGTGAGGCATTGTCGTTTCTATAAGTATCATTAAACCAGGAAGGCTCTCAAAAAACCTTAGGACGATTTGACGTTCGTATATCGATAATTTCATTAGTCTGTGACCAATTTTGTGTCCAACTATCTTAACCTATTACTCATAGCACGAGAGGAAGTTTTCCGTCGCAGTTCTCCACGCGCACACACACCCCACGCACACGATGGGCGACATCAGTTCGAAGAGACGCTGCGCATGCACACTTGTATGTCTCCATTCGATCCACGCTACAAGCAACGCTGCACCACCATATCGCGCCCAGCTTTCAATCATTGCCAGCGCAGCTCGCGTAGACGTCGCGCAGCGGTAAGCAGATGTATAACCGGCCATAGCCGTCCCGGCAAAATCGACGGCGCTCTGCCCAAAACCCCGGCTCCGTCGCCCTACGTAGACGACGATGAATGCCGAGCGCGCGTCTGGGTTACATTCGCCGCCGAAATGACTCCCGACAAATCAGCGCAGCGGGGCAACGCAATGGCGTGCTCGTCAATCGAGCCTCCCAGTTGGGAAAGGATGTTTTTTTTGTTTTTGTTTTTTGTTTTTTTCCCCTCGTCGATCGTCGGAGCGCAGGATAGATGAGAGCGCGCGTACCAACCAACCGACCGTCTCTCCTTTCGCGAAGCTTAGGGCCGATTTACGCTCAAACCGCCCATGGCCGCACGCCGCACCGCATGCAGGCGGTTCGTGAAAAACGGGCGGTCGTCGCGATCGGTCACAAAATTGCATTTACGCTCAAACCGCAGGATGCGGTGCGGTTCGCATGCGCCCTCTGGTTGTCTAAATAGCTAACCAGCAACTGGCAACATGCATCAGCGAGTTGGCAGCCTCGTGTGCTGGCGACCAGCAATATTTTGCGCCGTGCCAGGATTTTGTTATTACGTTTTCTCTCTAATTAGTTATTTTTTTATTAGTTAGCTCGAGCGGTTCGCATGCGCCGGCATCCGCACTTCGGTTTGGGGACGCGACGTCTGTTGAAAGCCAGCAAACATTCGGCAGTGCGCAGAGCAACACTGTTCGAAGTCGGCAACTATCGCTAACAGCAGACGACACTGAAATATTTTTGTCGATGTAGGTTGAAGCTTCCGCGTCACGGTGAAAACGCGACTCTTGCACTGTCACCTTCTGTGCTGCATGTGTGGCGTTGACGTGGTGACCCACCTTTGGAACACTGTACAGTCGTGTTACCTGTGCCGCTTTTCTTTATTTATTTATTGCTACTGCATAATGTTGCGGCAACATGCGTCACTATGTGCTCGGTTGTGTATGGCGCGATGGCGCACTTTTTGTAACCGTGCTAGCGAAAGCTTGTGTTGTGTACAAGCGACGCACCACCGCTCCTCGGCTGGTCAAAGCACCAGCGCGGAAGTAACGGCAAGCGACCCCATCCCGAATCGCGTTTTGAGAATCCTTCGTCGTCGCCCTCAGCGATCTCGGCTACCGGACAGGGACCGGGAGTTTGCCCCCTCGAACACATGCAGCTCTCACCTGCGTCTTTTGTATACAATAAATGTAGTCTGTTTTCTGCCACCAACCGATGCGCACTCCTTTCACGGACGGGGCCAGACCCCGTACGTAACACTGACGATGAGGCAGGAGTTGCGAAGCGGATAAGTTTTCGAAGTTAAGGCCGTGGCTACTGGACGAATGCACGGCGCTGTGGAGCCTTTCTCGGGCAAATAATGGGAATCGTGGATCCAGCGCCTCGATTTTACTTCGTGGCGAGCGAAGAAGCGGGCACTTCTTCTCACGCTTTGTGGAGCCGACACTTTCGAACACTGTGTGCGCGCGCTGATAGCGCCGAAGATCCCGAGAGAAGTCAACTTCAATGATTTAGTGACACTTCTCGGGCGGCACTTCAACACCAGGACATCCTAGCTTTACAGCCGGTACGTGTTTCAAAGATCCGACCAACGGCCAGACGAGTCGATCAGCAGCTACGCAGCGGCCCTGGAACCTTGACAGCCGACTGCAACTTCGGAGCGCTGCCTTCGGCAACGCTCCGAATTTGCTCCGACGACGTCACTCACACCCAAACGACCGCTTCAGCAGCGAACCCAACTATGCCGTAATGCTCCGGGAGAGGCGTCCGCGGCGTCTGGGACGAACATCTTCCACAGAGACTGTTCACAGAAAAAGCCTGACATTTTAACGTGCTGTGGACTTAGCCCCGTCAGCGGAAAGTGCGTCAAGGCATCAGCGAGATATCAAGGGAGTGGCAAACTCGGGAAAATTAACAGGACGTCGCAAATCAAGCCAGAAGGCAAGCGTACGTCAGCACGACATTGCTATCGATGCGACCGCTTGCATGACCCTGAAACATGCCAATTCAAGGCAGCCGAGTGCCGTTTCTGAACCAAGGAAGGTCACATCGAGCATGCCTGCATCTCAAAAAGAAAAAGAAAAACATGGAACCACGCTCCGACAACTAGCAGCTACGGGCACACAGTGCCAACCCACCACCTGTCAGCAAATCCTGCTGCAAGCTGCACACAGTGAGTGTACGTAGACACTGCCCCGAGTTCCTCTCGGACTTGAGAGAGTGGAGGGAAAGCCAGTCCAGGTTGAGGTGGACACAGGTACAGCATGCCCCCTGATAAGCAAGGACACGGACTACAGAATGTGGAAGAAAAACACTGCGTGGCTTTCATGCGAGCCACTCAGTTTGCGCACATGGTCAGGTAAAGAATTACACGTCCTGGGCTCCGCACAAGTTCGTGTGAGGTTGAATTCAAAGGACTATCTGCTGCCGTTGTTGGTAATGAAGGGCACTAGGTGCAACCTCCTAGGAAGAGATTGGTGTTCGGTACGTCACACTCAGGTGAAGAGCCAGCACCAGAATTTACAGAGGTTCTGAGATGACACCCAGACGTCTTCAAGGAAGACATTGGAAGCTATACAGGTGTACTTGTATACAGGTCACTGCAGCACTGCTCACAGTGAACACTACAAAACGACTATACAGAGTGGAATGCCTCCCGTTCTGAATTTCCACTGCACCAGCTATCTTCCAGTGCGTGAGGGAGACAAGGATACCTAGAATTCCAGGGGTGAGTGTTCACCTTGAGGACATCATTGTCAACGGGAATAGTGCAAATGAGCACGCACAGTGTCTTCAGGTTCTGTTCGAGGCTAACTGAGAAAGGCTTACGCTTCAAGAAAGAAAAATGCAGGTTTGGAATTATGTCAGTTGAGTTTCTGGGACATCGAATTGACAGAAATGGTGTTCGCAACACCGAGAAAAAGGTTGAGGCTATACTTCAAGCACCCAAACCATCTGACAAGACATCCCTAAGGGCTTTTCTGGGCTTTATTTCATTCGACGACTGCTTTTTGAAGAACGGAGCGATGGTTGGAGTGGAATTGTATAGGCTGCTAGAGAAAAACACGCCCTGGAAGTAGAAGAGCAAGCATCAAGCCAATTTCGAAGCGCTTAAGGAGATGATCCATGCATCTACAGTGCTGGCTCACTATGACGAGACAAAGCCCCTTCTTTTGTTCATGGACGCATCGCCGTACGGCGTTGATGCCGTCCTTGCTCGGGAAGATGCTATTTGCCGAGAGGCGTCCATTGCATTCGGTTCATAAACACTGGGAAGTGCTGAAGAGAGCTACTTCTAGCTCAACAAAGAAAGTGTAGTAGTAATCTACGGCATCAGTCATTTTCATAAGTACACAGCTGGCCGGCATGTGACCATAATAACAGATCGCCAGGAATTGATTGGAATCGTGAGTGAAACAAAGCAAGTACCCCGGGTCTTTTCATCAAGGTTGACACGGTGGTGCCTTAAACTAGCAACGTATGATTACAAGTTACTGTACTGGCCTGGCCTACTGCGCCAAAATGTGGACGCTCTAAGCTGACTTCCACTACCGGCACAAGTTGATGAGCCTCATCCCCCAGTAGACGTGCTAATGTTGGCTACCATGCCCAGCTTCAAGCTTTCACCGCGTCAACTAGCACGAATGACTCAAGGAGTCAGTTTTGTCGCAAGTGCTGGAGGCTGTCTCAAACGGTGAAGTTCATAAACTGCCAAAAGAACAGTTTTCATCTTGCAGGAAACTGGAGGCTGAGCTTTCAGCGCAGAAAGGGTGCCTTGTTAGAGGCTCCCGGATGATAACTCCAACAAAGGCGAGAAATTACCTTCTTAAACTTGCACCTGCAAACCACCACATAATTGTGGCCATGAAGGCATGCGCACGAAGGTACTTTTGGTGGCCAGGCATTGACGCAGATATGGAACGGCTCGCTAGAAACTGTGCAACTTGTTGTCAACACCAAAGGGCACCAGTGCCCAAATGGGAACGCATAAGAACGCCTTGGGACACAGTTCACGCAGACTTCGTTGGTCCCGTAGAAGGCAGAATGCTGGCTAATTGTTGTGAACGCATAAAGCAAATGGTTGGAAGTGTGCTCCATGCGCAATACACAGTCTGCCACATCGATTGAGGGACTCTGGAACCTTTTCGCAGCTTTTAGGCTTCCCAAAAAGCTTGTGACTGATAACAGACCATCCTTCGTTTCAGTAGAAGTTGAGAGCTTCCTAAAGAATGGGGTGACCCACGTAACCGTGCCAAACACGACTGCAGAGTCATGCCCGCAGCGGGGACGACGCCCTCCAGACCACTATGTTGACTACATCTAAGGGAGGAAAGTTTTTGTGTACAAGTGACGCACCACCGCTCCATGGCTGGACAAAACACCAGCACGGACGAAACAGGAAGCGACCCCACCCTGAGTCGAGTTCCAAGAATTCTCCATCACCCCAAGCGTGTCGGCCACTGGACAGGGACCAGGAGTTTGCCCCCTCGAACACATGCGGCTCTCGTGTGCGTCTTTTGTAGAAAATAAACTCCGTCTGTTTTCTGCCACAAACCAATGCGCATTTCTTTCACGAATGAGGTCAGACCCTGTACGTAACAGCTTGCAAGAACGTGCATACACGAACACACAGGTGTATCTAAGCGAATGAGCAAGGGATCTGTCGCAGCAACTGCATAGTACGCTGAAGCACTGCAGCGTTATCTATTAGCATACTCCTATACAGATGGTTCTATTATCACTGAATACAGCTGTGTTGATTGACAAGTCACTTCATCACTGAGCACGCGTGTGAATCATCAACAATGGCATGTTTATTCAGGTGCACTTTACTGCTGAGATCTTTTTAGTAGCTGTCAATAGCGAGCCTACAATTGATTACATGATGCAATATGTCATCGTACTTCGGAACAATGATGTAACATCGAATGAACGTACAGGAGCGCAGTGCGACACACACAGAGCTAGTATTTGTTCATTCTATGTTACGTAATTGTTTCAAAGTGCACTGCCATATTAAGTCATGAGTAACTAAAGAGCCCGCCAGTAAGTCTTAAGCAATTGATTACAATTATGACAGACATAAAAGTGATATGTACATATCATAGTTACTTCTTCAGGCATAGATGCTTGTCAGATATGTTTTCAAGAGAAGAATGTTTGCATGAAAACAAATATTAATTCATATTGCTGAAAAGACACCCCATATAGGCATAAATTCACGTAATGTTTCCATCTCTTGTTAGTGCTAAAAATGTCCCTGCAAATAGAAGTAGCGTTATGTCATTCATGCCTTAAGAGATGACAGATGTCTACAGGGGCACACAAGGCAGCAATGCTTATGCATAAAGGCCTGGGTGGCCAATCTGCTGCCCCTTCACGATTTATCCATACTTCTACCAGCATTTAAACAATGCACAGCCTGTGGTCAAAGTGAATACAGGCATGCTTGCTCTCTCAGCAATGGTGACAATCAAGGGTGATTGCCCTGAGACCGTTTGCTGCTGTCAACATCATTTATGCATGCATTCTTTTATTCTTTTTCCCTAGATAACAAAGAAGGTTGCACAGTCAGTAAGCTACAGGAAAGTAATGTTATTTTATTGCGTTGGGCATGGCCTAAATGTCCCATTCATGTAGTGACAACCTAGCTAGCTAATATAGCACAGCCACATTAAAAAGAGAAGTGCATAGGCTAACAAACAGGTGCACAGTAACTGTACTTCATCTGAAAGCAGACCAAGATTATCAAGCAACTATAAAGATCTAGATTGAGGGTACAAGCGTTGAGGCCCCGTAGTACTTGGGGCCTCAACAATTGCATTTCCCTGATCTAAAACTCTCTAATAAGCTTTGCAATGAGTGCAGTGATCTTGCATGTGAAATGGTTGATGTAGTAAGTCGTTTTATATTTCCCTTTCTTAATCAGTAACAGTTTAAACAGGTACACGACAATGAAATGAAATGCTGGCTCATATGGCGCACAAGACACAAGTAGGGGAGAACATTTGCCATGCCTGCTGTAACACCAATTCCAACATGGAGTAGCTTGTAGGCAATGAATGCATGTTTTTTGTGTCAGTGCAACTTGCACCTACCTCTCATGAAAGCACAGAATGTCTGCATTGTAGACATTAGTTCATTAGCACCGTGTGCATGGCAGCACAAGGAAGTAAGAAAGTAAGACAGTTTCTTGGGTGGAGCTTTGTGACGAATTCATAATATAATCTGCAATGCAGACATGTTCTATTATCCAATCACTTAAGTAGTGAAATGAATGCACATAGCCCCATAAGCACTGTGGAACGGAATGTAGAAATTTGTAGTTGAGAAGCCATAGCGACTCACACTCTGTGCTGAACATAAGATAGAAAAAATGCGTAGTGGCAAATTGGATGCACATTCTCATCTGTCATACAAATCCATAGATTACAAGTAATCTTTACCTCATTCTCATATTGCTTACAGTTGCACAAACCTTACTGCAGCATCCACTGTGGAGTACAATAATCTTGCAAGTCACAGCTACTTGTTCACTCTATTAATATATATTAGCCCCCAGGCTCTCCTGTATTGCTTCACGCATGCTACCATAGCGTGGCTGTGCTCAATCACTTCTTTCCGTTCCACTGAAATGAACATGGCATATATTTGTTACCAAAATATTCTCTGAAGCATAACTGTTTATCATTCTTTAAGCCTCTGAGAGGTAAGGATGGATGTTCAACCTTGCTGTTGTGGCATTTCATAGGTTCTAACCCACCATCATATCTCTAAACAAGCAATGATGAAATTATATAGTCAAGCCATACCATTAGGACAACTGACATATTGCTTCCCCAGGGAGTCTCACTGCCACCTCCCCAATTTCATAAATACTTAGACATGTTGACAACTTAGACATATTGAAGTTAACTTCACAGCCTATGTTTTAACACGACAAATAAGCCTGATTAACCCAACAGCACTTATATCATTCTCTTAATCACTTGAAATACTAACTAGCACATGGCATGTAGTCATATTATATTCTGTTTGTATGTTTGGTGAATTGCAGAAATCATTTTTGTCGCCCTTACAGCCCAGCTGATGCTGTCTTTCTTGATAACAATTAAGCAACAACCTTACTTGGTGCATAGCTGTGAGAACTACAACTAGCTTCACAGTAGCACTGCACATGGTACCCTCAGACCACATTGTAGACATCCTTCTATACATACTAGAGGCTGGCCACAATCAGCGTAATTTTGAAATCTAGATGAACAGGGTGCGAATTCATGCGTATCAAATAAATGTCTGTTCCATTGAGAGTCTGTGTACTTGTGTGCGATATAATTATCGATTCACTACACTTATGGCAGAAGAACAGAATACACAAAACAACAAAATCAAGTTCTCTCTGAAAAGCTGCTTTTTGCCACTATTATATGCAGCAAAGTAAGACTTCAGAAAGTACAAATACGGCTTGGGCGCATCTTTGTGCATTGTATAAGAAGTAGAGGTGGGAGAATGTTAATTTTTTTCAAACACAAATTGAACAAAAATAGTAAGCATCAAATATTGAATAGTGACACGACGACGTTAGTACTTGTAGTAGCAATATTTATTTCCATAGATTTAGGTACTACCTCTTAACCAACTAATGCTAAATATAGCTAACTATTGGGGACAAAGGATAAGTTTTAAATGCAAGGCTACTTATTGTTATATTAAAAAAAACCACTTGAATAGCCTATCAACAACTTTAGAGCCTCGTTGCAAAGAAGCTTTCCAAGAAATAATGGCTGCTGTATGAAGAGCTTCCAAAAATGCACAATAAATTGTTACCAAAAACATGAAAGTTGCAGAAAAAATAAACTTAATGAAGGACCAATGTTTTGCGGACACATGTAAAAGGACTTGTTGCAAGGAAAACACAGACTTGTTGCATAAAAGATAAATCTGCTAGATCAAGAGATGTGTGGCTGGCTTTTATGAGTTTTGTGCCAATATGGCTAAAAGATACTTTCGTCACCGGGCTAGCCTGCTAGCCTTTGGGAGGCTTGTCAGATATTCGTTGTTAAAAAACTTCCAATTTATATATTGACACAAAAGCCTCCTCTGATCACGGAAAAAGAATAGAATTGTCATATAGTATACATAACATTTAGAACATCAGGGTACTACTTTTCACATTACACAAATACTCGTGAAAGACAGAACTGCAAGAAACAGCATAACACTGGCATAATCCGTAACTGATTATGTCAATGAGTTTCCCATTTCATGTGGCAAAGTTGCATAGGGCAAATGGTATGTGACATTTGTGATACGGAGATGCGTTATTGTATCTGGGTACAAGTATTATACAATTGATCATTCTGGGAATAAAGAAATAACAGGCACTGATTACCAGTATGTCATCATGTCACTTCTATCTGAAAAGTGACTATCATTTCAAGTCAAAGTTGCATTGAGCATCATGTTTATGTGCCCATATATGTGTATCCCATGAACTGTTGCTTTAAGTTATGACGAGTGTCATGTCATTCCTGTATGTAATTGTGGTTTTACACAATGCACCTATAAAACTTTTGATCAGCAACCTAGTACATCTCCTTGTATTTGCACACAGGCTTTCTGTTGAAACACCCTCTTCGCACCCACGATAAATACTGCAGTCAGTAAAATGGAGCTTTAGATTGTTTCCTAAACTGCTTTCATTCCAGCAAAAAGACGCCGAGCAGACGCTGTGCCACAAGTGAACATTTATGAGGGCGTTCATGTTTGCTGCTTATTAAGGTGGCTCCAAGGTAAATGGAGAGGAAGTGTACAGGTGAAGCAAAGCTCCGCTGTCGCATGCACGTAAACAATGCTTATGGTTATGGCACCGAAACATTTTTTGCGTCAATCCTCCAACCATGGAGCATGTACTGACAGGATGGAAAGCAGACACCGAGCAGACGGCACAGCGCGATGAACACATCTTGAGGCGCATTCAGACTTCCTATTTGCTAAGGAGCCCAGCAGCTTCTGCAGTGCTGCAAGGAACTACTGAGATGGAGTTAAGCTCGCAGAACACATTGTTAGCGCGAAAGGTTGGTGTCGTGTTCCTGGGCTTCCGTGAACGAAGTGGCAGACTGAACTTGAAACATGTTTTATTATATGGCAGCAACTTAATGTGACAGAATGACAGCCAAGAACTATAAGGACAAAAAGCACACCACAGCTTGGCGGCCAGCAATTATATACACATAGTGGACGAGGGTGATGCGACTACAATATGACCCGCTTGACAGAAAGGGAAACGCTATCACACATGTACAGATATGCAACAGTTGGGCAGTGGCAGAGAAGGTGCTTTGCTGTGTCGTCACACATGCAAAAAAATTGCATAAGGAGCATTTGCATAACTTACATTACAGCAGATGACACCTAGCACAAAATAAATAATTGCAATACAATGTGTTCTGTGAGCTGTACTCCATCTCAGTAGTTCCTTGCAGCACTGGAGAAGCTGCTGGGCTCCTTAGCTAATGGGAAGGCTGAATGCCCCTCAAAATGTGTTCATCGCGCTGTGCCGTCTACTCGGTGTCTGCAGTGATACAACTTCTAAGCTGTTCCCTAGCCCCCTCTGTTCACAAAGTGTAAAATGTGCAGAGACAGCTCTGGAAACAAACGTGTACAAAGCAAGGAACCTGCTTTGATACAATACCTATATTGAAATGCATAAAAGCATAGGCTACCAGCGATGCTTCTACAATGTTTATTACTTCAGAGCACATGCAACTGACAGAAAAAATTCACGGACGATTACGATACTCCCTAATACGAAATTTGAGTGCAGCTCTACACGTGTTGTCATTTTGCTGGTGTGGACAATCAGTCTCATAGGGCACGTTGCAAACAGAGCGCAGTGTGGTGCCACTGCCTTGCTAATCTGGAGATCGCATGAGCCAGCGCATGGGTAACGCGTGGGCGTGATTCACAAAAGCCACCGCTAACAAACCTCCCAGACATTGCGTGCTACTGTGACACCATCTCGTAGCTACCGTCACTGCACTTCGCTTTCATTCGCATGCTTTCGACATACACTCCTCTGCTTACTGCCTCATGGTTCTGCTGCACCTTCCTCTCCGTTTTCCTCCTCGTGCCTCTTCTCACTTGCCGCTTTTTTTATCTCCCACTGCATGCTGCGTTCGCTCTCATCATTTTCTGAACTCTTTCGCTCGGTTAAATGAGCAAAAGAGTGGTCCTCACAGCACGACAAAAGCCGAAGAGAAACCAGCGATAGGAATACCCTGAATGCATGCACTATAAACCATGTTAAAGGATTGATTGAATGCACGATAGACGTGGTCTGCGAGATACCTCTGACACATGGGGCTGATTATGTGGGTCAAACAGAGAGGTACGTAAATGATTGACTGTGCGAACATCGACACAACTGCATTCTGGTACAAGCACCCAGAGACCTTGTCATATATTGCGCTTCATGCCATATCTTCCAGAGGATGGGGATCTGATCTTGCTGAAATGTAGTAACTAAAGAAAAAGAAGTCATGGAAGCCTACAACATCAAGATGACCCCATGTGCCATCTATATCGCTCAGCAAAGAGATTAGCTTAATGACTGACAATAGATGATATGGCTCAACTGGCAAGAGCATCCCAGACATGCGAGTAGGCTATATGAAGGTCTCATTTTCCAAAAAATGAAACAGTTGTTAATTTGCACTGTGGTGCAGTGCATTGTTTTTCTTAAGTCCTGTCCCTTCCTAACTTTGCGCAACAGTGTTATGTCGAACCAACTAGCCCACTGGGAAATTTTCTTTAATTATATGTAATATGCTCTGCATGCACATTTATGTGTCTTGTTTGCAATGCACATGTGAAAGACAGCACAAAAAAAGATGCAATATTAGAGGTGAGCAAATAGAGATTTTCAGGACCAAATAGAATAGTGCCAGAAGCAAATTGAATCTAATAGTGTTCTAAAAGCGAATAGCCATTACCATAATTAATACAAACTGATGTTTACATCCCAGTATTTTTGAAGTTATAAAGTTTCTATCATATAGTACCTTATTAAGTATTGTAATTGAAAAACACAAATTGAGCATTATGAGCAAACAAGTACTTTATTCGCATGCACAGGGTTCTTCAGAGGATGCAAATGACCACTGTAGAGCCTGTAAAGTGTGACTACCTGTGTGACCTAGCCTGCTCCACTACGCAAGTTCTCATGTTTTATGGCTATAGTATGCCTGTCACGGTGAAAATTTACCATACTTTACTCCAATTTAATGTTCATGTGGTTGCGGTTGGCATTTTGAAATGCTCGAAAGGTATGAAAAAAATATTCACAATTACAACATACAAAAAGTGACCACCAAATCGAAAAGGGCACTTTTCGGTGCATAACTACGAAGTTGCAAATATTCGCACATCCCTATGCAATACCAACAACTTCAAATAATGGTTTCAACACTTACATAAACACTACATGTACCAGCAGCCAACAGAACATCATATATTGACAAAAGGGTGTTTAACGGGGCTAGTTGGTTCATTCTTCAAGGATTGTAGCAGCAGAACTTAAGCAACATGAACACAGAAGGAACGACTAGACGAGTACACAGCTGCACTGTCAACTGATTTCTTAATTGAAATTACCCCTCTTATTTATTTCGTCACCATATCTTATCTGTCTGAGGCTGTCTCAAAATGGTGACTTCCCTTCTTGTCAAGGCAACTGACGGTGTGCTTACACATTGCGCTCCTGTTTTACTTATCTCAAATGCCTCAAGAATCTCCCGAGTTTGCCTATTGTTTCTTTTCAGGACTTGCACTTCATGAAATTTGGGGGTGCAAGTGCTTACTTAGCTATCTTGTCCTTTCTTGTTCATTTCGCAACATTTGCAGTGCAAGGCCAGATTGCTGCCAGGGGTCCCTGCAAGTGATGATCCGTGCTCTCTTGTTCGAACAATAAGGCATCTTCCTGTTTGCTCTATGTATTGTTTTCCACAGGACAGGAGGATGGCGTATAGTACTCCTTTGACACAATTGCAGCCGAATCGAAATGAACAAGAAGGGACAAAATAGCCAAGTAAGCATGTGCACCCCCTAATTTCGTGAAGTGAAAGTCCTGAAAAGGAACAATAGGCTAACTCGGGAGATCCTTGAGGCATTTGAGATAAGTTAAACAGGAGCGCAATGTGTAAGCACACTGTCAGTGGCCTTGACAAGGAAGGAAGTCACCTTTTTGAGACAGCCTCAGATATATAAAAGAAGAGATGTGGCAGTGAAAAAAATGAGAGGGAATTTCAATAAAGAAATCAGTTGACAGTGCCGCCGTGTCCTCATCCAGGCGTTCTTTCTGTGTCCGTGTTCCTCAAGTTCTGCTGCTACTATCCTCGAAGAATGAAACAACTGGCCCCGTTAAACACCCTTTTGACATTCATTTTCAGCACTCCGAGTGTTCCTACTTGTTTCCTGCATCTGCTTGACTCACAACAAATATGTCTTCACATTGGCTTCTTCACTTGCTGAGCCTGCTTATCCTCATGTTGCATCAAGAGGAATGTTTCGGTGGAAGACGTTAGGTTGCTACTCGGGATGTTGTTGCCTTCCCAAGGCCACGCAAGAAGAATTATGAAGATACTGCGGGCTGAAATATGGAAACAGATTCGCCTACCCACCGACTTCCTCAACGTGAGATCCTCTGGCAAAAAATCTCATCGTCTTCACTTGGCCAGCCGCAGTTTTAACACTGAACACATGTGGAATAAATGGTTCCTGCCAATTTTGAAGTCAACAATACAAGGTCAAAAAGAGTACGAGAAGATAAGCAAGAACCCAGTGGTCACAGTAGGACAGAAGCAGCTCTCACAACCTTCTAAAGAAGTATTGGAATTCGATCCAAAATTTGCGCTTCCCCCGAGACTAGACGCAGCAGTGAAGCTGGCCATTATCAGACGAGTAGCAGAAAAAGCGAATGAAGAGGGCGCTAGCAGAGTTGTGGCTGACGAAGTAGATACACTGGCTCGTCCAAAATAATGCAAACGTCACGTGCGCAGTTTTGTTGAAACTGTAAAGGAACTGAAAAAAGAAAAGTTCATATTGTGCCTTTCAGACAAAGTGGGATTTGTAGTATTTGATGCCAGCAGCTACAATACAAAAGCATTAGAAGCCATCAACAAGAACTTCTGCAAGGTAGAAAATAAAGACCCAAATAAAGCGAAAAGAAAGGTCAAGATGCTTCTAGGAGAAACAACTAATGGTAGCCAGCTGTGCAACAAGGTTAAAGCAGCAAAAACCACCACGCTGTTGGTGTTCTTCAGTGGAAAAAGCCATAAAATTGGTACCCCCTTCCACGCCATTTTATCGAAAGCAGACAAGTGGCAATTGCTGCTTTCAACACACCTTTTCACGCAACTTTCTCAAGTTAGGGTAGAAGAACAGTTTATGATTAGGAACTCTGAAGAACTAACCTTCGAGATAAGAATGTACGAAACGAATTATTCGTATGGGTTCTCGATTGACATCGAAGATATGTATTATTCAATACCGCATGCGGATTTGATGAATGTACTGAGAGAGACCATCATGGAGCAAGGAGTCATTCTATTTCAAAACTGCGTAGGAATGTCTGTGACCTTCTTGGAGCTGTTGAGTGCCTATTTCGCTGCCACAATCACTGTACATGATGGTACCTTGTTTGTCCAAAACAGAGGGGCTTGCATTGGATCAAAAATAGCACCAATCCTGAGTGACTTGTACTTGGCAGCATGCGACAAGAAAATTCAAGGATCCATCAAGAAAAGGCGTGTCACACGGATCTATCGATATGTGGATGACTTCTTGATACAGTGCCAAACAGAGAATGCAATAAAACACATTGTGGGACTAGTTGGTGCATAGCTTTCAATAGATGAAGTGCCAATAGTGATGGCACACTAGGAAGGAACAAAGACAGGACAAGGCGCTACTTGCAACTGTTTATTGAAGTCAAAGGTGGCTGATTATATAGCCATAGGAAGAGGGGCCAAAAAAAGAGGAACACTGATTATGCGAATGCGCACGTGCGAGAACACTGAAGATATACATGAAGGGGGATCTTGTTTAATCTAAATCTAAAACTTATCTATGAACATGCTTTCATTTGTGTAAATATTCAGAGACGGGGTGCTGACACAAGGCGTCCCCTCTTTTCTTAATCTGGTTTGCCTCCAACAATTCATGCGCCACAGAATCTTCTCATTCCCGCAAGCCTTGCAATGAAGCGGCAAGTTTGAACCTTATCCATTTTTCAATGAAAGCTAATGTTCCCGCAGGCATTCATTAATACATCGGCCAGTTTGGCCGATATACTCTTTCCCACACTTCAGCGGTATACGACCCCTTCTTCACACTTAACAAAAGGGTTTGTATGTTTAATTGAGTTTTATTTGTGCTCAACAGCTGTTTGTTTTCAAGGCCAGTTTTATGTGCAAAAGAAAGGAATTTGTATTGGCTCATGCATGGCTCCCGTACTTTGCAACATTTATTTTCCTTGCGGGCATCGACAGAGTGCTGTCCAAGGTGTTTGACGGAGGCAAAGTGCTCAAGGTTTTTAGGTATGTTGACGCTTTTTGATTTTACTGATGGAATGATCTCCTGTGACTTACTCGCATCCTGTGCAGGGCATTTTATCTGATTTTAAACAGCAAGGCAAAGGCTTAGATCTTGCTTTTTAACTAGCCAAGGATAACAGCTTGCAGTTTTTAGATCTTGACATAACCCTTAATGACGAAGGCTCCTGCTGGATGTACTGACCTCGTGCCCGCAAGGAATTTTTGCCGTATGAGTCTACACACTCCAAGACTGTTAAATGTGCGACTGCTAGTGCCTCGAATCCGCCCTGAAAAAATCATGCTGTCATAAGGCACAAGCAAGCTTTGACCAACAGATTTTGAAGTTGAGGAAGGCTGGCTTTTCTTGCTTGGTTTTAAGCGCAGTTTCGGGGGCGTTATTGAAAAAGGTGAAAAAAGAAAGAAAAAAGTGAAGGTCAAACATTCGAAAAGAAAGCTAAACCAGTGGTGATACCATAATCTCATAAAGTGGCGCATAATCTTAAGCACATCGCCGTGACATACAAAATTCCTGTGGTTTTTTTCTGGCCCCCGAAAACTTGCTACTTTGTGCTGCCCGATTGGTTCGGATGACTCTAAGAAAGTCGGGTGTTCTATTAAACACACGAATCCTTTTGTTAAGTGTGAAGAAGGGGTCGTATACCGCTGAAGTGTGGGAAAGACTATATCGGCCAAACTGGCCGATGTATTAATGAATGCCTGTGGGAACATAAGCTTTCATTGAAAAATGGATAAGGTTCAAACTTGCCGCTTCATTGCAAGGCCTCCGGGAATGAGAAGAAACAAGTATGTGAAGCAAGGCTTCATGATACAACAATCGTGTTTAAAAGTAAAGATTCTGTGGCGCATGAATTGTTGGAGGCCAACCAGATTAAGAAAAGAGGGGAAGCCTGTGTCAGCACCCTGTGTCAGTGTACACAAATGAAAGCATGTTCACAGATAAGTTTTAGATTTAGATTAAATGTGATTCCCTTCATATATATCTTCAGTGTTCTCGCACGTGCACATTCACATAATCAGTTTTCCTCTTTTTTTGACCCCCTCTCCCCAGGGCTATTAATCAGCCACCTTTGACTTCAATAAACAGTTGCAAGTAGTGCCTTGTCCTGTCTTTGTTCCTTCCTAGCGTGCCATCACTATTGGCGCTTCATCTATTGAAAGAGAATGCAACCGATTACCAACAACTTGAGGACACTGTACTGGAGTCCTTTCGATCAACGTGCCCAGAGCTGAACTTCCCTTATGAGCGTCTGAACCACAGTCCCCTGCAGTTCCTCGACATGTTACTAGAATTCCAACCACGACATCTACGCTGTGGGTACGAGCCTAGAGCATAGATACAATTTCTTCCCATCACGTCAAGCCATTTCAAGACTGTAAAAAGGCCAATAGCGAGTGCAGCATTTAGTTCAGCACTAAATAAATCATGCCAGCATCAAAATGAACAGCTTTCAGTGGCAGTTAAGTAGGCTGAAAAATGCAGGGAAAAACATGCCGTGCGAATGCTATGCAGCATAGCTGAAGGCCTCGTAGAGAAGACTAAAAGAAAACAAGAAAGCAAAAGCGGATCTGAAGTTGTGGATGTCAAAAACAATTCTGCAAAAATTACATATGTGCATGGACTGACCCACATTCTCCTCAAGATTGGTAAAAGACATGGCGTCTGAGTAGTGTGCTCAGCACCAAACAAGGGAAGAAGTATGTGCTCATGAGTGAACCAGCAAAAAAAGGAACCACAGTGCCAGATCACGCACCAGAGCAGATACTGCAATTGTGTCAAAGGAGTAGTGTACGCCATCCTCCTGTCCTGTGGAAAACAATACATAAAGCAAACAGGAAGATGCCTTAATTTTCGAACAAGAGAGCACTCATCATCACTTTCAGGGACCCCTGGCAGCAATCTGGCCTTGCACTGCAAACGTTGCGAAATGAACAAGAAGGGACAAGATAGCTAAGTAAGCACATGCACCCCCAAATTTCATGAAGTGCAAGCCCCGAAAAAGAACAACAATAGGCTAACTCGTGAGATTCTTGAGGCATTTGAGATAAGTAAAACAGGAGCGCAATGTGTAAGCACACCATCAGTCGCCTTGACAAGAAAGGAAGCCACCGTTTTGAGACAGCCTCAGACAGATAAGAGGTATGGCGACGAAATAAATAAGAGTGGTAATTTCAATTAAGAAATCAGTTGACAGTGCAGCTGCATCCTCGTCTAGTCGTCCATTCTGTGTGCGTGTTCCTTAAGTTCTGGTGCTACAATCCTTGAATCATATGTTGACCATGCTTTGTTACATGCATATGGCTTTTAATCAACAAATGCAAATTATTAAGAATCAAAAGGAAGTATGTAATTTTCACACATTATATGCTTATCATGCCATGCCACTGGTGTTGGCACTAACAGTGTGTACTCAGATACTAACAAGAAACAAGCAGCTGAACTTCTTGCACATGCAAGGTGCTCACATCCCTGAGTATAAGACTGTATAATTTGCTTAATCTAGAAATATACCTCAGGATTTTTGCTGTTCACACCAATGTTCACATGACAAAAATGAAGAGTGCCCGAAATTTGCGTTCATGAGAACAGTGCATAAGCGCGCCCACATTTCACGACAGCGCGCATGTACTCATGTAACTTTTAAGCTGTTCCTTATATTGCCCTCATTGATTACAAACACCTTCATAGCAAACACACAAGATACGTGAACGCGGCAGAAAGGGCCGGAACCAAAACTCGCCCGCAACGCTTATGCACGGTTCACTTCAGAACATATGCATATTGCATGAAATGAACACCTATACGCCTAGCACCACTGCAACACATTGAACTTACACATCACAGTACACTTACGCTTCGCAAAAGCAAGAACCCTAGCGCTCGAACGTTGTGTACGTGTTCGCGGTCACCAATGCGCATCTCACCAAGCAAGACACAAACAGCACATCACGAATGACTGACACATCGTGTCATCACTTATGAACACTGCACAAACTTCCAATCTTGGTATCGATGAAGCGCGCACACACAGCACCTACGAACACCATATGCTGAGGAGGGCGATCGCAATCTTTTCATTTTGCCGCATACCGAACTAGTGTCATGCTTAGAATTCAGGTGTACGCGATGGCCTTCGCGTTTGTAACGAACATGCAAAAAACGGCAAAACACACGAAATCGCCGGCTTCATTCCTTCCGATCCTCGCGTAAACACAACACACATCCGTCTGTTTCCTTTGGCGATCGCAAGGACTGAAGAGGTCAGGAAGAGTACAGCTGCTTGTTGTGTTAGACAAATAGCTTTGCAGGTGCTGAATAGCTCTTGTAGTGATCACAATAAACCACACAAAAAACAAACTGCCGCGGCAGCCTAGCGGTCTAGGCCTCGCGCTCCTCTTCGCTTCGAACCAGCGCCATGTTTATGCGGTCGCCGCACGGAGGCGAAAGTTCACGACCGCCTCTCGTGACGTCACGTCGGCCATTACTGGCGAACCGCTCGCTTGCGGTGCGGCGTGCGGCCGTGGGCGGTTTGAGCGTAAATCGGCCCTTACCGAATCTCCGCGCGTCGTTCGCGACCGAGCGGTGCCCGCAAGCCGCATGTATGGAGGAACGACGTTTGAAAAGGTTTGAAGAGAATAAATAGGCGGGGGAGGAAGGAAGACTGGGAGCGGGCTCGCATCGCGCGCGCCGCACCGCTTTTCACCAAACCGGTATTTGGAAAATGGACGGGCGCGGAGGGGCGGGGGGGGGGGGGGGGATGGAAGTGGAGCGGTGCGCGACGACGCGTTTTCAAAAGCCAACGGCAAACACGCATCTGTCAAAGAAGGAAGCAGAGAGCGGGCAATACGAGAGGGAGGCGGCCAATCCCGCAAGACGCGCCATTCGGTTTTTATCGCTACCCTGTCTCTGCACTGAGCGAGCGAGCTGGAAATGGACCGCTTATAAGCGGTTAGTGCCTGTTTACGCTCGAGCCGCCCATCGCCGCAAGCTGCACCGCACGCGTGCGGTGGCGCGAAAAATTGCACATGTCGAACACTTGTGCACAAATTTCGGTTTACAATGTGTAAGGTATACACTGTGCGCACAGTGTAAATGGTAATTTGTGTACAGGTGGTCGATATGTGCAATATCTCGCGCGACCGCACGCGTGCGGTGCCGCCTTGCGGCGATGGGCGGCTCGAGCGTAAACAGGCCCTTAGGTCGGTAGGGATGAGAGAGAGAGACAGCGGACCCGGCATGTCTACACTCGCTCATTGGGGAAAGTGGCAGCAACGCAGCTTTCTCTGTAGCTTTTATTATTTTATGTTAATGCACGTTTTTGTTCACTCCGTATATGACGTACATTTGAGCGTCATTAGGCGCACACGGTATAGGCGCATACGATCGCAGTCTGTCCTCTCACTACTGAAAGAAATCTGTGCACGAATCTGGCCGCTACGCTGCATCCGGGCCGCGTATGGTGTTCGTTTTGCTGCGCTCAGCAATTACGAGCTAGGAAATAGGCTCGACGTCAGCATTTTTCCCAGAAATCGCGAACAATTCTCATTAAGCCATGAAAGAAATGTCTATTCCGTTAATAATGCATAGGAGTCGCCCGATAGCTGGCGCAATATTATGAGCAGTAAAACTTGCACAGTGTCGTCTGGCATGCGTGTCATTTGTTGCGTTAATGCCCCTTATAAGCGTGTCTGGTATTGGCTCGAGTAAACACCCACGGATGTGGCCGCGCAACAGTCTTTCGCGAAGAAGAAAATTTACTTCAGTGCCTAGAACGCGCGCTCTTCGTTTGTGCAGGTGGCCCGAAGTGGAGAAGCACAGCTTCTTTCCCATTTTATTTCCTTTCGCTTCTAGTCGCTGCATTCATTTAAGTTCCTTCATCTCTGCGCTGATCATAGCTCTCCAGGCGCATTATTCATTTCTGTTGTGGCATCGGCAAAAGCGCAGTATTAAGCGCAGCGATACTTGCAGTTTCATGCGGTATCGATTGGAGCAAGCATTCAGATTTGCGCGGTTTGCACGCATCTCCTATCGAGAAGAAGAAACTTTATTCCTTGCGGAGGTAACAGCCGCCAGTGGCGAAGAATAGAGGAATGGCTATTTCTGCTTCCTCTTTCTTATCCCGTTTCCCGAATTTTGCTCTTGGTATCATTTAAGTTCTCTTACCGCGGTGCTACTTAATAGGCAAGCTGCATCAAGTGTTTTTTTTTATTTCTTTGTCCTTCTGCCCACCTCCTTCTAGGGCCTTTCTCTCCCTTCTCCCCTTTCTGTGCAGAGTAGCATGTAGGCAAACATAGCTACGCTGGCAAACCTCTCTGCTTTTAAATAATGAGCTCTCTCTCTCTCTATCTATCTCTCTGCAGAGCTAGCTTCAACCAACCGTAGCAGCCAGCAGTGTGACGCGTTTGAAAGCGCCGCATTTTTTAGGTGCTGGAGCATCGGCGCAGTGGGTAATAGCCATCCTATGGCTGGTCTTTTGATTTTATACTTCCCTCAGGTCTACCAGGGGTTTTGTATTGGGAAGCCAGTGATGAACACAATCTTACGTTTTGAGCATTCATGCTTCCGCAAGCAAGCAAAAAATGCAATGGCTCATAGCCCCGTAAGGCAGAGGCTATAGAAGCACTCCGCAAAGTGAAGCGAACAGTGCATAAATTCTTTCTAATCACGCATACAACATATAGATTAGCCAAGTCGAAAATTGTCATTATCAATGGCTCATCCCCCGCGAGCAATGGCTCATACTCACGTATGCAAGAAAAAAAATGTATTGACTCATAGTCCCGTAAGGATCATGGCTACCCACTTTGCGGGAATGAGCTGCGATGACAGTACCCCTGTTGTCGTTGTCGATGATTTCAATGTGGATGTGTCGGCACTGAAAAGGGAGTGCTTTACGCCTTCCGTGTTGCAGACATATCCTTTGCCGTGCCACACCGATCCGGTACAACTGACCACCGCAGCGGCGTACACACATCGATTTTACATTATCGAAGAACGTGATTGCTGTTGCGAGTGAAATAATGACCACCGATAAAGACAATAGATGAGCGTGAGTACCTTTCGTCACGATGACCACCCATCAAGAATATAAATGAAGGAGTTCGTACCTTTGTTCAAAATTATGTGTCACCTCCGTGTTGTGTGCTAAACAACTTCACTGATGAACCACCTTCACAGAGTAGAATGGCTCATGTTTTTGGTTGGCCTGCTCTGGACTTTGCAGAATAACATGATGCTCGTGTATTCAACCACGAGTCGGGCAATTACCGTAAGAAGTTTCGCGGTTATTGGAAAATATTTATTTTTGGGCGACGACTGAGAATACTGCCCACACGCGCGCGTTAAGTGAAGGTTTTAGATCGTGTCCAACTCCAGTATTCTAAATACATGTAAAACGCAGGAAGCCTCTCATTACACAACCGCCGGACCGATTCGTATTAACTACGTTGCATTTACGAAAGAACGACAAATTCTAATGGCTGTAAGAGCAGAATCTTAATATATAGCCTCATAGTTCTTGGAAAAATATCGGAAAACCTATAAAAGTATGAATTGAAGAATAAAGTTTACAAATCCCTAACTCTTCACCAAGCATAGATATCGTAGTTCTGCAGACTAAATCTCCCAGAGCATTTAAAAGCGGAAAAATGTGACATATTAATTTCCAGCGTACGCGAGATCATTACAATGCTTACGGGGATTTGGAAAATCCTCGTAACCATTGTAATAATCTCGTGTATGCTCACAAAGTCATAAAGTCGTGTACAACATACTGATCAGTATATAGTACATATGTTTTGTCCTCATTTGATGTGTGAGTACTGGCAATTTGCAGAACAGCGATAATAAGTTGCAGAGCTGTAAACTTGACGTTTCTTATGTTTTTATTTCGTAGTTTTCAACCGTTGAACCAGAGGGGAAAGCGCTGCCCTCTTAATTTTGCTAGCTACAAGAAAGCAGCGTCATTTTAGGCAAATATCGGAGAGGTAAAGATATGCTAATGCAACGGAAGAGTTCAGAAATATGTCTACGTTGGCGAAACTCACAGGAATGCATTTACCACGCCTCTAACATTCGTCAAAACATTACCCCGTACGATATTCTAGCTTTCAGATTGTAGTTTCAATTTTGGTGGAAGAACAATCTAACGCAGGTTCTTAAATGCACGAATTTTAGCCATAAAGCCGACAATGATAAATTCATATTATACGAAAGTTGGAAGAAGGTTCACTTGTTAAAAACTTCTTGTAATTACTTGTCTATTGGCATGATTTATTTTGACAGCCTGTTATACAATATTAACACTAATGTTGTTTTGAATAATGCGTTTAAGCAGTTGAACGAGAAGTTGGTGCGTAAGGCACAGGGTCAAGGCAAAGGCCGCGTAGGGAAATGTAGGGTATTTCCAGCAGCCACGTAGGTATTAAAAAAAAGTGGTTGATAAACCAGGCTTCGGTACGGTTGGTGTGGCTACTGATCAGTGCAATATGCCGCCACGCCGACCCCGTACTTCAGGAGGTGTTTCCCCAATAACAAATTTGGGGCAGTGTGCGATGTATGTCATAAATTTTGGTTCCGGAACAGCGGGTGACAGCCTCCTGTGTACGGTGTGCTTGTTCTCTTCGAGAGGACGTTGGATACTCTACACGTACTGATGAGTCGAAAGATCTACCGCTGCTCGCGGTAATGCAGTTTAAGGGAATCAAATGTTCAGCTTAGTCTGCCACTTTTCTTTCTTTAATGCGAAAGCATGCTTTGCTTACCCACACTGACTTTGGAATCGCTTGATGGGCATCAGTCTGGCGTCAAAACAATGACCACGTGTAAAAGAAATTAAGTAACGATAATAATAATGTTTGTTTCGCGACAAGAATGTTTCGAGAAGGAACCAGGCGAGGAGCTGTAGATACAGCTTGTGGTAATATTTTTCTTTCTCCTCCAAGGAATCGAAGCCGCGCCTGCAGCATGGTGAGCGAATAACTATCTTCGGTGCTACGCTAACAATTAGTGCGCGGAGTTTTACGTATCATACTTCAGTTTGCACCATCTCGTGATAGCTGCATTGGGTACAGCAGATAAGAGGGAGGAGAGGGAGAGAGAAAAGAAAAGGCAAGGAGGTTAATCAAGTTGCACCTGAAGGTTGAATAAAGTGTGTGCGTATGCGTCTTGCGAATGCTATCACATAACTTAGACGTTCATGGTAGATGGGTTTGGCCGGAAATTTCCTAAAGTTGTGTGGGCTTACCGCGGTGGCTTAGTAGCCATAGGGAGTTGCGCTTCAGAGCTCGCAGTCACGGTTTCGATACCAACAGCGGCGGCCGCATTTCTATGCTTGCGGAATTAAACAATGCTCGTGTACTTATATTTGTACTTTATTTTTTTTCTCTGAATATCAACTAGAATATCGGCTACGTACGTTTGCTCTCTTTTCCATGCTGCTGTGTTTCTGTCTGTTAACGTTACGCCTAAGATTTTTCATTCCATCACTTGTTACGTGGTCCTTAACCTATTCTGTGGCTTCTTTATAACCTCCAAGTTTTTTCCCATATGTTAGTACTGGTAGAAATGATTGTAGTACCGGTAGTACCGGCAATCATTGTACACCTTTCTTTTCGAGAATAGTGGTAAGCTTCCGGTCAGAATTTGTTAATGCCTGCCGTATGCCCTCTAACCAATTTTTATTCTTCTGTAAGTTTTCTTCTCATGGATCAAGATCCTGTGCGAGTAATGGGCCTAGATAAACGTGCTCTTGCACTGATTTTAAGGGCTGACTGTCGATCATGGATTCTTGTTCTCTTTCTAGGCTATATAACATTGCATTTGGCCTTCGGCGCATGGAATCACACATAATCATATAGTATCTTATAGGGGTGATGCAAAAAATGCACATAATTGAACAGTCCGCAGGAATGACCTGCATTACTTTGTGAACGTGTGAACAATCACACGTTCTAAAGTTATTTTCTTCAAGTACAAGGGAGTCAAGCTATGAGAAAGTTAACGGCAGTCATAACGGAAAAACAGGTGAGTGGGAGAAATAGGATATACACAGCGTTCTTTTTGGGTGTCACTTGTAGCCGGCAACTCTTCCGCACCAGACAATACCCCCCACGGACGATCGAAACGACATACTTTTTTTTTGCGACAGGTGTTTAATGAAGATGCTCGCTCATATAGGTGCCACCTTTTGAACGGTGAATATTCTCCGGGCCGCCATCTGCCCTTGTAGAGCTCGTTTAATCGTAGATGACTCTCACGGGCGCGCCTTATTAAGTGCATTAATAAAATGACCCAAGCGCCAACTGTTCGCCCTGTCGGGGGCGGGGAGCAGGTTGCGCCACGGGGCCAGCCAACGCGGCGGCAGCCATAAGCAGGCCGTCATTTCATCTTTCATTTCTCTCCCCCTCCTGCCTTAGCTCTTTACGTCACCGTACACGCGCGCGTTACGTGTACATGATGCGGACAGCGTCCGTGGACGTGACCTTCGCTGAGCATCCCTCCGTCAGAAGTCGATTTGCGGTGGTGGCATTCCGCCCCCTCCCTCCCTCCCTTTGCCCTTTCTATGACCGACGGGAACGAAGCGACCTTTGTGGCAACAGCAGCAAACCAACGGCCACGATGTGCTGGGATGTGGTGTACGGCAACCAGACGGCAATGAGACAGGACCTACGTACGCGCACAGGCATGGCCCAACTTGAGCGGATGATACTCTCTTTCGATGTGACCGCGACACTGTAACACGGCGCCAGCTTTCGCAACGTAGCCGTGTCACCTGATGAGTCGAAGCCCTCCTCTGTCCGAGAGGAGGGTTTCGCCTATTCGTCGCGTGCACAGAACCGCAAGCACGCACGAACAAGGTTGGCACGCTCCGTGGGGCCCCCGGTTCCGAAGCTACAGGGTATAGCGCGGTTGCGGTATTAGGCATGCATAACTCATTCGCGGTGGGTAGCCGGACGTGCTCTCGCCGAACCGTGTGCGCGCACGCCTCCTCTGTGCCTCCCCGTCCCCACCCTTATCGCCTGCAAGCTAGACCAACACACCCTTCCACCACTTCCCTCCTCCGTACCTGATTCCCCTTCCATCAAGCCGGCAACTTCCGCTGTCACTATATAGATCCTCTCCCTCTGTGTCAGTGCCTAACTCCGAGGCTGTTGCAGAAATCGCGAGACCGTCATTTTCAGGGGACGAACAGACCAGATGCCGTGCAACGAAAACGAAGCAAACAAACAACAGAGGTTAGACGGAAGAAAGAAATCGAAACTTCGAGTTATGTACACCTGCAGTAGGCGACGTCGAGGGCGGATCCACGGGCGGTTACAGCGCGGTCGTTATTTTTTTCTCGCCCCGGCGCGTCCGCTGACGCCCCAGAGACTCTCATTATCCTAATGTTAGTTATGAACTAATTGGCAGTGTAAAAGCGCGCCGCGTCATGGCACTCCCCACGCCCACTCCATACCCTCGAACATCCCCTTCTCCTCTTCCCCCACTTCGACAAGTTTGCGACTAGTTTTCCAGCCCCACACGCGGACCCTCCCTACCTTCCACGCTCATTTTTCCGCCACAGCGCTTACTTGCTATTTTTGTCGGCGAGGGTAGGCAAGAGAGACACGCTTCGTTTGTCGGTGACGACATTTTCCCCGCCTATGCACTCCCAAAGCGACGCGTTGCTGGTGCTCTCCGCTGGTCTCACGGTGTCATCACCGTTCCTGCGGAACGCAGCAGTCTCGGTCGGTGTTTACAGGCGCACGACGCGAATTGCAATTACACCGGCTCGGACGATAGCACACGGGTTCGGCGCGTGAAATGGCGAAATCGGCGTGAATGAGCGAATCTGGTGACGATGACGCGACGTTCGCTCTATAAGCTAGTATACGTTCATCAGGAACGAGAATTGGCGGGCACCTCTCTGTACAGGGTCTTAATGTGGTGATGCTTCAGGCCTGCGTAACCGCTGCAAAACTTAATGTAGCGAAGCGGCCTCGTTTCAACCCGCACCAGCTCCTCTCCACATTAGACCACTTGAAGAATGGTGAACACGGTGAAAGAAGAATGGTGAAACTGGTGAACACGGACAACAGCGGCTGTAAGGCGCTGCTGCGTTACTTAGAGGAGATCGACTGCGCGGAGCTCTGCACTATGTGTGACAAGAAGGCGCCTCGACAGAGCGCCTGAAACCGCCCACATAGTGTCTCATCTTTCGCACCCTTGATACACTTCCCTAGTTTAGCGTAGCCAACCGGAGGTATCCTCTGGGTCCCCTCCCAGTCTCTGCTCTAGTTTTATCTCTTTCTCTGGATGGTCAATGGGGCCATAAAAGTCCAATTACAATCTATGGCAGATACAGATGAACGGCTGCTTCGTATATAAAGGGGCACTCAAGAGCAACGCAATAACAGTTTACACTCGTAAATCTTATTTCATGTAAGTCTAATTTTACTCCTATTGCGGAACCGCAGTTATTTTTAGCTTAGAAAGGGAACGCAATGCAACATTTTCGTGAATTCCGCACAGAAATCGCAGTGATGATGACGCCAATGTGACGTAACAAATTTCAGTGTTTCTTCGTGTGTGACACGTCTTGGCACAAGAAAGGCACTCGAAACTTATTGGAATGTGCCCCTTCTTTTTCTCTTCTTTTTCTTTTAAATAATGAAATGTCATTCTTTGTTATTGCTAAACAATAAACTCTAGGTATTAATAGAGGTCGTCCAAGGTTCAGGATAGCACTGCGAGTTGGCGCAGAAACTTCGCGGCGTCGCCACTCATATAATGTTATTGCGTCTTTTCTAGTTGATACCATCGGCCTCGAATATCTTACCAGCGGTTATTTTACTATTTCAAAAGTGTAATACATCAATTCAATTTATGCTTCCCTTTAATAATCTGCTTCATTTAGCGGCCATGGCATTTTCTTGGTCAATACAGCCGAACGCCTTTGTAACGAAGTGCTTGGGGTCTCCGAAATCATTTGTTATGCAGGTCACTACGTCTTAAAGCTCGCGCACCACAGCTTATCAATGGAACCGAGACAGAAATATTCCTTACGATTACACAGGTAATTTCGTCGTAGAGGCAACTGTTGTAGATGCGTTCGACTGTATTTCGCCAATTTTATTTACGATACCATTTACCAATTATTAGGAGCCCACGTATGCGATAGCGGGACACTGCGACAGTCAACGCAGGGTTATTGCCCACTCAGGCTGGCTCAGGCCGGTGTTGCGTCACAATCATGGGGCCTCCTCGTGAGGACCATTTCCTTTCCCGTCCACTTTGCCTTCCCTATGAGACACGAAAATGGAGCCCCATCTTTGCCGTAAGGACGACTTATACGGAACCTGTTTCGCTCGAAAGACGAATGTCTGCTCCGCTCAGCTTTTGACAGAAAGGACGCCTGCCGCTGCCAGCGGCGTTGGCTGGTAGGCCCGCGAAATCGGGCCCTCCCGCGCTTTTTGGATGGTCACACCTGAAAGCGATGCTCTCGAATTGCGGCCAAAAGCTCACGATGTGATTACTGGACCTTCTTGTTGCCTATAGGCATGATACTGTTGGTTGTGTTAATAAATCCGCAGTATTTTCTTGGAGCCTGCAGTTAAGCCTCAACGAAACGGCTTCACTGCGATCGTTAAGAACAGGAACAGAAAAATCTGCCTTCGCAACAGTTCAGCTATTTGGGGCATTTCTGCTGACACTAAAGTACTCCACTTAAGCCGTCCACCACATTTTATTTCATTCTTCCTTACTGCTCGTTGGCTGAAGTTTTCGCTATATGTATTTTTTTATTGTATTTGACACGACATGTACTTTGTTTCACATTGCACCTTATATAATAAAATAATGCAAGGAGGCGCTTACTATATCAGTCACGGTGTCGTGAGATATAACCACCTTATTAAGCAGAAGGCGCCCTACATGGAGATACCCTCGGTCAAGAATCTCGCTGGGGCAGTTCTTCAGCGCTGCACTAATGAACTCCACACGGTAGTGCAGCGCTGACAATGTTAGATGGCATGACTCAGTCACGCAGCCGAGGGAGTGGAAGGAGTCAGGGACAGGGAAGAGGAGTGTGACGAATAGGGTGAGGAGCTAGTATCAGAGAATATGTGAGATATATATAGGACAGGCCTGCCTAGACTATATAGGTAATGTCAATGTGCGTCTGCAATTAACATTTTCTCTCAGCTTTCGCGGGACTCGCTGTAGATTATACGGGCAAAATGGCGTTACTTTCAGGTTCTACGAGAGACAGAGAGAGATAGAGAGAAAGGAGTCGCAGCGGCCCCGTTCAATTTACGATCATTCACAGCGATAGCATGAGGCCTTGTCGGCCAAAAATGTTAGTCCTATCGAGAGCAGCTGGACAACAGCAGACGCGGGCAGTGTTTATGCAGGTAGCCATTGTTTCACATGAAAAGCAGTTGAAACACGCAGCGAGGGTTGAATTGCTTTGGTTTGGTGCCTATTGGTATCGCGAAACCTACTATGGGGGATCAGAGATGCACGTGCAGCGCAAGACTGGGTACCACAGATCGGCTACGCCACATAATGTGGCACGTATGCAGAACTCGCAGCTCTTTGATTACTGAGCATTAACTTTGACACTTGAGCATTAACTTTGTCTCATTAAATTCACGTGACCATCGACAGCCCCGTTTTGTGTGTGTGCTTCATTTTTGGCGTCCCCGTTATCCATAGGTAAAATACTCGCAGTTCGGCAGTGGGTAGCGGGCACAAGATCCAATTCTGGGGTAGTTTCCAACTTTCCTTCGTCATTATTAAAGCTCAAAGCAGATATAGGTCACTTCTTTTTATTCGAAGGGTTTGCCGCAAAGCGTGTGTATCAAAAATATTTAAAAGAACGAACAAAATAGTAGTCGGCATAAAGCCCTGTGCGTGGCATATACAACAGCAATGAGTTCGAACATTTGATGTCCGTTATCCAACAGGTATGTAGTCGTCTGGAATATCAGGCTTTAATTTGCCCTCTCTGGATGTTGTGCGTCAAATATCTCGAGTACTAGAGCACAGCCACAAAAGGTGGTGAATATCCGATGTAGACGCAAGAGCCGGGCCCTTAGGACACGTTCTACGGTCGCCAGTTGCAGTTTACCCATCCTAGGCGACTGCAAGTGCCTTCCTTCACCCGGGGCAAGTTGTGAAAAAGGTAGCAATCAAATTTTGGGTTTGGAGAAGAGCTCAGGGGTGCGAAGGAAGCAAGGCTTGTGAGGTAAGGATTATGAGATAACGTGAGCCACTTGGTCGGCCAAGTTCCCTTAAATTCTTTATTTGACATTCTTCACTGTACAACGATCTCAGCCAAGGACGTCATAAATGCGGTCGCTGGAAATTAAATCGGAGGTAAAAAATAAAATAACAACAGAATAGTGACCTGTGTTAAAAAAAAAGAGAGAGAGATAAATACCTTAACGAAAGTTAAAGCTACACTTTAAAGAATTGTGCACGTCCCACGCACTGTAGGAATCGTTGTTAGGCGAAGCATTTTGCACGCATACCTGGATATATCCAGCAATGTTCGGGGTTCCGCTAAGCGTTACCAGAACAGCTAACGTGTTTGCGTAAATTGAGTAGTTGTGCGACGCACAACAGCAGCAGCGCGACGACCGCGACGTCGAAGACGATAGTACGGCAGGAAAGGCTGTATCGATCCACGCCGGCTGTTCGGCGCGAGCTTACGACAGGACAGCTGTTGGGTTCTACATGGGCAGTGGATGAGCGTAAGCAGCAGAAATACCGATGGTAATGTCGTGAACAACTACGTGAACGCACCTATGCCCATGTCATACTTACGATGACATTTGATTTCCTCCAAAGAAATGTAAAAAAAAAATAATTTTAACTATCATGACGTTGGTACAACGTCGCATAGGCTTTACGTTGGGTGAAATACTGCGAGGAAAGTGCTGAAGAAAGTAGGCCGGTCCAGGATATAGTGCAGCCTAACACGGCGCCTCAAAGCGCGAGCTGCCATCAGAAAGTAAGACGAGAAACGGGCCAGTAGCCCACGCACCGAGTGTTTCAATGAGCTGGCTGATTTTTGGCATGTAGCATGCGTACGATGGTGTCTTAGTAGCTTTTGAACCAGCGCTAGTTTTTCTGGGGTACACAATGTGCACACGTGGGAGGTATAGGTCCTTTCTGGGCCATCAATATGGGATGGGTCGGCTAGTGCTTGCACGTTGCTCGCATATAGTATTATACATGATGCAATAAGTTCCGCCTAAGAAACAAATAAAATTGTGGCCTCGTGGTTAGAGCACCGGGCCGCTGTGCTCCACGGCAGATGTTTGATTTTACTTCCGGTCACACGTTATTTTCCTGTTATAAAGTGAGGCGAGACGGGAAGCTACCGCAAAGCGTCAAGAATGAGGCAAAGAATGCATCACTATGAAAGAAAAGCACTGAAAGAGATAGCGAAGTTTAGTCTTTTGCTTGAACTTTTTCATTTGGGAAATCTACTTTGAGAGTGAGGCGCAGGGATGTTCACTCCACAGTCTAGACATCTTTCATGGGCTCCAACCAAATTCCCTATTAAACTTGTATATTCTTGATTTGTGTGCTTTTCAATGAATGCTTATTGAATGTTCAAACTGTTCTTGCTTTCATTTTAACATGTAGTTTCATGTTTCAACAGCACTTTTCTCATAGCAGTCCTGAAAGTTTATGTGCGGTTACATCTTGAAGTAATCCCCCCATTTCCTGGCCAAACTCCCATAGTGGGTATGAGCCAAGTGTTGGAAGGGCGACAACAACGACTCCTCGAACGGTGTTGAAATTATGCGCGGGTGCGACATATTGGCGCGACGCAAAGAGAAATAACAGCTACTGAACGCTGCTTGCACGCGGGAAACTATTAGCATTGTTCTATTCCTCGCGCTGACGCAAGCGTCCATGGCCTGATAGTAGAGCATCGCGCTTGGTGCTATATATCCGGGACATCATGGTGGTGGTGACGGAAACGGCCAAAACTCACCATATGTTCGCTATCACAATAAAACAGCTCGGTTATCTCCCCAAGACGAGACGAATGGTACACAACCTCGAAGAGATGTCTCCTAATAAACATCGCAGTTAAGTGGGGAATTCGTGCTATACTCCCGAGAAGGCGAACAAACCAGGAAGCACGCAGAACTGCATTCCTTCACACAACGCCCGACCATGCCCCCATGAAGACGGTCACAGTCGGCAGGCTAAGGGCCTGCAAAAACAAAACGAGGAGGGGCAGGGCGCTTTGCACGACGAGTCTCGAGGAGCCTGGCAAATTCTCCGGCGTGCATTTCTGTACATCCAGTCAGGGGAGCGTGGCACGGGGGGTTGGCAAGGACAGGTGGGGCGGTCATTAAAACCGAAAACAAAGCCTCCTAACGTACGATGGTGGCGGGAGGGAGGTTAGAGGGCGCCCGCTCTCTCCAACGCACACCGCCGTGCACCGAGATGCCGGCAGCGAGTCGCTAGTGTTTTTGTGGCCGCGCGTATAAATCAAGACGCGGAATTTTAACGACCGTCGCTTCTGTAGCCGTGCGGCATGCCTCTTGTGAGCGGGACTACGTAGCTTACGCTCTCACAGAAAGTGAGAGGGCGAGAGAGTGCCAAGGAAGGAAGGATTTCCTCAGCAGAGGGGAAGCTCCGCCCCGGCCTCTAAATTCATTGCCGTGCCGCGGCTTTGCCCGCGTTTCTTTTGAGGACGCTGCCCAGTCCTCAATTGGCGTCGTTTCGTGCCCCAGTCTTTGGTCTGACGATTACCGCGGGTAGGAACCTGCGTAGTTGACGGTGCACTTGGACAGCGATGCGGCACAAAGGAACGCCAGGCGACTGGCGCCCCTGCGCGATGACCGCCTGTGGCTACTACACCGTAGATATGTACGCGTATGCTCCTCGATCGGTTCCATCTGTACATATAAGTTTGTTGTCTGTTTTATTGCCATAGCAGTTATACGGACACTACAGGCGCAATTTTGCCGTCGCCGTCGCCATGATGTCGCACATAAAGTCCAAGGGCGACAACACCGTCGCCACATGGCGCCTGCTGCATGTGCTAGTGAAAGTGTGCGAGGGGAATCGACGAACGGTGGCTCAATCTCTCGCGCGCAAGGGAGGAAAGTGAGGAGGAAGCGCGCAGTCTTCCGTCGTACGCGAGGCGCCGGAGCGAGGTGGGAGGTGGTGCACTCTGGCAAGAACTGCGCATTGCGCGGTCGCGCGCGGTCGAACAGGCGGCATCTTGAAAGCCATCTGCGCGGGGGCAGTCTAGGTGCGGCCACGGCTCATACCTTTGTGTGTGCTTTGTTCTTGCCGCTCAGTTTGCGTTGAAGCGATAGACAGCATGAAGGTTACTTCGCTCGCTGCTGCTGCTACTTTTCCTCTCACCAACCCTTCGACAGCGAGCCTCCGCAGTTATCAAGTGCGATGTGACCATGTTAGCCTGTGTGCACTGACACCACTGTTGTTAATTTGTTAATAGGCGAATGTTTACAAGTTTGTACGGATGATAAAACTACTATGCCTACTTTGTATAGACGTCTACTAATTTGCTTCGTAATTGATGCTTCGCCTTTCGGGCGAAACTGCGACTTTTATCTTCACGTTGACGCACTAACGTGTGCAGACAGACATGTAAAGAAAAAGACACCTACGCGAACATATACAGACGCACACACTCATACGCAGGCGCACGCGAATGCTGTACTTATTTGAGCCTTGCACCGAGTGTTTTCGCCTTCTAGCATTCACGTATACATTCACGGCCCATTCGCGGCGCTGAAGAAACCCGGTGGGATGCCAGACTCGAAATCGACTTCGCTTTTGAGAGTACTTCGCTCGGTCCTCTTTAACCATGTTACGGCCACGTACTTTCACACTTTTTTTATTGCTTTCCGATATTGTTTATGTGCACGCAGAGCTCAGAAAGGCCGACCCCCTTTTGGCGAGCGGAATGGCTGCGCGACTAATGCATCCTACCACTCCCGCCCCAGTCATCCAGTGGAGCAGCTGCTGCTCGCTGGTGGGAACGCAGTACGACGCAGGCACGCAGAAAGGCGGAACAGCGAAAAAGAAAAAAAAACATGGCCAGAGTGTTAGTAATGTAAGGTCCAGGGAAAATGCGGGGAAGGCGGGAGATGGAAATACAAGACGATGAGCAAAACGAGAACAAGGTAAAAGCGGGAGCCAACGTTTCGTGAAATGGGCTTGCTTGTCTTTTTCGAGGCCTAATGCAATCTAAGGTGTTACCTGAGAAACCGATTTCGCTTAGTGAACTCTGTGCCTTGCTGATGCCAACAGGTTCCAGAGTGCCTTCCGCGGATAGACGTGAGAACCATCGTTATCGTAGCACACCGCAATCAGTATTATAACACAGATGGGCTGGATTTCCACGCACAACACCGCACGCAAAGCATTTTTCAGACACACTCATAGTTGCCCTTCGCCATTGTTGCTTTCGAAGCAAACAAATAGGTGCGCACGCACTCTGTCTTGATCTTGTAGTTCACGAGACCCCGTCTTGTGAGCTTTTGGCGACTCAGATCTGACTGATTGTGTGAAAGTATGGACAAGCGCCAAAGACTTGGCAAGCATAGTGTGGAAGGTTGTGTGCTGGGAAGTTTCCTATACTGCGCACGCGGCAACGGGTAGCGCATTTTCAAAGCTTCTCTACAGCAACCGCATGCATTGCACTTTTATCATAACTGTATTCATCATAACTGGCTAAGAATGGGTTCAGACGAAGCAGATGCATAGAGGATAATATGTTTGTACAAACTCGCTACTCAGTCCATAGAAATTTAAGCACCTCAGAACAGACCTTTATGGCTAGAATTTCTAGATATTAAAGAAGGCTATGACAGTGCTGACAGGGAATTGTTATCGGATAACCTCAAGCTCGAAGGCATAGATGAAGATATGGTGGACCTGCTGAGGGAGATGTAGAGACAACCGAGTACAAATTGCATGGGAATGCCGAAAATGTAATGAAGTGAGGGAAGTTCACCAAGGAATGAAGCAAGGATGTCCTCTGTCTCTATTGTTGTTCCCGCTTTATGTTAGATACATCGAAAGACCAGTACGAAAGAGTGAATTAGGGTATATGATTTATCCTACATGCGTAACAGAAGGTCCCCGGACTGATGTATGCGGACTATAGAGCTATTAGCGAATAACACAAGATATCTATAGACACCTGCGACTATACGCGGCAACGCAGCGGCAAATCCAGGCCTTAAGTTTAGCGCAGAGAAATTGGGAATTATTGTCTTTAATGAAGAGACGAGTAATTACGTGCTATCAATTCCACAGCAAGTCGTACCCATAGTCATGCAATATAAATACCTCGGCCTATACATAAACGAAGGAAAAATTTACGCAAGCACCCACCAAGAGAATTTGAAAATAAAGGGGAACAGGAATGCAACAGTAATGCAACATAAAGTACTTTGAGGCCACAATAATTATGAGGTGATGCGTTGAATACGAAAAGGAGTAATGTGCCACCGCTGACGTTCACAAATATGCTTTGCTTACAAGTGGATATCTTATCAGGGTCGGGAGTTGACCAAAGATCGGTAGGCCGGTTGGCTTTGCGAGCCCACGGTATAAGACCACAAATGAGGCAGTGCAGGGTGACATGGGTTGGGCCTCTTTTGAAGTCGGAGAAGCGCAAAGAAAACTTAGTTTTGAAGAAGGACTCGGGAACATGGATCATAATAAATGGGCGGCTAAATGCATAGGTGCCTGTACCTGACAAGCGTGGCCACAGAATGGAGAAAGAGATCAAGAAAGTTGGCGACCAAGTTCAGGGTAATTGAAACTGTAAATAGACAACCACGAGTCATCAGAAAGAAAGCGAGAAAAAACAAAGGCAGCGAACTGGACGCAAAGAATGGAAACAAAAAAAGAGCCACGGAGATTTAGAGGAATTAGAAGAAAGAAATTGGAAGGGAAACGTGTACGATAAGACAAACGGCAGTGCCTTGCTATTTGACGTTTGAGTCGGTTGCATAAGGACAAAAACATAGCGGAGCAAATATTCTCAGTAAGGTGAGGCATGCGTATGCTGCAGCGAAAATCCGTAAACCATTCAGCGCATCCTAGTGGAATGCGAAGGGAATCCCCCAGTGAGTTCAGCAAATAACGTACACGTTTCAGAAGCGCTTGGATTTGAAGTGCACGGAAGCACCGACAGGTGAGTAGTCGAGAGAAGGGAAATACGAATAGAGTATTGATGGGGAAAATGCAGGGAAGAGATTACTACGATCTGATCCATTAGAGTCATACGTAGCGGTGCAAAGTAGATAGCAGAAGTTTTGAGGAAGAGGTAAATATTAAGGACACGTATATAAAAATTATAGAATGAAGAACACGTTTAACATACGTGATTCAATCAAGCAGGCTAGGTAACTGTTTGTCACCGCCCTGTTTTAAGGATGATGTCAATAAATCGTCGTTATCATCAGGGCACCCTCATTTTTATATCCGCCCGTCTCTCTCTCTAAATTCCAGCACACATCCACCTCTCAAACGCCTCGTGCGCTCTTCCTCGCAGGTGTCGGGCGTTGTCTTTCTCAGTTCTCTTTGATTTTGAGTGCGTCCTTCAAAGCGTTGCGCTAGTGCATCCTGGGAGCCATACTTTATGAACAAATGCCAGTGGCGGCGCATTAAAATCACCCTACGGCTCTGTGACGCGGCCGCAAGGATAACGCCGGTGAGAACAGTGCGCTGCGTACATGCGCGGCTTGCTGCAAATTTTTTGAAGGAGCCGTTGCAGCCCTAATGTTTATTAGGCGTACAGTTTCGATGCTTAATTAGTATGAAGTTACAAACTCGGCAACTTGAATACTTGAAAACTCTAAACAGACGCTCGCACAGATTCGATGCGAGTTTCTGTGTGCGTCGCGCACGCGTCTCCTATAGCCACTTATCCTTAACGTCGTGCACATTGCCCATTTCTTCATGGATGCACCAACTTACTCCCAGTGGAACCGTGTGCATAGACTCTCCTGCGGTCTTTCCCGCGTGTTCAAGCAGTTGAAAGATGGCATCTATTGGAAGAGAGATCTTTATATATAACATATACGGAATCTTAAAAGGCCGCGAAAGCATTACTGTGCCTTTTACGATCCATGGACCTATCAGTGGGAATGCGTTCCTGTATTATTAATTCATCTCTCTCCCCTCTAACACCTCTATCCCCCTTCCAGTGCGCGGTAGCAGACTGGGAACTCTCATCTAATTATGTAGTCCCTCACATCTCTCTCGCTCTGTCGCTCTCTCTCTCTCTCTCTCTCTCTCGCGCGCGCTCTCTCTCTCTCTTTTATTTCTTTGGATTTTACGTACTCTGGAAGTTGTCTGAGTGAAGTGTATTCCGGGTGCGTCTCCTGATATGTCACCGCAATCTTGTAGTGTAGAATGTTAGGCGAGCCACCGAGAAGACTCCCATATGCCATTAACAAAGTCACATTCTTTCCCTGATCTCCCAACTAACTCTAATTAGGATTTCACTGGTGCAGTGCCCGGCTACAAGAGTCCAGTTCATATAGCATTTCATTCGCAAGGACACTTAAAAACTATATTCTTGGTTTTTACGTGCCAAAACAAAAATACAAATATGAGGCACGCCGTAGTGGGAGACTCTGGATTAATTTAGACCACCTCGGGCTTTTTACCGTGCCCGCAATGCACAGAGTACCGGCATTTTCGCATTTAGCCGCCATCGAAATGCGGCTTCCACGGCGAGAATTTCATCCCGCGACCTTGTGCTTAGCAGCGCGACACCATTGCCGCTAAGCCACCGCGACGCGTTATAACTTATGCCACCGGTCGGTCACCATGTAGAATGCTACGCTTGTTAGCCCGGTTGGCCGGTGACTGGCCTTACTAATCGCTTTAGTGTACACACGAACTGTATAGTGTTTCGTGTGTACAGTCCTCATCTTTATCTTTCGGCCCCAACTTAACGACCCAACAAACTTGCCAATGCTGCACGTCAACAGAACGGCAATAGACCTTTCAAGTGAAGCAAGAGAGACTGATTGGAATCCTGGACGAGCACTCGCTAAACTCGACCTGACTGCCGTCATAGTCATCGCGCCACGGCCAGTGCGAAGCGTGTCGCTGTCCGCACTTGTTAGGGACCGCCTCGTCGAGAGACATCCTCTTTTTTTTTTCAGTCGCCAGGCACTGCTCGTGCGGCGCTCCCGATTCCTGGCAGCCCGCCGCCGCTGCTTCGACCGAGGACTCTCGACCGGGGCGCGGCGACCGCGACGCGAACGCGGTGCCGCGCATGGATGGTCGAGAAAAGCCAAGGCGGCACGTACGCAGCGGCGCTCGAGTTGTTCGACAGGGCCGCTGCTGCTCGAGGGGCCAGTTATTTTCGGCGCATCCGCTGCACTGTCCCGCCGCCACTCCTGCAGCATCGAAGAGCGGTGACCGTATGTGTGTGCGTTTGCGTCTGTACGCGGGCCAGTACTTGAATAGCGGAAGGGGAAAGAAAAGAGTGAAACGGAAAGTACAAACTCATAAAAGCGAGGGCGAAAGAGAGAGAGGATGAAAGGCGCAAACATTGGCGCGATGGCAAACACGAACCGTGTCTTCCACTCGGAGGCAAATGAGCTCTCGTGTGCGGTCGGGCGTCAGAGAAAGAGGCCCGTCAAAAAGTGCGCGCTTCTAAAAACACCGTGCGCCATGCTGAGTTCATGGGCTTTTCATTTGCTTCTTATTCCCACTTGCCTTTCCCTCTCTTCTTTCGCTTTTCTTCAATGAAAGAAAACCTTCCTGAACTTGTTTCTTTCGCTCGCTAATTTCTGGTTCGCACCGTCAGCTTTCGCGCCTGTTTCTCTCCGACAGAAATTTTCTCTTTCGTTAAATCTTCCTGCGCAACCACTAGGCTTCCGCGTCCTGTATGCCGCCTTCGAGCTTTACTCCGTCTTTCTTTTTTTTTTTTTCGTTGGTTCCGGTCTTGGGACTTCTCGGTTGTCAGTGAGATCCAAGCTGACGTCTTTTGACAGATACGTATCGCTTTTCTGTGTATACGGGAGGGGGCCGCGCGTTTCACAGCAATTTGCCCTAGGCGTGACCAAATCACTGCCGCGACGGCTGCAGCGGCAGCGGTGGATCTTGAAAACTCGGGCCTGGTGGGCGCAGGCAGATGGATGGTAACACGGTGCCCTGGCAAGAAGACGCGGATGCCGAGGGACTCGCTCGAAACGATCTTCCGCCACCGAGCCGCATGTCACGGGAGATGCTCGACATGTGTAATCAGCGAGCGAGGGAAAGAGCGAGAACGCAGCCACGTCAGGTTCTTCTTCGCACGACGTGCCAGCGTTGCCGAGGGCCTGACAAATTTCCGCCTATCTCGCGCGGGTCGCGGCTGCAGGTTCCTATTTCGAGAGCGCGGAATGCCCGGTCCGTGGCAGTCCCGGGAGCGCTAAGTGAGGTGGAGGCTCCTTCATCTTCAATTTCTCGCTCGCCGCGTCTATGGGACCTTACGGGGGCAATGCGACATCCACGAACGGAAAAAGAAACGCCTACGGAATGTAGTAAATACAAGAGTGTAGGTGCTCAACTTTCGAAGTGAAAAGACGCCGTTTGAAACTGCGGGAAAGCTAGCGGCGTACGACAGACCGGTGGGCGACCAAAGAGAGCGTGCTTATTTCGGGCACTCACTGTTTCTTTTTGTGCCGAGTGATGAAGAATAGGTGACGACCCCGCTACACGGATGGATCTTGCGGGAGAAAGAGACGAAAGCCGCAAGCATGTGTCCTGTGGTTAGTGGCAGCGGAGCACGAGCTAACTGTTTATAACAGCAGAGCACTCGTGCAGTTTGTTACTCGATTCTTTGTTCATTTGGGGTATTTTTTTTTTGCCTCCTCACACACGAACCCGTCGCGGCCGCGTCGAGGTCTGGGCAAGACAAGCTGCACGAGAGGTGACACGTGATCTCATTCCCAGCTGGCCAAGGTTGCAGAAGAAGCCCGCGTCAAAGCGAGAAAACAGAGCGCGCTTACCAATGCATCTCGAATGAATGCCATTCATGTTATACTTAACAACTTGAAATCTTAGTCTGCGCAAAGCGCGCTACAGGTGCTGGACACTTTGAGACCAGGACTTGCAGCTCTTGGTTGAAATCATGGCCCTCCACGAGCCGTCGTTTCGTGACGAGATCTGGAACGCGTCGACATTTGAGTGGAACGTCAAAGGACTTAAGTCACGCATGTCGGACTTTCGACAGTTTGTGTTCATGAAGAAGTTCCCCGTCATCGTCATCTGCGAGTCCTTATCAGCCAACATCGGACTGTCCGGGTTTGAGTGTTTCATATGTGCCACCCACGGAGAATGCAGGAAGATCATCGCTTTCATACGACGTGATCTTATGCATGTTCATCATCCAGTGCCACCTGACCAAGAAAAGCAGTACGTATGTCTGGCAGTGAAGAAAGGCAAGCTCCCTTTCACTGTAATTGGTGTCTGCATATCACCCTCAAATCGGCGGGACTGCGAGCGGTTACAGCGAATCACGACAGCGACTCCGCAGCCTTTGGTGATGACTAGAGATTTTGATGCCGACCACTGTCTCTAGGAAAGTTCTAAGATAAACTTGAGGGGCAGAATATAAGTGTCATTTGCTTCCGAACAAGAGCTGTGCTTGTTAAACGATGGAAGCCCCAACCTTCAACATGGAATTGTTTACTGTAGCTACCTGGACCTGGCCTTTGTTTCATGCTCCTTCACTAGAAAAGTCAGGTGGTTTCCAGATATTGAAACGCTGGGAAGTGGCTACCTGCCCACTTATCTTAGGATTGAAATGTTAACGGGCTTCAAGTTAGCCGGCGTCACTCCATGTATCGACCGGCCGATGCTCAAATCAACTGTCGAAGACGGCTGTCGTGATGCCTTGTCTTCTTGCCTAGACGACACCATAAAGGGTACCCTAGAGGCTGCCACACATTCGCTTCCGAGAACGTCTATACGCACTGAATACGACATTGAGCTGGAAAAGCTTTGTGCAATTCATCGCCGTGCAGAGCGAATATACACACATACAAACATAATTTGAGCTTGGCCAGAAGAACTCGAAAGAAAATTCAGCGTCGCCTGGATAAACTTGCATCGCAAAGGTGGATGTCATTCTGCGAGTCCTTGGATCCACGAAAACCTTTTTCTCACATATGGAGAACTGTTCGCGGTCTCCGTGGAGATTGACGTCGCTGACGATTTCGGCAGGAGCATTGCTGGCGAAGCTAGGTCCACTGGAACATCGACGCTCGACCCCTCACCGATTTCACGCTACCCCCGCATGGACACCCCTTTCACCATGGACGAACTCAAAGCTGCCCTTGCCTTGTGTTCTGCAAGCGTTCATCATTGCTAGGACCCAATGGTACAACCTACCGTGCCCTATGTAATCTTGGCGAAGAGGCTCGGAAAGTGCTTCTGCTCTTGTTCAACAGCTCCTGGCAGACGCACGGTTCCCCAGGAATGGAGGAACAGTCTCATAATTCCACTGCTCAAGCCTGGCAAGTCGCCTGTAGACATTGCGTCCTACCGACCAACTGCGCTTGCCAGTTGCATCGGAAAACTAATGGAGAAGATGGTTCTAGCACGGCTAGAATGGTATCTCGAACATTACCAGGTATATTCAGATGCAATGACCTGTTTCAGGCGTGGCCGTTCTTCCATAGACAACGTTATCGACTTGATGACGTACGTCGAGCACCAGAAGTCCTGCAAAAGGAGTGGTGGCCCAGGAGTTGTATACCAACAATTAGAATAACCCAGCGGTCCAAGACTTCCCATGTCATTACGTCTACAGCTGCAGTGTTGGCGGCTCTCCGCGACGCGCTTCAATGCTGAAATTCTTCAGAAATGTGCAGTATACTGCGATTCAAAGTCGGCCATGCCATGCGTACAGTCATTTCTCCGACATGGAGCTCACGGTCAACTCACGTGCAAAATCGTGGAACTTTTCCATCACTTGAGAGAGAAAGGTCATGATATCTTTTTTTTTCAGTGGATACCAGGTGAGTGCGGTATCATCGGCAATGATGACCCAGATAAGGCAGCTCGGGCGTTAAACAAAGAAGACCACTGCGTCCCCATTCCTCTCTCAAAGACCGGCGCTGCGGGACAATTTCGCATTCTAGCACGCACGCTCTCCTTAGCAGAGTGGAATACCGCACGTACAAGGCGCACCAGACTGCACAGATAAACCCTTCGCTGCAACTCAGACATCCGGCCGGACTGCACCTGCGCGAAGCGTCTTCTTTGTCGGTTGTGGCTGGGAGTTGCTTTCACGAAAACAAGAGTACAAATGCCGTATGAATCTATATAAGCATTCCTTCTTTCCAGCAACACCATCTGTGTTTGAAAATTTGTTTTCGAAGCAATTGTATGTTTAGTTCAAAAATCTGTTATGTTTCAGACAGGAGGTTAACCTTTCCTATCCACGGCTTTTACTAACCTCAAGTGTAATATTGCCTTAATCGCAGTTTTTTCATTACATTATTATTATTATTATTATTATTATTATTATTATTATTATTATTATTATTATTATTATTATTGTTGTTGTTGTTGTTGTTGTTGTATTATGTATTAGATGTATCCTTTTGTACCATCAATCACCTGTACTTGAACATACGTATAATATTCCTTCCCCCTACTCTAACGCCCAACATTGGCCGATGTAGGTATGTAAATAAATAAAAAAATAAATAAATAAATAAATAAATAAATATAATGGCTGATGGTCCTGCATGTAATGTTGGCGGATGCGAGAAAATTGATCACTTATTGTGCCATTGTCCTCCATTTTAAGCACAAAAACAATCTTTGTCCAACACACTGAGGAAACTAGATGCTCGTCCTCTGAGTGAACAGACAGTACTAGAGCACCGTCCCCACCGACCATCGGCTCAGAAGGCGGTGAAGGCACTTTTGTGCTTTCTGAGAACGTCTGGTTTGCACGAGTGGCTTTGACTCAAGTACCGTCTGTGCACGTCTCTATATATATCCTTTCTCTCTCTCTTCTCTCTCTTGCTCTTCTCCCTTCGCCCAGCTTAGTGTAGCTAACCACACTCTTGACTGGTTAACATCCCTGCCTTCCTTATATCCCTCTCTCTCTCTCTTTCTCTGCATACAACACACCCTGCTGCCGCGCTGCCATTGGTCAAGTACAGGGTGGACATGAGGCCTTGTTGTCATGTCATCGCGTTACACTACTGTAGCGCAAACAACAGGAGAATCGCACATGAACACCCAGGCGCCATGTGAGTGCGAAGATTTCCAGATGCTACTACAGGTGCCACACAGAACTATAGTGTCCCTTTGCAGCTGCTGCTGCCACTGCAATCGAAGAACATTGGCGGCGTTTCAAGCGGACTATTCATGTTAGCGGCAAGGCGCAGCTAATAGCCGCCATTAAAGTCACGAAAATGCGAGCATCCAAACAAGAAAAGTGGTCGCAGGGAGATGTAGACTTGGAATGATCATCAGTGGGCAGACAAGAAAAGCATCATCCCCGAGTTAACATTTCGATAAGGTGACTCGTCTAAATGTTGACTCTGGGTCGGCGATTTTCTTGTTTAAGCTGTTTATCTGTTTACGTGACCACTGTGTATACCATAATTACCACCCAGCACCTGGAGTTGCATGCCAGGCAATGATCAGCCAGGCTAGAATCTCCAGCTTATTAAAGTTTATGTCTTCCTCTCTTTCTGCAGGACTGGTCTTCAACAGGGCGCAGACAAGGCCGGTATAATGTAGTGATTCCTGTCGCTCAATTCTGCTGCTTTCTTATCATCCACAACACCTGAACAGCGATGCTGATAATAACGTAAGAGACCACTGACGAGACGCGATAAGGAAAACAATTGAAATAGAATTATCACAGTCTCCTCTTGAAGTTCAACTGCAACACAATTTCACTTCGTCTAAATTGGTAATAAACGAGTCCTATAGATCATTGGGGCAATCTTGGCAAAACTTCGGGGCTGGCTATTCTCTAACTTCCTTCTTAGCAGCCTTTAAATAACGCACACGCATTCAATGCGTGCAACTGGTGGCCAGCGGATGTGATGTCGATCCCAACACATCGCCTCCGAGATTTCTCACTGCACGGTGGCAGCCGTGGGCGCTACGAGGTCATGTGAGCAACCGCTCGTTCTGTCATGCGTCAGGCAAGCGGCATTTCTTGCAGTTTAGGTGTAACAAAAAAAAAGCCTACATATTGCGAGTCTTTCGTGGCCTTTCAACTCGTATTTCAATTTTAAAATTATGCATGGAAGCTGCTAGGTATATCATAAACACTATACGAAACTAGACTTTCTCGCTGCCCAAAATTTCGTAGCAGTTAGCCTTTAAACATTGTTTCCGTGCTGAAGACTCTCTTGTTCGTCCACCGTTGGCTGTCTATCCACTCTCCAACATTAAAAAATAATAATAACAACGTGAAAGACGGCACAAGAAGCGATGAACTGGGCCGGTATAATGTAATGATTCATTTCACTCTATTCTAATATTTCGTTATCATCCACCTTAGACAGCCATCCGATGCCGGTGATAGTGTGGGGGCAGTGTCCCTCCGACCACTGACCATGTGCCAAAATTAATGGTATTGGAGTAGATGCGTAACATTAGCGGACTCTGTTGTTTGTACAACTTTCCCCCACTGCTTTCTTTATAATGCAACCAACTGGAAACGTCGTTAAACCTTCGGCAAGCTTAACAGTGGAAGCAAGCTCATTCTCTGATTGTACAAAAGCAAGGTCATTGGCGAGCTTAGTTTACGAAGTGTACGACGGAGGTGCGATAGCGAGCCGACTGCATCCTGGGCTCCGATTTTGTAGCGATGCCTTCCGCTCGATTGTACGTGCCACTCATGTCATCCACCATTCATGCCCGGCTGATGCCATTCATAAAGTGGCCGGTGCGTGGCCCTGATCCCTGGCGAAGCTTGAAAAGGAATAGCATAGGAAAAGGCATCGTTTCAATATCGTGGCCTTGCTGCAGCAGTTTTCTAGAAAGGAATAATGAAAATAAAATTCGCGCCCGGGAAAGAACCACTGTCCTGTAAAGGGGCCACTATAGTATATTGCACAGAGCGCTTTGGTACACAAGTGGGAGGCGTGGTGTTTGTTTGCGTTGCTGCGCACTCTACCGCGCTAGCCTTGCCGGAAAACACATGTCAGCGTGCGTGGAGTTAACGCAGAGTGCTTTTGGTTTACACAGCGCTCATCAAAAACTCGAGGCAGGGCCGGCCTGTTCGTTTAGTTTCCCCCAACACTCCTCTACGCTTTCTCTCGTGAAACTCGTGCTTCTCACGTACACGCGTTCGCAGCTCTCTGCATGCGAAATCCTTTCGAGTGCGCTTTCTGTATAGCGCTCCGAGCTCTCACCCTGTCGACTATTGATTTAGTTTCAGCTGCTGCCATCTCTGTTCGTGGCCTTTCTTGGGCAGAATTTACAAAGCTTACGCGCATAAGCGCGGTATTCGTTGACCGAACACAATCACTAATAATATGTCCGTCTTCACGATTGCCTGACAAGCGCTAGTAGGAATTATTTTAGCGGAATAACCATCTTCTTAATGGCGCGGGCGAATTCCGGCCCTGTTTTGTTTCCCGATCAGAAGTTTTTTGAGCTACTTACATCTTGCGTCATGCCTTCGTATATACTTGTGTTCAACGTCGATTCTTTCCAGAAAAATTATTTTCGCAGTAGACATTGTATGCATCGAAAAGCTGCACTTCTTTTATCCGATGATACATTTTTTGTGAAAAGTTAATGCTTTCATCGTTATTAGGCCAAAATTATTTACAGCATTTTCTAACTTCAACTGAACTAATTTTGAATAAACTGTTTTAACAGTTGTCTACATGTACCGCAAGCATCTCCCAGTTTAGTTGTAGCTGGAGCTCTTAGATGTCCTCAAAGAAAACGCCACTGGGCTAATCGCAGCAGCCCTAAGATAAAAAAAGCACCGATAAAGATAATAAAGGAGAACCTCCCCGCCTGCTTTGCAATCGTCTAAGAAGCTGCGTCGCGCTCGCGCGTACATGCGCGCCCAGAAGTAAAGATCACCGGAGTTGCAGCTCTGCCGCCGGCGGTTACAGTCACCAACTTCGGAAACGAGTAAAAGAAATAAAGCTGCTTTGTCCGGGAATGGTGCGATAGGTACGCGCTGCACAGAAAGGTATACTTCGAAGAAAAGATTCGGGAAGGCGGAACTATTTCGTGACCGTTCGCACTTTGCATCTTTCTTGGCCGGCGCGAGCGAAATAATGTGGAAAAAGAGAACTATAACGGAGAGAAGGAAAGAAAGAAATAGGAAAAAAAAAGAAACGAAGAAAAAGCAAGGAAAAGCCGGCCTTCAAATGAGGTGCAGGGAAGCGCGCATTATTCATGATTCTTCGCCGCAGCCGAGCAGTGAAACGCTCGGGCGACTTTTAATAACGCCCGTTTCTCCTTCGCCCGCCTCGCCGATCCCCAGGACGAGCGCGCTCTGTACGCGGGCGCCCCTCGCGCAGAAATGGCGGCTGCGCCGCGCGCGTGGTGCTCTCGCGTCGCCCTTCGCTCGTGCGTCTCCTCACACCGCCCCTCTCCGCAGCTCACCCATTCCACGAGCCTAAGGCTCGAATCGTGAATAAACAAGCGCACCAGCAAGCATAGAACAACGGAAGACAACAACAACAACAACGACAGCGAACATCCGCTGGGACGACTTTCGAGAAGGGTTTCTCCGCTTGCTCGAGCCCGGACGGCGTTTCTCTGCGTGATGTAGCGAAGAGGTGCCGGGGAACTCAAGAGCGGCGATAATATGTTCGCACGCAAAAAGAATCAAAAGAAAAAAAACACAAACAAGGAACTAAAGCAACGCGCGACAAGTGTGCCTCTCAAAGAACGGGCACGTAGCGGCTGCGACCAAGTGCGCGAGTGGGGCCCAATAACGATAAACGGGAATACGAATAAACGCTCATTTCAGTGAAGAAACGCGAAACAAAAGAGCAAGAAAACAAAGACAGGGAGGTACGAGCGCAGAACGAGACAAACTTGGGGACTGCGCTTGACACCGAGCAAAGCGCGGGCCACCAGCTAATAAAGTGCCGCCGTGCGCCGTTGTAATTTACAGGCCTGGCAACGGCGCGGGCGTCGGCAGCTCCGCCGCGAGCCGGCTGGCAAGCTGGTCCGCGCCCGGGGGGCTAAACCGGACGGCTGCGAGCAGGCCGGCCCGATTGCGTCATAAACTCGACGCGCCGGGACGTGATTGCGCGCACTTTAAAGAGCGGCACGCGCGCGTACGGCGCTCCCGCGGGTCACCCGGTCGCGGAATTTCGCGCGACAAACTCGACGAAGTCGTCAAGACTTCTCCGCGCATGTTCGCCCCCCCCCCCCCCCCCCGCGGACGCGGGGTTTTTCGACACGTTTCTGAGGAAGCGTAAAAATACGCTCAACTCTCACCACTGCGCGGACTCGTAATTTATAAAGCGGTAGTCGCGTGCAGTTTGCACCCGAACTTAGATGGAGCCTCGGGGCGATATAGGTGACACGGTTAGCTGCCAGTATTGCTGTCGTCGGCGCTTTACGAAAAACACGAAATTTAGACTGCTGAAGTTCGCCGTAAACGAGGACAATCACCAGCTCACTAACTGCATTCCTCCGCCAGGCTGCCGCCTCGTTGGTGTGCCACGGAAGAGACGCCCGCCGCTGGTGGCGCCTTATGACGGCTTCGAGCACCCTGTAATAGTAACTTGTGCGCCCCTTTACGAGCTACTGGAATTCACGATGGAATGGGATTGCTCGTCTCACACGCGCTAGTCATGGCGGGCATATTTTTCTTTACCAGTGTTCGGCTGTTATCGAGCGCGCAGTCGCTCCCGCGTACAGTAATATTAATATCGTGGTTAGCTACAAACACCCGTGCGCAGTAAAATGCAATCCCTCAGGAAATGTCCACTTTTTGCGAGCGATTTCTCGCATCGTGGGTGTCGAGTTTCCACTCGAAATGTGCACACATCAGAGCCACGCGCCACGTGTAGGATTGTAGATTGCACTGTTTTGGTTTCGTGATGCGTGGGTTTGTGGCGATGAAATTCAGGTTATGTTAGCGGTTTCAACAAACTGCGAGCATTGAAAGCGTGATATCGCACTGAGCGTGCATATAGCCTGGAGCACAAAGTTTCTGCAACTCATCCATCGGGATGAACGTGCGATTCGAAGCAGCAGTTGAAATCCGGTTGCCGATAATGCCTTGCGGTATTTCACAGCATAATTTGATGTCGGACCCATATAGCAAGATCCCTTTCCCCAAACGGTGATCCATTACCATAGCACGTGAGATAACATCCATCCACACACACGCGGTTAACGAAAGCGTATGTCGACGCACCTTCCCATGGAACATATGGTGTCCTCACGGGAATTGCTAGCCCCACTTTCAGAGTTGCACATACAAGGGATACCAAAATAGCGCTGAAGAGAAGATCTTTATCTTCGCATCGCAAATAAATTGGCTCTTACATAAGAAACCGAACATGCATGTGTGGTCTTTCCAGGTGTCAGAACCAAATACTATACTAGCGCGATGTGTAAATGAACTACAGCAACATAATACCTCCAGAGCTTATTTGGCGCCAATAGTGGCGATATAAACGACACATATTAAGTATACGTATACACCTATTGGGCCCATTGGTTATTAAATAATTGGCGTTTCATAAGAACAGACTTCGGTGACACATAAATACTGGGAGTAAACTGCAAAAGATCCGCGAAGCCTGCAATATTTTTCGTACGTTTTCGCCAGAAATTCCTGCAGAATGGCAAGAGAGAGAGAAACATAGTAATAAAGGAGTGATGTTTCACCCCCACGTTCATCTTACTCAGAAGCGCGCTAGTTTCATGATGATTACGCATGACCAGCTTCATGTAAAAACATGTACGCATAAAGAAAGACAGATTTCCATATTAAACAAAATAGTTAATATGTATGTCTGCATATTAATGGATAATCCTTGTAACGCCTGGCGCACAAAAAAGAATAAAGAAAACTCGGCCACACTGCTTATTTCAAATGAGATAACCTCTTGTTTTTTTATATGGACTCTGTAAAAATGCAGAAAAACATAATAACAATGACAAAAAAATATAGAGCATGCACTAAACGTCGATGTCGCACTGTTCGTTTCCGTCGCGACAATTCAATCGAAGAAAAAATTCTCTCTGAATGTTTTCTTTCATTTCCTCCCTTTCCTTCCGGTCTGTGTGCGCACGCTCCATCTCAAGCCCGTATCTGTTCTTCCATGCATCATTTTGCGGAACTTGGAGAAGATTTGCCACGCGCCGTTTTTATTTCTTTTCTTTTCTCGTCTAACTCTGTCGTCCCTTGCTGGTGAACTTTCGATACGTGCCCCTCCACGCCGTAAACGTCCAACTGTCTCTTTCTGTCTCTCAGTGTTCCTTCATGCAGTAAGCCAACTCAAGAAGAAGAAAACGAAGATCACACGAAACGAATCTCGTTGCTGTCCTTGTTCCCTCTGCTCATAAACAGGCGATACATTGCCAGGCACGTTTCAGCTGTGCTCATTCGCTTATTGCAGTGACGGCGGGCAACGGGACTTCAGGCAATTTCCGTGGTGTCTGTCGCACCTATCACCATCCCGTTCATCATCATCAAGTTGCTTTGCAGGAGAAAAAGAACTTACGGGAATGCTCCTCCTGTTCCTGCATAACAGTCGATGCCGGGTTCTGGAAGTTCGAGCGGTCGATCCGGCGTAGCCGTTGTTTATTTCGGCAAAAGCGTACGCAGTTGGGCTGTGCGGCTCATCATTCGAGCAAAAAAAAAAAAAAACAACGCGATCAACAGGACGTCCAAGCAGAATTGGTAGCGTATCTGCTCAACAATAAAATCTAAACAGAATCAACTCCAGTTGACAAGGACATGTTCCACCGCGTAAGAAAAACGGAGGATGACGCGAGACAAGGTGAAGACAGGAAATGTAGAACGCTGGTCTTAAGCTGTGTAACATCTGCGTAATGATTACGTAGGCATCGTTTGTGGTTTTTATACCCAGTGATCGAAGTGTGCGCCAAAGAGGCTCATTCGAGAGCGGCGCATAACCAGTGGCACATACATTACCAGTGGCTCCAGCAGCCCATACACCCGATTGCTCATGCCCAAGTTGGCGTCTAAGAGGTTGATTGAAGAGCGGCACGCAGCCAGTAATGGCGCGTAAAAAATTTAAATTATTGGGTTTTACGTGCCAAAACCACTTTCTGATTATGAGGCACGCCGTAGTGGAGGACTCCGGAAATTCCGACCACCTGGGGTTCTTTAACGTGCACCTAAATCTAAGTACACGGGTGTTTTCGCATTTCGCCCCCATCGAAATGCGGCCGCCGTGGCCGGGATTCGATCCCGCGACCTCGTGCTCAGCAGCCCAACACCATAGCCACTGAGCAACCACGGCGGGTGAGTAATGGCGCGTACCGATATACGGGAGCGACCATAATTTTACAACAAAGCTAGTAGCCCCTCGGTGGTCGGCATTTCTCGTGTCCATCCATGAACAAAATTTATCATCATCAGCAATGACTCAAGCCCCCCTAAGCAAGCAAAAATGCAATGACTCATCCCTCTCGTAACGCCCAGGCTACACGCGCTCAGCAAAGCAAAGCGAACAGTGCATACATTCAGTGAAATCACCCATGCAACACACAGAACGGCATGCGTTTGAACAAAGAACAAGCTCAAAACAAGCATCCGAACCATCAATAAATAATTGCTTAAGCCCCTTAGCAGTCGTAGTGGTGGTTATACAACAACTCCGCTGCACAGCCACTTTCGCAATGCCGGAATGGCGAGGGAATATCTTAGACGGCACTAATCTTCTAGGTCAGCCCACGAAAACGACCAGAACACCCAGAGGCGAGATACCGGCCAGATAGTCGTTCAAGAAAATTGCGTTGAACTCGACAAGAATGCTCTGCATAGAAAAAACGAAAAACACAGGGAATATAGAAAATACAAAAGCATACGTGGAATAGATAGGACAAAATCATTCCGTTAGGCTTGATATTTCCTTCGGAAGAAGTGCAATGGGCAAGTACCTTACGCGTGCATCGCCAATTTTCTGCATGTGCAAGGCTTCGGGCGTCACTCGTGTGCTCTCATCATTGTAATTTGACGCAATGACGCCATCTTTAAAACGTCGTCCACAAACGCATTCAACGCAATGCAGTGCCATGTCGCTGTCTATTGCTTGCTTGCAGGTCTCATAGACCTGATAGACGTGTGTGTGCGCGCACACACGCACAATAACTATGTACATGCTCGGTGTGTACACTTGCGTCGCAGTTGGTCCCGTTGTAGTGTGCTTCTGGTTTTTCTTCGTGAACCAAGTAGCCCGACAGTCTAGTCTTGTGAGCTGTTTTAATTCGTCACCTGGTGCTTTTTCGTCGAGTAGCCATCAACGACCTTTTTTTTCTCTTTTCTCCGCAGCCGTGGGTGGGCGGCGCCTGCAGCTAGCAGCGTCGTCTCCCCCCCGCCTCCCTTTCTTTCATGCAGCGACGGGCGTTCGCCTGGCGTGTATCGACCCTTCTCGCGAGAGCGGCGCGAACCCAGCCGAGTGGTAGTCCGGAGTAGCGGTCCCGAGTAGCGGGCCGCAGTTTTAATTTCCGCTCTCGGACGGCCACCGATCGGTTCATGACTGATTCGCCTGGGCTTCGGAGGCGTGTCCGCACAGACTGCAGCCGTTGCCAGAAACGCTGTGCACACCGAAGGTGGTTGTAAAAGGACGGCCTGGAGTGGCAGTGCCACTTGCGTGGGCAGACGAAGCCCTTGTCGAGCAGCCGTTCGTAAAGCTGAGGCAGTACGAGCCGCCGTCAGAGTTGACTCGAGCAACGAAGACACTTATATGGCGGCTCAATTTTAACAAAGTCGGGTTGTAAGGAGCAGACATCGAATGCTTTGAAACGAAGGGCACTATAAACGCAAACACTAAACCAGTGTTTACCAGTCAAGTGCTTTTCAATTGATCAAGTGTTCCTTTTCATTATTTAACGTCAACTAAAAATTAATAATTATGGGGTTTTACATGCCAAAACCACGATCTGATTATGAGGCACGCCGTAGTGGAGGACTCCGAAAATTTGGACCACCCGGGGCTCTTTAACATGCACCTAAATCTAAATACAAGGGTGTTTTCGCCCCCATCTAAATGTGGCCGCCATGGCCGGGATTCGATCCCGCGACCTCGTGCTTAGCAGCCCAACACCATAGCCACTATGCAACCTAAGCACTAAGCGACCTAAGCAACCTAGCCACTAAGCATCCAACTGACAATCGGGTTAATTATAAGAGTATAAAACAAAGGTCAAAGTTCCACTTCCTTTTTTTTTAGCGCCGAAACACCAGTACCGGCACGTCGGTGTGTGGTGAGGGGTTTCAGAGTGAATTATAACATTTAAACCAGTATGACTGCCCAAGTTATTGAATCTTGCCGAGCTCGGACTTTGGCTCTTTCAGAATACAGCGCAGTCAATATTTGCCGGTAAAAAATTAACTATACTAAATCGCACAAGTCGTTCGCAGCGCTGAAAAAGCTGCGAGACTCCTTAGCAAATAGGAAGGCCGAATGCCCCACGACAGGTATGCATCCGCGCCGCATCGTCTCTCCGACGCTGTCGAATTCGCGCTATACGACATCCAGGCGCAAATGTCCTAACATGTCACGTTTCACTGTAATGTATCATGTACCAAGCAAACATAAAACTACCTAAACCCGCCATTAATCAGACACTTACTCCTGACACTGTATTACGCTAGGAACTGCGCAAGTACATTGCCTGTGTACGCCTCGTACCTTCGGTAGTGAGATGGAATGTGAGGTGGAATGCAGACTCGAGCAGTTGCCGTCAAAGACCAAGGCGTCACGGTGAGGTGATTCGGGAACTTCAAGGCAGCGTCGCCACAAGTTTCTCGTTCTTGCGCCTCTTCTGATTTACCAAGGGTATTTTGTTCATTCATTCATACTGTAAGCCTTCACAGGCTCACAAAGTAAGTGGATACAGGCATAGGAAGTTGTACAAGTACAGCGTCAGCACAATGAAAAAAAAAATAAAGGTGTAGTATAGCTTATGAAGAAAATGAAATCAGCATTAGAACACATAGGGAAAATAAGTAACGCTAAAAACGCGAGCGGGCCCATATAGTAACAGTTATGGATATCAAGTACATTATGAAGCTAATATCATTGATCAAGCCGCGACTAAAGAATTATTTCAGCTTTGCGAACAAGCACATCAGCATTAGTGGAATTGACAATAGTATTCGGCAGTGTATTGCACAATTCTATTGCTTTGGGAAAGAAAGCTGTAAAGGTGTTATACCGTGCGATAAGCGGTCAAATGCTCTGGTAGTGGTTGTTTCTACTAGAAAGCCGGTACGGCGGTTTCAGGCAGCCTTCTTTGTCAATTTTTATGCTTCCGTAATAAAGAAAAAAAAACTAAGCTTAACTACAGTGGTATCTCGCCGTAGGGGAAAACATCTGGATGCATGCTTTGGCACATATAGCAGTTACGCTGGCGTGACGCGAATACTTATCTATGTAAACTTGCGTGCATTATTTAGTACTTTTTCCGAGCTTTTCGATAAAATAGGCTTATCTGGGATCGCAAATTACCCTTGAATATTCAAGAATAGGCCTTACTAAACTTCTTTGAGCTGTTATTTTCACTTGTGGTGGCGTCATGCTTAATCTCTAGCGCAGAAATCCTAATTGTTTGAATGCCTTGGTCCATGCAGTCTCACTGTGCTTCGCCAATTTTGGATTCTGTATTATTGTGACATTCAAATAGTTGAGTACGTGGTGGCACTTGTGTTACCTTAATACTCAATTATCGGTAACTAAACAAGAAAGAGTCTTTTTTTACTGTTACCCTGAGAAACTTTATTTTCTCGGCGTTTCTTGCCACGTCCCAAACCAAACACCAGTCAGTAATTTTTCGTAATGAAGAATTGAGCCTTTCCTGGTCTTTGACGCTTCGCAGTAGTGTAGATCACGCAGTCATAAACGAATAAGCTCCGTGTAAACGTTGCACCTACATATGAATATATATCATTAACATAAAAGAGGAACAATAAGCGTCCAATAGCTGATCCCTGTGGGACGGTTGACAAAACCTTACTTAAGATGGCTCGAATCAACATTGTTTATTGAAAGATATTGCATTCTGTTTGAAAGATACGCTTCAATCCACATGTTTAATTTGGGATGAATAGCTATTGATTTCAGCATTTCAATTAACTTCTTATGTGAGACGTTATCGAAAGCCTTCGCACACACAACGAAAATTGCTGTAGCTGGCTGGGCGGAGTTAACTACAATGGCGAGGTCATGCGTAATTTTAAACTGAGTTACAGTAGATAAACCTTTACAAAATCCGTGTTGCCGGCTATAAGGTAAGTTATAGGCTTCTAAGTAGTTTGCAATTGCTTCATTGATTACGTGTTTTATTATTTTTCTACAACAACTCGTTAAGAATTTGGACTGATGAGCAACAACCAATAGTTTGTCGCCGCCTTTGTGAATATGTACCGCTTTTGAGCACAGCCGATGCGCAGGAAGAGCACTCATATCTAGTGATACTGCGAAAATGGCATGCAAGAATGGCAAATACTGTTCTGCGTATCTTATAAGAAACTAGTTTGAAATGTTCTCTGGGCCATGAGTTTAGATCAATATATAATAGCAAGTTCAAGGTGCCCAGTTTAGTTATCTGCACAGGGTTGAATAAAGGCGCGTGCCCGAGACTCCGGTTGGTGACTGTAAATATGTTCATAGTCAGCCGCCAGTAGTTGCGTTATCTTGCGGAGCACTTCGAACGCAGCTCGAGGCTTCAAATATTATAGTCAGATTGTAGTATTCCTCAACGAAGCACGCTCACCAAACTGGTTTATTGTGGGGGAACTTGTGCCCCGAAACTAAAGACAAATACTTTCACACAATTTGCAAGCATAGTCAAGCGGAGCCTATTCAGCAGTCAACCATGTTTCCTCATCGAACACGCTTCTCTCACACCGCGATGACCAGGAGCCACGCCGCGAATTCTTATTTGACTCGGGCGCTTTCACGTGCGCGTGCAAGAGCGACACGCGCTGTGTCGCCGTGCCTGAGGCGTTGCTGGCACTCTTGCAATGACGTTGCGATGAGAAGCTTGGAAGGGCATACCTTGCGAGATTGCTAGTAAGTGGCATGTGGAGAGCTCTCGGCGGCAATATATAAGCCTGGCTCGTGTAAGGCCCACACCCAGTACAACATATCAGAAGAACAACTGCGGGCCTTACACGGGTAAATGTGGTATTTCAGGTCTGGCAAATGAAATTGCTCAACTGAAGGTCATATTACTGATACGACTGGCACGTCAATCGTCGCAGTCGATGACAAAATCTGTTCCGGTGTTTAGTTAAGTTGTGAACCTTGGAAGCAGGGACCCGGACGTGCAAAATAAAATTGTAGTTGTTGAATACAGCACCAATACATGAGCAAAGAAGGGGAAGAGACATACATGAATGCTAATTCGAAATTGAATTGTTTTCAAGTAGTCATCAGGTGTATCGTCGATCGGACAATTTCAGGCATCAGTCGAGCACATGGGTTCTGCGTAAGTTAACGAGGCCGATGAAGTTACATAAAAGAGATTTTTTTCCTCTCTTTGATTCTAAGAATATTTTTCTGTATTTTCCTTGAATGAAATTGGAATTGAAACCAATATTCCGTTCATTAGGAAGCTTTCTCGGTAGCCCGCATGGCTTTCTTTTGTACCTTGGGCGGGGGCTGCTCTCCGATGGAGGGCATTTCATTCCGACAACCGTCGGTTGAAATGCCATGGATTTTAATCACATTTTGTGAAGATACCTATACTATAGATGGCTACTGCGTGTCACTTGCCGCTACGTTCTTGGCTGACACGGCCACATGGCGTAGTTGCTGGATTCACATTCAAGATGTCAGTTCCACTCCAGGGCATCCTTTATAAATTCTTCGGTGGCAGAGTATACGGCAGCACACGCACAGGTCAGCACCACCATTCGGTGGCGATTGGTTTCTGAACCCGAGAGCGGGTCAGAGCGCACGCTCGGACGTTCTTACGGCTGACCGGTCACACTCCTCCCTCGAGTGCAGGGCGTATTTATCAGCGACTCTTCTTCGCTCCAGTGGCCAAGACGCTCCCTGTTCGGAGACGAACGACGCGAAGCTGTGTACAAGGGGGACAAACTCACTCAGCATGTCTGTCACGGTCTTCTGGAAGTCAGCGGCTTGTCCCGGTCTTGCCCGGAGGTGGGTGCGCGGATAAACTCAGGCAGCGGTGGTCAAACACTGGCAGAAGCCAGTCTGCGGAACTCGATAAACAACGAAGATTAAAAGTATAGAGACGCGTCGACCTCTGCTTCTAGTCACGTACGCGAAAAGAGCAACGATGACAAACCATCTCGGTGTTGAGCCTCTGGAAGCGTATTGACTGGATGCGTGACTTTCTTCCATGAGGCTGCTCCAGAACCGTAGGAAATGGAAGAAGGAAATGACTCTGCCTTTTCAAGCTTGAAGAACCTACGCGTTCAGCGCGAACTGCGGCGGCAGGAAATAAAACTACACGTCAGTTGCAAATGAAGACAGGACTGCAACGTAAGGAGACGGATGTCATGTGGTAATCCATTATGTTGTTTCCGATCTCCGCTGGTGCTGGCCGGGACATATTATAGAGACTCCCTGATTCATGGTCACTGGTTGCAAGTGGCGTATACGGGTAGCGCTCTGTATCGTACGTCGTTCAGCTGCGCTTTGTCGCACATGAAGACATTCATGGGAAAACGCCAAACAATTTCTGAAGGGCAGCCCCAGGGTCTGAACAGAAATAATGCGCTTCGAGGTCAATAGCGAACCACCTTGATGACCTTTCCTTTAGTGTAGCTTGGTCGAAGTAGCAATGCTTGATTACACAGTTCTGCTCTAAAGACGTTATAATACCTCCCTTTTTTAAGTTATAATATATATATATATATATATATATATATATATATATATATATATATATATATATATATATATATATATATATATACATATGCGATGATACTTAAGTGTTCTTATGTTTTAATTTTGCGTAATTGGTATGCTTTTCCTTAGCTTACTGACTTGTGTCGAATCGCAGAAACACAGAACGTCCCGGTTTGTCTTTCTGCGTGTTTCCTTTGCTTCGATACTGATATTCGACGTACATTTTTGAAAAGTGCTTTATTGGCAAAATACTCTCAAGTTGCTGGATGTTATGGTCATTAAACTATTCCTCAAATATGTTCTTCCTATCTACGCTTTCTCTTTCCATGACCCTTGTACCTCCCACAGTGCATCGTAGAAAACCGTATGTTTCTCTTTCGGTTAAGCCTCTGGCCTGTCACATCTGGTTTCTCTCTTTCTATTGGTTGTGAAAAGGCCGCTGGCACCTTAGTCTTAAGTATTTCGATTTTCATCTCTATAAATAAAACAAACACGCTTTTCATTATGTAATTAAAACGTGCGCAGACCATTACTATGGGATCAAAGTCCGTGCGTCTCATAAGTTGTTGCAGTTAACTACCTTATTGTAACTCAAGCGATGGCGGATCGCTGGAGCAGCACCATGGAAACAGTGAAACACAACACTCAAGAACAATAAATTACTGGTGTAGACCATCTCAACGTTCCAAGCAACCATATGTTCAAGCAATGGAATATAACTTAGGTGTTTTCATGTTGCTCAGTGACTGTGACGCGTGTGTTTGTATACTGAAGCTGTATGGCTGCAACGTGCACGCTTTGAAGCAGTAAAATGTGCAAGCCCCATTAATTATGTCAGATGAGTTGACAATTATCTTTTTGCTTTAGCCGCTACAATCGTCACCATGAAAAAACAAAAAGGAAGCTGCGTTTCCAGCGTGAGACTGCACAGATGCTTGAGCGCGCAGGAAGGACAACGTCGTAGTTTAACTTTTTTTCCCTGTGCTTGTGCTTACATCATTGTACATAATCAATTACTGCACTTGGTAAAGGAATCAAGGTGCTATATATGGTTACAATAGCTAATTAAGTGATAGAAAGCATAAAAAGCACCACATGAATCACACATAACATCCATAGCCAGGCAAGCATGCCCATGACCTGATGGATTGAAGGCTTGCACCATGCCTTTATGGAAGACACAAAACAATCGAAGTTCAGGCCCTGTAAACTATTTCGTATTCACTTTACGTAGGTCCTGTGCGCGGTTTCCTTGGTCTTCAACGTGGCAGGCACCGGAAAGGCTTCCGCCATATGCATCTTTTTTTTAATGGACCCCATGCACGCGTTTACTGCCGCTGGGACATGCAAACTTGTCCAATAACAGAAAAATACAAAATAACGATTTCTTCAAATTTAGTACCATCTCGCTTGGTCGTTCATTATTGGAGAATTATTCCTAGCTCCAGAGGGAAACGAAATTCATTCAGGGCTCGTTTAGCCTCTTGCAAATAATCCATGTTGCTGTTATGAAGGACATTAGTAGCAGTCATTACATCAAGCGACATTCGTTTGTGTCATCTTTTATTTGCTACTTGCAAGACCTTGAAAAAAACTGTCCACTGAGAAGTAACGGCAACGGCACCACAACCTAAGAATTATGACAGGCAAATACAACAGGTATAAACGGCGCTTTCCTGCTTTCCTATCCATTGTGCACCAAGGTTACGTAAACAAGCGGCAGCGGAAGCGTAGCGCACGGCCTCCAAGTCCTGAATTTCAGCCCCGAGTTTCAAACCACAACAAAGTGATAATCTACGCCGAATCGCAGTGCAGCTTTCCTGCACTATCGAAGAGAATGACCGCTAGAGATCCCATTAAGAGCCTGATCCCCAATCCTCGCCAAGTATGTGACATGCTTTATGTGTGCGCCGACACACGTCTCCAAGATAGCGCGGCATGCGAAGCACTATGACCTTGCTCGTCCGTGCATTGCCGATCTAGAATAAACCCGCGAGCAAACGAGATTGCTGGTGAACAAATTGCTCATGCGGAACGAAGCCACTTTTTCTAGGTACAGGAGGTGGAATTGAGATGCTTTCGATGTGGACAACGACAGCGAAGATCCGATCTCCTCGAACCGCGAAAGAGCGTCGCATTAATCACCCTGCGCTATCGGACCGATGCGGTACAACGACTCGCAGCGGTCGCGAGGTAAATACACACGCGGACTCGCCCAGCATTAGACCGCGAAGGCGGTTCATCGCGTCCGTCGAAGGGCTGCCCCGTTCGCGAAACCGTTAGTTCACCCGGCATTGTTTGCCTACCGTGCCGGCTTCGTCCGTCAGGTATGAAGGACAAAATTAAGTCCGATCGAACAAACAGCGGTCCTTTTGGGTGCGTCTAAAACATGCGCGCGTTCTCGGCACCTGGGACCGGCGGCGAAATAGAGTTTACCATCTGGGAGGCGGGTGGCTGTTCCTTTTTTGCTGCTGCTGTGCGGATTATATATGTATAGGAAGGAAGACGTCGAGATTTTCTATAACAAAATTTGCGGCGTGCATGGGGGATGGTTGGCGAGATGTTTGAGGGAGGGTAGCGGTAGAGCCGAGTGGGTGGGCGGGTGGGGGTCTGTATAAACTCTCAGTGACGAACGCTCTGAAATGTCTCGTGCGGCGTGGCGGGCCAGGGGGGGGGGGGGGAGGGGGAGGGGGGGTGCGCGCCCAGCACATCGATAAGCGGCGCCGGCAGAGCCTCCATCATCGCTCACGAGGGCCATCTAGTCGTCGGACCGGACGTCCAGCGCACCCCTCCTCTCCCCCCCCCCCCCATCCCCTCTCATCCCGTGCCGTTCCTGCCACCACCGCCAAAAGAAATTAAAAAAGAAAACAGAAAGAAAGAGAGAAAAAGAAAGGAGTCCAGTGCGTTCACTCGAAGCGCACCGTTCCGTGGCCATTCATTTGTCATTCGCATCTGGCCGCGCACAAAACCGCAAAGCGCCACTCGTGCCTGCTCCAACACATACAAGCTCGACCGCGCGCGCCAGAGAGCGAGAGAGAAAAAAAAGAAACAGCGAAGGAAAGAAAGCAACAGCGACAGGAGTGTACGGCGACACGGCCTCAGATTGGTGCGCACGCTTCAATCTGCCTGCGAGTATGTATGTATACGTGCGGGCTCGGCTTGATGCGGCACGTGCCCCCTTGTCGCGCGCACTGTATACGCGTCGCGGTACCATCCGTCCCACTTCGCAGTGGCGTTGCGCATTTCAGGACATCGAACAGAAAGAAAGAAACACAAACTGTGTGTCGCATCTCATTCCCTGGCCCCTTTCCTGATTGCCATTGTTCTTTTTTCTTCTGTGTTCGCCTTCGATCCAGTCACGTTCGTCGCAAGCTAGAAATAAAAAAAATATCTCCTGTTCATCTACTTCCTGTTCGGAATCGCTACCGTGCTTTTCATTCATGGACTGTACACTTTAAATTACTGTACACTTCTGTTTATATTTCTTGCCTAATTACTTAATATTTGACAGCGAATAAATGTATATATATATATATATATATATATATATATATATATATATATATATATATATATATATATATATATATATATATATATATATATATATATATATATATATATATATATATATATATATATATATATATATATTTGTCATATCATAAGAAGCCAACAAACACTGACACCAAGGACAACATAGGGGAAATTACTTGTGCTTAATAAATGCAATAAAGAAACGATAAAGTAATGGAAATTACAGTGGATGAAAAAGAGTGGTGAAAAAAAGGTCTGTGAGTGGTGGCACTGGCTAACACTCCCAGGGTTCTACTAGGACACATAAATACCCAAGAAAGTGGATGGGTAAACGACGCCGCGGTAGCTCAATTGGTAGAGCATCGCACGCGAAATGCGAAGGTTGTGGGTTCGGTTCCCACCTGCGGCAAGTTGTTTTTTCGTCCACTGTAATTTCCATTACTTTATCGTTTCTTTATTTCATTTATTAAGCACAAGTAATTTCCCCTATGTTGTCCTTGGTGTCAGTGTTTGATGGCTGCTTATGATATCACAAATAAAAATCGGGCCCCTCGGTTAACCCCCTTCTTCTCGTTCATATATATATATATATATATATATATATATATATATATATATATATATATATATATAGTCATATAATGAGAAGCCAACGAACACTGACACCAAGTACAACATAGGGGAAATTGCATGTGCTTAATAAATGAAATAAAGTAATGATAAATTAATGGAGATTAAAGTGGATGAAAAAACAACTTGCCGCAGGCGGGAACCGAACCCACAACCTTCGCATGTCGCACTCCCAGGGTTCTACTCCCAGGGTTCTACTAGTACACATAAATACCCAAGAAAGTGGATGGGGAAACGCCGCCGCGGTAGCTCAATTGGTAGAGCATCGCACGCGACATGCGAAGGTTGTGGGTTCGGTTCCCACCTGCGGCAAGCTGTTTTTTCATCCACTTTAATCTCCATTAATTTATCATTACTTTATTTCATTTATTAAGCACATGCAATTTCCCCTATGTTGTACTTGGTGTCAGTGTTCGTTGGCTTCTCATTATATGACTAATAATTATCGTGTCTCTCGGTTAACCCCATTTCTTCTCGTTTATATATATATATATATATATATATATATATATATATATATATATATATATATATATGTTAACCCCCTTTCTTCTCGTTTATATATATATATATATATATATATATATATATATATATATAATGCCACGACCTCGACACAGCTGACAACCACACGGTGCAATTCGGTGCCACATGCTAGGCATGTTGGGTGGCTCGCAGAAGAAGAGAACGACGAAGGTGCCAGGACAACAATCAATAAAGAGATCTCCAGCGTCGACCGAAGTCTTTGTGGCTTTGTCTGTGACAAACTGGTGGAGGTGCTGGGTACGCGTCTATGTACTCTGACCCCCGGGAACTGGAAGTGGACAACCTACGCAAAAGCCGACGGCTTCAAAGACTGCCTCCGGAATACGGCCTGCAAGATCTGCCGAGGATGTCCACCACAACCGCAAGCCAGACACAGGAGACGTACGGTACGGGACAGCCTCCTGCGTCGCTGGTTCTCCACACCCCACGCTGGCCGCGGCCGTTCCATGGTGAGCCTTTTGAGGACGTGGAAGACTGGCTTGACGACTTTGATCGTGTGGCTGACGTCAATTATTGGGACGAGCAGAAAAAGTTACGGAACGTGTACTTCGCCCTAGAGGACTCTGCCCGAACATGGTTCGCTAACCACGAGCCATCCATTACCACCTGGCAAGAATTTCAGCAGCAGATACGCGATACGTACAGCAGCCCCGCAAGAAAAGAACGAGCAGAGCAAGCCCTTCAGAACAGGGTTCAAAGGCCGAACGAAAGCGTCGCCATGTTCGTCGAGGACATGTCGCGGCTTTTCAAGCGTGCTGACCCTGGCATGACAGAAGCTAAGAAAGTACGCCTGCTGATGCGTGCAGTGAAAGAACAGCTGTTTGCTGGACTGATGCGAAGGCCTCCAAGTACAGTAGCTGAGTTCGTCAGTGAGGCTACGACAATGGAGCGAGCCCTTCAGCAACGTTCCTCAGCCTACGATCGCCAAATCAGCCTGGGATCAGCGTCTTCTCTCTCGTTGCCCTATGACACCAATGCGCTTCGAGAGCTTGTGCGTAGTGTCGTGCGTGAGGAGCTCGATCGACTACAGGGAGCACGATTTCAACCGACCGTAACGTCCCTCACAGATATCGTCCGCGAAGAAGTCCGCCAGGCGGCACAGCCATTCGTGCAAACCAGACCTGAAACCGCCCCCGTACTGACTTATGCACAAGCAGTGAGGCTACCATCGCAACCCGGGAACCACCGTAACCCGCCTTCTTCTGAAGAACCGCTGTGCCACTTCCAGGGCCAAGCTTCACGTACAAATATATACGGGTCCACGAGCCCCCGAATCAATACGCGAAAGTCAGACGTGTGGCGCACACCGGACTATCAGCCACTCTGCTTCCACTGTGGCGAAGCGGGCCACCTGTACCGTGCCTGCTACTACCGAAGAATAGGACTCCAGGGCTATCACCCCGGCGCTCGTCGCCCACGTGAGGGAGAGCGCCCGAGAGAAATCCAGCAATATCTGGCCAGTCAACCTTCGTCGCCGTACGCGCAGTTCCCACCGGTTGAACAGTCCCTGCCAACGACCCGATCTCCGTCTCCGCAGAGGCGCCAGTCACGATCACCACCTCCTCGACGATCGGCGTCACCTAGCCGCTACACTACGTTCTCCGCTTCCGTGGGAAACCGGGCCACGAGCCCAAGTCGGGGAAACTAAGAACAGCGACCTCTGGGGGTGGGGCCGCTGTCCAACGCACTTCGAAAAATCCTCCGCTGCGACCCCCCGACGACGGCGTCGACGACGGCGACGATAACGATGACGACAACGACGACTGCGTACCTTCGACACCTTCCTGCGAAAACCGTGAACCTGTTTCAGCCGACATACTTGTTTCTGTAGATAACCACCCGGTAACCGCTCTTGTCGACACTGGTGCCGATTATTCTGTCATGAGCGGACAACTGGTTACTGCACTTCGCAAGGTGACGACGCCATGGCCAGGACTTAAACTCCGTACAGCCGGCGGTCATGTTCTCACGCCGATCGGCAAATGCACTGCGAGGATACAAATTCGTGAGGCCACATTTGTCGGTTCATTTATTATACTGGCAGAGTGCTCCAGGCAGGTCATACTCGGCATGGACTTTCTTCGGGAGTACGGCGCAATCATCAACCTTCGCGAGTTACTTGTCACTTTTTCCAGCGAACACGCAACTCATTCGGGCGACTACCACCCACAGTCCACGGTGTTACGCGTTTCGGGTGACTGTGCAACTTTACCACCCAGGAGTACTGCGTTGATCACCGTAGAAACAGACGATGATCCTCCCCGTCTCGGAATCGCTGAAGGCAATCTGTCAGTCTATATATATATATATATATATATATATATATATATATATATATATATATATATATATATATATATATATAAAGACTGGAAGGTGTGCAGTGGCACTCAGAAAACAGCTGCCTGCACCGTTCGAAAGAAAAGTAATGAATAAAAGGAAATTGATTGCTCCGTGGAATCTCGAAAATGGCGGAGTAAATATTATGCCCGCTGAGTGAATAGTGCAGTATCGGGAGCGCGTCTCAGGTAGTTGGACATGGTACTGTTCTTGCAGAAGCTTGCTTCTTTTCCACGTTTGACACAACGTGTTTTCATATCATTTTGTCCACAACAGAGCCTTCAAATCGGGGCTTTACGGGAGAGGGAGTTACAATAAAAAGACAGAAAAGCAACAACAACAACAACAGCAATGCCACCATCTAAAAATTTTGCTGAAAACTTCAAACACAAAGATAGGACCGGAGCGTTGAGCCAGCTAAGCGCCAGAGTGTTTTCATTTCTTGGGAAGCGCTGTTATACTGTATTAAGCATTGGAGAAAAATATTTTTGATTAATGTTGAAGCGTTTATATATTTCATTATTAAGTAATGTTAACATAAAAAATTAGAAATGTAAGAGAGATAGAGGCAGAAACTTTCTTTAATTTGAACCAAATTGAGCAGATCCTGATCGGTTAAGATTTGAAGCAGTGGTCCATAGACCTTCATGGGGCTGACGCGTATATTTGATGGCTTGATCAGATTGAAGCTTGTCGCCTTTTTGGATTCCTACGCCTAATTAAATGGTTAGCCGTACTCTTAGCTACTGAAGGTGATGCTGAATAGCTCGATGCGCCCCCCATCACCGTGTAACAGATACAACTAAACATACCGTGTACTGAAAACTCCGACTCCGAGCACGAACAACGGCAAACGTGGCATGAACTGGTGATCGTGTGAACGCGAAGATCCACCATATAATTCGATTTGACCACGACAGTTTTATATTCATATCGACAGCAACGATGAGTTAAGGCAACTAATGCAGAGCATATACAAGAGACGCTTGATTGTGTGTGAGCTCTGAGCAGACGCGTTAGGATCAAGGCATCTTGCCGGCAACAAAGTGATATGTTGCCACAGGCGCAAAACGCATGCGCATATGCGTTCTCAGACTAGAAAATATCGCTTAATTTTTGGCGAACGTGACTGACCTGGAAGAACTGGTGACAACACCCAGGATCCGATTTAGGAGTAACAAGAATGTTCGTCGCCTGCTACACGGAAACCCCCAGGTTAAGTGAAAAATGCAGCACATATGTCACGGAACCAACCAACACAAACAGAAACTATAGTACAGGAAAAGCTGAGGTACACAGATGTTAAGGTTACTTACCCATCCTGCGCAGTGAAAGTCGCATAGAAATAGCAGTAAGGACATACTACAGCGGTACCAGCTCGGCAGTGAACTAGTTGGAACATGTGTCGACGGATGAGAGGAGTCCTGTAGGAAAAAGGAGAATTGAAATGAAAATTAAATTACGGGGTTTTACGTGCCAAACCACGATGTGGTGGTGAGGCACGCCGTAGTAGGGTTCTCCGGAAATTTTGACCACCCGGGGTTCTTTAACGTGCATCTAAATCCAAGTACACGGGTGTATTCGCATTTCGCCCCCATCGAAATGCGGCCGCCGTGGCTGGTGTTCGATCCCGCGATCTTGTGCTTAGCAGCCCAAGAAGGAGAATTACAGCACGTCACTGAGGATATAATTTTTTTTTCTCGCTCAAAATACTCAACTGACCATTCTTCTCTCTTTGTTTGCACTTCGCATTCGCACGCCTTTTCCTCGAGCTGTACTCCGTTCCACAGATAGCAGTCAACGCTGTGGAAGCTACGCAAGAAGTTCGGTCACGAAACGCTTTCACTCCGCGTGTGCCTCGCTCGCGCGAGCATGCACGTGAGGCTTCTCGCGATGGGTTGAAAATAAAGAAACCGAAATGAACAACAAAAATAAAAATGATCTGTGTTTTTTTGTTTCTACGGATTAAAACTTGTTTCATTCAATACTGAGCCTATATAAAGAAAAGTGCCCTCCCGCTCGGTGAAGAAGGATGAGCGAAGATGTGTTTGTGGGCCCCTTAATGGCGAACTGCACCTCCACCGCAGGTCGGCTCGGCATTGCACTATCTTCGGGATTTGCATTGCACTATCTTCGTCTGGTGGGAAAGCGTTCCCTGCGATGTGTGCCATGCTGCTGGCGAGGAGTCATGCGTCTGCGTGGTACGTGCTCCCAAGTGAGATAGAGGATGATACCATCGAGGCGTCAGCCCCATGATCGCGTCTGCCTTCATGGCGCGTCGCGGCCCGGCTGTCCGTGCCGATCACGACGTTTGGATCGCGTAGATCGTTTCTCCCTCCGAGACACCGAGTTCGTTGGTTCATTCCGCTTGCTCATGCGCATGTTTCGTCTTTGTGTGACTCAAGATCATGCCGAGCGAATGAGTGGGTGGTGCGAACGGGGTGCGATAACGATATCGCGTTCCACTCTTGAAGGCGAACCTTAAGCGTCCTACAATTTTTGTGTCTACACATGCACAAGATCCTGCGGGAAATAGCCCTTAACAGCCTTGCTGTAATAACATTGAACTACGTCCAAGTGCGAAGGAAGTCACTGCAAGAAGTCTATGCAGCCTCTACAGCGTTGGCTGATATGTATGGTACGGAGTATAGCGATGTCTATAAGCATCTTGTCAGTACAAGTACGGCGATCTAATTACGGCCGTGGAACGCTGTCTACTGATTGCGCCCGTTTCTATGGAAGCACGTGCGCAGTTCCAAATTAGTTCCTGAAAAGCTCCTAACACCAATGACGACATTAAAAATGGCTGTGGCTTAGCTAAGGTTAAGCCCAGGATGCGAAGCATACTAGCCTTTATTTTAGTTGTTATGCGTTGCATATTGCAATCACTCAGTTCAGCCCTTGGGCGCGGCCGGGCAGCCACCATTTAACCACGTGACGTGACGTCATGACAGCCGGAGGAAAAGCTGGGCCCCAACTCGCGCGGTCGCGCGCGGCTGCAGCCACCACCTGACTCCCGCTCCTCCCGCTAGGGGCGCTGCACCGGCGCGTGACGTCACGGTCACGCGCCGGCGAGCGCCTTCGCTTTTGCAGCTGTTATGACGTCAGATGGTAGCTACGCGGCCGCGCGCGGCGCAGCAAGGAAGAGCGTGGTTGTGCGGCTAGTATGCTTCGCATAATAACGCAAACTGAGTAGGCCAAAAATAGCGGGTAACGTTCGTGTCGCACCTACATAGCGCGCTTGAGAGGAAGACCCGGTGGGTCGCAACACGCTCCGCGTTCGGATCGACGCTCAGTGCCATACGTTGCTCGCGCAACATCCGCAGCAGCCACTTTCCGGACTGACACTGACGGGTGTCCCTTCCCATGGAGCCTATAGATCAAGGGCTATACATAGCTGCCTGAGAACTGTGGGGGTGGGGAGGACTCGAAGTCGACACCGCTGCTAACACCGTAGAGCGCGAAACAGGACAAACCAATAAAGCAGAGCCGACGTGCTACAGGAGCCTGACGAACGTGCCTTCCCGAACGCTACCGTGAACGAGCTCCGCGGAAGGCTCGGGGAAAACAAATGTCTGTGACACGTGGGGAGCAAAGATAAAACGAGAGAGAGATAGAATGCCATGGGAGCGTGTTCCTACGTTTCTGCGGCGATCTCGAAGATAGGAACAGAAAGCCGGCAGTTCAGAAGCGTCACACCTGCTACGAAAGAGTAGGGTCCACAGTGTTTTTTCAAACTTTTATTACGATGGCCGCTTGGTTGCTCAATGTGTGGGACCAGCTGCTGCTACATACGAAGACACGAGAACCATATTCTGATAACGCCTGTAACGCCCTCTGGCTATTTGTTGAAGAGGATGCACAGTAAAATTTTTGTCTCCCTAATAGGAGCTTTGTCCCATGGCTAACCAGTCAGGTCATAAACCTTTTCTTTTTGTTTTACACTACGGCTAGCGCAAACAACACCTGCAGTGAGAGAGGTCATAGCTGAAAACTATATACTAATTCCGAGCACCTGGCGTAGACCGAAACCTTTTACCCGAGTGTTTGACAGCGATAGTTAATGAAGTTCATTTCATGTAGTTTTCTTGTCGTTTAGGCGAATACAGCTACCAGCGCATAAGGCAAAACGAAAAAGAAAGCGCAGACAAAAATGATGACTAGATATATATTTACTGTTTTACGCAATCAATTGTGTCGGATCTTCTTCAATTCGTCGCAAAAAGAAAGAACGAAACTTCACTTGTCCTTAAAGGCGCACCCGTAAAGGTGCAAACATTTTTACTGTGTGCTGGTTTAATCATGTAAGCTCTCAATGAAATAACAAGCAATCAAGGATAGAGAAAGAGAAAGAAATAAAGTAGTATATTTAAATGATGGTTCGAGGCCCAATTGCGGAAACGGGTAAAGGGAAACAGGGATCGATCCAAACATGGCTCACTATGGAGGTTCTGCATGCGAAGGTCCATAGTGAGCTAAGTCCCTTAGCGCGTGGTTGGACCTAGTTCTCGTAAGATATCACCAATTTAGGCCGGCACTTGTCACCCGAACTATCCTCAGGCGTGCGCATTCCCGCAGGAGACGATTCGCGCTAGGAGTTGCCTCTCTTGCGCACGCTTAACGCTTCACTTGCGGGGGTGAGTATCTTGCGAAAGTGCTACCAGAGTGACATAAGTTCGTTTAACAGAGGCCACAGCAGGATACACCAAGAGGGATACACGCAAAATGAGGCAGGAAAGTTAATCAGCAGTGGGCCCGGTCAGCTACCCTGCATGGGGATAAGGAGGAAAGAGGTTACAGGAACGGTGGTGAGAACGAAGGAACAGTCTTACATTTACAGATAGACTGTCTAAAGGAAGGGCTGGCTAGAGAGCTGGCAGAGTTAGCAGAATAGAAGAGGAGCTGGAAAGAAAGGAAGGTCAACAAAACGCTCGTCCTGTTTGCTACCCTAACAAAGGAAAAACCGCTACAAGGGACAAAAATTAAATTACATAAATCCTGGGTTTTGCGTGCTAGAACCAGGACATGATTATGATGCACGCATATTGGGGGACTTGGATTAATTTTGGCCACCTTGGGTTCTTTAGCGTAATAGTTCTGCGGAAACCCGCAATGTCGAGAGAAGTAATTAATAAAGGGAAAATGAGACATCAACCCAATTGTAGCAATTGCTGCAAAGGTGACTCGGCTGACAGGGTGGCTGCCCCGGAAAGGCGGTGGTCGCGGGTTCGAGTCCCGGACCAGGACGAATTATTCTTCAACTGCGAGGCTTTTCCATTGAGAAACCCTTACGGGTTTCCTTTGTAGCTATTGCTATACGATTGGGTGGATGTTGCATTTTCTTTTTATTAACTTGAGTTCGCTAACGTGCACCTAATTCCAAGTACGCGAGCGTTTCCGCATAAAACTATCAGAATGCAGTTGGCGCGGCCGGGAACAAACCTGCGACCTCGTGCTCAGCAACGCGACGCCATTCTCCCTGAATTACGATGTCGGGTGGGGTTAAAGGGATAGAAGCAATAAAAGGAGTGCGAGGGAGGGAGGCACGAGCAGGTAGGCACACAATGGGCTGCCCATCACACCTGCAGTCAGCAAATGAGGCCAGTCGATTACAGAAATTGTAGCGTTGTCGATGACCGCGACATCTTTTGATTAGGTAGTACGACAGCGTCGTAAGCGTGCAGCGAAACAACGGTAAACCGAGCTGCCTAGGTATATAGTTACCTATATGAATCCGCGTTAAGAGGAAGCTTCAGCTCGGGTGCTCCTATCTAAATACATGTAAAAGGAGAATTCGTTTTTCTCGGCAACCACTGCACCAAATTTGGCGAGGTTTGTTGCATCCTCGGCCGGCATCGATGGAATCCATTCTGAAATGCTCAAGAACGCTACGCACATCTCTAGTGTATTTTTGTGCCATATCTTTCAGCAATCATTATCATCTGGAGTGGTGACGCAAGAGTGGAAAATAGGTAAGATAATTCCGGTACCAATAGAAGGATCATCATCATCGTGCCACAACTACCATCCAATTTCCCTCACCAGTGTTTGTTCCAAACAAATCGAGCACATAATTTATTCTCATTTTGTAAAGTATCTAACATCCGCTAATTTCCTTAATCCTAATCAACATGGTTTTCAGAATGGCATGTCCTGCGAGACTCAACTAGCTCTCTTCGTTAATGACATCAGCTCACACCTTGATCAAAACGTACCCATAGATGCGCTCTTCCTAGATTTCCAAATGGCTTTCGACAAGGTTCCTCATGAATGGCTCTTCCTAAAACTATCGCATCGTAATCTTAACCCTTGTGTTTTCCAATGGATGCGCAATTTTCTGACTAACCATAAACTGTTCGTTTACGCTAACCAATGCTCGTCTATTTATCACCCGTTATCTCCGGCGTGCCACAAGGAACAGTCTTGGGGCCACTACTCTTCTTAATATGCATTAACGACTTACCGAGAGGTTGTTGTTCCAAAATTCGTTTATTCGCTGATGATTCCGTAATCTATCGTCCTATTACTAACGACGCTGATTCTCGTGCTCTCCAGTTCGACCTTAACGTCATTGAAACTTGGTCTAATAATGGACTAATGTTCTCTCAATGTAAGAAAAAAACGTCACTACTTACTTTCTGCCATCGCCAATCATTAATTTCAGCTAATTACGTTACCACCGGTTCTGAAATATGTGCTGTGACTTCTTATAAGTACTTAGGTATTAACTTGTCCACTAAGCTCGGTTGGTCGTCACACATGCGCATCATTAGCAATGATGCCAATGGTGTACTATTCTTCCTGCGCCGTGATCTACGTCTTGTCCCCCCCTCAGTAATACTACTCGCATATTCAGCACTTGTTCGATCCAAACTGGAATACGCATGCTCAGTGTGGGACCCATACCAATCGAACCTGGCAACAGCCCTGGAATCCATATAGAATCACGCAACAGGGTTCATTAATTCTGACTACTCTTACCACACAAGCTTCACTAAAGTTTTCTCTGAACCTTCCAACCCTCGAGCACCGCCGCAAAACAGCAAGACTGTGTCTCTTTTACAAATTTTATCACTCGCTCCTTCACCAAACCGACATCACGCCTGCGCCTCGCACGTCATAGATATTCGAAGGCTGTTTATCCCCTTCCAGCTCGCACCACCGCTCATCTTAACTCTTTCTTCGTTCAAACAGCTAAACACTGGAATCATCTACCTGCTGAAGCGGTGTACCACTCCAGTCATTTATCGTTCAAGGCAATTATTGAATATGCGACCTAAATATGCCCACCCCTCATGTAAAACCCCAAATGGAATACTTGAGGTATGAATAAGTAAAAAAAAATTAAAGAAGACCTAAAATCTAGTGACTGTTGGTTTCGAATTTTTGGTTTAGGCCATCAATTCTTGATTAAAAAGTGGCAAAAGTCCAAAATTTTCAGAAGACGAAAGTACCAAGTTTACAATTCTGTAACTCAGCAGTGAAAAATGATACCCCAATTCAGTGAATTGCATCTAATATTACATCTAAAGCGGACAAAATTTATATTTTACACATGAATCCCCCCAAATTTAGTAATACTGAAATAGAGCTTTCACATAACCCTTGTAAACAACGTAACAAATTCACGTAAGATATAAAATAACATATACAATTTGTCCGCTTTCAATGATCTAATGGGTGCCGTTTACAGAACCGCGATATTTGTTCTTGATGTAGAGCTATTATTTTTGTATACTTCGTGCTTTTATTTTTTCCAAATTTTCAAGTTTTTGAAAATTCTTGTAACGACATTCATGCCATAAATAAAATTCCCGCTTCCAAAGGTCACTAGAATTTAGCTTTCTCTCTCAAATGCAACAAATTTCGTAATTGGTCCAGGGGTTATCTCAGAAAAACGTTTCTACGTTTTACTTGTATTTGAATAGGCAGCGTCGAGTTGGGCCCGAGCTAAAGCTCCCTCTTAAGTAGAAACAAATTAGACCAAGCTGAATGTTTGCTGGAAGGGGGCAGCAGGACAGGTCACATGGTCAAGTAAATCAAAGCAGGGTAACGGGGCAGGAAAACACAGCCGCGTAATGAAGAGATACGGGACGACATTTATTATCGATGCCGACTGGAAAGGTGACAACCGTCACCGGCCTAGCTTCAAAGGGGAAGCCGCCGTCATCCACCCAGCCGCCATCCTGCGGCTTCAAATGTAGGCTCATGCCGGCGCCAGTTTTTCTTTAGGCGCTAAACGCGCGCTGTCTCGCCCGATTGACGCAAAAGCTTAAAGCTTTCCTAGCTTTCGCAAGACAGCGAACAGCTCAATAATTGTATACATATATATACTAGCATGGTAGCTATTGGAGTAGGTCACGAATACACCTTTATTTTCATTATTTATTTATTTATTTATTTATGTATTTATTTATTTATTTATTTATTTATTTATTTATTTATATTTTTAGTTATTTATTGTTCTGAGCATTTCTCGTCTTTGGGGCTGCGCGGCGTGTACGGGCATGCGCTTTGTAGCACGTCGAGTACATAATGTGCAAGTCATTGTGTTCATTTGAATGTCTAATGATAAAATTTCTCTTTTTTTCCTTTTTACAGACTTGGTTGCGCTTTCCTGCACGTGGCTTAGCCAGAAGCATGTTGTCGGATACAAGATTGCATTGTCGTTTAGGACCCACCTGCTCTGTTTGATGACGATGCTAGAGCATTCATTAAGTTAAAAGTAAAAAAAAAGAAACCAAGGCAGGAAGGAACGCAGGCGGCGTTCCCGCGCTTTGCCACATTTGTGCCCACAACAAGCCCGCTAATCTGACTTTGAGGAAGCCGCCCGCCAGCGAAACACGGCTCTCCGGTGCCTTCAACCGCATACCTCATTGCACCCGGGAACACACAGGGTGCACCACTTGTGCAGTCGCCAACGACTCCGCGCGAAACGTCGAGCGTTTGCGCTGCGAGGCGGTAGGTCGTGACGCGTGCGCTTGTTTGCCTCGAGCAACAAAGATGCCGCCCCGTTGCCCCGCCGCCGACATCGGTGACGGCGACGACGACAAAGTGTCCTTAGCCGACAGGCACGCCGCCCGCGCCTAACGAAGACAAAATACCGCGTGGGAAAAACGACGAGGCTTAGCGAACTTACCTCGCCGACAAGTTTGCTTTCCCGCCGCGCGCAGAGAAGCCAACTAGCGAGGAATGCCGCCGCAACTTGCGGGCGTTGTCACCCGCATCTGCTCGCAAAAAGTGCGACGTGCGTGCGTGAATAGTGGGTATAGCCGGGAAAAATAGTAATAACTGATGCAGTTTTACGTCGCCAAGATACAAAGGTATACAAGCGCAAGATACAAAGTCGGTATATATTTCGGGCAACTGCAAGTTGCTTAGCCTGCAGTAAAAATAAGCGCAGAAAGGCCTTCTTGTTGCACTATACTTATTTGTACACGTTTAGGGGTTTAGACAAGACACGTATATACATGTGCGGTTGATGCTTGGTCGCAATATTTAAACGTAATGCCACCTTGCGCTGAGCAACAATGTTGGTAGCTTTTGGGACGTAAGATCTTCTGAGTTGCTTTTTCTAAACCGCCTAAATTAGGCCAACCGAAATGGCTAGCTCATGCAAGAACATGCCATTCATCATTTCCTTATTTATGAAAAAATTGGCAGAAACAAAGGAGGATGACCATCAAAGTTAGGTGACAGCTTCCCTGTAGATATGGTGGTGGTGGGGACACTTACTTAGTGGTAAGCTTCATTACTTAATCCTATGAGGCGTATGGATGAAACTCCCGATACAGCTTTCTGTTGCTCTATTAGTGCTACATAAAAGTTTTTTCCGAGCGTGAAAGAAGCCCGCGAATACGCTCAAAGTGGCTCGAGCAGCTAGTCGCGCGACAATCTTGCGTGCATTTGCGAGCTTCTTTCACACTCGGAAAAACACTTTTATGTAGCACGTATTGAGAAAGAAAAAGCTGTATCGGGAGCGTTTCATGTCACCGTGCAATTTTCTCATTGACACTTTTCATCTAATAATAATATTCGAGAAGTTAATTAATTAGTTAAGACTAATTTCGCATTAGGCGGAATGAAAAAAATAATTGGAGTATCTATCTCCAAGGAGAAGAAGAAGAAGCCGGAGGGAGCGGATGCACATCACGTCGGCTCCGTATTCTACACTCTAAGAAAAATCCCGGGGAAAACGGGAGTAACTGCGCCGTTAGTCCTAAAAAGGGCGCTTTCATCCCTCAAAGGACTAACTACATGAATGTGCGTGCCGTGTGCAAATTTCGGAGAGTAAGTGTTTAGTCCCTGCTCGGAAAGAGAGCAATGGGAGGACGAACGGCAACAGTTACTCCCCGGGCACTTCGCTGTTTTCGTCCGTGTCATGGAGCGATGCGACGAAAACCGTATTGTCTATAAATCGTGAATGGTTCGAAGTTCGTGCATTGTCTATTAAACTGCATGCAAAGCAGCGCCTTGTCTCTTCGTGAGAAAATTACGTGAAACTTAAAACTGTAATGTGAAGAGGCATGCCCTTCGTGCGCACCCCATAATTGAGCGATACACATTAAACGCGCAAGTCAGTGATAGACGGCTAGATTTTCTTGGTCAATAGTACCTAAGTTCCTTCCGTTCCAAGGAGGTTGGGAACTGAAGCGATGTGTACCTCGAACGGCACACGCTAATCGATAGAGAAATTGGCCTTCTCTGTTGTCTTCGGTGCGCCGTCTGAGCTCGCTACACGTATACGTGGCGTAGTGCCTCAGTTTAAATCACCCTAAGGATACTCGGGCTGATTTCTTTTCGCAGTCGCTTATGGTTGCAAGTACACTCAACGTTAGACTCTCACTGCATAGCGTGAGAGTCTAAATTTCCTAAATATCCAACTTTGCCAACCAAGCGGCGTGGCGGAGGGGAGGAAGAAGAAGACGGCGTTCCGAACGGTCGCTTTTTTCATGTTCTCCGCTCCAAAGGATTTATCGGCCCCTGGCCGAGGTGCTGCTCAGGCTTCAGCCAGCAGCAATGACTACCGTGTTGTGATACCTCGTCTTCCTACCGGTAAGCTGGTTGTGGACTCCGTTTTCCTGCATGCTGACTTAAGTGGTCGACCGTACAGAGCCCAAGACTTCAGAGACGCCCTTCGGAACGTTATTGACCTGAAGGAAATAAGTTCCATCGGTCAATTTCAGATGTCACACGTGTGGATGGTGACGTGCAAATCATCAATTACAAAATCAAAGCTAGTCACGTGCGGAGAATTATCCGTAAAAGGTAGACGCTGCCTCGTTATTGACCCCGAGCCCACAGAAGTGAAAATGAAGCTTTTATGGCTTCCTGAGCGTTTGGCAGACGATTACATTCGAGAAGCGCTCCAGGCTTACGGGAAAGTGAAGTCTATATCAGCAGAAAGCTGGAGAGTATCGGAAATGGAGCAAATGCGTACCCTAAATCGTGACGTGGTGTTGACTCTTGCCGATGGAGTCGGCGTGGGAGACGTTCCACATCTGCTACACGTTTGTGGAGTGCAGAGCCTTGTATTGATTCCAGGCCGGCCCCCACTTTGTCTCCGCTGTAACAAGGTTGGGCACATTCGTCGAAACTGCAGAACCCCACGTTGTGAAGCCTGCCGACGCTTTGGCCACACAGATGAAGAATGTGTTGTGACATACGCCGACAAGCTACGACACAGGACAAGGCCTCCAGAAGAAAGCCTGCAGGAACACATAATGGATGTTACTGAGGTTCTCGACGCAACGGGAGACGTTCCCTCTTCCGCGAATACCAGCTGTGCCAGTAAAGCCCCTCTACATGTTGAAGACAATGACATCGCAGAACCGCCCGTGGAAAAGGAAAGTAGCGAAGAGAAAGAAGTGCCCCCTACCACGCAGCCAGTTTCCGCCCAGCCAGCGAATGAGACAGCCGCTGATGACTCATCTGCTACACCGAAGCACGTCAACACGTGCGCTATGCTGTCAGAAGACAGACGAAGTAGCGCGGATACGTCGATTCCGAAGCGCCGTGCGACTAACAGATCAGAATCAAGCACGGACAGCGAGACGGCCAGTACCACAAGGAAAGCACGTCGCCGCAAAACATCGACACACTCAGGACAGTGCCGGCGATCAAGGTCCAAGAGGCCTGGTGAGGGTTCGGAGGGAGCCTCACCGTTACCCTCTAAGACCGACCGCATAGAGAATTAGGTCTAAATAGTTGGTATTCACCATGGCCCTGTCCCAGCAACTTCTCTTCGCAACTTTGAACGTGAGAGGCCTTAGGTCTTTGCAGAAACAGGCGCAGCTTCGCCGGCTTTTGTCTAGGAAGCGGCTCGACTTCGTCGCCGTGCAGGAGACGAAGATTGAGAGTGATGACGAGACAGAAAGGGCTTTGCGACCCTTTCTGTCTGAATATAACGTCTGCGTTTCACACGCTCTTGGTTTATCCGCGGGCTGTTTCCTGTTTCTGAAAAAGAGCCTACTTTGTTCAGCACTTAGTTACCATGTAGACGCTGAAGGCCGATATATATGCTGTGATTTTGTGTTGCAGGGTGTGCCATGGCGATTAGTCAACGTCTATGCATTTAATGACGCTGCAAAACGAATTGTCTTATTTGATGCTGTGCGTAGTCTAATGGACTGTGATCGTTGCATTGTGTTAATGGGCGATTTCAATTGTGTATGTGATCCGTGCGATCGAAGCGGCATTAACACTCAGCGGGACAGGAGTGGTGAAGTTTTGTCTAACATAATAGAAAATGCAGGGCTCGTTGATATAGGAGTGTCGGGACAGGGAGCTCGCTCTTATACACGAATTCAAGGTCGCTCTTATGCCCGCCTTGATCGGATTTATGTTTCTTCATCACTCCTCTCCCGGGAACTGTCCTGCACTACTATCCCAGTTTCGTTCTCGGATCATTGCATGGTTATCGCAAAGATTGGTGAGAAATCTGCAACCAATTTCCGACCACAGTGGGCACTCTGGAAGCTTAACTCTGACCTCCTAAATGATCAGGATTTTATTAATCGCGTACGCATGACCCTAAAAAATTCTCTTTCTACTGACTTGCCGTTATTTGCAGCTTGGGAACTCTTTAAACAAGAGGTTCGTACAGTGGCTATAGAAATTGGATCGCTGACAGCATTCTATAAAAAGAATGAAGAAACATTACTTCTTAAGAGCCTACACAACCTTTACCAGATGGAATGCGAAATGCCAGGCACTTACATTGTTGACATAGAAAATCTTAAATGTGAGTTGCAAAAGTATGATGCACTGCGTTACAGAGGTGCGCGAGTTCGATCTCGAAACATGCGCGCTCTGCAGTCTGAGCAACCAACACGTCAAGCTTTACTTGACGAGCGACGTCACGCTGTTTCCAAAGTAATTCCAGAAATATACTCCGAAGGTACTCTTTTAACAAATACGAATGACATAATTTCTAAGTTCGAAACTTACTACAGTGTGTTGTTTAGTGCTCGGCCCGATGATCACGATGCAAAAGTTTTAGAGAGTTTTGTGTCTCTTGTAAAACCTTTACAGGATGATGACTGTGCATGCATTAGTGATACCCTTACGATACAAGAAATTGAGCTAGCTATTGATCAGCTGCCTCTGTCGAAAACACCCGGCCCTGATGGACTTTCCTGTGAATTTTACAAAGCTTTCAAATCAGTTATCAGTCCCATATTATTGGACATTTTTATTACAAGCTTAGAGGTAGACGCCCTTCCGCAATCTTTTTGCAAAACCCACACAGTTTTAATTCCAAAAAGTTCAGATAAGGAGAAACTGCGTTCTGTTGAAAGCTACAGGCCAATCACATTGTCAAACGTAGATTATAAAATTTTTGCAAAAATTTTATCGAATAGATTGCAATTTGCGATGTCAATTCTTATTGGTTCCCATCAGACGTGTGGAATTAGGTGCAGATCCATTCAAACCAACATACATATCGCCCGTACACTCCTTCAGTATTGTTACGGTTCCACTGAACCGCTTGCAATGCTCCAGGTAGACCTTGCTAAAGCTTTTGACCGTGTCAGTCACTCCTATCTATTTACACTTCTGGAGCATGCCAATGTTGGCTCCGTCGTGCTTAAAGGCGTTAGGCTATGCTATACGTCTTGTACCACTCGTTTAGTTATTAATGGCCAACTCTCTAAACCAGTTTCCATTTGCTCTTCGGTAAAACAAGGATGCCCTATGTCCCCATTACTATTCGCCCTTTATCTGGAACCGCTATGCTTAAGCGTAATTCAGTCGAGTGACATCCATGGCTTCAATATACTGGGTAATGAAGTAAAAGTCTTAGCTTATGCAGATGATTTAGCGTTCTTCTGCACGGATAAGTCCAGTGTTGAAAAGGTAGTATCAAAAATAGAGGAATTTGGCAGCGTATCAGGAGCACGAATGAACTCCGCAAAAAGCTTAGGCTTATGGTTTGGCGCATGGTGCTATACACCAGAACAGTTTGCAGGCATTAATTGGACCGGTGTCCCGCCAAAGTATCTCGGCGTGCCGCTACACGCATATAAATTAAGCGCGCACTATTGGAAAGAACAGGTTTCTGCCCTGCAAGGTTACGCCCAGACATTCATTCCACATCGACTTTCTATTTTTGGGAAAGCCGAGGCCTGCAATAAGTTCTTGGCAACAAAAATTTACTATGTATTGCAAGTTATACATTGTGCCAGGCTCTACATCCAACGCTTTCACCGAATCTTTGCGACCTTCGTATGGTCTTCCACTTTTGAGCCCATGAGGCGAGACAATATTTTCAGGCCCGTTAGTGAAGGTGGGCTGGGTTTAGTACATCTTTATGTGCGGCAAATAGTGTCTCGTTTCTTCTTTTTTCGTGATACATCACATCCTATAATTCGGTCATTCATGCAAGTCACACTTGTTAATGCTTTACCTGATTTAATCGTTTCTTCGAATTTTTCTTCGCGTTTATGCTTGTGGGGGTTCATGCAAGAAGTTTACTTGGCGGTTCGTTTCCTGACAGTTCGGTTTTCCACAGAATACTTGTAGTCTGTGTCGCGTAAAACGTTATACAAAGATCTATTGTCCATGCTTTTTCCGCCTCCATTTTACCGATCACTATACATTCAATGGCCAGGTCACGATGTTCTAAAGCGAGTTCGTAAAATGTATATATCCCCTTGCTGCAAAACATTCTTCTATAAAGTTCATAGTGAAACCATACCGGTTAAAACATGGCTACAGAAAAAGGGTATCTTTGTCTCTTCTGTTAACTGTCGCCTTTGTGACGTGCCAGAGACGATTGAACACTGTTTTATTAGCTGCACCGACGCCATACTATTTTGGGATGTCCTCCAACGGACTTTGAAAAAAGACTTTGACATCAACGCTCATACTGTGCGATACCTGCTGCCGACCGCTGATAATAGTGCACCTTTTGATATGTTTTTTTTCATCGGAATGCACAGTTTGTGGAAAACGCGAATGATGGACAGAAACGCCGAAACGGTTGTACCTACAAGGGTGAATTTCATCCAAATGACCCTACACCTAAAGCAGGTTTATGATGAACTTGATACCCAGCCAGACTGGTACCCCATTTTGGTGAGGTGCCTAACCTTACCACCCTTCTAAAGTGAAACCACATTTCTACCCACAGTATGAACGATGCCGTTTCTCTGAGTGACTGTCAGTGTGCTCTCCATTCTCTGACTATGCACAACTGGTGAATATCGGGTTGTTACTACTGTAATAAACACCATGAAAGAAAAAAAAAAGCGGCGTGGCGGAGTGGTTAGAGTACCTGACTTGTGAGAGAGGGCGTGAGTTCGAATCCTACTCTCGGGCGCGTTTTTTTTTTCAGCTCATTAATTTTTTTATTAGGGTATAATTGCCTAATTTCATTAATTCCACCTTTGCGGAGCATCGGAACGAATTAGCGTTACTCCCTTGAGGAGCATCGGGCAAGGGCAACTGTTAGTCCCCGAAGGAGTAAGTGCATGGGGAGTAACAGTTTATCCCATGTCAGTTCGTCCCCAAAAGGACCAATGGTTGTGGCAAATCAGTTAGTCCCCAAAAGGACTAACCTCCCTACCCCTTTTAGTCCTTTTTTTCTTAGAGTGTACGAATGTTCTTCTAGCGCAAATCGCCAAAAAGCCACCCGCTATTGCACGCCAACGGACTCAGCTCGTTCCCAGGAACAAGTGGATACCGAAAACCAGGTGGGATTCCCATTTTTCAAGCCTCTACGACAATATTTTGGCCGGACTTCGTGGCGGCAGAGCCGCGAGGCCACGCGCCGGAGCCGGCTTCCTCAACATTTGCCGATCATTTTCTCAAAGATGGAAGTCACCGTAGAGGGGCGCAGCATATCCCAGGAAGAAATGGATACAAGCAAGGGATGGAAGGAGGTCAGACACAAAAGATCAGACCGGCGAACCTCCCAACATCGCGAGAGCACCTTGTCGCCGACGCGGCTCGACAAGCGCAACAATAACCCATGGAAAGGCCGGCTAGAGCAAATACGCTAGGCAAGCAGAATGCCACATTTGCCAAGAGGTGATTACAAGGTTGTGATCAGACCACGTGGAGGACTCAAATTATCCGAGCACGGTACAGTTCCCCTCACAGCTGCGGTACAAGATGCGGCAGGTATTCCTCGAGACGAAAGGGAGGAGGACATTGTCTGCCCCAACAATTATCAAAATATCCTCATCGTCAGTACCTCGGATCAAGAGCGGGCAAACAAATATCAGGAAGTAGCACGTATCAAGATTCAAGACAAGTTTTACGAGACCAATGCTTACGAGACAGCGCCTGACATGACGGCCAAAGGAGTCATCAGAGGAATCCCACTCGACGAGGGCCCAAGAGACATCACAGCAGCGGTGGTTACGAGTAAAAACCCAACGGCGATAGAAAGAGACTCAGTAACACTACCACAGTGATTGTGCTCTTTGAAGGACACAAAGTGCCCACGTACGTCCGATACAGGGCAGCGCTACTCCCTTGCTCCCTGTACAGGAAACAAGTGGATTTCTGTCATCAATGCAACGGACTTGGACATAGAGGAGATGTATGTCCCAACCCTGACAACAAGATTTGTGCGGGATGTGGAACATCAAACCCAGATAAAGACCACAGGTGCCAACCTAAATGTCAGTTATGCGGCGAGGACCATCCGACCGCAGACAAGACGTGCAAAGCCAAATTCAAGAAGCCCTTCATCGTTAAACAGAGACAATGGCACAGACTGCAACGAGAACGACAAGAAGAACATGAAGACGCTATCTCAAGAGAAGACAGAGCAGAGTCTCGCGGAACGCTTGGCCTCCTAAACGCCAGGGAACGACGCTCCAGATCGAGAACAAGGTCTCCATACACCACCAGATCCTTATCCCGGTCCGGCTCCAGGACACCGGGTACACGATCCAGATCCAGGTCCAGAACTAGGCCATCCTCTTCAGCAAACCAGACTAACACGGTGAGCTGGGCAGACGTGGTCGATGGCGTGCGCCCGGGGGCTGGTGGGGAGACTGCCATTAATAACGAGATCAAGCAACTAAAACACGAGAACGCACAGTTGAGGATTTTGCTAGCACGTATGAGCGATGAAATCAAAATTCTCAAGGAAGGAAAAAACCAAATAAATCAGGTAACTCCCGCTCCACAGGCGAGCACGAAAGAGCCATTTGAAATTACGGACAATAAGATGGACGAAGGGGATGACCCCCCTCCACTCAAACGCAAGGCGCAAGCCATCAGTGATAAACAAGATAACGCAGTGGTAGATAAAGCATTAGCCGATATTCAAAAGAGCCTAGGAGAAATACAAAAGTCAAATGAAAAACGGGACGAATTGATGAATCAAATGGCTAAGGCAATAGCAGCAATTATGAGTAGATTAGACATCCTAGAGGCAAACCACTCACCAGGTAATGGACTCCCCTCCGTTGCGTCAGAAGCACCACAATCCTTACCTACTTCACAACCACATAATTATATAAGATCAGCTTCTCTCCAACCTCCCGTCTCCCTCCCATGGTCGCACCCGAAATGAGGCGCGCTAAAGAAGGGTTCAGGATATGGCAATGGAATTGTAGAAGTTACGAAAACAAAAAGTCAGTTTTGCAGCAGTATTTGAAAGACAAGGATACACCGGACGTCATAATTCTGCAGGAAACACACGGGATTGCGAAGCTAGCAGGATACAGATCTTTTGGCTATGCCGAAGGGGACACCAGGGCATTAACTACGCTGGTAAAAAGAAACATAACTTGCATGCAGCACAACACAGGAATAACGCACATTGACAATATTCTATTGGAACTCATCCCACAAAAAAAGACAGGACATAGCTTATTTATTCTCAATATTTATAGTAACCCCATGCTACATAAGCACAAATTCAAGAACCTATTCCAGAAAACACTCAGACTTGCTGGAGAAAATCCGGTAGTTATAGGAGGAGACTTCAATGCTCCACACACCACGTGGGGATACTTATATACCAGAGCAAAAGGAAGGGACTTATGGAACGACTCGCAAGAATTAGGCCTCACGCTCGTCACAGACCCCGCCACTCCAACCAGAGTAGGCACGGCGCTAAACAGGGACACAACCCCAGACCTAACCTTTACCAAGAATATTGAAAAGGCGACGTGGCACAACACACTGGAAGATTTGGGTAGTGACCACCGCATATTAGAGTTACACGTCAGAGAAGGGCCGAATAGACCCAAGGAACGACAGATTAAATTAGTAGACTGGGAACTATTTCGTAGAACGCGAGAGAAGACACAGCAAAGATCAATCGCAGACATAGAACAATGGACTAAGGAGCTCAGTGATGACGTCAAAGCTGCCACAAAAATAGCACCACCTGAATCTAACTTGGATAAATGCGACAGCAGACTTCTCCACATGTGGGAAGCTAAGCAGTCGCTTCAGAATAGACTTAACGGTCAGAAGCATAACAGAAAGTTAAGAAAGCGCATAGCACTCCTCAACAAAAAAATAGAAGAACATGCAAAGCAATTGACCAAACAACAATGGGACGAGATATGTAATTCCATGGATGGACAATTAAGCACCGGCAAAACGTGGCACATGCTCAGGTTCCTGCTTGACCATGACAATAACAAGAAAAATCACATGCAAGCCATTAATAAGTTAATACACGCATATGAGGGTACAGAAGAGGAATTTCTCAATGAATTACAGCAGAAATACTTAAAACAGGCACCCCCTTGCATCTATCCTATCTACAGCGGGAATACAAACGCAAAATTAGACGAGGAACTCACGGAGGCAGAAATCCGCGCGGCCCTACAAAAGTTAAACACCAAATCCGCCCCAGGCCCAGACGGTATAACCAACAAGACTCTCAGGAACCTGGATGATGAATCGATAGCCAAACTAACAGAATACATAAACGAGTGTTGGGTAAAGGGAGAAGTGCCAGCTCAATGGAAGAAAGCGACGATAACGCTTATTCCAAAACCTGGTAAGAAGCTTGAGATAGACAACCTCAGACCAATCTCCCTAACATCCTGCGTCGGAAAATTAATGGAACATGTCATTTTAAACAGAGTAGACAACTTCTTAGAGGATAATAACATATACCCAGATACAATGATAGGATTTCGCAAAAATCTTTCGACACAAGATGCCATGCTCCAACTTAAGCATCAGATAATCGATTATAACACGCGCTCGACAAGGGCCATCTTGGGCCTTGATCTTAAAAAAGCTTTCGATAATGCCAACCACGCAACCATATTGGAAAACATCGAGCGAATAGGACTAGGGCAACGGACGTATAACTACATCAAGAGCTTCCTATCAGACAGGAAAGCAGTCATCTCCGTCGGAGGGCTCAAGTCGCCCGAGATCGACATAGGCGGGGCCGGCACGCCGCAAGGCGCTGTCATTTCGCCGATGCTGTTTAGTCTCGTCTTGATGGGACTCCCCGAAAAATTAAATCACATAGAGTCCCTGAATCACACAATCTACGCGGACGATATTACTATCTGGACCTGTGATGGCAGCGACGAATCAATAGAACAACGACTCCAAGCTGCAATTAACGCAGTAGAGGAACACCTCATAGGAACAGGCCTCACATGCTCTGCAGAGAAATCTGAACTTCTATTGTACCGCCCCACACGTAGAGGCAGGCCTCCCAAAGAATACGACAGAAACAAGGCTCATGAGGAAATCAAGCTACACACCAAGAACGGGCGGAATATCCCAATAGTCAACCAGCTCAAAGTGCTGGGTCTGGTAATCGAGAACAAAGGCACAAATAGGGAAACCGTAAAGAAATTAGACACAAAGGTAACAAACACCATGAGATTAATCAAACGAATTACTAACAAGCACCAAGGTATGAAGGAAGAAAGTATCATACGGCTTATACAATCATTCGTAATCAGTCAGATCACATACATAGCAGCCTTCCACAATTGGTTTGCAGCTGAAAAGCGCAAAATTAACAACATGATAAAAAAAGCATACAAACTAGCTCTAGGGATTCCCATCAGTACGAGCACGGATCTCTTGCTAAAGTTAGGACTCCACAACACACTGGACGAACTCATAGAAGCACAACAAACATCTCAAGCAGAGAGACTAACCAAAACCAAAACGGGACGGCATATACTAAGCAAACTAGGAATGAATTATCACAATCTATACGGGGAAAAGAGGACGATAACGAGAGAAATTCGTGACAAACTCCTAGTACCAAATATACCCAAGAACATGCATCCAGGTTACAACGACGGCAGACGCAAGAGTAGAGTAGAGAAAATTATCCGAAGCTTTGGGTCAGACGACAGAGCAATCTTCGTAGACGCGGCTGAATACCCATACAGAAATAGCTATGTAGCAGTAATCGTAGATCACACCCAAAAACCCCTTACAAGTGTATCAGTTAATACCAAACATTCCGAGACCGCAGAGGAGGTAGCCATTGCACTAGCATTGGTCTCCACGAATGCTCAATACATCACAAGCGATTCTCAAGCGGCCATTAGAAATTATGCAAAAGGTAGGATCTCTTCTGAGGCATGGCACATCATCAGAGTCAATGAAGCGAAGTTCTCCGATGCAGAGAAGAACGGCAGGCAATTGCTCTGGTTCCCAGCGCATACGACTCCAGACATTCCCGCAGTCAACCTCAACGAGGTAGCACACCGCGAAGCTCGAGGTCTTACTCGCCGAGCTGAGCAAAGAGTGACTTCCATCGGTCAGGAGAACGCGGAGGAGGAAATTTGGAGAGAAAAAGATATATTAACAAGATTTAGTGATATTACCAAATTCTATCAAAATCGGAGGCGAGTATTACCACCGCCTCACACTAAACTGAACAGAGCTGAGTCCGTTACTTGGAGGCGACTACAAACAGAAACTTATACGAGTCCCGTGCAGCTAAAAACTTTCTACCCCGATATATACGAGAGCGATATGTGCAAGCTATGCAAGTCTGTTAGAGCCACCCTTCAACACATGTTGTGGGGATGTGAAATATACCAAAATAAAATGGCAGCCTCCCCAGACAATCTACGGGCGCGGTGGTCGGCCGTGCTGCTCAGCTCAGAACTCCAAGACCAACTTTGGGCCGTCCAGCGAGCCAAGGAAGCCGCACGGGAGCAGCAGCTCCCAGTGGCCATCTAGGCGGCCCCAGGCCCGGGCCTCCCAATCGCCGGATTCCAAATAAAGTTATCACATCATCATCATCATCATCTATCTCCAAGCGATGGAAAACAACATGACTTCGGTTCTGTTCAGCTACGTGGCATTCGCATATGTTTAAACTCTGACTAAAGTTAGCTGGGACAGCCAGTATAATTATACACTCTAAGAAGAAAAGGAGGAAATGGGGTATTGAGGTTACTCCTTTAGGGGAGCAACTGATCTGCCACAACCATTCCTCCCTTTAGGGGGTAAGTGCGAGGGGATGAACTGTTACTCCCCATGCCGTTACTCCTCCGAGGACCAACAGTTGCTCTTTTCCGATGCTCCTCAAAGGAGTAACGGTCATTATTTCCGATGCTCCGCAAAGGCGGAATTAATGAAATTAGGCATTTATACGCTAATAAAAAAGATTACTGAGCTCAAAAAAAAGAAAAAGAAGGGGCCCGAAAGCAGGATTCGAACTCACGTCCTCGCGCTCCCATGTTAGCTACTCTAACCACTGCACCACGGCAGATTTTTTTTCTTTCTTTATTTCCAGCTTGGCTACAAGCTTCAAAAGAGTTTGTGATCCTAGATCACACTCGTTTTATACGTGTCAAAGTGTCAAGCATTGACACCACAGCTTCATCACAGTCCTTCGTCTTGTACACGTCACGTACCTTCACAACCATTTCCACAAAATATTCATACACAGATCGCCCGTTAACATCACAATGTCTATATGCCAACAGACTACGCCAGACTGCGTGAATTCCAAGTAAAAAGATGACATCCATCTGTTCAAAATCGTGTTCAGGCGGTAAAAAACGAATGCCATGTGGATTGAGGGGTAGTTCTATCTTTAACGTTCTCTGTAATATATCCCAAAAGAATATGGCATTATTACAATCAATGAAAACATGTTCGATCGTTTCAGCTTTGTTGCACAGAAAGCATCTGCTTCCCCATGGCACATAAATTCCTCTTTCCTCCAACCACGTTTTAACAGGCAAGGTTCCCGTGTGAAGCTTGAAGAAGAATGTTTTAACGTTTGCCGGTATCCACATATTTTTAACCCTTTTAAGTACGTCTTGCCCAGGCCCGTCTTGAAACATTAACCGATACAATGGAACAGGGAACACACTTTCAGTGAGATCCTTCATAAGACGCTTTCTTTTTACATTGGAGAGGTACTCAAGAGAGAATCGCGCCCTAAGGAAACGATAGGACGTTACAACTTCACGCAAGAACCTTGAAATTGTGTAATGAGGGCCAATGGCAGATTACTTGACGAGACTAGAAAATTGAGACAGGTTAAGCATCGGAACGCAGGTGCGGCAATGTAAAAGCGACTCGGCATTTTGTGTATGTTGTGCGGGGAGAGTATAACGTTGAGTGTACTTGCAACCATCAGTGAGTGCGAAAAGAAATATGCCCGAGTATTCTTACCCCCGTATTCAGAGATGCATCTTAACTTGAAGGCCATGCTTGACTTGATTTAAATGACGCCTGTCGTGAACGCACCGAAGGAAACGCAACGAGCGTCTTGGACGCGTTCGCACCAGGCGTCACTTATATCAAGTGAAGCATGAGCTTCAAGTCAAGATGCATTCCTGAATACGGTGGTTAGGGTGCTTTAAACTGAGGCACTACACGATGTAAACGTGTAGCGAGCTCAAACGGGGCACCTAAGACGACAGAGACGGACAATTGCTCTGTCGCTTAGTGTGTCCCGTTTGAGCTACACATCGCTTCATTCAAGTTCGTAATCTCCGTGGAACGGAAGGAACGTAGGTACTATTGACCAGCAAAATCTGCAGTCTATCAATGACTTGCGCGTTTAATTTCTATCGCTCACTTATGGGGTGCGTACGAAGGGCATGGCTCTTCACATTCCAACTTTATATTTCACGCAATTTTCTCACGAAGAGACAAAGTGCTGCTTTTTGCATGTAGTTCAATGGACAGTGCACGAACTTCGAACTATTCACGATTTATAGACAATACAGTTTTTGCCGCATCACTGCGCGACACGGACGAAAACAGCGGAGCGCATGGGGAGTAACTGTTGCCGTTGGTCCTCCCGTTCCTCTGTTTCCGACCAGGGACTAAACACTTACACTCCAAAATTTGCACACGGCACGCACATCCATGCAGTTACTCCCTTGAGGGACGAAAGCGCCCTTTTTGGGACGAACTGCGCAGTTACTCCCGTTTTCCCCGGAATTCTTCTTAGAGTGTATTGTATATTGTGATGACGTTTTCGTGTCGAAGTTAGAATATGAATGACTTACCTTTCATCTGCTTTTGCTTGCTGTTCACCATATATAACCTTAAGCTTTCTTATCTTGCTGCAACGAATTATTAATCAAGCGCCTCTTTTAAAAATTTGTGCAGTCATTATTGTTTCCAACGTGAAGTGTAGATAAGACCATTAAAGAGAATGGCCTGAGTTTGCTTCTATCCGCTTTTTCATGTTAGTTTTCTTTTCATGTTTTTTTTCATTATGTTTTATTTTCCCCATACCTTTATTGTAACGACTTTTCACATGCAACATAAGCAAATACTTCATTTATGTTTTGGCATATTACGTGCCAAAACCATGATATGATTACGAGGCATGTCGTAATGGGGAACGGATTAATTTCAACCACCGCGAGTTCTTTAACTTACACCTAAATCTAAGTGCACCGAGTGTCTTTGCATCTCGTCCCCTTGGAAACGCGGCCGCCGCGGCCGGGAATCCCACCTGCTCCCTGGAGCTCAGCAGCTACCACCGCGGGTAAATCAAAATTTCAACATTTCAGTGGCTTCCAAGTCACTGCGGCGTCATAGGGAACGAACACACCGATAACGCTGCTCGGACGGCTCTTCAAGGGGACGAAGAGGAGCCGATACCATTATCAAGGACAGATGGTGCTAGAAAACTTCGAATGCTCAGCCGCGATATCATGTTCTCCTTGTGGAAACCAGGAAATTTTCAATACAACCGACTCCACAACCTGGACTCCTCTCTACGCCTTTGCATTCCAGCAAAGGCGTAGAGAGGAGTCTTCGCGACGACTTTGCCGTCGCGAAGCTACCCTGCTTTGTCCAATATGGCTAGGGGTGGCTTTCACCAAGTCTTTTGCTTTCCGAATTGGATGGGCCGACGAGGCCTCGTGTGATGACTCTGGTAACGAGGAGACTCTTCAACACCTTCTCTGTGACTGTCCTCGCTATAATTAACAGAGACGATTGCTCGCAATCGCGATATCGCGCTTTGACCGAAGACCTCTAACAGAGGAACTTATTTTAAAACGCTGCCATCCCAAGCCATCGCAGCAGAAGGCGACGAGCGCACTGTTGCAATTATTAAGGGCAGCAGAATTGGACAAGCGGCCGTAGCCTGAACAGATGTTTATAGTGCTCCAAGTGCTACTCTGCTGTGCGGTGGCAGTATGCTGCGACAGTGACCGACTGTGATTGTATGTCTGTGCTCCTTTCTTTCTTTATCTCTACTTTGTTGTCGCTTTACCTCCCCCTCCCCTCTGTCCCCAGCGTAGGGTAGCAAACCGGGTCTTCCCCTCTGGTTTTCTTCCCTGCCTTTCCCCTTTCCTCTGCCTCTATTTCTCTCAATGCATTTACACACCGGATTTTTCTGGCTGATCACCCGCTAAAAAGGGCAAAAAGGCACCAATAATAATGATCATCATCAACAAATTTCTTCCAGCGTGCCCGGGCCGAGGCTGGTCATGCACCCGTGGGCCCTGGCTGAGCTTAGAAATAAAGTCCCGGGCCCATGCCAGGCCCGGGCGCGGCTTGGTCATGTACGCCAGGGCCCAGGTCGTGCCCGGGCTGGGCTCGGGCTTCACAAAGCGGGTCCGGCCTCGCATGTGCCGACAGATCACGCCCGTGCAATGCTCTAATAGTGACGCCTAGAGGCGTTACTTCATGCCATCTGCATACTTCGCTTCACAGCCAAGCAGGCTTGCAGGCCCAAAGACCGTAATATTCGACATTAAGCCACGCATCTGGGCGCTTCTGCAGCCTGCGCACGCTCGCTTCGATGTGCGGCCGCGTTTGCTACACTGGCTCTCCGCGGAGCACCACCCCGCGCTCCTGTGTTCACGGTAAGTGTGATCACGACAGCCCCTTCATTTCGTTACCTCTAACGAAATGGACGGGGCTCGCCAGCGTCGCGTTTTATCCGTGGCTGCCTCACTCTCGCGTTTCCACCGAGAACTCACACGCAGACAAGCGTGAAGTTGCGCGCGCAACGAAGCGCAGCTTTCAGGGTGTTGGAAGACGACGCAATTAAGAATTTCCTGGGAGGTCCGTCTTATGTGCTTGTTTCTTTCGAAATCCCTCGCCTCTGGGTGTGCCGAACACCCGAGAGAGAGAGAGAGAGAGAGAGAGAGGTTTCTGGACGGGAAACACGCAGGCATCCGTGTCGGCAACGTGGTGCAATGACGTAATCACCAGCCACGCGGACCTCTGCGCGGTGCGCTGAAAAATGAAATGCTGTGCTGTGCACTCTTTAATTTCGCGCTTCGGCCACAGAGTGAGAAATGCGAGCTTTGAGAAAGCGTTGGAGAAGCGAGTAAAATTCCACCGCGTCTTGTGGAACGGAGGCTGTCATGACGCCCATGTGCTAGAGGACGAAGAAGGCTGGCATGCGTCTCAAAGCTGTCCCAGCATGGCTGCAAGCTTGCTAACGTCTGCGTTGACTGGAACTTGAGATATCACGGCTATGTGCTTACGCCGCACAAGTCCTCCTTCTAGGGCCTTTCTTCTTCGTCCCATTCCCCGCGGAGTAGCATATGTAGGCGAACATATGCTGGCCAAGCATTCTGCAATTTCAATAAAGAGCTCTCTCTCTCTCTCTCTCTCTCAGGTTTTCTTGGTCGATCGTTTGATTGATCGGCTGACTGACTGTCTGACTTACTTCGGAACCAGTATCAGAATAAGTTTTATGCATGACTAAATGGGCATAACTACATTATAAGTATATACAGAAGGAGGCCCCGTAGTTAGAAACTGAAATGGCACCTCCTTCCAGACAAAACAGAGGTTCGCAGGCAGATAGAGACTTGTAGCGGTCAACAATGGTCGAATAAGGCATGTCGGTGGAACCAACGCTTCGGGAAAAGGATTTGTATTCGCTTTTGCCCTGACGAAGGCAAGTCGAAACGCTGGTCGAAGCGTCGGATATATTCCTTGTTCGACCACAGTTAACTGACTGACTAGTCGCAAGGCATGGCATGGCATGGCTTGGTTTGGTTTGGCTTGTCTTGATTTGGCTTCGCTTATCTGCAATTTAGTTCAGATGCCTGGAAGAAGTACTCAGGCTATTAAACTGGGAATGCTTAGGACTTAGGATGAACGGCCAATATCTCAGCAACTTTCGGCTGGCAGATGACGTTGTCCTGTTCACCAACACCGGGGACGAATTTCTACACATAATTTAAGACCTTCAAAGAGAAAGTGTAAGAGTGGGGTTGAAAATTATTATGCAGAAGACAAAGATAATGTTCAATAGCCTGGCAAGGAGACAAGAGCTTATGATTACCAGTCAGCCTCTAGATTCTGTAAAGGAGTACATTTATCTAGGCTAATTACTCACAGGGAACCCTGATCATGAGAAGGAAATTTAAAGAAGTATGAAAAGGGTTGGACTGCATACGGCAGGCGTTCCCAGATCCTGACTGGGAGCTTAACCACTATCATTGAAAAGAATGTTGTACAATCACTGCATGCTACCTGTGCTAACATACGGCGCGGAAACTTGGAGGTTGACAAGAAAGCTTGAGAGGAGCAAACTGGAACAGGCGATATTCTAATTGACATTAAGAGAACGAAATGGAGCTGGACAGGCCATGTAATGTGCAGGATATATTATCGGTGGACTATTAAAATTATAGAATGGATGCTAAAAGAAGGAAAACGCAGTTGAGGGCGGCAGAAAACTAGGTGGGGTGATGAAATTAGGAAATTTGCAGGCGCAAGCTGGAATCATTTGCCGCAGGACGGGGTAATTGGAATTAGCAGGGAGGGGCCTTCGTTCTGCAGTGGACATAAAAATTGGCCGATGAGTGAATAATAATAATAATAATAATAATAATAATAATAATAATAATAATAATAATAATAATAATAATAATAATAATAATAATAATAATAATAATAATAATAATTCATAAGATTATTATTATTATTATTATTATTATTATTATTATTATTATTATTATTATTATTATTATTATTATTATTATTATTATTATTATTATTATTATTATTATTATTATTATTATTTGGAATGCAGAGTAGCTGGCATGTTGGCATGGCTTGGTTTGACTTGGCCTAGCTTGGCCGACTACTAGGGTATAAGAGAGCGGAGGAAAAACAGGAAGGTTAAACAAGGTTGCGTGCTAGGTTCGTTGCTGTGCATTTAGGGAAGAAAAAAAGACAGCAAACTTGAGCGATTCCTTCAGAGCAGAGCTGGTTTTCTACCAAAGCCGCATTTTCCCACAGTGAAGACCATAATGTTGTTTTTTGCTTGCCTGCTTTTTCCTCAAATGATTGCGTTCACACACTACGGGAGAATGTCCTAGAAGCCAGCAGCAGAATAATACTGTAGTAAAGCAAAATTTGAAAAAAAGGAATGAGACATTTGAAACAATATATTTAAACAGTAATTATAAATTGTGTAATAGACAAATAAAAATTTTGTTTAGGTAACCAATTTTTGATGTGCGTAAAATCCCTTAGGAGAACCTTTTCCTTTTTTTGTGAGGTGCGCAACTTCGTCTCTGTATGGTATACAGTAATGAGTTCTCTGGAAATCAGAATACATGCGCAGACTTTTGCGCTCTGAGACTTCACATCTAAGAAGACCAGATTTATTTAGCTCAGATGTATAGCTTTATAGAAGCTTAGTTCGCAGCTGCCTGGCAACAGGCTCTGATGGTTTTCATTATTTCTTTATATTTACGGGGGGGGGGGCAATTATTTTTGCTTGAAAATGATTGCTTATTTCAATCTTGCTCCATCAATCTTATTTTCAATTCTTTTGTATGGTATCGTGGTGAGGTTGCTTTGTAGTCAAATTAATAAGAAGTTGTGTAAAACAGCCATAGTATTGTTCCTGCTATTCAGTATAACGTCTAGGCACCTAAATGATCGACATATCGATAGCGTGGCATTCGAGATCACCTTGAAATGTAACGCTTTAGGACAGCGCCATAGCCACTAAAAAGCCGTGTGTTCATGAGCGAATACAAGATTCGCTCGAAAAAAGGCGATGTTTGCGTAGCGCACGAACGTAGGAAAGCAAGGACAGAGCACAACCAACTCGCCCGAGTGTCTACCCCAATACGCTTGAAAAAAGGTGCGGCCTGTCGCGTGCATCGAAAACGCTGTCGTCCGCCGCGGCAGCACCAGTCGGGGGTGGTCGGGGAAAGGATCGGCATATAAAATGCGTCATGGACGCCATTGGAACGCCGTCGCCCGTGGAAGCCTGCGAGTCCCATCCCCGACAGATAGCGCCGTTCGGCCCAGCCAAGCACCGTGAATGCAACTGCGGCTGTGACGTTCGCTCTCATTGCAGCCGGTCTGACGCTGCAGGCCGCACCTTTTTCTATAAAACGAAGCTTTCTTTGCCTTTTCCTTCGACTTTCCCACTGCTGCTGCTGCTGTAACGCAGGCCACGTCAGGACATAGTTGAGGCGCACGCCACTAATATTGGCCGCATCCGTACGTGGTCGAGACGTGGCCATGTCGCAGAACATAAAAGGTATGCGCGGTCGATGTTTTGTTTCATGACATTTGCTTATGAGCTGTCATTCTCAAAATTCCGAGGAACAACTTTGTAAAGAATCTGGGGCAATGTTTGCGTCACGTGGACGGCCTGCACGGTTGTGGTGCAGAATGATTATTGCGACACCCGCGACGTTGACACCGGGTTTTCTCCGACACGGGGCCCTTAACGCTCACGCGTTAGTACACGACAGGAGTGTGGCACAAAGAAAAGACCATAGAATTTCATGCAATAATTACATAGAACAACCATAGAAGCGCGGGTCAAGATTTACGCCACGTCGCATCTGCAGAACGCCCTCTGGACGCTGTAACTAGGCGTGACCCCTCACAAATGCTGTACAGGAGCTGCCGCGCTTGTCTCCGTGCTCACCCGCAACAGCAACGAGAGTAGAGGGCAGATGTGGAGAGAATATTAGCGAGGAAATAGAGAGAGAGAGAGAGAGAGAGAGAGGAGGCAGTTTTGTGAGTTATAACGCTACAACCCAGAATGGCACCGAAGCGTGCACCTACAGTGCAGACGAGACGAAGGCTCGCATAAAGCGTCGAGCGGAGCAAGAACAACAAACACAAGCGGAGCAGGCAAGGTAGCATTTCACATCCCGTCACGACTGTCGTATGCCGTCAGTATATCACAGCGAAATTACGTCAATGAACGCAAACAGCAGACAAAACTTCGCTTACATCGATGCCCACAATGCGTGGGATCCACATATATTTTTTTATCCAGCGGCGGTGGCAGTGCATGGTTAGCGCGTCCAGTTACCGATTGCATATGGCTGCACTGACATGATGTCAGACCTCAGGGGTGGTGGTTGCGGGCAATTTTTTTTATTGCTTCATCCAACGGCGATGGTGAAGCTCATGATAAAGAGGCGTCTAGCTGACAACAACAACTTAACGTCGATGACGAGAAAAGCTGTCGACTGCGTAAGAGAATGGATGGCCGGGTAAACGAGATAGGTCTCTGGAGCACTGAACTGCTGTCGCAGCAAAGATCAAGAAGGCCTGCCAGAGAACCGATGGCCTTTCGCTGAAATTCTGCCGCTTCTGTAAATTTTCTAAGCACGCCACTTAGTGTGATCACACTTTTTGCAAACGTCCGACAAGCGCTCCGGCGGCGAATTTCTGTTTGCGTGCGGCACCGCATTCGCACATGCGAGGGTGGCCGAACCGAGCCTACGAGAAAACGGTCGTGGGAACGCATTTACGCAAAGGGGTATCCCGCTTGCAGACGTTCTTTAATACAGCAGACATGGTGCAATTCGTTCCCACGACGTGACCTTCATATGACTGGCTCCACTTGGTGGCTTTCGTTTTACGTTTCATTTGTGTGTGCTCTTCGAGACTTAATCTTGTGGACATTCCGAAGCGCTGTTGTTTTATATTTTGCTCTCTATGCTAAATTGTGTAAATGAGTAAACTGTGATCACTTAAGTTACTTTCATTTAACGACAACCATACCCTCTACGCAGGCGCTCTTTCCCTTGTCTTGCTTCTCAGCTGTCCACGTGTATTGGCAAAGCTCCGCGGTATTAATCTTTACACGTCTCCCATTTGCATGTCGCGTCCCGCAGAACAGGATTTTTTTTAACTCGCGGTCAGTGGTATGCGAGTTTCACTGACCATTATTCGTAGACATGCATAAAATGTGCGTCGACGCACACATATACGCTGATTAGTGTCCAGTTCATACCGCAGACTGAGCTTTGCAACGCTGGCGGAATAAAAATCCGCTTTTATTTTATTCATTTCAAATACTGTTGGCCATCTTTGCCTTAACAGGGTGGGTACAGCAAGTTTGCGCATAGCGTAAAAAACACCTTACAAACGTAAATAGGACATGAAGTAATGAATGTTGCAAATACAATGCAAAACAAATAACCAAATACAAATACAATATTTTGGCTAGAAATTGTAACAGTGATATTGGAAGCAGCATACAAGAAAGACTATTGTGTGTATTTCTAGAACAGTGTGACAAAGTTTACACGACACCACTAAGATTCAATTTCATTAAAAGTTTTTAGCGCGTTCCTCAAAGATTTTAATGCTACTCGACTGCAAAACAGACGCCGGCAAACTGTTCCATTCCTTAATCGTTCGCGGAAAAAATGAATAAGCGTATATGTCCTGATATGCTTTTAGAATTGAGAACATGCAATGATTCCTTGACCTGACGTTTCTAGCCTGCCTGGGAGCAAGATAGGGCGTAGTTTAAATATTGAAGTTGCCTTTTGATAACAAAGAATAAATTTAAGTCTAGCCAACTTCCGCCGTTGAGCCAGTGGAGGCAAATCAAGCAACCGAAGCATTTCGGAAACAGAGTCAGTACGATAACACCGGGAATGAATGAACCTTGTGGATTATCTCTGCATCTTCTCAATGTGGTTTAATAATCCTGATCGAAACGGAACCCAAATGACACTGGCATGCTTTAACGTCGGTCTAATGTAAGTAAAATATGCAAGTAGTTGACGGGTGTGGTTGCTAGCTTTAATTTTCGGCGAAGGAACCATAACTTTTTTTGAAAGAGAAAACGCTTTTCTCGTTCACTTTAGTCATTAAAGAACTGTGAAACGCTTTCTTCTATCACAGTAGGCGATAACTGTAGGACGGCAAGGCTATTCCATGTTACTCTATCTTCGCGTAGGTAAACGCTGAGGGTCCTCCATAAGCGTAATCTTTCGCTGGAACCTTTAAGAAAGCATTCCGTCATAGTGTTACTGTTCCACCGTTGCCGTTTGCCGCTCACTGCGCATGAGCGCGTCATGCCCCGCACAAATGGATGCATGAAGTGGTAGGCGGCCTCGGTAACAGAAACTGCACAGCGGTAGCATTGTGTGGAAATAGTGTAGTGTCTTATGAAAGTGAAAATATTGCGTACGTGCAATCTCATGCTTGCGCACGTGAGTATTACAACGTCTCTATCCGCGGAATGCGAGCTCAATGAGGCGCTGTTTGCTTAATTTCGCTATGCGTACATGTTTTAGGCTGTAAACTTGAGGTTTAAGTTTACCGGAATGATGCAATCTCCTTGAATCACCAGAATATCTATTGACCGAGTGCATAAGAAACATGCTGCAATCGTGTTGCTATGAAATGACTTTTGATTTATATGCAAGAAAATTAATTAAAATTGCATCAGCGATTAGGCTACGTAAAAAGCCGGTCTGCATTCTGCATATGCAGCCGGTGGAATAAGTTTGCGGGACACAGGATCTGTGAGAAAGCTGAATTCCCCCGGCGACTGGGCACATATATCCTCGAATTTAATGTTTGAGTTCGCAAGTAGCATATGCGGTCTACGCCGCGATATCCAATAAGGTAGAAACGCTGTGTGTTAACAGAGCTGCAATTTTCATTTTGCCACAACACGTGTGTCCTGTAATCTTTTGAGGGAGACTGTATGCGTACAGGCAGGCTGGTGTCTCGCTGGAGCCAATATCCCGAGCACTCGGCTCAACAGTTGTGTCGAGGAGCGCTGGGCGCCGAGAGGCGAAATGCGCTCCCTCGCGAATGCAAGGCGACACTCGTCACAACGGCGGCAAAGCCGAGAAGGGTCGCTTATGCAACGGGATCTTCGATAGAGACAGAAAGAGAATAGACAAATAAGAGGGGTGCGGGCAGGAGAGGATGGCGGGGGGGGGGGGAGGTAAATGCACACAGCTGGCTTCCGAAAGCACAGAATGAATGGACGGACGGGCGGATGGACGGCAGCGGTTATCCCCTAATATCCGGTGTGCAAACAAAAGGGCCATCATACCCCGAGGCGCATGTAATGGACAGCGAACTGCAGCGCGCAAGGACAAGGACAGAGAACAAAAAAAAAAAAGCAGGAGACAGGGAAATGAAGGGAGAGAGAGAACGGCTGCCAGAGCTGCAGGCCTACGTGTGCGCTTCGTCTCTCCGCCACACTGTTGTTTTATTCTCGTTTCCACGCCGTTGTACCTTCTGTTTCTTTCTCTACTTCGTGGCGGCCAGGGCTGTCGTCGCTTCCCGCGATAGACAGCGTCCGTTCGGCCCGTCTGCGTTTCCATTAGCCACACGGCAGCTTCCGGCATAAGTGGTCGCCGTCGTCCTCCAAGGGCGCGCCGTCGATTTCGCGTCTCGCGCGCGGAGTGCGCAGGCACCGTGCTCGTGCGCTGGGCCCCTTTCGAACGGCTCGCGCAGTGCCGTGATGTGGCGGGGAGGCGTTCTGGGACGGAGGGCGCCAAAACTGACGGGGTATATTATGGACTTCACGAGCGGTTATTTTCAGGGGACATTACTGAGCGAGAAATTCATTGGCTAGAGCAGATTTCGCACGCTTTCAATACCAATTTGATAGCCATTGTTGTCTAATAGCATGGGATTATGACTAACACCGTATCTTTATTCCTTGAAAAGAAATCCTGGTGTTATAGCGGTTACAGTCAGGCTTAACGCATTTGTTAGGCCTAAAAAGTGAAAGGCACAAGACCTATGGGCAAGGGCATAAGACTTCGAAAAACGTCTTGTCACCATGCCGTGCGTAGCGTTTGCTATTGTACGGATAATGTTTTATTATTGCGCAACAGAATTATTGCCTTTGTCGCTCCCTTCCTACCACGGATCACTTAGCTTGATTGCTGCCCGTAAAAGAGGGACCACCTATAGGTGAACAGTTCAACAAGAGAACAAAACGCCGCAATCTTTTCCCACAGCTTTCGGAATCCAGTGCTCACATGCCTCACACTCACAATCCTAACTCGTTTCACTATCGAGACTGCAAAGCAGTACACAAAGCCCGCTACTATCGCCCCGAAACCTTTCACCGTCGTGTTTTGTTCCTCATGCCTCCCTAATTTTCGACTTTTGCAGCTGGCAAGGGAATTGTAAAATAGTTATTGACTGCAGATAACCTGCTGACCACGGTCTAAGGTCCCTTTTGAGGCTATATTGTATTGTAGAAAGGCGTTTGTTCAACTCGAGGCAGAATGGACTCTTTGCAACAATAAATGAAAAGTCAGAAGTGTGTGTATCATTCGGTTAGCGGCACACACGAGTCAAGTGAACTCACCGCTACGTCGTTGTCCTGTTTCTTAGCTTCAATGATAATAATTATTGTAGGTTGTTTTTAGCTGTACGATGGGGAGAAACCAACTAGCTGAGTTACTCTTTGTCTAAATCTCTCCACAGTAACCCGTGCATAACAAAACAGAACCCTTACCATCAATGAAAAAAAAAAATACATATATAAGGGGTACATGATTACCCGACGCTATATATCAGTCGCCATGTCTTCCTGCTGGTGAGCACGGGGTCGCTAGTTCAAGCCGTCTAGTGGTCGCATTCAGATGGCACAAGGATGCGACAATATTCACAGGTTTACGCGCCTAAACTTCTGGGTCTATTCAGGTTAGCCTTAAATCGCCTCGATAATTCCGACAGCGCTATATTGAGCAATGCTTTTTCATATGACGCATACATTTGTTTTGTTTTAGTTCATTTCGATTGTAGATATCCAGCTTTGGATCCACGTCAGGACACCGATAGCTATGAAGCCGTAGCAGGGCTTCTGGCTGCAACAACACATTTCTCTCTGTAATATGGCTCCAACTCATAGATAAAGAAATACAAGCAAAGAAGAGAAACATCTTTAATTATGCCTGGCAGTTATAAGTTATCTTATCAGTTATCTTTTTATATGGTTTCATTGGATTCATTGTGTATTGTCTTTAGTAAGTTGAAAAATTGTTTGTTGGCTTCATATTGTTGTTTATATAACAAACCGCTGGCCTTTTCTGGTTGAAATGACAACAAATAGCACTTGTCGCCATTTAGTGGTGACTTTGGTGTAGACACCTTCGTCTTGTACTTAGTAGATTAAAAAGAGAAACAACGATCGAACTAAGAGCATAACATAATCTCATATAAGTTACCACAGAATGTATAGCTAGGGTAGGTCATTGAGACTGTGCACGATACGGATGCCTTGGTCTTTCACATACAGACAAGTGAAGCTTTCTATGCACCTTTCCGACTAAGCCCACAATTGTGGGTACAGCTTGCTGTTTCCCGTCTGTAGCGTGAACCAGGACAGATTAAACACATGATTGACACAACACATTTACTCATATCCTATGAGTGCCGCAAGCTTGATCCCAGAACAATAAGAAGTCCCGGTGGCGCGCAGGCCTCGTGATTATGTTCTCGCATGCCAGTGATGCGCATGCGCTGACAGAGATCTAGGTGCCGAATGCGCAAGGTGTCCACGGGGTGGCGCTGTGCACGTATCTTCTGCACACGTTCGGAAATGGCATTCTGGGCTTAGAAATGGATATTTTGTCGGGGTTGGAAGTTAACCACAGATTGGTAGGTCGGTTGGCTTTGAGAGCCCACGGTAAAACCGCAAATGAGGCAGTGCAGGGTGACATGGGTTGGACTTCTTTTGAAGTCAGAGAAGTGCAGAGCAAAATTGGTTTTGAAGAAAGGCTCAGGAGCATGGATGGAACTAAATGAGCGGCTAAAATGCGCAAGCATTTGTACCCAAAGAGCGGGGACACAGGATGGACGAACAGGTCAAGAAAGTTAGAAACCTAGTACAGTGTTATTGAAAACGTGAATAGACAACCAGGAGTCATCAGAAAGAAAGTGAGAAAAAGAGACCGTGAATTGGATGCACAGAATGGAAACAAAAGAGACCATGAAGATTTACAGGAATGAGAAGAAAGAAATTAGAAGGGAAAATCTGTACGATAACACGAAGGGCAGTGCCTTGCTATTTGACGTTTGAGCTGGTTGCCTAAGGGCAGAAACACACCGGAGCAAATACTCGCAACAATATGAGGCATGTGCCTGCTGGACACTTTTATGCAAAATTACACCCTTTTTCTACACAACGATAATCGTCATCTGTCTTGTCCGCATTTCCTTTCTTTAACGTGGCGAGCCCGGTACTTCCAAGTCACGAACGGCATGCCCATTATCAGCATGACAGAGCATTCTCGACAGGAAAGTAGCCTAGTTTTCAAGGAAGGAAACGCAAGCAAGACAGATGACGATTCGTTGGCGATTCGTTGGCGTTGGCGATTCGTTGGTACAGAGTCGATCACGCTTGTCTAGAGTGGCCCGAAGGCTGCTCCGCACTGCGCCTGCGGCGCCTAGCGACAAGCACCGGGTTCGAGATGTGTTGGCCGATAGCGCCACGGGCGTGCACGCTGCGGCATTCGCGGGCGGCCAAGATACAGGCCGCAGCATTCTAGCCGTGTCACGTTCGCAGCTCAGCTGGCAGTGCTCGTCCACTGATAAAAAGCCGGTGCTCGTGACCCGCAAATCACGCAGGCCTGTACTTTGGCCACCCGCGAATGCCGCAGCGTCCACGCGCGTGGCCTGGTACGCTGGTACACAAGTTGTTCATACGTGTACTTTTATGTTACTACATAGTCCAATCAATATTATTACAGCAATTAGCGCTTTTCAGGTTTTCTTTTGTAAAACTTGTACTCAAATGTGTGATTATCGTTTTTCAAAGATTGTATTTTAAAGCTTGTGCCACTATTTCTTGTATATAACATGTATATTCCTCAAAGTGTATGTGACGGCATATTCTTGTATTGTTATACTTTTATTGGATTTTAACACATATTCAGTTACGTGGTTCTGAGCATGTTCTGAACCACTACTGTGAATTGTATATAATACCCACTCCTGCCTAAGGCCTGAAGCTACAGGCCGGCAGTACTTAAATAAATAAATTGAATAAACATGAAGTTATTAGCCAACGCTGTGTATTGTTTTTCTCTTAGTCCGAACCGGTTGCATGCGGAAGGCAGAAATCGCGATGCCATTAGTGCGCTAGAGAACAGAACACAGCAGGCACTAAGAATAATCAAACGGATTGCCAATAGGCATTACGGCATGAGGGAGGCCGGTCTAATTCGTTTAGCGCAGGCCTTCGTCATCAGCCGCGTCGTCTATGTGGCACCGTACCCAACATTTGGCGTGGCGAAAAAAAAAAGATGTAATGCATCATAAGACCAGCATTCAAACAGGCAAATTGGCATCCCAGGCACAGCACCCAATGACAACTCTTAGAATCGGGGCTGCATAACGCGCTTGATGAACTAATCGAGGCGCACACCACCGCCCAATACGAAAGACGCACACAGAGCCCCACGAGGCGACGCATTCTATGGAAGCTAAACATTCGCTACGAAGCACAACACGGTATGAAGCTCAGCATTCCAGTAGAGAAGAGGATGAACTTTACAATTCCGCCGCTGCCAAAGAACATGCACCCGGAGTGCCACAAGGAGCGACGAGAGGCAAGGGCGCGCCAAATTGAGCGCAAATACCACGATGCCGTGGGCGTGGCCTACGTAGACGCCGCGGAATATAGGAAACGCAAATGGATGGCCGTCGCAGTGGTAGACGCGGACAAAGAACCCCTAGCGAGCGGAACCGTGAAAACAGACAACCCCGAATTAGCGGAGGAGCATTAGCGGTGGCCTCCGCCAAAGCTAGAATTATTGTCACCGCACATTGTCACCGAAACAAATGCCTCAAAATTTACAGATGCTCTAGGCACTACCACGCATACCTAATGTATCACGTTTCACTCTCTGATTTGTAAACAGCTTTTTTTTAATGCGCCGATAACTAAAGCACAGCGTCAAAAACAGTGTCATAGGTTGTACAAATCATGTAGAGTTGCTGTACTGATAACTATAATTATTTTTTATTTTATTTTTTTGTGTTTTTACGTTGATGCACTGTAATTAATTTTGTCCCAGTTTTGTTTTTCCATTGTATTTACATTTACGCACTGTTCACCTCACCGATGTAACCTTTACCCTATGTAATACCCTCCCTAGAGGGCCTTTAGGGTTATTGTGAAATAAATAAATAAGTCATAAGCTACTCAAAGATCGCAGTTCATAATTTCGCAAAAGGACGCATCTCGCAGGAGGCGTTCGAAATTCTTAACAATAACAGCGACCACAACAGCAGGACGATGCAAATTATTTGCGCGCCCGCGCACTCCACCCTCCCCGGCAACGAAGCGTCTCACAACGTAGCTTGAGCACTTTCTCGCCGAGCAAGTGAGCCAACCCGGCAGGGGAACGAGAGAAGACCTCATGGTCGGTTACAAAGAAATCACCGATTACTATCGGCTGGGAAGGGCCCTGTACCAACCACCTATTCCAGAGCTAACCAAGAAACAAGCGGTAGCCTGGCGCCTCTTGCAAAAGAGAGAGAGAAAGCATAAGCAAGGACAGCATCCTGCAGACAAACATGTATCCTAACCAGGTGGCCTGCAGCAGATACTATCCAGGGCAATATAAGGATAAATGTAAACTGTGTATGGGTGGGGCGGATCTGCCACATATTCTATGGGCCTGCTCAAAGGCAGCTCCTTTCGAGGGCTGCAAAATTCAAAACCGGCAGCAGTGGCTGACCCTGCTGCTCAGCTCAGACAAGCGAGACCAGGGCGGGTTCCGCGAACATTTAATAACGAAAGTAATAAGGAATCTAAGAACGTGTTCTTAAATGTTCCATTGACAACACCTAGTCCGCTCTAGAAGGCGTCCTTAAAGGTCCTTGATATATCCGTTATTGTATCTTCGTGCAAGCCGCCTCAGCTTTGGGCCGTCCAGCTAGCTGAAGGAGCCGCTGACACACAGGAGAACTCGGCCGTGTGCTAGGCAGAAGGCGGCTGCGTCCGTACTCGTGATTGCTGCCAGTAATAAAAGTTTACTCTCTCTCTCTCCCTCGTCTCTCATCTTGAAGCTCTGTTTCTTCTGTGGCAAGAAAGAACTCAGGAGCAAAAACATGTACAACGCAAGTGACAGTGCCTTGCCATTTTAGGCCCGAGCTGGCTGCCTGAGAACAAAAACATACCAGAGAAAACATGTGCCTCAGAATGACGCATGTGCGTGCTGCAAAAAAAAAAGAGGAAAGAAAAGAAAAAAGCCCGGGAATGACTCGGCCCATCGTAATGGAATGCCGAGATATTCCCTCAGCGAGGCCCGTAGGGAATGTCCACCGATCCCAGACGCGTTGGGATTTACAGATGATGGAAGGATTAGCTGGTCCGCAGTCAATATAAGCATAAGACGATTAAAGTATTCATGGAAGAAAAGTAGGGGGTACATTCACGGAACCGGAGTCATTGGAAGCATATGTAATGGTTAAATATAGTGACGGACGTTTTATTTATGAAAATTAAGATCAAGATCAGAGAGGCAAAAGGCTAGACAGCTATATAAGTAGTAAAACCTGAACAAATCAAGCAGATTAGGTGAGTATTTGTGCCCGCACCGTTTCAAAGGGGTGCCAATAAACATTATCATCATCGGCAGAAAACCCTCCACTGCGACAATAACCTTGCCTGTAGCCTAATAGGGTGATATTGGAGTCTCTATGGGTGTTATAAATGGTATAACCTAAATGTTACAAATGGCGTTGCGTGCGACATACCACTGACGTGGGGCAAAGGTTATGATGGAAGGGCGAGGGAGTGCGCGGATGATGATGCTCGGCAACATGTGCTTAGTGTAAAAAATAAATAATAAATAAAGATACGATGCTCATGGTGTAATTGCACATGTCTCTGCTTGATGCAAGTAGCTCATTGAGATAGATCGAGGTCAAGAGAGCGAGAGAGAAAAACATTTGTTGGCTTCTGTCGAAGTCCGTTGGGTGAGGCAGTGTCAAGTTTAAAGAAACTGCGGGTTTTAGACAAAGGTAAGAATGCTGTTGGACGTGACGCGTTAGAAGTTTGAATTATGAAGCAGATAATGAAAGAGAGAACAAAGCATTATGTGAGAAACACACAAAGGTCGTCCGGAAGAGCTTCTGGCCAGGTACTCTACGTATATGGGAAGGGGTGAAGGAAAAGGAGAGGGAGTGTAAATTATGACGATAGTGTTCAGTGAACTATGCACTGTCGACCGCAAGAGCTTACGGACCACAGGGTCTGAGAAAACGTTGAATTTCGGAGCAGTTTGCGATGGTATAGCAAGTAAACCTGTGCACCTATTAAGTCAACCACACAGGCTGAAAATCCGAATACCAAGTTGCCCCGTGCACAAGCTACGGCAACAATCAACGTTTCCTCGGATTCCGCGGTCTCGAAAGTTTTGACGCCGACTGTACACGTGAAGTGTTTGTGTTAGTGGGGCCTCTGTTTAGATATGTGATTCTCGTATTAAATATCTTGGTGCGTTGCTGCTTTGATACGTATGTACTAGAGCGAATACCTGATTGTTAAAAAAATAATAATAAATAAGTGAGGTGGGGGGGGGGAGGAAGCATGTTTAACTTGTACGGTGGTTGCTACACATTCAGAATCTGTCTTGCGAATGAAAAAAGAAAGAAAAAAAGCAAACATGGCTCGTTTCGTGATCTTTTATTTGCAGGGTGATAGCTTCCTTGGCACTAAACGCAATGAAAAATCATGTTCCTAGTTAGCGCGGTATGCTTTCAAGCTTATAACGCAGTAGATTTCGCACGCAAGAAAGAACTGCATGAATTTCTAACTCGGCATGGTAGACGGAATAATAGCAATTTTAATACCTTCAGGCAATTTCTGTGCCGGGTAACTCTGTCATATCCGCTGACGTTGCGAGTTCGAATAAGAGAGCCTCGAACGTCACGAAGCACGGAAAGGAGAAGAAAGGAGAGGAAAATGGAGGGAGCGAAAGTAAAGGAAAATGGCACAAGGCACTGGCGAAATTATAGTCTCCAGACGGCTTCATTCTTCGGGGCTGGATCGAAATCGGTCCTCGGTGGTAGCGCTGGGGTAATGCTGCACGGAACTAAACAAGACGGAGTCCGGCTGTTCTGCTGAGCCCGCGTCTGGGCTCGCCCATTGTTAGGCACGCAGTCATTTGCATCGCAACCTGCGGGTCAGCTAAAAGTTCCTCGCCAGCCCATTTCCTCTATCGCACCCTACATCACATTCTTGCTTCGCTTTTAGGGCACCACGAACCAACAGACGCCTTCGAGAAATAATGTTGCCAAACGCCATGAAAATTTTTTCTTTCTCATTCATTTTATCTAAAAGCGGATTAGCGAGAAATTGAGGCTCAGTTTATTCCGCCAATGTTTGCTTTTGCTTTGAAAAAAAAAATGGCTGTGGCTTAGGTAAGGTTAAGCCCAGGATGCGAAGCATACTAGCCTTTATTTTAGTTGTTGAACCACTGTTTAGCCTGGTGAACTGCTGTTGCTTGGCTATATTTGGTTCGGCTAGACGAAGAAACAACTCATGCATTACTGCTTCGCCTTCAAGAGTGGAACGCGACAGCGTTCCCGTCGACCCGCCAAGGGGTGTAAGACAATGGGCTACAGGGCAGCGACTACGCGCCCCGCATTGGACGCGGTGAGCGTCGAGCAAAGCAGCGTTCGGCGCGGCAACGAAATGTGCGCCTGAGCAAGAGACGCACGCCTTAGAAACAGCTCGTTTCTAAGGCAACACCGCATTCACTAGAGGCGCTTTTGTACCGCTTTGGAGCATCGTACTCGTGGCTCAGTGGTAGCGTCTCCGTCCCACACTCCGGAGACCCTGGTTTGATTCCCACCCAGCCCGTCTTGCAAGAGTTGAGCCAAAGCCACTTCTCCTCTGTCGTGACGTCACGGTGTCACGTGGTTTCAAGGCGACACCGCCGCGCCTGAGGAGCTGGGTTTGAGCTCTCGTAATATGCTTCGCATAAAAACCCGCGAGAGGTGTCGTTGGTATGGAACCGGTGGTAGTGGTCTTCTGTTTGCTTGTGTAAACGCCGTTATAAAAGGAGTGATAAATTTGAGCAAAGAGTCTCTGTAAGCATATTCAATTTTTATGGAAATCTGGGAGATTATTTTGCATGGGAACGCAAACAGTGCATCCTAATATACCCATTCTTTGTTCCATTTCTGTTTATTATTTTTATTGCTCAGGCAATACATCAGTGTTTTAAGGAAACGTGCAAAAGGCCTAGTGAACCCGCTGTATGTATCTTCTTGCCTCGGCATCCGTTGTGAAATTCTGCACACTTATAAACGGATTGAAAGGCGTACTTGAAATCTTTGGATAACGTGCAAGTGCAAGAGCTCGCTCGTGTTCCCCAATAACGGCGAAGATTGGCCCCTTCAAGGACAACAAGATCTCGATGTATAAAGTAGATTACTCTCAGGGAGGACACGTTCGCCATTTTGCCAGGGTATCAAACCACTCACCTGGTTGCCACGCCATAGCCCAGACCAATAGTCTCCCTTTCTGGTCTTAATTCAGCTCATCTGGCACCTTCAAAAACATCACTGTGCGCCATCCTCTGGTTCACCTCACAGTACTTTTTAGATAACAGAACAAACTATGTGGCGTCTTTGGCTTTGACACAGAAGACATTACATTAACTGCCCGGCGCTGAGATTTATAGCAGCGCTGCAGAGATAAGCAGTGCGTCTAAGTACACGACGCAAGAGTCAAAAAAAAAAGAAGAACGACGCTGAAGCCTGCACTATCTGTTTCTTTCTTCCTTGTTTTTTGCGAGCATAGTATAGTACTGCAAATTTAACCATCGTGAATAAACGACGACGCAAGAACGCATATGCACAGGACCAGAGTTGTCTATGTGTTCTCCTCGTTTATTTGCGCTGGCTAAAGTTGCAGTACGCCGCACCAATAGGCCCAAATTGAAGTACTGCTCTGCCAAATAATATAATACTACTTTCTAACTGCATCACGTTGAATATCCCGCTGAAATACATGTACGCCGGTGTGGCAATGGTCCTTTGTGTCATGCTTAACTGTGCGGTACCACTAATCCTCAACTTCTACCCTCTTGGATCATATACAAAGTCGCAGTAAGTGCTGCCATATTCTTGGCTGAAGTAGTTACTGTCTCTTCCTTAGTTACTCGCACGCAGGAGCCGGCAAGAGAATAGTCAAAAGAATTAGAACCTGCGCCTCTAACCTTAAGGCTCCCTTAAGCTTCGTCTTTAAGAGTGCAATGTGAAAGCATTCAAACATACCTGACTGCTTCTCACGGTTCTCGGCAACTGGAGGGTAAGTAAGTGTAATGTTTACCGGAAAACGCTGGCCGCGAACGCTATGCACGAAGGCGGGCTTTGTGGCAGAAACACGGCAGCATGCGCGGGCCGCGATGCGGCGTAGTCGAGCGCCTGCTTGAAGTTTTGCAAGGAACCGGTTGCGCCGCTCCATGGCCCCCGAGACACCCATGTGCCGGCGTGCGCAAATGGCAGATGCCGCGGTCTGTCTGTGAATTGTGGAAACGGTGGAAAAGTTTTTTTTTTTTTTAGTTTTCGCGTCACAAAATTGTGTTTTCTCTTATAGTCAAATTACAATCCGAGAGCTATCATGTCTGTAGGTTGTGTGTATGTCGTAGTTTACAATTTTTCCGCGCATTTTAGCTTGAGAAATTTAATTAGTTCAGTAAATTCCTTGCGTCACATGGATGGCCTGGGTATGGGTGGTTCGAAAATCCTTTTGCCGGAACGACGTCCGACGCTGGCCGCGTTGCAACAGATTTTCTGCGACACAGGCTCCTTAATGCTTTCGCGTTAATCAATTGGTAGCTGAAATATTGCAGCGCCAGAGCTCTCTCTAGTAATTTCTAGGAAACTATATGGTCCTGTGGCTTCTACATTAGTCAGAAATTCGAAGTAATACGTAAGCAGTGGGCCTGAGTCTTCGATGCAGCACGTTATTAAATTCTTCAGCATCCGGACCACACTTTCTGTGCTAACTGATGTACGTCACGGCGCTTGCACCCACGCGATTGGCTGGGAGCACGCCTACTCAAGGAGCAAAGCAACGAAAACAAAACTGGCATTTCTTTGGCACGGCACACGCATCTCCAGCGAGCCATCTCGAAAGGCAGAGACAGCTCCGGAAACGAAGTCCAAATCATTGTCACTTGACATGCAGCGACGATAACGGGGAATGTCGGTGTGCGTGTATTTGTGTGTGCTTGTGCCCACGATAACAGCAATAACAGCAGTGAGCAGCTAGGCAATTGCGCCCGCCTAGACAAACCAAGCAGACAAAAAATAAAGCAAGACGAGAAAGAACTCTTATGACGCTTAGAGGAAAAAGAGGAAACGATCAAAATAATAATAGTAGCAATGTTTGCAGTAAAACAACATATATACGAAACACCAACAGTCGACGCCGTGCAAGAAGGGTTCCTAGCGCATTTCGTATAAGCAGATTCTGAATCCTCTCCGGCAGCCATTGTTATCGAAATACTGGAACGTTTTCTGCCAGGCCAAGTAGCCCGTCGAGACCTTCTTCCTCGCCTGCACACGTTCTCATAGATGCGCCGAATATATATTGGGTTTTGACGCGTCCGAAGCCTCCTAATGCAGGGAAAGAAATAAAAAAAAAAGAAAGAAACGAAGGATGTGTACCACGCCGAGCAAAGCCTAGAGATGGATGCGAAGGAATGCTGCAGTGCGGATCCTGCCGAAGCAACGAGAAAAATGCGTCAGGCGGGAAGGCCTCAAGTTTTTATATGGATGAAAGTCTTTTCAGCGGTGAGTTTTTGCGACAGAGGGATTTTTCGCCCCGTGTCCATCTTTTATAACCTCGCGTCGTTCGGCTTTGCTGAGTGGTACCCTTGCATCATTTATTCCCTCTTTTTTTTTGTCACCATTTTTTTTTTGCGCAACGTGGAAAGCAATTTCGTGTATATTGTGATTCAAAACTTAATCGCGAAGTACGCAACAAAAAGGTTCAGTGCCGACTTGGAGGGAAGGTGAAGGAGGGGGGGGGGCGCTGTTGGCGCAGTTGTTGGGAGATTAAGCGGGATTTATTTTTAACCCTCGAAAGCTTACGTGACGCACGTGCTTGAAAACTTTTCCGAAATTTCCGGAACTGCGCGCGTAGGCTTATGCGGTCTCTGCAAGCTTATAGCTAGTGCCGGAATTGCAGTGCGTAGAATGTTGCTCCATTTCTTTATCGGCCCCGGGCAACAAAGCTAGAACAAACGAGATAAAAAAGGAAAGAACAAGGAAAGGTTAGGCGTCATTACAAGCACCATGATGGTTTCATAAATGGAGAGCATGAAACCTATGTATCACAAGAGTAAGTTTCCATGAGTGGCTGTTCAACATCTCCGACTCTGAATATCTAGAGCGACGCTTCGTACATTGGCAGGACGTGTGCTCAGAGCGCCTTGCACGTATTGACAGTGACACTGTACAACAACTCTACGTTGTCATATCGGCGTTGTGAAAGCAATGCTGTAGTTTCCATCTATACTCTTGTTTCATTAGTTGCACAGATTAAACGTAAATATGATAAATGTGCGCCATGAAGAGCCTTGAAAAATATCGCACACCCCGCAATATGACTACATAAGCGCGTAGACGTACAGATTTTGTCAACAATGTACAGAACATGCAAATGTAGTGTACCTTGGAGGCCATCTACAGTGTATACGGAAGCTGTCGCTGGTTATATATAGAGTGCTTATTCCTTTGCTTCCGCTTACTTGGAACCAAGCGGTCACGAAACTGTCACATGAGCGCTTACGTATACCACTTTCCTTGGAGGGGTAGCAACTCGGACGTGTGTCTATGTTGTCGCTACCTTTCTTTGCTCTCCCATTGTTCTTTTCTTCCATTTTCCTTAATTTGCATGCAATTAGGACTTGACCCTAGCCACACCCAGTTCATTCCAGTGCATCCTCGGCGATCGCGAGACAGCCACACGAAAGCGGTGCCTTAAAGCCTTCACTTGTTCACGCTCGCACTGTGGTTTGTTAACTGGAGAAAATCTGATTTGATTACTGACAAGTCCGCCACCCCATATCTGTAGCTGAGTACAAAGAATTCTAACAAAATAGTTACATAGAAACAAACAGAAGTAATGATAACCATTATCAATTTCTTCGAAGAAAGATAACGCTCGTTATGTTACGAACACGGCGCAACATTGATAATGTATACATAGGAGAAAAGAGCAGTGTAGCTTCAGCAATGTAGATTCAGAGGATGGCCAGCGACAAGTGTTAGTAACCTCTCTAATCGGGCTGGAGGGTTGAGTGCCGGCCAAAACACGCAAACTGTCACTGACATTACAAAGTAATCAGGATAATGAGACGAATATTTCAAGTGTTCTGACAGGAGTTAGAATACTTGGTGCCTTCCTAGAGCGCTGCTTGCAGTGGTAGCAGGTACGTGCTAGTACCACTCGTCTATTCAACGTATGGCACCTGTCGCAGATTGTGTTTGGGAGCCCCGCACAGCGCCATCCTGAACTCGGACGTCACTTGCGTAAGCTTAAAATACATACAACGAGTGTTGCTCGCGTCTAGCTGACTACCTCTCCAGGGAATAATGTGCAACCGCAAAGCTGTTCTGCCGATCTGACACAAATTCGCCCTGGGGCTCCGCAAAAACCTTTCGCAACCGAAATCATCTCGTGCGACGCGTTTCACATTAAACGGAGGGCTCTGCGTTCGGATGTAACCGACGGTGTTATTCCATCACATTTTATTCTGCGAGCCCGGTCCCTTCTAGCTCGTAGTGTTTGCCGTGCAACGTTCGCTAGTGACGCCTTCATTCTCCTCGCTCACTCGCTTCTCGGGAAGAGCTGCGCCCCCGCCACTCCCGTTCTTTTTTCTCGCTCTCCTCAAGATGAGTTAATTTCGCGCAGACAACGTAGAGCTCCCTTCTTATTTGCTAATATATTTTTGTTTGCTTCTCTCTCGGAACAACGCACACATCGGAAAAGCGGAAAAGATGAGAGCGCTACATTTAAACCCTTTGCAGGCAGGCCCAATCTTTTTAGAGGTCCAGTACAGAGACGATGGTACCGGGGCCGTGGAAAGGACATGCCGAGAGCTGTTTTTTTTAAAATCATTTTTCCTCACTAGTTGATTAAAAGATGCTCCGGATCGACCAGTTACTGCCCATTAGCAGAGCACAAAAAGATAAGATGTCTATTATTGCAGTTCGAAATGAAAATGAGAGATGCAGTTACGAAGCATGAACCCAGTTTCAATATGCCGCCAGATCGTTACGGAAGGGCACGTACGCTGCGATTGCATGGGGCGTTTCTAAGTACTGCGTTCCAAAACCTTTAAAAGCTTTATAGTACGCAGAAAAAGGCTAGTAAGTGTCTAATACATATAATATTAGGTTAATAGTATATCTAGTTGAGAATGTAATAGAGAGCTCAACAAAAGAAGCGAAGTGACAAGCAGGAACGGCGCGAAAGGTGTGTGTGTGTGTGTAGGGGGGGGGGTGATGAGAGGGGCGGGGCAAGCACAAGAACTACGAAAGAGAGACACGAACGACATCATGGATAAAAACTCAGCGTGACTCAGTGCTTGCCTAGAGATGTCGGCCAGGGGGCCCCCGGACGTCTAGAAACCCAACCACATTTAAATAGACGCAATAAGGTTTTATCCATCCATCCATCAAGACAAGAAGAAACCCAAATCTACACCACAAGGGCTTGGGATGTAGCTTTGAGTTTCTTCTTGTCACAGTCACGCTGCATTTTATTTAAGTATGAATCAACTCGCCTAAGTCAAAGCTTTACTACAGCATTTGTTTCTTGTGCGTACAACTACTGTATCAACCAAACAGGATTTATGTGAAAAAAGATCAAAGATATTTTGACTGGTGTCGAAATCTGCGCGGTCGTGACATGATTCTTAAGCACGATATTATTAAAGTGATGTGCTCAGGCTCTCCGCTAAGGTGCGGATACCAATGAAACGGGTAACTGAGCTTATTTAGGCGACTTGTCACCTATATATCTTAGTCAGTATTTGGGGGCCGCCACCAATGATTGGATATTGGGTACATTAATTCCTTCTGCAGTACCGCGATCATCTTGCTTGAATGAGATCATCTTGATCTCATTCTCACTCAATAACTGGTTCACTCTCTGCTGATCAATTTCTTACTGTATCACTTGCTAGTTCATGCTTGAGGCATATGCTTCTTTCAATTATTAGACTGCAGAGGAAACTACTAGGTCATTAGCCTTGTCAGTACCTTCCTCCATTACACATTAAAACGTTACACTATTAGTCACTTTTTCCCCCCGTCACGCACTTTTTCGTTCCCTCACTTGCCATTTATCATTTAACTAGCTCGCTCACTCGTCCACTCACTTACCACTTGACCTTCCACAGGCTCAATTATACGGTCACTCGCTCACTTACTCAGGCACTCACCCCATCCCCCATTCACTCGCTTACCTTCTCACCTGCTCACTTAAATCCTGTGCCACTCACGCACGCTCACTCACATACACTTTAAAACGATTTACTCAGTCACACACTCACTTGCTCATTAATTCACCCAGAAATCTACCCTATAATTCACTGACTCACTCACCCGCTCGCCTTCCACTCACCCTAGAATCTCTGACATGATCGCTCCTCATTTATTTCTAACTCTAACACTCAATTACCCACCCACATACTCGTTCACCATTCATTTAGTCTACTCACTCACTCACTCACTCACTCACTCACTCACTCACTCACTCACTCACTCACTCACTCACTCACTCACTCACTCACTCACTCACTCACTCACTCACTCACTCACTCACTCACTCACTCACTCACTCACTCACTCACTCACTCACTCACTCACTCACTCACTCACTCACTCACTCACTCACTCACTCACTCACTCACTCACTCACTCTCACTGAGTTACGCATTATTTTTCTGTGTAGCCTACTGATTGATACGTCCTTTTGTCGCACTCGCTTACGAATTCACTTATTCGCGCTGCTTTTCACTAAAGCACACGTTCAAAGCCAGGGGAGCATTGCCAGCGACGGCACAGTACTTCGAGTAAGTGGCCAGTTTCGCTTGCGCAAACGCACTGTACGCACCGGTCGATTGCGTGCGCTAGGTCGTGCATTGTTCCAATTGATCATCGTGCTCATAGCAGTTACCTTATTTTAATTTTTTTATATTTGCTTTCTGAATTTGGCAGTCGAAGGTTTAACCAAGCGGAAAGCAATTAAAAAATATCACAGAAACGGGCTAAATTTTCGCAACGCTTCAATTACATTGAAAGCACCGAACACAGCTCCCCCCCTCCCTCTTTCGTTTTGCTCCGTGACGGCAAAACGTTGCTTAATGGTGTTGACAAGCACTGACTTGGTTAAAGTTTGCTACAAAGGAGCGTCCATTAGTGAGTGGCATTTCAAGTGCGAAATATTTGCTTAGATTCCTCGCACCTTCTAATAACGATTTTTTTCTTCTCTGAATGTTCTTGTGTATATTAGTGCGTCGTTAAAAATGTAACGTGTCATTCCTTTAACTACCTGGTTATGAAAAAAGAAACGTTAAATAAAGAAATTATAAGCCTAAATGGCCGCATTATTTTGGCGGCATGAGAAGAAAAGAATAAAAACATGTTAGTTGTGCTGGACATCAAATGCCGTTATTTAAATGAAAATTACCTTGCGCACCGACCTTTATGAGTCTGCAAAGAACAATTATGCACTGCTTGTTGTGACCACTGACAACTTATTTATTTTTGCAGCCTGATGCCAGCTCAGCCGGATGCTATTCGCAAACATGGTTTATGAGCTCGAACACTATAACAATTATTGCCCTTACGTCGTCACGCGAATGATAGTAGCATATAATCAATTATAGCATCGAATATGAAGTTTGAAATTCGACTTAGGCTCAGATTTCGAATCCTCAATATCTGCTTGTGAGGAAGTAATGATGACGACGAGTGTGAAAAACACAAGTACAACAGTAGTGCCTGGGCACAAAGGTTTGCCTTTGAATGAGTGTGCAGACTCATCAGCAAAGGCTTTCCTGGGTGGTCCTTTAGTACCTGCCGGTCCCCCAACCGCCAATGTCACTGCTGCTAGGCTTAGGAGATTAGCAATAATGAGGGAGCTATATCAATGCACCGTGGCTTCGTATATTCTGACTACCACTACCTATTATTCCTTTGGAGCCGTAAATGCTGCCCAACACAAACACACACACACAAACACACACACACACACACAAACACACACACACACACACACACACACACACACACACACACACACACACACACACACTCACGCACACACACACACACACACACACACACACACACACACACACGCACGCACGCACGCACACACACACTTCCCTGAACATACACGCGCACATGCATACACCATGAAACACCAGGGGTCTGCATGAATGAATGAAACTTTTCATTGCTAACGGGGTGGCTCAGTATCCTAGTTAGGGTATGGAGGTTGTAAGCTGTTAGGCGAGGTTAGGGAGACGATTCCACTACAGCTGCTGAGGCCCAGTCAGGTCACCCCGATTGCATCGTTGTTTGTGGTAAGCTCCCATTTGGTATTCGAAGGTGAGAAATTCAGCGCCAAACCCAGGACAACCTACAAAGAACAGACGAGAGAAGTAGCGCGAGTGCTGGTCTCGTCTCTTCTTTGTGGGTTGTCCCAGGTTTTGCGCTGAATTTTTCACCTTCAAAATACCATGTGCCAACTAGCCCCAACCGCCCCAACCGAAGTTTTACTGAAATTCTCACATGGATGAAAGACCATATTTTTGTTTTTATATTTCAATGAAGAAATAAGATATTGAGGAGATGCACTCATCGCAGCTTGGGTTGAAATTAAGAGGTAACCTCCTCTGGTCAGCCCTTAAATATGTACCATCATGATCAAAAAGCCTTTCCTCGGGAGCTGCCGTTTAATTATATGGGCATGGACAAATAATTTTGGACTCGTCATCCGCTGAAACAATTCTGTTAACGTTCGCTAAATTTAAAAGGAAATCGTAAACCACCGGCGCGTCAGCGTTTTGTCAGAAAGTTCAAAGTGTTCTCTCGTACGTGGACAAGACGAAGAGTTCACAGGATTTTGGAGACCACAGGATTTTGGAGACTACTACAAGCGGACTTTTTCCTCCTTAATTTCGCCGAAGACAGATTCTGTCAGAAGACACTGAATGTGGAAACGTCATCTTCAGCCTGAGGCCTCCCTTGCTAGTACATTGTCAATCATTTCTCGCATTTGGTCCAAACAAGAATGAAGTTCATAGAAAGATGGAGCTTGAAGTAGTCGACAGTGTTCGAGAAAGGAACGTCACTGGAGCGAACGAGGGTTGCATGTGGGCTTGTTGGTAATGCATCTTGAAGGGGTGGGTGTACGGCTGTGCGATTAAGAGACGGGACAAAAGAAGACACACAATGACACACACAGCGCTTCTTTTAATCGCGCTGCCGTACACCCCTTCAAGCTGGAGCCAACGTTTAGGCAAGGGGACTTGTTTTCTTCAGGTCAGCAACTGACGAAGACAAGTTCCCTCGTAGAAATTTTCGCTTCAGCAACAGTCCTTGTTCGACCACTGTATAGGCCACTTCGTACGGCTGTGCGATTAAGAGACGGGACAAAAGAAGACACACAATGACACACACAGCGCTTCTTTTAATCGCGCTGCCATACACCCCTTCAAGCTGGAGCCAACGTTTAGGCAAGGGGACTTGTTTTCTTCAGGTCAGCAACTGACGAAGACAAGTTCCCTCGTAGAAATGTTCGCTTCAACAACAGTCCTTGTTCGACCACTGTATAGGCCACTTCTTAAATTTGATCCGTTTAGGCTTTGCGAAAGTTCTCAGAACTTGCAAGCTTGAGTCTTTGGTTCCTTTGAAGTACATGCAGTCCTTCGTCACTGGGAAACACTGAAATACGCTGGAGTCTATATACACTACCAAATTATCTGACGGCCCAGCGAGCTAGTCTGGGAACTTCAGGGCAGTGTGGCCAGTTTTCCTGTTGCGTATTTCTGGCTTGCCAAGGCTCTTCTCATGCTATGAGGGGCTGTTTTGCTGTTGCGGGATTTAGTATAACTTAACGTTACTTAATATTTATTTGCATAATACATTAGTCAAGCTGGCGGCAAGAAGTTAGTGGCAGGATTGGGATAAGGAGGTAGCGCCAAAAGGCGCGGTTCTTCAGTGTAGATTCTGCGCACCTCGATGCATATGTTTTTCGGAACATCCACTTCAGGAAACACACTAAATTTCGCTCCGCTTAATAGCGCGTCAGCTATAACCGTAAAAGTGCCGCAGTTTCAATGAAACAGTAGCAGCAACTCCACTACCGCGCTCTTAACCGATTGCGTCCACTTTGCGGTGTTGTCAGCTGGATTCTGTACAATTCAAGCGACAGCTAGTACCATTTGGACGTATTTTACTTCCTCGCTCACGCACTTCACGGCACAATGCCTAACACCAAATGTTATCCAGGACACCTCACCGTCAGTCCTTGTCTAGATATTTCAACTAGAAACCGACACTTTGAGAAGCACTCCAGCAGCGCGTACAAAGCCTTCACGAGTCGATGCGCCTCTCATCCGAGACGTCGAAAGCAGTATCGAGCGACCAAAAATAAAGCTGGTTCCCATCTATTTTCTTTCTTAAAAGAAAGGTTCCAAATTCAGTATAAAGAGCAATACTCGAGAGAGTGTTTCAGGAGGGGCAGTACAGGAAAACAGAATGGAACGAAGAAATAAAGAACAAAACTTATCTGAACAGTTGTGGCCGAAGAACTCCAGGTGAGCAGTGGTAGCTAAGAAAAAAAACAAGCTCCATTCACTTCCGGTCTGATCGCTCGAAGAAAGTTGCTTAATGGAATCAACTCGGGGACGCCATGAAATCGTACAAGCAACATCAAGAAAAGGTAAAGACAAAGCCCGCTTAGGACAATTGAAAAGAATGGGAAGAGAGAGAGAGAAGGTAGCCTCAGGAGGCACAATTTGATCCGTCTCACGCGTCACTGCATCTCTGTCTTAAGCAGCCGCACAGAGCGTGTGTGTACGCCAGAGGGAGCGGCCAGTGCACTGGCGAAGCTATAAAGCTTGAGCTGCAGCTCTTCTCCGCAGTGTTACATTGCTTTGTGCCGAACGCGCCTGCCGGTCGCCCACCGGATGGTCGTTCTCGAAGCGAGTCGCTCGTTCTCTACTAACGCCCCCTCTTCCTTCGAGGTCTTCTCTCGGCGACCGTGGAAGTTGAAAACGTCAGGGCGAATCCTGCTCCCTATTTGTAAAGGCGAGTTGACGCGGAGAAAATTGCCGCTGCGCTGCGCAAAGCGTCGCTCCGTAGAGGGGGCGTTCTTTTCCCCGCCTTATTTTTGGATCGGGTCGTCCCCTTTCCCTTCTTCCCATCTCTCTTGGCTGCCGATTTCTTTCGCTGCTCGCACTAGAGCACCGCGTTGCTTTTCAACGTCTTCAGTGTCAGCCCTAGTTATCGTGGATATCACATAACATGACATGCAGGGATGGCTCTATTGTGCCTTGTTTTTTTTTTGATAAACGAATTAAAGGACTTGCGGCAGCAAGTTCCAGATATGTCTTGCACACGGTGACGCAGATGTAGCGCATGCCCTTTCTCATCAATCGCTATTTCAGGTACACGATGATTTACTTGCGATAGCAAGGAGGAGACACTGTACGTGTATTCCTGGAGCCGCTCGTTTTAAGGGGGTGCGGTGTTGTGGCGCCATCTAGAATGCGGCGAATGGGGGCTCCTGCCTCCGATATAGGTAACAAAGTTGCGTTTTCCCGCCTTTCCGACTTTTTTTTTAGCTTCATTATAAATACCTAACACGTAAGAGCTAGGTGCCAGACAAGATGACACGAAATATTGCGAACACCAAGTATAACTTGCTAACGCAAGTAACATTTTGCACTATCAGGCATCCTGGAGGCACGTATGACACACACCACGAATAAGACAAAGGTATTCATGAGCCAGTCTAAACATTAACAGGGGTGGGACTCCGCGCAAATTGCGCTATTTTGATACAAACGAAAATTCTTGCGCCAAACTACGCCAAACACAGAAGATTGGCCGACATTTCGGCACGCTGCGCCAAACGCCAAACTACGCCAAACACAGAAGATTGGCCGACATTTCGGCACGCTGTGCCAAAACGGCTTCTGGCGCAGCGTGCAGAAGTCGATAGCAATTTATACTTAGTGAGTAAGTATAACTTGCTACCGGAAGTAAATTGTAGTGGAGAAGGAAGAAGCCCCATAACTTAGTAAATACGACAGTTATAGCAATAACGTGGAGGACTAGGACACTTACAGCGTAGTAATGACGCAGGACAAGAACAAGGACACATTGCAGATGGTATCAAGCAAGCACAACAACAGGAAAGGTTCCGTACGTGGTTTCTTTACGGGATTTGTGGCAGCATCGACAACGAATGATGAAGACGCTGACAGGGACAGTTAGCGACGGCAACCTCGTCTTGCGGGCAAGCACATTTGGTCGGAGGAAGTAATAGTGACGACGACTGTGAAAAACACAAGAACAACAGCAGTGCCTGGGCACAAAGGTTTGCCAATGAATGAGTGTGTAGACTCATCAGCAAAGGCTTCCCTGGGTGGTCCTTTAGTATCTGCCGGTCCCCCAACCGCCAATATCACTGCTGCTAGGTTGAGGAGATTAACAATAATGAGTGAGCTATATAAATGCACCATGGCTTCGCATTCTGACTACCACCACCTATTATTCCTTTGGAGCAGTAAATTCTGCCCAACACGCAAATTAGAGATTGCATTAACATGGCTATGCTGCTGCATCCCGACACTAAATTTCTATGCACACAGGGCTGGTTTGGCGGTATCTCCTTTGTTTGTATAGTACGGGGTACCAGCAACAATTGATAACTTTATCCTTGCATACCGACGATTCTCCTCAGTAAGAGAAAGGGTGGTCGAGGATCCGTTAAACAAGCTTGGCCTCAGCATGAATGCCTCCCTCTTGCTTTCGTTTGGAGCTTCCACATTGGGATACAGCCACCAGAATGTTTGCACTGCTATGAAAAACATCCTTGATTCCAATCGGCTGCCTTCTTTAACCGGTCAATTATAGTAATTATTTAGAACACCGAAAGGAATGCATATTCCTTTATTCAGTTTTTTTTCTCGTAAACATTTTTTCATTAGTTTTCTTCAAACGGCCAATTCTTGGCCGATCCCCTACGGTGGGTATGTGCAATTTGTACAGAGGACCATCACCATCGTCATCATCATCAACAGCAGTTCGTGTGCTTTTACGTTGAGAATGAACCAACATCAATAGCTGACAAGGAAAATAAGTAAATTAGGAAGAAGCACGGTAGTGTGTGTGATTTCTAATAAAGAAAATTATTTCTGAAACATGAGAAGACGTTAGACCGGATGTGGTGGTGCTGCTCCTTTAAGCAAAGGTCAGAGAGGCTGAAATAATCTCATGGGTGGTGGCAATGGAAAAGAAACCTGACATGAGTAATTACTTCAAAGGAAAAAAAAAACGAAATCAGGAAAGAAACAATTTATGACAACTCAAAGGGAAGCTCATTTCTTTTCGAAGCGAGATCAGGATGCCTTAGAACGCGCACCTATAAAGCTAGATATGAGAACGAAGAAGAAGCATGTGCTTTCTGCGGTAGAGCTAGGCAAACGATAGAGCATGTTTTATTAGAATGTGAAGGTATCTGTCCAGCGGTCGATTTAAGCCCCACTGGACTTCTTGAAGTTCTTAGGTACAGCGATAACAAGGGAAAAGTAAACATGCCCGCAATAGAGATTAGTAAGAGGTGATAGGAAGATTGGTGGAAGAAAAGTAGGGAAACGACAAAAAACAGAGACGTATAAAACAAGCTTCACAATAGGGGGTCAGAAAATTTGGTTATAGGAATTCATCGTGCGTTTTTTCCCCCTTATTTAACCTAGGTAGGACATTAGGCAGTATATTAGCAAGAGCTTCGTGGCGCAACCCACCACCCCGTTCTAAAGGGGATGCTCATGACATGACATTACATTACATTACATTACATTACATACATACATACATACATACATACATACATACATACATACATACATACATACATACTGTCACGTGGGGTGACGTTCAAGAACACAGTAGCAATACTGTGAAAGTCAAAACAAACTTTTATTGGGCGAACCTGTGCCCACAAAAACAGGCTACACTTATATGGCTACACAATGTACTTACGTACATTGCTGGCATTTCGGCGCGGGTCTTGCTCAGGCGCTCCGTCAGACCGTTCCTCTGCGGGTAATAGGCAGATGTCCTCATGTGGCTTGTATGGCTGTATTGCAGAATGGCTTGCCTGAGCTCTGCTGTAAAGGCTGTTCCTTTGTCGGTGATGAGGACTTCTGTGGCACCATGTCGTAGCAAAATGTTCTCGACGAAAAATTTCGCCACTTCGGCTGCGCTGCCTTTCGGTAAAGCTTTAGTTTCAGCGAAGCGGGTGAGATAGTCAGTCGCCACGACGGTCCACTTATTTGCGGATGTTGACGCCGGAAACGGTCCGAACAAATCCATCCCGATTTGCTGAAATGGTCGGCAAGGAGGTTTGATCGGCTGTAGTAATCCTGCTGGCTGTGTCGGTGGTGTATTGCGTCGCTGACATTCTCGGCATGTCTTGACGTAACGGGCGACGTCGGCGGTCAGACGCGGCCAGTAATACCTTTCCTGTATCCTCGACAGCGTTCGGGAGAATCCCAGGTGCCCAGCGGTTGGATCGTCATGTGGGGCGTGCAGTACTTCTGGACGGAGCGCTGACAGAACAACAAGCAGGTAGCTGGCGCGGACTGGTGAGAAGTTCTTTACGAGCAGGTTGTTTTGTAAGGTGAACGAAGATAATCCGCGCTTGTATGCCCTAGGTACTACGTCGGTGTTCCCTTTCAAAAATTCGATGAGGCCTTTTAGCTCCGGGTCTGCTCATTGCAGTTTAGTGAAGTCTTCCGCGCTTATTATTCCGATGAAGGCGTCGTCATCCTTGTCGTCTTGCAGCGGGGGATCGACGGGGGCGCGTGATAGGCAGTCGGCGTCAGAGTGTTTTCGTCCGGACTTGTAGATTACCGTGACGTCATATTCTTGCAGTCTGAGGCTCCACCTCGCCAGCCGTCCTGAAGGGCCCTTTGAGTTAGCTAGCCAAAACAACGCGTGATGGTCGCTGACGACTTTGAATGGCCTGCCATATAGGTAAGGGCGGGATTTTGCTGTAGCCCAAATGATGGCGAAGCATTCCTTTTCAGTCGTAGAATAATTGTCTTCCGCTTTTGACAGCGACCGGCTAGCATAAGATATCACCCCTTCATTTCCATCTTTCTTCTGGACTGGGACGGCACCGAGGCCTAGGCTACTGGCATACTGCGTTGGATGGCGTACTGCGGCGCGAGCCCCTGACGGTTATATTGCCGTGTGCGCATTTCCAGAGTTTTTTCGATCGTCGGTGCCTCTGCAGAAAACTCAGCTACAGTCTTCGGCGGGTTACGAATAAATCCGGCGAAAAGTTCTTGCTTGGCGCTCATTTCTGGGTTGGCGTGCCGGAAAAGACGGGCCATTTCTTCCGTAAAAATCGCGGTGGTCTCATTAGGCAGCTGCACTCGGTTTTCTAGTAGTGCTTGGGCTCGTTCTCGGCGTACGACGCTTGTGACTCTCTGCAGGAAGCCGCTTCAAAAAAGGTCCCACGTCGTTAAGGTGCCTTCTTGATTCTCGAACCAGGTCCTGGCGGCGTCTTCCAATGCGAACCAGACATGTCCCAGCTTTGTCACCGCTGTCCCATTTTTTAAACGTACCGACCCTCTCATACGTCTCCAGCCAGCTTTCCGGGTCATCAAATGTGGAACCACGGAACGTCGGTGGCTCCCTGGGCTGCTGCAGAACTATTGGGGCCGCTGAGGCTGCCATTGGGGCTGCCTTCTTGGTCGTCTCTGGAAGATCTTCTCGGACAATCTTCTTGGTCGTCTCTAGTAGAATTCCGTGTTCCGGGGGCAGCTGCTGTAGCCGGCGGCTTGCTCGATGTTCCGGGACGACGTTGGTGTTGTCTTTGCGGTCGGGGCTTGGATTACGGCTTGTCGGAGGTGTCCGGTACATGAACGTAAAGCACCTCCACCAGATGTCACGTGGTGGTAACGTTGAAGAACACAGTAGCAATACTACGAAAGACAAAACTAACTTTTATTGGGCGAACCTGTGCCCACAAAAACCCGCTACACTTATAGCACAACGATAGCGGCGAACACGGTCGGCGATCGTCGAAAATCTGATGAGCAGGTCAAGCGCGTCGGCTTTTATACATCACTCGTCGAATGTTCCAGAGTAATCGCTGGGACCCACGTGCCTTCCACAAAGTTCTACATTATTCGCATCGCGCACACATGCGATCAGATTACACAAGGGTCGGTCACAGACAGTGGATGGAACCATCGATAACATTCCAGAAGAGAGAGAGAGAGAGAGAAGAATACAGGAAGGCAGGGATGTTAACCAGTCAATAGTCTGGTTGGCTACCCTACACTGGGGGAAGGGAGAAGGGGAAGAGAAAGAAGGGAGAGAGAAGGTGTAGGTACGCGTACGGACAGCACTTCAGTTAAAGTCGCTCGAGCAAACCAGAAGTTCTGAGAAAACACAAAAGTGCCTTCACTGCCTTCTGAGCCGATGATCGGTCGGGACGGTGCTCTAATATTGTCTGTTCACTCAGAGGACGATCGTCTAGTTTCCTCAATGTGTCGGACAAATACTGTCTTTGGGCTTGAAATTGAGGACAATGGCACAATATGTGGTCAATGTTCTCCTCGCATGCGCAAACATCACATGCAGGACTATCAGCCATTCCAATTAGTGCTGAGTAGGCATTCGTGAAGGCCACTCCAAGCCATAACCGACACAGAAGAGACGCTTCACGCCGGTGCACACCGGCTGGAGGTCTGAGTTGAAGTGATGGGTTTAGTCGGTGCAGTCTTGTGCGTCTTGTATGTACATTATTCCACTCTGCTAAGGAGATCGTGCGTGCCAGAATGCCAAGTTGTCTCGCGGCGTCGGTCCTTGAGAGCGGAATGGGGACGCAGCGGTCTTCTTGGTTTGACGTCCGAGCTGCTTTATCGGCGTCTTCATTACCAATGATACCGCAATGACCTGGTATCCACTGAAAAGAGATATCATGGCCTTTTTCTCCTAAGTGATGGACAAGTTCCGCGATTTCGCACGTGAGCTGATCGTGAGTTCCATGTCGGAGAAATGAATGCACACATTGCAAGGCCGGCCTGGAATCGCAGAAGACTGCCCATTTTCTAGGACTTTCAGTATTTATCACTTGAAGCGCATCGCGGAGAGCCGCGAGCTCTGCAGCTGTAGACGTAGTGACATGGGAAGTCTTGAACCGCTTGGTTATTCTCATTGCTGGTATAACTACAGCGCCGCCGGAACTGGTTGATGTAGTTGATCCATCAGTGTAGACGTGTGTGCAATCGCTGTATTTCTCGTACAAGAGAAATAAAGTTAGTTGCTTGAGCGCTGATGATGGCAAGTCCGACTTTTTCTGAAGTCCTGGGACTGTAAGGTTCACTTGAGTACGGCGCATACACCATGGAGGAATAGAAGGCCTTGCCGCAGGTGTGTAACCTGACCTGAAAGAGGCACGGTGCGCGAAGACAGTCGCACTGAATGTCGTGTGGGGCCTATCTACTGGGAGACTTGCTAGGTGGTGGGTAGGGTTCCGGGCGAAGTGTCTTAGGTGCACACGCATTGTTTCAATGCTAATGTGCGTTCTAATAGTGAAATCTTGAGCCACTGCAATAACTTCAGTCGTTGACGCACTCCGCGGTAGACCGAGACATATCTTGAGTGCTTGGGCTTTGATGCTTTGGATTATGTTCAGGTTAGTTCTGCAGGTGTTGGACATGACAGGTAGGCTGTATCGCAGGAATCCAATAAAGAGGACCCTGTACAGTTGCAGCATAGAGTGTATTGGCACTCCCCAGGTCTTTCCTGCAAGGAACTTAAACATATGGCAAATTCCTGTTAGGCGTTTTTTCACATAATTCACATGAGGGGTCCAGGAGAGATTTTTGTCAAGGACCACCCCTAAAAATCTGTGACTCGTGCTGTACGAGATCATGTGTCTGTCGACGGATATCACGTATGGCGACATTGATTTCCTGGTAAATGCCACCGCTGCGCACTTCTCGTATGATATATGAAGTCCTTGTTCTCGAAGGTAGGATGATGTCAAAGTAGCTGACTTTTGAAGCCGCGCGCGAAGCTGCAGTCGCGTCACAGCCGACGTCCAAATGCAAATGTCGTCGGCATAGATGGAGAGCCTAACAATGCCTGGCAGCATGTCGGTGAGTCCAATGAGTGTTAGACTGAAGAGCGGAGTACTCAGCCTCAGGGCTGAGTACTCCGCCCTGAGGCACCCCACGGTTACTGTAATGCTGGGAGGTCGGGCCATCCTCGGTAAGTACGAAAAAGGATCTCGTATGTAGATAGCTACGTATCCAAATATATACTTTGCCGCCAAGTCCTACTGCCTCTAACGCGTTCAAAATCGCTTCGTGCGTTACGTTATCGTACGCTCCTTTAACATCCAGAAACAGGGCAGCAGATAATCTTTTGCAGGACTTCTGGTGCTCGACGTACGTCACCAAGTCGATAACGTTGTCTATGGAAGAACGGCCCCGCCTGAAACTGGCCACTGCATCTGGGTATACCTGGTAATGTTCGAGGTACCATTCTAGCCGTGCTAGAACCATCCTCTCCATTAGTTTTCCGATGCAACTGGCAAGCGCAATTGGTCGGTATGATGCAATGTCTACAGGCGACTTGCCAGGCTTGAGCAGTGGAATTATGCGACTGGTCTTCCATTTTTGGGGAACCGTACCTGCCCGCCAGGAGCTGTTGAATAGGAGCAGGAGCACTTTTCGAGCCTCATCACCCAGATTACACAGGGCACGGTAGGTTATACCGTCGGGGCCTGGTGAAGATGAACGCTTGCACAAGGCCAGTGCAGCTTCGAGCTCGTCCATGGAGAAAGGACTATCCATGCAGGAGTCGCGTGAAATCGGTGAGTGGCGGAGCGTCGATGTTCCAGCGCAACTAGTTTCGCGAGCAATCCTCCTGCAGAAAGCTTCCGCTACGTCAATCTCGCTGCATTGTTGGTGAAGGGCCAAAGACTTAAAAGGGTGGCGCTGCTGAGGGGTTCCACGGAGACCACGAACAGTTCTCCATATGTGAGACAATGGTTTTCGTGGATCCAAAGATTCGCAGAATGATTTCCATCTTTGTGATGCAAGTTTGTCCATGCGACGCTGAATTTTCTTTTGAGTTCTTCTGGCCAACCTCAAGTCATTTACAGACTTCGTGCGCCTGTATCTTCGCTCTGCACGACGACGAATTGCACGAAGTTTCTCTAGCTCAATGTCGTATTCGGTGCGTGTGGACGTTCTCGGAAGTGAATGTTTCGCAGCGTCTAGGGCACCTTTTATGATGTCCTCTAGGCTAGTGGCCAAGTCATCACGACAGCCGTCTTCGACAATTGACTTGAACATTGGCCAGTCGATGCATTGTGTGACGGCGGCTAACCTGGAGTCCGTCAACCCTTCAACCCTAAGATAAGTGGGTAGGTGGTCACTTCCCCGCGTTTCAATATCCGGAAACCACCTGACCTTTCTAGTGAAGGAGCGTGAAACAAAGGTCAGGTCCAGGCAGCTACAGTAGGCAGTTCCACGTAGAAAGGTGGGGCTTCCATCATTTAACAAGCATAGTTCTTGTTCGGAGGCAAATGACACTAATCTTCTGCCTCTCGAGTTTATCTTAGAACTTCCCCAGAGATGGTGGTGGGCATTAAAATCTCCAGTAATCACCAAAGGCTGCGGAGTCGCTGTGGTGATTCGCCGTAATCTCTCGCAGTCCAACTGACTTGAGGGCGATATGTAGGCTCCAATTAATGTGAAAGTGAGCTTGCCTTTCCTCACTGTCAGACAGACGTATTGGTTTTCTTGGTCAGGCGACACTGGGTGATGGACATACGTAAGATCACGTCGCATGAATACGATGATCTTGCTGCATTCTCCGTGGGTGGCGGACATGAAACATTCATACCCGGACAGTCTGATGTTATCTGATAGGGGCTCGCAGATGACGATGACTGGGAACTTATTCGTGAACACAAACTGTCGAAAGTCCGACATGCATGACTTCAGTCCTCTGGCGTTCCACTGAAATATCGACGCGTTTCGGACTTCGTCACGAAACGACGGCTTCTGGAGAGCCATGATTTTAACCAAGAGCTGCAAGTACTGGACTCAAAGTGTCCAGCACCTGTAGTGCGCTTTGCGCAGACGAAGACTTTATGTTGGTAAGTATACCGCGAATGGCACTCATGAGCGACCGCAGAATGTTGATGACCTGGAGATCATCAGCCAGCGTCGCTTCAACAGTGGCAGAAGCCGTTGAAGCCGCTGCGTTTTGAGGTATCTTAGCAGGGAGGTGTGCCCTCGGTAGCTCAGGCCATTCTTCAGGACGGGCGAGGCTCTCCTCTTTGTTCGCTTTCCTTGTATCTGTCTTGGTGGCGCAGTGCGGAGATGCGGCAGCCCTTCTGACTGTAGCTGGCGTGTACCTATCTTCAGTTGCGGAATTTCTTGAACGTTTTCGGTGTCGATGCCGACGTCGCCGAACAGCGGTAGCAGCCTCTCGATGCGTCGAATTGTCGCGCACCATGCGTTTTAGAATCGTGAATTCCTTCCGCATCCGCGGGCAATCCTTTGATGAGGCCTTGTGAGGACCACTGCAGTTCGGGCACTTTAGAACATGTGTGCTGCAGGCGTCTTCTGAATGGGACTCAGAGCACCGCGGGCACACTACACTGTTCACGCAGACACCCTTCACGTGGCCAATCTTGCAACATTTGAAACACTGGAGGGGCTTCGGTACGAATGGTCGTACTGGATGGCGGACATGTCCTACTTTGACGTGGGAAGGAAGGCTGTCTCCTTCAAACATAATCTTCACACAGCGTGTGTTTCCCAATCTGGAAATTCTTGAAATGGAATTGCCTTCTGTCGTTGGCTTTATCAGCGTTGGCAAGTCGTCATTAGGAATGGCAACGTCGACGTCATAAATGACGCCCGCAGTACCATCGCCGCCTGTAGGGATCATTGATCGCACCTTTACGTTGTCGATATCAGTTATATTTCGTAGGTGTTGTAGGGCACTACGATGTAGCACATCAACTGCCAGGACATTTTTCCGCGGGTTTATTCGCACGTCTTTAATCTCATTTGGTGCGATTCTCTCGAGTAAGGAAGAGAGGACCTGCCTGTTGAGGAGCCGCAAATTGGTCGCCGGGTCCACGGGCATAAAGAGCACAGTGTGCGGCCAGCGCAGCGGTGCACTCTTCACGGTAGAAGCACTTGGTGACGAAGATGCCTGCAGTAGTCTTCTTTTCGCTGATCTACTCATCACGACCTGGAAGTCATCGTCCGACGAGTCGTAGCTGTCCGAACATATCTCAGTGGCCTCGCTCTCGGTATCGCTTGACGCACTTCCACGTTTCCTGGACGCTAGCCGACCTGACGGCTGCACACCAGGAAAGTCCGCGGAGATTTCTTCATCCATTGCCGCAAGGAGGGAGCGGCAGCTCCCAGAAATGCAGGGAAACAAAGCGAAAAAGCGGAGACAAAAGCACAAGCGTTCTATCAAAGAATCACTTCGTTCACATTCCAGAAACTTCCGAAACATGCAGGCGCGTCCTGCGCTGTGCGATAACATTTGTTAGGCGATGAAGCGTGTCGCCCGATAGAGACAAGTCGACGTGTTAACACACACACACCATACGTACGTACGTACGTACGTACGTACGTACATACATACATACATACATACATACATACATACATACATACATACATACATACATACATACATACATACATACATACATACATACATACATACATACATACATACATACATACATACATACATACATACATACATACATACATACATACATACATCCTTCCTTCCTTCTTCCATCCATCCATCCATTCAGGTGACCGGGTCACAACCTGGCCGCGGCGGCCGCATTTCGATGGAGACGAAATGCAAAAAACATCCGTGTGCGAAGCATTGGGTGCATGTAAAGGATTTCCTGGTCGTCAGAATTGATCCGGAGTCCTCCCCTACGGCATGGTGCATAATCGTATCGGGGTTTTCGAACGCTAAACCCCGGAATTTAGAAAATAATAAGAAAATACGTTAGAGCAAGAAAAAGCAATCACAGCTGTCTTGCTGCACATTCTGTACAAGTAAAGACACATGCATTTGTATTTTGCAACACGCTCGTTGGCCAAGGTAGCAATGACTTAAACCACATAGTTTTCTTCGTAATTAAATTTATGGGGTTTTACGTGCCAAAACCACGATCTGATTATGAGGCACGCCGTAGTGAAGGATTCTGAAAATTTTGACCACCTGGAGTTCTTTAACGTGCACCTAAATCTAAGTACATGGGTGTTTTCGCATTTCGACCCCCATCGAAATGTGGCCGCCGTGGCCAGGATTCGATCCCGTGGCCTCGTGCGTAGTAGCCCAACACCATAGCCACTGAGCAACCACATTGCGGTTTCCTTCCTAATGAATCAATGTGGAGTTGGTTTGTAGTTTCACCCTCTGAAACTGCCAGCCAAAGTTTACCGACTAAGAATCCACTTAATCTTGATCGTTTAGGCAGAATGCACCCTGTTAATGTCACAAGTGTCAACGTCGTCGCCAGTTTTTCTGTACGAAACTCGGCCGACCCTCCGGAACTGCAGCCTCCGCTTTGGCGGCGCCTGAAATGGAGTCACCCCCCGAGAGCTCTTAATTAAAACCGTTCATGCAGGAACGTTGCAAAACGCCTAGCACACAGAATGGTCCACTTTTGTGCGACGGGCCAGCGCAACGTACAAACGAGAAAGTCCGAAAGTGTGCAGAAGCGAAGGCGACATGGAAAAAATAAGTGAGGGGAGTGAACACACATGGTTTGGAAAGGGAAGCTGACGTCGGGCATTTCCCGTACAGCCGCAGGGAAGGCGGGAACGAAACACCGAAGCGCTCATGTGTGCACCAGGGCTGAGGGCTTGGGATGCTGGGAGGCGGTAGCGAACCGAGAGCGTTGACCTGTCACCAGCTGGCTGCGTTCGCGCGTGCCTTAGGGCTAGCCCGTCACCAGCAGTGTCCGTAATCCTGCCGGCCGCTTCCAGCTAACAACCTCTCCACCTTCGCCACTTCCCTCGCTCATCACCTTTCTTCATTGCTGCTTGTTTTGCAGCTTAAAGGCTGGTCGTGTGCAAGAACCTCAGGGGGTCAGGATTAATCCGGAGTCCCCCACTATGGCGTGCCCCATAATCACATCGTAGTTTTGGCACGTAAAACCCCTATTTGCTGGGTCAGTTTGCGAATCCCTGCGATTGAGTTTAATAATATATTGCTTTCAACTTTTTTTTTGCAAGCATAATCACAGCTCGTACTCGCGTTACTACTTAAGTGTCAGCAGAGCTTGACTTACTTATTAGCATTGTAGAAACAACTGCATTTAATGCCGGTACAATAGCATCTGATATAAGTGACCATTGCCCTGTATTTATTATTTTTGATGCATGCGCACATCAAAGCGAACCCAAACACGAATCATATTTTTATGAGTGCGTGTCTGAATCTGCGTTAGAACAATTTAGGTATGAAATAAGTGAGACAGAGTAGTCCTCAGTATTCGGACTGAAGCATCCAGATGAAGCATATTCTAAATTTATTACGTTTTTCGAACAGATCTGCGCAAAATATGTTTCATTTAAATATACTAAGAAATCCAGAAAGATAAGAGAACCGTGGTTCATGTGGCTACATCTAACTATAATAAAAAAGAAAAACGATCTTTATCGCACTTTTCGGCAAACATGGCTGCCGATGGCACTTAAGTAACTGAAAACAGCAAGAAACAAATCTTATACGGAATTAAAATGCGCAAGAACAGCTTGCTACTATCAGTTGTTTTCGGACATTGCACAGAATCATCCTGGCACAGCATGGAAGGCTATAAATAATCTGCTAAGCCGCGGAGTCAAAGGTTCCTATCCCGCGATATTAAGCGTTGGGGATAAAGAGGTATCAGGAAAAGGGAGCTTGCTAATTATATTAAGGAACGATTAGTTAGTTAAAACGTCGCAAATGACAATGCGCCCCTCACAAGCGTATTATAACGTAAGCGCAACGGTAGCATCTTTTTTTAAGCCTACAGACGATTTAGAAATTTTTAACTCTTTTACGACTCTAAAAATAGTAAATCATTAGATATAAATAACATACAAGCAAAACAAGTAAAGCACGCTTCAGAATTATTATTCCTGCAGTTACGCATATATATAATTTGGTGCTTGAGGCAGGAAGATTTCCTGACACAATGAAAGAAAGCAATTTTTCGGTCGCACATAGAAGTGTAGTTTAAAATTTAGTTTCGAATGATCGGCCCATATCAATGTCACCCGTATTGTCCTAAGCAGTTCGCAGATTATGTGCACCCGGATAAAATTTTTTTTAGAGCGCAGCTTTTTGGCGCCCGTTCCTGCGTTTCGTTTCGCCGTTGAGCCTCGCCGTCGGTCTCGCCGTAACCAAGGTTACGCACTACTCCAGCTGCGCGCGCTCCTGCTGCCATCTCTCGCACGCGGCGCGAGTCTTGCTCTCCCCTTGTCCTCCAAGGGCAGATCACGTGTTCTCACCTATCCTCTCGCGCCCTGCCTCCGCGTAGCGCCATTGCGGTGACTCACCGCTACGGTCCCCTCCAGCCTGGCCGTCCGTTCTCCCCGCTGTCGCAGCACTGCCGTGGTGCCAGCGGCGGGCGTGCCTTGCCGCTTCGCGCATGAACCACGGCTATCCGCTGCTCCGTCTCCGCGTCGCGTGGCTGTACGGCTCTCAACGGTGTCTCTCGCTTCCCCGTTTGCGGGGCACGTTCCTCAGTGGCATTCGTGCTTGCGCCTGGCTGTCCTTCTCCCGCCTCCACTGTTGTCCTATACCTCTCCTTACCTGGCGCAGTGCCGTTGCAGGGACTCGAAAGACAGTTATAGCGTTTCGTCTCCTTCTACTTCTCACCCCAACCTTGTGCGGCCACTTTGAGGCCTGTCTCTGAGTGAATGAGCCTGTGACCTCTACTCAATATCCCTGTTCTTCACTCGTTTCCTCATCTCACGTAAGAAACATTAGATAATAATTGCTAATCTCCCTCCACCCCTCTCTGCGGCGGTGACCCACTATAAGAATGCGCCATGACGCGTCGCCGGAGTGCCGGCTCGATAGCGGCGGATCGCGGTGTGTGCTACCCAATCCGAAATGCAGAACCGCCTCCATTCGGCATTGCGTGTTCTGTGTGCGGTTGCCTGTTGTTGAAATAAGGCAGCAGCTGCGCTCAAAGATCGCATTACCAAGAAGCGTAATCGTCGGCCATTTTTTTTGACAGAGCATTTTATCTGACGCTCAATTCGGTTTTATAAAAGGGAAATCAATTGAAACCGTCCTAACAACGTTAAAGGGAGAAATAGTTAAGCGCATAGAAATTCGATTATGCAATCTAGGAACATTTATAGACTTTGGTAATGCTTTTGGTTCGCTCGAATATGAAGCTGTTCACACGCTTCCAATTTACGGAATTCGTGTTTAATTTTTTTAACATCTTAAAGATAAATGCCCGTACGTGTGTTTAGATAACGTGCAGCCATCTGTGTTCTCTCTAGTTAGGGGCGTGCTCCAAGGTGGCGAGTTAAGACAGATACTTTTTAATGTTTAGGCGAAGGTTATTGTGAACGTTGGTACAACTACTGAGTTTACAATGTACGCTGATGAATGCAGTGTGCTTTTTTCTGGTCCTGGTGTGAGTGAATTAGTATTAGATGTAACTTGCACTCCGTAATCTCAGCTGTTCGGCGCAGTCAAATTGACTCAAGATTAATTTAGCTAAAACAAAAGTAATATTTTCTTTTGTGCCAGAAACATAGCTTTTCTCCTAACAGACAACAGTTCGCACAATGAGCAAACAGCCAACGCTGTAGATCAAGATATAGAACTGGGTGCCACACTTTCAGCGCGCATAACTTGGAACGTACACGTAGATAATCCTTGCAAAAAATTCCAGCTCCGGGAGCATTATCACGATGCCTAGGTATTCTTCCGCCCCAAATTAAACGACAAATCTACCACGCACTTTTTGCTTCACACTTAAGTTATCGTTTCGTATGTGCGACTAGCACAGAAACAAACCTTCTGAAAATTCTCACTTTATTGAAAAAAAATTATTCATCACCATGAAAACCTCGACTACACGGCTCCAACGCGAGCCACCATATTTAAACACAGAACTGTAAGAATAGAGCACTTATACTACTTTCCTATTTCGCGAGCTATTTATTTTTCGACAGGCGAACTTTTGCAATTCCTTGCTTCGATTTCGAACTTAACACAACAAGGCAGTAAATTGTGCACGCACAGTAAGAGAAACATTGTTCATTCCCAGCTTTCGAAGAAATTACAAATTTCAGTCACTATGACATAGCATTTGTTTTATTTTCAACGAATATAATCACACGGCACACTTCAGGAAGAGCGAGCTGGTCCGGTATTTGTTACATTTGAGAACGTAACCTGTCTGCCGTTCTTGCATTGCTTGCATTTTAAATGATGTGACTTTATCTGTTACAGTTTACTAAATATCTATAATATCTTGCTTGTTCCTTATGTATCATGTATATCCTGTACTTGGGAATGTATAAGATGATACTCAACGTGCATTATATGTATGTTCTTTTGTGGAACCCTTTTCTTTGTTACTTCTTGCTATATAGCTTTTGTTTGGGTACCTGCCATTGTGTATTCTTTCATTGCCCGAGAATATCGTGTTCCCATGCATATGGGTTTCTGGACTTAGTCAAGCTGAAAAAACAGAAAAGCGGCGTTTAGACCAGTAATCTCTTTGTCAAAGGAAAATAAAATTCAATTGAATTGAACTGAATTCAATCAAGACTGAAAGTTGGGCTAATTGGTGTGGGTCTATCATGTCGCTAACAGCGCGAAAAGATAAGCACAAGAAAAAAAAAGGGACGAAAACAGCGCTGGTTTTGTCGCCTTCTTTCTCGTCCTTGTCTTTTCGCGCTGTTCTTCACATAAGGAACTATCTGTTTTGCACTATGCACCAACGTAACCACGAGGGTTTCATGGTATCAGGGTAGAGAGGCCTTGTGACTCCATGGGGCGAGTACAAGGCTCGAGCCTATAGGTGACTTTACAATGGCCACTTAGCCAGCTGAACTGTCTCATTATTCAGCGTCTTCAACTCGCACGATTATCAGAGAACATACAGGATAAGCGAACTGCACACTGCTAATAGTAATAGAAAGCGGAGATATAATAAATATAGAAGCAAACGGTACTCAACAAGAAGGAAACAACTGATTCTCCCTTCCACTATATTATTTTGTTCAGGAGTATTCTATGTCTCATCAGTAACAAACGAAATCCCTTTAACTTTGATGATTTTCGCTTTTCCTATTCAAGAACAGTAAAACGCGGCAGTGCTCTCACAAGACGACCGCTCGAAGTTTATTGCATTTGAAAGTAAAAGCTGAGTTCTAGCGACAGAAGGCAGAAAAGTTTTGATTTAGAACATCAAATTTTTACAAATATTTTCAAAAATTGGTCGGCTTCCAAAACTTGAAGCCCGAAGTCTACAAATTCCTAAGTTTGAGCCAAAAACAGTTGAAGCAATTATGTAAATTGCACCCGTTAAAACACTTGAAGCGGACAAATTTTATGAATGAACTTATATTTTGCGTAAAACTGTTATAATATTTACAAAGGTTTTTAAAACATGCTACGCACAAATTATTGAGGCGTATATTACATCAATTTTGTCCTCTTAGATGTATCAATATTCGCAACTTACGCAATTCTCATACCATATTTCATTGCTGAGTTACAGAGCTGTAAAGCTTAATGTATCAGCTTTTTTTGCGATATTTAACAAACAAAACTTAGGATGAACTAAATAAAAAGTTCGCCTTCTGTCAGTAAGTGGTCTTTCACTGTTTCTTTTAAGCGCGACGAACCTCATGAAATTCGGTGTGATAGATGACAAACAAGACAGCTTCTATACTTTCATTTTGTATGAGCTCCTGATGCAAAGCTTTCTATTGAGAATTGAGATACGATAAATAAAGGCGGAAAGAAAGTGTGAGGCAATTATATAACCCGGGGTGCGGCGTATTTACCGCCACTTATATGGCTTTTTGTCTTCTGTGCCCTCAAGTATAAACGTAACGCAAACGTAATGCACTCACAAGGCAAGCAAAGGTAACCGAGTCTATGCACTGACGCTTCAGTCTGAGCTCTGAGAATGCACTGCTTATCGAGAACCAGCCAGATTATAGATTTCACCAATGCTAACAGCCCAGCAGTTGGAGTTTGCTGATCGGCCAGAGTCCCCCTGGGCCAGTAGCGACCTTGAGCGACTGCAAGAAACTGCTGACGCGTACGGCAGGGCGTTCGGAACCTCGAGGACAGCCCCCTAAATCCTTCCTCCCGACCGCCAGTGGTCGAGTGATCCCTTCAATTGAACTTTCTTCACACGCCATCTGGCATGGTCGACGAAAAGCCAGGCACGAAGAGAAAGCCGTGGGACTACCGACCTGGAACGCATGTATTATTTCCACCCGCAGAAAATCAATAAGGCCTGGTATAAACGCCCCGCCGGCATCGCGCTCGCGGGCTTGATACCACACTGCCGTGGGCCTGAAGGGCACATATACGAACGGGCCGCCAAGGCACGAAAGGGGTGCCACTGGCCACAGCGAGCGACTGATCCGATCTTTGCGCGCCTGCTGTAGTTTCTCGAATGTACGGCACACGCGACAAGGTATGTAGTCGTCGAGTGTGCGGCTATGGCGCGGCGGCCGGGAGGCGCTATGGTTGGCGCTGGCGCCGTCCAGTATAGGAATACCACACAAAAAATGCCACGGCATCTTCAAATATAACAGATACGTGCCTGTACCGATGCTTGTTTCGGCCCGCTTCACCCATTAGTGCAAGTCTAGCTAGTCCACGGCCATCCTGCAAGGAACGCGTGTGTAAACTGTGTATATAGCACGCCGATGTCCAGACAGGTCAGATATTGGACATAAACCACCGACTATAGGAATCGCGACGTGTCTTAAACTGGAAACTCTCCTTCCGCCGGTGTTCAAATCCCAAGGAAATGCTCCCGGAAGCTCCGAATTCATAAACAATATTTGGAGTGCTACGATTATACGTAACCATGTTTATCTTGCTCCGGGTTTAAATTGCTGCCATACTTGTAGTTATTTTTTCATAAATGTGAACCCAAAAATATCATAAATGTGTCTTTGCGGTACTGTCGCATTCGTATACATAGTCTGTTGCGCAGCGGCAGGAAGTTAGAAGTTGAGTTGTCTAAATTCTGCATTTGGCTTTTTAATAGTACTTAAATTTCTAATTATATTTTACACTTGTACGTGTCACTCGTTTCTTTGTCTACTCTCATATTCATCTGAAAAGCTGTTTCTGAGCATAATCCAATACTTTTTTTCTTCATATGCCTTTTCGCCTTCTGAAGTCTCTGTTTGCAGGGACACGAGTCGCCAACAAGGGACTAAGTATATTTTGCAAGGAGGAAGGGCGTTGTGATGATGTGGATTGTGTGGCCCTGACGAGAGGATGAAGAAACGCGAGGCTACGAGAGACAGAGCTGCGTGCGGCTCGAGTGATCATGAAGTGAGGCTAGGCGACCACTATCTGCGTTCCACGCTGGTTCTGGTCAAGTAGCTGGTTATTTTCTTTTGTTCTTTGTTTTCTTACCTAAATGACTTTGAGCCTTTGTTTCAATACCTGCTAACTTGTAAGGTTAATTTCTTACCTCCAATGCTGCTTGTGTACAAAATTTGCGGAAGTGCAACGTTATTGCGACACGTCAGGTGAGGAGTTTCATTCCTCTTCACCTCGCTTGTATCAAAGGCCTAGTCCACGGTGTCGAAGAAGTATCGCAGAAATTTTCGAAATGTTTTCAGCGGCAGGCGTGATTTTTGTGTATCGATGCAGCCGTGCCATTGCTATTAAGCGCTTTGCCTACAGAAACAGTCATTGCTACGTTTGCTGACATGAACGGCCCATCGGTAATCAAGGCACGGAGTTTAACCTCTATCAACCCATGTACTTCAGTGTCTAAAATGTTGGGGGTTAGGGCACTCCATTAAGGGTTGCAGGGTTGCAACAAGGGTTGCACTTTCTTGTTTATACGTTGCGCTGGCGCGGCCACGAAAGTTGTGCTTTTGGATGGAAATGCCAGGAAATTGCCCGAAGCAAACATCCTAATTCACACGTCCTACTTAGTTCGGCATGTAAATGCTTTATGTATGAGTAATCCCCTGTACGACCTCATGCTCGGCAATATTCCAAGAGTCAAGGAGCCACAGGAGCCAGACACTGCTTGGGAGTTCCACGACAACGTGTCTCCCGAAACAACTAATTCGAACAAATTGCCAGCTTGTAGGAAAAAGCCTACATTTGCTTCTGCTGTTGCTCAGACACAGGAAGAAACGGAGACCATTATGAAAATCTTACTAGTTGGTTCTTGTGAAGTTACCCGAGCCTAGCTAGTCGAGGAACAGAAAGAAGGCCAGTCTTGGGATCTGCTTTAATAAGATTGACACGCAGTTTCACTCTAACAAGGGCACTACGTAATATTTTTCTGAAGAGGCCAGTGTACCACATCGCCATTACCGTCTTTCTACGGGAAGAGATTTTAAACAAGTAGTCGTGCCAGCCACATTTCGACAACATATTCTGAAAGTTGCTCACGAAAGCATCATTTCTTATCAGCAAGGCATCCGGAGGGCTACAGACCATACCCTTGGAGATATCTACTGCCCACGGATGCATTAAGATATCAATCGATTTGGCAAGTAGTGTGATATATGCCAAAGGACAACGCCAAGAGGGAAAGTACGAGTCGCTCCGCTTGGCAGGATGCCTCTCATACGGTCGTTGTTGACCTGATGGGACCGTTGTCTCCATGATCAGGTAAAGGAAATCGATACGTGCTTACCCTTATTGACTTTGCCGCTCGCTATCTTGACGCAGTCCACATCCACACTGCTTGGCGACCCGTCTCGAGGATTTGCCCTTTGAGCGAAAGTCTCTGCCAATGCACCTTTCTCTCATGCGACCCCTCAGCCTTGGACGGTGCTTCAGTATCAGTCCCGTCTCGTTCGGAAAGACTTCCCCGATGTCTGAGGCAGGCAGGCCAGACCGTGAGCTGTTTGGTGTAGCTCCATCCAAACGAAACTAGTGAATTTCCGGTAAGCACTGAAAGTATGTTTTTCTTCTTTCTCTCATGTCCTTTTTTTCCCTACTACTTTTAAGTGCTGTTCAAATTCGCCGAAAATATATCGTGCATCTCGGCAAGCGCTGAAACCTTCTTCCTTTTTCTTACCTTGTCACACAAGCTTTAAGTGCTGTTCAATTACGCCGAAAATATATCGTGTACCTAGGCGCGCTCAATGCCACATGCGTGCGTGCATTTCGCGAACCACTATGTTAGGACCACTGAAAGTCAATAATATATCGCGCAACCTATGAGGATGAGCAAAACCCGCAGATGGCGCATAAATCAACGGATATCTTAGACATGCAGGGCCCTCTGGGCTGTACTTATCGCGATAAGGTAGCCTCGCCGCCTGCGGGATTATCTGACTGAGCTATGTAGAATGCTGGGTAGCGATAGTCGGAAGTTCGAATCCTTCTATGTTTCTTCATTATTATATCTGACGATGTTGTGCCTGAATTTGACCTCCTCCAGTGCACTACGTCTGCAGGCTTGGAGTGACGCATGACACCGGCAAAAGATGCCGAGAGTGAGTGGGGCTATACTAATCCAAGTACAACCAAATTAGGAAGGCTCATTAAGCTTCAACAAGCACACTTCCTCACCAGAACAGGAATTGGCCTCCCTGGTGTAGTATTCGGCCACTCCCTCCCTCATGATTCCAACAATTACCCCTTGCCCTCAGCCCGCAGCAGTTGCGGAGCAGCTGACCAAGGCGGCAGTCAGGCCTGTAACGCAGCAAAGTGTGTTAAGAATCTCTGCACCCGGACAGGCCGCCAATGAAAACTGACCCTGGCATTCTTTAACAGTCGAATTATGTCTACTGAGGCTAGCTTAGCAGGACTATTTGAGGAACTATCAGATGTTCTTTTGTATATCATTGGCCTTAGCGAGGTTAGAAGAACTGGTGAGGCTTATATACAGGGCTGACTAACGGCCATGACCTCTGCTATAGAGGTCTCCCAGATAAGAAGCAACACGGGGTAGGATTCCTTATCCATAAGGACATAGCGGGCAACATTGACGAATTCTACAGCATTAATGAACAGGTAGCAGTAGTCGTAATCAAACGTAATAAAATGTATAGATTAAAGGTAATGCAAGCCTGCGCTCCAACATCCAGTCACGTTGATGATGAAATAGATCCGTTTTATGAAGATATTGAATTAGCGATGAGAAAAGTGCAAACTCAGTATACTGTAGTAATGGGCGACTTCAATGGAAAAGTGGGAGAAAAGCAAGCTGGCTAACAAGCAAATGGCATCTACTGCGTCAAATCTAGGCATGTCAGAGGAGAGATTCTGGTGTAATTCGCAGAAAGGAATAAGCTGAGAATAGTGAAAACCTTTTTCAGGAAGCGTAGTAACAAAAAATGGACCTGGAAAAGCCCTAATGGAAAAGCAAGAAAAGAAATTGATTTCATAATTTCTGCTGATCCGAGCATAGTGTAGGACGTAGGAGTGATGGGTAGAGTAAAGTGCAGTGATTATAGGTTGGTGAGGGCTAGGATTCAGCTCAGTTTGAAGAGAAAAGAGTACAATTGGTCAAGAAGAAACAGGCCAGTCTAGAGGCAGTAAGGCTAAAAGCAGACAAATTCAGGCTGGTACTTGCAGACAGGTATGCAGCCTTAGAACAGAGAGATGAAGGTGACATAGAGGTAATGAATGAAACCGTAACTAGGCTGGCTTTAGAGGCAGAAATTGTAGTGGGAGGCAAGGCACTAAGGCTATCAATAGGCAAGCTCTCCCAAGTAACTAAGCGCCTAATAAAGAAGCGATAAAGATTGAAAGTGCCTAACTAAAAAGATAAGATAGAATTCGCGGAACTGTGAAAACTGATCAACAAGGCGAAAATAAGTGATATTCGATATCATAACGTGAGGAAAACTGAAGAAACCGTAAAAAATGGACGCAGCCTGAAATCGGAGAGAAGGAAACTTGGCATATGAGAAAGCAAGATCTATGCACTTAAAGATAAGCAGGGTAATATCATCAGCACTCTCGAAGGTATAGTAAAATCAGCAGAATAATTCTGTACTGACCTGTGCAGTGTCCAAAGGAGTCAGGATACCTCCTTTAGAAAAAGTAACGAATAGGATACACAAACTCCTCCTATGCCTAGCGATCAGGTCAGAAGGGCCTTGCAGTACATGAAACTGGGTAGAGCGGCAGGAGAAGATGGAATGACAGTGGATTTAATCAAAAGATAGAGGAGACATAATGTTTCGAAACCTGCCGGCTCTCAATACGAAGTGTCTATCGACTGCAAGGGTCCCAGAAAACTGGAAGAATGGAAACGTTATACTAAACCACAAAAAGGGAGACATTAAATAATTGAAAAATTATAGGCCCATTAGCTTACTTCCGGTGTTATATAAAATATTCGCGAAGAAAATCTGCAATAGAATAAGGGCAACACTGGACTTGAGCCAACCGAGGGAACAGGCTGAACTCAGCAAGGGATACGTTACAATGGATCACATCCATGTCATTAATCAGGTGATCGAGAAATATTCAGAATACAATAATCTTCTCGTCTAAAATTTCCGCATCAAATATTACACAGCCGACTAAAAATAAATGCCTCTACATACGTTACCTTTTCGAGATCCCGCGTACTTCATCATAATCATCCATATAGGCTAAACGAGTTCCTTTGTAATAACGATACTTTTCAGTCTTCTTTCTTCCCCCGTGTTGTTCGCGAGTGGAATAACCTAGATGCATCTATAACTAACACAGTAACGCAGTCTGATTTTGTTAAGTTATTAGAAGAAGAAATACGCAGTTAGGAAAGAACAGTTCTTATGCATATATATTCATCAGAACTCTCATTTTCCGAGCTATAGCTAAACATTTACCTCCTTTGTTTCTTTCTTTGTTTTTATAACATTGTTATAATCCTTATGTACATGTAACCTGAAGTGCACCAAATATGTGAATAGCTCTTGTTACTCATATTACTAGTGTTGCAAAATTGTGCTTTGTATCTGTTTGATGTATTTCCATTTACATATTTTGATGTTCTTACCATTCGGTATATAAAACATGCATTGTATGTATAATCATATGCTCACCTGCTATGGTCTCGATATGAGACTGGCAGTATTGTAAGTAAATAACTAAAATAAATAAAAATCTTCTCTATATAGCTGTCATACATTGCGAAAAGGCATTTGATTCAGTAGAGATACCAGCAGTCATAGATGCATTACGTAATCAAGGAGTACAGACCGCTTACGTAGATACCTCGGAATATATCTACAGAGATTCCACAGCTACCTTAATTCTACACAAGTAGACAAAGAAAATGGTCAGACAGGGAGAGAGAATCCTTCCAGTGCTTGGAAGAAGTGTTCAAGCTATTAAACTGGGAAGGCTTAGGAGTAAGGATCGACGGCGAATATCTCAGCAACCTTCGGTTTGTCGATGACATTGTTCTATTCACCAACACTGTAGACGAGTTACAACAAATGCTTGAGGACCTTAACAGAGAGACTGCAAGAGTGGGGTTGAAGGTTAATATCTGCAGAAGACAAAGATAACATTGAAGAGATTGGAAAGGGAGCAAGAGTTCAGGATTGCCAGTCGGTTTCTAGAGTCTGTTAAGGAGTATGTTTACCTAGGTCAACTAATCACAGGGAACCCTGGTCATGAGAAGGAAATTCACAGAAGAATACAAATGGATTGCATCACATACGACAGACATTGTCAGCTCCTGACTGGAAGCTTAATTATCATTATCATTGAAAAGGAAGGTGTACAATCAGTGCATTTTACCGGTGCTGGCATATTGGGCAGATACTTGGAGACCGACACAGAAGCTTAGGAACAAGTTAAGGGGCGCACAAAGAGCGTTGGACTGAAGAAAGCTAGGCATAACGCTGACAGAAAGAAAGAGAGCGGTTTGTATCAGAGAGCAAATGGGTGTAGACGATATTGTCACGTGGTCGTGACGTCAAAGAACACAGTAGCAATACTGTGAAAGGCAAAAAATAACTTTTATTGGGCGAACCTGTGCCCACAAAACGGGCTACACTTAAAGCACAACGAGAGCGGCGAACACAGTCGGCGATCGTCGTAAATCTGATCGGCGGGTCAAGCGCGTCGGCTTTTATAGATCAGTCGTGGAATGTTCCAGATTAACCGATGGGACCCGCGTGCCTTCCACAAAGTTCTGCACTATTTGCGTCGCGCATACATGCAATCAGAGAACACAAGTTGCGGTGAAAGACAGTGGAGGGAACCATCGATAACATTCCAGAAACTTCTTTTACATGCAGGCGCGTCCTGCGCTGCACGATAACATTTGTTAGGCGGCCAAACGTGGTCGCTCGATAAAGATAAATACACGTGTCATTACCCCCCACGCATGAGGAGGCGAACTTTCTTTTCCTCGGCCATATCCGGGTCGGCGTGGCGGTACAGACGGCTCATTTCTTCCGTAAAGATGTCAACGTTCTCGTTTGGTAGCTGCACTTGGGCGTCTAGCATAGCTTCGGCCCTTTCCTTGCGCACGACACTTGTAAAGGCGCGCAGGAAGCCGCTACGGAACAGGTCCCACGTAGTCAAGGTCGACTCCCTGTTCTCAAACCACGTTTCGGCGGCGTCTTCTAAGGCGAAGTAGACATGCCGCAGCTTGTCGTCGGGGTCCCAGTTGTTGAATGTCGCGATTCGCTCGTAGGTCTCCAGCCAGGATTCCGGGTCTTCAGTCGCTGCTCCATGGAAAGTCGGTGTGTCCCGAGGTTGTTGTAGGATAACGGGGGACGCTGGGGCAGCCATTGGGGTTGTCTTGACCACGATCTTTGTCGTCTCAGGTAGAAGTCCGTGCTCTGGGGGCAGTCCTTGCAGTCTGCTGCTAGCACGCTGGTCTTGGGCGATGTCGGTTTTGTCCTCGGGCTTCGGGCTTGGATCGCGGCTTTGCGGGGGCGTTCGGTACATGAACGCACTAGCACCTCCACCAGATGTCACGTGGTCGTAACGTCAAAGAACACAGTAGCAATACTGTGAAAGGCAAAAACTAACTTTTATTGGGCGAACCTGTGCCCACAAAACAGGCTACACTTAAAGCACAACGAGAGCGGCGAACACAGTCGGCGATCGTCGTAAATCTGATCGGCGGGTCAAGCGCGTCGGCTTTTATAGATCAGTCGTAGAATGTTCCAGATTAACCGATGGGACCCGCGTGCCTTCCACAAAGTTCTGCACTATTTGCGTCGCGCATACATGCAATCAGATTACACAAGTTGCGGTGAAAGACAGTGGAGGGAACCATCGATAACATTCCAGAAACTTCTTTTACATGCAGGCGCGTCCTGCGCTGCAAGATAACATTTCTTAGGTGGCCAAACGTGGTCGCTCGATAAAGATAAGTACACGTGTCAATATTCTAATTAACATTAACAGAAATAAGTGACGTTGGGCAGCCCATGCAATGTGCACATTAGATAACCGTTGGACCATTAGGGTGACAGAATGGGTACCAAGAGAAGGGAAGCGCCGTAGAGGACTGGAGAAGACTAGGTGGCGCTATGAAATTAGGAAATTGGCGGGTGCTAGTTGGAATCGGTTGGTGCAGGACAGGGGTAATTGGAGATAGCAGGGCGAGGCCTTCGTCCTTGCAGTGCGGATAAAATAGGATGATGATGATGATGATGATGATGATGATTTTGACGCAGTAGCACTCTCCAACGTCGACGCTGTCAGTATCGCAGAAGTGCTACTTGAAATATCTAGCAGAGTTGGCCTGCCCCGAGAAGTCGTTACCAATTAAGGAACAAGCTTTTCGTCAGAACTCATGGAGGAAGTGGGCTAACTACGTTCTGTCAAGTTTTCCGTACTACTGCATGTCATACCATGACAAATGGCTTTGTCGAAAAGTTCAACAGCACGCTGAAGGCCATGTTCAAAAGAATGGGACAAGAACACCTATGGTCAAGGGACCACTACATTGCTCCTATGCTCTTCGCCTATTGCGAAGTGCCACAAGCCAGTTTGGGCTTTTCGCTGTTTTAGTTCATCTATGGCAGGCAAGTGCGTGGAGCTTTGAGCGTTTCGAAAGAGCTCTAGACGAAAGATGACATTGCTGATGAAGTGCAAAAAACGTGCACCTAGCTAGTGGACCTTCAGAACCAATTCGAAAAAACACGTGACCTCGTTCACGAGGAGCTGGCACAAGCTTTACTACGATTGTACTAGGCGACAAAGACTATTACCCGGTCACAAGGCTCTAATTAACTATCTACTCGAATAGGCTCCACATCCAATGGAAAGGCCCATTTAAGGTCGCTGAAGTCAGAAGCGACGTTGATGACACCATTGATTTAGATGAAAAAACCAAGGTCTTCCATAGTATTACGTTGAAGAAATATGAGGAGCGCGAATTAACATCTACTCTTCAGGTGTCCGTAGTTACAACTGTAAATGTCCAAGATACAGACGCGGTAAATTCTGAGAATGCCGACTTTGAAGATAGCATCATACCTCTGGCTCTATACGCCAAACGCCAACCACCATAGACGTCAAGATATCGCCTAGCTTACACAGGGAACAACTTGAACGTAGAAGTTCAGGAGCTGTATAACAAGTTCGTAAATATATTTTCAGACCTGCCGGAAAAAAACACAACTTGTCGAATGCTCTCTGGAGCTGGTTTCCGAGAAACCTGTTCATGTGCCTCAGTACCCTATTCCCCTATCTCTGCGTGAGAGCGTAGAGACAGAGGTACAGGTGATGCTGCAATTGGACATAATCGAGAAATCGAGCCCACCACATCATCTACCGATCTTCGTCGTTAAGAAACCCGACAAAACCATATGCTTCAGCACTGATCTCAGAGAAATGAACAAGACGTTGGTTTTTGACAGTGAGCCAATACCAGGAATTTATATTAAAAAAGAAACAAATTATTCACGAAATCTGGTTTCCCAAAGTGCTACTGGCAAGTCCCCATAACATCAGAAAACCGCGAAGAGACGGCATTTTCAAACGTATTTGGGCTCTATCACTTTAAGTGTATTCCTTTTGGGATTAAGATGGCCCCCAGCTATCTTTGCACGCCTTATGAGGACAGTTCTGGGCGACCTACCAAACCTGTATCACTATTATCACAACGTGGTAATCGTCACTGAGTGTCTTAGAGGGAATCCGCAATGCAAACCTCACAAGCAAACCAAAGAAGTGTGAGATCAGACAGGTGACTATTACGTTCCTCGGATATCGCATTGGATATACGAAAGTGCAACCAACGCTAAAACTGCTAGATAAGACCTTAGCCATCAAGCACTAAACTACGAAGAAAGCTGTCTCGGACGATACGATTAAGAAGTGGACGATACGAGCTCACATCGTACACTTTTCGTCCCTCGTCCGGGTTGCGCTGCCGACCGCTAGGAATATGCTGGAGTACAGGTCAGCTGCATATGCGTAAGTGGTGTGCGTCTATTGTGTGCATACGGTTGTTTTGGAGGTTTATTGAGAAAGGCCCCAGTACTGCCCTTCACTATATAGGGGACATCGATTTGTATTCGATTAAAAGCATAGCTGCAACCATTATGTCAAACAATAAGCCCAATCGAATTGAAGATTCACCCACATGGGCATTATAAGAGGGAAAAAAGAAAAGCGAAGACAAATATTCTCTGTGTTGCGCTCGTTCAATGTACCCGTTCTAGTGGCCTGCTTTGACCGCGCAGCGAGTCGCTCCTGGGCAAGTGACAAATCGTGGCAGGAAGTATCATCCCTCAGTGCTTCCCATTTCGCACTGCTGCAGTTTCCTACGAGAAGATTTCGCTGCGCGACAATTTTTCCTCGTCAGACAGCATCTAGCCACCAATTGAGTGTTATCGATCATCCACGCCAAACACAAATTCTGTTTACAATTCATTACGAGTTACCAAGAAGTAGCGATCATTGTACAGGCAAGCGACATTTCTATAGAACAGCAATGTAATAAAAAGACAAGTTCAAGAAGTAAGCGTGGTATTGACAGAACATTCTTCGTATGACATGAAGAGCAACGCGAGCTTTATCAAGAGTGTATTTGATTAGGCAGAGCAGATATGTCCACTGCCTGGTAAAACAGAAAAAAAAAACAAAAAAAACCAACGTCATGAGTCATGAAAGGGCCCGAAAAACGCACATACGTCTATATGGCAGCATAAGAAAACCCCCTCGCTTATCCGCGTCGTGAAAAATTCGCCTACCAGAATGTGCTCTGGTATAAACCCTTTTTTATTTCTGGTTGTGACGGTGTATGTATTGAAGGCTTCCTACTGCACGTGTAGCGATTATTTGCTTTCTGCTGATATCTAGAGGCCCTGCAGATATATGGGTGCCATCTGCCATGTCCTTTGCCCGGCAGCATGTCATGCGTTAACATAGCGAGCACATACATACATACATACATACATACATACATACATACATACATACATACATACATACATACATACATACATACATACATACATACATACATACATACATACATACACACATACATACATACATACATACATACATACATACATACATACATACATACACACATACATACATACATACATACATACATAAATACATACATACATACATACATACATACATACATACATACATACATACATACATACATACACACACACACACACACACACACACACACACACACATACATACATAAAGAGAGAGAGAGAGAGAGAGAGAACTTTAATGAGAACCAGCAGCTTAGTCGGCTGGGCCTAGGCCTCCCCCGATGGGACGTCGAGGTCTTGCCTCTTCGCCTCTTCGTAGGCCTGCTGGGTCGCCCAGAGTTGGTCGTCGAGATGGGAGCTGCGCAGGGTGGCGTGACATCTCGACGAGAGGCTCGCGTGATTTAAGGTCTGGGTATTGATTTTTGCGCTGCCATAGCATGTGGGGAGTGTTGCTGATTGAGTTTTACAGATCTTGCACGTCTGGCTCGTGTAGATGTCGGGGTATATGATGTGATAACATGTGACGGAAGGGTATGTGTTGGTTTGTAACAGGCGAAGGGTGCTTGCCTGTGCTTTGTTTAACTTGCGGTGAGGGGTGGCGAACGTTCTTCTTGCGAAGCAAAATGACTTCACACGGTCTTTGTATCTTGTAAGGCGGTCGCGTCCTGCGGGTGCACCTACACCGCCTCCGGCTCGGTTGACTAGTCCTCATGCTACAGAGTGTGCAACCTCGTTGAGGTTGGTGAGGTGCGGGTGGACAACGCCGGCGTGTGCTGGGATCCAGACAAGGGTGATTTGATTTTCAGACAAATGCGGGGCTTGTTGTAAGATACGGAGTGATTGTCGAGAAATACGATCCTTGATGTAGTTGTTGATTGCTGCCCAAGAAACGCTCAGTATGGTGTGACAGGCTGGGTCAAGAGTGGCCAGGGAGATGGCCACTTCCTCGGCAATCTCGACATTTTGGGTAACAATGCTGGCAGCATGTCGGAGCAAGACGCCTGCTGTGGTAACCGCCGCAAAGCGCCGTCCATCTTGGTACTCAGCTGCGTCGATGAAGGTGACGCAGCTGCGGTGTTGGCATAAGCTTAGATGAGGGAGGTACCTCATGCCTTACTGCGTTCTTTGTTGTGGTCTGGGTGCATGTTTTGGGGAATAGGGTCGACGCCTATCCATTGCTGAATGTCGCGTGGTATTGGGTGTTTGTCTCCATGTTGGCGGTGGTAGGTGATATCAAGTTTGGTTAGAATGCTGCGGCACGTTTCCGTGAGGGTAAGCCGCTCCAGTTGGGATTGACGATGCACTTCGAATAACTCGTCTAGCGTGTTGTGGATATCTTATTGTAGTAGAAGTTCAGTGCTGGTGTGATTGGGTAGCCCTAAGGCCTGCTTATATGCTCCTCTGATGACGATGTCCAGTTTAGTCTTTTTCAGCTTTGTAGCAGTTGAGAAAGGGCGCAACGTAAGTAATGTGACAGATGATAAAAGATTGGACAAGGCGGATGAGGCTTTCTTCTTTTATACCCCCTCGTCGGTTGGTCCCTCGTTTCAGCTGTCTGGATGTATTAGCGGTCTGTCGAAGGATCTTGGAGATAGCCGTAGAGTTAGCTCTGTTGGCTTCTATGGTCATACCAAGAACGCGGATGCTAGGGACTACGGCTATGAGTCTGCCATGCCTCAGGTGGAGTTCGATTTCCTCGTATTGGCGTTTGTTCGTCGAGTGCCGTGGGGTGCGTCCACGGAGTGTGGGGCGGTATGGGAGAAGCTCCGACTTTTCAGGGGAACAGCGGACTCCCGTGCCTTGAAAATAACTTTCTACGATGTCAAGGGGATAAAGAGAGAGAAAAATTTATTGAAAGTCCTGGCTGGGGTTTAGGGGGTGTTTATTAGGAGAGGACGGAGCATTAAGTTGCACCGGCTACTCTTTTTTACGTAGAATTACAAAGAATTAATGGAAGGCTACGAGAAGGAAAAAAAATACATAAAACAGATTCAAACTTTGAGTCCTCACATAAATACCTTAAATGTATCGCATGATACAAAACACAGAGAGGTACAGAGAGGCCGCGTCAAATAAAATACATACATTGAACTTACAGTAGGAGATAGAAGCTCTGCTCAATATGTGCCTAAGATATCACTTGCTTCCCGAATCCCATGCAAGACCACTAATGACCGCCTTTACATTGAAAGTGTTGGCCATGGACCCAGGATATTTATCAGGCTTAAGGGCCTGCGGTTCAATACCGTTACATCACACATAAGAGTTCGTATTTCAGCGTCGTGTAGAGGTAACTCTACAGTAGAAAACAATCTATATCTTCAGCTGCATGCCTCACTATCAACCACTTGTCTGCGCACCGTGTCATTGCCTGTCTACCATGGTACAATCCGCATGAAACATATATATATATATATATATATATATATATATATATATATATATATATATATATATATATATATATATATATATATATATATATATATATATATATACCTTTAGTTCCAAGTAAATAAAAACAAGCAAGCACACTTTAGGTATTTCTCAGGCTATGCACTCATTAACTGCGACAGCAGCATGGTTTCGCAACGAACAGCATCATTTGCTCGAGAACGTCTTTCTATAGAAGGTTGAAGAAAAAAACTATGGGGCCCCCTAAACAATTCTTATGATGTCTAAATGCCACAGTATCACTTGTCGCGGAGTTAGGTCACCGAGTTTAACGATGCGGCGAAATGTTGCTGAGTTTAGCGCTGCTACGTCGTTTCTGAGTATAATGTTGCTGCTTATGAAATCGCAACAACGCAACACAACAAAGTGGCCATGTCGGTATATCTCAGCTGAGATTTATTTGTGGGGTTCTCTTTAAATTAGTGTTTCACGCATATTGCGCTGACCGTTCTTTCTCGACGGCACCACTTTTCAGCACGGTGACACCACTTTGCCGTGCGATGACAGCACTTTTCCGCGCGGGACCATTGCGTTTTGACACTACATTTTTTTCATTGATTTCGTAGGCGAACTCCAGCTCATGCTCTGGGGGATGTCGTAGTCGTCGTCTGGCGAGTACCTGAAGCGCATTGCACCTTATTATTCGTCGTCTATGCGCTTCGGCGGCGGCGTCTGCGGGCCCACGACAACGCGCAAGGCAGAGCAAGCCGCTGCAGCTCGCTGTGCTCGCTCGGCAGTAAGCTTGACTGCGCCACTGCTCGTTCTGCCATCTAGCGAATCACCCGCCAGGCAGAGCCCAAACACGTGCACAGGTTTCCAGATAACCAGCACTGTTGCCTTTTGCAAAGGCGGCGCCATGCAAAGGTGGCGCAGTCGTAGCAGTGGCGGCGGAACAGAGGATCGCTTCCTCGCCGTGGCAACTTCTTTGTTTATGTAGATGAACATGACGTAGTGTGTGTGCCGTCTTTCTGCCGCGGCTGTCTGATGACGGCGGGGTCGCGAAATAAGTCAAGTAATGCTCTCGCATTAAAAACACGCCACTGCTAGGAAGAGCACACTGTCGGAATGGGGGGCCAATAACAACGTTTAATACATAATCTAAACTTTTGTCGCTGCAGCAGGACATAGCTTTGAACCTTTCCCAAATATGTCTCACCAACCACCCCAAAATATTCTTCTCAATAACGTTTTCTTTGCGATACGCACAAATCATCACCTTCGTCGCTATAGCATAGCTTGCTCTCTAGAACGTGAACTTGGCCTAGTTGGCATTTATTGCATGCTGCCTTCTTTCTTTAGCGGTAAGCATGGCCTACCTGCTCTCTGCTCTGTCCTCCAATATTATGACACTGATTCCACCCCTTCCGCAGTCTCTGTGGTGCATGAAAACGTGCACAAATTGCCAAGTGCCAAGCACTTATGCTGCGCTTTGTGCGTCTGCAAGTGCTGTGGCTTTCTTTCCTTCTAATAAAGGTAAAAAATGCTGCGTGACCACGCAGTGGTTGGCATGGCCAGCATCCAACTGCGCATCGTCGCAAGGACCTCACTTGAAATCGCGGTAGCGGGCACGGCACACTGTTTTGCTCTCCTCGGTGAGAGTGCAAGATGACTTGACGGTTACAGCCATAGTGGTGCGAGTTACGGACTGACATAATAACAAATCAGTTTAGGATCTTTAACTGATTTCCCAGTAAGATAAATAAACTAAAATAGAATGCTATCGAGTACATAAATGAATGAACGAATAAATAAAAAACAAACAAACAAACAAACAAACAAACAAATAAATAAATAAATAAATAAAGCAAGAAAGAAAGAAAGAAAGAAAGAAAGAAAGAAAGAAAGAAAGAAAGAAAGAAAGAAAGAAAGAAAGAAAGAAAGAAAGAAAGAAAGAAAGAAAGAAAGAAAGAAAGAAAGAAAGAAAAGACAACCTGAAACAGCGCAGCTATGCTTTTCTAGGTAAGTAACGATTGTTTTATTGTGTATTATAATTTTTGACGGTGTATGTGTCATTTCAGTTTATATGATCGTAGTATATATTGTATCACTTCTCTTCCCTCACCAAAAGTTGCATGCCAGGCCACCAACCGAACCAACGTATTCACCTTCTCAGTATAGTTAGCCTCTCTTTCTCCCGCAAATTGCGAGGCTTTACTCGCACGACAAATCTTGATGTTTAGTTAACTATACCGCTACTTAACTAATGAACCTTCTTAATCAATTACTTTAGTGCACACTTTTCAGTTTCATGACTGACGCCGGACAGACTCCCGTGCAATTAGAAGAAACTTTGAGAATATATATATATACAATATGCTATTGCGGAACCTTTATCTTGCTAAGCCAACACGCCTCGCGATTAAAACATTCCGATTAATCGATCAATCGCTCAGAGATATTATGAATAGAGGTGGAGTAAGGGCAGATGACTGAAGCGCGAAAGCGCGCGAAGCAACGAAGTCTGAACGCTCGTAAACACCGCTAGCAGGGGCTCTTGCGAACGCGCGCGCACCATCAGTTGGATGCTCGTAATCCAAACTGCGCGACAGAAATGAGGGTGCGGAACGGCCGCGTAGTGAAGTAACGTGGCACATTGCGAGGCATGGTGCGCGCACGTACAAGCGCGTCGTTGCTATTGTCACGTCTATCAACGCTTCACCAAGCACGTGGAGCGGCGAAAATAGGATGGCGTAAAGCGCCATTTTGCCTTTCATCATGCCGCCACAGCTGGGTCTCTAGCAAGCGTTCGAGAAAGCGCAGTACACACACAACAAGCAGTTTCGTTTGACGCAAATGAAAGTAAGGGGAGATCGAGGGAGGGAGGGAGGGAGGGAGGGCTGGTAATGCGTGCGATCGATTGGGCCGTGAGGAGCGGCCTCGACGACGCACCCCACATCGGCGCGCGTGGACGAGGTGATGATGAGTGACAGTGATCAGATATATCTCGTCGCAGCAGAGGCAGGCGGCTCAGCGTCGGCGGAAAGTTTGCAGCGCCTCAGCCCCAAATATACAGGGAAGGAGAGAGGCAAGGGAGGGAGCGGGAGTGTTGTACTGGGGTTGCCAACTCCGTTTCGTTGAAAAATAAGATGGAGGGATGAAGAAAGCAACGTGCTGGAAACATGCGCATGCTCTTTTTTTTTTCTTTCTTCCTTCTCTTATCAGAAAGCTTTGCGAAACAGGTGCTGCTCTACAAGCCCTGTGTAACTTCAGTATGTCTAAATCTCGTATACTGGTTCTGGACCTGCTAAGCACAATGTTGCTGTTGCTTGTTTGTTTGTTGTTGTTCTCCTTCTCCTCCTTCTTGTTATTATTATTATTATTATTTTGTCATAATCACCCCCCAAGAGTGAGTGCAATACCATATCACGCCATTTCTTACTTTCGCGACGGTAGCGCGGAATTTTTGTAAATTTAGGCAGAATTCAGATCAATCGCTCCGACGTAACGCAAAGTATAACGCAAGCATTTCATTACTATCGTCCGACTCCACAAGCTCTGCACAACGGAGAGTGTTCTCTTGGCTGCCAGTACTGTTATGAACGAGAGTAAAAACAAACGCACGAACGATAGCGAAGGGTTGCTCAACATGCACGTCGTTGAAGAGGATTGCAGCGCACCTGCCCGGTGAGGCGAGATGCCAGCCGCGGAACTCGCCAGTCCTAAATCTCAGTAAAAATGGCGGTGCCAAGAGAATCATGCCCGGACACAGGCGACTTTCTTATTGACAATGTCGTGTACAGGCGACTTTAGCAATGACAGGCGTTAACTGTCAAGATGACTCATGAGGTGACGTAACTCATCTTATACGCTCTGAGGTCTGCTGTTGATGACCGTCGCATGTACCGCTCGATCTCAGGCAACCTCACTGATCGGTCAGCGCACATTTCCACACAAGATGGTGACACAGCTCCGCACACAATGCTTCGAGGAGTTTCCCAGGATGGTGTAATGATTCTATATTTAACATCTGTCTCACTCGCCAGGAAAAGTGCATTCCCGCACCGGTTGAAATTTTTTTATATGCACATGACCTCTGCATGTGAAGCTCTGATCGCAACCGACGTGTTCCACGTGCATTAATTCAGAAAGCAATTAGTTCTATAAATGCATTTGTGTTGGCACTCGGTCTAATGATTTCACCAAGTAAGTGTGCCGCCATTGCAGTAACTAAGCGAGCTATAGCGTGGTACACGTTAAAGGTTGCGCACGTTATCATTCGGTATGCGTCAAGTCACAAGTTTCTGGGTGTGACATTCCACAGGCTAATATGTGGACACCGCGTGTTCAAACCTGCTAAAGATCTGCCAAGGCTTTTTTTTTCATATTAACGCGATAGCGTTAAGGAGCTCGTGTCGCAGAAAAGCCGGTGTCGTCGGCGTCGGTGTCGGCGTCGGGTGTCGGCGTCGGTGTCGGCGTCGGCGTCAGCGTTTTTGCGGCGTTGACCGTGAGCGATAAATCACGGCAGGCACTCCATAAATAAAAAGCAACTTCCAAGATGGTCTGGGTGGGAATCGAACCAGGGTCTCCGCAGTGTGAGACGGAGACGCTACCACTCAGCCACGATTTCGATGCTTCCAAAAGGTACAAACGCGCCTCTAGTGAATGCGGTGTTGCCTTCGAAACGAGCCGTGGAAAGTTATACTGTGGTGTATATAGGTAATTATGAACATGTAACTTACAGAAGTCGCAATTACACGAGTAGCGAAGTGCGTTTCGCTGCATTTCTTCTGCGCTTTCCGCACACGGAGAGCCATCTTGCGGCAAACACAGAAGAGCCCCTCCTCTCCATGTACGGCGCTGCCCCGACAGATGGCGCGCCACGCGCGCATTGGAGCTGTCGCGGTTCGGACTCTCTCCCCTGACAACGCTTCGCCTCGCTCCCTCCGCAGAATCAAGCGTCCTTCCTTTCTTTAGATCACTATCTCTCTATCTCTCTGCCCGTGCCGATCACGGCGTTTGGCTGGCGTGCATCATTTCCCCCTCCGGGATACCGAGTTCTTTGGTTCGCTCCGCTTGCTCAGGGGCACGTTTCATTGCTGAGCCGAACGCCGCGTTGCTCGACCATATGGCTCGACGCTCACCGCGTCTGATGCGGGGCGCCTCGTAAGTGATGGCTGCCCTGTAGCCCATTGTCTTACACCCATTGGCGGGTCGACGGGAACGCTATCGCGTTCCACTCTTGAAGGCGAAGCTTAAGCATCCTCCAATTTTTTATTGGCGCATCCCTACCACACTTTTCTTCCACAATAATTATAGAACGTATATATAGCCTTTCCCAAATCTAACACTGTGGTCCTCTTTTTACCCCACAATGATACGACGGGAGAACTGAACCTAGACCATCGAGTGCAACACGCCGCATAGTCCTGGCTGTGCTCATCACACCGGTGCAGTATATTCATCAGCAAAGTCTCATTGCCCGAAAGACATCACCATTGTCATCATGCTGTCCGCATATGAGGTCTTTCGCCACCCTGCACCCTATCATTATTTCATGTCCTTACGGAATATCCTCGCGGCGCACGAAATAACGTGGTTCCTCCCACTTCATTCGACGTCCCATACCCGCGCTTGTGTCTATGCTGCCCTCCCAGATGCGCGCCCTGGCGGACGACACCCGTCCGCACATCGGCCGCCGCGCCTCTAGACTCGATTACCAAGTCAGGCTGGAAATTGCCGATGCTTTATGCGCGCAAACGAGCCGCAGCGCCGACGGCAGAGCGCTCGCTTTTGAAATATTCAAAGCGCCTCGTGGTGCCACGGCCGAGCGACGCGCGTGCGCCACTGACAAGCGCGCACCCTGCACGCACTCCCCGCAGCAGCAGAGCTTTTCTCTCGCTTCACGGCGACGGTCGCAGGACTTGAAAGCTGATATCGGCGAGATGAACAGTGCTAAGCTTCCGGCACACGTGCGCGATAAGGCGGCATTCGAAACACGGGTGAACGGCGATCGACTAACACAGACGTCACCTTTATACAGCGCGGTGCGGAATTCTTGAAATATTTAGCATCGTTTGCCTGCAGCAGATGTGAAACGTGGAGGTGAAGTTTGATTCGTAAATGTTTAAAAAAATAACGCGGTGAGTCGAGCGATCGAGAGAAGATGTGAAGGACTCCTAACAGCGCACTCGACAAAGTAACGCTGTCAGGTTTACGATAATGGAGCTTTAAACTTGGCCGAGCAGAACTCGAGTATTGTTACAGCCACTGAAATCTGGTGTCCCCGTCATAGAACATTTGGCAAGGTTTACAGGAGTAAACATTGTGTACCGAAACTTACAACCATCGACGTTGGAGAAAACAGCGTGCAATTTAATAAGCCTGGTCCGCGATTGATTGTTCTCTGTTGGCTATCTGCGGAGAGTTGTCTTTTAATTCCAACTTTTCTGAATTCACAAAAGTTTTCCCAAACATAAACGTGATCTATACAGCTAAACAAAACTAGTAGAGATTTGTAGTTAACACTAGTGTTTACTACAGCATGGATTACGGACTCGCCAAAGAGTCACCTTTGTCGAAAAAGTTGCAAAATGTATCTTTGATGAAGCGAGGTTTGACTGCAAGCAACGACAAGAGGGCAGGTTAAACCCATTCTATACCATTGATTCCTCAAATGAAATCAATCAGAAATTCCGTATACCTAGGAGATATACGTAAAGTAAATCTTTCAGCGTTTGGTGTGAGCTAACTGACAATTCTGTCGCTGAAGTAGTCGCTCAGAAGATTGGAGTTGAATATAACTAATACTTTCAATGAGCGCATTACCCAATAGAAATTTATGCGCAAATACGCTAGCACACGTCAGCACAACGCTGGATATCTGTTCTTTTGTGTCGGTTATGTTTGACTTTTAGAACCTCAGCTATCAGCCTCATTCAGGAGGATGCGAAAGTTCACGATGAAACATATACGTATGTGAGAAATATTTCTTTCTCGTTCTTAGAGGGGAAGGAAACAGAGGGATATTTGCTGGATGTTAGGAGCTGATGTATTGCTCCTAATATTCTGCATAGCCGCCTGATATGCTGCTTCGTTATAAGTTTTTAAGAGGCTTTAATCAAGCAAATTAGGCCGACATAAAAGCGCGCTCGCACGCACACACACATACACATAAATGCAACTTCCAACTGTAGGCTTAAAAGGGGCCGGAAGGAGAGAAACAAAGGCATTCGAAAGAACGTCTTAGAACAATCGATTCCTCGTTTCGGGTTGCTCCATCGACTTCGAGCTTCAGAAAAATTTCCGTCTTCAACTTCGTGTTAAAGTTCGCCCGCTAGAAAATACGTCCCCCCACCCTTCCCATCATTCGCAACGGGCTTGGCGCCGACTGAAATCTCTCACGTCACTTCGTTATTCGATCAGCGCCTTGAAATATTACCTGAGGAGGCCCCGGAAAAACTCACAAAAGGCCAATGCTGTCGACGATGACTGAGAATACTCCAACGCTTTTGCTATACAAATTGCCAAAATCAAGGCTCCTGGTTTAAATTTTTTTTCTAATGTCCCATTCCGCGATAATACCATCACACACCAAAGTGACGAACAGTGGAGTTGTTAGGGCATGCATACCAGGCCGATCAGATAGGATCCGGCGCCTCCATGTATTTACCTTATAGGCGAATAAGTCAAGCGGATCCCAAATCGTATGGCAACATTGGCCTGATCAGTCTACTTAGTCCACTTAAAAACCACAGATATCTAGGGTACCCCTCCTCCCCACCCTACCCTCAACCCAACCCAATACAAATAATCATATTTCATACCTTCCTGACTTTCGTATAATCATCTGCCAGCTTCAACTTCTTCCCCCTTCCGTGGAGCATGTTCAACTTATTCAAACATATCAGTAGTGATTTGTAGGACAAATTTTCTCAAATAATCGTCAAATAGTCGCTGCTACTTCTTTCAATCAACTGCAGTGACCTGCCTATAATCTGACTCCTCTCACCCATACCAGCATGCTTGTATTCTGACTCTTACCCCTACATTTTCCTTTCCATCGCTCAGCGCATTACACACGACCTCTTTGGAGCTTCTTTCTCAGCATCGAAGTTGGAGACCTTAACGTGAGTCACGGTTCATGACTTGAAAGCGGCTGCCAGGTGTGCTCCTGTGCATTATTTAATTCAATAATTTTTTTCTTTACATACAAAAAATTACCGCCCAAGCACTCCGCACAGATGACTAACCAGCGAAGCTACAACGTACGGCCCCGGTGTTTATCACTGGGTTAATGCTGACGATTCATTCAACAACGGCTTGGTAGGCTGCCGGATCCTCGGTACGCAGTTGCTGCTTGCGCTCGGCTGCGCGGGCCAGTTCTTGTGCCCGGGCTGCAGCATCGGCACGGCCTAGACAAGCTCGTTCCCGGTTCAGCTCGCGGCATTGCTGATCGAAAGCTGCTGCTCCTCAGGAGTAAGTATGACGCGTGGCCTACCCATTTCGTAGCACGAGATAAACTGCTGCGCGCCCTCTCGGCTGTGGTGAAGAGCAACGATGTCAATACTACAGATAGATGGACAGACAAATCGACTAGTCATGTACAACTTCGTTGTAAAAAGAGCAACCACTTATTCTATTACATTGACGTAGGTTGACGATATGGCTCACTCTGTGACATGGGCCTCTATCTTGTACACGTTCGAAAAGCTGACATTCGATTTCGCCTCACGCAATTGGACTAGATTGGCCTAGGCCGTGATATCGGCGCAGCCTGGGCAATCGCACGAGGCGAAATTGAACGTCGGCTTTTCGAACGTGTACAAGATAGAGGCCATGATGGCAACGAATCGTTTACAAACAAGTAGTTATGTACAGACATGCCTCGCATACAATTGAGAAACCAAGTTCAAACATGAAAATGAAGTAATTTTACGCAACAGAGGGTCACACAAATCTACAAACAATATCCACAGACCTACAGAGAAAACCAACAAAAAGAATGTTTCTCAGTAAGAAAGGCTTACAGATTATTTCAAGTTCGTCCAGGTCCGGGGGATCGAGCCCGTGTACAACTTGCCGTTCTGCTGTTTGAAGGAGCCATTTAGTTGACCTACCATTTATTTCTGGGCTACTGTCTAGTTGTCAATTAATTCCGTCGCCCATTGCGACCTGCTAGCCTGCTAGGCAGCTTGCACGGTGCAGTGACCACGCCGGTAATGCATTGGGCTCAATTACAGAACTAGGACAAATTTCCCCGAAGTTTTCCTTTTGAGAAATCACTTTGCACTTCCTTCGTATCTTCATGCGATATTCAGGTAGATGTCAAATTTTCGCTTTCATGAAACATCCTCCAGCTGGCGCATGTCTGCTGAGCGGATTCCCCATATCCTTTTTCAAACAGAAGCACAGTATAATTCCAATTATATCTGCATTTTTCTCGCGTGCAAAGAAGACACCTTGACATGCCGTAGCGACGCACTGTATACATTACATTCATTTTGTATTAGCGTCCTTTCCAACCTATCGTCATTCGTTCCGTGTCGCACCGATGCGCTCTTGTAGCAACGCAAATGTCTCTGTATCACATACTCGCATATTCTGGATTTCTTAGATACTTAATCTCGCGGAAGAAAGTAAGGCGGGCTAGAGCTGGCCTCCCTCGCGTGGGCCCCTATACAGCGGTGAACTTTCGTAACCTCCACGAGGCTGGTCCCGAGCAGCACGGACAGGGTGAGAGAAGATGAAACGTTCGCGTCTTCTGCAATCGCGACTTCATCTGTCACGAGTTGGCGGAAAGCTCTTTCTTTGGGCGCGAGCGCTCGCGTCATCTTTCGAGCCGGTCAGCCCCGCCCAGCGGACCTTGACACGTGGACGATGAAGCGAGGGCTCATCTATTCGCGTCTCCACTAAGGGATGTCCGCGACAGCTCGGGGCGACTGGAACAGAAGCCAAGAAAGGCGCCACGATTTGCGCCCGCTACAGGGACACTAATGTGAATGTTAACCGAAGTAAAATAAAGTTTATTGCACTTATTACTTTTCGATCAGATAAGCAGCACATGTTCGCGCACGAATGCGGCGCCGGTTACTCCTTGGCTCATAAACAGGCAGTCGTGTACATATATGCTTTTGCAGATTGCGGCGTTCTCGTAAATAAATAAATAAATAAATAAATAAATAAATAAATAAATAAATAAATATCCTAAAACCTTGTAACAACTTATGTTTTCGTAGACCGTTTGTAACTGCCTCTATCGCAATGGCAACGCTAGTGCCATTTCGAAATTTATAACTCGTGCAAGGCCGGTAGCAGCCAAGGAAGGGTGGGCAACATTATAAAAGCAATTGTTCCTTTTGACCAGATTTGACTGAATAATATAGAAAGTGCACGAGCATCTATTCTGGTTCGTGCGTCCGTCATCCGCTTGCTACGGAGCTGTCCCGTTGAAGCATGATTTGGTCAGCGTGCGTGGGTTTAGCTAAACGCCACCAGCTTTGCAGGCGCAGACCACGGCGTATGCCCTTCCGCCAACGACTTACGAAGGCTGCCGCTGGGGCTGTCTTCCTGTCAACTCGCAGCCGCAATTACGCAGTGCTCCGGCCACGAGAACGACGTCCACGCGACAATGACGGCAGCTGCAGTGATTGCGGGCGGAACGCTGATGTGCGCACAGAGGTAATCGACTTGGTCAGATCTCTTAGTACCCTTAATTTATTTACAAGTGCTACAATACCAGGTCGGGATCTCGGTACGGTCGGAAATGAGTGGTGCATGATTTCGCACAGCGAATTTGTCGGACAAAAGAAAAATTAAGCAAAAAAGGTATACAGTGCAATACAGAATGCACACATCCATAAACATACATCCACACCTGCAATATATATATATATATATAAATATATATATATATATGCATACAGAGTAGGTTTGCAAAGCAAAAAATAAAGAACAAACTATATATAAAGAACGGGATTTCTTTTAATTATCTCATTTTATTTTTCTTCATTCTTCTCTTGTTATTTGCTTAAGAGTCCCTGGATTAGTATCGTAAGGTGCCTGCACTGTCTAAGCTATGCCGTCGCTACGGTTGTTTATAAGGGGATGTAAAACCAAGAGCGCTGGCCACCTAACAGCCAACTACTGTCAGTCATCGATAATAAATTAGATGGCAGAGAAATCAATCAAACAAACAACAAACACACACCGGGGAGTGTGGAAAACAATGACGAAGCTGTAATAAAGCATTAGGTATTAATATTATTATTATAACTATTAATATTACGCTCGAATACACATAACACACATATACATTAACAAGAAGGGCTTTGCGTATTCACCTACTACTGACAGTATCTGCGTACTAAAGCCCCATAACGTCCGCTCTCCTGTAACAGACCGCCAGTCACTGCGCCACCTTCACGTAACCGAACATCGTCCTAACAAATAATGTGATACCTAACTCACCCCCTAGACGCCTTTGTCTCTTTTTAACTAACGCCCGGGACATCACCAATAAACGCGACACCCTATCATATATTCTAGATGCTAGTTCGGCTGACATCACTGCTATCACTGAAACCTGGCTTTCCTCAACCGTAGTAAATGACGAACTTTCTGACTGCGACAAGAAGCACGCTGTTTATCGCCGTGACTGGACCGTCAAATCCGCAAGCGGTCTCCTTACTGTTGTGACTAAAGAACTTGTGTCAAACATTGTTTTCTTTCATTCTTCGTTAGAATTCTTAGGTCTTTGTTCTCAGCTAAAGCATCAAACTATGCTACTCTGTGCATGCTACTGACCACCAACTGAGACCTTTTACTTTTGCCATCAACTGTAAGATACGCTTGATTCTTTAGCCAGACAGTACCCGCGAACCCCCCGCTTTTGCTGGGTGATTTTATTTACCCAAAAATTGACTGGTCAGGATCTTACCCTGTCGTCACGGAAAGCTAAACCGAAAGTACCTCTTTCATTATTTTTAGACTTCAATTTAACACAAGTGGTCACTGAAAGAACTAGAATAGGCAGCATCTCGGCGAACATTGACTTAGTGCTCGCGTCAGTGCCTAACCTTGTGAATCCACTGACTTATCTCTCTGGCATTAGCGACAAATACTTGATCCACTTCACCTTAACATGTTACGTCCAACGTCAAACCGATACACAGAAAGCAGTAAGGAATTGCCGAAAAGCTAACTATACAACAATTAATAGAGAACTGGAAGCGTTCACATATGAGTATATGCCTGGATTTTTTGATAGAACAGTCGAACAGAATGGGAACCTATATTTAAAAAATTTGCATGCTTGATTGATAAGCCCAACCCTCTTGAAGTTATATCAAACAAGAGACGTTCACCGTGGTCTAAATCCCAATTCAAAGGGCTTCATAACAAAAAAACAAGAAGAGAAGAAGAAATGACTCTTTCGGCAAGCAAAAATTGGAATGATAATGTTCACATGTGCGCTTACCGTAATGCCCTTTCCCATTGTCGCACTGCTATCAGAGAGGCAATCTTAACAATGCGCTGCATTCGCCGCTGACTACAAATCCGTGCAGGTTTTGGAATATAATGAAACCCGTAAAACAAAATGGCATCGTCCTTCCTGATTGCAACGGCCACGTTCTGCACAGCGAAGATCGTTTCTTGCGCTAAATGACGCTTCTGCAACCTCCTTCCCTTCTTATTATGCTGCTTCAGTGTCACGGCTACAGAAGACATATTTTTGTCCGATGGATCTTATTGCTATAGATTGTGCACGTATTCCATGTTTAATCCAGAAACTTAAGTTGTCCTCTAGCTGCGGAATGGACGAAATCAACGCGAAATTTCTCAAAAGTTCTACAATGTATTTTTCAATAATTTTGTCTCAAATTGTCCCGCAGGCCCTCCAGTGTTCTACCCTACCTAACGACTGAAAGGTGGGGAAGGTGATTCCTGTATTTAAATCAGGTAACACGCATTCCCCCTGAAATATAAACGAATATCTATAAAATGGATGCCCTGTAAATTGCTCGAACATGTAATTTTCACTAGTATAATAACATTTTTGAAACCTAACTCATCTTTTAGTGACTTTCAGCACGGCCTTCACAAGAAATACTCATGTGAAAGACAAATTATATCTTTCGCCCATAATGTAATTTCTTCTTTATATTGCAGTTTGGAGGTTGACTGCACATTTCTCGACTTCGTCAAAGCGTTTGAGAAGGTGTCTCATCAGTTGCTACTCATTAAAATGAACGTACTAAACATTGACCCTAACATATTAAAATGGATTGAGTGTTTCCTGATGAATCCCACTCGATATGTGACGGCTAATGATAGTTCCTCTTCCCCCTGCGCTGTTAAATCTGGAGTTCCTCAGGGTCTGTGCTTGGTCCTCTGTTGTCTCTAATTTCTATTAACGACCTTCCTAGCAGCCTTAACTCCTTCATAAAGTTGCTCGCTGATGACTGCGTCATCTTTAGCCCGATAACCAATAAAAGCTATTTTTCTGTTCTTCAATTTGATCTTGACACCATATCTGAGTGGTGTAACAAATGGCAAATGACACTCACCGCAACCAAATGTAAAATCATGACTATTTCTCGCCTCTCCATTCCTTCCAGTTCTTTCGACTACTTTATTAATGGAAACAAATTAGCTCGCGTGTCATTTTACAAGTACCTCGGTCTACAAATAACCAGTATTCTTTCAGGATTTAACCCTAAAACTTTAACCAAGACCCTGCAAACATTAAACTGCTATTATATCAGACAATAATTCGACCTAAGCTAGAATATGCCGCAGAGATATAGGATCCTCATCAAAACACTCTTGTTGACCCATCAAAATCTATACAAAACAGAGCGGAAAGATTTATTTTATTGGATTATAACCAAACTTCAAGCGTCACCTCAATGAAATCTCCCCTTGGCCTTCCTAACCTGATAATAGGACGAAACGTTTTTAACCTTTCTCTCTTTCACAACATTCATTTTCACAATCCAATTCTGCGGGCTCACTTCTCAGCATCATTCTACTTGCCATCGCGCGTGGTCTACTGTCACAAAGCAGCCCTTCCTTTTTGTGGCAGTAACTATTTTTTACTTTCATTCTTGCCAAAGACCATCAATGGCTCAGACCATCAGCCATCAGCTTTGCGCCCCCGTTGTTGCTACAGAGGACAGCAAGTCTTTCAAGACTGCCAGCAGGCTTCCCTTTTCTAATCAGATGTAATCACCTTTCTTCCCCGCCCCTTGTCTATTGCGTATAGATATACTTAGATCTTTTTTATCGTTTTTTGTTGATACTGTTTTGTTTATTTTATCTATGTCACTATTTGTTCTACTATGTCGTGTATATAATGACGTATATCAGAATTTATATTAGGATGTAATCTTTTTTTCTGTTTTGTTTGTTATACTATTTTATTGCAATGTAACCCATCCCCTCTGTAACGCCTTGTGACCTTGAGGGGATTCAAATAAATAAATAAAGAAGTAAATAAATTCATAAATAAATAAAAAATCAATTCAAAGAGACCAAAAGAAAACAACCAGCAGGTTAGCACTTGCCACAGAAAGGTGCAAAGCGCATGCCTACTCTTTAGGAAAGAATGTACAGGAACATAGAAATGGAAGATGGGAAGAAGGGTGTGAAAGCAAGCACAGAAGTTGTTTCAGAGCCGGATCACACGGAGAGTTCGAGTGCATCGAAGCTGTAAGAACAAGGGTGCCATCCATCCATCCATCCATCCATCCATCCATCCATCCATCCATCCATCCATCCATCCATCCATCCATCCATCCATCCATCCATCCATCCATCCGTCCGTCCGTCCGTCCGTCCGTCCGTCCGTCCGTCCGTCCGTCCGTCCGTCCGTCCGTCCGTCCGTCCATCCATCCATCCATCCATCCATCCATCCATCCATCCATCCATCCATCCATCCATCCATCCATCCATCCATCCATCCATCCATCCATCCATCCATCCATCCATCCATCCATCCATCCATCCATCCATCCATCCATCCATCCATCCATCCATCTATCTAAGACCATCTTTCTGTCTTTCTTAGGACTCAAAATGTTTAGCAATACAGCTGAAACTCTATTTAACAAAGTGAGGACCACGCTCGAATTATTTCTTTAAATTGGGAAGGTCGTAAAATCGAGAAAGGAATTTTTCCGTCCTTCGAAATCTAAGCTTGTAATGTAGCGACACACAAAGGCTACCGCGGCATTGTATCTGCTGATAATGCAGCCACATATCGCATAAACCATGAAATAACGAAAGATTGAGGCAACTGTTCCGTGCATGGGCGTGGTGTGTAGCCTCGTTGAAAATAAGCTAGGAATGTGACCATGGCGCCTAGATGTTTTAAAACGATATCTTTAAAGCGCACGCTCGAAGGAGAACTCATCCCTGTCAAGATTAGAAAGAAAGCACCGCTTTTTTTACTCATTTATTTCAGGAAAAACATTGTTAAATCGAGTTCGGCCAAGTTTGTTTCGCTAATTCGCGTTGATGATAACACTGAACCGTATGGGTGCCTGCCGGGGAATACCTGTTGTGCTTGCTCAGGGGCTATGGGGTTAGGTTGTTGAGCACGAGGACGCGGGATCGAATCCCGGCCGCGGCGGCCGCATTTCGATGGGGGCGAAATGCGAAAGCACCTGTGTACTTAGCTTTAGGTGCACGTTAAAGAATCCCAGGTGGTCGAAATTTTCGGAGTCCTTCATTACGGCGTGCCTCATAATCAGAAACTGGTTTTGGCACGTAAAACTCCATAATTTCATAAATACCTGCCGGGGAATGTTAATTTCTTCGTTAGATCAGCAACATCGTAAAATTGGGTTCTGTTAGATCAAGCTTTAACTGTAATACATATTCCGGCAAAACCAATACCACGATGAATGTCAACGCTCATTCGCTTAACATAGAAACAATGTAGCGGAGCACCACATTGCTGCCGCCGAAAGGCGTCATGTATAAGCCATGCGTGCAGCTGGGTTCCTCTACCACTCTTCCCACGGCACATGCTGCGTCATCTAGTGATACCGCCGCGAAGTGCGCACGTGGCGCCTCTTTGAATATATACTCAGACAAGATTGTATGAATATACAGGGCCTTATCAATAAATTAATAAATTTTGGCCTTGCGCCAAAATTTCATAATATGCGAGTGCGACGTAGCTGGACAGAACCAAGGCAATCTTGCTTGCCGTCACTTGGAGCAAGTCAGACTTGTAAGTCAGACAGTTTTGTACTTCGCCTAATAACATAATTCGTTATTATTAATTGTTAAACTTTATTAAATATTATATTCAGAACAACAGTGTCAATGAGAAAAGTGTAGGCTATCGTGAGAAATTCGCGATCCATGTTTCTGTTGCTCTGTACGTGCTTCATAAAACTTTTTTCCAATCCTGAAAGAATCCCGCGAGATGTGCCGCGCGAATAGTCACACGGCATTTTTCCAAGAATGCTGAAGAATGTCAGGAAGGGATCATATGGATGCGTGTCAGCAACTATACCTAGCCCTTTCTGAACTTGGCAACAGATTACTTCAGCTACAAGCAGAAATATGGCATCACTCACACAACCGCGAAAGAATTCAGTTCGTCACGTTACATAAGCACAAACGCCATTCATCCATGTGACTCCGCGTAGTAATATGTGGTCATTGCAAAAACCTTGGAAAGAGAGTGCTGAAGGAAGCGCTTTCGGCACGCCTAGCTTGGGAGGCGGCCGCTGTCTTTCGGCCGAACGAAGTCGAGCCGCGCCGAAGCGAAGCCGAGTGAAAGAATTACGAAGGGGATCGTGACGCTCTGGGAGGGGACTCGGTGGACCACGAAATCAGACCATCCAGGCGGCACAGGGAGACAGACAAGGAAGGATACGACAGGGGAGTAAGATGTGTGGAGTTGCTGGCGCATAAACAAGGGCAAGGGGAACACGGCTGCATCCGAACACCCTCACCGCTTCGCTTCTCCTCCTCCTTTAAATACATGTATTAAGCCATGCTAAAACGGTGCAGTGCTGTGGACAATACGGATCAGGTAAGGGAATCGGGAGGCAGAGGGCGCAAGAACAATGTGTTCTTTTCAAGCCCACATATTCACATATTCCCATATGTGAATATGCGAATGACGAACAAGTGACGAACATATACACATATTCTAGCCCACATATTCACTTGACACATATGTCAAGAACGAAAGAGCTCTACGGATAACGCTGTAAATTATGTGGTGTGAGAGCGACCTTAAGGAAATAGTTTATAAAAGCGTTATCGTCGTTTCTCTATTCTCTGTGGCAAACTACACACGCGCAGTCTACCTGGTATGTGCAGTAGAGAGGTTGTAGTAGTGGCAGCGACATTGGTGACACTACAACGCTGATAAAATATGATGTTCTTCTAAACATTCCTCGTGTACCCATCCACCATTCCTGCGCGTATGTACGCGTATATGTAGCGCAGAAAGGGGCAGCAAGAACATTTGATGAATACTGATGGTGAGGCTGTGTTAATAACGAAATTCGCGTATTCGTATCGCAGTGGTTATGACAATTTGCTGCTAAGCAACAAGCCATGGATGAGACTCCCAGTGGCAGCCACAACATACGCTAGAGAGGAAGCATTAGCATCGCCGAAACGCACAAAGCTCTATGTTCTGCTTCGCATCCAGCGTGAGCGTGTTGGAGCTGGGCATGGATTAAAAATATTGTACCAATTATTCGAAACTTTTCAGTCAGTGAAGTAATCGATTAATGGAATTTGTGTATTTACACAGTTGAGATAAAAGCAAATAAAAGCTGGATATTTATGTCCATAAACCTTGAAGAAAAAAAACCGTGCTACAAATTTTAAAGTTTATTCATCATGAGTATCAAACCCGCAAGCAATCATAAGTGCATCTGTGGAGGCAAAGAAGCTCCTTAATGTTCTCCGAAAGACTCCTCACGAGTTGCGGACAATCTGTTCTACCCGCAGGCACTATAAACTGCTCTCAGAGACACAATTTTCCATTTACTGATTTGAAGTGCATAACGAATGTATGGCTTTGTCTTTAAAAAAAGCTATAGGATTTATTTACCGGTTTGAAGTGCATAACGAATGTATGGCCTTTGTCTTTAAAAAACATACAGGGCCGTCTTACGTGCTAACCACGGGGAACAAGATTCCGACAGATTTCCTGCATTGTCAAGAACATTGCGACGCTGGGGCTGACTCAGCGTCGCAATTACAGCGCCGGTGCCCGAAATGGCAAGCAAAGCATGAAAGCCAGTCGGCCGACACCACGTGACGCCGGCAACAGCCGTCGCCGATAAGTCGTCGGAAACTCGTTCTTTATGGCTAATTCCGTCGTTACCTTCGGCGCTTTTGAGCAAGTGAGCAGCGGGGACGTCATGGTTGCCGAAGTCTGCCTGATTTTGCTCGTCTGACCTCACAGATTAATCGTGATAGAAAACTGATCACGGTTCTTTCATTAACGGTTTAATTGCAAGATTATTCGCTCAATCCCCAGCCCCGAAGCCTAGATAGGTCTCAGTTCAGGCGCCTCAGCCACGCTTCGTACCGCTGCACCGTTCTGTGCAGTGACACGGGTTACACAGGCGCGGCTCTGCGGCCGCCAATGCTTCACTGCGCGGACAGCCGTGACGGCAACGAAGGCGTCGCTAAAGGCGCTCGCTGCTCGGCCACTGCGTCCCCGGACTCTCACGGCTCGTGGGAGACAATGCGGCGACGCGGGCCGGCGTATTTACGAGCGTGCATAACTCAGGGCCGTCCACCGCTACGTGACTTCGCGGGCGGACGCAGCATATGCTGCGGCGGAGGAAGACACTTCAGGCGTGACCACAAGACGTCCACAGGCGAGGCGTCGCTGTGCCTAGGGCAACGTAGCACCAGGATGCGGTAGTGACGACGAGCATAGGTCTGATCAAATGAACCAGCGGCAAAATTTATGTGTAATAACTTGGAGTGCTCGAATAGAGCAATTTCCGAACAGAATAAAAAATACGAATCTGAAACGAACATTGTAAAAAAAACTACCTCCGACTACAAAATGACATATGGAATGTTCTTGCGTTTCTAATTACAAAGTAAAATAAAGCTTGCGTGAAATTCGTTTGCTAAAGAAGAGGCCTATTCCTGTATTCAGAAATGTGCCTTAACCTCGAGCAAACGCAATGAACGTCTTGCGTTTGCCAGAGATCGTGGGATCAAAACCACGCTTCCGCCGTTTACCCACCAGTTATCTAAATGTCTACAGGCGTTCCCCGGCTCGACACTCGGCTTTATTTATACTATAATGGTGAAACGTTCTGGGGAAGCAACCCGCGCCATGCAAATCGTGTCGAACCTCGTGGGTACAACAAGAAAACATTGAAAAGGGGGTCTTGGCCCCTTCAATGGTCGAAATTTCCCATGCGGCGTCCCACTGCCCATATTAGGTGGAGATGCCCTTGGGTTGGGAAGAAATACCCTTTTCCAAGCACTGAAGTCCCACAAAGACTGAACGCCTGGCCGAGAGTGTGCTTGTGCGTATTTTGCCAGCGGGCACCCGGCAACAGCTCTAATCTGCCTCACACAGTCGCGGCGGATGCTCTATAACATGGCCGTTTGTTCTTGACAAAGGGCACCCATAAACCATGCCTAGTAATCTCTGTAGGTCCCTCTTTCGAGATGGTAACCCCCGCAAGTAGCCGAACACTGGGCCGAAGGACGTCTGTATCCATTACAGAAACCTTTGGGTTTTCGGCGATTTGAAACCGGTGCCTCCTGAATAAGAGCCGGATGATCTAACATTTCACCCCCACTGTGGCTAAAAGATGCCTACCAGTCCCTTGCGGGCAATTTCCTAACAGGTAGGTGCCCTTCCCGAGAGTTAAGGTCCCCGTGAAATGGCCGCACGTCAGGCAGGGGAGTGCGCGTGTACCTAATTGACCGGCAGGTACCCGGCAGCGCTTGTCTTAGAGAACGTCCCCCACGGCGGCAGCGGGTTCTCTCCTGCAGGAACCAGAGGTCCTTCCCAAGAGTGGAGCTCCCATGTATTGTCCTAGCATCGGGTCGTAGCGCGCATCTACCCATTTTACCTTTAGGTACTCGGCGGCAGCACTAGTCTGCCTCCCACCGAAGCGGCGGGATGCTCGACTATTTCAGCATAGCCGTGTTGAAATAACAATAAGAGAGCTTTCAAATCTCTATAAGGCCCTCTTTCGAGATAAGAATCCCTTATGAAGAGGCTGGGCACTGGGAGGGGGGACATCTCTACCTATGAGAAAAAAACCTGTGGATTCGCGTAGGCACTGGGAGTCGATCCGAGCCGCTCCCGCCGCTGGCTGCCTCCAGAGCACCCCGGCGGCCGCCGTTCGCGCGCTCTACACAAGGGTGTAGAGCGCGCGGGTGGAACGCTCTACACCGCCGCGTTTTTCGTTTAAAGGGACTTGCGGATTTTTTTATGACGTTACTGGGTAAATAAATAACGTGGTGATCTGCGCGCAAACCAAGCAATAGGCTGCGAGGAACCCTTGATAATCATTGAAGGACCACAGGTGAAAATGAGGCACCACGACATGCGTACGTATACTTAAGCTGTTGTGTAAGTCCACATAATAATTTGCTGTATAGCAGCCGGCACGAAACATGCACTCGACAGCGGTCAGCCCCACTATTTTTCTTCCTGAATCACGCGTAAACCGGCAGCAGATGGCGCCGAACCCAAAACAAGAAGAGAGTTAGCGCTGGGCTGGCGTATACATGTAAATATGACAGCCATGTCTTTTCGCCATCCTCCCAGCGCCGACATTCCCTAAAAACATAGCCTTCGAGATTGCCTACGCATCTTTGCAGCAGCAATGAGCTTTGAGTTTTCATAAACCGGCGTTCCCGAATTTTGCCAGTGTTGACGTGGTCCTCGGGACTCGGAAGTCCTTAAGACAAAAATAGCCCAAATATAGCCACGTAGTCAACTCGGAATTTTTGCCGCCAACCAGCATAAAAAGTAGGCCAATTTAGCTATTAATATCCCGATCTGGCAACCCTGGTATTATGTCGGGGGTCCACGATCAACTTCCTATAACGGATATGATTTCGGCCCAAACGCGTAAAATATGCTCTCTTGACAGGGACGGCGTCGCCCTCCAGAAGCGGTGAAGCGAAGTACTGCGTCATGACACTGATGAGCGCCGACACTGAGCGCTTCGGAAGCCTCAGCGCAACGGAGTCTGCAACGCGCTGTAGCTTGGTGTAAAATCCCTCCATCCACGCGCTACTGTCGCTTCTGCTAAGTAACGCCAGCCTTTCATGTGCTCCGCTGTTCGCTGATTCGTCGCTCACGCCACCAGTTACTCTTCAGCGATTTCCGCTTCTGGGGTTTCCCTTTCAAGTTATTACGCTTCCGGGATTTTCGGCTCCTGAATGGCGCATGTTTCATTGTTGCACGCTCGTCCCTCTGTGTAGCATTACATCGCTTAAGCTTGAAACCGAAAGTTAGAGCTATGTAAGTTCTACTTTGCACCGGAAGCTGAGGGGGTGAGCGAGGGAGGAGCGCGGAGGAGGAAAGGTTAGCGGTACTTACTCTGGTCATCGAAACGTGTATGGAGGGGTTTTATCCTGGTGTAAGCGGTGCAGGCCTTCTACCGAGGCAACGACGCAGTTTCCACACATGGTTTCTCTTTCGCGTCGTCTTAGCCTGCACGCCTCATCGCCGGATTGCAGCTTCAACATGCATCAGCAGTGGTTACACACCGCTTACTGCTTCACTTGCTGTCGCACCAACTAAGGAAACTGTTACGCATGCTCGCGCGTTCACGGTGCACACTGTGAACTCTGCCACTCGCATTCTGTTTGGTTCGTTCTGCCGAAGAGCAGGCTGCGTTGAAGGAACCGCAGCGGGAGCGAGCCGCGCGTCGTGTGTTTGGCCGAAGAACAGGCGGCCTTTCATGAACGCCGCCAGGAACTCGCTAGAGAAAGGACTCGTCCTCGATGTGCCGACCTCGCCGTGTGGGAGCGTGAAGCAGAGGCGTTACGACAACGAACAACCGTGGATCCAGAGCTTCGCTTGCACCCCTCTTTACAGTAGCAGAAGGGTGGTCAATCTTTTTTTTCTTCTTATCACCAATAATCTCCATATCTCTCTCCATCTCTCTCTGCACATTATAGGCTCAAGTTCAGAAAAATACCGTCGGATCCACGACGTTGCATTGGCGTCATCGGCGCCGTAATGGACGTGTGAAACTGAAGGAAAGTTCCGCATCTACTTTGTCAGCCAATAACCAACACTTTCCTCTCAACAAATATGACCATCCTCTACACCACGGAACCTTTTTCAAGGTGCATGATCTACCAAGATAAGTTAATTTAGAGTGGCCACTTGATGGCCTTGGATTGAAATCAGGTATTCTCTTTTGCATTCGTGCACACTGTACACGGCTACAGCGAAAAGCAATTGCGGGTGTTACGTGCATTCGTTGCACCCACCCACCTAATAAGGAAAAACCGCTCACAAAGACGCGAACAAAGAACAGAGTGAATACGGAAAGAACCCGGGGGCGTGAAGAGGGCCAGCGCGGCGTTACGCCCGGGGGACATGACACGCGCAGTTTTCGACCATCACGATGCGGCGAGGACAGCCACTTTCGACACGCATCTTGTTTCACTTCCGCTACGGCGTTCGTCACGGCTCATGTCCCCTGTGCGACACACACGCACACACACAGAAGCAAAGTTAAAGAAAATATCTTGCTCTCTCTCAGACACACAAGGAAAAGGAGAGAGAGCCACTGGAGCTTTTTCTCTCTCTCTTTCTTTCCCACAGACGTTAGTCCCGCCAGAGCACACATAAACAGAGTTATACGGTCTCTCTCCCAAGATGCTGCAAGGTACAAGCCACTGCATCATGCTTTGATGAGCTGCAAGCGGCAACGGAGTCAACCAAGGCAGTGTAGAGGAAAAGAAACTAAGAAAAATGAAAGAAGTGTTGGCTGGTGATCCACCGTGGTAGCTGCAGAATTTGATGCGCCTTCTCGGGGTACTGCGATTGCGCCTCATACCGTAGAGGCGTCGGTTTGGTTTCCTTACCGAATCACCCTGTCCTCTACTGCAGGTGTTCGCCTGCTTCGCTAAGTGAGAACTGTTTTCTTTGTCGTGGAACGACAACCCGATAAGCGAAGTCCTGCTTTATACTCACCGCGCCTGCTTCTCTGCACACACTTCCTTGAATCAATTGCGCGACCATCTGTGATGCAGTGTTCTCACAATTCCAGTAAGTCGGCGACTCGAGTGTGCTGCAACTCTTCCTGTTACCTCGTTCTCGTAGCATTTTCCTCCCTTTCCCATTCCCGTAATGCGGAACAGCCAGCCGGCTCTGTTTTGATTAACGTCCCTGTCATTCATTCATTCTCTTTGCCTTCTCTTTTTTTGTAAGGGAAGTCGCTAAGACGTGAGAGGCGCACAGAAGACGAGAGCCATTGCACTGCAGTACACAAAATCCGTTTGCTAAACAAGTTGGTGGATAGTACCACTGTTGTCGAAGCCATAGAACAGGTTCAACAAAATAAGACGTACACCAGACACGCGCTGGACTTATCTACTTCTATGTCTTTAGAGAATGCCCACAGGACAAGCGAAATGCATTTGAAGGAGCGTTTGAAACGTCAGGCAATCTAACAGTTACGTTTTTAGGTGAGGATAAACTTAACCTCGAAAGCTTTTCAACATTTGACGTGCAACAACCTAAGCACGCTTAAATATCGTGATCCATAGTGACGTAACAAGTAGGTCAACGGTATAGAAGTTGGTCCACAAATTGGAAAGCTGCTAGTAAACCGCCTTCATTTTTTCCGCTGATAATATTCTTCCTGCGCCTAATAGGGAGAGAAAGAGAGAGAACGCAAGGAAAGGAAAGGCAGGGAAGTGAACCAGACGATCATCCGGTTTGTCACCCTACGCTGGAGGTAAGGAAAAAGGGGAATAGCAAGGAAAAAAGGGGGAGAAGGAACACTAGGTTCATGCAGGAGGGTGTCCTTCCGAACCGCTTCCCCACAGCATCTAAACCTTAACGCGCCATAGACCTCATAACGATACCACGTGCCCAGAGGCCCGACTATTTTGACAATGATGTTCCCTAGACATGTCTTCAACGCAGCGAAGTTCTACCTTCGTGTTGTGGCCCATTATCTAACTTCAATATCACCGGTGTGACCCTGGATCTTCAGTGAAATTGGACACCTTATTTAATTTACTGTCGGAAAATCCTTCTTTAGAACTTATGAGTGTCTGAGAACTAGGTTCGCTATCTTAATTTCGCATATTTGCTGTTGGCGATGAACACGCCTCGCAACTGGGCTGCGTGAGAGCACACAGCCTCTGCATCGCGGTGAAAGACCCAGCGAAAACCACGAAAATGGGCGAGAGAGTCAAAGAAAGCTGTTCGCTTGAAAATATGGTCATGGTATGAACGTGTGACAAAAAATCTGATTGTTAATGCAAACAAGCTAAAGCTTGTCACTTCAGCAAATGTCTTGAAACGCGAAAACAAATTTAGAGCAATGACATCATTTTGAAGGAGACATGATCTGACTTATTATGCCTTCTAATTCATGTGGTTTTAAGAAGTAGAATCATTTAGTCTGTGTAATAAATTACAAGCTATTTCCCCTGTGTAACCTCGACATTCCAAAAAAGTGGGTTACGTCGTTTTTAAAGGACCACGGTTCTTAAAGTAAGGGTTGATGGTCAGTCTATGAGATTGTTGGCCAGCAGCGTTCAGACGAAGCTGGTCACACATTACGTCATAGTGATGGGGAAGGTGGTATGGAAGTTATGATTTTAAAGACAGGACGAATTGAGTGGAGAAATTGTTGTTGATGAAGTGACAGCCACTGGGCGATTTTTCAGGAAAATATAGTTTAGAATATTGGACGCATCAGTAACAGCGAAAAATATAGCCCACGCAGAAAGAAAGTGCCTTCCTTTGTGTCAACGAACATAAGACCAGGCACGTACCCAGGGGGGGGCCCGGGGGGGCCCGGGCCCCCCCCCGAAATCAAGTGGCATACCCCCCCCCCCCTCCCCACCCACGCCACCACTCCTCACACATTCCTAAAGCGCCGCCAGATTAATGTTGAGACTTGGCAGCTGTTCATCGGTCAGCCTTATGCTGCCTTTTTCACTCCTTTTAGATGGCGGTAGTTATCGGCATCTCTTGTAATGTGAAGGACAGTTTTCTCATAGATTCCGCACCCGCGCGATTAACTCGAGATGCGTTCAGTTGTCACCATCTATTCAACCGTCACGCGCATAGCTCTTGCTTTTGTTAGTTCAACCTTCTTTGTTTAGGCTGATCCTGGGACCAGGAGAGGGATGCGGCTGTTACTTAGCTGGTCTGTATACTCTCATGGAACGAGTTGCGGCCGTACAAAACGCCAATAGCGTTTAAGTTTTCCCTGTGCTTCATTATTTCCTTGAGTTACTTACGGCTCGCCCCGATGCTGGCAGATGCCCGGAACCATATACACGTGATATGGGTTAGATAAGGTGGGAAATAAAATAATGTGAAAGAGCGTCCATCATGAAACCCTGCAATAATCCTTAAACCCATAAGCAAGATGACTGTCGCCCGTTACCTCGTCTGTTTTTCCCTAATTGTATAGCACTTGTCGTGGAAAATTGGCAACTGGAAACAAAAATCGCAAGGAGTTGAGAAATTAAGCGATCTACTAAGGGAGAGAGCCAACGCAATAACCAAACATGTTGACCGTTGTTTATGAGAATATTTATGGATCAACATCTTTTTATTTAAAAAGGAAGTAGAGGAAACGCCGCCGGAAGTGGAGAATAATTACTTGCTTTGAATGACGCTTCTACAGTTATCGGTCGAACCGCCTCACGTAGCCACTTCTCTGCTGTGCTTATGTGAGTATGTTTTTCTAACCTTTCTCGGTGAGCGCAGTACGTCTAGAATCGCAGAGTCCTGCGCTCTACGCGGTTGTATGGGAATGGCGGCCGCACAGCGTTACGCAATTCGCGGAACTGTCAGAACTGATCCACAAGACGAAAATAACTGATATTCGAAACTATAACATGAGAAAGACTGAAGAAGCCGTAAAAAAATGAACGCAGCCTGAAATCAGTAAAAAAGAAACCTGGCATAGGACAAACCATGATGTATGCACTAAAAGATAAGAAGGATAATATCATAAGCAATCTCGAAGATACAGTAAAAGCAGCGGAAAAATTCTAAGCTGACCTGTATACAGTACCCAGAGGAGTCACGATACCTCACTTAGAAACAGTAATGAACAGGATACAGAAACTCTCCTATAACTAGCGATGAGGTCAGAAGGGCCCTGCAAGACATGAAACGATGAAGAGTGGGAGGAGAACGTGGAATAACAGTCCATTTAATCGAAGATGGGGGAGACATAATGCTTGAAAAACTGGCGACTCTTTATACGAAGTGTATATCGACTGCAACGGTCACAGAAAACTGGAAGAATGCAGACATTATACTAATCCACAAAAAAGGAGACGTTAAAGAATTGAAAAATTATAGGACCATTAGCTTGCTCCCATTATTATATAAGATATTTGCTAAAATAATCACCAATAGAATAAGGGCAACGCTGGATTTTGTCAACCAAGGGAACAGGCTGGCTTCAGGAGGAGATACCTTACAATGGATCACATCCATGTCATCCATCAGGTTATCGCGAAATCTGCAGAGTACAATAAGCCTCTCTATGTGGCTTATAGAGATTACGAAAATGCATTTGATTCAGTAGAGATACCAGCAGTCTAGAGGCACTGCGTAATCAAGGACTACAGAACGCTTACGTAAAAAGCTTGAAAAATATTGCTACATGCGTGTGGTATTTGTTTGTTTGAACGAGGTGCGTGGGCGCCATCACTCCAGAAAAGAGGAGGAAGAACGAACTGGGCTCGCGCTGTGAATCTAAACGGTCAGCGCTGCAACCATTGTTGTAAATATAATCTGTAAATAGTTTCTCGTCTTACTGACTCGTCCTTCGCGTAAGAATATATACAGAGGTTCTACAGCTACCTTAATTCTACACAAGAAAAGCAGGGAGATACCTATAGAGAAATGGGTCAAACAGGGAGACACAATTTCTCCAAAGCTATTCACTGCGTGCTTAGAAGAACTCAAGCTATTAAACTGGGAAGGCTTAGGAGTAAATATCGACGGCAAATATCTCAGCAACCTTCGGTTTGCCGATGACATTGTTCTATTCAACAACAATGCAGACGAGTTACAACAAATGATTGGATACCTTAACAGAGAGAGTGTAAGAGTGGGGTTGAATATTAATATGCAGAAGATGATAATGATAAATTGCCGGGCAAAGGAACAAGAGATCAGGATCGCCAGTCGGCCACTAGAGACTGTGAAGGAGTACGTTTACCTAGGTCAATTAATCACAGGGAACCCTGATCATGAGAAGGAAATTCACAGAAGAATAAAAATAGGTTGGATCGCATACGGCAGACATTGCCAGCTCCTGACTGGAAGCTTACCATAATTATTGAAAAGTAAGGTGTGCAATCAGTGCGTTTTGCCAGTGCTGACATATGGGGCAGAGACTTGAGAATGAGTTAAGGACCGCGCAAAGAGCGATCGAACGAAGATTGCTAGGCATAACGTTAAAAGAGAGAAAGAGAGCCGTTTGGATCAGAGAGCGAACGGGTATAGATGATATCCTAATTGACATCAAGAGGAAAAAATGTAGCTGGGCAGGTCATGTAATGCGCCGGTTAGATAACCGTTGGACCATTAGGGTTACAGAATGGGTACCAAGAGAAGGGAAACGCAATCGAGGGCGACAAAACACTAAGTGGAGCGATGAAATTGGGAAATTCGCGGGCGCTAGTTGGAATCGGTTGGCGCAGGTCAGGGGTAAATGGAGATCGCAGGGAGAGGCCTTCGTCCTGCAGTGGACATAAAACAGGATGATGATGATGATGATGGAGGTGGTGGGCCCCCCCCGAAAAAAAATCCTGGGTACGTGCCTGCATAAGACCATACAAATAATGTTGTGGCCATATCACGCTGTCATCCTGATAGCGTCCCGACAGCTAACACGTGACGTCTGCGTCACCCATTTCCAAGTGTACTTAAATCGCTCCCTCCCATGAATAAAGCGCTTTTGTTACCGGATCGCAGGTCTGCCATCAAATGTCCAGCGCCATTAACCTTTCAACTGGCAAGACAAGAAAGGCTTGGCCTATAACATTTTTATTGCTTTATTTCTTCTTTATATTGCCCAAATACATACCAGCTGAAATATTGAAGAGTTGGTATGAAAATTAGGCGAGATACAGTAGGTCAAAAATAATGTTGACCAGCTGGTTGAAAGTCACTGTATGATCCAAAAGTGGTGTTCGACACTTGCTTTGGCAAGGTCAATGGATCTTCCTGAGCTTCACCTCTATGGGGATAAAAAATTACAGCTTGCTTAAACAAAAGAAAAAAATCGCATTGGTGAGAATACGACCACCATGTGCGCTAAGAAGAGAATGACGAAGTCCTATAGTTTTGTCATCAGAACGTCTGCTGCTGCTCACGATCAGCATTTTTGTGAATGTCACTTTGAGAAGGAACATAAACAGATGGAAATTGAGAGGCACAGACAAATATTTAGATTCCTCTCGTTTTTGTAAATGTTTTGTTAGGCCAACAGTATTGTTGAGCTACCAGTTAAAAGTCTAAAAGAGCACTAAGGGAAACTTTTAAGTGGAGCTAGATCATTAGGTTATTCGTTTAAAAGCCTAGCATTGTTTTTGTGTGCAGATATATCGCCTTGTTGCGTAGAAAATTGCTGCTGAAGTTTCTGCTAATGCTCTTCAATTTGAACCACCCGTGCCGGAACGGACGAGTTGGCGTAACCTTGACGTGACATCCCACTACGCTGTCCTCTGTGAATAATCCACTGTTGAGGTCACATAAAAGGTGCCATAGTCCACAAAAGGTGGCGCCATTCCAATTTTCAATTTTCGTGATTTTCGCGCTTACAAAAGCTGTGTTCTCGCTAGGAGTGACGAATTCGCTATTGCAGAAGCCTAATCTTTCAATCTAATCGACCTAATATTTACCTTTGGCCTCCCTTTAAATACATTTCCAGCCCCACCCAGGTGTGAGTGGCCTGCCTTTGCACTGAAGACTGGCGTATACACAGCGACAGAAAAAAGAACGCCCGTCTTCAGACGAAGTCAATTTATTGTTTGAGACAGTCGACAAACACTAGGCTAGCTTAAATTGGGCGAGCACTAACATACGAATATTGAAAGAAACCTCACGTAGCCCATTCGCATAGTCCCTGTTAGCAGAAGCCATGTGTGTGAACCAACCACGCCTTGAATAAACACTGTGTTTTCTCAATTTATTCAAAGAAGACGACGACGAAGTGTCCTGTGTGGAACGCTGCCTTTTCGTCTCTGTGAATTTGAAGCTACTTAGTGGGAGACGCCACTCCCTTAACTACGGCGATGGACGAGGAATCGCCTGGAGAGGTTCCTGGTCCTTCTACGTCAACAGCGACCGCACCGAGAAAGCGGTCTAGTCGCCCGAGTGACACCTACAGCGAGGACACTGTGATCTACTCAGGGACCAGTGATGAAACCTCGGATGACAGCGACTTCGTGCCCGTAGCGAAGCACAAAGCAAAGAGAAGACTCGTCAGGACGTCTCCTTCCACAAGTAAGGCAACTGTGATCCCGACGCGAAAGCCATCAGACCTCACCATTTTATATGTGCCTGTGGCTGCTAGCGACAATCTAAACCGGATCAACCGCCAAGCCACATCTGTATCGCTCGAGGCACTCGTTCCGGGTCAGATCAAAGATATAAGGATCAACGCCCGTAAGAACATCCTCGCTATAGATGTCACAAACCGCAGCGCGCTAGACATTCTAAGCAACGTTAAGGTGCTGGATAGCATCAACGTACGCTGCTATAAACAAGACCATCATGACTCTACGGCCGGCGTTGTGTATGACGTAGATAATTCCATAAGCGATGCTGACCTGCATATACTCATCAAGCCGGCGACAGAGGGAATTGCCATATTGCAAGCCCGTCGCCTGGGAAACTCGCAGTGTGTCAAGTTAACTTTCAAAGGAGACAGCCTACCGTCCCACGTCAAGGTCGGTCACTTCCGACACATTGTACGGCCTTTTGTGCCAAAGCCGCTTCAGTGCAGGAAATGTCAAAGGATAGGGCACGTTAGTGCGGTTTGCACAAACGCTGCCGTGTGCTCCCGGTGCTCTGGGTCGCACAGCTCCGACGCCTGTCGTGCAGAAAACCAAAAGTGCGCCAATTGTCAGGGCTCTCACGATGCAACTTCGAAGAATTGCCCACATGTGAAAAATGAGGCGAAAGTCTTGAGGCAAATGGTCAGGGATGGTTCCTCGCACAGGGAGGCTGCCGCTAAGGTGCGACGTCGACGTTCACGTCGCCGGAGTTCTAGGAAACCCACTACTATTGCTAAGGATGCACCGCGTCCACTGACAGTCCAGACACTTCCGCATACAACTAGCAATAGCAGCAACGACGTTCCTCAGCAGAAAGTCTCCAATCTCAATGCCTCAAGCGAGGAGTGGCCGCCATTGCCACGGCTAGATCCACCAGCGGAGCGACAAGATGTAGCACGCTCGCCGAATCATGCTTCACCTTCTGGCAGCAACCAAGACAACGACAAACAAGTTGTCACCATGATAAGGGCCCTTATGAACACGCTACGAGCACTACTGACTGCCATACACACTCCGGCGGCTCGAGGCGCACTTCAAATACTGGATGCCCTGTATCCGGTACTTTCCGGTCTTGAGAAGTACCATGGCTGCTCCTCTACATTCGTTCCTTAAAGAGGTCAAGGAAGCGTCTATCTTCCAATGGAATGTCAGAGGCATTAAATCGCGCATTTCGGACCTTCGTCCGTTTGTTTTTAAGAACAAATTTCCAATAATTGTCATTTGTGAACCAAACGTTGAGAGCGCCATCCGCCTATCAGGATATGAAGCTTTCATGTCTGCCACCTGTACCGACCGCAGCAAAGTCATCGTTTATATCAGATGCGATTTCACATATGTTTTACACCCAGTGGCACCTGATGACAACAATCAGTATGTGTGTTTGACTATAAAATGCAAGAACGTCGCACTCACGCTCATAGGTGCCTACATCTCACCTTCGAGTCGATTTGACAGCGCAAGACTAGGTGGAATTTTAACAGCGACATCTGGACCATGGGTTATTACCGGCGACTTCAATGCGCATCATCCGCTATGGGGAAGCTTAAAGATGGACTGTCGAGGAAGATGTGTACTATCCTTCGCGTCGGACCATGAGCTCTGGTGCCTAAATGATGGCAGTCCCACCTTTCTGCGGGGATTGACATACAGCAGCTGCCTGGACTTGACTTTTGTTTCAAGATGCCTCAGTGCCAGTGTGAAATGGTTCACGGACAACGAAACGCGTGGTAGTGACCACGTTCCAACGTATGTTAAAATCGACGGCATACGCAAGTCACACTCTACTACAGTTCTTCATCACATCGACTGGCCTAAATACACGTTGCTCATGGAGAAGAATTGCCAAGAGATCCGGGACTGTCTGCCTGGCAACATCGAGAAGCTAATTAACGTCGCTGCTCAAGAAGCCACAAGATCTTTTAGGCCTATTCCTAAATTCTCTGAATTCGAAGCAGAATTGGAGCGGCTTCGAGCAATCCGCCGTCGCGCGGAAAGAAGGTACAGGCGCACCAAGTCCATCTACGACCTAAGGGAGGCGAGACGCATACAGAAGAAGATCCAGCGTCGTATCAACGCCCTGCAGTCTCTAAGATGGAAAACCTTCTGTGATACCCTTGATCCGCATAAACCCCTGTCACATATATGGAGAACAGTGCGTGGTCTTCGAACATCACCGCAACAACGCCACCCCTTCAAATGCCTGGCTCTCTACCAAGGTCGCAGAGAGCTCGACGTAGCGGACGACTTCTGTGTCAAGGTCGCTGGTCTACCGCCATCGTTCGCTACACATGATCCCCGTGATGTTCCAATCTCGCGGGATTCTCGTATGGACAATCTGTTTTCCATCGAGGAGTTGCAGGCGGCGTTGGCAGCGTGCAGACGTTCCTCATCGCCTGGGCCTGACGGGGTGACATACGCAGCTCTTGGAAACCTCGGTCACACAGCCCGGCATGCACTTCTAGACGTGTACAATAATTCATGGCGTGAAGGAGAAGTTCCAGCTGCATGGAAGTCCAGCCGCCTTGTGCCTTTGCTCAAGCCAGGTAAATCACCCCTAGACTTGGCGTCTTATCGTCCCATTGCTCTGGCCAGTTGTCTAGGAAAGGTGATGGAGAGGATGGTGCTGACGCGTCTAGAGTGGTATCTAGAACATTACAAGTTATATCCTGACGCTATGGCAGGCTTTCGACGCGGACGCTCTTCTATAGACAACGTCATAGATCTTGTCTCGTCTGTTCAGCACGAAAAAAGCCTCAGGAAGCTGTCAGCGGCGATGTTCCTGGATGTTAAAGGCGCATATGACAACGTAACCCATCAAGCCATCCTGGACGCCTTGGGTGATGTCGGCCTAGGCGGCCTTGTTTTTCGGTGGATATCCAGCTTCTTGAAGGACAGGTCATTCTTTGTGCAAACAGAGGACGGTGCGTCATCACAACGCAAAACCTACCGAGGCGTACCACAAGGCGGAGTCTTGAGCCCCACTCTATTTAACCTGGTGCTCATCGACATGGTTCATACCCTTCCGGAATCCGTCCATGTGTCGATCTATGCAGACGATATATGCATTTGGTCATCAGGAGCGACGCGTCCTCAGGTGCGCGCCAGACTTCAAAAAGCGGCCACACTAACATCAGGTTATCTTCGAGCACGAGGTCTGGAGCTGTCCTGCGAGAAGTGCTCTATAGTCGCTTTCACGCGTAAAGCAATGAAACCATACGTTATCAGAATTAATGGACAGCCAATTGCCTACGAGAAGACGCACCGCTTTCTAGGAGTGATAATAGACCGAGACCTTTCCTGGAGTCCTCATATCTCCTACCTAAAAAGGAAATTAGTCATGATAACCCACGTGCTCAGATTTCTTGCGGGAAAGTCATGGGGTGCGTCTGTGAGTGCGATGCTCCAACTCTATAACGCACTGTTCCTCGGTCTCCTGCGCTATAGCTTACCTGTACTGGGTGGGACCGGCAAGACCAACCTCCGTGCCCTCCAATCTGTACAAGCTCAAGCTCTGCGAATTTGCCTTGGTCTTCCTAGATGTGCGTCCACGGCAGCAACAATAGCCATCGCGCATGACCACCCTATCAACACGTATCTTCAAGTCGACACTTTGAGGATGCATATCAGGCACTTCGCCCGACTTCCATCGCATCATCTCGCCTCCCTTCCTGCCGCTCGACCTCGTTCAGCGTTTAGCAAGATTATTGCCGCCAACAATGGAACTTTACCGTCAAACTTCACGCCTGCAGCACGACCATCTCAACCGCTGTGGTGCCTCCATCCACTCCAGGCTGTCCTTGTTATTCCCGGTATCAAAAGGAAAACAGAGATGTCAACTTTTGCCCTCAAACAAACCGTGCTTTCAGTGCTACATGAACAACACAGAGGACGCATCCACGTTTACACTGACGGTTCTGTATCCTCTAATAGTTCAGCTGGAGCAGTGGTGATTCCCACAGAGTGCGTCACCCTCAAGTTCAAGACATCTCACATTACATCATCGACGGCTGCAGAACTCGCAGCTATCCGTGCTGCTCTGGAGTTTATCGTTCAGAAATCATCACATTCATGGTCCATCTTATGTGACTCAAAGGCAGCTCTTCAGTGTCTGATGTCCCCTTTCAACCATGGACCTAATGAGCAACTAGTCGCAGACATCCGACTACTCCACCATCACGCAATCAACAAGGGACACAACATCATCTACCAGTGGATACCGGGTCACTGTGGAATTTCAGGAAATGACAGTGCGGACGACGCTGCCCGGTCGGCTCATGATGGCGCCCAGATTATACCCATACCACTGTCAAGAACAGATGCAGCCACAAGTCTTCGCTCCCTCGCCCGCGAGCTTACACAAAATCTGTGGAACACCAGTGACTTCACGAACGCACGTCTCCACAAATTGGATCCACGTCTGCAACTCCGCCTACCACCAGGGTTGCCACGAGCGGAAGCAACACTTCTGTGCCGCCTGTGGCTCGGCGTGGCGTTCACGAACTCATATTCATTCCGTATCGGAATGGCCGACAGCCCTACTTGTGACACCTGCGGCTGCGAGGAGACGATTGAACACCTCCTTTGTGACTGTCCCCGTTACGCAGTGCGAAGAACAGTGCTTGTGACCGCTCTCGCAAAACTGGACAATCGCCCCTTTACAGAGGAAAAAGCTCTAGGACATTGGTCCAGACGGGCTTCGGCACTGAAGGCCTTAAGGGCTTTGTTGAAGTTTTTAAGGACGTGCGAATTGTGTGGCCGCCTTTGAACGTTGTAGAGCGTAGTTTCGCGTTACTCTGTGAATTTTCTTTTTTTTCTTTTTTTTCCCTCTTCTTCTTCTTTCTCCTTTTATTCCCTTTACCCCTATCCCCAGCACAGGGTAGCCAGCCGGTACTTACACTGGCTAACCTCCCTGTCTTTTCCCTCCTTTGTCTCCCCCCCCTTCTCAATTTATTAATTTCTTTGTCTTTCTTTCTTCCTTTCTTTCTTTCTTTGCTTCTTTCTTCCTTTCTTTCTTTCCTTCTTTCTTTCTTTTTTCGACGTTTGAGAAAACTGGAGCTGTACATTGGGATGGCGCAAAAGGTGCATGAGCGGGACAAATGACTTCTGTCCTTTTTCCTATGCGTGGAGAAGAGAAAAAGTTCTGAGTAAGAAAAAAAAGTGCTCTTCTCTCCTATGCTTTTTCTTTTTTTTTTAGTTCTGCTCAACATGCCTGCCTTATCGGCAGGTAGTGTGGTTTGTGGCGGGGAAAACAACAGCGCCTAGCTAAAAAAATGGCGCCTAATAACTGGGCGTGAGCATTTTCCGGCGCCATTTGGCACAAACGAAATGGTCATTAAAGGGCGAATTGCCCGCGTTTGGTGTCCCATCAGGAAGGAATCAATACGCCTCCCTAGATGCTATTACGTTGCGCAAACTTATAGTCATTTCCCACTTTTTTTCTCTTGCGTTCTTCTGTTTGCCGGAAGCCATAATTCCGGCAGCATACGCGGGCGTCGGAGGTAACCTATCCGTCAAAATTACTCCATGCGCTACGCAGGCCTCATTTTCGGACTCCCAAGCAACAATCACACGCAAGCGCGCCGCCGCCTAGGCTGATGGCGGTCGTTATTACAACGTCTCCGATCAGGCGTCGCCGCATTAGCGGATGTAGTACGACTCACCCAACGCACTCGTCCATAATAATGAGTGTTACGAAGGAAGAGTTTCTTTTCTGGGACCGTACGCCTCTATTACACTGTTTGGAAGACAAGGGTTTCTGCGACAAAACTTACGCAACATGCGCGTGCAAGTGCGCCGAAATATTCAGGAATATCTGCCCCCCCCCCCTTCCTGTACACTGTGAAATAATGTAAAATTTTAAAAGCAAATAATGGTGTGATTCGGTCTGTACCTTACACCCTTATATGCAGAAAGGGTGTGAGGATGGGAGTTACCAGATTGATTTACACCCTTATTCACTTTTCAGGTTGTGAATAATTTTACAGCGTATATTTCACAAATAAATATGACCTATGCAGGAGACCTTTGCGCTACATAAAGTAACATGTGACTTTGACGAGGTTAGATTAACAAGAATATCTAAGTTATCGTCATCATTGTCGTTTTCCAAGAAAAATCCAAATAAACACACGCGTCCTGACGCTTCACATGAGCAGCTGCTATTTTGGATAGCATTATCAAGATCGGTCAACCCGCACCTTTGACACCACTTTGACGCCAGGATATTTGCCGTGCGGTGCAGTCCCGTGACTTACGAGAATGAATATTTTCAAGTGTACATTGTTTCGCTTTCTGGCCATGGTTGTTCTAACTAAGTCTAAGTCTAACCAGATAACAACCACGACGTGAATGCTGTCGTACAATCTAGAACGTAACAGAGCTCTAGCGACTATTTCCGATTTTGCTGCAGTAAATGCATAAATTTTGGAGGCACTTGACCAGGGGATCAGATCTCGAAGACCGACGGCTGTGCTGGGTACAATTATCTGCGCACAAGTTGGCCTATTAGAAAATTAGATTCTTTGCTCATCGCTTGACAGTGCTTGGTTCACCGTCACTGCAACATGACGATATGTATAGCTCAGTAAGCGGCACGTGAATTTCTGCAGTTCCCGATGTCGACAGACCTCAGTAACCGATTCGATGTGCACCTCCACACAAAGCGCGTACCTAAGTGTTCTTTCTTTCTTTCTTTCTTTCTTTCTTTCTTTCTTTCTTTCTTTCTTTCTTTCTTTCTTTCTTTCTTTCTTTCTTTCTTTCTTTCTTTCATGCCTTAACGCCCCTCCCCCTGAGTAGCGTTCAATAGTGGACGAGGCTCTGGCTCACCTTTCTGCCTTTCCTCTTTCTCACGCACACTTTTGCCCTGACTCCACATTACTTCTGCCCCGTATTCAATTTATTTATTTATTTATTTATTTATTTATTTATTTATTTATTTATTTATTAGATACTGCGGATGGGAGGTCCAATCAGGGTGGTCAATACAATGGAAAATAAAACAAGAAAATGAAAAACACTGATATAGGCGCAATAATGCTTATTTGAAGTCTGATCATCTGCTTCAGGGAGGCAGTTACATTCATGTATGACCATTAGAAAAATTGAAAACTTGAGCAGGTCAGTACTTGCAAAATATGGCGGTTGTACATTTGGTTGGTAGTGTCGGGTTAACCTGTTTGTTGAAGGTGATAAATATGGCGACGGATCTAAAGCTAGTTTGTTATTGTAAAGCTGGGAAAGAAATTCAAACATAAACTTTCGCCTTCGTACTTGCAATAGCTGCATGCCATTAGCTTCAATTATTTTATAGGGTGAGTCTAACATGGAAAACTTGTTAAATATAAGCCTTGCAGGCTTCTTTTGAATACGTTCAAAACTATAAAGGTAAGATTTAGAATAGGGGTCACAGACAAAAAAATGCATATTCTAGTTTTGGCCTAACAAGAGATGTAGCAGATAAGTTTAACATAAGCGGGGATGCTTTTAATTTTATGTTCCAGGACACCGAGCTTTGCGTAAGGCAGATTAGAAAATGTTACCAATATGAAGATTCCAAGGTAAATGAGAAGTCATTGTCACATCGAGATATCTGTAGTAGCTTACTTGTTGCAGTGGTACGGACCCCGATTGTTAAGCATACGAAAGTGCACTTTATTTGCGATGAACACGAGCAAATGCGTGTGCCTTTGAGGAAGACGCATTTGCTCGTGTTTAGTGCCATTACTGCTTGTTTGCACCATTTCTGTATAGGATCCAGACTATTGTTGTCATTGTAATCGTTAGTGCAAGTATTTTTTTTTAAACAAAACGCAATCGTCAGCTTATGTTCTAATTTTCACAGCAAGGTTAACAACAACAATAGCATTAATTCGAGATGAGCGAATATTAGAAAGTTACGAATAACGAATAAAATAGTGTCCTATTCTATTCTGTCTTGGAATCGAATAGTCACTATTTACAAACGCGAGTATTTTCGAATACTTCCCCTATACTTTTCGAATATTTCAGAACATCAACTGCGCCCAAAGAAACATTATATTGAAGCAAAATATCACGGTAGCTTTCGACATCTACGCATTGTTTGGGATTAGTTAGGAAAGTCGAAATCAAACAAGCAAATATTTGTGGAATACCTATGATTCTAAGTATGAAAATTAGTTTATCGTGAAGAAATTTGTGAACAGCCTTACATCAATATAAAGAACGTATATCTATCTGACCACATCTATTGAGGATTAATGCGATATAATGAAACAATCTGACAAGTTGCGCTACGGCTGAATATCCATTCCTAAATCCATGTTGAAACTTAGTATATAGCGCACTTCCAAAAATTTATTTATGCTATTAGCTATAGTATATCTTTAATACTGATACGACATGATGAAGTTAATGAAATTGGAAGGTAATTTCGGAATGTCAGGCTGTCTCCCTCTTTAGGATACGCTCAATCCTGACTGTCGCCTAGTCAATGGGCAACTAGGAAGTTAACAAAACGCACGAAAATAATAACAAAAAATTTAGCAAGAGACAAAGCATTTCACCGTAGAAACGCGTTCGCGATATCGTCTGGCCGAGACGATGCTTTGGTTTTCAAATTTAGTAGGAGAGATATCACACTTGGACTTGGAATGAAATGTACATCAGCATTTGGAAAGAATTTCGGGTTATATGCGCAGTTTGAATCTGAAGTGGTAAACACGCATTGAAGATATTCCTTAAAATTTATGCCCAATTTATGCACTTACAACCGTAGTAATGTTTGCTGTTGATTCTGTTACTGGTCACGTGTTCATTCGCAATCCGATAGACTTTACAACAACGTGACCAATGAAACATAATCGCAGCTTGAAACCAAGGGGGAGGCTCCTTAGCCTTTGCTGTAGACGCCTGCCAACGCAATGCGCGGCTGAGCTTACCGACCGTCGTCATGCCAATCTGACTTGAAAAACAAATAAAACAAGGAAGATAGAAAGGGAGAGGATAGGAAAGGCACCAAAGGAACACGCGGTGCCAGAACTTGGAAAATACCTCTGTGGTCGTCAGAGCGCACGCACGACAGACGAAAACTGTCGTTTCTGGAGCATCGATCGCTCACCCATGCCGCTACATTATAGCAAGGATGAGCCCGGTGAGCAAAGTCACATAACGCTGCGAGCGCGCTGGCGCGTGGGGGGGGGGGGGGGGGAGTAAGGGGGAAGAGGAGAGGTTTACGTCTCCGCCCAGTTTTCGCCGAGTCCGTTTCTGAAAGTTGGAACTGAAACGACCCGAATATCCATTAAAAACGAGGCAGGTCCGATAGCCTCCACTTCGTGTCACGCAATCGGCTTCAACGCGAAACGTGTGGGTCGCCATCACGATGCTGGACCGTCCTAAAACCGTGCAGTATAGTGGATAGCTAGAACAGGCTTAGCAGTATTAAGAACAAAACGAGACTTGGTTGCCCTGTCTGCATAAGAAATTGATCATTATAGATTCAACACTGTTTATTGAAAGTACATAAAATCTTACGCGTCCAAGTGTTCCGTGTACGCGATGTCCCCGTGTTTTTTTTTCTTTTCTTTCTGATCATTGTTTCTGTTATGCCCATTATGAGTCCAACTGGCATGTCAGTGAAGACGAATAGCCGGTGCCGTACCAACCTCTGTTTAAGTAGATCTCACAAATATGGTACGCACACGATCCCTACTAAATTCCTTTTCTTTAGTGCGACAGACTGGTGAACATATTCAGACGGCGTCACATCCAAATAAAATATGTACTAGCGACTCCACTCACTTTCTGCTGAAATGAGTTCACATTGCATCAACCCGCACAAAGTGAGCTTAGTCATTTGGCGTGAGAGTCATGGAACAAAAGGAATGCTAGCAGCTCTTTTTATGGAATAACTAATGCGCAAAGATACACACTTGCCAGCCTCAGCTTCTGCGGTCACATTTCCTCGTTCAGAAAGAAATGGCCCTGAATTTACGAGTGTTCGTGTACTTCCCTGGCACAGTCGCTCCCAGTACACTACCTCCTCAAGCCCACAATGAGTGCACTCAGCTAGCGTCACACTCAGTAAAAAAAGTGAGTGGTCGGACACCTTTTCAGGAGTAACTGACTGGTTTATCTTAATTTTACTTTCGAGAGTTCTTGTACTCCCTTGATACACTTTGCTCACTTTTCCAGCAGAGTATGTTCATGCCTACTCAGTCTGCACAGACTAAGCCTAATCAACTGACATAACTCTTAAGAAACAAAGTTGAAGAGTAATTGATCGTTCCATTTTAAGTCTATATTTGAGAGTTTTTGTTCTCCAATGGCGCAGAACACTCACTCTTCTAATTAAATGTGTTCCACTACATTAGTCCGCACAGAGTGAGCTAAGTCGACTGGCATAACGCTCAAGAAGCGCAGGGAGTGCAGGCGATTTCCTTCGGGGGTCACCAATTGCTCCCTTTTAACTAAATATTTGAAACCTTTTGTACCCACCGGACGCAGACGCTCAGTCTACCAATGGAGTAGGATCACTCTGCTTTATTCCACGGGACACAGTGAGCAGAGTCTGCCAGCCTCGCACTTAGAGAAAAAAAAAACGAGTGCTGGCAATTTGTCCTAAATGGTAACTGCTTATCCTACATTAATTAAGCCTTCCGACGGAGAGCCTTCATTCCAATCCCGCACACGAATACTGAATGTGCTGTAACGAAAAATAATATTTTTAAAATAAATGAAATATGAAAAAAACCTGGCGATCCACGAAAGAAGTCGCTAGCACTCCTTTTATTCTTAGTACGCAGCCAATCAGCAACAGTGTTAAAGCATTATCTCTCTTTATGCGTGAAAATTTGTAATTTCACATATTACGCGCCATTAAAATGCTTGAAATGCTTGAAATGTATTCCAGAGGATTCAAGAATTAGTTTCCATTTCAATAATCAAGGCAGATGCTCTACAAACTCAATTTATTTTCTTTCCGCGGATAATAAGTGACTGGAACTAAATTTCCAATGACATCGTACCATAAAACATGTTTCAATATTTCTAAGTACGCACCTAGGATGCTATCGTTTTCACATTTCCTGCATTCAGTGCTCCATTTATATAAGAGTGAATGTGCTCTAATATGTGCATGACCATGGAGTTGTGCACATTTTTTTTAATTATTGCGAAAAAGAAAGACAAGAAAAACCAAATAAAAGTGGTTGGTAGTCAAGCGGCGGCCGCATGGCATGCTATTTCCACTGAACTGCTAACAATAAAACGTCTCTTGAAATGCGAAAAAATTAAACGTAGGCCAGAAAGACGCTCATGAAGAAGCTCTCTATAAAGTATTACACACATTCGTAGTCATCGAAGATGTTATAGCTAAAGTATCGCTCACTTGTAATAAGCATTTATGCAGAGAAACCGTTGTGAAACTTCCGCTGGTGGACCGACGCCAGTCCTAGCGTCCACGTCACTGCAGTGTATTAGCGAGAAAGTGTTTATACACCGTACGGTCCTGCACCGATTGTGATGCCCTGATCGCGTGACGGAACCGCGTTTCAAATGCGAATTTGCACCGTCGCCTCGGGCGTTAAACGTGAAATACGGCAGCTCACGCGCGTTCAGGGCGGCAATAAACGTTGCACGAAATGGGAATGCTTGGAATCATTCTCTCACTTTTCTTTCTTTCTTTATTGAGTGCAGGTGCACATAGTCTCGAGGTGGGAGCGGTCATTAGGGAGAGGTGCCATAACTTCGTATGAGTTGCACCTGCACTGTGCTCGGTAATACAGACAAAAAGTGGGTGCAAAATAGCGATTAAGAGGAGGGTATAGAAAATTTGTTCTAGTTGACATTTGAAACTTGATACGCTAATTTTAAAAGAGAAGGAAAGAATCCAATTATTACCTGCACCACAAAGTTCTCGCAAGTGAAAGCAACGATAACAATTTTAATAAGAAATGTTTGCAAACAGGTAGATGTTTTTGTTTGGCAGTAAAACATGACTATTAGAACTGCGGCGAAAACTGGACACAGCTGCACTCGCTTTGTGTGGCCCTGTCTGTGTACGTCCCCCTTTTCTAATAAACGAATGTGTCACTTGAAAGTAATAAAATGAAAAAGAAGATAGCTGGTGGTGCACGCGTCGGCACGGTATAGGATTACAAAAACGGCGCCGAATAAAACAACACACGAAGAAGGGAAACACGAGACAGCACGTAGGCGCACTAACAACTGAGTGTTTTATTTCTTGACATAGTAATATATAGCTGCTGTCAAAAAAACAACAAGAACTAAACAGGGCAGTCATCTGCATCGCACAAGGAAGCGAAGATACAGAATAACATTTTAAGAGTCACTCTCAAGATATGCCAGTTCCTTTGTCGAAAGTGACACTGAGGCTTCACTGATACATTCAAGACCGCGCTTTTTTATCTCAAGCGCTTCCAATATCTCCCTTGTGAGTTGATGGTCAGCTCTGTACAGAACACTAGTTCTATCTAAATCTGGGATGCACTTGTGCGCCTTACAATGCGCACTTATATGACCGGAGAGCTCGTTTTGCATCTTATATCTATGCTCATGTAATCTGTCATTCAGACATCTGCCCGTTTGGCCTACATATGTTGAACCGCACGACAAGGGGACCGAATAGACTACTTTCTGTACACATCTGACATGTTTCTGCCCATGTTTTTTTGCGCACACCTGTTGGTTTTCCCGATTTCCTGCGTTCACTTTGGCACACATCAACCCAAGACGTTTCGGAGCGGAAAATATAACACGAACACCAGATCGTGTACCTACTTTTTTGAGATTGTGCGATATGCCGTGAACATATGGAATAATGGCAATCCTGGTTTCAGAAGGGCCTGCGCGACCCTGGTTTACAGCGCTAGGATGCTTGAGCTGTTTGAGCATTTTTTCCGCAACAGATACGATCACATGGTGAGGATAACTTGCCCCATTGAGGCGGCTGACCTGACAATGAAAACTGCTTTGCAGCTGATGCACGCATGACTTGTTAAGTGCGTTGGTTAAACATGATTGAATGATGTCTCGTTTTATTACTTTTGAATGAGCTGAATGGTAGGAGAGGAGAGGTTTGCTAGCCCTTGGCTTGAACTGCCAGCACACATGACACGATGAAAAAGTTAACTCTAAATCTAAAAATCTTAAACAGTTATCAGCCGGAAGCTCATGGGTCAGGGTTAGAGGATGCAAGGCTGTTTTAAACTCTGTCAATACTAATGATGACTGGGACTCCAATTCTGGACTGTCACAACCTACGAACACTAAAAAGTCATCGACAAATCTAAAGATCTGCAAAACATTTGTCCCCGATATGCACTGCTTTAACTGGTTGTCTTTTGAAGCTAAAAAGATGTCGCTTAAAACAGGGGCTATGCACGAACCTATACAGACACCCTCTTTCTGTAGAAAGATGTCGTCGTTCCATTTTATGTGCGTGGACTTCAGGTAAACGGACAGCAGTTCCAAGAAGGAACCAACTGCTATACCAGAGGCATTCTGGAACGCAATTGCTCCAAATTTATCGATGCAGTCATTGACGCTTTCCATCAAATCACTTTGTGGTACCGAGTAATACAAATCTTCTATATCAACAGAGAAGGCGGATGACTAGTTGTTAGTGCGCCTACGTGCTGTCTCGTGTTTCCCTTCTTCGTGTGTTGTTTTATTCGGCGCCGTTTTTGTAATCATGCTTAACCAACTAGCCCACCAGCACATGCTCAGTTACGGTATAGGAGCTAAGATTAGCTACCATGGGCACGACGGTTCTCCTACGAATTTCGCGTGTTCTTTTACGATGATTAAATTGTGCTTGTGTTGAAGGAAAATAGTCTGCCTGTAGAGAGAAGCATTTATAAACCCTGCCACGTACCTAAGGACGAGAAGAGAATTCTTAGTTTCAAGGCGTTCCGGCTTTTTATGTTTATTATTTCTCGCTCTACCCCTCCCCTCTCCATCTTTTTAGGCGAAAGCCATGGTAAAGTTTGTGTCAACAGACCTGACCACCGGAGTGTCCGCCGGAGTGTCCACCGAAGCGTCATCACGCCGTATGGACAGATTAAAGACAGATTAAACAATCAAAAATGATTGATAGTGAGAGTTAAGTGAATGATAGCATTATAATAGGGATTGGTGGAAGTTAATAATGACTAGTAATTACTAACAATGACTGCTAATGAGTGTATTGACTACTAGTGATTACGAAACGAACAATATGTCTAACGGCGGCTTGTAATGACCACAATTGATTAGAAATGACTAGAAATGTCTAGTAATGAGTAGTAAAGACTAAAATGACTTGTAATGAGTATTAATTACTACGATATGACCAATATGTCTAACAGCTTGTAATGACCACAATTGATCAGAAATGACTAAAAATGCTTACTAGTGAGCAGTAATGACTAATAATGACTTAAATTGCTTGTAAAGACTAGTAATGGCAATGAAATGACCGATATATCTAACGACAGCTTGTAATGACTACAATTGATTAGAAATCACTAAAGATGCTCAGTAATTACTAATAATGACTAATGATGACTGAAATGACTTGTAATGACTAGTAATGACTATGATATGACCAACATGTCCAACGATGGCTTGTAATGACCACAATTGATTACGAATGACTAAAATTGAGTAGTAGTGAGCAGTAATGACAAAAAGAAAGAAGAGAAAGAGAAGAGGCAAAAAGAAAGAGGCGGATGATAAGAGGAGGAAGAGTAGGCTTTCGTCGTTCACCCCTTAAGAGAGAACTTAAGAGACCCTGTAAATTTTCTTTTCTTTTTTTGCGCAGACATTGCGTTTTTTCTCAACATGGTGCCTCTTACGCTATTCCGTGATTAGGCCCCTTCAAATCAGATTCAATACCGTTTTTGTTTCCTCCGCAAAAGCATATATAGGGTGTCCCAGCTAACGTTAGCCAAGCTTTCCAATTTAAAAAAAAATATCAAACACAATGCAGAATATGGTTTTACTACCTATGGTGCTCGGTCGTTAAGGCCTCTGACGACAGAACATCGTTTATTTTGTTGTAAGTTGTACTGCGTGTCCTAAATCCCTCTTTTTTTTTTTCGTTGAAGAGTTTGAATAACGTCAGCTGGGTTACACGGTATACTCGGGTCTTGTTATTGATGATTAACGACTCACATTGTGGACAGTATAGATAGCCACAACGCTATGTCGGGGAGTTGCGGCGACAGTTACGGATATCTGTGGAAACGCAGCAACAAATATAGCCCTTAAGATTTAGCACAGATAAATCTGCAATTTTGATCTTCAATGAAGAGACGAGTAATTACGTGGTGTCAATTCAACAGCAAGTCATGCCCATAGCGAGTCAATATAAATACATCTGCGTATGCAGAGATTCACTCAATCACTTACGAAAATAATCTGAAAGTAAAGGGGAAACGGAATGCAGCATTAACAAAATATAGAGCACATTAGGGCCACAGTAGCTATAAGATGGTGCGTGAAATCTGGAAAGGAGCAATGGTGTCAGTGCTAACGTTCGGAAATGCCATTCTGTGCTTCAAATCGGACATCTTGTCGGGGCTGAAAGTTAACCAAAGATCGGTAGAACGGCTGGCTTTGGGAGCCGACGGTAAAACAACAAACGAGACAGTGAAAGGTGACATGAGTTGGGCCTCTTTTGAACTTAGAGAAGCGCAGAGCAAAAGTAGTGTTGAAGAAAGACTCAGAAACATGACTTAAAATAAATGGGTGGCTTAAGTGAACGAGTATCGGCACCTCAAAAGCTTGGACACAGAAAGGAGCAAGAGGTCAAGAAAGTAGGCAGCCAAATACAGGGCAACTGAAACTGTAAAGAGACAACCAGGAGTCATCAAGTAGAAAGTGAAAGAAACAGAGGTACCGAATTGAATGCAAAGAACGGAGGCACGAAAGACCATGGAGATTTAAGACACTGAGAATAGAATAGAAGGGAAAATTTGTACGATAACACAAAGGTTAGCCTCAAATAGCGTGGTTATTTGAGGCTAGAGCTGGTTGCCTAAGGACAACAATGTACCGGGGCAAATATTTGCAACAAGACGAGGCATGTGTCTGCGCTGCAGCAAAAATCCGGAGTCCACTCAGCACATGCTAATAGAATGCGAATGGAATGCGAATTCACCCAGTGACACCAGTAGAAACGTACATTTTGCAGAAGCGCTTGGATTTATAGTGAATTGAAGCGCCAACCTATCAGTGGTCGAGATAAGTAATAAACGTTTAGAGTGTTGGTGGCAAACAAAAAAAGTAGAGGTTGATACGACCGCATACGTTGCAAGAATAGGTAGCGGCGCAATTACATGGAGATGGTTTGAGGAAGAGAATAGTTATCAAGGAGACGTATAGAAAAAGGCTAGAATGAAAAGCATGCATTGCATACCTGTATAATTGAAGCCAATCAGTGGCATCTCGCCGCGTCTGTGCGGCTTTTTTCCCTCATCCACCTCCATTTACCACTCCTCTGTACATGTGTGTGTGTAAATGGAAATCAATAAATCAAATCAAATCAAATCTCCGTTTCACAGGGGATGCTAATCGATGATGATGATGAGTATCATCATCATCATCATCATCATCATTATCACCGTCTATGACGTCGTCGACCCCTACAGTAAAAGAAGAAATTACAACGACCGGGCGTCCAAGCATGATTTCAGGAGCTTGCGCCGGACTGCGTGCCTAAACTCTACGGTGATGGTTTGCCCCAAATGCTTCGTGTCAAAGCACAGCTACGTAGCTTTACGTCAACGGCGCTCAGCAAGCTGTGAAAAAAAGAGATCGCTGGTGCGAAGGAAACGCCTGTCTATGTCAAGCGTCCTTGTTTTTATTTTCTGCCTTCAACACATCTTAAAGGCACTTCAGGCAAAATATATTCCGATACAGTAATTTTTTGCTTAAATAATTGTTAGGGTCAGGTCAGTTCTTTTTTTCTATTTTTCAGGTAATGAAATGTCTACAATGGTGGCTTAAATGAATGCGAGCATGGGCACCCACAGTAATTTCATGTTTCAAGATAAAATCTGAGTCAGCAGGAGGTTGCGTTAGTTCTCATGAGTCTGCAGCGACCGTGGGCATTTATTGATCTCTTGTACGTCCAACTGAATTTACATTCCGTACTTTCAGTGTCGGTAGGCTGTGATTTAATTATTCTCACTCTGTAGAGTGCACTTGATTTGTGATATGCACGCAAAGTGAGCAAATAATTCCCACTATTTTTCTGTTATCCGGCAGGTGATAAATATGTATAAGGCTGCGTTCTTCTTCGAATCCATAGCAATGCGAAAAATGTTAGGTTGTGTTGAATTGCGGGTTTTAACACCCATAAGCTGAAAAGCGGACCATGAAGGAGACCGTAGTGGAGGCCTCCGTAGTTATTTTAGACTAATCGGTGCTTTTGACTGCACATCAAAAGTATGGTGCATGAGCACTCTTGTTTCTTTTCTTGCTTTCTCTTTTTTGCATTAGACCTTTCGGAATGCTGTCGCGTAGCATGGAATCGAAGGCATGGCCTTGTGCTAAGCAGCGCAAAGCGATGTAGCCGCCAAGCGGATTGATTAAGTAGAGAAAATGTGAAACGAAAACGGTGGGTTCGAATACGAGTCTATTGACACAACTCAATTTCTGTTAGGCATTCTAAATCTTCCTTTATTACTCGTTTTCTAACTGCCCCCCTCCCCCCCACCCGCTTCCAAAGAGTATATCTCTTCTTCCTGTTTTTACAAAAGTGTAGTCCCTGAGTTTGAAAGGCCCTGCTTACACGTGAGGACTCTTGTCTATTTCGTATACTACCGCTTGAAGGAATCAGCTGCAACGCCCCGCTTCAACCCCCTCGCCCCATTATATCGCGGCTAACACAACTAGACGCACGCGTATTTCAACATCTCGACTCCGCACATCAATTTCCCAGCTGCGCGTTCCCATCGTGCATCCGTGGCAGTTCTTGTCTGGACGAAAACAAGTGCCCCGTTGCTTAAATACCCCCCTCGGCAGACATCCCTTCTTCGACCAATGTCGATCTTTTCACGTGGATTGAATAAAGAAACGGGCACGTGCGACACGAGCGGGGCGCAGTTTAGCGAAGCGATAAGCGGAGGAGACAGGCGTGGCCACCCGTGAAAGTTCGCCTTGCCCCGGTAGGTGAATTGCATGCGCTGGCGTCGACGTGGAAACTTGACCTAGGCCTTGGTCGGGAACCAAGGTGTCCATATTTAAACGAAGCATGACTGTGCCTCTTTCAGTGCGGCTCATCAGAAGAGTGGTGCCGTTCACGTTTCACACGCACCAGGTTGCCCCTCCAAGCCCGCCTCTATACGTATCCGTCTTTCAGCCGGATTCTTCTATTCTGATGCAACTTTCCTGTGTATTGCGACTCCAAGCTGTGCTTAATAAAGCGTACTCCGCTCTCATCGGAATGCCTGTCTACACTTCGTTCGACGCCTTCAACCTCCTGCCATGTGACTGCTCCCTGCTTAACGCACAAGAACAATCGTTCTACTACGCATTTCCGCATTTGGGCTACCGGTTTTTGCCCACGAACATTTTCGAGCACGGAAGTAACTGTTTATTGTAGGACAAGGTTCATAAGGTCCTACTTGGCTTTGACAGCCAACAGACTTGTCCGATCACCTTTCACAACATGGCGGAGTTGAATGTGTCGAACCTGCACTCTGGGCTATGCGTAACGCCCTAGCGGGAGGGAGAAGGGGCGGGGGAGGCCGGATTAATCTTGACCATCAAGTGTCCTTTAAAGTGCCCCCTATGCCAGATACAAGAGCGATCTTGCATTCCGGCCGCATCGGAATGCGGCTGCCGCGTCCGGGATCGAGCCCACGAACTCGCGTTTAGCAGCGCAGCGTCATATAGCCACCTAGCTACCGCGGTTGGTGTAATGGCCTTGGACCAAATGACACTTTCCCCGTGCGTGTATGTGTTCAGGAAGGCGTCCTTTCCCCCCCACCCCACCCCATGTCTCTCTCTCTCTTTCCTCTTTCTATGCCCCTTGTCCTGTGTAGCATAGCGAACGGGACACTTTTCCGGTTAACCTCCCAGCACCCATGTCGTCCATTTGTGCTGTATTAGACCCTTTCTTGTGATGTTTACCGCGCTATGTCGTCATACCAACTACAGCCCGGCCAAGAACCATATTGCAGTTTTCCGTACCTTCCTCTCCTTGTTTCCCCTCTATCTCCCTGAAATGACCATTTGAAAGTGCCATAACCTTCACCAGCGCAGCACTGAACTTTCCCCAGGTGATATGGCTGAGCCCAGGTTTTAGTCTAAACCGTTCCGCATGTCCTGCGATAACGACGAGGGGACGACCCAACGCCTACATCGCCGTCGTGGCTCACACGACGCACCGTACACACAGTGCAGCGGTGCTTGTTTTCAAACGCACAAGCAATGCACGTATACAATATACATGAGGACATGCCGTGCCGGCCCGCCATGTCGGTGCCAGGGCTTGCAAGCGGCAGTATCAGCAACAGAGCAGCGGCTCAGGGTAGCGCTCAATGCCGGCAGGGAGCTTCACTGCACGCCTAGCTATGAAATGAGCAAACAGACCTGCGGGAATGGGATTCCGGTTGTTGTGACGGCCGCGGGACACTCGCGCACTGGCATTGCATTCCTCTAAATCTGTGCAGCATTGTCGGAAGACTGGGCAGCTCTTGGAAGCCGATCGGGAAGTATAGCCCCTTCAGTGATAACTACCATGCACTATCAACAAATGAGTCAAAGTGACATAAATATATGCTAAGGTGCTGCAGACACCCTTGAAACAAAGCACATATGGTAAGATGATAATTTCTACATGTTCTGGTGAGCTCTCTTAATTATATAGTGATTAACTGTCGATTTTGTTTTATTTCGGCATGATTTGCCGCGAGGCACATGGAGAACAAAAATCAAATCAAATAAAAGCTTGTAACGTCGCATCGTGCAGGAACTGCAGCAATGTCTCTGAAGATTTATTGTCTGCCATAAAATGGCGGCAGTTTTTAGGTCCAGAATCTGGCTTCAGTCTGGAATTTCTTAAAATCTTATGTCTAGTCGCGCACGTTCCAGGGCACATCCAAAGCATTGCGTCGAGCATGTGACGTTGCTGCCGGAGCCGATATTATCTATTCAGCCTATGGGGAACCAGCGCTGGCCAGGAGGCGCTACGACATTTTTCATGCGTTACTAAAATATGCTGAAACCGTCCGATAGGGAGGCTACGAAGATGGCACGACATATTTAGCGATAAGAAACGTGCGCCTGTATCAATGTTTGTCTAGCCCGATGCGGCCAGCCAAGTTCTGTCCATGGCCATGCGCGCTGCGTAGAGCGCATGCGCTGCTACGTCCTAGCACGTCGGTTCCCTGCCGTTTGAGGAGCCGTGAAAAGTGTGACTCAAGACAATCGGTGAATTTGCTGACACGAAATCACTGCGTGTGCTACTGGAAACTGTGTCTATTGCTCGCTAGGCTGTGTGTTACGGCGCTGCTGTCGGCACGCGAAGCTTCAGCGCTGGTTGCCCATTGATCCAGTGTACAATCAGTGACGTCACATATGTAAGATAACCGGCTTAAATCACATGTACAAGTTAACTAGGAACTGGAGGTATATAGAGGAATAAAAGAAACTACAACTTCTCCATTGCGGTCGGAACGCTGCACATCGAAAATCCCGTCAAGCATGACAGTGACTTTGGTGAAGTAGTCACGTGTAGCAATAGCCTGCATTTTGAGATTAAGCGGATTAAGGTTGGGTAAACAGAGAAATCAGTTGATCCACAACTCTGTTAAAGTTTTCTTTTCTCTTGCCATTACGGGACAGAATTCGAAGAATAACTTGTGTACAAAATTGTAGGCGCCGCGATTGAAGCTGTTAGAGCTAGTCAGAAAACACGTGGTGTTTGTTTCATCAGAAAAGGAGCCACGATAATTTAAGAGAGAGGACTATGGAACAGCTGAACTTCGAAACTTATTCACGATACCCTCGCATTCCTCGTTTGCCCCCTTCATCTATTCACGAAAGTACGCCGAACCGCAGATGTTTTCACAGCACAGCACCGGCGAAAAAAAAAAAAAAACACCAACAAGAAGGAAATTTCGTCCGAGGTGTGTGACCGTCTTTTCAGAATACCCAACAATAGCTTGTTCTACTTGAAATGTGAACATGTGTGTGCACGTGGCTCGCATGATTTTTGCAGGCGGCAAAATTTGTGTGTTCTTCACCGACCCACATAATACATCCGTATACTCTAGCGCACAGATGAAAGTTTCATTATTGGCGAGTGGACACTCGTCTGCGCGTTTGAATAACTTTAGAAAAATAGGCCATGAAAGTAAGCAATGCATGGGGAAAGTTAATTTAAATTGTAACCATGTGTTTAGCGGAAATGCAGAAATTATAAGTAAAAGGCAAATACAAGTTGATGAAAAGGACAACTTGCCGCAGGTGAGACATGAAACCACATCTTCCGCACTACGCGAACGGTTCTTTACCAATTATACCGTGGCATTTATTCACCTACTCACTTTCTTCGGTATTGTCCGAGGGACTGTTAGCCAGCGTCACTCGCAGTCATTACGGAGCTGGATGTTGTGTGGCTAGCTGCTGTAAGATGGTGTAAACAGAAGCTTCAGAACACGTTCAGAACCTCGCAGGGAGCGATGGAACGAAAATGTTAGGCGTGAAGTTAAGAGATGCGAAGAGAGAGCTGTGAATCAGAGAGCGAACGGGGATAGTCGATATTCTAAATGATATTGGGAGAAAAAAATGAAGCTGTACAGACCTTGTAATGTGCAGGGCAGATAACCAGTGGACAATTAAGGTTACAGAATGGGCTCCAAGGGGAGGGAAGCGCCGTCAAAGACGGCAGGAAATTCGGTGGGGTGATAAAATTAGGTAATTTGAAGGCACAATTTGGAATCGGCTATAGCGCAAGACAGGAGTAATTGAAGATCACCGACAAAGGCCTTCGTCCTGCAGTGGATGTAAAAATAGGCTGACGACGTTGATAAGGTGGCAGGAAAAGCGCATGCGCCAAATGAAACCGACATCTAGGACACAAGATAAATGTATGAGAGACACTGATAGCTGCTGTTCACAGTGATAGCGCTACGCAATGTGTGTGTACGTGTGCATATTGCGCACGCACATGAAATGAGGAAATGCAGGAAACAGAGCCAGCGGTACCAGATTGGCAGCATGCAGCGCAGTAGCGCAGTGATGAATGATGCAAATGTGACATTAAAAGCATCGGCAACAGAGAGAAGTATGTAGATTTTGATATGTGTTATGCACCTCTTTTTCATGCTTGCTGCCGGTCTCCTGCACGGTCGGTCTGCTAAGCGTCTGTTGATCGTAACAATATAATTTATCAAGGAGACTCACTTTAGAAACTCATGCAAAGCCGTGAAAGAACGTCTTGTTTATGAAGCGCGCTGTATCGAGGACAGTGGCAAAGCACGTGTTCGAAAGTCTCTTCGCCGCCGCCGTGTCTGCAAGCCGCGCTGTCGTCCATACCGACTCAGAAGGCGAAGGATCTTGTGTAGGCGACACCAAGCCACAGTCGGCAAAGTACTGCTGTTTCGAGTCGAGAGTGTCCAGGTGGCGGTCGAAGTCGAAGGTATGGGTCCAGTCGCTGTAGACGTGTATGCTTTAAGCTGGGTGTGTTTTGATGGCTTCATTTGCAAGCACACGAATTTTCGCTGCAGCGTCTGTTCTTGAGAATGGAATGGAGTCTTGCAAGCCCTCCTCGTGTGCAGATCGTGCTGCTGCGTCGGCATGTTCATTGCCCATTATGCCACAGTGGCTTGGAATCCACTGTAACGTGATGTCGTGTCCTTGCTCGACGAGGTGGTGAAGCAGCAGTCTGATTTCTAGAACTAGTTGTTCGTGGGGTTCTCGGCGTAAGGCAGAAACCAAACAATGAAGAGCAGCCTTGGAGTCAGTGAACACGCTCCATTTCCTGGGTAGTTCTTCAGAAATTACACTAAGTGCACAACGAATAGCAGCAAGTTCCGCGGCAGTCGATGTAGTCTGGTGAGAGAGTCGAATCTTTATGGTGGAAGGTTTTGCAAGAAAGATGACCGATCCTACAGACCCATTCACCGTGGTTGAAGCGTCAGTATACAGATGATGATGATCGTTGTACGTCTCGTACAGCAAGAGCAGTGAAAGCTGCTTGAGTGCTGGAGTCACTGCATTTGCAAACGGAGTCGGTAACAAATGTTGTTTCCCGTAGTCTTCAAAATAATTTTTTTTCGTGTCTCTTTTCAGTGCACTCGCGTACTTGGGAAGTTAACACATTTGATGATGTTACTCTGCTATCATATGTCTACGTACCCACAAAGAAGAATTCACCAAGAATTGGGCGGCAGTTGGCCACGTAACTCAAATAGACAAGAAATGTGCAAAAGACACAAGTAAACGAAACAAGAATTTTGGATAATTGAACAGTCAAACTATTTGAAAAAGAAACATTGTTATAGATAAGGTATTCAGGAACCAAATATAATATGTCGTACTAAGGAATTCTAATTTATATGACATTAATACAATTTGTGTACGAAATAACATGGCGCTAGCTTCAGAATAAAGGATAGCGAATATATAAGCGACATGACCTCGAAGCAGCAACGTTTCTTAAGTTGGGTTGAATTATTATTATTATTATTATTATTATTATTATTATTATTATTATTATTATTATTATTATTATTATTATTATTATTATTATTATTATTATTATTATTATTGGTGGTGGTGGTGGTGGGGGTGGTAGTAGTAGTAGTGGCACTAGTATGTGAAATTCAATACCACTTATACATTCAATGAATGCTAACATATTTTTGGCCGATCCCCTTTAGTGTGGATATGTGTAACCGCCTTCGAGGTCATCATCGACGTCATCAATCAGGACGGAGCCTGTTTAGCATGTGGCAAAAACACAAGGCAGTGCCCCGAACGCTTTCCCCACATTCGCCGATTCATAAATATCGCCGCGGGCGCAAAGCAGGAGACGCCCCGCAGCGAGGCGGCGGCGATGCGAGCACCACAGTAAGCCACGACAGTGCGGCAGGCAGCAGCAGCAGCATTAGCGACGAGCAAGGCTGGCGCGTTATTAACGCGCAAGTCGGTTGCTTTGGCAACCGTTTACACTGCACCAGCGCTGCGGGTGCCTGCTGCAGCAAAGCCCAACTGGCGAAAAAGTGCGCTGGGAGAAGCAGCGCATAGACAGACCGAAAGAGAGTATGTGTGTGTGTGCGTGTGTGTGTGTGAGAGAGAGATAAAGGGAGTCAGGGAGAGAAACAGAGTTTGTACGAGGAGTAAGAAGTCCCTATAGAACAAAATAGACAAATATATAGTATATGAAAGAACTAAGTAAAAAGAGATAGAAATGAACAGAAACTGCGTGAGAGAGAGACCTAAAGGTTAGAGAGCGGGCTTGTGTGAGAAAGAGAGGTAAGGAGAGGGGGGGGGGGGAGGTGCGGAGAACATCTGAAAAAGGGGCGGTCCCCTTTACACGCTGTGCGGACAAAAGCGTCACGTCTGACCGCGCCGATAACGAGGCGTGCTCGCGCCCGATCGATGCGGTTGGTAATAACCTGTGGCTAAGCTTTGCCCCTGCAAGGCTGGTTGCGTTATGACTAATTATGCGACGTCCTCCGTCATAAAAGGTGTCTATTACCCGTTGATGCCTGTTCTGGGGGTTCAATGGTGAATGCTTGTTCTTTTCGTTGATTGCGCCCAAATTTGTCCGGAAATGTTTGGTAAGGAACCTTTTGTGGTGGGGAGCATGTGGTAGGGGCAGGTGAAGAACGTCTTCCAGGATTGCCAGCTCTCTACCGCAGATACGATAACGAGCTTACTCTTGTGGTGATTCTGCAGCCGGGATAACTAATTCAAAGGAAGGAAGAAAATAACAAAAGCAAGTCGTTTTTCCTTTTAACTGTTGTTGCTTAACTATAACTCTGCCCGATATCCTGGGTATATTCTGCATTTAAAAGTTAAACTCTGTATTTTCTATTTGCATTATTTTCTGCTCGGAATTTAGCGAACACTGGAATTTTGCTACCATTGTCAAAGGGTTGGACATCGAATAAACAACATCATAGTGACGGCTAAATGAGCTTCTCTTAAAGAAGAATTTGTCATTGAAATGATTTTAGAATTAAGATTAGATATTATTATTATTATTATTATTATTATTATTATTATTATTATTATTATTATTATTATTATTATTATTATTATTATTATTATTATTATTATTATTATATGTTATTTTATTTTATTTTATCGAACAGAGCTGATCGGCACTGTAGTTTCGTCAGTGAAGACAATTTCGAAAGTTCGCATAATATTAGTGGGCACTGGAATCTGCTTTGTAGAAGTGCTTAATACCACTCAGTACTTGGTCTTACAGTCATTTTGCGATAGCACGTCATACACAGGGGGAACTGAACATTCAAGAGGAAATATATAGAAAATTAAAGAGCCTCATGTAGTTTGAAACTGCCTTTCGGTCACCCTTACCACTGCTTCATTGGTAAGTGCAGCTTTGTTATTCGGTGTTGTTGTTGCAAAATAAATTATTTTACTTCAAAACGTACAACACTTTAGAACGCGCATGGTGTTCTAGTGGCATATGAGTTGGCTTGCATTTGCGGGTACATTTACAGGTTGAAGTTATACGAGCAGAGCAACAAGGTTCAAGAAGAATCGATGTTACGGAATGACGTGACTCTATTCTTGCGCAACGTTTATGTGACTCGAGGAAATGGCACATGCGTCGGAGACTGCTAGGAAAGGACCTTTTGGAAGCATCGTGCGCATTATGCGTGAAATACATTAAAATCTACTACGTTGGATGATCTTAATTATGTGTGCGATTGTTTGTTGGTAGCTTATTAAACTATAAGCGTACTTCCAAGCCAATTGCAATAGAATTTCCCACTGCCTAAATTGTTTATACATTAGTGGTTATTGTGCTATTGGAAGCAATCTTGGCAAAGCTGCATGGCTGGTAAATACCCGATTTTCTTATCAGGAGACCTTAAATAGTCCCTAAGCAGACGACGTGTGCACCTGGTGTTCGGCGGATATGACGTCTATCCCAAAATATTGCCTCGGAGATTTTTCAGCCCGCCGTAGCCGGCACGGGCGTTGCCTAATCTCGAAGGTGAAACCAAGGAGCCCCACGTTCTGGGTAATGCATCACTTCCGGCGAGCAGCAATGGCGGCCTTTGTAAAGCGAAATCCATGTATGCCCCATGAAGGTGCAAATCCGGCGAGCGTCCGGCATTAACATCGGTTGGCGAGAAAACCCATGTGACCGAGTGATGACGTCACGTTCCCGGTGCTGGACCTGCTGCGGCTCGCATTAAGGTCGATTGAGATGGATTAAGGTTGGTACAAATTAGAGCAAGGTGGATTAAGGTGGAGCTTTAATTTGGGTGATAAATTAGGCAAAACTTATTGTTAAGTGACTCATTTTTCTTTCGTTTATGTATCAAAAACTCCTACGTTTTTTAGCGTTTTCTGACGCATTCATTCGTATTTCAAGCCTGCCAATTCCACTAAAGTGCGACGAACCCCAGTGCAGTAGCACGGGCTGACAGAAACTTCCATTTGCCTAAAGGTACGACGTATACTGAAGGAGTTAAGCGGAGACCACACGTACGCTTGCGCACGCGTGCGAGCTCGCGTCCGCGCGCCTAGCGCCTGCCGCGCCTCGCGAGTAATGGCGGTTTGTGTCCACAATGACGCGCGACAGCGCGCGCTCACTGGGCTCACTCACAGACGCCGTGGCAGGCGCAGCTTCGTACTTTGTTATCGACAGTGTTTCAATAGGCTTCGATATCTACAAACGTAATTGCTATATTTTCATAGCTGTTAGATCAACGCAAAAAGGAAAGAAGAAGCACTTTCTTGCATTATATAGATGTGCTTCACTGAGAGTTGAACGTTGCGCACCGTAGCTGCGTAGTCAGGCGCGCCGACGCGAGGCAACGCAAGCGCCCGATAACAGAGAGGAGCTATTCCCCGAGATCACGCCGCGTTTCTACGCGTACGAGCCATGCCGCTCCGTCTGCGCATGCGTGAGCGCGTGAACGCGAGCTTGCGCGCGTCCGGAAGCGTACGTGTGGTCTAGGCTTTAGGCGTACCGCGCGAGCACAAACACACATGCACAAAGAGAGAGAGAGAGAGAGAGAGAGAGAGAGAGAGAGATCAAAGCATACATATATCGTTCACGGGGTGCGAGAGCCATCATGTACACCCGGCCACAAAAGTTTACGGACCACGGGATCTCCAAAAACGTTCAATTCCCGAGCAGCCTTGTAGCAGTAGATAGTAAAAGAGCGCATGACAATGTTAGCATATTCTAGTCGAGGCCTGGAATACAAATACCAGGCCGCGTTGTGAGGTTGTGGAGATTATCAGCTTTTTCTCAGATTTTGTGTTCCGTAATACTGTGGTCGGGTGTACATAGCCAACAATACATGGCCATCTATTGTGACTGTTGCATCAGCGACCCATTCATCTCAAGAAAATAGAAATTTCCTGTATACATCCCATGAATGTTTATCACAAGATAGGTGCCATATGAGTCGCGCTGCGGCGTTGTCAGTGCGCCCTGAGCACTTGTTCTATTACGCACCTAGCGAGGGTGTATGGCATAGTGTGTGTCATCGCATAGACCTACCATTCTCAATCCATGAACTTAAGGCAGCATTAGCTTTGTGTGGCCGTGCATCAGCGCCAGGACCTGATGGAATTTCCCACCGAGCTTTGTGTCATCTGGGTGAGCGAGCGAGAGGTGCTCTCTTTGAGCTGTACAATGAATCTTGGAGAGAAGGTGCGCTACCAACAAGCTGGAAGAGAAGTCACCTTGTTCCATTGCTGAAGCCTGGAAAGTCGCCGTTGGAACTCTCGTCATGTCACCGGATTGCTTTGGCAAGCTGTGTGGGCAAAGTAATGGAGAGGATGGTCCTAGGATGCCTGGAGTGGTACTTGGAGTACTACGACAACACCTACCCTGATGCCAAGGCGGGCGTTCGACGTGGTCGATCATCGATCGTTAACGTCGTCGACCTGGTCACCTATATATTCAGCTTGAGAAATGTCGTAAGCGTCTCTGCGCTTCTTTGTTCCTCGATGTCAAAGGGACGTATGACAACGTTACGAATGAAGCCATCTTATCTGCTCTCGCAGACGTAGGAGTGGGTGGTGGGATGTTTCAATGGATACGGAGCTATCTCTCCATGCGATCCTTTTTTGTAAGCACCCACGAAGGCCATACTTCTCTACATTATAGCTGCCGCGGCGTCCCCCAGGGCGGTGTACTTAGCCCTGTGTTATTTAATCTTACTCTAATTGCTCTCCTTGAGCACGCACCAAGCACAGTCAGGTTATCAGTGTACGCGGATGACATCTGCATATGGGCGTCTGCAGTAACCACCTACAATTGCGAGCGAGAATTCAGAGAGCCGCCACCCAAACTGCTATCTACCTCCGTAATCGAGTCCTGGAAATTTCCTCCCAGAAATGCGCCCTGGTGCCATTTACGCGTAAACCCATGACAAACTACAGCGCAATGATAAATGGCCAAATATTACGGTGGGTCTACCGCACAAGTTTCTAGGTGTCCTAATCGACAGGGACTTGTCATGGAGCCCTCACGTATCATACGTGCAAAAACATTTGACAGGCATCTGTCACCTTTTCAAGTTTTTCACTGGCAAGACTTGGGGAATGTCGACAAGTGCCATGTTACAAATTTACAGGGTGCTTTTTCTAGGCTTTCTGCGATACAGCTTGCCAGCAATAACCAACACAGGTAAAACGAATCTACGCACAATACAAATTGTTCAGGTTCAAGGGCTCCGCATCTGTCAAGGCCTGCCTCGGAGGGCATCAACAGTGGTTACAATAGCAATCGCTAGAGACCACTCTGTCAAGACCCACATTGAAATTGAAGTGCTCAGGACCCATATAAGGCATCTAACCAGGACTCCTCTTCACCACTTAGCCTCTCTACCAGCGGACAGGCCTCGCACATCTTTCAGCCAAACAATTACCACACATGATGAATCATTGCCAGCTTGTTTCACTCCGGCTGCGAGACCTTCGATTCCTCCATGGTGCCTCGATCAGGCAAAAATCAATCTCACAATACCTGGCATCACGAAAAAAGCTGATCTGTCATCACCAGCCCTTAAACAGCTCACACTACTATTTCTGTACGAGAACTACCGTGACTCTACACATATCTTTCATAATTTGTTTTCTCAGGCAGTTTTGTATTTTCTATCTGAGTTTCACTTGACTAATGTATTTCGTATATTGTTTTACTTGTGTATTTTGCTATATATCGCACTTTTGTATAACTTTTGTGTTTTCTTTTGTAAAAAATTTGTATAACTTTTGTGTACTTTAGTTGTTTTTTCCGTAACGTGCAAAGCTCGCATTTCTTCATGTATCGGTTCCCCCTATGCAATACGCCTTCGGGAGCTTTAAGGGGTATTATGAAATAAATTAAGAAATAAATCTACACCGATGGAACTGTCTTGCCAAACAGCTCCCCGGCGGCAATAGTAATACCAGCGACAGTCATAATAATCAAATTTAAGACGACTCACGCGACAACGTCGACGGTAGCAGAGCTGCCAGCGTTCTTTACTGCCCACCATTACATTGGTAATGAACAGCCACACAAGTGGACGATATTCTGCGATTCTAAGGCGGCACTGCACTCTCTACTGTGACCTTTACGACGCGGGCCGCACGAACAGCTAATATTTCACATTACAGAGACGTTACACCATATAATTGATGCAGGCCTTAAAATAACTTTCCAATGGCTTCCAAGTCACTGCGTGATTATCGGCAATGAACGGGCCAATCAAACTGCCCGTTCAGCCCATAGTGAGGAGCACCACGTACCAATTCCACTTTCTAGAACTGACGCAGCACGGAAACACCGCCTGCTTGCTCGGCAGTACACCATGTCACAATGAAATAACCCCCTTTTAAGAAATTCTCGACTGTACTCCCTTGATCCCACATTAAGTCTTCGAGCGCCATCACAGCGTCACCGTGGAGACGCCACTCTTATGTATTGACTGTGGTTGGGCGTTGCCTTTACCAAAGAGTATGCGTTCCGCATAGGGATGACCGACACCCCAACCTGTGACCACTGCGGCCATGAAGATTCAATTGACCATATTTCGTGCGCCTGCTCACCGTACAGTCCACAGAGGGAATGCCTTCGCCGCGAACTTGACCAACTGGACGACCAACCGCTCTCGGAAAAAAGAATTCTACACCATCGAAGGGACCTAGCGTCACAGAAGAAGGCCGCGCAAGCGCTGTTGCGTTTCTTGCGATCTACTGGCCTTTGCGGGCGTCTTTAACTGGAACTCCTTTTGTGTGTGTGTGTGTGTGTGTGTGTGTGTGTGTGCGCGTGTGTGTGTGTGTTTGTGTTTGTGTGTGTGTGTGCGTTTGCGTGTTTGTGTGTGTATGTTTGCGTGTTTCTTTTTTGTTTTTAGCGTTTTCCTCTCTGTCATCTTTCTAACCCCTATCTCCCATCCCCAGTGTAGGGTAGCAAACCGGAGACTGATATCTGGTTAACCTCCCTGCATTTCCTCTTCATCTCTCTATCTCTTCGTTGTCTAATTCGCAAGCATCTCAGTTTATTTTAATTCCTGTGACTTACGGCATTACATGTATCGTTTAATGTAAATATATAAGCATTGTTTTCAACCCGCACTCCACGCCGCCTTTGTGTTTTATTTCGTTTAGAAATTGGAAGTTATTTGCTACTCCAAACCATATTTCAATGGCGTTGTTGTCGAATATATGCGTTGGGTTCGATTCAAAAATTTCGCCTTTCAAATGACCTTACGAGCTATTGGTGCGAAAAAGGACCTCTCCAATAATTGATTATCATCGAGAAATAGAAATTCTTAGCTACAGACGCTGTACGCAGAACTCCCACGAGAGTGTATAGCATGCCCAGCTACTCCTCGATAAAACTTCGCGCGGTGTCAACGATGTGACGGTGCCGGGCGGGTGCACACAATGGGCGATCGAGTTGCTCATAATTAATAACGAAGCCGTTTTCCTTGGCCTCAACCATTACTTAATGGCCACAGTGTTGCTTTCCACCGCCCCCCGTAGAACAAGCCGACTCCCAATAAACCCGGAATTAATTTGCACCAGCGGTCAAAGTGGCACTCGGAAGCGGCCGTATGCAGGAAGGCACGTGAGGCGCCTGCAACGTGCCACGGCGCGCCGTTCAACGCAGCTTCGTCTCGAGTGCGCCAATACGGGCGCGCGTGGAATCGCTGCGTTATATAGCGCGTGCCCCGATTAAACGGCTCCAAGGACTTCGGGCGAAGTTTTACGACCCTAACAGTTCCCGCGGTTGCATTGCAAATGAGGCAGCGGCGGTAGGGGCTTTAAGTGGCGGCGGTGGTCAGCGCGGCCGGAGGCGTTTGTGGACACGAGGAGGGCGCCAGTGCACAGACAGAGCACACCGAGGGGGAAGAGATATATGGAAGTGTTTCAACTTGAGCAAGCAGCGCAACAGGTTAGCCGCTCTCAGGCCGCTACCACAAGAATAATAAAAAAAAAGGAGAGGGGATGCTGTTAGGCAGCAGGGTGCTATCTGCACGCCAGAGAAAGAGAGAGAAAGCGGTGGGACGAGGAGGAGGAAAAAAAAAACACCGCGCGCGTTCTTTCTTTCGTTCACGTGCAGGGAAATAACAGTTTGTTTTGAACTCCGAGCTTTGTTGAGCCTGTGTTCTGTTTTTCGTTTCTTCGTCGTTTCGTTCAGCGGCAGTTTAATAAAGGCTATACCGAAAGTGCGTTCGAAATTAGCTTCCCCACAAACCTGGCAGGATGGTTTATGTCGCATTTGTTCTGTTGGTGCTTTTTACGCTTTTAATTTCCGTAGCAAAAATGAAACAAGAGAATGCTTATGCCCATGTTTGCGAAGCAAGCTATAAGGCAGACTCCCTCTGTGCCAAGTATGCATATTTCAAACCTTACTATCACGTTGGCCCACTTTGGACATTACGCGAATACAATCGAGCTGGCCAAATGCTTGGGATATGCTTAAAGGAAAGGCATTACCGTGACACTGGATTTGCAGTGTTCAGATACAAAAGGCAGTTGCCTACGTTTATGATGCAGAGTTATGTTTAATTCCCTTCGATTATTATTCTGCAGTTGCGATCGAGGGAGAGAAGCCTAGTGGTACCTGGAGAGGTAAGCCTGGCGACAAGCTTGGCATTGTCTTCCAGTGAGATGGTGAGGGATGAAAGAAAGGGAGAAAAAAGAAACGCGCGTACACACTCACACTGAAACCTTTACGCGCAGTAAATTCAATAGCGTAAAAGTTATTCGCAGAGTGTCATTGAGGCCTGTATCTTGCAGGAATGCTAGGATCGCTTTAGTTTGGCACGATTCAGAACCATGCATGGTGCTGCAATCGTCCAAGAACGTTCGGTAGCTAAGTCACGTGTCATGTGGTGTGCTTAAAGTGTTGCTCGATATAGCACTTGATGTCGCAAAGTGTTTGCAAATACAAATTAAATGGTTTATGTCTTCGTCAACACCGCAGGCGGCACAATGGCGTGCTGCACAAACACGTTCTTAATAACTAGAGAATGTAAGTTGTTTCCGCGTGAGCGAATGTGATATATGTATGCACGTTCGATCACGCCTTGCAGTTGAGGTCGAAACAATTTGTGAACCCTATGGTCACTCTGCGTTACGCCACTGGCTACGCTGCGAGCGCCACGTGATGAATTCAACGCAGCGGTTGCGCAATTGCAGTTGCACGATTGAGAGGAGGAAAAGCAGGGAGGATAAACAGACGGTTTTCCACCCCAAATTGGTGGAGAGAGAAGTCGTGGGAAAGAGGAAAGGAGAAAGAAAAGGAATAACGAGTGACGCGAGCACGCACTCGTCACAGCGTTCGCCGCGCATTTAATAGCGGTCGCCGAGCGCGACCCTCTTTAAAACGTGCAGCAGGGCTCATGTGACTTTCTGTGGTCTGACGGTCTATATGAATCGTCTGATTAAGCATCACTGCAGAAGCTGATCTCCGGTTGCAAGACGATTTGTAGCGGAGTGCGTCTGATGAACACCGATAACTACGAGTTTCTTGAATGCGCCCTGGTGTTTCATTGCGTGGAAATTCTTGTTCCACTCGTCTCCGAGTGCAGCAGCAATAGTAGCTCTTAAGTAGCCACCTCGTGCTCGCAATGACGATGGCGTAGCCGCTGAGCTACCAGCGATGGGTATACGTATGGTAGAATATAAGGGCGAATGTGAGCAAATGGGAAGTTTATTAAAAATTTATATACGCAGGTATGATAGACTGTAGGTACCAGTCCAGTATATGCTCGGTTGCATTTCCACAATGCTTGAACTACAGTTGGAACTTGACAATATAACGTTAGTTTTTGTTTACGAAAACTGCATGTGTGCAGTTTACAGTTTCTATAAGAGATCTGCCAACAAAAATAATCAGATATCACAGAAGAAGAAAGGGAATATAAAGACGAAGAAGAACAAGAAGACGAAGAAGTTGCACAGTTTCTTACTCTCTACCGGACAGCACTCGTATTTTTTTAATTAACACTTCGCAGTAGCACCTCCTGGGCACCACTGGCTCCCCATTTCACGCTGTACAAAACGCAAAACGCGTGCTATAGTTTCTGCTGTTAAAGACTGATTCTGCATTTGCCTAACTTGATATCGCAAGTACGTTTAGTTGCAGCTTTATGAGAAAGGTCCTTCGATATTTTTATTTTTCTCGTGCAAGTGCAAGCGGTGTGCAAGGTACTTCTAGCTATACGCCATTATCTGCCTAGTGCGAATCGGCGTATTTATGCCGTGAAGATTAGGCGCGCACGGCGCTGGCTACCGACAGACCAATTCACGCCGTACGACGGTTCCCAACAGCGCCTAGAGCAAGCATGCTGGTCAAACGTGCAATCCGCAGGACCCGAGGCAAAGTTGGAAGCTGCAGATTATAAGGCAAGGCCTTGTGGCATGCCTACGTGCGCCGCCTTGCAAACGACTGCTTCTTTAAACGAGGTTAATCTCGGCCGCTTGGCAGGCTGACGGCTCGTTGTGGTAAAAGCGTAGACTGTGGACACGTCGTTACAAGAAGGACGCAGATCGGCCTGTCCCGTCTTTTCTTTTTCTCTTTTCTGTCCGCTCGTGCTGCGGGTGCCGCTTGCTGAACATATCGTTAGCTAGCCCGGTGCCTTGAAAAGTACAGTGTACAGAACCGTTCCTCACGATAACCTATTCAGGCAATATGTATAACATTCGTAGTCGTTTTTCCGGTAAGTCAAGACATTGTCCAAAACGCCTGTGGACATTGCAGTTTCTGTCGAGAAATGTGAATATCGCTTTTCTGCAAACAGCCCATACTGAAGTTTATGGACGTCGATGCAAGGAAGGGCACATACTTGTCGACGACTTATGTTTGTACACAACATATTGAATGCAGACATAAAGATTGAAAGGAGATGCAGGCGTAGCAGGAGCATCAAGTGCAGAGGCTCGGAAAATCTTCTTCCGGGTACGCGATTTCACTCATTTATGGGCTGAGATGCTACGACTGATGAAAAAACTCGGAGAAACAAATGCTGATGGACACGGAAAAAATGAACAAGAACCAAATAGCGGATGACGTAATGTCACATTTAGGCACGTTTAGACTTCGAACGCAATGTGCAGATCTTTCGCAAGAAACGCAAGCGCAAACGCTAAAAGCGCAACTAAATTGTTTAGGCTGCAATTGTATGAAGCGTTAAGAGCGCAACAGCCGTCAACACACGCAAGCGTATTTGTTGGAAGGTCCGCTGCCCTTTTACGTTTCATAAAAATACGACAGTTACGACGTGGCTCAACAAGCACCGCAGTTCCGGTTTTAAGTTTCCCGTGACGCGACTTCCGGTATCCTCAGACCAACAGCCATGACTGCGTATGCATATGTGAGTTGTTCGAGCTGCAACGGGCACCTGCATCTTTTTGGTGCCTTAGCTTATAGATTTTCGGTGGCTTGAGTATGTTGAAATCCACTGCGACGAAACTGGCAAGGTCACATTTTGATTGGCTGGTCTTAAGAAGCGTAACGTATCCAACTTACAATGTGCGCGACCAGCATTGTTAACAATCTTAATGATAGTAACGCGCGATACGGGCTTTACGACAGATGCAAGCTTTGGTAAACTTATGACGGCAGTCTGAGCATGCCATTAAGCATGAGGTTGAAGAAAGCGTGAACTTTACGGCATGTTCCACAGTCAGTACGTTGAAGCAGGGTGTCGGAACAAAATGTCTTTCGTTCTCGTTTTTCTTCTCGGGAAAGAAAAAAGATGACCCGTAACCATTTATATTGCTTTTTGTTCGCATTCAAACATTTTCGAAGCAAGGTAACGGTAAAAAAACATTGTATTTGTCTTTCTCAATAAGTAAATTGTAAATTCTGAGATCATGCTTCAGTGCATTGAGTCAAGGCATTGAGCCTGATCTCAGAAGCAGCACGTCATCCAGCGTACTCGCCGAAATGCGAGATCGATGTTCCGATAAAACGAACAGAAACTAACCATAAAACTTCGGCAACAAAGCGTTGTGCCCCCAGAAAATGAAACGACAAGCTCTTCAGCGCGCAAGCCCTGCGTTTTGCTTCGATGCCGATATGCTAGTGCATCGATAGGTACGCTCGCATTAGTGGAGGGCTCGACCGGCTCTCGCTCGCACTATCCGTGCCTGAGGTACACGCGTTTTCGGACCCCTGAGATACTGAGATACGCGCTAATTCTAACGTTGCCTGGGGCCGCTTGTTTTGAACTGCCGACTTTCCCCTTGAAACGAACACCGACCAAAAATATTTCGGTTTCACTCCGATACAAAATAAGAAATAACGTTTCGGTTTCATTTTTGTTTTCGTTCCGTTCGGACGTACTGGTTTGAGGATAGCTTATACAAAAAAAAAGAAAGAGAAAAAAATCCGCGAAGCACATCAAAAGAATGGTATAAGAATAGTGAAAAAATTGCCCGTAAGGACAGCGAACGATTCGATATGTTCCAAGCTTGACATACAGTTCTCGCCTCGTCATAAAGCAGAAAACAGGCCACGTGATATGTGTTCGTGTTGTTCACCACAAGGACATGAAGATGATTCTGCGCCTCTTATTTTATGCAGAACTTGGTTGGCGAAGGCTCAACCAAGGCAATGTCGACGAACAAGATTTACAGGTTTCTCGGTAAGTAAATAAATCTCTAAAGAACAAGCGATCACCACATTGTCTTAGGACGAACTACCGACTGTCTAAAGTCATATTCAAAAGAGTTGGTCAAGTCTTATGCTGGATCGCAGCGTTTGACGAAATTTTCTGTTTTATTTTTGATTCCACTGCTCTGCAAGGTTACAGGCATTCTTTTCATCACCATGTTGATATTAACTGTCACAAGTCAGTTCATCATTCGGGGCTACATTACGATGGCAAACACTACGGAAAATTGCCTAATTTGCATATTCCGCAGTATTTCCATGTCTCCTTCCTTTTTTCAGGTCCTTCAGCCAGAGCTGAGCTATTTAACACTTCTTGGAGGGTTGTCTAGGAATTAAGGCCGACCAAATCTTCTCCAAAGAAGTGATAACTGCTCGGCGTCTTGATTTGCGAGTGTTGTCGGTATGTAGTTGTCGTTATGTAAGGCTTCATTCTACATGTTCGTGACACGCTCAGTAGCGGCCAAGATATTTTCCTGCGCTTGATTAGGCCTGCACAAGCTACGCGCGCGCACGCGCGCACACGCACGAAGCTAGAAAGACAAGCTGAGTGATAGCAGGAAACAGCACAAGTTTAGCGCATATAAGTCGTATAGTGCATGTTCACGGTGTCATATGCTTAAATGTGTGTGGTCAGATAACGAAGCGATGAAGGAAAAAGAAAAGAGACAGTTGTGGAGAGAGCAGTCACGGAGAGCAGTATACGTGCGCGCGCGCACCGCTCTACGTCATAACGACCCGTTCAGACAACGATCAGACGAAATACGCGGAACGCGCTGAACCGCCCCTTACCTTCCTTTCGCTCGTACTACTCTTACGGAATCAGAGTGCGTCATGTAAAGGACGCAGCTTTCTCTGGGGCGAAGTACGCACGTGGGGCAGACGCAATACACCTGTTACGGAATGCGGCGTGTGCGAGCAGCTTCGTGGACTCCCGGCTGTGTGTCGCATATTCGCGCGTATCAGGGACACCGGAACTACAGTGAACCGCTTCCGTATTCAGTACAATTCATTCATGCAATCCAATGAGTTGTTCGGAAATACGAGCGTTGCCTTGTTCGCCTCAGCCGTGCACTTTGCTAGCCAATTTCCTATGAATGAACGGAAATACGTTGGGGCCTGCATGATTCGATGCCTCAGCCTCCCTAACTATGAAAGTATTTTTGCTTGTTCAGTTGTAGAGATTTCCTCGTTTCTGCAGCCTACCCTCAGATAGATGGTAGATTTATAAAGCATTTTAGCGCAGGCAGACAAGGACAATAAAAAGACATTGAATCTTTGGTGCGATAACGTCCGCTGTTTATTGTCTGGCAATTCGCACACTTGGTAATCAGCTAGCAGGGGTGGGCAAATGAACACTTGTCAGATCAGTGTGCAAATTTTCGAAGTGCTTTCCAAGTACGTTTACCAACATCCGCAACACCCAGCCGTACTTCATGATGGTGACTGCCAAGATTCTCTTTCTTGAATATATCCGTGTGCTTTCTACAGATTTACTGTGCTATTTTTAAGGTATTTTTTAAAAGAATTTCGCGCCGTCGTCGTTGCCATGGGGCCCTGCATATATACAGGTATGTATATTCTATATGCTTATGCATGTCGTATATGACGGTTATATTGCTCCCCTATTCAATCACTGAACTTTCTCTTACCGGGTCTTAAGTTCTTCAATAAATTATTTCTCATAATTAGAAAGGCAGGCAAGAAAGAAATTCCATGAAACAATATGCACAACGCACGCCTTTCATCTGATATTTTCGGAGACTACTAAATATTAAAGTGCTAAGTAATATCAGTGTTCAAACCTGAAAGTGATTTAATTTTACTGGCGCGGCTCCTTACGGGCAGCGCAGTGGCGTCTGTGCCATGTCATTAAATGGCCTACAAGAGGCCTTCAAGCTTTTAAGGGCTCGAGAAATCTTGGCGCATCCGCTCAAACGCAACGCTGAAGCTTGCTGTCGCAATTAGTGCTTCGCCTTTCGGGCGGAACTGCCCATTTTTTTTAGCTTCTGCAATGTTATAATTTAGTTTGGAAAGATAACGCGTATTCAGAAACGAGTAAGGGACAGGTCAAACACTGCCATCAGCGCATTCACAACTCCTTCCAGCTGCAAAAAAGAAGGCAGTAAACAAAACTGAAAATGAGAAGAGAAATAAGATAAATTCGCAGTGGCTTAGCTTGGCTGTGCCAGGATATACGTAGCGAAAGCTAACGCATAGCATGGTTAGCCTTGGTAAATCTTGATTGCAAGTCCAGGTTAGTCTGGTTGTCTAGCTATGTTGCCGCGTTTAGCCAGTCGTTCGGCGCGCTGTTCGTCTGTTTCCTGCGCGATTCGTTTCCTCTTCATCTCGTTCCGATGTCGATTCCAGGCCTCCTCCGCTTATCAGAATTGTCGCCATCCATACTGCCGCCTCAACTGTGGTTGCGGCGCGCGCGAGCTCTCCTTTTCAATCCTCCGACATGTTATCAGGCATGCGACGCAGCTGGCGAAGCGAGTGGAGGCGAGCGCAACGAGGAAGAACGCGGTGTGACGTCATACCAAACGGCGGCGCGTGAAAGGCGCGGCGCTGCGCAACGGCGTGACACCTGTGGCTCAGTGCTACTAGTGGCGCATGCGCAGTGGTGACTAGGGAGCGAGAGAGAAAGAAATATCCGCGGTGAGGCGCGCGTTGTGACGTCATGTGCCTCCTCGGAGCACCGCCACGGCGAAATCGCAAGTTCGCGGCCAGTAAAGGTTTCGCTTTAAAATATTAGGGCAGACTACAGCGGAATAGGCACAGTGGGAATGTGAATCGTATAGGATAAAACAGAAATTCATTTGTTGTACACACTCTTAAAAGAATCAGCAGGAATCAACAGATATCTTGATTGATTCGAAAAATGTTTGTTTCAAGATAATGCAAGCTTTGCGAGATGATGCTGACGCAATATCACCAGGATGATACAATACTACCAAGCGTGCACGTTTTATACAGCTCGCGGGACACAAATGCCCGAGTTCACGAGGTTATTCTATATATTGACACTCAGACTAACAGACTGCACACACATACATGATGTTGAATGTATATAAACAAATCAAGGGTATGCGCAGTTGATGATCGACAAGAGACAGTTTACATAATTTTGCAACGAAGCAGTGAGTGGTGTATCTAAATATGCATACCTAAAGGTTAGCTTACTTTCACTAAAATACTTCAGTAGAAGCGGCCCATAGGCATAGGATACCACAGCAACCCTACTTCATTCTCGCTTCCTCTACTATAATTACAGGGATAGGCTGTCATTCTAACCACATCCCTTAGACCAGACACATTACCGTGCTTGGCAGGTTACCTAGTCCTGGTGTACAACCGCAATCAAAAGGAAGACAAAATAGATAAAGAAAGAAATGAAAACAACAGCAACAAAACGTGCACAGCCCATGCAGCGACGGGAATCGGTGTCATGTGAAGCACTTTGCAGGTAGTTGGCCATCGAGCAACGTTTGGAGTACTTCAAAGAGTTAACACACCAACGTGTTCATGTAGAGCAAGAAATTGTGTGTTTGACGACAGAAGCAAGGCGACCGTTGTTCTCACTCCGGCGAAGAAACGTTACCACCATTAGAAGGAAGGAAGGACTCGGGGATGTGAGCCGGCCTCGAAAGCGGTGCAAACGGTTTCTCCAATTCCTGCCACGAGGCAGGAATTGGAGAAACTGGCGCGCTTCCGCTCGTGACGCACGGGCAAGACAGCGGTACCTGTGGCCGAATGGAAAGGCGTCAGGCGCGCGCAGGTGGTCTCGTTGTGTGACGCACGCGTCATTCGTCTCACAGCTAATTTTACTCGGCAATGGCACAAGAGAGACATGCGTGCTTTCGTCGATCACCTACCAGTTAGAGCATCGGGCTTCGGTGCCGGGTGCCGATGTTTGAGCGAATTATTTTGATGAAATTCGAAACGTCGGCAACTGCTGCGATGGTGTCAAAGACTCGAATCCACCAAGGTACAATTGAATTTTCTTTTCTATTCAAGAGGAAGCTACCTAAACCTACCGCGAGGCACCTGGGTGAGCCATAGCATGCGTCGCATAGGCCTACTATAAGGGCAATACCGGAAATACTGTTCTGTCACTTCAATCTGCGATGAAACCCATGTGCCATTGCCTCAAAAACACTTTTCCACCGCTACAAAATTCTTTATAAGGGTTTAGATTCACCGCAATTTCACAAAATGCGGCACGTTGTGGCTGGTGCCGCGCTTCCGCAGGTAGAAAGCGGCGTTTTCATTGGACTGTGTAGGAAAAGTGCGACCTAACCTGAGCGAACAGACCATGTAAGAGAGCCGAACAGGAATCGTAACTTAGATGCGTGCAGAATCAAGGACTCGCATGTTGTAAGCGCCATTCTTCGCTATGTTTCTAGAAAGGTCCACACTGAGCCGACATAAGCGCAACATTCCATTAACATTGCCGAGGAATGATGGCTGTTGCGATGCGTTAGGCAGGCATCCACAAGTTAAAGTAACCAACCTCTTGACCTCCAAGCCTTAACTAATCTGTAATCGATCACGGCATAGTAATCAGCTGTTCCCCTCAAAGGGCAACATACACGTACTTCTCGTCTCATCTGATTGCGCGACCACATGCAGGGACGCATTATGTGCGCGAGAATACGCTAGTCGCACGCAAACGCCTGCCGTGCAAGACGGTCGACGCCGTCGCGTATATAAGCTCGCGCAAGTGCGTGCGTGCGTGCGCGCGCGCGTACAAACGTACTACTACGCCGGCGATAGCCGCGCGCCTACTAACTGCCGCGGCACGTTTTCTAGATTTGGGTCTACGTTCGTGCGCCAGCTTGTAGCGGAGGGGACGCAGGGGGAGTGAGGTGGCCGAGAAAACGTTTAATACACGTCACTTACCTCGATGCCGCGGCACTCCAATGCAGAACGCACATCGGCGAACAGCGCACGTTGTACGTTGGCTTCGCGCACGCGGCAACGTCAGCTTCGAGTCGTACGTCACGCGGTACTTCCTACCGAGAAGCAAAGTGGTCATGACGAGGCTGCGTGTGCGTACGCGCGCACTCCAGTGCCTGTGCGTGAAAGTGTGTGTGTGTGTGTGCTTTAGCGTGCGCTTGCGTGCGTGCCTGCGCAGGCTCTGATGTGTGCGTTCTTAAGCTACGTGGTTTGAGAAATGTGGGAGGTGGTGAAAGGTGATGGAGGGTTCCCGAAATGTCGCTTAGTTATGCGCATAATGTAGTCGGCCACGGCAGTTTTCCAGCGCTCGGTCTTTGGTCAAAGCCGCAACGGCAGTTGCAAGAACGAAAAAAGAAACATGAAGAAGCAGCGTCTGTGCGTTGTGACGCCATCTGGATTCCTTAAGGTGTGGGAACGTTAAATGTTCGGTTCAAAAATAGTCGTTGGAACCAGTAGGTCAAAGTTTAACTGGTTACTCTGAAGCAGTGGGTGGTGCATTACGAAGCACCGCTACCGACATCGGCAAAAATGAAAAGTTGACACTGTGGAGCAAGTTCTCGGTGCCTTTAGCGATCGTCGAACTAAGTCATTTTCTAAGCATCACGAAACCCATCTCAAACTGTCAAAGTTTAGAGCTTTATCACAAGGCTTTCATCTAATTTTTACGAGTTCGTCCTCGACGCCATCTCCAAGCTCGACCTGGGCTCGTCCTTCCATGCCTTCGTCAGGTCTTTCTTGAGCAAACGATGCGCCATCCTCAAGGCTGGAGATTTGGAATCGGAGACAATGGAGCTGAGTAGAAGAGGCACCCCCAAGGGATCAGTCATCTCACCACTCCTCTTCAACATCGCAATGGTTGACCTCTCAAGGTGTCTAGGCAAGGTCCAGGGCATCGGTCACACGATCTACGCGGATGACATCACTGTCTGGTGCGCGGGTGGCAGTGACGGACAAGTCGAAGCCGCTCTCCAGGAAGCTGTCGACACTACAGAGCGCTTTTTAACCAACACGGGACTCCGGTGCTCCCCGAAGAAATCGGAGCTCCTTCTCTACAGCCCAAGTAGAAAGGGCCGCAAGCCACAGAACTGGAAACCCCCCAATGAAATTGATATTAATCTCTACACCAGTTGCGGAGATCCCATTCCCAAAGTCGCGTCCATTCGAATCTTGGGAATGACACTCGAAGGGACAGGCACAAATAGCATCACCATTCACAAATTAGCAAAGAAGACGGATAGCGTCATCGGTCTCATCAGGCGGGTAGCTAACAGAAGGAGAGGCCTGAGCGAAGAGAATTTGTTAAGGCTAGTCCACGCTTTCTTGTTGTGCCATTTTACGTACGTAGCGGCCATGCACGTCTGGAAGAGGGCCGAGCGAGACAAACTAAATGCCATGATAAGGAGGGGGATCAAAAGCGCGCTCGGACTACCAAACTACACACGCACCGACCGACTCCTGCAGTTGGGTATTCATAATACCCTGGAAGAGATTGCAGAAGCACAAGAAAGGGCACAGATTCTCAGGCTCTCCGGCACCAGGGCGGGCAGACGACTCCTAACTGAGATGGGCGTCCCTCCGGCCACTGTCGAAGACGCCTACCAAGGCCTACCGAAAGAGCAGAAAGATAACATCATCATATCGCCCGCCCCGCGCAATATGCATCCCCAGCGCAACGTAGAAAGAAGGAAGGCCAGAGCGGTGGCGCTCCTACGCCGCGCAACAGAGCTCCCTGGAGGCAGCTGCTTCGTTGACGCGGCCCAGTATGGCAACAGCGACAATTTCACGGTGGTGTCAATCAACCACAGGGGTTCGACCGTTAACGCGGCTTCGGTACGAAGCACGTCGTCGCGTGCGGCGGAGCAAGTGGCCATTGCCTTGGCCCTCCTGGATGACGGACATGCCAATATCTTCAGCGACTCCAGGGCAGCCATCCGCGCCTTCAGCGTCGGCGCCGTGTGTAAGGAAGCTTGTCGCATCCTCGAAGGCAAAAGCATCACCACCCACACTCTCACGTGGTTCCCCGCTCACATGGGATCCATCACGGGAGGCCCCACAAACCTCAACGAGCTGGCCCACTCCAAGGCGCGAGGTCTCACTTTCCGCGATCATGGAGAACTCCAACGCCGGGCCGCAGCGGTGGAGAATAGAGATCAACCGACCACATATAACGAAATTGCGCAGCACTTTTATCTCGGCAGGAGAGAGTTCCCCCTTCCACACAAGAAGTTAAATAGAGCGCAGGCATTGACCTTCAGATTACTGCAAACAGGCTCATATCCCAGCCCGGCTTTATTCCATAAAATTTATCCCGACACCTATGCCACTAGTTCTTGCAGGCATTGCAATGACATCGCTAGCCTAGATCATATGCTCTGGCGTTGCCCCTCGTTACGAGGCACAGAAGAAATCAATGAAGACAAGTGGCTCTCCGCTATCAAGAGCCCTGATGCCGGGGTGCAACTATGGGCTGTCCAGAGGGCCCACGATGCGGCGGTCGGGCAAGGCCTGACTGTCCCAACGTGGGAGCGGCCCGCAGCGCGCTGAGTCGCGTACCTCAGGACCTTATTAAAGTTTCGCATCCATCCATCCATCCATCCATCCATCCATCTAATTTTTACAAAACATTGCAGTTTTTTTCTGGCCGCCATTAGATAGCTTTACCTTCTTCGTATACTTATTAGTTAACAAACATCAGGAGGAACAGACGTGCGCGCTACCCTGGTGGTGTGATCTGGAGACGCTGACATGAATTATTTCACATACAACCATCGTTGCAACGACCACGTCCGCTTGTCTACTAGTGCAAAGGTGTTGACAGTAATAATCATTAGTTTTTAGGGGATTTATTTTATTTTTTTCACATTCTGCTAGAGCAGTAACGCAACATGAATACATTTATAAGGCTCTGTGGTTAAAGAAAGCGTCACAAGATGGAGCTACCACCATTACCTTTACAACCACTAACTCTAATCAATATTATTTTAGAGAGCATATCTTAGGTGCAATCAAACCTTCTGTACATCTTTAAAAGATATTAAGGATGAGGTAGCACCAACCTTGTAAAAAGAAAAAAAGAAAACCTTTGGTTTTTTTTTCCTAAGTAAGGCCTAGTTCCAAACAACAGCTGCCTATGTAACATAAAGCGCCCAATACACGAACAGACACTTCTGAATTGCAGATCAGCCCAAGCGCGTCTACACCACAGTGTGCAGCTTGTGGCCATCTTCAACGATGGACGACTTACTTCTCAGCGCGTGTACGAGCGGGGCGCCACAACGCATCAGCATACGAGCAGCGCGGTATCCCAGTAGCTCGCCCAATCAATCAGGAGCGCGTCGTAGTCGCCCAGCGTTCGTTCCCGGGACGCAGATTGGCGAGCGCGTCGACGTTCGCGCGGCAGCAGAACGCGGACTTTCCGCTGGGACCGAGCCGTCAGATGCGAGGCCGAGTCTGCGGAGACCGCGTATGAATCTAACGCTATACGAATGGCAGTGCGCGCGTGACAGGCCCACGACACCCGCGTACGCTCGAGCTAGCCATTTCCTTTTAGCTTGTTGCTTGCTCGAATCGAAGGAAAACGAGGTTCGTGTTACGCAAGTTCGTGCCATCGCCGTGTCCCTTCTTTTCCGCTACACTTGTCGTTACTCGTTGAAATTGTGTATCGGGCTTCTGTGTGACTCTTGCGAGACTAAAGGAGCTTTGACAGAGGATGGTGGTTATGTTACTTGCACTCTCCGGAACGGAAGGCATGAGGCGACAAGCAGAGCCACCCTGCTTGTTTTTAAGTATGCTTTGACTGCTGACCGCCTGACAGACCACGGACCAGAGGCGTGAGACGGGAGGCGACGTAAAAACGCTCAGGAGTTTAATTAAAAGAAAATTACACGATAGGTAGAACATGAAAAACCTTGTACACACAACAGCCCGTAAAACGCTCCCGTGATGCGTACAAGCCCACCACTGGGGATTTGCGATTGATACGAAATGCCAAAAAATACGCGAGACAAATAAAAAATACATCCGGCAATAAACGCGACAAACACTATAGTCAAAGAACATAAAACCAATGGCATGCGATGATTACCGAACCCTCACATTCAACGCGAATTAGAAAAGATAACCCGTCGGAAAGTTCTGAGAGCAGGCTGGAACACGTGGGCTTATTTGTGGAGTGCTCGTCGAGATTCCAATCAGAAGAAGCGTTGGTTTGCTGGTCCATCACTGCCGAAGACAATAGCGTACTGGCACTGCGATTGGGTCTATTTGCCTGGCACGCCGGCCAAGGGAACTTCGCCTGCCGACCACTTTCTTCAGCTGATCCTTGATGCAGCTCCACGTCGTCCGGACGTCCAAACTACTCTGCCCGTTCACCACAATCACCTCCCGATTTCCCCTCGTTGCGCGCCAGCTGCTGAAGTGACGAGCAGGCGCAGGCGAATTGAGGAACATTGGGGACCTTGCCTCCCCACAACCGCGTAAGCGGTGGTGGTAACGGTGGCCATTTCGAGAGGGACACATGTGCACGCGCTTAATGGCACTCTTGTACCATTCTTCCTGCAATTAAGTCCAGCACCGCCCTTTCTGGACAGCAACAAACTGGCTGGAATCAAGACCGTTCTCGGAAGCGAAAATCCTTGGGCCATGGCCGTGCGCGTCGCTGGTGCAGAAATCAATGAGGGCGTAGCTGGTGTTGCTGCAGTACGTGAAGTCGACGGGTCTCTACAACCGACTTGGTTCGCATCTTCACCTGTGCGTGATACAAGTGTTCCTCCTCTCCACTTCTTTCTCTTTTCATCGTTATCTCCGCTTCTCCCAGTGCAGGGTAGCAAACCAAACATGCGGCTTGTTAACCTCTCTGCATTTCTTTGGTTCTGTTTCTCTTTCTCGTCCCGGGTAGAGTCTCGGCGAACATCTCCATAAGGGCCGTATATACTCCCTACTTACTGTTTGAAAGGAAGACTTCGTGGCGAATTGGTCATTAACGAAAACCTCCCCCCCCCAAAAAAAAAAATATAAATAGAGAAGAAACAACAACAAAGAGACAAATACAGATAGGCATGAGTGAGAGCGGGTGGGGTTTGCATAATGTCGCGGATACCAATTACTTTCCGGAATCTACGTCCCTCGTATATACGAATTCAATATTTTCACTTGCATGCTAAACACTAGAACATTTTTGTTGATAAGTTTAGGCATCATTCACGTGGCTTCACATCTTCACCAAAACTCTCTGCGAGACCTGTAAAGGGTCTCCCAGAGAAATCAATCAGTCAGTGAATAAACATACATTTACCTTTTCCTACATTGCGTTGTTCTCATCTAAATACCATTGCCACTGGTATAGTGCCTGGGCTTATCGCACGCTATTGTTGATAAACATATTAGGAAGGTGCATCTGCGTCAACTCGCACTGATTCACGTGTCCAGACGTAAAACAGCAGTCGCTGAAGGGTAGAAGTGAGCCCATCAGATTAGGCACTTTGACTGATCAATCAGATTTAACGTCCTAAAGCCATAGCTGGGGTCATAAAGCATACTGTAATGCAAACTTCCGGATCGTCTTCTTTTGCGAAGAAAACTGCAATGTGCCTATGTACATCAACACGTGGGCGTTTCCTTTTCATATTCTTTGCATACATTCCGCCCACATTGGAACGTGACTGCAGCAACCGGGAACCAAAACCGAACATCGCTTAGCCGCTGACCAAGGAACTTGGCACCTGGCTTCGGTCGACGAAGGCTGCACTTAAGGCTTGCCCATTACAGCGAGGAAAAAACGGCACTTTCGGAGGCTTGCCATGCGGCGATGAGGGGAGGCATCAGCGAGCTGCCATTTGCTGCTTTCGGGTTCGTGTCACTGCAAACGACGCGCAGCGCTCGCCCGTTCATTGGGCAACAAAAGCAACAGCGTAAGCAGCAGCTGCAGTAGTGGCGTTGAAGACGTTCCTCGGGGGGATTAGCTCGCGTCCGTCTGAGCGCTCGGAGGGAACGGCTGCTGACAGGTCGACAATCCGCCAAACATGGCACGCGTTCGCGCGACCGTCACGTCCGCTACTGTTACGCGTGATTCTTTCGTTCTGTGGGTGCGACAACAGACAAGGAGATAGGAGGGGGAAAGATGTGCTGGATAAAAATGTTCAATAAAAATCTCATGCTGGTTTTAAAGATGTGCCACGCGTTATTCACTACTTGTGGGCAATATAAGTTACTCCTAAATATATTTCGTTGTGGTGGCCTGGAGTAGAACCGAAATGCCGGCCTTATAACCTGGTGGTTCTAAGTTCGAATTGTCATCCAGGCAATCGGCCGAATCGTCATCCATTTTTCAGGCCTAGAGTGGAGCCTGAAACCGGCGTAAATTACCATGTCGGGAACTAGTAGGGCTATACTAGTCCAAGTGCAACCAAGTTAGCAAAGCTCACTAAGCTTCAACAACGGCACTCCCTCACTAAAACAGGAATTTGACTCCCTGACGCAGTAACTGGCCGCTACCTCCCTATTACTCTTGCAATTAACCCCTGGGCCTCAGTTCCCAGCGGACGCGGAATACCTGACCAAGGCGGTGGTCAGACCTGCGACGTGGCAGAGGTTTCTAAGAATATATGAATCCGGGCGGGCCACCACTGAAAATTTACCCTGGCAACGCAACCTTCATTGGAAGTAGTGATGAACAGGGTACAGATGATCCTTGTATTGCTAGCGATGAAGTTAGACAAGCATTGAAAGACATAGCCCGAAAAAAGGTGGCAGGCGAATATGAAATAATAGCCGAATTGATCGATGATAGAGGGAATATTATGCTTTAAAAGTTTGCGGCCCTTTATACTCAATGCCTCACGACTTCAAATGTACCAGGAAGCTGGAAGAATATCCAATAGTATATTATCAGTAAGAAAGGGGACGTTAAATAATTGGAGAAGTATAGAACCTCTATCTTGCTTTCAGTGTCCCATAAAATACTCACCAAAATATTAGAATCGCGGCAACACTTCAATCAACCAAGAGAACAGGCTGCCTCCAGTAAGGGGCTATCTACAATGGATCACATCCATGTAATCAATCAGGTGATTGAAAAATCTGCGGAGTACAATCAGCCTCTCTATATGGCTTTCATAGATTATAACAAGGTATTTGATTCAGTAGAGATACCAGCAGTCATGGAGACATTGCGCAATCAATGAGTACAGGACGCATACGTAATTATCTTCGCAAAGCACTACAAAGGCTCCACAGCTACCTCAATTCTCCATAAAAAATGTGAAAGAATACTATAAAAATTGGTCACACAAGGAGGGACAACCACTCCAATGCTATTTACTGCATCCTTAAAAGGAGTATTCAAGCCGTTAGACTTGGAAGGATTAGGAGTAAGGATCAACGGCGAATATCGCAAGAACCTTAGGATTTCAGATGAAATTGGCCTGCTCAGTAACGCTGGGGCCGAATTGCAACAAATGATTGAAGACCTTAGCTGAGAAAGTGTAAGAGCAGGACTGGGATATGCAAAATACGAAAGTAATGTTCGAAAGCCTAGCAAGGGATCAAGAATTCATGATCGGCAGTGAGCCTCTAGTATTTGTGCAGAAGTGCGTTTGTCTAGGCCAAGGTCTCGTGGGGGATCCTGACTATCAGAGAGAAACTTACACAATAAAAAGGGGTTGGAGCGAATACGTAATGCATTACCATATCATGACTGAGGGCTTACCGCAATCGTTGAAAAGTGCACAACCATTGCATTCTATCGCTACTAACATATGGGGCAGAAATATGGAGGTTAACAAAGAAGCTTGAGAACAAGGGGGTATTCTGCAAGTGTCCATCTAGTGGTTATGTCTATTTCATGTGCTGGTGATGTGCTGTTTGGCTGGGGACACCTGTTTCCTTCTCGTGCGTACCCCAGGCCAGCCAATCAGAACTTCAGCAGCAGACGCAATAGACATGTCCTCTAGATGGGCACTTGCAGAATATCCCCTCAAGTGAAGAACCACGCAAAGAGGGATGGAACGAAAAATACTAGATGTAACATTACAGGCGGTAAAAGCGCATTTAGGATCAGAGATGAAACGGAAAAAGCGGATATCCTAGTTGACGTAAAGAAATGGAGCTGTCCAGGTCATGTATCCATATGACAAGTAACTGGTGGATGATTAGAGTTGCAGAATGGGTGCCAAGGGAAGGGAAGGGAAGCGCAGTCGAGGACGGCAGAAAATTAGATGAGGTGAATTGAATTTGAAGTTAATTGAATTCTGGGTTTTACGTGCCAAAACCATGATTTTATTATGAGGCACGCAGTAGTGAGGGGACTCCGGAATAATTTTGACCACCAGGGGATCTTTAACGTGCCCCCAATGCACCGGAGATGGGCCCCATGGAAGTGCAGTCGCCGTGACCGGGATTTGATGAGCGCAACACTATATAGCCACCACGCCGGGTCATTTGATGAGCTGATGAAATGAGGAAATCGCAGGTCCAACTTGCAATCCACTAGCGCAAGACAGGGGACATAGGAGATCGCTGGGAGAGGCCTTCGTCCTGCAGTGGGCGTAAAATAGGCGGCTGGTGATGATTTATCTTAATGTGCTTGAATTCTTAAGGTACTTAAAAGGGAGCCTAAACTCGGGCGCAACTGCGACGCGGCCTATTCGAACACATATAAAACGCAAGAACACTTCTCTGAGATTACCGCTGTACCAATTTTAATGAAATTTGTTTCATTTGAGAGAGAAACTTAAATTCTGGTGACTATTGGAAGCGTAATTTCGATTTATGGCCTAAATTTTGTTGAATTTTTTTCAAAAATTCGAAAGTTCGAAATACATAGAAGCATGAAGTTTACAAATAAATAGCTCTCCGTAAAGAAGAGATATCACGGTTCGGTAAATTTTAGCATTGAAAGCGGACAAATTCAATATCTCAAGTTATATATTACGTGAATTTGTTGCATAGTGTACAAGGGTTATGCAAAAGCTGGGCTTACAAATTAATAATTTTTTTTTAAGATTCGTGTGTAACATATCAATTTTTCCCGCTTTAGATGCGCTATCAGATGCAATGCACAGAATTGTTATGTCATTTTTCATTGCTGAGTTACGGAGTTGTAAACTAGTCAGCTTCGTTTTCTGAAAATTTGCTATTTTCGCCAATTTTGAGTAAAAAATTTACGACCGAACTAAAAAATTCGAGATCAATAGTCACTAGATTTTAAGTTCTCCTTTTAAATGCAGCAAACCTCGTCAAGGTTGGTGCAGTGGTTGCCGGGAAAAACGAATTCTCCTTTTGATGTATTTAGATTGGAGCACCCGAGCTAAAGCTTCCTCTTAAGGCACTTTCCAGAATGGGTGGGTGGGTGGGTGAGTGGGTTTGTCGGTCGGTCGGTCCATTTTCCCATCTACATGGGGGACCGTCCGCTCATGCGTCCGTCCACTGGCTGGTCGATCTGTCTGTTTGGCAAAGAGACAATTTCGTTATTGGAAGTAGTTCAAGCCAATGCTGCTCTTACTCGCTCACTGTTGACCAATCATACGAATAAGCGCCCGACGTGACATGAATATCCGCAGCAATAGGGTAGTTCCTCATAGAATGAATACGAGCCGAAGGTAGCCAACAGCACCAAGGGAAGTGGCCATAGAATGTACACACGACAGTTATTTTTATTAAGCAAAATAAAGACAAAAAAAATGATGCGGTGGTATTATGGCGTTGCTGTCAGCTTGAAAGCCTCAGCGCTGATGGCACGCAAGGTACGTCCTTTGACGCGGTATTCATTCACGCTATTGATTGTGGCAATAGAGGAGCTCGTAAGTGAGCTTATGCGAACAAACTCATGTGGCCGCCTAGGAACGCTACTGCGGCAGCAGGAGGGATGCCGTGTTCGTCGCGGGTCCCGCACTCAACTCTGCTACTATTCTCGCGTGATGCTGAGTATCAATAATGCAAGACGCAGTCTGCAATAGACTGCTGATTGTAGATGTTATACATATGCCATTGCGCCCTCCGTCTCTATTTGTTTCATCACGCGAAGCTGTTTTCAGACAAAAAAAAAATGCAGTGGCCATTCTCGAAACACCCTATCTGTTGCTACCACGGAGGGTTTCTTTCTTTCTTTTGCCGTGGCACCACTTGAGGGTTGCGCTGCGACATCCACGAGTTACAACACTGCCATTAGGGAACTGGTGACATTCGTCTTCTTTTTTTTTATTGTGATAGCAACTTTATGGACACTGCAGGCGCATTTCCGCTGCCGCCGGGAGTTTCCGTATCAAGTCCAAGGGGATACAACCATCGCCGCACACCGCACGCTCTTTGTTAGAGTGAAAGTGTGCGAGGGTGAACCGACGATAGCTGCTCAATCGCGCGTCCGCAATGGACGAAAGAGCGGAGGAAGCGCGCCCCCTTCCGTCGCGCCCAAGGCTTCGGTGCGAAGGGAGGGAGGGGGGGGGGGGGGGCGTCCTACTCCGGGCAGGCCGCTGTATCTTGAAAGCCATCTGCGACGGGTACAAAGTCCACGCTCCGCTGTGTTTTTTCGGCTTACTTCACGTTGATGTGAGTGGCAGCAATTCGCTCGCTGCTGATGCCGCATTTGCTGACTGCACCGTTTTGACTGCGAGTTTTCGCGCTCATCGAGTGAGATGTGTTCATGCTTGCTTGTGCACGTGTGCCGCCAGGCTTGTTAATTTCGTTAGCATGCCTACGTTTACAACTTTATATGGGCCATAAAACTACTATCCTTACATCGTATAGCTGTCCACTAATTTGCTATTGCAATGCATGCTTCGCCTGTCTGGCGAAATTGCGACTATTTATTAATGCGAAGACATTATATGGCTCATCAAGCGGAAAATCAGGCGTTGGCGTGGACGTGACCCCCACAGTGGTCCAAAGGGGCTACGAACCTTCGACCTTTGGTAGAAGTTGAGCCCCCGACCTTTGGTGTTAACTAAGGCAAAATAATTACGGCGCAGTTAAGATAGAGTTAATTAAGGCTCTCGAACCCACTACCTTTGGTAGGAGTCGAACCCGCGATCTTTGGTGTGAAATAAGGGGTACGTAATTAAGGAAGATTAAATTAAGATAGCTTTAATTAAGGCACACGAGTCAACGACCTCTGGAGGGAGTCAAATCCACGACGTTTGGTGCTAATTAAGGTGAAGTTAACTAAGGCACATCTAATTAACGTATAGTTATTAGAGCTGTCGGACCGACGACCTTTAGTGGGAGTCGAACTCACGACCTCTGGTGTTAATGGAAAGTTAATTAAGGCACATTTGTGTAAGATATAGTTAATTAAGGCACTTGAGCTCATGACCATTGATGGGAGTCGAACCTACTACCTTCGTTCTTAATTACGACAACGTTAATTAAGATACACTTAACTAAGGTGATGTTAATTAAGGCCCTCGAACCCATGGCCGTTGGAGTGAGTGGAACTCACGACATCTCATGCTAAATGAAATCAAGGTAATTAAGGCACAGTTAATTAGCATACAGTTAATTGAAGCGCTCGAAGCCACGACCTTTAGTGGGAGTCGAACCCACAATCTTCTGTTGTGCACACCTTGCGACTGATATGACTGACGCCAGACATGGCCGACGAACGAAGAACGTGTATTGAACAGTATGCAGGAATATATATAGGCCCGAGAGGCGTGATAACGCAGCACGGAATCATGGTTCTTTCAAGACCGCGATGACGTCATGACACAGCGTCGTGCTATCACAGTGACAAACACTGTTGGCAACGTGACGTCGCAGCGCTTCTGCTAACGTGGCCACAATGCTTTCCCATTCATCTACATAGGAATTATTAAGTGCGCCTTCCATTTTTTATCCAGGAATTCATGATTGACTGATTCAATGACTGATATGGTTTAACATCTCAGAGGAACACAGGGAGTATTGAGACACCTAGTGGACGGGCGAATTAAACACAAAGTAGAGACGTTAAAGAACTGAAGAACTACAGACCGATTCGCTTGCTTTTGGTATTGGAAAAGATGCCTACCAAAGTACTTTCCAATAAAATCAAGGCAACGCTTGATTACCATCAGCCTAGAGAACAGGCTGGATGTTAGAAAGGATTTTAAACAAAAGGTCACATTCATGTCGTCGATCAAATGATGGATGGACCTAGGGATTATAACCAGGGCCTCTATATAGCTTTCACAGATTACAAAAGGGCCTCCAATTCAGCACAAATAGCAACAATCATGGAGGAATTGCGTAGTCAAGTACTACAGAAAGTATACGTGGATATTTTGGGAAATATCTACGAAGATCCCACAGCTTTCTGATTTTTCTCAAGGAAAGCTGTAAAATACCGATCAAAAAAGAGTTCGAGCTTATTGTGAGGGGTCACAAACTCTGCAATTTCGTTCACTGCATGCTTAGAAGTCTTCGGGCTATTAGACTGGGAAGGAAGTGAGGACCAATGGCGAATGTCTCAGCAACCTGCGGATTTCAGAGGTGGAGGAGGGGGCGAGGTTGTTGCTTGCTGCAGGTGAACCTAGCTTTGCAAAAGTTGCCGGCAATTGCTCCATCTGAAGGCCACCTATCAACCGCAGTACGGCCCGAAACGCATCGCAGTACAAATAAAAACACCAGGTATCAAAAACATGTTGACGTGGAGCCCAATTCATTGCGCGCTTTCCGAACTGGGACGACACATACGGGTCACCATTCACTTCCCAACCCTATATCAAAGAGAAAATTTAGGAAGAGCCGAAGCACCTCCCTCCTAGATATCCAACGTACTCGCGAGAACGAAACATTACTCGCATTTGAGTGTGGTGCCATCTTGCGTTTGAGTTCATCTATTTTTTATTTACGTTCTGCTTCAAATTCAGGACACTAGATATAACGCTCAATGCCACCAAGAGCTTGACAATGCACAAACGACGTCGATGGGTTTCGTCTTGCACCGCCAAGCTGACCCTGTGCTGGTGCAATACAACAGAGTGGCATCAGTTCCGTTAAGTGGTTTCATCACACAAGTTTCATGTCGTAAAAACCACAACGAACGGAAGATATTGCCCTGTTCAGCAACGCTGGACATGACTTGCAACAAATGATTGAAAATCTCAGCTGACAAAAATGTAGGGTTGACGATTAATATGCGGGACATTAAGGTAACGTCAAGAGATCGAGAATTCGGGATTGGCCTTCAGCCTGTGTAGTCTGTGCAAGAGTTCGTTTATCAGGGCCAACTACTCGCAGGGGATCGTGATCACGCAAAGAAAATTTACAGAATAGAAATGGTTTGCAGCGCGTATACGGCATGCGTTACCAAGTGATGACAGGTAGCTTACCGGGATCCTTGAAAAATATACAGTCATTACAGCTCAGCTCAGCCTCTTCCTTATAGAATTTGTCGAGCGATCAAATACATGAATAATAACTGCATTGCTATTGCCAAAGGTGCTGCAAACGGATTCTCGAATGCTATGCGCTGTTGAGACAAGTGAAATATGTGTTTTTTCATAAAACAATATATATTCTTATGCCTCAAAAATTGTGCCAGAAAGAAATTACATGAATGCTTTTTTTTGTTTATTGCATAGGTAAAGAAAATGTCACATGAACTTTAGAGCTTTGTCAGTTCGAAACCAGCAAAGCAGTCCTTGCCGCTGATAGGAAAAACGTAAAGGCCATGAAATGAACCAGTTGAGGACAAATAATTTTAATAAATGTTCGTCATTCAAGAATCCTTGCTTACATTTTCGTACATATGCAACGGCCAGGGAAAAGTCTCAATGACGTTGTTCTTCGTTCCAATGTATTGTGCAGAAACAGCAGTCATCGGTTGTGTATTGTGAATAATTGCATCGAAACTTAGTCGCAATAGAGAGCACATAACAAAAGCAGGAGTTCTGCAAAATATACATTAGAAATGCGAAGATACAATGGAACATACGAATGAGGAGGTACAGTTGATAAGGGGCGAAAGCGTGTCACTGGAAACAAAGTTCACTGCATGTATACACAAAACATCGCAACAAGATATTTAAATATGCGTATAAGTCTCCAATAAATCTACGTATCTAAGCAAATGCCGCTGTATGTAATACGTCAAACAAGGTAAATAAACATGTTGCGCAATCACAAATTCCCAGCTCACAGAATCCTGAGGCTCGCACCCACCCCCTCCACTCCCACCGATGCATAGCGCGCGACGGAAGGCGGCGCGCTTCTTCGCCGCTTTTCTCCCTTGCGCCCACAAGACAGCCACTGCCGTCGGCTCACTCCCCCCACTCGCCTACACTTCCACTCGCACATATAGCATGCGGGACGCGGTGACGATGTTATTTCATCTGGACTTTATACAGATAATTGAGGGCAACGGCGACGGCAGGCATGCTCCTGGAGTGTCTATATAATTGCTATCGCAGCAATATAATAAGAGTATCCGGCAACTGAAGAGCCCTGTGACCCATTACTTTCTGCAAAAGAAGTAACAATATGGAATTTTCGCTATGCAAAAATTCGCCACAAGAATGTCCTTTTTCATTTCTATTTGTTTTTGTGGAGTGGGGGCTCCGAAATTAAGATAACTCAAAGGAAAGCATGTTGGCCACAATGAAATGCCTACTTTGGGCACCTAATGTCGCTACCGAAGGAATATCGAAGAAAATCTGAGACGCTTGGTCCAGAGAGAACCATACACGTACTGCTCGGTATCCTACATTGGCGAGACAAAAGACTCCGGAGGGGTTGCGACAACCTCGAAGGGAACGTGATGCTCTCAAGCGAGCACGTTGCAATCCGTCGAGTCCCCACAGTGATGGCGGCGAGCGAGCATTGTTTCTTTTTCTCGTCTGCTAGCTAGAAAGCGTCCAAAACTCTGTCAGGCTAAAATCCGCTCGGCCAGAGCAAAACGAACGCGCACCGGAGTGTGCCGCGCGATGGTCAGGGCAACTGGAGACAAACGCATGTGCTCAGGCTGGCTCTGGCAGCCCACGGAAAGCGAGAACAAGAAAATTGAAGAGGCTCAATGTGTCTTCGCAAATAAAAGTCAAATAAAAAATGCGTAAGAATGTAGTCTTTGCTGGCGTTAGTGTCTTGACATGGATGCTTTGACGCAGGTGAAAAAATTGTCATATTATTTTCTCTGACATGATGGCACAAACGAACCACCACAGCGCTTCGTCTCATCGCACCTCACTGCGTGCTTTGTCAACTTGTCTGATAGTATGTTAGTTTGGCTTGTCTCGTTGTATGGTCCAATGTACGACTTTAGAAAAGCCAAGGCACCTTTGGCGTCAAATGTCTATAAGAACATTAAACCCACAAAGTTCCGGAATTGAAAATCTAAAGCACGACTTTGGAAATGTCAATGCTCACGACTTTGGAAATGTCAATGCTCCTTTCGCGTCATAAGTGTATGAGAACTTTATACCCATAAAATTTAGGAATTGAAATCCTTGCGCTCCGTAGATTCCGCAGCCTCCGTGGCCTCCGCGAGATGCCGCGACGAGCCCGCTCGCCTTCGAAACACCCTTGAAACTTTGTGCTTGGATGGGACTCCTTGCGTTATGTGACTCCAGATGCATGGGCGTTGCCACGAATTTTAGCCCGAGTTCGCACTGTTCACGTCGTAACCTTTTTTCGAGCTTGAAAAAAAAAAAACATTCTAGACGAAATCCGAAATGATTTCCGGCGCCGGGGTTTGTTTTGGTCGGTGGTGCATGACAACACGAAAAACATATCGGAGCGTGGGGGGGGGGGGGGGGCGCTGAATTCTCATGAGCCCTCCCCTCCCCCTGGCTACGCCTCTGGTCATAAGGCCTAGGCACAACGGAGACGAGCATTATTGCAATGCGTCGCAGTCGTAATTAGGCCGCAACAACCGGGAATCGTACCCACAACCTTGTGCTGAGCAGCAGAAAGCCAGGCAGTGAGCCATCGTGGCGGGTCTTTCGGCATATTAATCCTGAATTTCTTAACTAGGGCTTGCCTAAACACATTTCATTTAATACAGAATGGTTAGAAAGGGTAGCACTGCTTTGGTGCAGGCCTCTCGCAAATTCTTACTTCTAGAAAACAACAACAACAAGAAAAAAAAACCCTCGGAAATCCAGTGCACATGGCCTTTCACTTGCCGATGGGAAATGAACTACCAGATTTGGCATTTCGAAATCCAGTTTTCGCTGTCGCATTCACATAAGTGCGCTCGCGCTCTAATACGAAACTGCGAAAGGGAGATGCGAGATACGGCACTCTAACCATTTTATGGGATTCCGAAAGTCTCCCGTTTCACATGGGGCGCGCGCGTCCTCATATGCATAAAATTGGGAACACACATGCGCATATCTCAGCTGGAGGAAAAGACTTTATGCATATGCATACCCCCGCACAGAAACAGCAACTTGAGCCAGCTATCACAAGTATAGTTCGCGAAATGCAATATCCTCCCTGAAAAGAAGCCGACGGTCAGCGGGAAACCCGACGCAAAGGAAACTCGCAGTTGCGCCAGCGTTCCCTTACCACTTATTTGCCTGGTTGCAGCAGAAAGCTGCATACATTCATGCGACACTCGGTTGCACGTACTCCGAGGCACCTGCCCGAGTGCGCGCGCAGGCAATATCCTTTTCTTGTCGCGTGCGCGCCAGCCGCGCCACCAATGGCATCGCAGTCAGCGGGAAGCTTCCAGTCTCCGTCGTCGTCGTCGTCGTCGTCTCATATTTCGGCCGCATCCATTCGGAAACCAATTTGTCGCCGCAGCGCGCGCGCAGTTCACCGAAGCACCGCCTTGCTTCACAACGAATAAAGAGCCTGAATGAAAAAGAGAGAGGCGGGAAGAGAGACCGAAGCCCCGCGTGCGTCATGAAAAGACCGGCGCAATAATATGAAGCCGCGACGAGGACAGACTCGGCTGCTGCCTGCTTCCTTCAGAATGCTCTTATTTCCTGACTAGAGTCTCCCAATGGCGCACGTGCAGTACTTTGTATAGAAATGAAGGGAGCCGAGAAAAGGGGTATGGGGGGGGGGAAGGGAGGGCAGGATTGGAAGTCGTCTGAGGCGCCACGCGAATGTGACCGCTCCGAAGCGACGCAATTTTCCTAATGTCAACTGCCCACGCGTTGACTGTGAGGCAGCCAGCCAGCGGTACTGACGTAAACAGGTTTTGGTATACCGAACGAGTTAGGCGGATGCTTATGAAAAGACAAAATTCGAGCCCTCCCGTCAGCGGTGGCAGAGCAGGCTGTGGAGTTGTGCTACAGTGAGCATAAGGTTGTTTAGACACTGGGTCGCCGCGGGTGTATTCTTATAGGGGCAAGGCTGCTTTCTTTTGCCTCAAGTCTGCCATCATAGGTAGGTCAGACAAGATCTGCGGAGAAGTGCCCTTGCGGAGCACAACGTAAGTTATATGTTGGCCCGTCAGAGTATGAAAAACGTGCAATATATGAAATTCCGTGCACCGGAATTTTACACCGACATTTTTGCACCGAAATTTACACCGACGCAAATACAAATGCGCTCATCTCAGATGTGGATTAGTTATTGGCCTTCCTGTATCAAAGGAGAACGATTGTATCATGTAGGGTTGTATGTTGAACTTATGTTCGTTCGCCGAGTCAAATGCGAAATTTTACGGACGCCACCGCACGACAGATAAAAGAGAATGGAAATAGAAAAAAGAGAGATCGAGAAAAAATAGTGCAGTAACAATCGATGATGATTGTCAATGTATTAGAATAGCCCAAACAAAAGAACGAATGAACGGACGGACGAGGAAGAGAGCCAGCGAAAGAGAGAGAGAGAGAACCATGCAAGCGAGTGAGAGAGGGGAGTAGAAAGCAAGTGAGAATAAGCAAGAGAGCAAACGAATGAACGTTCTTCTTGCTAAGCCCGATCATCGACCACCAACCAGGAAAACATTCAAAGGATCCAAATAAAGGTATTCGATCTAAACATAAACAAAAAATTAATCGTACATTGGTATACTCCCTGATGCAAAATTTGAGCGCAGCTCTATACGCGTTTTTATTTCACGATATATTGGCTGGCGTGAACACTCTGTATCGCACGGCATGTTGGAAAGTAGCTTGATAAGGTGGAAGTTTGGGCTAGTTGGCGATTAAATATCGACATGTTTGCACAGCGCAATAGATGAGGACTGAAAGAACACAACACAGGCACTGACTTCAACTGATCTTTATTTGCGAAATCGCCAGAACTAATTTCCAAACAACGAGAACACCTTGCACGTGAAATCATAGAGGCTGACACGATACAGTGGCTAGGCGACCTTTGCATCAGCATGCCGTCTACCGCCCTCAAAAAAACAAATCAAGTATCTGGCTGTGATACAATAGGGGTTAATGTGTGACTTAATGCAAAAGTTTTTTCATTACTTTTGTTGATGTATATAGTTCTGGTGATTTCGCAAACAAAGATCAGTTCAAGTCAGCGCCTGTGTTGTGTTCTTCATTCAGTTCTCGTCTTTTGCGCTGTGCAAACATGTCAATGTTGTAAAGGGAGCGAAGTGTGGCGCGACCACGTCGCTAATTTCATGATCGCGAGAGGCAGTGCGTGTTTCACGCGTGGGCGCGATTCACAGCTGCCGCCGCAGACAGACCTCCCAGGCGACACGCGCTACTCTGGCGCCATCTCGTATGCATAGTCGCCACACTACGCTTTTCTTCTCACGCCTTCGCCATACCCTCCTCCTCGCTTTCCGCCTCTTGGTCCTGCTGCACCCTCCTCCTCGACGTCCCTCCTCATCTCTTTTAGCCCCAGATACGCTTCGCGTTCGCTCTTTCGTCCTTCACTGTGCTCGTTCGCTTGGTTACGCCGACGCTGACACTCGCCGCAGGAAGGGCACCTAAGAGCTTCGCTCTGAAAGAGAGAGAACAGTGAGACACAACTCTTTGTCCCAGCTGTATAACTTCCCGACCTTTCTCTCTCTCGTTCGAGCTGTCACCGCTGTCAACACATTTTTATGTCGTGTTTTCGGGTTGGGAAATTCTTTGGGAGTGCAGAATGTGTTGCACGTGGGCGAAATAATTCACGAGCCGTCGTTTATTACCGGCTTTCACTATTCAGAGGCACGACAGGTAAGGCATTAACGTGACACGAAATCATGTGGTGTGTAAGTCGGACGTAGTGACGACAGGGTTTCCTGTCGTCACGAATGACAATAACTTGTCGCAACGAGATAACGTTCGGCTACGACATGCGTCAGATTAGAAGTAAGCGATGAAATGTCCGCGTGTAAAAAGGCGGTGGCATTCAATTTAGCACAAATAATAGCGGCATACATCACCTGCGTTCCGCAAGTACGTTGTTAGACTAGATTTGAGCGACTTTCATCTTTTCAGTATTGGCATTCGAAAAAAAAAAAAATCCCGTTGGTGAAACTTTCTGTGCTTCGATTCCAGGACATCAGCAGTAAAATCGTTCGAGAATACGGAATTGACAATTCCAAGGGTGATAAAACCGCGTTAATGCCGTACGGCTGAACCTCAGCATGTCTCTACATCTCGCTTTTACGACATTATATAAGTGCAGCAGCTGGTAACAAATCAGATTGCAGAATAGGCAAACAAAGTCATATAGATAAAATAAAATGAAAGAAGAAACCGCAACCCCTAACAAATGCGCAGCGTACACAAGCACAAAGCGAAGAAGCATGCTCTAGCGCGACGTTGAAACGTAAAGGAAAGATAATTTATGTTTCCAAAAGAAAGAACCAATAGCAAAATCGAAAAGATAACTATTATCGAATGCGAATGCTGTAAACGTCTGTGTGTTCCAGCGAACCGTAAAATTTTCTGGCATCTTAGAAAAATGGGCAGAAATGGGCATGGGAGGCAATCATGCGGGCTTATTTGCTTCCGGAAAGCGTTATTCCTTGATGCCATGTCTCTCTCTCTCTCTCTCTCTCTCTCTGTCTCTCTCTGCATCTGGAAAGAATGAAGCGGTAGGTACGCAGCTGGTTTGGTCCTCACATTTCTTCAGGGACGCGTTTAAGGTTTCAGTTATTGGAAACCTCGACGGCAGGCTGAAATTGAAAGATGGTCAAGGGTTGTTACATTCCGCAGCCAGAGAACGTTTTCGCAGCTTGGAAAAAGTCGACGTTTTGTGGTCGCCGCTATGCGCAATTTTGTCTTACGCAAGAGCGGAGAGAGGCGCGCAATAGAGGGCTCCAATATTTCGATGCGCGAGCAGTGGTCATCGCATTTCCAGACGATGGCTTCGTCTTACGTAATGTCTGCCCAAAAATAGGCGAAGTATCCTGTTTCTCAGCGTCACCGTCTGCGTTTCCTTTCTTTGTTTTTGTTTCTTGTTCTTTTGTTTATCTTTATTATGATTCTTTTTGATGGCTTGACATTGTCGAGATGGACCTCCTTGCGGTGAGCCGCAATTTTTGAAACGGGAAGCCGCAAAGTGCTTATTGCACTATCTGGTGTTGCGTAGACACAGAACCCACAGAAAAAACGTTGTCATGCGTGGGCTTTACGCAAATTACATGGCCCCCTGGCCGGACTTGGGTACGGATAATGTGGTTCATTCTTTAAAGGAATACAACCAACAATGAATGCGTTACAACGCCAATATTCTTTTCGGCAATGTCGCGAGAAAGTAAGTCTCAAAATGCATTAGGTGTAAAAAAGAAACCATTATCAACACACTTTCTTAGGATCCATGATACAACTCAATTGAAATGATCTCAGAATATTGTTCTCTTAAATTATACGATGTAAATCACATACTTCCTTGCCTCAAGGTGGCTTACTGGTTGACGCGGTCGTTCTTTGCTCAAATATTGTTCCTCGTTCCGCAGACCGAAGTCGTGAAGGCGTCTTTCTGTACAGTAATATACAGTGCTCTTTCTGTCCTTTTCTTTTTTACTTTAAGCATGCTTTTCTTTTTAAGGCTACAAAATTTACTCTAAGTGCGTTACTAGACACATAGATTATGTGCCTGTTTATTTTGGAAAATTAGGGAGTGTTTACATGGCCGTTTTGAAATGCAGAATCACGTAAATAGATTATTTATGACGATTTTCTTCAGCCCTCAAATACAAACATATGCCATAAAGCTCGTAACTGTTGTTCGTTAATGTAATTAGTGAATTCATTGCCTTTGCTTCTGTGCAAATGACGCCTGCCTGGGCAGGTAATTTATCTTTATTGACGTCATTCGACTAATTTGGAGGAACTTAAAAAAAGTGGTTAAGCAGAAAAGAAAAAAAAAACGTTATCACTCTGTTTATGGATATGCACATACTTTTCCATGTATATAAAATTAACTGATATCGAGCTGCTCAAGAGCCCAGTATATGTTATCGTCACCAATTATTTAATTAGGCTAGTATAAATCGACGATTGAATCTGATTACTTAACTGATACTCGCCTTTTTATGTTGCTGCAACTGCCGCTATTGGCCGCGAGATCGGGCTATAAGTGGCAGCACCGTCGCAGCGTCAGCGTGGATGGGCGGTCGGCGGTGCGCATTGAAAAGCAGTCGGCGTGGAGTGGAGTGACGATATAGTGCCTTCCAATGCCCCACTTTTGCACAATATGCACGAAGTATTCCTGCTATACATGAACGGAGTTCAAAACACAGTTCCTTAACCGATCAAGTTATCCTCCGAGTAAACCAAATAAACTCGCTGTGGTTGCTCAGTGGCTATGGTGTCCGGCTGCTAAGCACGAGGTCGCGAGATCGAATCCCGGTCACGGCGGCCGCATTTCGATGGGGGCGAAAAACACCCGTGCACTTAGATTTAGGTGCACGTTAAAGAACCCCAGGTGGTCCAAATTTCCGGAGTACCCCACTTCGGCGCGCCTCATAATCAGAAAGTGGTGTTCACAGTTTCTGATTCGGCAAATTAGCGAGAAAGTAACTGTCAAAATGCAATAGGTGGAAAAATAAGAAAGCCATACAATTTAATTCTTTTAAACCACATAAATAAAACACGTCTTTTGTTAGCTCTGGTATTTCTACAGGCCTTACCTAACTTTTTTTTTCTTAGTGTTAGAAATGTTCCTCGATATTTTCTTGCCATCTCTTCTATACGACGACTTCGATTTTTGCTCTCCACCGGCGGCAGTCGCTACCTTTTCTCGCCAGTATTGCTCTTGCAATTGCTTATTATTTAGACAAGACACCTCCTCGAATGTTCACCGTGATTATTACGATGATCACTAGCTCAACTTTCTGTACGTGGCGAGGTGGTTGATTGCAGCCAAATGACGTTTGTTGTGGATGTCCAGTAATGCTTTTCATGCGAGCAGCATAGAACTTTTATGCCCAATTACACGGACAACGCAACCAAGGTTATAATTTATTAGCGGCAGTATCTACACAGGTAGTAATTAAAATGCCGCTCGGTATTTCTTATACTTTCACACAACCGCGATGAGCGGTATAACTCATATCCAACTTAACCGCTCCTAATACAGCCGTAATTGTGAACATTATATTCCACTAGTCGTTAGTTGGTGAAGATATCCCGTCGTGCGAAGCTCGCACCCAACGGACAGGCTATGTCGAATTCAGAGTGCGCTAAGCACCACACTATCAAAGCAGGGCGGTGGCCCCGACGAGGAAGGAGCCCACGTGTGTGGGTCTCTTTGTATGTGCAGGGCCGAGCGATAAACAAGAACGCTGTCTCACGCTCCATGCCGATGGGCTCCGAGCACAGCATATTCGCTGCGGCAGCGGTGTCGAGGACAGCGCTCCGCAGTGGAAGCAGGAAGGACGCCACGTCGTATATCTTCACCGCCGCACGCGAGTCGCTCGCTCGTCACGCCACGGAACAGGAGCATCGCTTTCTCTCCTTTTTCCATCTGTCTTTCTTTCTTTCTTGCTTCCGCCACAGTTGGGCGCCTGTAAAACACTCTCAATGCCTCCCCCACCCTCCTTGCAGTGTTGTTGTGGTTGGCTGTTAGACAACGACGGGGGACCAGAGCGTAACCAGTAAAGAAAAGAGGAGGAGGGCGGTGGGGGCGTGCGTCCGCGTCCACCTCTACTCTGGTTATGTATATACGTCCTGTACTGCGCCCTCTAGCTGGGCCCGGTTTGCAGCGGTCACAGCGCTGGCTGCTGATTCTGCGGGACCCCTCCCTCGGCCAAGCGCACGGTTAATTTACTAAGTTCCGAACGTGCGCCAGCGCGTGCGCGCGCCTCACACGCGTGGCCAGACGCTAATCTCTTCAAAATAAGCGGACAACCCGTCGGCTAGCACGGGCGAGGCGTTAAATGTAGCGCGGAGTGGCGCGCGTTCTGTCAGCTCCCGCGGCACTTTCTAATTATATAGGCGCTTTCGCACGCATCAAGGCAGCAAGATGCCTACGGCCCCGAGAAACTTCCGGTCACGTGCCCTGTGAGTCTACAGTGCCGCAAGAATAATAAAACAAAAGGAGCATGTGTTCAAGTTGGTGCAACGTACGAGGAGTGACTTTTTATGTCTTCTAATAAAAGCAGATGCTTATAATTATTCGCTTAACTTATGGCAATATTGATTTTTAACTTTGTTATAAGCAGCACAAGAAAAGAGTTGAAAAGCTGGAGGTTTTTGTTTTGGCCCACTACTGCTGCTAGCCTTTGTCATTGTTGTGCGCTGAATTCAGCTGGTTATGTCAGTGGCCGATACCGGAAGCTGTCCGGAAGCGCTTAAGGTACGTCGTACTCGAACTGGGAAGAAGGAACCCGAATTTTGAGAGCATTTCCTTAGTAAGTAATGCTGCATCTGGCTAATCGTCTCCAAATAGATTAAACCGGGGGTTCAGGGGCAAAGGTCGGAACCGTTTGTCTTTTGTTCTTCCGCCTTATCTAATGCTTCGCTCCTTCTTGCAATTATGCGACCCACTCTGGCGAACGAACTTTCTTTTTCACTGTAAGCGCATCTACATAAAGCTTGCATGCAATTGTGAAATACTGCGTCTAGATCTTAAAATTTATGTATCAAAGAATTGCGTACAATTTAACCTGGAGCTCGCAATTACGTTAAAAGCTTTGATATGTATCATTATATGTGTGCAGCGAAGAGTTGTTACCTATTGCTGAACATATTGTAGTTCCCATCTCCTTGGTTTCAATTGGCGTGTTCCATTTTCAGCCTTGACAGGTGGACCGGAACTTCCGTCAAATAATTTAACTTTCACTTTTTACTCAAGCGTCTCTCCCTTCGATATGACAAATAAAATAAGAAAATAAAGATAAAGGAGTTTGCGATTAAGCGGCTCAGATGAAAGCGTATAGTTGATTTCCCAAGAAAGAGAGATAAGTCATAAGGGAAAGGCCGGGAGGTTAACCAGGCTGAGCCCAGTAGGCTACTTTGCACTGAGGAAGCGGGAAAGGGGATTAAAGATGAGAAGAAAGAGAGAAGGTCACAGTTTCCACGGCTACGCCCACAAGCGTCCATCACTGAGTCTGTCACAGGCGGTCATACAGGCTGGTGCATTTCAAGAAACGCACCAGCGCCTTTGTGGCCTTGCACATAGCAGACGCACGAGGCCTCAGGCCCAAGATCTTCTCCTCTATGAAAGGACGGTCGTCTAAGTGCTCCAAAGCTGTACGAAGGGCACTCCTCTCGGCTTCCTATGTGGGGCAGTCGCACAGGATATCTTTGGTCGTTTCTTTGACACCACATCTGCTGCAATTGGCCTTGCTCATAGCAGACGCACGAGGCCTCAGGCCCAAGATCTTCTCCTCTATGAAAGGATGGTCGTCTAAGTGCTCCAAAGCTGTACGAAGGGCACTCCTCTCGGCTTCCTATGTGGGGCAGTCGCACAGGATATCTTTGGTCGTTTCTTTGACACCACATCTGCTGCAATTGGGACTGTCCGTCATTCTAATTAAGAATGAGTAGGCGCTTGTGAAAGAGACACCTACTCGCAAGCGGCACAGTAGCGTTTCTTCCCATCGGTTACAACCAGGTACAAGTTGTAATGTCATATGGAGGTCCAAGGCATATAGGCACCGGTTGGTGAACTCCGGTGTGTTCCATTTTTATGATTAATATTATAGGCGTGATCGATGAGGTGCTGCGGTGTTTCCCAAGAATTTCACTCAGCCAGTGTGACATGTCCTATTTTATCCAATCTAGCACTACCCTAACCAATATTAATGGACGTCAACCTAATGTGAGTTAACCTAGACTAAGAGAACCATTTTAACCGCGGAAAGTTCTCTTCAGTCTTCCGATGACATCTTGGACGTGTCCTCTAACGAGAGCAACCGCTTTGAACATACATTGAGAAGAATCCATCCCATCTTGTCTTCGTAGACCAGAAAACTAAACATGTCATCACACAGGTGAAGGGGAGGAGGGGGACATAGCCATTTTATAACGGCTGTTGAAATTGCCTTCAAAAGACATTGGGAGTAAAGTTTTAAGCGACAGATATCGTCAGTAGGTCCAACAGAGCAATCATGCGAACGCAAGTGTCTTTAGGCAACGTATTCCTCCTGGTCAGGACGTCGTAATCATTCTCAAGCATAGAGTTTGATGCGCAAATCTTGTGGTGAGGAGGCTGATGAGGAGGCCATGATACCGGCTGTCATCTGCATACTTGTAAGTGGACGCGCTCTCTACTGGTTGTAACGTGTCCAAACTGTCTCATTCCACCGACGGAAGGAGATTCCAACCCCTACACATGGTTTAGCCTCACAACAGGAACGCTACTGCCGTCTGCAAGCCGGCCTCTGCTGCACTGCGACGTCTATCTATGATCGCTGGTTGCGCAACAAAAGATATCACTAAACACACCTCGAATTCATACGCAACACAGGCCTTACAGTATGAGTGCCTGTAACAGATATCAAACGTTATGCCTTATGGCAAGCTTTCTTAGAAAAATAAGAAGTTAAGCTGATTGTCGGGTCCCAGATTACGCCTCCCAACGTGGTAAATTTTAGAGTTTAATTCCGATGCGTAACAGTTGGCTACGGAAGACATCATATAGCGGAGGGCTGCGGATTAGTTTGAACCACCTAGGGTTCTTTCATATGCTTCCAAAGCAAGGTACACGAGTGATATTGTATAGCGCCACCATCAGAATGTGGCTAGGCATTTGAACCCGCGTCATCGTGCTCAGAAACGCAGCGTCATTGCCACAGCTGATGAGAAGATCTACCGCAAGAAGGAGGCGCACACTCAGGAGGACGCTCACTTCTTTTCTTTTCCTTTTTTTTGTTTGCGCTTCATATACTCATCAGCCATGCAAGACCAGCTAGCACAACAATTAGCCCTTCTTGGACATTGCCAATAAGTCACCGCGGAGGCTCACCCCGATTTCCACTTAACCGTCACGTATACCTACGAAATCGTTGTACATGCACCTAACTCGCTGCTGAGAGTAAAACCGAAACCTGGGCTGAGGCAATTGAGTCGGAGAGCAAGCTCAATGCACAGCACAAGCAATAATAATAATAATAATAATAATAATAATAATAATAATAATAATAATAATAATAATAATAATAATAATAATAATAATAATAATAATAATAATAATCTATCAATCAATCAAGAGGTTTTAATAAATTGCCGAGGACCAACTTCGAGGGTCTTAGTGCTGGCGCACTCTGCAAAACAATGCACAGGAAGAACAATGCAAGCTCACGCACAAGGCACACATACACACGCGCGCCCACATAAAATAAAGAACAAGAATTTCGTGAATACAGATTTTAACAGAGCATAAAATGTGTACACGAAGAGAATACACAGCAAAAGTGGAGCAACATAAAAAAAGGACTACAGAATGATGGAACACACAACAGATATTTGATTTTTCAGTTATTGAAATTCCTCTGCCACTCTTTTCAGGAAAATGTTAAAATTGGGAATGAAGATATCCAGGCACTCTGAATGGGCGTTATATGTCGCCTGCGCTCTAGGTATGTGGTTACAAAACTCCGTAGGATGAAAAGCACGCCGTTTCGTTGTGCCTTTCTGCGGAACGTAAAAGCGCATATTAGAAAGCAAGTGCGAGCAGCACATTTTTCCATCTATCGAATTGTGAAGAAAAACAACATCCGATTTATCGCGTCTACAGTTGAGCGTAGGTAACGTGAGTGTCTGTGTTAACTCTATGGGAATGGAAGGCTTCTGACAGAATCGACGCCTAAATACAGATGTTAACTTTCTTTATAATAATAGTAACGCGGCATTTGGGTGGCATCCACGAGCCGCGTCAACATGCGAAGCGTTTCGGCATTGCGAAACTCCAAGCCCACGCAAAGTAGTTCGAGGATTTTGCATGGGAAGCCGCGCAGCTGTGTGTTGACCGAGCACTTCGGCACCAGTGCTCAAGTACTGTGACTGCACAGCAGCAGCTCCCCCGATGTCACGCCGCAGGTGCTCCCGCAAAACGTGCGTCGAGGCGCATTGCTTGTTTTGGCGGGCCTGTACGCACGTGGCGTGCAGAGTGCGCCGCGCACGCCTGTGGCCGGCCTCGCATCCGAATTCCGCTCGTTCCCGAAACACCGCGTATCCTGCTACCCGACCGCGGGAGCGCGTGACAGCGATAACCAGCAGTCGTTTCTATTAGTTAATGGGATGGCCGCGGCCAGGTCGCGGCGGGGTGCCCGCACATGGAGCGCTGGCGGCTTTAGTGCCGCCTTTACGCGCGCTGTTGGGCCACTAGCACAGGCCGCGCCATCGCCCGTCCAATCAAGGGAGCGGCGGGTATTTAAGCAGAAGAAGCTTTACTGCGTGGAAACACAAACACATAAGCCGCTGGACCCTGTTTACAACGTTGCATACCTAGTAGAACTAGTGCCGGCGTGGAGTTTTTAGTGCCCCTACCAGTAGGTCGTATCTGAATCTGTGAACGACTTTTCGTTGGTGAGAATAGTTTTTGACTTGCCGACCGACGTCGCTTTCACCATGGGTGGGTGCCTGTTATTGCCAATGACTGCAAAGTACCACAGGCATTATACCTACAAAATCTGAAAATAAATTATTTGCACTGCATGCTACCCTTGCGATCGCTGCCTTTACGCAACTTCGTGAATCGCTTACAGATATTTATTTGATAGGCTAATCACTTTCTCATTAAGACTCTTTCACTAGTTGACAAATTCACTCAGAACTACTCAACCAGTAACTCACTTATCCCACTTATTCAGTAACTCATTACATCACTTACTGAGAAAGTCACTCACTCGCTCGCTCACTCACTCACTCACTCACTCACTCACTCACTCACTCGCTCGCTCGCTCACTCACTCACTCACTCACTCACTCACTCACTCACTCACTCACTCACTCACTCACTCACTCACTCACTCACTCACTCACTCACTCACTCACTCGCTCGCTCGCTCGCTCACTCACTCACTCACTCACTCACTCACTCACTCACTCACTCACTCACTCACTCACTCACTCACTCGCTCGCTCGCTCACTCACTCACTCGCTCGCTCACTCACTCACTCGCTCGCTCACTCACTCACTCACTCGCTCGCTCACTCACTCACTCACTCACTCGCTCACTCGCTCGTTGGTGCGAGAACCAAAGGAAAATTATGCTGGCTAAGACATCTACGAGGGCGCCTTTTATCAAAGTCGTCGTTGTAAAGGACACAGAGCATGATCCTCTCGCGCATTTCATCCCGTTGATTATTCTGGGATGAGCACTCTGCGTTGCGATAAAACTTGAAGGTGGTCTAATAGCTAAAGCACTACATTTGTCAGTCCAGTAAGCACTAATCATACGTACCAGCCAACCGCCTCATCCTTGCCGAAGACCGAAAAACTGAGTTTATTATCTTTCCGCGGTAGCTGCTTCAAACATCGATAAGTTGCAACTGATATGCGCACGACATCCATCAGAACACTCTGATGGCCGTCGTACGTCGCAATTTCCTATATTCCTGTACTTCCATTCGGAATAAAACTGTACATAAAGCACAAGAAGCAAATAAAGGAATCAGAGAGAGCATAATATTGCGGATGCCAGTTTTTATTGCCTTAGACGGCTTTATCGTGGGGCCCGAAGGTTTCGAACTCTAATGGAACCAGTTCTCGCGCCACCGCGTTAGGGCGTAAAGACTGAAGGTCATTGCACACACGACAGCTGATCGGGAATAGACGACATCAAACGCTGCGTTATACGTAGTCATGGGTGACTAACCCAATGAACGGGAGGATGCGGAAAGGCAGATAAGACGTATACGCGGCTGCAACGAGCTGAAAGGCAAAAAACAGTGTGGCCCTTATACTCTCGGAATGAAACGCGTCAATTCAGGACAGATAAATGTGCTCGTACTTTCGCTTCCAGCGTCTCAATACGAGTTACATCTTCATAATTTTGGTTCGTAAACTTATATCACAGTGTGCGTCGTCTTTGGTTATCAGATTCGTAGCGAAATCGCATGGTACTGTGGAGCAATCGCACATACGGAGCGTTCCAATCAAACGTATCACTGTCTCGTTTCATTCTGTGAGAACAGTAGTTAACCTTGTAAAGCCCACCGTATATTTTATATGTTGCGCTATAAAGTTTATTGAAACGCTATGGCTGGTTTTCGACGCCTCCGCTGCTCCAGTGACAATGTGATCGATCTGGTCACTTACGCTCAAAAAAGATGTAAACGGTTATCTACCGCCATGTTTCTGGAAGTAAAAGGAGCTTACGACAATGCATGCTGATGACGCTATATTTGATGCTCTTGAATCGGTTGGCCCGGTGACCGAATGTCCCTGCGGACCCGCAACCACTTACACATGAGGTCCTTTATTTATGCATACCGATGACGGTCCGAACTTTCAAGACTACACACACCGTTATGTCCCTCAAGCTGGCGTATTGAGCACCACACTATTCAATCTTGTGCTTGTCGGTCTGGTGGAACACAAACCAAGTGCTGTCTAAACATCAACGTACGCCGACGACGTCTGCGTGCGGGCGTCAGGTATAACACGTCCTCAGATGCGCGCTAAGCTTCAAAAAGCCGCAACTTCAATATCGGCCTATCTTGACGAACAAGACCTCCGGATTTCACCCGAGAAATGTGTGCTGGTTGCGTTTACGCGGAAGATAATGACGTCCTATGCCATATTTGTCCATGTGCAAGACCTCCGTTACACCAGGATGCACAGCTTCTTGGGGGAGATCATTGATGGAGACCTCCGAGAGAGATCATGATGGGGAGGTCAGGAGATCAGGGGAGATCACGATGGAGTCTAAGGGCCATTTCACATCTTTTCTAATTTGTTGGAAGGAAAACGTGGGGTGCGTCAGTAGACGCGATTTTACAACACGACAGGGCACTGTTTCCCGGGTAGAGATGCAGCTTACTTGTACTGAGCAATACTTGCAAAATCAACACCCGCACAATCGATAGTGCTCGGACGCCGGCACTTTAGGGTTTGTCTGCGGAAACAATTGCGACAACTCAAAATTATTTATGTATTTATCAGAGTACTCACAGCGCCTTCAACAGGTATTAAAGTGGGAGCAGGGGGGAGTGCGTAACAAAAAAAAAGTTGCGTAATACAGACCCCATATGATAAAACACTACATGCTCATGTCTATATTATTACATCATAAAGCGACTGTACGAGCACATCGTTTGAAGTTACTTTTACAATATCATATGGTAACTGATTTCAGTCACAACCCAGTCCCAGTCCCATTATCCAGTCATAACTCATATAACATTGGAAGTGCTCAGAGCACACATTAGACACACTGGCCGCGCCCTTTCCACCAGCTCGCCGCGCTGCCAAAACGCCGGCCCAGTGCCTCCTTTTGCCTGGTGTTAGTGGTTAGAGTATCTGGATTGTGAGCGTGAGGACGTGAGTTCGATACAGCGAAGCTGTTTATGGCTGAGATTTTGTTAATTTTTCAACTGCAAAAATGTGAGCCGATCCTGGTGATGGTGCAGCAGGGGTCCAAGCGCAATGAAACATGCCCGTGGCGTTCCAAGCGCTTGCGCATTTAGTGCCCTTTCCTTCCGCTCTGGTAGGGTTGTTGTCGAAAGGTCACGTGTGTCTAGTTTCCTGCGGCTCGTCGGGGCGGCGGTTGCATTCTCGTCGATGTTCCTGCTGTCGCTCTTCATAGGCGCGTTGCTCCTTGGGAGTCCGGACTATACGCGAATATAATGGAATTAATATAATAATAACAGACGTGATACGAGAAGGTGTGCGCGTGCCTATTACCACGATGACTCCCGATCAGGACATTAAATGCGGTCGTACCTTTGCTCAAAAATCTGTGTCACCTCTGTGTCATGTGCGAAACAGAAGCTTCGCTGGTCATGAACCTTCACAGAGTGGAATGGCTCATGAATGTTTCTTCACTTCAATAATTTTTTTATCAGCGCTGAAATGGCTAATTTTGTTCATTCCGTCTTTCAAGAGCATAGAAAAGAATACCGGTTATTCCCTTGAGAAGCATCGGAAAAGGGCAACTGCTAGTCCTTGAAGGAGCAACCGCATGGGGAGTAACAGTTCATTTCCTCACAGTTACACCTCAAAGGGACGACTGGTTGCGGCAGGTCATGCAGTCACTCCCCAAAAGGAGTAACCTCGATACCTCATTTCGCCCTTTTATTCTTAGAGTGCTTAAGGACAATCTTCACATTTGCGCTTATGGCTCGACAACTGTAGATGGATCTACAAGAGCTGTGATCTTCCCTGAAAAAGACGCGAATATTCACTTTAAAACCTCACATCGAACAACGTCGACCACTGAGGAGCTAGCTGCACTTCGCAGCGCACTTCACATGATCCATGAAGATCATCCAGGAAGATGGATCATATTTACCGATTCTAAGGCAGCCCTCCATTATCTGCTATCCGCTATCCGTCGTGGACCACAAGACCAACTTATGCAGGAAATAAGACAGCTATATCCCCAACTGGCTGAGAAAGGAAATGACATCACTTTTCAATAGCTTCCGGGCCACTGCAGCATCATGGGCAACGGGCATGCTGGTGAAGCTCAGGAGGACTCACGAAGATGTTGTTAAGGGGCCCATTCCACTATCAAGAACCGATGCAGCATCAAAACTCCACGTACTAGCGCGTGATATGTGCCACGCGATCCATGCGGAACACACGTGCAGGTTTCCGGCATACTCGACTGCACCGCCTGGACCCATCTCTCCGACTACGCATTCCATCTGGACTATCCCGAATCAGACAACTATCCTCTGCCGGCTGTGGCTTGGAGTACCTTTTAAAATTCGTGTGCTTCCCGCATCGGAATGGCCGACAGTGCTGCGTGTGATAGTTGCGGCTGCGAGGAAGCAATCGTACAGATTCTCTGTTACTGTAAATGCTACAGCTTCCAGAGGCAGTTGCTAGTGAAGGCGTTGGTACGCCTCGACGACCTGCCTTTATTTGTAAGTAGAGGACCTTGGAGTGCCGACTGATGCGGTGTTCACACCAGAAGGCGCTGAAGGCTACTGAAGTTCTGGTGAGTGTACCTGTTGTACAAGCGCTGGTGTGTGTATACCCCTCCTTGCCCTTGGCCTTTTCGCGCTGTTCCCCTGTTGACTACTGAAATTCCCTCAGTCAACCCACCTGTTTGAGCGACTGTGGCACTCCTGTGTTTCTTGTGTGTGTGTATGCGTGTATGTGTGTCTTCATATCCTTTCCTTTCTATGTGTGTGCCTTCTTCCTTTATCTTTCTGTCTCTCCTCACCTCTACACAATGTAGGGTAGAAAACGGAATATCTGTCTTCCAGTGAACCTCCTTGCTTTCACGTGTCATTTATATCTCTCTTTTATATTCTACGCTGAGTTAACACCTCAAAATACAACTTAAAGTACAAGAAACTTAGCGCATAGCCTATAGTATGAGCATTTTTATACGCTGGAGCGAGTGTTCATTTGTCAATATAGCAGCCCAAATAATAATTAATAACTTATTACTTATACAGGAAATTTTTTTTTACTCAAACAAGATTTCATTTTTTTAATAAGTGTACTCCACATTGCCAGATCTAATAGGGAACAAGTTGTTCTAATTTAGCGTGATAATGTTTGGGCGTTACTGAGTTAATATCAGTCGCACCAATACAGCTTCGAACGCTAAAGGATCACCAAGAGATGCTTTTGGTCCCACTTATTTTTAGTAGCTAAAACATATAAGCATCACACAGTGTGAAACAGAAGCAAACTGTACCAACTGTCTTCCTAGAGGAACACCACACCCACCCGCTTGCAGAGGACAAAACAAAGAAGGGAAAGAGAGAGGCACAGCGCAAGACGCCACATCTAATCATATTCAACACAGAGTATGGCCACCAGAGAAGAGAGTTCAGCACGTAGTTCAGAATTCTAGGACACCTATGTGGACCTCATATCGACTTCACGTCGGACATTTTGTACATAAGAAATCAGTAAGCGTAGTTCGTGAAAGACCAAGCTTCTAGAACTTGTCTAGCAGTTTAGAGCGACAACCACTAAGAGTTGGCCTTTGTAAAAGCAAGTGTTCAGTTGATTGTGTTTACTTTCGGCGGTGCGCATACATATTCTTTGGTAGTGTCCGAAGAATCTACTTAATAATTCGGCTGTTTTCGATAATTGTCGCAATCAACAATGGTGAACGCGTCCGAACATCTAACACGCCGAGAATTTGTGTTCGCGCGTCCTTCGCTACAAGCTGGAGTATTTCATATGTCATTGGAGACTTTTCGTTATTGTGGATCGACGTCAACCAGGACAAATTGCGCTACGATTCGGAGCCCTCTCACTAAACACTGCCCGTTATATCACGCTGTCGCAGCCAGTAAATCAATGGCGAGGAGCGTCTAGGCAGAACGGCTCCCGACGCCCAACGCAGTCGACACACGTCGCCGCCAAGCCACGTGGCCACGCCAAGGCTCGTCGTGTACTATGAACCATACGCGCGGAGTGTGTACGCACACAAAACACACCCGCGGCTTCGTCGCTGGCTCTGCAGCGTTGGCGCTCCAACATAAACACGGAAGTGCTCGCTACACGAGCGCAGCCCAGTCGGGGCCTCCTCCTCGCTTCCAGGCCCAGAAAAGTACGAGCGGCCAGATGTAGAGGAGAAGGGTCGCATGAGAGGGAGGAGGTAAAAGGCAACCGATAACGGCACTATAGTGTAGTTAATTGGCCCGTCCAGCGAAAAGGCAGAAAGCTACAAGACAGAAGGGCGACAGTGGTTGAGTGTTTGCAGGTGCGCACGCACAGCGCTGTGGCGGGGAGCCCTGTTGCGAGTGCACCAAAATTAGCAGTCGCGGTCCCACCCCTAATATTTACGCCCGACATCCACACCTCCACTCCCTCCACTCGCGATTTCTTTCTCTCCACCACGAAGCCGTAGCGTGCACATATCTCGCGTTTGAAAACAAGCGAAGGCTTATATATATTTTGCATCGATACTTTTTTTCCTGCGATGTTATACCTTACAGGGTGTCGCAAAAGAGCTGCGGAGTTTTCAGAGAAGGGGGTTTGTTTTAGCGAGGAATCAGTGTCACACCCCGTCACAACCCATGCGGTTTGGTTGCTACCACGAGAACATTTGTGTTGCTCTTTCTTTAACCTTTTACAACACTGAGGCCAAATAAGCCTGTGGCATGGCATTGCCACTTTATCGGCACGTGGTTGACTCGCACGGACTCTTTAGATCGTTCTTCTCGCGATGCCAAAAGAAAAAAGGCACTTCGCAGAATTCAGCACATTGCACCAACCTCCTTTCCGTAAATGTCTTAAACAATTATCCCCGCTATTAGAGAGAAATATGAAAAGCTAACAACCGGGAGAATACCCATGATGAGTAGGCTGCGTCGAATGAGCAGGGGGTACAACTTGCTGGAAGCTTTTTTTTTTTTGCTACTGCGGCAGTTTACTATCGCTCAAGTGCAAGAGAAAACAACGCAGACATGACTCAAGGTATGAAACAATCGGCCTCAATAACCTTCAGCAGACGTAATTATTATGCGCCATGGCGTGTACATACTGTTATTGCCTTACCCGCCGTGGTTGCTCAGTGGCTATGGTGTTGGGCTGCTGAGCACGAGGTCGCGGGATCGAATCCCGGCCGCGGCGGCCGCATTTCGATGGGGGCGAAATGCGAAAACACCCGTGTACTTAGATTTAGGTGCACGTTAAAGAACCCCAGGCGGTCAAAATTTCCGTAGTCCCCCACTACGGCATGCCTCATAATCAGAAAGTGGTTTTGGCACGTAAAACCCCATATATTATTATTATTAGTTATTGCCTTCTCCCCCGTACTCTCTATCAGCCATTTCGCCATGGTCGTTTGGATCGTGTAAGGCAACAAACCGAAAACGCGTATGACTGACTTCTATGGGCTTCTTTTTTTTCTCTCTCTCCCAGTCTTATTATTCGCGGTTACACATACGCACGCGTTAAACATCTTAAGTAAGTGTCAGCAAGCCACAAGACGACTCTATTCGCAATTCAGTGTCAGTAGATTGATTCACTGATTTAGTATCTTACAGATATGCTTTCGAGAATCCTCGTGTTATCCATCAGAATGGCCTATAGCCACTGAGCCACCGTGACATGGTCTGTGACAGTAGACGGCGGAGAAAAAACAGAAGGATTGAGAGTGAGTTTAGCCAGTGTGTATAACAGGCTAGCTATACCGTACTGGGGTAAGGTTTGTTTTCCGTAATAACTGCAACAATGCATTCGTGCCAATTTGCTGCGACAGCTTGTGAGGTCGGTATTTCAAAATGATTTGCTCTGACATTTGCCTATCGCCAGGATGAGCTAGCGTAGCTGCGAACGACTGTCTTTGTAGACTGTATCGAGGGCAGTCGCACAGATCGCAATCAAGTGTTTTGTCGCGACCAGAGTCGCCAAAAGCCGCATTGTCAGCGATTCCAATATGTAAGGCAAAGGGTTTTGTACAGGCTACTCCTAGCCATATCGCCGACAAAGCTGGCTAACGTCACGTTGGCGGAGAGCTGGTCGGATAAAAAGGCGAAGAGTACACGCGGTGCAGTCAGTTGTTTTGAAAGCTTTGCATGTTCCACACACAGAGATGTACAGGGAATTGAATTTGGCACAAGGAGACCTGAAATTAGACGCCATGCAAGCTAGCAAAAACGGCCTCTGCTCACCGAGATTCATCAGGTTCCCCGGGCTCTCATCTGTGACGGAGAAGGAAGGCGGGCGAGAAGAGGGCCAGGCAGGAAGCGAGTCGGTGGCACCGAAATGGGATGGCGCACCTATTCCCGTAAGCAGAGAGGAGGGTGGGCGTTCGTCATTGACTGTAGCAGTGGGAAGAACAAGTCATCAGCACTTTCAATCTAGAATAATCATGACCGGTAGAGACGGTAGCAAAAATAAAAATGTGTCCCAACTCCCTCATTTCTGAGTTAGCATGATGAGGCTAAATTTGGTGGGGTGTGAGATTCGAGACAAAAATAAAATAAAACAGCGATGCAAATGGCGGCGAGGAAGGCGGAGAAGGGGGAGGAAAACTTCGCACAATTTCTCGAGGTGGCGAGAGGAAAAAAAGTGTAAGAGATCAGCGCTGAGTCCCGAATACGTGAGAAGGCTTGGAGGTAAAGGTTAAATAAAAAGGAAGCATATCATGCTGTATCCACGACGGCTCACCATTAAAGAAAAAATAATAATACGACAAGAAAGAAAAAAGAAACACGTTGGAAAGAAACAAGGAATGAATGTAGGGTGGAAGAGAAATGAAAAGAAAGAAAGAAAGAAAGAAAGAAAGAAAGAAAGAGAAAGAATGAAAGGAAGAAAGAGCAGAGCCTTGTAATTACCACTATTAGGAATACAGCGATTAGTTTCTCCCATACTTACAGTTGCAGCGTAATTAGCGTCAGTAGCAGTGTGGCCCTATGCCTATAGGGGTGATCGTATACATTGTTCTTCGCATTGTGGTCGTATTTTTCCTCTCTGTTTCAGAAGCAGAACACACTTGATAATCGTGTAACTCCGCTGACGTGAAACCAGGATAATAGCGACCTCGCCCACGCCAATTCGGAAGTGAGAAGTATATATATATATATATATATATATACAGGAAAGTGAGTAAACGTTAAGTAAGAACACGTCTTCCGTTCAAAAGTTTCGTCGTTTCTTTCCTGCATATATCTGTGCGTGCGTGCGTGCGTGCGTGCGTGCACGTGAGGTGTGTGTGTGTGTGTGTGTGTGTGTGTGTGTGTGTGTGTGTGTGTGTGTGTGTGTGTGTGTTTGTGTATCATCAATGGGAATAAACATTATGTGAAGCATTTTGGAGGTGTAACTGGATTTCCAGTATCATTCGTCTTTCTGTGAAACGTTGCCATATGGTTCACCATATTTTTGGATGAAGAGCTAGTGTGGTGTGACGCGAGTGTGTCGACCACTGCAAGGCGACCAGTGTGGCGGATATGGCTACAACACTAATGCTAAAGTATTGCACTCGGGCCAAGAGACGTTACAACTTGTTGGGTTACAGCCTGTGCCGATCCAGAAGGTGGTACAATATGGGGAAACCGGCGCACTGTCGCGTTGATAGGCAAATTGTAAATTGTTTCACTCTCTCTCTCTCTCTCTCTCTCTAGATATATATATATATATATATATATATATATATATATATATATACTTACCCTAAAATGCCACCCCGTATCGAACACCGATGCCGAGCATTATATATATATATATATATATATATATATATATATATATATATATATATTTATATATATATATATATATATATATATATATATATATATATATAATGCTCGGCATCGGTGTTCGATACGGGGTGGCATTTTAGGGTAAGTATATATATATATATATATATATATATATATATATATATATATATATATATATATATATATATATATATATATATATATATATATATATATATATATATATATATATATATATATATATTAGGGTAAGTATACTCAAAAATTGACAAATGTACATTTCACAAACACTGAGAGTGAAGTAGTCGGCTGTGTTTCTGTGTTGTTGTTTCATTTGGCAACTTACGACGCATTAAGAACAAAGAGATGTTTCGTCTGGCTTGTACAAATTAATAGATTTGTACTCCTTTGCCAATAAGAAATATTTTCTTCTTTTTGAGATATCGTCAAGCCACTTGATGACATCTAAAAAGAACTACTGATAAGCATAATAAATATCGATGTGCAATGGCCTGTTCTTCTAACATTTATGCCCATACAGAAACGCAATGTTCTGATTGAAAAATCGTTTTTTTTAGTCAAATGTGCGCGTAAATGAAAAGAGCAATGAATTTAATAATATTTCCGTATTGCTTAATCTTGCTTTTCAGCTCGCCTTATCCCAAATTGCAACATCACCAAGAAAATCAGCGGGTTCAATTCGTAGTTCACTAGAAGAGACCAACGTGTTATGTGCGGTAGTAGAGACCACCGTGGCGTCAGAGCGCCTATGATAAGATCTGATAGAGCACGGCTTCTCTTCACTCTCAGCTGCGACTTCGCTAAAAACACGTACGGTGCATTCAGAGCGCGCCAGCATGTAATCAGGTTCTAAGGGCAATCTAAAGATAAAAAAACTTACCTTAGACAGGTAAGTTACCCTCTTAAAGCTGTCTCATAATTTCTTCGGCGAAACAAAATAACCAAGAAGTAAGAAAAAGTAAAGAAAGATAGCTAAAAATAAAGAAATAAAAGCAAGGAAAGAAACAGACTGATAGCAGAAAAACAAAAACCGGACTTTCATCTTTATCATCCGCCGTGCCACTACGACACTTATACAGTCACGATGACATTCCACAATACACGGTTATTTAACGCATTTAGGTGCTTATCATACATAAGAATTTCAGCATATTTGTCAGGCGGAGTCTTTGTATGGTTTCGAATGCAGGTAAATGCTAGCACTTTAGGAATGAAAGCTAGCTGAGTGTCAATCGTATGCTGCCAAAATCTATGACGTCGTGCAGAGCTGAAATCTCACACGACCATCGCTCTGCAACTGTGTTCCACATATTGTGTCACCTTTGGTAATAGCAAAACTCGGCAGGAACCTCGTATTTGCAATTCCGAAACCTGCTTGTGGGGAGTATTGGCTAATATTTTTTTCTTCTCCATTCTCCTAACCACCGAGAGAACAAAACGGCCACGAAACAAACGTCTTTTTCAGACAAAGACCTATTGGAGGGATCCGTGGTTCTGATCATATTACAAGCGTTGCCGAACGACTTGCTTCATCGGATTTTGTTTTGTTACAGCGCTTCCTGGGCTAAGAATACAAGTTAGCTCTCTAGGAACGTAAAAAAAAGAAGAAAATCTGAAATCTGTATGGACGTGTTTGAAGGGGCTACGTAGTCTACCGAATAAGATCTCGCGAAACGCACAGAGTCCATCAGAGAGCCGAATGCGATACCGACGAAGCGGTCAGAGGGAGAAATTGAGTAGAGAGAAGAGCAAGTGAAGATTGGGAACAGAGGAAGCGGGACGGGCTATGGGAAGTAAAGCCGAGTTTATAGAGGCCTCTCTACTTTTGATGGCGCGTTTCCGGGTCGCGAAGAGGCCGTGGCTCCGGCGTGCAAACTTGTGGAAAAGACTCCTCCAACGCACGCCCGCACTAGCAGGAGAAAAGGCAGAGAATAAGAATAATAAAAAAAAACTTAAGCGAAAAAGACTATTCTTCTCTTGAGGGACAAAATTGCGAGATGCTCGGCTCTTGTCCTGGTATACACTTGGGTGGTCTGCGAACTTTCAAACACAGTATAGGGAGCTCAAGAGCAGGCCTTAGCTCGGAGCCAAGTCCCTTTGTTGTTGTTGTTGTTGTTGTTGTTTGTATGTGTGTGTGTGCGTGTGTGAAACCAGATGCACGTGCGAAGCAGTAATGCTTCCACTGGACAGCCGCTGAATCGACTTGAATAAATTCTTTGTTGCACTCAAGTGAAAAATAAGATACCTACATTGAGCAAACGATGGGACATTTTTCATTTATGGGCTCCGACTTTAAATAAAATCACCTAAAGCCAGTAAGCCGAGTAGGTTGTGTGCCCTTAGGATTCTGCCCACAAACTAGGTATCGTTAATCTGTATAGGACCGACAACGGTGCCCATAACACACACAACTGGAATATATTGATGCGAAAGCGTCAAAAGGTTCATTGAGCGAAAACGCCGGCGTCCGGTGTATGTAACAGCAGAACGTCGCCGAAATTCCCATTGGCTGCGACGTCACGTCAAGAGCGCGCATAGGCGGAGCCGAGCGGACGAAAGGGTACATCTGCTGCCGCAGTAGCGCGCCAGGTGTTGCGTGACGGGAGGGGACATTGCCGTGACGCGTCGCCCAATGGGCATAGCCGCGTCGGCGGCATGCGGCGTTCGCACCGCATGCTGCTGCTGCTTGCTGGCTCAGGCAGCCCATATCGCTATATGATGTATTACTCGCAGCTCAAAACTCGAAGAACTGCTCGGTGGCTTTCAGCCGTGGACTCGGCGATGTTACGCAGGCTCCAAACGGACAGATATACAAACCTCCATAAATTACACGTATACTACCCAACAGCATACAAGGACATATGCGACAGCTTACAAGGACACATGGGAGTGCACAGCTCACACCGAAGAACAAGAAGACAATAACATGAGAGTGAGGTGGGAGGCATTCCTATCTAGCTCCGCCATCGGGGATCAGCTCAGGCTGGTCCGGAGAGCAGAAAGGATGGCGAAGGCCAGCGGTGCCTCGGAATAGGGGCCCGACCAGATGGCGTTACCCCGTTTTAGGGGCAACGAAGTCCTTTCTACAAATAAAGTTTTGCTCTTCTTCTTGCCCGGTGGCGTTCTATCGGGCATTAACGTTTTCGCCTTCACAACTCGTAAGAAGTGCTTAGGTGTCCTCGGAAATTTTAGCCCGTAGTTTACCTAAAACGGTTACTTTTCTTGTGTTATCTTGTGTTGTCTTGTGTTGTCTTGCGTTGTCTTGTGCCATACAGCGTTATATTGTCTGACGGGGTTTTCATCATTTGTCGAGTGGTTGAGGGGCGACAAAGATGTATCGCGGCGGCCGTGTCGAAAACGGACAGTTGATGAAACTCCAGTTTGATCATTGTAGGTACGACTTCATTTATACTAAGCAAGAATCAAGTGAACTGAACGACTCAATAATCAAACATAACTGCAAATTTCCCAACGAAACCGAACCGAGGAAAAAAATTATGATTTTAAGAGCAAAAGAATTAGACAGAATGAAGCAGCAGACGAAACGACTATGCATGTCGTCTGCTGGCCTTTTACAGCGAAACTGTATACGGCTAGCTGATTCGTCCATCCGTCTATCGCCCGTACGTTGAAAGCTCCTCCGGCGTCAACCCATCCGCATGCGAGAAAGAATAATAGAGAAAGAGAGGCGCGTGATTGGATGCGCCAGTAATGTCGTCGTTGACCTCCGCCGCAGCCGAATGCGCGCGCGACAGTTTCTCCATATGGCTTCTCTCCGGCTCCGAAGAGGGCCTACACGTCAAACGTACTCCTGAGGAGCAGGCAGCTTTCGATCGGCAACGCCGCGAGGAGAACCGGGAACTTGCTCGTCTACGCCGTGCCGATGCTTCAGCCCAGGCACAAGAATAGGCTCGTGCAGCCGAGCACAAGCAGCAAGTGTGTACCGAGGATCCGGCAGCCTACAAAGTCGTGTTGGGATTAACCCAGTGATAAACAGCGGAGCCGCACGTTTCAGTTTCGCTGGTTAACCATCTGTTCAGTGCTTAGGCGGTGATTTTTTCTGTAGCGTTTGTGCTTTGCAGTGTTTATACTCTGTAGCTCAGGGCAGCACAACCGTGGCAGACGTTTGTCGATGAAGTAGACGTACTGCCACACACATCATAACCACACGTCTCGTCCACGGAGTACAGTCATTCACAAATGTTTGCGGGTCATTAACTCGCGAGAAATGACAATTTGTACTCCGGGGTTCTTCTAATTTAATGACTCGCTCTGTATTAGAGATACTGACGATACGAAACTTCAAAGTGGAAATTATGTGCCCAGGCTGCGCAGTAATTCAGCATTTTTCGCAAATACTGTGTTCCCTAACCTTTTGTGACCGACTATGCACTTAAAGTACTGCGCAGCAGAAGTGTAGTGCTCAGCAGTCTGTTCCTAGATGGTCCGCCACTAGACTGACATAGCGGCCAAATACTTCTTACACCTTAAGATAGAAGGCAATGAGCAGTTACAACGACGTAAGCGACATAAACGTTGTAAATTTATAAAGGGAACTTCTATGGAAGAAGGGGCTCCCTTTCTTCTGCAACCTTCTGTCGGGTATTCAGGAATGTTCTGTTCAAGAACAAGAATTTCCAACAATCTATGGCAGGAAGGCCTGTACATAGTGGACTGTTGGTCTAGAACACATCTGGTTGGTTGGAGCTGTACCAGCGAGGAAGAGACTGGCTGGGGGCACCTGCCTACTTTTCAGTGGTACACAGCCCAGCCAATCAAAACTTTAGCAGCAGCCGAAATGAACAGTCGACTAGGTGGATTCTTACAGAATACTTCTCCCCACGCTTCCCCAAACAAAATAATAATCAATCAATCAATTGATAATTTAGTTACCGTGCCCAGGAGTAACCATGAGCTCTAAGTGCTGGCGGACGCATATATTATTAAAAAACAAAAAAAACAAAGAACAACAAGGGGAATAAAACTAAAGAAAAAACGACGAAACAATGAATGAAAAGAACAATCTTGAAAAGAAGAGTGTATATACAAGGCCCAACGTGAATATAAAAGAAAAAGGAGGAGAAGTGCAGTTGAACAACATTTGAAACTATGACACAACAACACCAATCTCGGAAAAGAACAATGACAGCGAGTTGGTGCCAACTAGCTTCCTTTGAAGTACCGGCGCGGAGATCTATGTCATGAGACTTGCAAGATTTGTGTTAAGTGCGCGGCAGTGAGAAACCCATGCTGATTCGGAGTGAGTGAGTTCTCCCCAATAAAAGACAATATGTTGTGAAGAGCAACCTCAAAAGTCTTATACGTGGCATAGAGAAGAGAAAGCACGCGATAATTCGAGGCATCACTTCTACAGCCACACTTAAATACAGAGAAAACACGAGGAGCTTACTCATGTGAGGGAGAGTGGAAGTATTCAGAGAACCATTAAATATAGATGTGAATACTGGGGCAAATATAGTGGCATAACTTTCTAGAACTGCGGAGGGGATGCCATTAGGGCACGAGGGTAGGTTTCAAGCGCCTAAGGCATTTGCTGACGAGCTTTTCATCAAACAACAAAGCCCTAGATGTAGCAACTGTCGTGTGCTGCTGATTGACACCAGCGCTGAAACCTGAAGCTTTATATAAGGATGAGAAATTGGCAGCAACACATTCCGCGACTGCTCGGACTACTATTCCTCTAGTGTCGAACAGGCAAAAGCACTCTCCACGTTTAGAGCTCACTGATATACTTCCAGAATCCCGCCCACCGGTCGGTGGCCATCTTTTCAAAGAATGCAGTATATGAGTCGTGATCCCGCTTATAAGGCGTTTGCAAAGAGTTTGAAAAAATTATAATTCTTCTCTCCGCTCATTAGGCACAGGACTTCTGTATTTACGGTGCGCGCGTACCTGTATACTTTAGGGCAGTTATAAGTTCATACGAGAACTAGCGGAGATATTTAGAGTGTTTAGGACTGTACTCTGGAATGTATTTGTGCTTACAGCTCAAAACAAGATTCGTTAATTTATCTACTTGGTCATCAACATTGGCTTTGTGTGTGACCAGTGGCCATTCGGCGATGGACAAGAACACCTATAAACCAAAATAATCGCCACTCTTAAAAGCAAAGCAAGATGATTCATTAATGCAACTGAAGGAACACTGCCTCAAGGCTGCCTCAGAGGCAGTTATATTTAGTGACGTGTGAAACTTATCGGGATGCACAAGTCAGAACAAGTCAAAACGAGGTACATCTATCGCTTGAGCTTTCGAGAGGGAAATGTCTAAGACATTGCCACATGAATTGGCAGTCAAGTTATGTTGCTGAAGTAAACAGAAGGACAGGAAGTCCAACAACGGGCTGCAGTTGTTCTCTGTGCAATGATTGTAATGAGAATGTCTAAGCACGTTCCAATCAATTCCAGGTGTATTAAAATCACCTAGAAGGACTACTCTGTGCTTGCTATGGGAAGATAATACACTTTATATAGAAGAGATGACCTCATTAAACAATAGTGTAGAGGTATTCGGCGGTTCATAGGAATTTTCCATCTATTAAACAATTTTCAGAGCATGCTAGGCTGACTTCCAGCCAAATCGACTCCTGCGCACTTTCTATGTCGTTGCACCGAACACAACTCGGTCAGTTGTCAACAGCAATCAAAACGCCACCACCTTTTTGTGGAGATCCACCGAAGTCCCGGTCACTGCGAAAGACGTTGTAGTGAGGTGGAAAAAAAAAACCGTAAAGCAAATTTCACTAGAGCCAAGTTTTTGAAGCAACAAAAACAGGAAAAGAAAACTACATCATATTGGAGAAAAGTTCACGTGCTTTGGTGCGAAGTCCACGAGCGTTTTGACAAAAGATGTGCAAATTACATGCCACTTTGATTTTAGGAGGATCTCTCTGAAGCATGAAGCATGCCGTCGTGTAGCACCCCACGGAACGGCTTGCGTGGGGTGCTACTCCAGGCGCTTAAACGCTTCATCACCGACGGCTTCATCAGCGCAGACATGAGACGAGGCTCACGAATTAGTCCTCATCTTGAGGCGCATCCAGTCAATGCTCCGACACTTGATATAGGCGCGCAGTCAGGTCAGCAGATTAGGTTTCATGGGAGAGCCTGGACATAAAAATGGCTTTCGGTCGCGGGGCGCGTCTAACCACCGATATGCCCTTGCTTTCACCAACTCCAAAACAAGCCGGTGGACGTTCACTGTGTGTTGCCTTGGAGAGGTGGTAAACGGCGGAGGCCACCCGCCGTGGTTGCGTAGTCGCTATGGTGTTGGGCTGCTAAGCACGAGGTGGCGGCATCGAATCCCGGCCACGGCGGCCGCATTTCAATGGGGGCGAAATGCGAAAACACCCGTGTACTTAGATTTAGGTGCACGTTAAAGAACACCAGGTGGTCCAAATTTCTGGAGTCCCCCACTACGGCATGCCTCATAATCAGATGGTGGTTTTGGCACATAAAATCCCATAATTTAATAAAACACGGCGGCGGCCTACGGCGAAGCAGTCCGGATGGTTGCAGCATGCATTTTTTTTTTTTTGGCGGTGGACTGGCGGCATAGCATGGGAAAGGGGCGAGGACGGCTTGCGCTCACTGCTAAGTTCAACACGCAGGGAAAGCACCTCGACCAGTAGCTCATCTATCGCACCTGCCTGCTGTGTCGATGGCAAGGGGTTTTTTCCTGTGCAGACACTCGTTGCCACTCCGCAGCTGCTCCACTTTATCGCTGAGGAAGGATATTCCCTCGAGTGCCTAAAGGAGAAGGCCACGGAGGGCAGCCATATCACCGACCGCCTCGAAACCAACCATGAGAAGAGGAACACCCCGTGGAGCGGTCGCCAGCGGGGAAGCAGCGTGCGTGTTGGCATCGCTAAGCCTGACCGTTGGAACGTCGGCGTTCTGGCACAGGCGACACATGAACACTCTCACCAGACTTCTGAAGCTCAAAGTCCTCGTCGGGCCATGCAACGCACGTGTGCATGTTTTTCGCATGAAATACAGTGATGAAACAGCTGTTTGCAGTAAAAAGGCTGGGAGCACAGAACCCAAACGTCCGCACTAGGTGCCATGTTGCGAAAAAGAAATCTAATAACAGTAAGGACAACGAAATCAATCGTTACGAATTACGGCGCCCGTATCGGTAGTTGCCTCCATTGTATAGATCAACATAGTGTATGGTGAAATATTTCTTCGAATTCCTCGCTGTTCACATCGCTATCGAATGCAGCCGAGGAAGCGAGCGGCAAGCGCACAGTCGATGCTGTGCCATATTGGCCTTTATTAAACGCAACCACCGACTACGCACGGCGTATTACTTCCCCAGCTCCAACATGCGCTATGGGTTCGTTCGCTTTCAAATGCACCAGTGAAGAGAGGTGCATCGTTTGAACTCCGTTGCCTTTTTCAAGGGGCGACCCGTATTGAGCGGCGAGACGCACATATTAAAGCTTTTGTAGGCGGCGTTCTGGCTTATCACCCCCCCCACCCCCCCACCCCCCCACCCGCTCCAACGCTCCTTTTCGCTGTGAAGGGAAATACCGAACACGCGTCTATACGAGTCGAATACGAACCTATAAATATATGCACAAGCGTACGATCTTGTTCCGTGCGACCTGCGGAAGAAAGGTCAGCGCTAGTATAAAGGGCAACTCGCAGCTGTACAGCAAGAGCGAGTGCCGCATTTACTCGAATTTAACCTGCCCTCGATTCACAGCTGACGCTCAGGGCCATGCAGTGTTAAAAAAAATTCTTAAACTATAGCCATTCGTAAAAGCAGATGCCATGTAATCGTGTTGTTCGACATAATATTAGCGAAGGCGGCTGGTAATTGACAAACAGTCCATAATAGCAAAAAGCTTTGTGAATTCGGCCCCAGAAACAATCAAACATACAAAAAGGTGTACAAACAAACAAACAAAGTAAATTTCATCGATCGTAAGGCAACGGTAATATGAACAAAAGTAAACCATTGCACTTTTTCACGTACCACGAGACTTCGAACAGTGTTATAGATTGTTTGGTATTGCACTTTATAAGCTCAGCTTTTGTTGCAAAAAATGACCAGCCATTGTTATCTACATCGACATCACCATTCCTTGTCGATTTGGAGTCCTTCGCACAAGTGTCGTCATCAGCACCGTCCACTTCTTTTGGAATACAGCACTCTATAAATTCAAAACAAGAGACGCTCACAGGAAGACAGAGGCTTGAAGTGAATAACAATAATTATAAAACAACGAATGTCACTGACGCCAACATTTTGACAAGGGCGCGTGTCTACGTTAGGGCAGCAAATGCGTTGACTTGAGAGACATTCCTTGCTCTAGTACTGTTAATCATCACCCTAGAAAGCAGCACGATATAAATATTAGTAAAAAATCACCGACGATTACGATATTCAATAGCGCGAAATTTGAGCACAGCTGTTTACGCGTTTTGTATTCGCAATATATTGAGGCAAAGAATTTGAATCAGAAGAGCAGGGCCCTCCCGGCGGTGGCGCTTAGCCTCTACTTGGGCAGCTCGTTCAGCAACAGCGGCAGACCTCCACCGCGGCTGCGTCGCTCACTGTTCAGGAAGAAAGCGTGAGCAGGAGAGCGCATAGCTCGCGCGTAGCGCATTCTCAAGCGGTGGCGGCGGCGCAGGTGAAGTATATCGCGTGCGCAGTGAGTACGAAGCACACGCCACGCTCTCTTTTTATATATGACGTCGGTGGAGGAGCTCGCAGCAAGCCTTAGTAATGACGTTATTGGCGGCCTGGCAGCGGCACACGCCACTACAGCACCATCTCGTAGCGGGTCGCCGCCCTGGAGCACGTCTCGTGCGCCATTCTGCCTTCCTCCTCACCCTTTCGCCATACTCTCCTCCTCTGCTTTCCTCCTCCTGCTTCCGCTGTTCCCTTCACCTCCTCTTTCCTCCTCACGCTCTCCTCCTCGCGCGTCTTTCGTCCTCCGCTGAACCCTGCGTTCCCTCTCTTTTTTAATCCTTCAGTGGGCTCTCTCTCGTTCTGCCGGTTACGCCGACGCCGAGGCCGACGCTCAACGCAGAAACGGGCACCTAAGAACTGCGCTCTAAACTGCTCTTTCACAAACCCACAGTCCAGTAAGCCGCCTATTTTCAGCGATGCGCGGTTCCTAGAAATGGTCAGGTTAAGCTTCCACACCTTCAGTGCCACTTGGTGTGAGACGCAGTCGATGCCCTTCAACTGACTGCAACGTCGATGCTTCCCGTTTACTTGAATTATTCCAGTTGAATCTTTTCGATGACACCTCAAACCGCATCCTCCAATCCAAACCGATCCCCGAGTTTCGCCTCCAACACTGTTAGTGTGTTTCGGCTTGAATTCGAATAAATACGGAACCTTCAAACGCACACGCGAACACGTAGAGCGTACTTTAAAAATTAGGTTAAAATAAGAATACGCCTAGCTTCCGCACGCGTATTTATTTCCCTTTTTCTGTTCCCTTTGTTATCCCAAATCGAAACATGCATTTCAGTTTCCACTTTCAGTATGATTCTTCTGCACTTTTGTTCATGTTCGTTCGCTTCGCTCATTTCGACGTCGCGGTCTTGCTTCGAATGCAACGTGCCGCCTGCTGTTTCTATTTGTTTTTCTTTTTTTTAATTCATTTTATTCTGAATCTCGTTGTCTCTCTATATCACGCTACTTCCTTTGCGATACCAGTGCTGTTGCGAGAACTCTGCATCAAAGACTTTGCGCCGCCGTCGCTCTTGTGCAGTTGTCGATGCATTTGCAGTGCAATACATGCTGATTATTCTGGTAGAATATCTTCTGTACGTGCTGGCTCCGCCTTTTCTAGTGAATTCATTCTCAAGGGTTCCGCTTTCTCAAATGTATTTATTTCGATTTCTTCTCGCAAGTGTGTTCTTTTTTTCTTGAACGAACCATTCCAAACAGCGCGGCAGCATGTTTCTCGACCTTTCGTGTCAATTATTTGCGCACTTCGATAGTTCCGCCGGCACTTCTCTTGCCTTGCAAAAGCGTTGTGTAAACACTTTTCTTATTATACTTTTCAACACTTTCACGTATGCGATCGAGGGAAGAGTGATTCGTTCGCCTGTGCTGTTTCTCCGATGGAATATGGAGGCCACACGTTGGAAGGCAAATGAAAACAGGCGAGTCTAAATTTTATTTCCATCTAAAAGCTTTCGTTTTTACTGAGACAGGCAGCGCAGGGACAGAAAAAAAAACAACTCGGAATAAACTTAAGCTCTGCAAAACAAACAAAAAATGAAAGGACAAGAAAAGAAAGGGGAAATGGCTACGTATACGCATGCGTCGTCCTTTTCATTCGTATTGAATAGAAGAGAGCGCATTGCCATGTTTCATGGAATAGTATTATGGCGTTATTCCATTTGCTGAATGCCCGCGCTCGAGGGGGGGCTCCCTTGACGGCCTCGATCCTTGTATTGGCGTATATGTATATATTTTTTCACGAACGTCGAGTAAACTGCCGTGAAGCTTCTCTACTCTACAACTTCCATACGATTTTCTCGTGTAATCAGATAAAGCGCACCATTGCTATACGCCTTCACAAAAACGTACACCCTCGTCGTGTTCGGTATCCTGTCGAGAACACGGCGGATAAGATAACCACGTTGCAGCGCGTTTCCTGAAGGAAATGCCAAAGGAGCGGTAGTATACCTGCAGTGAAGAACTTCAGTAAGCAGATTTCAAGTGCTTCGTCTGTAGATTCCGATGAAAGGGCGCAAGTCTCACGAGAAAAAGTCGAAGATCACCATCAAGTACAGCCGTCTCACACAGAAACGAGGCATCGGTGCCGGGAGAAGTGTTTCTGAGGAAGCACTAGTTTTGCGTTCTTGTTCGCGCTTTTCACGTAAAAAAAAGAAGAAGAGAGAGACAGAGAATTAAAGTATGATGATAAGCATTGAGCCACCCGGTGCGATTCAAAACCACGACCTCCGCCTGACTCATACTGCGCTCAGCTCAATTATTTTCTTTCTGGCATTCTCTTTCTCTTCCAGTCATTCCTTTCTTTTTCACAGATTGCATTTATTGTAGTAAGTGTAACATTGCATACGATAACCACACAAGCATAAGCCTTCTATGGCCTGAAAAGGACCTGGTAAACACGAAGCGTACTACTTGCAACGACAAATGACTGATCAGGAGTCCAGTTGAAACTTTGTTTAGTCACACATGTCCTTTTATTCCACAATCGCTTGACTAAGCAAAAATGTTTAAAGAAAATTAACATTGCCGTCAAGCCTGCGAATCTGCCATTAACTAAGTTCTAGAAGGAAGGGAGGAAGGAAGGAAGGAAGGAAGGAAGGAAGGAAGGAAGGAAGGAAGGAAGGAAGGAAGGAAGAAAAACAAGAGGTGAAATGCAGAGAGGTCAACCAGATCAAGTGTACCGTTGGCTACTCACCAACGTAATAGACTGCATAGCTATATATATATACGGTATTGGCTTCATGTTGCCCGGTTTTCCAGAGTATATTGCTATAACCATGCATATAATCAGATAAACGCTTCTATCCCATGCCGCTTGAGGGATATTTGGTGGCGGATGGGAAACGTACCTATGAGAGTGGCAGAAGAAAGGCAGCGAGCAGTGTTTAAGTGCACGATAACAGCTGCTGAGCCGTTTAGGCAAATCCAGACTTTCTCCGTACTCCAGTGCGCTTTATACCGCCTAGTTACCCTAAAATGCCCCGTGCAAGTCCCACAACTTCACTAGCATGCATTGGCCAGCCACATCTAACGGCACCATAGCCGATCCTCTAGCGAAACTCAAACGTCGTTTGCAAGGTCTTTCTGATTTTATTCACGTGACTGGTTGTTTTCCGCTCCACAGCTTCCACAGCAATGCATGTTTTTTAAAAAAGCACGACAAATAGTATTTATTGCATCCGAATGCGCCGTCTTGTTTTATCTATATTTTCTTTGTTATTACCTCCAAAGTTCCAGCTGCAGCAGTATTGCTTTCGCTGGTCGCGACAGCAATGCACTTTTTCCCTTGCTCACCCTCGTCATCGAGTCAGAGAGCGAACAGGCGGGAAGTGCGTTTTGCGAAACGCTCCTGCGATCAGCGCTTCATAACGGCCCGGGGGATGCACACAATGAATAAAGCGCGGACAGAACAGACTAGCGCTGTCCAACGACGACCGGTAGCGCGCATTTGCTAATGGCACCGAAATAACGGAAAGCACGAACACGTGCGAGCAAGAAGCGATCGCGCCATACGCGCCCTTGCAGCATAATGCGGCGACGACGGCGACGACGAGAACACAATGGGCTCTTCGCGCTTCCCTCGCGAGCGCGCCAGAGTGGGTGGCGCCCCTCTGTCTTGATTTCTTAACGACTTTCGAAGCAGTTACTCCCGTTTCCGTTGAGGCATGCTTATGCATTGCAGTTTCTCGCGGGTGCATTCGTGCGACGCCCTCCACAGGGCGCGCGAGCATTAAGGACGCCCCCTGGAGAACTTTCTTAAACACAAGAACGCGCGGACTCTTCGTTGTATACGGTTCGACGGTGCTCCTGCGCACTTGTTTCTTCGACGATAACGATGATTGCTTTGATTTTGGAAGCAACGCCGTCCTCATTGTGCCTGGGCGCCGATGCGCGCCAAGATGCCGTGTCGCTTCGCTATGTGAGAGCGTGTAGCGCGGGAAGCTGTTGGAACGATCGAGGGAATTCTGAATGTATCGCTTCTGCATCTGTGTAAGAGCTGTATATATAAACTTCAAGGGGACATGCAGTTCGACTAGTTAAATGATTCCTGGGTTTAAATGTCCCGAAGCAACACACGGGCCGACAAGCCACGCCGCAGTGGAGGATTCCGGATGAATTTTGATCCCCTGGGGGTCTTTAGCGTGCACTTATAAAGCAATATACGTGAGCGTTCTTGCCTTTCACCCCCATCGAAATGCAGCCGTCGAGGTGGGGAATAGAAGTGACGACCTCTTTTTCAGCAGCAGAACTCCACAGCCACTGAGCAGCAGCGGCGGCTGTTGTTGTAGTTGACGCTTGCTTGTGAACACAATGCAGTGCTATGGCACAACCGCGCAAGCACGAGCAAAACGCCCGACAACTATCTGTCATACGTCCCAATGGTAGCAAAAAAGCACTACAGTGCATCGGAGCCATTCGGGCTGGCGTCGGCTGGAACCGATGTCGACTAATTCAATTTGTCGTGGTTGCCGTGTTCATCAAGTCTGTCACGCAACGCTGTTCTTCGTAAACTAGATAGGTAAACTGTCGCTTGTATGAATTTGTCCTGTCCATCCGAAATACGCTAAAGTCGTTCAAGAGCACTTATGTAGAACAATACTGGAGGAAATCACAACAGTAACCTGTGATTATGTAGGCTAACGACGTCTCGAGTGCCTTTTGAATAGCATGCAGATATCACAGAAACTTTTAAGAGAGGCTACAGGCAGCGAAATTTTGCTCTCGTGACAAGCCGCCTTTCGAAGACCATCAACAGGATTGTCCAGGTTTACCGAAACGAAGGACGCATAAGCGGCGCGCCGCACTAGATAAACTTCGAATGACCAAGACCTCTGCATGGTTGCTGCTGTGAACGGCATGCCAATTCAAAGCTGCGTCACAGGCGATCGCTCAGTGCGGTTACCTTAGGGAACCACGGCAGCGATATTATGGCCTTCCGTCTTTGGCATGCGAGACTACGGTTACCCAAGATCTCGCTCTACTAGGAAAATATTCTGTCTAGCTGGTTTGTGTGAGTTTAAAGACAACGCCAAAACGTGCGGGCTTACACTCCTTCGTGAACTAAGTAAGGTCGGTCAATTTTCTGGCACAACCAACGAGCAAATCTGTGAATCACTACCGACGAAAAAAAAATCCTTTCTTAATATAGTGTGCTGTCTGTTGACAGCATGTAGACCTTATATAGGTAAAACGGAGTTTATCAACTCTTTTGTATCCAATGTAACAAAGAAAAATGATCTAAAATAAACTTGCAGTGCTTCTTTAGACTGTGTACGCTCATTTTTATGAGAAACACCAGCGCTGATTTCTACAATATTGCACGGATTCAGTTGTCCTGGGAATGTTAATCCAGAAGGCTTGTCCACACACGCGTGCGACTTACACAGAGAAACGAAGAACGACAGAACAGCAGCTAAACGAGACAACGCTGCGTCCTAGGGCCGCTCCCAGGTTCTTCGACGCAGACAGAGAGAGAAGTCATTTCAAATCGTCGTGCGCGGGCGCAGACGCAAAAGCAAAAGAAGAGAAAATAGTGGCTGCTTGACGCTCCCGTTGGCCATCTTCGATTGAGGTCTGTGGGCGCTCCCACTTTCACCGACCGCCGCCAGCAGCAGGAACGACAGCGCTGAAATTACGCGCAACTTTTGGCAGCGTGCACCGAGCGCGCCTCCGGTGCACAGGAGCGCCGTCTGCCTCGAGCTTAGTGGACTCTGCGGCTGCCTCGACTGGATGCCACTAGAGAAGAAGCGAAGAGCCTCCTACGGACGGCAGTGTGGACACAAGGATGCCGCGCAAGCTATGCCGGCCTTGAAGAAGGGATGCGAAGCGGCGGCGGTGATGAAGACTTCGTGGGATGAAGTGCCGGCCACTCGGTCGGCGCTACAAAGAATACTCGAAATGCGCATAAAGATTCCTCGCACTTGGCAGGCTTCTCCCGCGCCCGCCTTCGCGGCCCGCTTTAAAGTCGTAGCTCGTTCGCGCTGCGTCGCTTATCGCGGAGGAAAGTGTGTGTCGTCTTATAACGCTGCCTTCGCACGCAGAGGAGGGTGCATAAGCCCAAGGCCAAAGGCTTCGCGTGTCGTCAGCATCCAAGTTTTCACTTTCGTGCGGTTTGTAAGACTACGGCGCGTATCAACGCGATCGCATCAATGTGAAAAAAAAAGAAAGCTCACTGTATTTCTGCACCGTTTCAGCAGCCAGACTAACAAGCGACTGACTTACTCCAAGAACTTAGCTCACTACATTTAGCAAGAATGTTATCGAATAACTGACAGGGCCAGTTACAGCGCGTCTGGTTGCCAAGGAAGTATACAACGTCTTCCACGCCTTTCCATGTCCTGCGATGATGAAAAATCTTGTCTTCTGCAGCGCTCTTAAACACCTAGTTGGAAGAGAGAGAGGGAGATAAAAGAGTGGAAAGGCAGGAAGGTCAATCAGACAACTTTTCACACTGAACAAGGTATTCGGGACGTGGGACATCACAATTGACCAAAAAGGCCACAAAAGCACTGCGGAGACTTCTGAACGCAGCCGAACTGAGCGAGCATCTGTGATACACAGCTTAACATTCCATTATGTCGGTAATTCCAGTACACAAACTACCGACTTTCTTTCTTTCTCTAAAGTTTTTATTGCCCTTTTTACCTTTCCCTGTTAAAGATAGCGAACCCAGTTCAATCCCAAATAATCTTTCTCCTCTTTAATTATTCCTTTCAACAGATCCAGACAACTGGATTCACCACCAAGACCAGGAACTTGGTTGGACTACGACTCGGACTAAGATTCGTTAAAAAAATACAATTTATCTCCCTCTTCCCTATCTCTATCTTTCTTTCTTTCTCTCTCTCTCTCTCTCACTCGCTGTCACTCGCTCTCTGTATACGCAGAAGTATAGCACTGTGTGTGCCATTTATTTGTACCTATAACCACTAATGTAACTGTAGGCAGGCATTGGGTGCAAACCATGAAACGCTTGTTGTTGGAGAACCATGAAATCTGCATGTCTTGCGGTGCATTCCAGAGGCGGCTCTGTCGAGGCCGGCGAATAGCGACACATTTACTTGTGTCCATGGTGTCTTCGATCTTCTCCGCGAATGCTCAAAGTGGCTCCACTTGGCACTATAGCGTTATTCAGCAGAAAGAAACATGAGGTCGTATTCGTATGCCAGATCACTGTTCAGCGATTGCCCTTCGCTGAAAGATGTGTCTCAGCTCTTGACATTCACAAACAAATTTTCACCGAATATATATCTTCTTCATCATACGGGGAAAAAAAAGTCACCCAGTGATTAATTGCGGCGAACGCGTCTCCTTCGTGCTCTATATTTACGAGCTCTGTTCGTAGATCCTCCGATTCTGTCATGTTCCATCTCTGCCTGGAAACCAAGCTCCGTCGGGGGAGCCGTCAGCGTGTGCGTCTTCATTTTTTATTTCACTTGCTTGCACACACACACACACACACACGCGTGCGCGCGCACGCACGCACGCACGCACACACCAACCACCGTCATCATCATCATCATCAGGCTGGTTACGCCCACTGCAGGGCAAAGGCCTCTTCCATACTTCAACTACCCCGGTCATGTACTAATTGTGGCCATGTTGTCCCTGCAAACTTCTTAATCTCATCCGCCCACCTAACTTTCTGCCGCCCTCTGCTACGCTTCCCTTCCCTTGGAAACCAGTCCGTGATCCTTAATGACCATCGGTTATCTCCCCGCCTCATTACATGTCCTGCCCATGCTCATTTCTTTTTCTTGATTTCAACTAAGATGTCATTTACTCACGCTTGTTTCCTCACCCAATCTGTTCTTTTCTTATCCCTTAACGTTACCCTTATCATTCTTCTTTCCATAGCTCGTTGCGTTGTCCTCAATTTAAGTAGAACCCTTTTCGCAAGCCTCCAGGTTTCTGCCCCGTACGTGAGTACTGGTAAGACACAGCTGTTATAAACTTTTCTCTTGAGGGTAATGGCAACCTGCTGTTCATGATCTGAGAATGCCTGCCAAACGCACCGCAGCCCATTCTTATTCTTGTGATTATTTCAGTCTCATGATCCGGATCCGCAGTTACTACCTGCCCTAAGTAGATGTATTCCCTTACCACTTCCAGTGCCTCGCTACCTATCGTAAACTGCTGTTCTCTTCCGAGACTGGTAAACATTACTTTAGTTCTCTGCAAATTAATTTTTAGACCCACCCTTCTGATTTCCCTCTCCAGGTCAGTGAGCATGCATTGCAATTGGTCCCCTGAGTTACTAAGCAAGGCAATATCATCTGCGAATTGCAAGTTACAAAGGTATTCTCCATTAACTCTTATCCCCAATTCTTCCCAATCCAGGTCTCTGAATACCTCCCGTAAACACGCTGTAAATAGCATTGGAGAGATCGTATCTCCCTGCCTGACGCCTTGCTTTACTGGAATTTTGTTGCTTTCTTTATGGAGGACTATGGGGGCTGTGGAGCCGCTATGGATATCTTTCAGTATTTTTACATATGGCTCGTCTACACCCCGATTCCGTAATGCGTCCATGACTGCTGAAGTTTCGACTGAATCAAACACTTTCTCGTAATCAATAAAAGCTGTACACAAGGGTTGCTTACATACATACATACATACATACATACATACATACATACATACATACATACATACATACATACGTACGTACATACGTACGTACATACATACATACATACATACATACATACATACATACATACATACATACATACATACATACATACATACATACATACATACATACATACATACATACATACATACATACATACATACATACATACATACATACATACATACATACATACATACATACATACATACATACATACATACATACATACATACATACATACATACATACATACATACATACATACATACATACATACATACATACATACATACATACATACATACATACATACATAGATTGCACACAGTGAAGAACGAACGATTGGCCCTGCTGCCCGCGTCTGTGTTGCCAAAATCAACAGCGTGCTGCGCGATTCGGTAATGCGGGTCGGTAAACAATGGTGTCCCTTTTTCCGCGGCCCGAAGGCTGCTTGCCTGCCAGGCCTGCAACGCACTATGGCTGCTGCTGCCGTCGTCGTTCGGTGTCGTCTTTCAGCGGAGCTCGCTGCTTTCTGTTGCCCGTGCTTCTTCATCCTCCATTTGGCTAAGCTCAGCGGAAGCACCGGCTCATGTTCTTCTCCTTCGCAAACAATGCTTTGTGCTACAAACACAACCATTCTTCCTGAGTTGACATAGTTCCGCCGCTTCTATTGTCTCATTAGCTGGGGAGCTATTTATTTACTTACTTCTCGGTCGTGGAACCAGGGGAGCCCACAACGAAGCCAGCTTCTCTCCGCCATGAATACTGATGTCAAGAGCGTTCAGTTAATTTAATTTTCGATGTCAAGCAAAAAAATAAGACGCAATAAAATTACGAGTTCGACCACAAGACATTGAATTGTACTCCCTGCTCCGTGGTCCTCACGCCAGCAGGTAGGAGGCACCGAACGCATTCTTCGATCGTACTCACGCTTCTGTGCCACGCTGTGAAAACATGACGGCATAAGTACTTGCTAGGAAACTCGTGGGCGCAAGTTGGAATCAGTTGGCGCAGGACACGGGTAATTGGAGATCGCATGGATATGGCTTCGTCCTGCAGTGGACATAAAATAGTCTGCTGCTGCTGCTTCTGCTGCTGGTTATGATGATGATGGACTTGCTGTGGGAATTTCACGCTAGCGTCCCCAGATGTATCAGGTTTTCGCTCCATTTGTGGTCTATGATGCGATAACTTTCATTGAGGCTGGTGTATTGAAATTAGAGTATTAGACAATAGTCGAGTGGGCCGAACGGCGCTCTCCCGCTGAGGCGCCGCGTCTGGAAAAATTGTGCGAGGGCACTGCGAGTGAACTGGGTTGGGGCGGAGGCACGCTTCGCGGTGTATGCGACGCAATTTCCAAGGTCAGTGTACCATGTAATTTCGCTGCGGGCACTGAGGCCGATTGTACACGTTTACTGGCACCTTTTTGCTACGTATACATACTTGAGGCATGGGTTATAACGCTCGAAGTTTGAAGTTTATTTTTTCTTTCTTTGTTATAGGAAGAGGAAACAAGAGCTAACGGACATGTGGCCTGACAGGAGCTCTTACTCCTACAAATACGAATAAACAAAATAGTTTGCACATTATACAACTTTTTGTTTCTACATTCACAATACAGACAAGATTAAAACATAAATATATAGTGCATAAATATGTTAGTGCAAGAGTGTCTTACGTGTAAGTAATTGTATAATTTAAACGGGAGGTATTTATGCATTGTTTAAACTAGGTGTACAAAAATCAAATTTCTGTTCAACAACGTTTAGTAGCCTAGGTATCTGATAGTTTAGATCCTGACTTCCATAGTTAGTAGGCGTAAATGGTATTGTTCTGATTTGATTACGTAATGGGTATTGAGGAGGAGAAGTGGGTAGGCTGACGACATGGAGTCCGTGTTTTTTTATATGTAAGAGTAATCTATAATAAAAAAACTTGTTTGCTCGTCGGATCAGTAAGTGATTGTCATAAAGAATGTGTCTGGGTAAGTCACGCGGCCTACCACGGTAATTTTTTAAAATTCGGACTACTCATTTTTGCAGGCTTAATAACTTCTCATAGTTCTTTGCTATCGTTGTTCCCCAAATCAAGGTACAAGTTAGCTTCGAGTGAAAAAGGGCATAGTATATTGTTTTTTTTAGACATAGTGGTATTAGATCACCGATTTTATACATACCGCCTACTACTTTACTAATATCATTGCTAAGTTTATTGACATGAGTGTCCTAGGAAAAGTTCTTCTGAAACCATACCCCGAAAAACTTTTGCGTTGTTACTTGTGCAAGCCTTTTTGCTTGAAATAGAACAGTTATAATAACAGGCAATGGCTTATTTATGGTGCAAATATTATATACTTGGTTTTGCTGACATTCAATTGTAGTTTATTTGTGTACAGCCATTCAGATAACAAATTAAAGTAGTCATTTATTTCTTTTTCTAAGCACTGCAGGGAGGTATTTTCAAAGAAAAGATTAGTATCATCCACGTACATGATGACGTTAGGGGAGGAAGAATGTTAGGTAGGTCATTAATATAAAGATTAAATTATACAGGACTAAGTCGCACGCCAGTGTGTATTTTCAGAAGTGAGGAAGTCCTCTGGTTAAATGAAACAAATCGGTAACGATCCGTCAAGTAACTCCTCATAAGATCTAATGCTGTCCCACGTATACCGTAGTCAAAGTTTGGACAGAAGTGTAACATGATTTACACTGTCGAACAGCTTACACAGGTCCAGGAACAAGCCTACCATGTATAAATGTATCAATATTTTGCAGTATTTTATGTTTATTGTTTAGGAGCGCATCCTCACATGATTAATTTTTTGAACTTTATATTGTGCCGTACTGATGATAGCATATTTCCTTAAGAAACCCTCTTGACGCGCGTTTAGAGAAGTTTCAAACAGTTTCGAAAAAAGAGGTGGTATTGATATAGGTCGGAAATTGTTTACGCTATGGTCAGCGCCACCTTTATGAATAGGGCAAACTCTGGCTATTTCAAGTTTGCTACGAGAAAAAAGAAAAAAAGAAAAGAGAAGAGTTAAGAATGTACGTAGCTTCCGACAATAGTCGTACGTATGATATTTTTTTAAGAAAAGAGCTCTTGAAGTGATGCTAGTGTGGGCTTTACTATATCTTTGTATTTATTAAGGATTAACGGAAGATTATATTTCAAAGACTGCAGTTTGTAAAAAGTGCGGAAACGCGGAAGTATCCAAAAGTCAGGAGAATTTCCAGCCAAACTTTTCTTGGATTCGAATAAATGCGTGAGAACACTTCTCATAGTATTCTTTTGCATTTTGTTTAAATTCTGAATTTACTTTGGTCTGTACTCCTTTAATTTGGAAAACTGATTTGTCTCGTGTTTTAAGAAATGTATGGCACATTTTATTTTTATTTTTTATTTTTGTCGAAGGCACAACGTATATCCATGGATTTCTAATCTCTTTTCTCGTTTTGTAGCACTGTTGGGGGAAGGCTATGTCGCAGCAAGTGATAAGGTAATCGAAAAATGAATTGTATGCATTATTTGAGTCACTTTCAGTTACCTGAGATTCCCAGTTATTTTCACAGATAAGAGCTAAAATAGGCTAGCGTCATTGTATCTATAAGGCTGTAGGAATATACAGGTGCATTTTGATTGTATTTCTGGGAACAAGGCAGGAAACCAAAGATTGGAAGATGATCGCTTATGTCAGGGAACATGACACCGGAAGTCGCATAGGAAACATGTACATCAGTGATACAGACGTCTAATAAGGTTGCGCTATGAGCTATTACTCGTGTTGAAAATGTTATAATATTCGAGCATGCGTAAGAGTATAACAGTTGGTTATATTCTTGTGTTATTGTATTTTCAGCCATCATGTATATATTCGAATCACCTAGTATGGCGAGCATTTTGCTCGTGCCACTGAGATAAGGTACCAGCTTATCCATAAAGGAAAATAATTCTTTTTTTTGCCCCAGGGTGGTCTGTAGACTACTGCAAAAGTTCCTGCTTTAAGATGAATAGTGAGGCATCCAACGTTATGATTAATTAGGGAGAAATCTGCAATTTTCTCCGAGTTTAGATCATTTCGTAAATAGGCTACTAGACCGTCGCCTCTTGCACAGGCACGGTTTAGTTCGTGATGCGTATACTTCTCGAGCCGCATGCGGTAGTCCTTATCAGATAACCAAGTCTCAGTAAAACGAAGCACATTGGGACAAGTTTGGTCTGCTGGAGCAATTCTTCAATTTTATCTTGCTTATATTTTATGCTTTGGACGTTTAAATGAAAGATGAAAATATATTTTTGTAAACCCATAGATATATTTTCAAATGAAACGTAATCATGACATAAAGATTTATTGACTAAAGCCATATCTGGACTCAAATCCATAAAGAGTTATTCTCAGGAAGTAAAAGAAAATATTTGGTGATTATCTTGCTGACATCTTCAATGTTGAAAATATGCAGAACAAGAGGCGCTTCATTGCGCCTCGTCATTACTTTCCTTGGAGTGGTCCAGACATATTTCCAACCAACTTTATTCTTTCTTTGTTTCGCAGCACTCAGTAACTGCTTACCTTGCCTTGTCAAGTGCTTCTTAATGAATATTGGATGATTTTCGTCAAAGCCAAGCATTATGGTATTAATTTTTTTCCTGTCGTGATTTAGCAAGAAAACCATTCACCTTGATGCGGTGCACAAATCGAACAATTATGCTTTGTTCGTTATGCTTCGCTGTCGATATTTCATGGCATGCGTCAATATCAGAATCTTACACTTCCTCTGCAACAAGTTTGCCAATTTTCTTTGTAATAGTTATTGGCTCAGCATCAACAGGAACACCCATGATTTCTAAGTTGTTGGAACGTTGGTACGTTTCAAACTCCTCTAGTTTTCGCGTCAGCTTAGCATATTGCACTTTAAGTTCCTTGTTTTTTGTTACAACAGCCTGAATTACTGCTTTCAAAGCTCCTACGTCCTTTATTTCCTGTTTCAGTTCTTTTAGTTCTCTTAGGCTTTCTTTCATCTCTCTGAGTTCATCAATGATTTCAGCGCGCAACTTTCACCACTTTTCCACCACACCACTTTTTCGACGTGCGGCAAATCCAGCGATGAACGCGAACAGCTGCAAAGCAGACAGCTATTGGTTGCCTCCTCAAGATGCACTGCTGCCGAACATCTTCAATTTTGCTGTCGTGGTCAAGTGCGTCGTCTGCTAGCGAGCACGCGTTGGTGTCGCGGACACTGGCATACGCCCAGTTTTTCTCGGTGCAGTCAAAATTTTTATGATTTTACTTGCTTTGGTGCGCCCACGGCTCTTGTCGGCTGATACCAAATGTAGTTTTGGCCAGGTGAACTGCTATCTCTAACGTCGTTTTCTAAAAGTAGCACGTAATTTTTGCCACAGAAGCCGCCTATCTGCAACATGAAGCTACGTAAGAAAATTTGTTGACATTGTGCCATTTTACGCGCGCTTCTTGTTGATCGAATATTGATCACAGATAATGATCAAAGAAAACAATACCATAGCGAAATAAACAAGGTTTATTAACTGCGTGGCGCAATGAGATGCAGATGACCAATGCACTTCTAGGTAAAATTTAAAGGTACAGAGACATATATATCCACAACATATATGTAAGAAAAAAATGATCAGATATTTTCAATGCACTCATCGAAAAGTGAGAACTTCCGACCGGAATAAGCGTATTTCCTTGAAAAGCTCCAGCAGCACCAGGGGAACCAATCGACTTTCCGAGAAAAGGAATCAAGGCAATTATCGGACGTTAATACGAACGACAGTGTTAGGGACAAGATATTGCCTATGAACTCAGACTGAATCGGGGAGACCGAGCACTCTACCAAAGTAATCTCCATGGCTTATCTGGCGATCTCCTTCTACGTGCCAGCAGGCGAAATGAAGTGGAAACGTATAGTCTCATCGAATGGTATTCGCAATTGAGATCGTATTTCAACTTCAGAGTTCGCTATTAAAAATTATTGAATACCCGTTTGTGTTCGCACGTAACGCATAAGAGCACTTTTGAAGTTTCGAAGGTGAGGGGCCGATGCCAGTGCGGACTCTTATTCCGAATGATCGCGCTGCTGGAGAGTCGTGGCTGTTGCGCAGAGGCGCACCAGTTCTTGGGACAATTAGCGCACGGGTTCTCATCGGTTCTGTTGAACAAGTTCCCAGCTGTCATCCAATATAAACGCCCCGTTTTGGGGCAGCCTGTAGATCTGCTAACTTGACTCAGGCAAGAAAAACATTTTTTTTACAGTCTCACCGCGTCTGCAAACCATTAAATCTGAGTGCCCAATCTGGTACCACACTTATATTCTTAAACGAACACAGCAGATCTCCAAATATCTATACATATATGTGAGGCATGCCGTTCTTTGACTGCCTCATAATTGTCCTTATGACACTGCACTGAACAACTGAAAGCAGCCGTTTATAATACAGAAGCTGCTTAGTTGAGCGGACGTACAGTTGCGAACGGCAGTTGATGTAGGTATGAAATATAAGATAAGCGTAATATCTTTTTCTCAGAAATCAGACTCGCGAATAATGCTTTCGTTTACACCCTTAGAAAAAAAAGCCAAAGGACGCAGCTACTTTTTTATTCTTTTTTTTTAGTTAAACAAATTCTGCCGTATTACGTCTGGCAATATGATTATCAGGCAGCCTGTTCAGTTCTCACCACCTGGGATGCTTTAACGTGCACCTAAAACGAAGAGCACGAGTGTTTTTTCCATTTCGTTCCCATCCAATTCCGCGACCTGGTTTGAACCCGTGAACTCGAATTCAGCGGCGCAACGCCCATATCCACTATGCAGCCACTAATCAGTCTACCGGGCGCTTGCTTTCTCTTTCTTATTTCTTAAGCATGAACTGCACATAGACACAAAAAATCACACGGCTTACGGGACAAAGACTAGCATATATAATTGCTTCGTAAAACTGTTTTCGGCGCCCGAGGTCCGACCGCAATAAAAGAACCCGTACCAATTATTCCGCATTCTGTTACCCGAGGAAGACGGAAACGTGAGTGCAATGTTGCGCTGCAGGTGTTCTATTATTATTATTTAAGAATACTTCCCGCTTTTTTGTGTGTGTGTGTTTGTTTGAAGCAGGATGTTTGCATATGTATTTCCGTCTCCGTTTTGCAAGACGTGCTGATGAAAAACTATATAGTCAAAAATACACGCGAGAGGTATGCTGATTGAAATACATTTATATATATATATATATATATATATATATATATATATATATATATATATATATATATATATATATATATATATATATATATATATATATATATATATATATATAAATTTGTTCGCCAAAGGGAACCATGCAATAAGAGTAAAATGAAAGCCGACACTGCGGCTGAAATGCATGCGCAATCACTGAGCGGCCTTAAACATAAATAAATAAAATGAAATAAAGAAGAAAAACAGAGGCACCTGATCCTAAGGCATATATACACGTTATATGCAATTATGAACACCGTTTTAGCTGTCTGAACGCACGTACCAGCGCGCGAATTTGTACGAATGACCCAAGAAGTATCGCCAGCCGTTTCGAACGACGCGACCTCGATGCGGCCCAATCTAGTTCGATCGCAGCGCCGCCACAGTATTTTTCGTCGTCGCGCGTCTCATTGTAAACCATGCGTCGCCTCAGCCGCTCGTCCCACTCAACTGTATTCTAGTACACTCTAATTGAAACCGTTGCAAGCAGAAGTTATGCGATTTATTTCAACACACTGCAGCGCTACACAGGGCAATAGCAGCCGAGGATGATGAGCAAAGAAACGAAAAAATGTGCGCAGCACTAAGAATCTAACGTATAAAATCCAACTTAACCTGATAGTTCTTTTTAATATTACTTTAAGGCACTAATTTGTGCTTAATTATCTTGCTTGCCTACCGGCATCCGTGACGATAATAGAAAAGCAGCTGACATTGATTGATGCCTCGGAGCCATTTGGCTCTTATAAAAGTATGTCGTTACCGGTCACCTACTTGAACTGAAATTAAGGGCGAGAATAGCGCTTATTAAAAGCCGCTAAAGCATTTTTGACTGTCGTGAACGTAAACGAATCGTGCAACTTACCCATGCGAGTGCGTTTTGATGGCTTTCGCGTTTCTGCGGCACTGTGCTGGTTTTCAACTCCTCGGTTCCAGTTATTCTTGGTGAGCGCCCTTTGTAGGCGCAAAAGCGTGCTGTACCGAGAGAGAAAAAGAAGCCTGTAACACTCCCACTGTCTTGGCGAGGCAGTGCGCAGAAACTCGACGCTTATACACACTTTCACAAAGAGTCGAGACACGTGCGGCTGAAACTCCCAAACTCCTTGCTCGCCAAACTGCGGCGAAGGTTCAAGAGAGCTGGGGCTATGCTGGGGGAGGCGATGCACACTTCCCGCATGAACGCGGAAAACTTCTTCCTCCCCGAACAGCGAGCGCGGAAGAAGCTTTTAAGGCGCATGAACACGGCCAAGTTTTTTTGTTTTTTTTTTCTTTACCGAGACGCGAGCGTCTTCGTCACCGAGAGATGAGAGGCTTTCAGAGATCGCCCGCCCTTCGAAGGCCCCTCGCAAAGCCCGAAACACGTATAGGCCATTTCACCTTAAAAGCACCCCCGCCTAGCTTCATTCTACAATACCCCTCTCTTAAGCTACGGGCTCACTCCCGCAGCTCGGCAAAGAGCATAGGCATATATATACCCGCGACCCTCTCGAGAACGACATGTACTACTACGGTCTATATACCTGCACCCAAAGGCTTCCAGGTTACCCTGTGTTTCTTTACAACAAGCCGACCGCGTGTGCGCGTTGTAGACCTCGTTTCCGAGAGAACGGCTTTCAAGAAGACACGCGTATATAGAGTCCTCGAAATGCGCCGCATACCCGGCGCTCTCGCGCGGTTTTTGTGCCTATAACAGCGTGTTGCATATACTGCAACACGGGTCCATCATCGCCTATCGACGTCAGCGACGGTTCACAAGAGGCGTAGCAAATCCTGTTGTTTACTGTTTCCGTCTCGGTTCTTTTTCTTTTTTATTTGTTATTTGTGCCGCTAGTGTTATTGGAGCGCTCCGCACTCGCTTCGAAATGGGCCAAGAGAAAACAATGTTTGTCGACGCTGCTGTTTTTTGCATTTGCGCATCGTGCGCGCGCTTCGCTCTCGAGTGGGAGGGGGGGGGGGGAAGAGAGCACTTGAAAGAGCGCGTGGTCCGCTGTAAACAGGAAGGTGCTGCTTTGTATCTCTCAAAAAATCCTGCGTCGCAATCTCCGCCAAAAGAGATTCTGCGTCTGTTGGCTCGAGGAGCGGCAAATGGAGGCTCATCGCACGCGTGGCGAATAGTGCGCTCGTACGACGTGGGATTCTTTAGAGAGGCTGTTCAGGTGACGCGATGAAGTGTTCTCGTTGAATATGATCGGGATTGTGATAATCGCTAACGCGCATATGATATTATTCAAGCAGTATCAGAGGAATATAGGTCGTACCAAAGGCGTCTGGGATAGTTCAAATAGGCAGGCCGGCGTGGAAATTTTCGGCTCAGTGAGAAAACGTACCGTTTTCCATTTGCTAGTTTTTTTTCCTGTTATTCGGTGTGCAGTTCAGTTTCAGTTTCAGTTTCAGTTTATTGAGCGTTTGAAATGTTTTACAGAAGCAACTCTAGGAGGTCCCATAGTCAAAGACTAAGGAGGGACCTCCAACAAAAAATACATAGAAAAAGTTTACTTAATGCGGTTAACAACAGCAGTAGCAATCCTAGGAACAGAAAGTATTAACAAACAAAGTCGAGTCATAGTAATAACAACAAAGTATAAACACGAAAAGCAGATCCAGGGAGTATTATTCGACATACAGAAGCGTAAAAATATACAACACAATCACTTTCCGAAGGAGTGGTGACGAATTTTCCTCTTAAATAAAAGAATGGAAGGAGATGATTTAATGGAGGGTGGCAGTGAATTCCATATTGATGTTGCCAAAAAGTTCGCATGTTTGCCGTAGTTAGTCCTTGGTTTCGGTAGGAGGTAGTTATTATGGTGTGAAAATCGAGTGCCAGTGAAATGGGGCGTTTGGTCTTTTGATATCAACGAAATTGGTAATTCTCCTCGACAAAATTTATATGTCAGGACACTAAGACAATATTTATTTAAATCCACTATGGACAAAATATTATATGTGCGGAGTAATGGCAGAGCACTACATGAAAAATGGATGTAACTTATTATTCTCAAAGCTTGGTTTTGTGTGTGTTGCAGGGGTGCCGAGTTGCGTAAGTATTACCCCAAGAAGAAATGCAGTAAGAGATGTGGCTGTGAATAAATGCGTAGTAGAGTGAAATTAATATACGTATAGGAAAATAGGGGCGGACTTTGATTAGTATTCTGATACCATATGCTGCTTTACGCGTTAATAAGGATATGTGATTTGTAAATTTCAAATTATTGTCCAGTTCAACTCCAAGTAATGTTGCATGGTCAACAGCCTGAAGCGAAGTCGGACCAATGTTAATGCATGGCTTCTCCTGTACACTTCTTTGCGCGGATGAAAAAATTACAAATTTCGATTTAGTAGCATTAATACTGATTATATTATCTCGACACCAATTAACGATTTTAGCCACGTCGGCATTAAGGTGAGATATTAGCGATTCCAAGGAAGTGTCAGAAGAATAAATTGTTGTGTCGTCAGCGTATAAAATACAACTGGAATGTGTAATGTATTCTGGAAGGTTCGTTTCTTTTCTCGTTGTTAATCATCAACTCTTCAGAAAAGAGTCAAGTTGGCTTTTGCACAATGCACATTGACCAAAGCACCATGGCTTACCCACAGTTAAAGAGCCTAATTATGCGGTGCTAGTGCGTTTCTCTCTTTTTAGTCTGCTTCATTAGTATATAATTAACTCGATAAATCAGTACCAGCTCAAAAGTTACCCAAGTGTCTCCACTTTAACAATGTGCTGGCCGCCATGTTTCGGGCTGTTGTGCATTGCGGGAATGCCAGCTTGGCCCAATTATAATGGTTATCCTGTCTCTCTTCTGTGCCGATGGATGTGGCTGTGTTTTAAGTAAAGGACAATGTTACAAATAAAGCTCCAGTGTATGAAAGCGCGCCTCTCTGCTACGTAGTGAACATGGAGTTGCAGCGTAACAGCCAAGAGGCTTGACTGAAAAGTTTGCTCGGGCCAAAAGTGCGCTGCTGAACTTTTTGAAGAGAACTGCATGAACTCGGCAACCACCTCTGATTGCGCGATGAACGCGGTGAAGTGTGTGCGTGCACATCACTTGCTCTCGCTTTCCTTCTCCCTTTTCTGTTCGCTTTCCTTTGTCCCAGTGTAGTGCAGGAAACTAGGTGTAACCTAGTCGCCCTCCCTGCCTTTCCTTTTCTTTCTTCCTCTGTCTCTCTTTCCCATCAGTAGCTGCAAGAAAATCTACGAATGCTCAGCAACTATGCCTGCCGTTCGGCCGTGAGAAAGATGTCTTCTCCCCAGGCTGGCGTGCACATTTCGAAGGAGGCAGGATGCAAAATTCAGCACAGTATATTGAGATTTCAGCGCAGGGAAAAGAACGGAGGACGTTCAAAATAATCGAGTGTGTTCCACTATAACATACTTCGTAGTATAGGTGCATTCGTGAAATATTATAACCGAATAATAGTCTAGCTTAGGGAAAGCAAGAATGATCTGTTCAATGCGTCGTTCATTCGCATATAGGAACGCTACGAGCAAATTCACGTGCACAGGCGCTCATGTTGAGAGTGCAGCTGGACCGCATCGAGCCTTCCTACAGGACTCTTTCGCTATACGAATGGCAGCGCTCTTAGGAATGGCATTGAAATGGCATCTTTTCTGGCGGTTCAACCAGCTCCCGCCTATTGCCTACAGCTAGCGACCTCTCGCAATCCCTTAGACGCATGCTTGTCACGGCCCAGCCATTCGTCAGGGTCTCTCGATGTGGCAAGACTCTAGCAAATATATGAAATGAAGAAAAAAGGAGTTCATGACCGTACAGCCACATGCGTCACGCGGCGTGCCAGCGGTCGAGCAAATTTCGAACACGTTCGCCCGGCGTCGTGCGGGAAAAGTTTTCGCGAACACCCTCAGACGCCTACGAAGCCTCGACTGTCGTGAAGTTATGTATGATGGGAACAACGGGTGGACGCGCAGTGCAGGCATGGTGAAAAAGAAAGCAATGCAAGGGCTAACAAAAAATGAAGTAGAGCCAGCCCGGCAGCAAGCTGTGGTCGGTGCCGAAAACTCGACACAAGGAAAACGGGAAAAGCCGGACCATCAACGAGGGGGCAAGACAAAGTGGTGGAGCATACCAAAGGGGCTATTCTCTAAGTTTGTCGAACGGAATCGAAAACCAGGCCGGGGAAAATATTGATTGGAATGCAAAAGAAAGATATGCGAGAGCATTTGGTGAACATGCGTGCACTTCAAAGCCATGTAGTTTTTGCCTTCCTTCCCCCGAAATGGATGACATACACACAAGCTCATACACGCACATACATAAAAACTCGCGCTCATTCAGAGACGCGCACACGTATAGACAAACTCGTGCACCGATACACATACATGCAGGTACAGACATATGAATGCGCGCAGGCTTCGGTAAGTACACGCACAGGCCCACGTGCAGAACGCGCACCTGCATGGACACACACACAACGTACCGATGCACGTATGCGCCGTCGTGTACGTGCTCGTACGCATGAATAGAACACACATGTAGAGGCACACACCTACAGACACACGCACATGACAAGCCCTCTCTCTCTCTCTCACGCACGTACACACACACGCACGCAGATGCCTACATACACACACCGACGCTCGGCCGAGAAGCGGCTGAGAGAAGAGTGGGTGGCGCTCTCCGGCTCTTTCGATATGAAACGTTCTTAACCACGGCTCGAGAGTCGCGTGGACAAATAGGTGGTGGCGGTGGCGGTAGGCATCAATTTTGACCTCGAAAAGCGGTGCCCCTAAAACTGTGCAAATGCCTGCATCCCACGGGACAAGACGGGCCCAGCGTCGCATTCCTACCGATTCATCCTCTTCCGTTACTTTTCATGCGCCGCGTCACTTCGTCTTGCCTGCTCCCTCCCTCACTTTCCCTGTGGCCCACTTTAAATGTTCTCTACATTCTGAAAGTTTTCGCCCTGAAACCGATCGTCCTACGGCAGGATTTTTCCGCCCGCGATCGAGAGCTGTTCGAAACATACCTCTTCCGCGTACTCCTTTCGTCTTACCGTCTCTACCCGTCACACTCGATCGACGTGCCCATTTTCATCCCCAATTTTCCTTTGCTTCTTTGCTATATTCCTCGGCCATTTCGATTTCATCACCGCTGCGCCACAGTGCGGCTGCTTGCGCTTTCGAGAGGAAGCTCATTCGTTTTTCAAACCACCTTGGTTTGGACGTGTGCACCTACCTTTTCTTTATTCATTGCTAGTCTTTTCTTTTTTTTTCATTTATGAACCCAAGCTTCCGTCATCACGAAGATGTGAATAATAAAAAAAAATGGAAGCACTCGTTTGTTGTTTGCAAAACAAAAATTATTGTATTTTTCATCGTGAGTTCCATTATTCGTCTCCACACTTGATCTCACCTTTCCAACACACCGTTTTCCCTTTTGTTCTCTCGCACTCCCTACGGTGCTCCTCATACAAAGTCCCGTTCTCCCTACGAAAGCAAATTTTCCCGTCATACAGCCACCAGGGCACGTACGCGCCCCATCTACCTTTTCGACGCCTCGCCAGAGTAGACGGATAGTCAGCCCTCACTGTTAACGCGCATTTCCTCCTTTTCTCTATCCATTTATCTTTGTCTTTAATATTGCCACTCTCCTGCCGTGCGTTGCCAAGGAACTACTAATGCCAGATTTTTATTGTCTGCACACGTCGCAAACGAACACCGTTCTTTCCTCCAACACCCCCGCCCCTCTATTTTTTTTCTTTGTTGCAGCTTTGCGTACGACGGCAGAAACGATTTCAGAAAGGAACAGCACCAGATAAATCCAGAAGTCTTCTCACCGCGCCGTGCCGGGAATGCCACGGGAAACAAAGGCTGACGTGCGGTGTGCTGACCTGTCGTGTGCACATAGTGTACAGTGTCTTCTTGGCAAAGTGTAAAAAAAGCAACAATACTTAAATTTAAAGCCTTCCGCGTAAAACAGCTGCGGGAATGCGTAGTCAAAAGAGAAAGAGAACAACTTTATTTAAAACCAACTTTAGTCCGAGTCCATTAAGACAAGCCAAGCCTAGTCGTCAGACAGGCCTGGAAGTTTAACGTCTACGAGCAGTGCCTTCATGATGTCTGGGGAGAAGTCCGCCAGCCACTCCTCCAAGGTCGCAGGTCGTCGTATTGTAAGTAGTAGTGACTGAGGCTAACGCGCATGGATGCATGGCTACCCGGACAATGCGGATGGTGGAAGCATATCGTAGCCCAACTCACTAAGTAGGGCGTCTCCTTGAGCGGAGAGCTTGAGGAATCACGGTGAAGTTGAGCCAGCTCGTTGAATTCAGGAAGGATCGCAGTATTTCGAACCCTAGCAGATAGGCATATTCATGGGTATTCAATGTAGTGCAAGAGATTTGACGGAGCACGTTTTTCTTTTTCAACTTGGTAATGTTTATCTGTGGTTATTGATGCATGACGCGGGGTATTGCTAGGCCCAGGGTCTCATGCACCTCAGTTTGTGTGCTTTGATGTCTCTTAGCTTGCGCGTAGTGCGTTTTCAGAGGTGGTGGACTTGCTGTAATTGTTTGGTTGTATGTTGAAACCATACTTTGGTCTTGCAGTCGTCTTGCCACATTGAACTTTTATGTAGGGCTTCCTCGGAATGAAGTCATTCTGTATGGAGAGTGTAGTGAGTTGCCAACCTTCCCGAGCCTTCGGAAGTTTCCTATCCAGGACGAGGATCTACTCGGATTTGGCACTGGGTAGAATGAGCCCTCTTACTTGAAGGTAGCGTGCTGTAGTCTCAATAGCCGGCTGTAGTGTTTGTTGAATTTGTGGTGGTGAACCTTTGCAAGTACAGAGGAAGATGTCGCCCGCATCAATTATAAAATGATGATCTGACACAGCTACGAGATGGCGCATCAGGCAGTTGAGAGTGAGGAAGCAGAGGGTTGGTGACAGAATCGACCCTTGCGGCACCCCTTGTTGGAGGTACCGTGTGTGTTTGCTTCTACCTCGCTTACCTTCACGGAAAGCGTGCGGTTGGTAAGGACATCTTGGACTTACGTATATAGCTGCTGTCCCGGTCGGATCACCCTAAGGCCTTCGAGAACCGCTTCGAGAACCGCTTCGTGGGCGACGTGTTCAAAACGGTCGAAAGCACCCTTGACGTCCAGGTCAATTATGGCGCGCAATTGACAGGTACTGTATTCAGTGTACACATCCTGCAAAGCAAGCATCGGATCTTGCGTAGACATGTGCTTTCGAAATTTGATTACACATAGGTCGACCGGATATCTCATGCCCTGATTCCAGAGTAGTCGCGATAGAGTCATGCGCTCCATAAGTTTGCCTGTACACGATCGGTTAAATGGAACGGAGATTCGAAATTGTGTGAGGTGGCATTGGGCTTGGGAATGGGAATGATCGTAGTGATTCTCCATGCTGCGAATACACTGCTTGTGTACTAAATTTGGTTGATAGTGTCGAGGAGGTATTGCAGTTCAGTGGCGGATAAATTTCGTAACGTCTTGTTGGTTATCCCCTCCCGTCCCGCTGCTGTCTGCCGTTTGCAGGCAGCAGGAGCGGTCGAGATAAGAAGGAGCGTAGCCGCGTTGTACAGAATATCCGGTTCTGTTGCGTGTGCTGACGTTATCGAGAAGAGAGAAATAGTGTACGTGGCCCAAGTCCAGAAGGATCATCCCTGCCGCCCAGAGATCTGGGCACCCAAAGTTGGCATGGTGACTATTGAAGTCTCCTGTGCACAGCAAGTTCTAGTTTTCAAGCTGCTTGAGGAGGTGGTGCCAAGGGTTCGTTGAATTTTCGTATTAGGTAAGTTATGTGTGTTCGTAATGTTCACGTCATGTTCTCAGAAAACTCGGCATTTTAATAGAACGCCTTCTTCATTTGCATTAATACGGTGATCGAGGGGTTTCTATACAGTCGTGTGTCGGTCTGATACGAGCACTGTGGCTTTGATTCGGTATGCGACCTTCTCAGTCCCATGCCTGCGTTCTTGTGGGATGCTAGGAGCACTGTAGGTTGTACAGCCTGGTAAGGAGGTTGATGCTAGGGGTTCCTGGAGATACATATCTGGCTTACACGTGGATTGCGTGAATAAATGTACGAGGGAGTTGCGTTTACGGCGAATACACCGACAATTCCGCTGCCAGACAATAATCCCCGCAGCGTGCTGTGACGGAACGCACCGAAAATTAATCGACGTTGCCATTATTGGTATCGACGTGCTTGTATAGGTGGGCCTCGTCACGTGCTGTACCATGTCTGGGCGTAGTTGCTGTGTTCCAAATTGTTTGAGTATTTTTGCTTGCTGCGTTTGCATTTAGGTTTGTTACTTCTGTAGCAGGAAGAAACCGACAAACAAAGCAAGAGCCTCAAACGACGACGCCATAGTGGCACGTCAGCCTGGGGAGTTCCCGGATTCTCACCAAGCACTCCGTTTACGACTCCCGCTGGAAAATAGCGACTTCCCGTAAAAAAAATGAAAACTTCGGTAAAACTAGTTTGTATAAAGGAAAATGGGCGCTAAAAAAATGGTATATATATATATATATATATATATATATATATATATATATATATATATATATATATATATATATATATATATATATATATATATATATAGGGGTGATGCGGTTAGTGGCGGTCACCGGCGCCAGAAGTGCTTCGATGTGCCGGGAAGAAAACAAATCAAGTGCGAGACTTGGCAATAATAGAGAACCACGGACCGGGCTGCGTGTTACTTTCAGAAGTGCGTTACTCCGTTTGGCAAGAAAGAGACTTTAGTACAAGGAAAGGGGTGGCCGGGAGCTGAGAGCAAGGGGTGTGGACGCTCGATACGGTTGTTTATGAGCGAAGCGGAATATGGTGGGGAATGCCGCTGCGGCAGAGTCGACGCTGCGGGTTTGCGAAACGCACGGTGCGCTTCAGTACAGCCCGTTGCCTTGCCAAAGCTTTTTGAAGTGAAAGGAATGGATGGAGAAGGCTATCGTCATGGTAACCTGTCCGTTACTAACTTACGCGTTTCTAATCATGGTCTCGTTGGTGACATTTAATAATCCCACCACATTCCATTGTTCGGTGCCCTGACTTGAGAAATTGGGGGGGTCCCATTTGTTCTGGATTAAAATCAGATGGCATTCAAACCCAGTTTCTTTTTCACGACAGAGTTTCACTATACAGATATTGCTGCATGAAAGCTGCGTCAAGTATTCGTCGGTCGCGTGGCTGACAGAGATAGAGCTATAAAATAGCGCATTGTTAGCAACAATTCATTCATTCATTCATTGTTTACTTACACAACGACGATACATTAAAAAATGGATGGTGATGAGAAAAGCGCAAACGCCCGACAATAATATCAGACCGCTATCCCCATTTCGCCTTTCCCACATACCGATATCCTATTCTAACAGTGCAGCCTGCTCTATGCTCGCAGGCAACTTTCTGTGGCTATAAAAGGAAAGCCACGGGCGCGTGGCTGCTGCACATGTGTTACCGCGCCAAGTACTCCGGCAGCATTAGACAGTGCTTTTCGTTGCTCGTAACAGACGCTGAATCGACAGTGCTTCCGCATGCAACGGTTTCGCGTTTGCCCAGACACCGAAGGGAAAAGCTGCAAATTAAGCGAACTTTTACACTCAGTGGTGCGTTCCATCTTATTTAGGTGTTGCTCATAAGATGTTTATGTTTTCGCTTCCCCAGCCTAAACTCACGTGGATGAAACGCGGGACTCTTTTCAGAGGCGCTCTCACTTGTGCGCTCTTTGCCACTGCAGCGTTCGCTTCATAGTAACCGAAAGTTGTCCGCGAGTACAGTGGCTTTCTGTGCGTATGACTGCGGAGGCAATAGGTCTCAATATTTTTTATTCCGTGTAGGCTCTCGTCCAGTCGGCGCAGCGAACGCCTATGAAGTGCGCGCGCATCACTTGTTATGTCTTTCCCACCTCCTTTCTTTTCCTTCCCGCTTCGCTCCTGTCACAGCTTTCGGTATAGCAAACCGGGCGCAACATGGCTATGCTGCCCGTCTTTCCGTTTTTCATTCTTTGTGTATACCAACGGCAAACCCTTTCCCCGTCGCAAAAGTATGTTGCAAATTTTCAACAACTCAATTTAAAGGAAAAAGTAGGAAAAAAGAAGAAAGAAAGATAAAAGCGCAAGGCCGCTACCAGAAATGCACGAGTACGTGGACTCACCACGGTCAGAAGTATCGGGCGAGGGCATAGTTTTGCGTGTGACCAATGACGACAGCGCGTCGCACCCGAGTGCGGCCAGTCGGCGTAATAAAATATGAGTCCAGAATGACTCCCACGTCGTCCGCACAAAAATCATGTTTCAATGTTTCATCTTTCTGGGCACTCGTCGCGGTCCTGTGGAACGAAGCGAAGGTCGTTGGACTTTCGGTGCGCCACCCCGACGACTGCGCCATTCACTCCCCAATGAGTGCCACAAACAAACAAACAAACAAAAAGCCACGCAGAGGCCCATGGCGTTGACGAGGCTACCCTTAAACCGTTACACAGAGAGCACGACCCCAGCTAAAGCCCCGCTGGTTGCGTGAACACAGGCCGGTCAACGCGTCCGAGTTCGCACGTAGTTCGGGTGGACGTGCTCTTCGTCGGGGACGGTGCGCAAGAGCTGGCACCGAACAAAATAAATAAAAAGAAGGAAGCAAAGTTCACAGAGTAACAGAACGTATAGATAAAACGGAGGTAGCAGCGAGTGGAAGCCGCATTGACGCTTCCTTTTTGGGGCGTTGTGCGAAAGTTGGCGATCGGCTAGCCGCAGATTGCTGAGCGAGATACTAACGCACAAGTGAGCAGAGGCAAGCGAGCAAGCGCGAGAGACGGCAGAGAGCTCACGTCATCCGCCATTAGCGTAATGGGCTGCGATTGGCCAATGAGGCGCCGCGCTCACGACTCCAGCGCACTCGAGGCGTCAGGTGAAGTAGCAGCCGCTCGCGCGCGAACGTGAGGCGTTGCTGTCGCTGCCCTCTTTCCCGTCGCTCTGCATGAACTGCCCTGCGTCGGAGGTTCCGGTCATTGGGGGACTGTTGTCATCACTGCCGATATCACTAATTCTTCAGTGTATCGTATAGAGCTATCTGCACAAATTACTAAGGGGAAATCTGGCGTTAATGTCTGCAGGAACTGCATGTATGGCAATCCATCCATGTTATGGTTTTGCCTATAAAATTCGTCCTTTTGGCTTCAAATAGCTTTGTGAATTTGCAGATTGATAACTTGAAACAAAACATAGCGCTTTAGGTACAATGACTTCCAGGGGTTGTGCATGTGCGTAAAGACTTGTTGCCTTGCTGTTTTTAGAAAGTTTTGATCTATTTGAAGTATTAGGAAGATATATAAAGCGCAATCACTATAGCACCACAAAAACCTTTGAAGCCGCAAGCACGAAGATTATACAAATCTACGTAGTATACTGTGTTCTAATTAGATATATTATTTAGCTTGTTACAGTAGAAAAGAAGCAAACGATTGCAAAGTTCCCTGCTCAAAGCTTTCTTTTACCGCCGTAATGACGTTGTAGGCGTCGAAATCGAAACTAAGGGCGTATTCCGTTGGTAATTATCTAGCGCTCTGAGGCGCTTTAAATAATGCTGGAACATTCGGGTCGTTGAAGTCGAGCGTTCCAAGTCTGTTTGGAGGTTTCTCTCAGGGCTTCAGGCACCGATAAGGAGCGTTTCAGACCGATCTGACTTCGAAGTGAGAACGCAGGCGATGGCTGGCCGAGAGAGGTTCACGTGTAGCCGCATGCCTGGCGAGCGGTGAGCCACAACCTCGCCACTAAAGGTTGTGGACAGGAGTGCACGCGTTCCAGTGCGGCCTTGCCAGCGGTTTGTCGGGGTGTTGTTTTGCCCATAAAGGCTCGTACTCTGTATTACGACCGCCACGTTTACGCTTGCACGTTCTCAAAGGGGCTTTCCTTACGCACCGAGGGCTTGGAGCTAGATGGGACCATTTGGCGAAGTCAGGTGTGAATGCTCCCATGAAGCCACGCCACGGAGCCCCAGGTGCACACTGGTCCAAGATGAAGTGAAGCGCTCAGATGGGGAGTCACGCCTTGGACTGCGGGCCGCTTAAGCATCGATCGACTCTGCATGAGGCTATCGCAGCGACCAACCGAATACACCTTAATTTCGGCAACTTGGTGATCTGATAAATCTGGAGTAGCTCCCCCCTTGCAGGTTTTCCATCATAGTGCCTTAGGACGGCGCCGAGTATAGGAATGGTCGCACCGAGGGAATACATCTTTGGAATATGGCTACTGTATATCTGAATCTGAGTAAGTGAACTACAAAAACTGCGTCGTAGGAGGCTTCTCGAGTGGGCTTGTAGCTCTAAACTGAGCGCACCACGCCAACGCAAAAAGCTAGGCCATTGAAAACTTGATATTAGTTAATATTGGCATCGCTTCAACATATAAGAGTAAGGCAACATTGCAGAAATAACTCAGCAAGTTCAGCGTACCCCAAGCGTACCCGCCAGCATTCCCATCGTGCCTCTCATTTATTAAATCGCTGGAAATATTCAGTACTTACAAGTCATAAACAGTACGCCAGGAATCACTTAAAAACATACCAAAAAATACAAAACAGGGGAGAGATAGTTGTAAATGTTTGCAATGTCCACCACATCCCTATATCCCGCCAGTTTGAGCAGAACTTCCAGTAACCATTGTTCACAATTTTCAAATTGATATTCAAACGTCCGTCAATGGTGACACTGAATTTGCTTGGAGATGCCCGATTGGAATCTACCAGAGACCCATCCCCAGAATTGGATTGCGGCACCGTCAAAAGCACGGATACTAGAACCAACGTTGGGGGACGCACGGAGTTCCGTGCGCATAGCATTCGAAACTACATTTAGAGATGAAGTGCGACGGCATTGCGTCATACCCCATCTAACATTTGTTCGTCAAGCGGTCACGACTGCGGACACTCACTCGACTGAAACCTCAGCTGAGAGCCACACACGAAGGGAGCACGTTCTGTGTATGGTAACGTTCCTGACAGCGTACGTAGACAGAGTGGCTTGTAGGGGCCATGTATAGGACGCAGTGCCGCCCGAATTAACATTCAATCTCGAACAGAATCCATCTCGCTTCACTCATACGTCGTCGCGAGCGCAATGGCTACGGTTCGCCACGAACTTTGTGAATTCCCGCTCTTTGCTGTAATCGCGCAGGATTGGTTGTCACGGCCGCACGGGAGACCGGGATTCAATGGACGCGATCACTCCCGTGGGGTTCGATCGTGATCACTCTCTTGAGAATTGCGGGCCTCCGACCGTGCGTGGTCGACCCAGCGCAAATGTAATCGAAGTAAGTGCTCCGTTTCGGTGACGCTCCAGACTTTATGCGTCCCTGCTATGGGATGATACAGATGACAACTTTGCTTGTGCAAAGTTGTCTTTGTTTGTGCAAGATTGTGCAAATTGCCCCCGGTCAATGGTCCTTGAATATAAGTTACAGTACAGTTAAATTGTGGAGTTTAACGTCCCATAATCTGTGTAGTAAGTTATGACTCATGAAGGATGTCGTTGTGGAGGGCTACGAAATAATTCTGACCACCTGGAGTATTTTGACGCACACCGAAAGCATGATAAAGGAGGGTTTTTTGCATTCCACGTCCCTATACCGGAGTGTATACACTGCCTGTGTATGTCAGTAGGATATACACAGGCACTGTGTAAGTCCCTTCTCGTGTGTGCGTGAACGTGGAAGATTTAAGTACGCTGCTTGAACATCAAACAAACAAGAAACTTTATTAAATATCTCTTAATTGGGAATGATAAAAATATCGCAAATAAAACGACCGCATTACGCTTCTGAAACTTGGCGTCTCAAAAGCTGCTCTTGTATATATAGCATGAAAGGAGAATTCGTTAAGCAGCAGCTTTAGGCTGGGTGCAATTTCTCTATTCAAATAGTAAACGTGAAAGGCGAAAGTGCTCTCATGAGGCCACCACTCGACCGATTTGAATGAATTTGTAGCACTGAGGAGAAAATGTTGAGTTCTACCAACTGTATAATATAAAATTTTGATTTAGTGTCTAATTGCTGAAACTCGGTAAGTTTGAAGACTATTGTGGCATTAAGTTTACATAAGAACTGAAACCCGCGAGCGATGGTGTGGATTGATTATTAACTGCAGAGCGAAATAAATGCGACAGACAAAAAAGAAGTAATCTCGCAGCGCTTTGTGTGTTCACTTCGTTCTTGTCTGTTGGGTTTCGGTCGTACTGCAGTTAATGATTTAGTTTAAAATTAACTTCGCAACAAAACTCAATATCACAGTTTCGTTAGCTGCGCCTATTAACGTACTTGAAGCCGACAAATTTGATGTATGTGTTTATAGCTCATGTGACATTGTTAAAAGGTTAGCGAGTGTTTCGCGAAAGTCTTCTTGATAAATCAGTGATATAATTGAGGCCGGAGTGCGATACATCACTTCTGCCCACTTTAGATGTGTCAGTAGGTGTAGTTCATAGAACTGTGATATCCTCTTTTAATGCTGAGTTACGGAGTTTAAAATTTCCTGCTTCAGTGTTCTTAAATTCTGCATCTAGAAAAAGTATTTTTTAAAAATATTTGGCTGCCTAAACAAAACTTCGCTTCCGGTGGTTGATAAAATTTGATTTGTTTCTTTTAAATGTTGCAAATGTTTTCAAGTCGGCAGCCTGGAAAGCGAGAAAAACTATTCAAACGCTTCCACGCATTTAAACAGAAGCGCCTGAGATTAAGCGTTCTCTTAAACAAGATGAGACGCAAGATCTAATTATTGACCGGTGGCGTCCCCACTCCAACATGTGTGTTAACAATCCCTCATGACGTCACGCATTTTGAATGCGTCAAATCAGGTCAGTTTGATTATTTTTCAGTAAAGAAGGACCCCACTGCATTTTAACCTGAATGTGTTTTTTTGTCCATGAGTAGAGTTTCCCAAGGGAACTTTATGTCTCAAAAGAAAAAAAAAATAATGGCCACGGTGATGGCATATCGAGGGGACGAAAGGCGAAAACACCCGTACACCTACATTTACGTGCACGTTAAAGAACCTTAGGTGGTAGAAATTTACGCAGGCCCTGTTAAGAACGGCCAACTGAAGTGCAAGTTTTGCCAGCCAGTTGCGACAGCGGCGGCAACTTTTTCTTGGAACGCCACCGTTACGCTCTAGCCTCGTCGCCGTTGTGACTAAATACGTTCGACGAAGCAGGCGTTGTGCCTGAACACGACACCGCGTACCTTATCTGCTATGAGCGGGAGAGTGCCCACCGGGAACCTCTACGGAGGCCTCTTCCCACGTGCCGTTCAAGGCGCAGGGCAATGGACACAACGGCGGCCTGCTGCGGGGTCAGCTCGGGGGATAAAAGGCGCCTTTCCTGAAGTAAGCCCCGAGTTCTACGAAGTCCGTCTGACGTCGGTTCTGGACCGTGAACCTGTGCGGAAGTCTGTGTGGGTAAGCCTTCCCGCAGAGAGGCGGCTTGTTTACGATGACTGGTCGAACGTTTCCCACACCTTGGGATCGAGGGGGGACCGAGTGTTTATAAACCGCTGCTGTGCGGCTGCTCAGTGCACTTTCTCAAGCAGTCAGGTTGGACTGGTGTATTTTTCTCTCGCAGTCATGCTAGACTGATGAACTGCATGTAGATACTGTAAATAAACCCCTATTTCTCGTTCTCGGTGAGAAGCAGTCCTTCTCTTCAATAACGCCCTCAGCGTGGATAAGTTGGACGACTGCATGGGCCAGCTGCCTTCTAATTCATGCCGACTCCAATCTTGGCGACGAGTTAAGAACGGTGGGATTGAGCCCCAGTCCTTACAGCCCCCACTACGGCGTGCCTCATAATCAGACCGTGGTTTTGGCATGCAAAACCCCATAATCTATATGTTATATAAGTCTGAAAAAAAATTGCTTGTTGCTATTTAGGGTCTCTACAGAGCCTCATATAACCCAGGTAGCGCTTTCGAACGTTAAACCACTCAAATCAATGAAATCAATCAGCGTGCAGACTGAAAGGGATGTGCATGAAACTTCCAGGTAATCCGCATGCTTCCAGGCCATCCGCCATCCGCATGGCGCATGCCAAAGAGACAGATTGATCGGTTTGTCAGGTAAAACGGCGTCTGTTGGGAATGGCGAGGCGTGTCCGTTCTTTTCACCGCACCGTATACGATGTGGTTTGAGTGACCATTATAAGCAACATATATATAGTTTCCCGTTATCGAGCGGTATCTTATAATTAGAAGTCGCGACGCACGTGGTATTGACGTTCTTGTGGCTGTTGATTAAAACGTGCTACTAGTGCACAGAAACGAATAGAGAGAGAGAAAGAAATCTTTATTTTTGTACTTTCAAAGTTGTCGGGCTAGGCCGGAGCTCTACGTCCAGAGTTCTGCTGTTACCCCTGACTGGAAATAGGAATGCAAGTCGACGCATGCACACTGTACATGTGTACAAATTACCTTTCAATTTATTGATTTTAGAGGGCATGTTTTAACTGCCAAATTGAGGTCAGCCACTACTGAAACCGTATCTATTACTAAAGACTTGCTGTCTTGCGCCAGTGTGGAGAGGTAAGTGCTAAAACCTGCGGCGACCATTTTGTATGGCCGGATGCTGCCCATGTACACATAGTTATCATGAGTGGTATAATATTGTCCCACTGTAGTGACGGCGAATAAACAAACACAACCAACACTGTGATTTTAAAAATTAGCTCTTTATGCAGAAGGACATGCAACACTAAAATCATAATCCTAGAGGTGAGCAGTCTTAAAAGAGAACATCCTGGCATTTTACGCGCAAGAAACACGATCTGGTTATGAAACATGCCATGGTGGGGACTTCGGGTTAATTATGATAACCTGGAGTTATTTAACGAGCACCTAAATTTAAGTAAACGAGCGTCTTTGCATTTCGCCCTCATCAAAATGCTGCCGCCGCGGGCGGGACAGCACAGCTTTCGGTCGTCAGGTCTCAACGTACGAGACAAATCTCGTCTGCTATTTATGCATTTATCACCGTACATTCCACACTGATCGCTGGCGCTCACGCACATTCCAGAACGTGCAACAGTATTCGCGTCGCTCGCGTTATCTGATTAAACAAGGATCTTTTGCTATTGAATCGGTGACAATATTCAAGAAATTTCTGATAGGCGCGTCTTGCGCGGAGCGATAGCTAGATAGCCGTGATAGTCCAGTGAAAAATGGTCACAGGCAAAAGACATACGTGAGACAATCCCTTCAAAGACGCGTAGATGCGCGTGGACTGGGCACCGCTTACAATTATTTGGTCGCCATTCTTGCAGCTTGTTGAAAATTTCGGGTAGGCCATACTGTTGCGCACCACTTGGCGGTAGCAGACCTTTCTTCCTCAAGAGTCACGACATGACCACTTTTTCTGAAGAAAGTCGCCACCATTCTCTCGTACACACTTCGCGGCCGCTTCCCTTTGGTTGGTGTGTATCCCTTACCTCAACGAAATAATGAGGCATATATCTCTTATCTTCTTGAATGTAAAGATAGCGGGTGCAAACAGACGATTGCGCACCTTCCGTGGGATTATAGACAGTTTTAGCAGAGCGCTTGCTTGCGCTCCGCTCCGCACACGTTTCACGCGCACCGGTGGCTGCACAGAATACATTGATTTCGCTTATCTAACAAGCGCGCCTCCCGGAGACGTCACTGACGTGCTCTAAGCTTGGCGGTAAAACGATTACGAAAGCAACTACACGCTCCCTGACGCACCGCTAAATCAGGTTCCTAGTGGAACGTGGTCAGCGTCCCACGTTCCGCTGCCGCTATGGGTGCTGTGCGCACGCGCGTCAGAGTTCCCGGTAGCGTTTTGCTGAGCGGCTGCGTGGCAATTGTTGTGATAGGCCGGTCTGAGCGGAGCGGACCGTAAACGCTCTGCTAAAACTCTCTTATGTTCGTTTTAGTGCACAAAGTGCTCAGCCCCACGTGCTCAGCCCGTTCGTTCGTTCGTTCGTTCGTTCGTTCGAACGAACGAACGAACGAACGAGAGAGAGAGCGTACTTGCTCGCCGATTGCGACCAACCGATCATCGACCGACCACCGAACAACCACAAAAACTCCAGAAAGAGCCAAAGAAAGTTATTCACTTTAAACCCGCGGTGGTTGCTTATTGGCTATGGTGTTGGGCTGCTAAGCATGAGGTCGCGGAATGGAACCCTGGCCGCGGCAGCCGCATTTCGATGGGGGCAAAAACACCCGTGCGCTTAGATTTAGGTGCACATTAAAAAATTCCAGTTGGTACAAATTTCCGGGGCCACCCACTACCGCGTGCCTCATAATCAGAAAGTGGTTTTGGCACGTAAAACCCCACTATTTAGTTTTTATTCACTTTAAATAGGCGACGTGATGCACTGGTTGTGGGAGTTCCATGCAGGTATGCAGCCGCGAGGCACTAATGAGTTCAATGCTAGAGATGACGCCGTGATGAGGGCGATGGGACAAAATGGGCGGTGCAGTTTTGAATGGCTTCCGTTTCATTCATGAAGTATACTTGGCGCGAGCTCAAGTTTGCCGACACGTAGCCAGGTTTAGATCTAAAGAATGCTTCGTACGCTAATTTCCGGGTGGCAGTGTGGCATGCGGTGAAGTTCACTAGTCTCATGAAGACTAGTGAATCCGAAGCTTCTGCTAACAGTTTAAGGATATGTTCACTTTAGGTTAATTTAGTTGTGGTAGTAACTCCAATGTAGCGATATGATTCTATGATATTGTTGCGTCCAATTGCGTTAACGGGACCTGGAGATCGGAAGGAAAAGAAGAGGAGAACGACGACTTTGACGGCGGCCATACCTGCTATTCGTAGCCTGCTGTTTAAAACCTAAATAAACATCTTCCCGGTGCTCGTAAAAGTTTGGTGGACGTACGGTGTACACCTCGTAACGACGGAGCCTACGCTGCTACAACTTCGCCGAAGCTCTCGACTTGCCGTGCTTCCGCCATCTTCACCACACATGCCTGAAGAAGCCTGCCAGTATCCTGAAGACTCTGACGCCACTCCGAGGCCAGCGCTTGGTGTTTCGTGGCCGTACTACCGGGTGCCACTCACTTTCGGAGGAAAAGCCGGAGATGTCGACGAGTGACTCACGAACTACCGAAGGGTGAGCCGGTATAAATGTTGGAATTCGACCCCAAAATTGTCCATTGTTGTGTTTTCCCTTACCGACAGAGCGCTGGGCTTGTACGTGAACCATGAAGACACGCTCATTTCATGGGAGCTTTTCGTCCAGGAGCTCAAAGCGTGTTTTGGAGACTCCATTGAAAAAAAGAAACGCGCTGAACAGACGCTTTCACAAAAGGATCAAGTTCTTGGCGAGACCTATGCTACTTAAATATCAGAAGTGCTAAAGCTGCACTATAGGTTAACTCTAGGATGTCCGAAGATGATGAAGTTGGACATTTGTTAAGAGGAGTAGCTAAATACGCCTACAATTTTGTAATCATCATCATCGTCATCATATTTTGTGCCAACTGCAGGACGAAGGCCTCTCCCTGCAATCTCCAATTACCCCTGTCCTGCGCCAACCGTTTCCAAGTAGCACCTGAGAATTTCTTAATTTCATCATCCCGCCTAGTCCTCTGCTGTCCTCGACTGCGCTTGCCTTTTCTTGGCACCCATTCTGTAACCCTGATGGTCCACTGATTATCTAACGTACGCATCACATGACCTGCCCAGCTCCATTTCTTTCTCTAAATGTCAATTAAAATATCCACCGTCCCTGTTTCCTCTCTGATCCATACCGCTCCCTTCCTGTCTCCTAACGTTGCGCCTAACATTCTTCGTTCCATCGCTCTTCCCGCGGTCCTTAACTTGTTTTCGACCTTCTTTGTCAGTCTCCAAGTTTCTGCCCCATATGTCAGCACCGGTAGAATGCATTGATTGTACACCTTTCTTTTTGATGATATTGGTAAGCTTCCAGTCAGAATCTGACAATGTCTGTCGAATCCGCTCCAACCCATTTTTATTGTCTAAATTTCGTTCCCATGACCAGGGTCCCCTGTGAGTGACTGACCTAGGTAAACGTGCTCCTTCACAGACTCTAGAGGCTGAGTGGCGATACTGAACTCTTGTTCCCTTGTCCGGCTATTGATAATTATGTTTGTCGTCTGCATAACAATCTTCAACCCCACTCTTATACTCTTTGTTAAGAAAGCTTGGATTCCGTGTCTGATGTCATTCGTCACTGCAGAACCTTTGAGACGCTAAAGATGCGACAAATAAAACCGAAATTAGGTCAGTTTCTAACGTCACAACGGTAGTGAGTGTAGATACGACCTCGAGTATTGACCTTCCATCAACCATACGACAGGTTATTCGCGAGTATTTGCTCCATTGAGAAGTGACGTGCCGTCCCACACCAGGCATCACTGGTGCGTACTCACCACGCGAGATGACAAACACGGCCGTTTCCTCCGCATGACAACCGATGGTTAACGCAGCGACTGTTGAGTATAGATCTACCCCATAGACAAGATTGACCAGGAGCTATCAAGATCCTGACTACGATAAACGCCCTCGCCGCACGCACTCCTCCCGGCAGGCGGATGTCTAGCTATGATGAATGTGACCCACCTGCTGGCTTCGCGGTCGACACCAGCATGCCCGACTACATTGAGGAACATCAAAATTTGCGGCCTCTGCCGGTGTGTTTCCAATGCGGGGTCGCGGGCCACATAGCGAAGTTTTGCAATCGCCGCCCAGCCACGTGGCATGGTCGATCCAGGTATTCAACGAGGACCACATTTTCCGTGAAGACAACTCCCTGCCGTACACCACTTCTAGGTCAGCTGGCGCTCCTCCCGGCAACGATTACTCGCAGAGAAGCCTTCTGGGACACTCGCCGGCATCTGACAGGAGTTTAACGCCACCACCACCCTCTCGTGCACTCCGTGTACCTCGATCCCCATCGCCACTGCGCCGCTCTGATTCGCGTTCGCAATCGGAACATTAGCTAGCGCGGCCGATGGGGGTGAGGTAGCCCGACACGCAGTATCGACGGAAATGGCCCCTCCAGTTTTTATCATTAAGAGCAAAGTACATGTACTTGCTGATGGCGTTCTTTTCTTTTCTTTTTTTTTTTGCAGTGGCTTTAGTGGATACCGGATCGACTGTATCTGTAATGAGTCTCGGTTTTAAAGATCCCTTATAGGGCACAAAGTTGTATGTCGATAGGACCAAGCTGCATCGTTTTCTGGAGTCAGCGGCGATCCGTTGCTTCCTGTTTGTGTGTGCACTGCTGAAGTAACCTTGGCTGGTGGAGTTTTCGCGATGAAATTTGTATATTTCCCGATGGACGCAGGAATCGATTTTCGGCATTGACTTTTTGCGACAGTGTGATGCGATTGTCGATTGCCGCGCGGGGGAAGTTTTCGTCGATGGCCATGTTTCTTCCGGTTTCTTAGGGGAAACTTGCAGTGAAGGTGAACTCTGTGTCTCTACAGATACTGTTGTCCCTGCATCCACCACTGTGTGCGTTCCGGTTGTATGTCGCAGTGAAGTTTCAGACAGTTCTGGTGGCTCCGTAGCTCCCTTGCATCTAAATTGTGTGGAGAAGAACGTTTTTGTCCCTCATTGTGTGGCCTTAATCTGCAACGGCAGTGCTGGCTTGTGAGCGGCTAAGAGCTCGGCAGAACCCATCAGCGCCGGTTTCTAAATCCTCAAAGCACTGGGTGACGTCTACGCAGATTGCATCGCCAGTAGTCCTTTGATTCCCTTTTCACATTTTTGCTCTGACCACTTCTGACATGCGGTTTATTTTCTTTCACTAGTTTGCAGAAACTTTTCAAGAGAAAGTTTATGTCGTCATGTCGATCTGCGTACCGGGTTATCAGCTAATAACACATAGGAGGTGTGTGTCATAGGATGAACGGGGAGAAAAAAATAAGAACTACAATTATTATTATTATTATTATTATTATTATTATTATTATTATTATTATTATTATTATTATTATTATTATTATTAGGTTAAATGTAGAATAATAGGTTGGTAGCCTCCATAGGCCCCGCTATATATACCGAAATACGAAACAAACGACAGGCAAGAACAAGAAAAAAAGCTAAGACAATAAAGAAAAACGCGCAATAGACACACCAAAATTCCACAAGCACTCAAATGGTGTCACTACATGGGAATCAACATCGACAGAATAGTCCAGTATCTCGGGCAACAATGTTGCACTTCAGGCAGAATTGCCAACTTTTCTTTTTTTTTTATCACGCATGCGCATTTCGCCAGCTGCGTTGTTGCAGTCCAGCGATCGCCTTGCCGCGCGCATCGCGCTACGCTGCGCACCGGTGTGCATCACGTCGACGCGCTTAATCCCCGACATGATTCGGGCGTTGCCTGCGGCCGCCCCGTCGCAAACACGGCATTTTAATTGCGCATTGGCGGCGGCCGAGCCTGACCTGAGCCTGCTTGGAGTCCCGCTGCCTGCGGGGCCGTAACAACGTGTGATCACGTGAGCGAGCGAGCGCGAAGCGGTGAAAGCAACGACAAACAGCCTTCGCCATAGCAGTGTGGGGTAAGCCTATAGGGACGGCATGTGCCGCAGATGGTGCGACCCCTACTGGTCGTCTGGCTATTAGCGCGGTGCACAAACACGGCGCCTTGCGATTCGAAACAACGATTTTCCCTCGATGACTGTGCACGTGCAGGCGAGCGCGAATGACCTCTGGGCTTTTGAAACAGCTTGCGCGTGTGTTGCCGTCAGCCGCGAGTTTAAACCTCGCTCGTGTTGCGCTTCGTACGTGCGCTGGGAAACAAGAGGGCTCGACTGTTTACACAAAACTTTAGACCTCGCCTTTCAGGGAATGCCCCCGCCACATCTTACAGTTGAAAGCCTTAGGGCTGTTATCTCACCCGCGAGCTGAGCCCCTAAAAATACACAAAGAATTGTTCGGAAGTATCTATGAAGTTCCGCTTGAAACGGCGCATGAAAATACTGACATATCCGCTCAAAGCTTCTGTGATACAATTAAAGAGCAGTATGCAAAATCTGTGCAGCGCTCGCGGAATGAAACGCGACAGGGAGCATTTAGTAGGACCCTGCATAAGTGCAAAATACTCGAGAGTACCATGAAGGAGAAGGAAGGAGGTTAACCGAGGGGCCCACTGTTTATTAATCATATCGTAAGAAGCCAACAAACAAAGACTGCAAGGACAACACAAGGGATCGAAATTACTTGCAGTTACAAATTGAATTAAATAAATGATAAACCAATGATAAATCAATCAAAAAACTTGCTGCAGGTAGGGAACAATCCCACGTCTTAGCATTACGCGTGCGATGCTCTGTCAATTGACCTACCGTGGCGTCGTTTCCCCATCCACTTTCTAGGGTATTTATGTTCTTGCTATACTAGAACTAACCCTGGGAATGTTAGCCAGCGTCACCACTCACAGACGTTGGCGGCGGCTGTGGAACAACCTTTCTGCCGCAGGCGTCACGAGTACGGGGTGTTTTTCGGTCAAGGCAACTGCTCAATATAACCCGCACATGCTACCTGAAAGTGCGCGTAATGCGCGTAATGCGTAATACGCGCGTGGGTAATGCGAAAAGGTGGCATCGTTCCTCACAAGCGGCAAGTTATTTTTTTATCCATTTTCATTGCCATTAATTCATCATTTATTTAATTCAATTAGTAACTACAAGTAATTTCTGCTATGTTGTCCTTGGTGTCTTTGTTTGCTGGCTTCTTACGGCATGATTAATAAAAATCGGGACCCTCGGTTACTACCCTTTCTTCTCGTTCACTGCATAGCGAGTGTCTCGAATCTGGCAACATTGATGCCTTCATCCCCCCGTGCAAAGTAGCCAACCGAGACTACCTCTGGTTAACCTCTCTGCCATTTTATGTATCTCTCTCTCTCTCTTTCTCTCTCTCTCTCTATCCTGTAATATAAACTTTGAAATGGAACCATCTCTTTTCAGTATACGAGTTTCTACATCAAGTGACTGTGCTAAATGGAATAGCATTAGGGATCTGCCACAGTGTCTCGGTGGCAACAGTTTTCTCATAGAGTTCCTCACTATATTACCCTAGAGAGAAATCTTGCGCTTCTGCGATATTGTACGCATGGGAATATCAGTGTATGGTGACTTAGGATTGGCATCATTCTCGTAGAGCGAGGACACCTAGCAGACGCGCCTAGCACTTTTCCGTCTGTCACAATGAATCATTACATACTAAAACAGCACTTAAAGAGCTGGTTTAGCTTTATTATCACACAAAACACGTTTTGTTTAATTATAAGGACTTGGGATGGGACGTCCAATTATAAGAAACGTAAAACGTATCATCAGAGCGCCGATAAAGTTGGAGGACAGACGATAAGATTCCCTCTGGCTTTAAAGCAGTTTGTTGTCTGTTTTTGTTTTTCTTCGCTTGATTATAGGTTGTAGTTCATTAAACTTGATTGAAAAAGGAAATGTGGGTGAATGAATACCTCCTCTGAAGATATTATTCTAAGAACCCACTTTCTGTGTAGCGGTATCGACATTTTAGACGAAGGCTCGTGCACCTATACACCGCAGAGGCAGAGGCAGAGCGCTCGTTAGAAAACTGCCACAAATGGCGGCGCCAGATTTACCTCTAAATAATATAGTGAGAAACTCTTTGGGGTTTCCACGCCTGCCAAGAGGTCGGGGTTTTGATTCCCGTATACTATTGCAGCCCATTTCTTCGTTGGATATTAAACCAGCTGAGCCACGCATTGTGGCGTCTCTAACAGTTATAGCGTTGGTTTGAACTTCGAAACGTAAAACCCCCATTTATTTATTTCACAGCGCCATTGTATTCTTACCTTCATGATTATGATGATGATGGTTATCTTTTTCCGCGGCATCCCGATTGAAAAGAGCCGGTGAAGAAGTCGCCTAGCCTGTTCCACATAATCAGGTTTTATTACACCTATCGCATTCTAGAATTCTGCGTATCTCGCCTTGATCTTTTTTTTCTTTATTAAAACCTACCTATGACTGTAACGACTACTTTGTAAAATATAGTTCCTTCCTTGTTAGAGCGCAGTTATTGGGCGCCCGTTCCTGCCGCGAGCGTCGGCGTTGTCCTTCGGCGTAACAGAGCGGACGAGCGAAGGCTGAAAGAGTACGGCGCTCCACAGCGAAGGCTGTGGGAGAGCCGTAGGAGATGAAAGACGCGAGGAGGAAAGCGGAGAGGAGGGGGCAGCGGAAACATGAGGTGGAAAGCGGAGGAGGGCATGACGATAGCGGGAGAAGCGTAGTGCAGCGACGATGGCCAGCGTATAGCGCGCGTCGTCTGCAGGGAGGTCTGTCGGTGGCTGTGAATCGCGCCCACGCGCTGCCTCTCGTGAGCTGCAGATTACAGAGGCAGCCGCGCCACGCTTCGCTCGTTTGCAATGAGCCGCACGGGGCAGATTGTTCGCGTCAGCGAACATATCGCGAAATAAAACATGTATAGAGCTGCGCTGAAATTTCGCATTAGGGTATATGGTAATCGCCGGTGAATTTTTTCCAACAATACTCTAAATGCCTCTTTCTCACCTTGGCTGCTAACCAGTTAGCACTTCCATCCGCTTTGTAACCCAGCGCTTTTGGAATTTGGACGCTTCCTACGGGTCTTCCTGGGAAAATATCTTGGCAGCCATAACAATGTGCCGAGGCATTTCGGGACTTTTGCAGCAGCAGACATGTTTCCTCCTGCTCCGAGTAATTGCTCCGGTATGTTTTTGTCCTCGGACGACCAGTTCAGCCCTCAAATAGCAATGCATTGCCCTCTGTGTTATCATACAGATTTCCCACCCTCATTTCTTTCGTGTCGTATTTGAAAATATGCATGGTCTTTGTTGTTTCCGTCTTTGCATCCAAAGGATTTAGCAAACGGAAACACTTTCGCTTGCCTTTTTTTCATGTTTGCCACATTAAGTGCCAACTTGCTAGTTTACGCTGAATATTTACTCCCCCACACAACTCCAGCTCCTCTACGATGCCCCATATTCGATATTGTAGCACGGTGCACATTTGGGCACATGTGAGCTCGTTGGTGATTTATTGTGGCGCAACATGCGCACCAAGACATAGGAGAATCGCAGCTTGGACTCGATGGCGCATGACCAATAGAGTAACAGTGCCATGATGGGACAAGTAAAAGACATGGACGAGGGTGATTATTTGATTAACATATTTCTTGGTATTGCAAACGTGCGTAACTTTTGTAGCCGGCTTTCTCGCAACATTTCATTGCCAATGAATATACAGAAAGGACATTAGAAAATTAGCAAATACAGAAACAAACATGACGAGCCCTTAGCGTGGATGCCCTTGAATGCTATGTAATGTGCGCGATAAGACGCTTGCACAATGTGCACAAAGATGTTCAGGCAGAGAAAACAAACACTTGCACAGCCTGGTAGCACATATAAATGAACGAATAAACAAGAAAATGAACAATTAAGCTACAACGTAAATACAGAAAACTGAAGAGAAAAAGATGGTTGTAAACAGTCAAATACAATAACACTTTCCCACAAGAAAGGTTGAGCTGCTTCATCCTTGCCTTCTGTATGTCCAGTCACTGCACTCTCAATCTCTTAGCGCTTAGATGGGACATAGATATGCATTCTGTGTCCCGTTTTCGCTCCGTTTTCTCGCCCTGCTGCTGTAGAGAGTTTGAAATCACTCCCTTCTGCCACGGAGGCCCCACCGAGTCGCACGTGGTGCTGCCCGTGTGGACCGAGCAGCACTTGCCATTTTTATGGCCGAGAATGCAGCCAGTTTCGCACACGTGTTCCTTCCTACCACAACGCGCCCCTCTCGAAGCCGCTACCTCCAGGTCGACGCATGAATAACTGTAGGAGGCGGCACCGAATATACCTATTCGGCTTACAGCCTTACAAATATTACCTCTCTGTATTTACCGACTTCTCACCACGTGCGCTGATTTTCAACTACCACCTTTCGTATTCAAAACACAGGTGCGAGTGCACCAAGAACCCGGCCCGCGTTCAGAAGGATGCGAATACTCGCACATGCCAGTTCAGCACTAACTAGAATGCGCTGTCTAGGGTGGTTTCAGAATGGCGAGCTTGACTGAACGACAGACTTACTTTTCACGGGAAACTAATGCACTTTGCTCTTAAATTTTGATCGCGACAATACAAAACTACAAATTATTGGACATAGACGAGGGTCCCAGAGCACTAATACTCAACATAGGACGCTCGGTTAGAATTTACAATAAAACTCATTGCTTCAGGTTATTAACAGAGCTTCAGATCAACAGAATGAAGTGGGAGCAGAGAAAACAGAATAGAAGCCAATACTTTAACGTCATAAAGTGCCTTACTGCTATATCCTAAATATAAAAATACTGTAGAAGCGGCATTAACTATACACATTTTGAACAAGTAGAAAAGTGAAAAAACAAACAAGCAAAAATGAAGCGCTTACGAGAGTACAAATAAGGTGGCCACATTTCGATGGAGGCCAAATGCAAGAACACCAGTGTACCACGCATTTAGTAGACGTTAAAGAAATCCAGGTGGTCAAAATTATTCCGTAGTGTTGCGCCTCGTGGTAGCGTTTAGGCCAGGAATCATCCGGGCACAGGGATAACTACGTCCTTGAGTAGGACCGAAATAAAAAGAGTTTATTCTACGTATATACACACTGGCTACAGATACGGAAGCTCACTCCATGTAGGAGCTCTTTAAATGTCTCAGCTCACTACATGTCTGAGCACGCAGCCGACACTTCAAGACACACCTCTACTGCACCAAAGGTGTCCGTTTTTAAGATCACTCTATTTCCCTAAGTGACTAGACTAGGGAATATGATGACAGTGTCTCAGCCAATCCCAATCCTTGAATCGTTCGCAAAATCCTACCCGTTTCGTCGCACCGTTCTGCCGGACTCCGCCTCCTATGTTACGCAGTCGCCACCGCATATGGTGCAACTACGTGGCAATCTGAGAACTTTGAAGTCGACATCATTCCTACAAAATACATTGGCCCCTTGCATCAGGTAATGGGCTCCGCGTGACGATCAGCCTGCTCTGATCTGGGAAGCCAGGCTTTCACGGTAGCTACCGCGTCTACAGAATCGGGTGGTCGTTGTCACCTTGAAGGGAGCTGCTTTGTTGCCCCGTCAACAGTCGGCGCTAGGGCTGCGTAGACGTCTGCGTGGGCACTCATGAAAGCGGTTGGGGGATAAGGGGGGAGGGGGGGGATGTTTTTTCGAATGTCCTTTGCCGCGTTGAGACGTAAGAGTAATCCCCCATTACGGCGCACCTCATAATTATATCCTGGTTTTGTCACGCAAAACTCATGAATCTGTTTTAATCCCGTGCCCAGGATCGAGAATTAGGCGCGCAAGAGAAGGTTCTAAAAGCTGCTAACATAAACAGCGATGAAGCTGACACTTATACGAGCTAACTTATGGTTCATGAGCTGTATAGTTCTGTAGTGCACTGCTATGATCTGCTGTATGGATACCTAATCGAATGAATAAAAATAGCTTAGATTATCTACAAATAGATTCTATAGGCACCTTGCAGACTGTTCTGACTTCTTTTAGGCTTTTCGTTTTGTTAGTAAAACTGATGCCTATAGAGAAAACCTTAAACAAACGTTTTGTCTCTTTGTGCATTAATAGCAAACGGGAAATTTACGAAACGTCTACAAACAAACGGTAACTCTTTTCGTTCGACATTCGCAATGAACCAGTGCAAGCGCTTATTCCTATAATGGCGCCTCTGTGTCACTTGAAGGAGACCAGATGGTGCAAAACATTTTATTGTGTGGCACCGGATTGTGCGGCACACTCACACTCTGTTTGACGATGCGGCGTCTTGATTGACTGCGTGAAATCGGCTGCACAGTTTTGTATTGTTCATCCGTATCTTCACTTCTTTTCTTGATCCTTTCATACCCCTTGGTACAGAGTAGCCAACCAAAATTATCCCCTGGTTAAGCTCCGCGCATTCATTTCGTTCAGTTTTACGTCTCTCTTTCTCCCCCAAAAGTGCCCGCGTTTCAATCATACAATGCCAAGCCAGGCAATATATATATATATATATATATATATATATATATATATATATATATATATATATATATATATATATATATATATATATACTGTTCATTTACGAGCGAGCATTTCTTCACAGTCTACCCAACTTGTTACGTCGAAGTCTGAAAAAATTCAACAAAAACAAAGAAAGAAAGAAAGAAAAAAGGAAGGAAGAAAAAGGAAGAAAAAGCTTCAATAAATTTAGTTCCGAGCGGCACTACGTGGTGACCGACCTAAAATTTCCGGCTACGTTGTAATATAGGACGCGATTTCCCAGCTGCCAGCAAATATGCTCACAGTGCAATATTTATTGTAAAACCAAAGCAAAATAAGTAAACGTAAAAAATAGGTTAAGAGAAAAAGGAAACTCGAACTATAACGAAAGGCGAGGAGGAGCTAGTCCCTCGACGAGAGCGGGCTGCATTAATTGCGCTTCGAGACTATCTTTCGAGGCCGAAATATTAAACCGGGCGCGGAGCGGAGCGCGTGAGCGCCCGTCTAATGAACGTTTTTCGCAGAGCCAGCTGTTACGCAGATTCGGAGATCGGCATCACTGCCAAGCTTCACTCGCGTTGCGGGGTCATTATTTCTACTCGCTCGCGGCGTTTGCGCGATACCGTGGTCGGCTTAGTAGGAAGCGGAGCTCAGCGCAGATGGACCAAAACTCCAAAACAATCACACTTGCCAGATACTGCACGCGGAAGCCTGTGCGTACAGCGACGCAGAAGGGCTTCAAAGACTATCTCACTTGCTCGAGTCGACAGGCTCACGTAACCGTTTATACGTAGCATCGGTGTGCACCTCTTAGTGCGCGCCAGCTATGGTCAGTGAAAGGTCATGAATGCAGCGATATGCGTGGCCTTCGTAGGAAACGTGTATACATGCGCCAGCGAATCACGTCGCCCTAGTCTCCTTCTCCTTACCTCTCCTTTCTATTAATGATCTCGCCATATTCTTGCTCAGGCGCTTCTCGGTGAAACTCCTCAACATGAAAGAGGGGGATAAAACATATTTATTGAAGAGTCCCTGCGGCGTTCGAAAGAAGAATGGAGAGGCCGGGAGGATAGTCCCGTAAAACTCCCCTCTTTGTGAGACGCAGGCCAGGTCTTGAACCGTAGCGGCGTCCTCCGCCAGCCGGATAGCCCATAGTTGGTTTTCTGGGCATTCGCTGGGCAGAAGAGCCTCCCACTGCTCAGGGGTCTTTATTTTAGCATTGTGGTTTATGCTGTTTCTGCAATTGTTTGGAGGTGATGGGCGTGCACGTATAATGTGATGGAGGTCTGCATGTGGTGTATTGCATGTCTTACAGTGCGACCAGTATGCTTATGGGTGAATTCGGTGCATGAGCAGTGGTGTAGGGAAGGTGCTTGTTTGTAGAAGTCTCCATCTAGTTGCTTGGTGCTTCGTTTAATTATTTCTCAGGAGGACGGTATTTATAGTGAGCATTTCGATAGTATTCGAAGATTTCTCCGTAATGGGGGATTTTTTCGTATTGGGAAAGTGTTCATTTTGATCTGGTTCTGGTCCTCGGGGGAATAATTCTCTTTGGGTCTCTTCAGGGATTTTTTGTCCGGACAGAGATGGGCGACGCAAGTGACACTTCCGGTAGATACCAACACTCCCGGGCAGCGTTCTTCCCAGTTACCCCGGCATGACCTGGCGCCCAGATCAGTCGAACTGTTCTTTTGCGACTAGGATGGGCTCCAATAAGAATCCGGTATGCTTGAGGGGATATAAGTCCTTTGGTGTAATTAATTAAGGCTGTTTTGGAGTCGGTGACAACGCATAATTCAGTGGTTGATGCATATGCTAAAGCTATTGCAGCCTCTTCCGCTTCTTCAGGGTGTTTGGTACGTATGGAGCTAGATGCTGTGATATTCATTTGTTTCCCCTTGATAACTGCCAAGGATATGGCTGATTTGACGTATACTTCGCAGTATGAACATAGGCCACATGTTCAGCGTCTTTGAACACTTTGTTGAGTCTTTGAGCTTTTGCTGGAGGATCTATTGGTTTGCAAACGCCGGAACTGCCGTTAGAACACGGGTGTCTGAACTATTCAACGATAGAAGGGCAGGAGAGCCGGCCACCAGCACTGGACCTTCTCATACAGGTGGCCTCCATACGTATCACTGATATAACACGATGATGTTTCGCTTCCCTGATTTGACCAAAACTAACGTATTCTTAGTCCTAAAAGCCAATGCTTTTGCTGCTGAGATTTAATGGGATTTTTCTAAGCTACTTTCCAAATAACCAACTTAACAACAACGAAGATGACAACAATGCGAAGGGAAAGCGTGGGGCAGTCACCTAGCACCCCCTGAACATGACGACGCAAAACCACCACTGGTATAGTTGCAGCGCTCATGGGCACCCCTCCAAGGTGCATGGGCCAGTCCCTGAGTCAATGCGATACCGGACAGGCGCCGCGGCTCTTTCCCTTGCTTAACTACGATAATTAGGAGTTATTTGTGGCGCCGTTGATCAGCACAAATATTATTCAGAATGTAATTGAATGCGTGTTGATTGTTTACTGCTTCTTTCTATGTGTATTTGGTGCTGAAACCGCTTCTGTTTCTTACTGCGTTCCTTCGTGTTACCCATAGACTCACACCATGATCCTCCCATGAGCTACATCAATATTGTGTGCGCTAATACAATATCGCAATGAACTAAGCGGAGAGACACGCGGTAGGAGGCACAGAGGGAGAGTGGTGAACTACCTCGTTTTGTTGCTCTAGCTAGAACTGTTGAACACTTTTGGCCCAAGCAGAAGCATCGCCCGTGCTTTTCGCACTACCAAAACTTCTACAGTACCCTTGACACCTATGGGTATTAGTCACACTTTAGTTTAGTGTGCGTATGCGCACTAAACTGCGCAGTTTAGTGTGCGTATAGGTTTAGCGTGCGTATGCGCGTCCGTGGGTATAGGTACCGTCTGTGCGTTTTCGACCATTATGTACATCATGTTTCTCATTTAACGCCCGCCAAGTCATTAGCTACGTGTGCATCTCGAGCTCTTCATCCTCTGTCACTGTTTCCGCTACGACGAACAAAAACAGATTCTCATTTGTGCCTTGAGCAAATCGTACGATTGGCCTTTTATTTAAGCTAAGGTCCTGGAAGTCTGGTCTCACCGCTCATAAGTCATGAGAAGGCACAACAGCACTTGAGTTCCTGAAAGTGACATACATTTGTGTCGGAAAGCTGAAATGATGTGACTTGCCCAGTGCTCGTGCATAATATGAACTCATGTCCTCTCTATTTTACTCGTCATTAGCCTCCCTACCTGCAGGGTTGCAAATTGGACAAAAATGAACTAAACTCCCTGCCTTTCTTTAATGTCTCTCTTTCTCTATTTACAGCTTTGCATTAAAAGCAGCTTTCACCCCTTGCATTCTGTTCGCGCACTTCGAGCAACAAACTAACGGACAAACAACAAACTAACGGACACCATCCCCCGCGCCCAACACTCCCCGCAAGACACCTCAAAATAATAACAGAGCAGTAGCGCATGGAAAACTCTAAAGAAAGCGTAAAACTGGGCAGAGAGAATGGGTGCAAATGATCCAGAAGTAAGCTAAAAACATTTTCACGCGCCACGACATCCACCGCCATGTCAGAAACAGCCTGAAAGTTTGCCTTGACAACAATTTCTCAACCACAGAAGTAGGGGGAAAAAATGGTAACAGATACCGAAACGGCTTACAGGCACAGGAAGCCATTGGCCCTTCCCCCTCTTCTCTCTCTCCTAAACGTAGGAGAAGGCAGGGGAGAAGGAGGGAAGGAAGGAAGCGAGCAAGCCGCACGTGTCGACAAGACCGTGCAAAAACAAAACAAAACGAAATGAATGCTGCATCGAGGCCAGTGCGTTAGAGAAACCTCTCGGAAGCCTGGAGCGGGCTCCTCCGCGCACCGCTGGACGCCGTAAATCAATTGACGCCTCAGGTGAAAGCACGCCGCCTCGGTGCGACGCGGCCGCTCGCGCACGCGTATCACGTCCATGGACAGGAAGGAGAGCTTCTTTGCAGCACTTTTAAGCCTGACAGGCAAAGCCAATTCCTCTGGCGTGCACGCCCCGAGAGGGGAAAAAAAATAGAATAACCAAAAAGGCCTAAAAGAAATCTAAACGGAAGATAAGAGCAGGAAACAGGTAGAGGAAGGACACCGGAAGAGTTAGTATACCTGACGCGGCGTTGTCGCTGGCCCCTCAACTATTAGGATAACTGGCTAACGAGAGAGCGTACTGGCACGCTATACTATTACACGGCACGCAAAACGGCGCGTGTCGCATGCGTATAGCGGGAAAAGGCGTTTCCCACAAGCTGCGCCATAACGTTAATCACTCGTGTACTTCCTCCGCTTTGTCTTCTTGCTCCGTTTCCTTTTTAACGTCAGCGTCGCTACCGCTACTGGCAGTCGCTGAGAGCGCCTAAATATAGAGCTGGCGGGGCCGACAGTCGAGATAAGCCTCTTTTGCTTGCCTAGTGCGAGCGATGCCCGAACCCTAACTCACTCACTGTAGTGGTTACAGCAGATACGGAGTTTTGGTGGACGTGTGGCCGTCATAAAGTTAATTTACTGCGAGCGCGAACCGCTTGCACACTTCGGGTCTGCCGTGTGCGTCACTGGCTCGTGAGCGTGCGATACGGCACACCGTACTGGCTTGCCGGCACGTGTGGTTAGGCTACGTGGCAGTCTTCGCATAACCTGGTGAGCGAGCGTCTCTGCGTCTTGTCGGCTTTCATTTGATTACTGTCTTTAAGGAGGTGTTGGCGTCTGGAATTGGCAACGGCTACTCTTTGCTTGCACAATACGAGGATTGTAACGGAAGCAACAATTAGAAAAATACAGTCGCATAACTTCTAAAGTCCACATAGAGAACGATTCCCTATCGAAAAGAACATATGCCCCATAACTCCCATATGCAGTAATCACATATAAGGACCCATATGTTCCCCTATGTGACATGTCATATGAAATTATTGGCTATTGCAGTTATAGGGCGCATTGTATTTTTTTTTTCGTAAGGCATGTTTCTTGGAGTTAACAAATTGGAAATTATTTTGGACAGGTGCAAATCATGTCCCTATCAAGTGCTACATTCCAAGCCTAACATTCGCGAGCACGAATACAAGGCTCACGGAAACACTAAGACATGAAGAAACACGGCAACAAGAATATGTGCCATTCCAGAACAAGAGCAAATACCATGTTTTATCTCACGTACGTTTCTTATGTGTGCTAATACCGCGCGCCTGCAATATGCCATATAGAAACACGATACTGATACCACACCTGTCACTACTTATCTCTTGTATACGGGGGAATCAGAGGACCTGCGCTAAAATGAACGATGTTGGCACTTCTATTTCGCACTTGCAAAGCCAAAAATGACCTTTTAAATGGAGAATGTCGCAAGTGAGGAGAACTGAGCTATGGTAAGGCGAAAATGAGTAGCGCTAAAATATCAAAGGCAGAGAACGACAGAAAGAACAAGCCTCCGGGAGGCTAATTAGAACGAAACATCCGGTTTGCTACCCTACCTGGGGAACGGGGAGGAAGGACCAGGTAGAAATACAAGTAGAGAGGCACACGAAAACAGGCACACGACACCAGCGGCTGAACATCACCGCAGGCTATCACAGCATGGGATCATATGTAGAGCAACGAACACAAATTCAGGCTACAGCTGCTTGCGCAGGTATGTTGTCCTTAAAGATTGTAACAGTGCCTTCATCACCTTCAGCTGCAATTGCGTATGATCTTGGCTTTGAGCCCCGTGGCTCGGACCACACGAACAGCGGATATTCGAGATTACAGAACTTATTCATATCTTGGCCAAGAAAGGACACCATGTGACATTTCAGCACCTTCGAAGTCACCGCGGCCTCATGCGTAAGGAGTACGCCGATAATGCTTATCGGTCAGCTCTTCAAGGCAGCAAAGTCCATATTTTTATCAAGGTCAGATGCCGCTAAAAAACTTCAAGTGCTAGCACAAGGTATCAAGTTTCCATATGAAACGCTCACGTTTTGAAAACAACAGGTTGGACCAGCTGGACTCTTCGCTCCACCTTTGCATCCCAACTGGACTCTGCCGACGCGAAGCCACCCTGCTTAGTCGGCTAGAAGTCTTTAGCTTTTCGCATCGGAATGTCTAACAATGTATCGTGCGATGACAGCTGTAGCGAGGAGTAAGAGGACTCCAACAGTTGCGTGAGTAGGCAGAAAAACTGAGAGAAAGATATATGAAGAAGCAAGCCCGCTTGCTGTCGAAGCATGCATTTAGCATCCCTTGGAAGGTAGTTATCTGCGGCACTATGGTTGCACTGATTGGTTTGGGGTGGCGCTTCCCTTACCACCACGCATTACTCGTGCGTGGGAGCCACCCTCTACGACGAGCCGCACCTCCTCAAGGACCAGTTCAGAACCCCGTCAGCGTATGTGACCAGAGGCTACGCGTCTCAAACGACAGCGTCCCAAAACACTTGCTGCCAAGAGGGAAGAAAGCGAGACAGCTCCCATTACAGCTGTGCCACCGTGCGGTGACGCACCGTACCACCAGTACTTTAGCACGGTGGTACAATGCCACCGTGCGTCTTTTACCGCTGTCTTGGAGTGCACTATCTTCGGAATGAGCCTAAAAAACGGTTAGACACTCACAATAAATCGCGATTATTTCTCAATAAATGCTACACGTATTAAAAACTCCGAAAGAAATAACTGAACGTATCAACAGGAACTCATAGATTTGTAGCAGCACTTAGATAACTATAATTAGTGCTGATTCGCAACTGGTTGTTTGTTCAGGGCTCACAGCCTGCACAATGTTCCGGCACCTTGAGGACATCTCTAAAACTTCGACATAAGGATTAGCCGAATAGACCAGAACATGTGACAGTAGTGAATAAGCGATCTCCTTGGCATCAATCGCGCGTTCATTCCCCGGGATTTTGCTTCGTCGGCATTTTTGACTGGTTGCAGGGCGGCAATGATTGGGAAGTACCATCACTAAAGACAACAAAACCAAACTGGGCGCCGCACCCGTGCAACGGTGGTGCACGGTCGTACCCTGGCACCGTGGGCTGTTTCGGACCGGCACGCACCGTGGCGATGATCCAGAGATAGGCGCGCCACCACGCGGTAGGCACGCGTCTCCTGTCCGCGCCCGCTGAATACGAACGCTCTCTCGAAACTTTACAAGCCAACGACAGCACGGAACTCTGCGACCTACCACGCGTAGGCTGCTCTGGCGGGGTGCCCCGTATAAGAGACGCCGTCGTTTGCATTCGCCATGATTGTGTATTCCGCCGCGGCATGCAGCTGCGTAGGAGGTGGAGCGGAGAGCGCGTTTACGAGACGGCCGCGAGATAACGACCGTTGGACTCGTCTACCGTACGACAGAAGCAGAGATTGCCGAACATGGCGGTTGTTCAGGATGGGTTCACCTTGCCCTTTGTTGTATACCTATCGTGAACCTTCCAAGCGCTACGCGGTCAACGACTCCTGCTGGCCTAGCACTTTTACGCAGAGACCCTTGGAAGTGGGGGCCGGATTTTCGTGTCGAGAATGAAATGCACCGCAGAGAGATGCTTGACATTTACAATGTTCTGCCTTTGAACACCCCCCTTCCACCTCTCCCTCCCCCCCCCCCCAGCCAACCATACCCTCGCGTAGTACTCTCAGATCTCCACAGACCAGTAGCTCGGCGATCCATCGTCACCAAGTGGCCCCACGTTCACGGATGTGCTAGGAAGCGAGCGAATCACCCGTGTTTTATGAGCGGGTGCTTAAAATTGGAGCAGCATACAAACCGCGGCGAGTTGGTACAATGGAAAACAGACATAAACGGCAATAGCGCTCAAAAGAACGTCCCACAAGGAGAACAGACTGCACGGATGAACGTTCTCGTAGCAACTGTATATAACCGGAGCTTTGTAGTGTTTCAACGCACTACAGCGCTATATTCCAGCGTGTGGTTGTTTAGGCTGCATTTTACTATTTTTCTTCCTCTTCGTACTTTTCCTTTTTTTCCTCTCTCGTTTCTTCTGGATAAAACTTTAGCAGAGGTCTTCGTTTGGCCGAAAGTCTAATACTTCGCAGCTAAAGAACAGCAAAATAGAACGCAAGCTTCATTGGGCGCTTGTACGCTCACGGGTCGACTTTGAGATCAGCTCACAATCATGGTTGACTAAACCGAGTAAGATAGACGAAAACACAAGAAAAATGGGTCGAATGAGCGCTGACTTGTGATGGCGGTTTTTATCGCAAAACAAAACCACATTTAAGCCACTGTCAAAAGAGTTACCAGCAACAACAACAACTATAGTTATGCAGACCGAAACGAAATGGAACAATCTATCTGAAGTGAAGCTTTCGTGTAGCGGTTAAATAAATGCTATAAAACTGTTCATCTCCTGCACTGCGTTTTGCAGCCTAGCAATTATGTGTCTGTCTGACAAAATGGCAGGACGCGGAGACGCCTACCACGCAACCCACGGGACCTACGCGACCACGGATTACATTGACTCCGATGGGGCACTGTTTACCGTTGCACTATCTCCAAAGTCGGCACCCCTTCATTTAATGAGAGACCGAGAAGCAGGCGCGCAATACCTCGTAGAAAACTTAGCTCTAATAAAGGAGTTACACGCTTGAAGGCGAATATTTGTTGTAGTGAGGGTATTGTACCTTTCGCTGTTTCCTTGCAGTAACGCAGAGAACAAAGTCGGTGACCCGGCAATTAGTTAGGGTAGTGTAAATGGCTATCTCTGAGCCGATTGGTTATATGTATCTATTGAGCTATGTGTGAGCTATTAAGGAGTACAGCAGCAGCAGCACTAGCCAAGGTGAGCCACGGCCTGATAAAGGGGTCTCACGCGTCTCCTCTCTAGCCCGACGCGTGGGGCGGCAATATCCGTCCCAGTTCGCAAAGAAAGCTTCGCTTCAAAAGACGTCTGATGATTGCGATACTCTCTAATGCGAAATTCGAGCGCAGCTGTATACGCGTTTTATTTCGCCATATATTGAAGCAAGCCGTTTGAAACCGAAATTACCGCACCGACTGCCAGTGGGCCAGTGCCGTCAGCGCCTTCGCAAAGGGAGGGGCAGTGTGGGAACGCCGGCGTGACGGGCGGCATCGGAGCCAGCTGCGGAATAAAACCTTGTCCGCAACCGACATGGTCGTGCGAAATAGAGTGCGCACTAGTGCACAGCGTCTTGAAAAGATAAGCAGTTAGGGGAAAAAAAAAAGAAGTTGGCAGTCACTTAAGTACCCCCACGTGATTTGAAGGCGAAAGCATGAGAGCTTGTCTAAGTTATCACCTTAAATTAAAGCTCCCCCTCAATCCACCTTACTCTAATTTGTACCAATCTTAATGCACCTTAATTCACTTTAATCCACCTCAATACACTTTAATCCACTGTAATCTACATTGATCCGCCTTAATCCACATTATTCCGCCTTGATCCACTTTATTCTATCTTAATCCGATTTTGGGAGTGGGTCAGGTCGGTCTTTAGAGTAATGGCTGTATCACTCCAGGTGCGAACCCAGAAAACACCTGGTTCCGTAAATCTGACCTTCAACCTCAGCCAAGGTCAAACTGGACAGCGCCGAGCATCGTCTGCGTGTGTTCCCTAGTTCATCCCATCTCGTGCGCCGTCGAGGTGCGACACCTGCAACCCTACTGGCCCGTTCATCACGCCAGCCTCCTGGAACGCTTTCAGTTCAGCGCTAAATCATGCTCCCACTTTCAATGTTTTGTTTTCGGGTAAAACTGCCAATCTTTTTGGGTGTGGGCCACGGCGTCCGGCCGACGCCATGGCTGTTCACCGTGAGATTTCGCAGTGCGAGCCACAGCGGCTCAAGGATCAGCAACGTGACGTCATCACTTGGTCACGTGAGTGTTCTTGCCATCTGATGTTAACGCCGGAGACCAGATTTTTCGCTTCATGGGAAATATGAGGCTATAGCCTCAAAAGAGCGATGGCTACGCCATCGGTAAGTGAACACTGCCCCCTCCCACCGGAAACAGCTTGATTACGCAAAAGGCGAGTTACCAAGGAACGCAAGCCAAACGAAATACAACGAAATAAAATAGAATCAAGTGAAATCAAATTGTCTTTGTCACGGTGACCAGAACGTCAGAAGCAGAGGCGATCAATGCACGAAGACGGCTTGGGGAGGGGGCGGGAGGGGGAGGGGGGCGTGTTTCCGCTGCCATAAATAATTGCGCACGCACGCGCACACACACACACACACACACACACACACACACACACACACACACACACACACACACACACACACACACACACACACACACACACACACGCACGCACGCACACACACGCACGCACGCACACACGTATACACGCGCGCGCACGCACGCATGCACGCACATACACGCACGCACGCATGCACACGCACAAACATACTTGAGGAATGGTTGGACGAGAAAGAGAGAAGGCAAGGATGTTAACCAGAAAAGACAGGAAGTAAAATGCGAAAGCAATGCGTAGCTTGAACCTTGATATATCTGTGATCGTATAAAATCTCAATCAATCATACTTTCAGTATTTGAACATCCCTCTTGTACGTGTTAGTGTTTATCAATGCTGAGGTGTCCTTTTTTCTTGTTATTATAACCCTTCATTTTATTTTTTTCAAGGTAATTTATATTTTCTGTGCAAGTGAAATGGAGCACCTCTCCAACTGGACTTTGTGTAGTCTTAACTACCTCCTATCAGGCATTCAGATGCTGAGGAGCGTAGTCAAACGGCCTTTAAAAGGGCTTGATGAGCCTCGTTGTTTTCTATGTGAAAACGTCCGCTGGCACATAAATTGCTTTAGTTTTAATTAAAGGGGCCACGGCACGAAATTTTGAAGCGTTGTCTAATCACACTGTGCCCGAAGGGAATGCCTGGTGATGTTGAATATTATTACGTTGTTCTGTTTTCTTTACACTAACTTCTCCTGTAGTGTCCCAGTACATTGAGATAACAGTATGGATAAATTCAATAAAGCCGTACATGTCCCATGGCAGAAAATTAGAATTTCTTGAATACCTCAGTTTAACTGTAAAGCAGATTAGCAACGCTGCGTGGTCACGAAATTAAACCAATTCCAGGAAATGGCTCCCTGGGAGTAACGGAAGTCGGCCTCAAATGCCACGCTTTTTTTTTTATTGCAATCACCGGAAGCGAATGCAGGAGTCCTAAATGCGTTATGAACAGCATGCGTCGTTTCGTTTTCAAGTGTGCGTGTCGGCGGTCTGCCGCAGCTTTTCACTGCGTCAGTGAACTAATTGCAGGCACATTTCAAATGCAACGCCCTAGCGGCGCCAAGCTGGGTTCCACAGCGTGCGAGCGTGCGGAGCAAAGCCCCCGAAGTTCCTTCCAATGGCTTCGGTGTAGAAGGCCCAGGGATGTCGCTGCACTTCCTCACTTCACACAGTTCTTACCTAAATGTCGGTCGCTGTCGCTGGGAGGGGCTTAGCGGTAGTGATTTCAAATTAAAATTCTGTATTTAAGTGTGCGCTGAGACCTCAGCTTGTTGTGTATACCCATTTGACTTTTCTACTCTCAATTACAATGGTAAACTGAAAACAGTCAGACGGCCATGTCCTGGTCCCTTTGATTAGCGCTGAGAAGTAGGGCTTGACGTTTTCATTGGATGTTGCCCCTAATATGCACGATAGTAGTCAGTTAGGATTTTGTGAAACATTGTTATTCCGTAGGTACACTACCAGGCTTCCAAATGCACTGCATAGAGCAGCTTTCTCAGACTCTTGTGCACATATGGTCTGTGACTGCCGCTGGTCGAACTCCATGAACGTAGTTGGCCTTCCGGTAAAAATGGAGCCGCTGTCGCTGTACCGCAGCACAGACTCGCACATCCGAAGCAAGCGCAAAAGTATGATCGAACGCGGCGGCTGGGGAAACGTGAATGGATCACATATCAACGGCGACGTCAATATTTCATTCGCTTTCTGACGCAAACTGACCGGCAAAAAACAATATTTTTGCGACGCACAGTTCCAATGAGCTTACCGCGCGCTATAGCAAACAACATTTGTCTTGGCAAACAGAACTACTTACGTGCACGGCATCGCGTACACGAGTCCTCGCGACGCATGAAAAATGTGCTCTGCCTTCATTTATTAACCACGATATCGATCTTACTGCGCTCCAAACTCAAAGGCGCGTTTCGCAGTCGTTGTCGTTAGCCCGTCCTACATTGTCTATTCCGCCGACCAAAAAACAGATGAACCAAAGCCCATACTACGGCTGGAACAGCTCACTCAGTGGTATCCGTGCAGCACTGTGGATCATAAAGATGTATCGCTGCCGCCGTATTCAAACGTGAACATTCATTAAATGCACCTACGCAGTGTCCTAGTTTCCAGCTAATTCTAAGCATCAGTATTGCTGTATACTTGTTGCTGGGCTAGTTGGTTCATACTTCTTACCCTGGCATAAGGCTCGAAACCATGTGGGGGAACGACTGGGTAGGGAAGAAGTGTCAGCCACAACTAACTTTATGCAGAAAAGACGGGCACACTTTCATAGCGAAGCCCCTTTTAGCCTCTAGTTGGTCGGGATTTTTCGTGTTTTCGTGCGCTGTGCTCACACAAAAATGTGGGCCGATCCCGGAAGCCCTCCAAATAAGCGGGAAGCGCACGATGTGCTGCTTCTCCAAGAGGCACCACATAACGTCATCAGGTGACATCATCGATTGATGAAGACGTCATCAAGTGACGTCACGTTTGACGTGATGACGTCATCAATTACGTCATCGGGCGATAACGTCGCGTGACGCTGCCGTTATTTTCCTATATTCGAATTACTGTACAAAGCTATCATGTCTGCAGCTTGTGCGTAAGTCGTACTATACGAATTCACTGGCGCAGTTTACTATAAGAAATTGAATTAGTCCAGGACTATGAGAATGAGCATGTATACGCTGCACTTCCGCAGATGTGCGCGCGCACGTGGCGTACGTCGCGTGTGGTGGTGGTGCTTTTCTAGAAGTCGTCTGACGTCGGTCATGCTTGTCTAAGGTTGGCGACAGCTTCGCCGTACATCCACATTCGCGGGGTAAAATGCAGGCGGCTTTTTTTTTTTTTCAAGGAAGGTGCCAATGTGCGCAAGTATTTTTCACACCGAATACGGACGAGATATCAACGGAAATTAAATTGAGAGAATACGTGTTTATTCCGACTTGCACGCAAAGAACCCGTGTCTAATGCTGCGCAGAACCACAGATGCATGGATTATACAAATATATCGTGTCTTTCTGAAGTTATATGCCTCTACTAACCCAAATGTTCAGGCAATTGCGCTTTTGCCAAGTATGCAGGTGATTTAGAAATGCTGGGCTCACACGTGCAGGAAAATGTGCAGACATCTTGATACATAGGTCGCACTCTCTTGTTCAATAAGTAACGTAGCGGCCTGTATAGCCAATATAAGCCTGGAATTTCTTGTCCAGTCGTTAAGTTACCGGGTTTCGCGTCCTTTCCGTTGCAACAATCTCAGTCTGGTTATTTACTTCAGGCATGCATTTACATATACATGGCTGGGGAGAGAGGAAAAAGAAGTCGCCAATTTAGCTGTTTCACAGCGTTCTCTTCCCCCAGACAGGGCGCCCGAAATTTTTAACATCTATTTATACTTCTGAATCACATTTCTATACTCCCACGCTGTACTATTCACATTTAGCTTTGTTTTAATTCTATACATACTGGAAACCGCCTGCTTCTTGGCAAATCCCCCATAGTGGACATGCGCCAGTGTTTGGAAGGCAAGACAGGGTGCGTTCCCAGTAGTCAGGGGATTCGTCTTCGTCTTCTGTTTCTTCTTTTTTTATATTGCTGCTGTTTAGTTACGTGTGCAGTCAGTTCTGCAGCTAGAAATGTTGCCAGAAACAGCTACGAGTAAGTTGGACAAGGCCACCGGGCATCTTCATTTCGTTAGAGTTAGTCAACTTTGCTTGCTTGCCTAATTGGCTGACTGATTTATTTAATCGTTCCGAAGGGATACAACATCTACGAGAGACGCCGCATTAGAGGGCTGCAAATTGATTCCGACCACTAGTGCACCTGAAATTCCACACACGAGCATTTCTTTATTGCGCCCCTATTGAAATACAGCAGCTGTGACTAAGATTCGAACCCGCGACCTTGTCCCCAGCGGCAGAACGCTATAGCCAATGAGAGGCCGCCGTGCACGTAGCCTTGCTAAGTCAGCTTGATTATTGGTTCTTCTCGTCATATCTTATTCGCCATTTTATTATTTTCGTCATTTACACACGACTATTTTTTGCCTGAGAAATTAAGATCGCTTGTTAATCTGTTCCACTGCCAAAGCGCACGAGCGTGGGCCACGGAATAGATTGTTACCTTATCCTTTATGTGGGAACTGCAAGCTACAAACGGCGGCGGGTAGACGCTTACAAGTTGTGACCGTGAAAATGAAGAATATCTTTAAGAATTTAATCACTCGTTGCAAGAGTCCGAAGATGCGGCGAGTAGTCGCGTTTACATGAATGCGACAACTGGCGCATCGCATCGTATCGCATTCACATAAATGGTGCTAAGGAGCTACAAAAAAAGCGTTACATTGATACGTCAGATGGGGTGGATCGAGACGAGAGAGTAGACTTTCGGAGTGCACGTAAACGTGATTGCATCGGATTGCGAATTGTGGGAAATGGAATTAGCTGCCCCGATCTGGCGCACTCGCCGAGCTGCGGCGTGGCGTGGCGCAGGAAGCGTCTGAAATGCGTCGCTATGCCTTCCATGTGCGACACCGTATGTTGCCATCATTGCACAATGAATGAGGCGCCACATGTAAGCGCTTGCGCATCGCATTACTCTTGATGCACTATAGGAAGTGTGATGCGCTACAGTCGCATTCTGTCGAATACGTGTAAACGCGGCTAGTGTTAAACACCGCGAAAACATCACCCCCCCTGTAAACGACAAGAAATGTGGAGGAGAGCACGATGACAAGTGGGACGCACTAGAGCGAGCTTCAATGTCACAACCGTTTACTGAGATGGCGAAAGATAATGGCCACCTCCCGTGAACGGTGACAAGTAGGCCATCAACTTCTCATCGCCTGGAAAAACTCGCGCAGTCTTCGAAGTGCGCAAATCAATGGCACAGTATGCTTAATGACCGCGGAAAATCGATGGCTTTGTCAACGCTTCCTCTATTTCCGCCATTATTTGTATGGAAACAGAAAGACGGCAAACGAAAATGCTCGTCAACGGTGCGACAGCGCTAAAGTACTGTTTCTTTACGCCGTTATGGAGTTGAAGTGTCCGGATTCCAGGCATGCTGACGATAAACATGAAAATATGGCATAATACGCAAACATATTAATTCATTCATTCATTGGTTCGCTAACAAGTGTAACATTAATGTACGAAACTCCATCTCTCTCTCAATCTATCGATGACATTACGTTTCTCTTTTTCTGGGTAGAAAATAGAGCCACAGCTTGAAATGCAATGAAACCATATACAAAGGCAAGCAATATAATTCTTTTTGTGAAAACCACGCGACATCCATTCCAGAAGCGCATATAAACTCACATGGCAGATCGACAAGAAACGCTACATGCCGCGGATCGGGAAACTCGAGAGATTGAGCAATCTACTGTGTGTTTGGCTTGGCGTGGTTAGATATAGTCAGAGTGGTTTAGTGCACGTTAGGTAATTCTTTATTTTACTTTCCTCTCTTGCATACTCGGCATCATGCGAGTGGCATAGCGTTTCGAAGCGCTCAAACAACGACTAAAAGGTGGTAATCGTTAGGCTTAAGCTATGGCGCAACAGCGGGAGCCTAGGCGGGTACGTATCGGTCACGTTCGGCAGTCAGCTCACGCCCGTTGTTAAAAGCACTGTTGTGAACTTTGTCAGCAGGTCTGATCTCCTTTGGCAAAACAGAAGTAAGCAGAAGTAAAGCACCTTAGCAGTCGAGTGTTATTCCTTGCTTGCTCTACGTTTCCAATCACTATCTTCTTGTTATGTCAACTGCGTCCAACATGGAGTGTGAAGTCATTATTTTGTTGAGATTTTTCCACGTGGCCCTATGTCATGCAAATTTGCTGGCCAGTTCCTTCAATTTCTTGTGATAACTGCGGAGCTTTAGAAACTGTCGAACACATTTAGTTTGACTGTCCAGGTTAAAGAGACGAAAGGACATGTTATTTTAGTAGGATGGTGTCTAGTAGAATAGAATCACTAGATCTAGGAAGCATACTATATTAGGCGACAGCCTGAGAATTCAGTACAAGCTAAAAAATAAAATAAAATAAAAACCTCACTGAACCTCCCCTCTGTGCATGCCTCCACTCCGCTAAAAACAAAGTGCCCGGAAGAGGTGAAGCCTGCGCTTGTCCCTATAACTCACTTCTGAAAAAGACACGCGCAGATGGTGTCCGCTCGAAGCTAAAGTACTACCACTCTCCGATGTAAATAAATGCAAGGCTAAATGGAAAATAAAAGCTTGGTGTATCTAATATATTACATTTGGCTCAGTACTGACATTATAAACTCCCATAAAACTTATCCAGGCGTACAGGTTTCAACCTTAAACCAGTGACATCGAGATAGATCTGTACGTTTGAAGTAGCCGTCTTGAAGACGCAGGAAATCTGAAAGCGCCTTACATCACAGACACCACTGAAACTGGCGTATCTATACAAATTTTATTTGAGTTGCACCGCAGTACACGTGCCACTGCTTAGATTGTCACCGACTACAGGTTTTCTTTTTCTTTCTAATACTGACATGCTCTTGGATCACCTACTTTAAAGCAACGCCATGCCTTAAATTTTCTTTTCTCATTCTTTCAAGACAATGGCTTAATTGACAAGCTTTTTTCTGTTTACATCAACAACTGCTCACCTGTGTCTCATTTGCACATATCGTTACCATCTGCTTTATTGCATTTTTCACTCTACATTTTCACGCCTTCCTCCTCCTCGTTTTAGGACTTTCTGTTCCCGATCTCCTATTCTGTGAAGAGCAGCGTTTAGGCGCTGGAACAAGCACCGTTCACAGCGCCGCTGCTTGCACTCTCCCTTCTCTGAACACGTAACCAACGGTGCCAGTGAGCGCATTCCGGCTTCCGCTTTGCGATAGCGAAATACGTGCTGAATAAATTAGAAAAAATATATATATGTTTTCTTAGTGAGTTATTATCGCCAGTAATGCAACGCTCCCAACCGAAAGCGTAATCGGAGCGTTAATGCTGGTGATACTTCACGCACGGCCTTATTTTAGCCTGATGATTGTGAGCGAATACTACTCCCCAGTCGGCACTTGTCGATAGTATTGTTTTGAGTGTCATTGAAAATTCCGACCTCTTGTTTTCACTGCGTCTCGCAGCCACCGGCTTCTCTGAACATGCGAGAGACTGACAGTTCCCAGAAATGGTATAAGCAGCAAGAACGGTCAGCCACAGCTACATACACAGGAAGGCCTGGCCACTTAGCTACACTATTATTATATTAGCGCACTGGTTACCACATTAGTCATTCGAATAAAAAAATAATGGAAGCATTGAAAGTGTATGCTGTTACCAATATTTTGTTATGCTTTACGTGCTCAGTAAAAAGTTTGGCATGATGCAACACCTTGTTAATTTCTGTAATCCACACAACTCCAAAGAATACGCAATGTAAAAATGTTTACACCCTTAAGGGTGTTTTCTTGTCGCACTGGTAACACCCTTACCGTTAGGCCCTTCCATAAACTTATAGATACCGACAACGCAGCTCTAACTATAGACGTCCGATGACAAAGGCGTAGCTGAAAACTATAATCATTCTGAGAGCCTTGGACGCACAGAAATATCCGCCAAGAGAATTTCGGAGGGAGAGATGTGAAACTCTCCTGTCGGATATTTCTCGCGCCCAAGGCTGTCAGAATGATTACATAGTGTTCAACTACGTCTTCTGTCATTGGACGTCTATAGTTAGAGCTGCGTTGTCGGTATCTATAAGTTTATGGAGGGTCCTAAAGGTAAGGGTGTTACCAGTGCGACAAGAAAACACCCTTAAGGGTGTAAACATTTTTGCAGTGTGTTTACACGGGCAACGTTCACGGCATATTATCATGACTGCATGCGCAATGCGCTGCGATTACACGAACGTACGAGCCCTGATTACAGCAGTATCTTACTGGCAATAAAAGGCCCATCACTGGAGGCGAAATATTCAGAAAGAAGCACGACAGTGCGGCGACATCAAGCGTGTACGAGAGGACACTTAACTGTTTCCAGATGACTCATGTGCGTAAGTATTGATATCGCATTCTTATTAGAACTACACATGTTTTTTTTTCTTTTTTTCAAGGCTGAATAGCCTAATAGGTAAATACATTCATTTATATCTGATGGAAAATAATTTATTTGCTAACAGGCGGTGTCGCACAAAATGCTAACTCGCCTATCCCCTTATTTGTATTGCAGGGTATGCAGATATTGTGTTGGAAGAGGCTTTCTTTTCATGAGTACCGCGCTACGCCTTGCTTAATATGTTATCGCATCCAGTTCACAGGGTTAGCAGAAGCCCGTTCCTCTTTTGCGACGAGTAAGTCCTTCAGCAGCACTCAGAAGACGTCGTATGACGTCGTAGCCCATCTATTTTACGCTCCGCAATCGAACTGCGGTAACGGCTTATACGACGGTAGAATTCTCTGAATTTGATTGAAGAGCTTTCTCACTTTCTCTCTTATAGATTCACTTTTAACTTCTTTTCTTAACGATGAATTGTCAACTTCCTTTGGATCTATCTCGTCTCCTTTTGTATCATCTTGGCACAACACGAGTCTACATCGCATGCGCTTTTGACGATGCACTGCTCGTCTGTGCTCATTACACGGCTAAAGCCACTCTGTCTTTATTCAAGAAGAAGAAAGTTGCTTTATTGCTGTTCACTCTCTTTTTTTTTTTTCCGGTAACGTCCGCGAATTTGACAGTTGCTGCGGCTGCCTTCCATCATTACGCTCTACATTCATACCAGAATGCTGATTTCTTCCACTCAAACTCATGCAATGGCATGAGTTCATTTCCAGGTGGCGACGGTAGGCGTAACTTCCTTTTTCTTTGTCATACGTTGAGGATGAAGCTGCGGATGTCTAAGGCGGCCTGACAATGATAAAGACACGACACGACGACGACAGCAGGGTCGGCATGAGGCTGATCGAAGCCGTAACGCAATGTACCAATAAACACTGCAAACCCTCTTTCGATCTGTCGCAGTAATACAAGCGCAACGACTAAACCTATTCAATAAATACTGCAAACCCAGTTTTTATCTGTCGCAATAATACAAGCGGAATGGCTAAACTGATTATATTTGCACAGTAGTTAGCACACTAAACAACTAGACTCGCGGCAACTGCGATTATGCCCTTGCTAGCGTGAAAGTCGGGATTTCGTCACACAGGCTGTTCATCGTAGAATACTCCGCGTAAAAGGAGCTTTCTCACGGGCTCCAACTCCACTTCGGCCATTCCTTTTCCTTTCAAAGATGCCAGCTTTCGACGAGGTCTCAAAGGGGGAAAAAGTAGAGAAAGAAATCAACAGAGAAAAAGAGCAACAGTGAAGCTCTGCGAAAGTGAAACAGTGAACCCGCTTGTACTCCCACGAAAATGGGAGTCGCATCTGCAACGCCGAGTAATTTGTACGACGCGCTTCGCAACAGAAGAGCGCCCGAGTTTACTTTTTAAAGCGGGCGCCGCGGTTAAGAACATCCCTGGACTGCACATAAATCAACAGGACGGAAGTGGCGGCTGAAGAAAATAGAGCGCATTTTCTTTCCGAATTTCGTTAGCCGTCGCTATAACAGCGAGCGTGGCGGCTCCCTGCACTTTCAAGGCTGCGCAGTGTGCGCTCGCACTTTCCGCGCTGTTTGTGCACCGTCTTCTTTCATTTCGCCCTCCGCCCCGAAACTCCCCGCCTACCTCCCTCTTTTCCCGTCCATCCTTCCGAACCTCCCAAACCACTGCGCCTCCGCAAATAAAACTGTTGACCAGCGCCACTGGGGCTTGATAGATGAACAGCGGCCTTATTTCGCTGCCCACTTGCGTCGAGCTGGACGTCACGTTCCGTTTATTTACTCGAAGAACTCGCGGATTATACAGAGAGGGGCTGCGGAGGCGAGACCTCATGTTTAAACAACGTTCCTCCGGCCGGCACTATTTCTTACGCTCGCTCGTTCTTTCTTGACTTCTTCTTGCTCTCATTCTTTCCTCGTCGCAAGCAGTTTTTCTTTTTTCTTCTCTCGCTTCAACGCCTGCCATTGCAGGAGTATGTTCGAGGAAGAGAGAAACTTTCTTGGCCGAGGTCGCCTGTATACGGCAGAGGGTGGCAGGCCTGCAAGAGGCGGCGTTTATTATTCGAGACCGTTCGGGGCAATTCGGGTTAGGCGGCGGGCATTGCCTGAGCGAGGATCCTCGACAACTTCGACCAAAACCTCCAAGGCGCGAGCTCGCGCCTAGAGAGAAGGGTCGAGAAACTGGCTTCTCCCCATCTCGCTTAAATGCAAACGGGGGGGGGGGGGGGGGGGCATATATGAATGCACTGCGTCGCGTCGCCCTTTTTATTTCTTGCCCCCCTTCCTTCATCACACTTCTTTTTCTTTTTCTTGGTCTGAATAGCGGCAGCTCGAAAGGAAACTGTAAGCTCGTCTCTGTAGAAACGAGCCAGCAGTATTGAAACAGAGTTCAAGTTGGGAAGAAGGAAACTAGGAGCGTAGCAAAAAGTGGCCGAGAAACATAAAGTCATTACGAAACTGACCCCACTGCCGCGTCGCTCGACTACCGAGGAGGAGGCGTGTAGGGGATTGCTGTGTGGGAAGAAGGGGACATAGCGAAGGGGGCGGGGAGGGGGATGACAGGGCGAAGGGTCAGGGGACCGACCAGTGGAGCTGACGTTACAACCACCCCCAACGGCAACATCGTCGCGAACTTGAAGTCGTAGCCATAGCGCGAAAATGTATATACGCTGCTTGTTTACAACTCGGTTCGAAGGACAGCAGGACAGCTCAGCGCCATTTCCTCGGCTCGCTGAGCCATTTTTTCTCCTTGCTTCCCGCATTTTGTTTCCTTCTTACTTTTTCTTTTGCGTTTGGCATTTCGCGATCTCCGGGCTCCCAACCGAGCTCGTTGGGGATTTCGTGGAAAGACGACAACGACTGCTACTGCTGCTGCTGCTGCTGCTGCGGAAATGAGTGGTGAACAAGTTTGTTTTTCGTTTTCCTTCGCCACAGACCGGATTCTCGATCAAAGTGTCTCCCCCCCGCACGTTGCTGTTTTCATCTCCCCTTGCGCTTCTATCTCCCACTTCAATCTCGCACAGAAAGTTGATGTTGTTGGTTTTGCAGGCCAAATTTATTGCCTGTAAATTAAGCAAAAGTTTCGCAAGTAATATATATATATATATATATATATATATATATATATATATATATATGCTGGTTGTTCCTAACTTTGAATCGGTGAGAACGATAGTTTGCGCGATTAAGGTGACCTGCCGCAATAAAGCTTATTTGCTTTTCCTTGCTCTCATTTTGTGGTTCAGGAGTTCTTAGAGCCGAGTGTTTCTAAAGAATTTGTTTATTAAAAATAGAAATCTTGTGGTGTTAAAAACTCTATGAACGCTGCTGTACAGTCGCAGGTATAATAATCCGCGTAGAAATGTGAAAAATGCATAAACATCTTATTTAATTGCTACCGACAATGCTGTAGCCGTCCTTTTGTTTCTAGGTGCACCAACGAGATGCGCCGCCTACGGTGGAAAAACATGCAAAATATTAGCATCACCATGGTCACGCACATCTCGTTTTTCGGGAACTTCTCAATGCACATAAATGCTCACAGTCACGGACAATAAACGGTAAAAAGTGCTGTTGGTGGTCGCGATGATGACGATAGCGGTCACGATAAACGTTTTAGATTACATGTCGTCACTGACCATGACGATCATGATGAGGGTGGTGGTGGATGTGGTGGTGGTTGTAACGGTGTAGATGATCCCGACAACGACGACGACGACGATGATGATGATGATGATGATGATGATGATGATGATGACGACGACGAACGATGGTAACTACGATGTATTGAGCGTGTAGCGTACAGATACCGACGACGATGGCTCTACAAAATCTAAGCGTGTCAAGAACTCGGAGCAGCTATTACTGTGAATAAAGACAGTAGCGATATGGATACGACGCCATATCAATCCACGGAACGGCGCGAGGAGTTGCCGCGCTATTCGCTTCTCCCCGTGGAAAGGCACAGCTACGCGCGCGCACTCCAGGCTACCGACATCTGGAAACACACGGTGAGCGATGGTGATTGTTCCATACCGTTATAGGCTGGTGAGAGTACAGCATGCCTACCCTTGCAATGCAAAGAAAACGACATCGTGGAAGGCCTGATAGCAAGAAGCCGAGACTCCTTGGAGCCACAAAAAGAAGGATGAAGGCAGAGAGAGAGAGTATGCTGAGGGGGAAAGGGTAGAATATGGTCCTTGGCGAGGACCCGAACTATTGTACTGACAGGTTCTCTGACCAAAGCCGCGGGCGCGGGTATTTGTCAGGGCTCAGCTGAGCGGAACGTAATTTAGATGAAATCCCCCGCTTGAATCGCTTCTCAACAACACCGGCACAAGAAAGCGGCGAAGGAGCAAAGAAAGCCCAGACGCAGCAACAGCACCGAGCAAATCGGCATACGCGTTCACTTCGATGCGTTCCACTCGGAAAAGTTCGGTTCTTCTTTTCTCAAACCTCTCGATGCATTCTGTGCGCTGCGTATACACACGTTGTCCCCAAATCTCTCTGTCTGACTGCGCCTCTCCACTGCGCCGGATTGAGACTCCTGCTCGCTCCGAGAAGAAACAGACAAACAAAGTAACATTTGCAAAGGAAAGAGAGAGGAGGGCAGAAGGAAAGATAGGACAGCGTACAGACACACCGAAGAAATTGGGAACGAGCGAGTAGAAGGCAGAACTATACATAAACAGACGCTGCCTCTTGGCAGCCGATTTGGATGAACTATGTGAACTGGAATATAAAATTAAGAAACGATTATCGAAACATGACAAGATTTTTGTGGGCAGTGGGGTTTCTGCCCTCAAATCGTAGACAGTAATCCTGAGCGCATGCAGACACACTGCAAATACACTCGCGCGCACGCACACGCACACAAATTTGTTTGCATGCACAGAACACGTCTACGCAGGCATGCTCTAATACAAATGTGACCCAAAGAGGTGAACCAAGAACAATGATAAACACCGGCACGTACATGAGAACGAAAAATTTGGAGAACGCTTAAGCTTTGCCTTTAAGAGGGAGCTTTAGCTCGGTTGCTCCTATTTAAATACATGTAAAAGGAGAATTCGTTTTGCTAGGCAACCACTGCACCAAATTTGACGAGATTTGTTGCATTTAAAAGGCAAAATTAAAATCTAGTGACTGTTGGTTTCTAATTTTTTATTTAGGCCATCAACTTTTTAATAAATAAGTGGCAAAAATTCTTTAAATGTCCGGAAAGAGAAGCTATCAAGTTTACAACTCTGCAACTCAGCAATGAAAAATTATATCACAGTTATGTGAACTGCATCGAATAGTGCATCTAAACCGCACAAAATTAATATGTTACCCCCCACATGAATCTAAAAAAAAAACATAATATGGAAATACAGCTTTTGCAGAACCCTTCTACACGATGTAACAAATTCACGTAATATATAAAATGACATCAAATTTGTCCGCTTTCAATGATATAGTGGACGCTGTTTACAGAACCGCGATAGCTGCTCTTGATGCAGAGTTATTAATTCGTGAACTTCGTGCTTCCACTTTTCTTCAAATTTTCGAATATTTGAAAATCTTTATAACAAACTTCAGGCTCTAAATTGAAATTCCACTTCAAAGAGTTACTAGAATTTAACTTTCGCTCTCAATTGCAACAAATTTCATTAAAATTGGTCCAGGGGCTATCTCACAAAAACGTTTTTTTGCGTTTTACGTTATTTGAATAGGCCGCGTCGGAGTTGGACCCGAGCTAAAGGTTCCTCTTAAAGGGCCCCTGAAACGGTTCGGACAAATTTTGTAGGCGCGTAGGGTACAGCTTAAGTAGAACATTCGCACCACAATTCAAGTGAAGCGTTACGTATCAATGGAGCTGCAAGCGATTAGAAGTTACCCTCCTCCCTAGCTATGCTTTTCCTCCTCAACTCGCTCGCCGAGCGAGCGGCGCTAAGCTCCGCCTTCACTGGTTTAGCGTTACGATGCGACGTCACATCGCTCACTTCCGGTTGTTTAGGAGCACGCCCCCTCCCGCGCGAGACCTCTCCGCTAGCCGCTTGGCCGTCGACCGAGAGCTATCGAAGCAGCGTGCGTTGCGAGCATTCTGTCGTAGCGCCGAACGTGTCCGGTACTCCGCTAAAAACAGGCAAGCTGGTCATTTCGGCAAATGACTGGAGGCATAAACTCAAGCTGATGAAGGAACTTTAGCGTAGACGTACGTGAGCAGCCTGATCGGTCTGCACGGTCCAGACACTTGGGGTGCGATCTTGTACGCGTTCCAAAATAGAACGGAGGCGGTCCGTTCCACCGAGCCGCACACGCTTGGTCAGTTTGAACGGTGTCGAACGCCATGACGTCAATTGTGAAGTGATATCTGCTGTCGATCATTCCGTGTTGTCTGCTATCGGACGAACGCAACGGAACGGACCGCCAATTTCGCGACGGAAAGAACGGACCGCCTCCGTTCGAGTTTGGAACGCGTACAAGATCGCACCCTTGCTGGCGCAGCGCTTAACCAGTCAAACAAAGCGCTAATATTGCTCTAACCAAGTGTAAAGCATTTTAAACATTTATAAATCAACGTGTTGATTACACTCGTGCGAAAAATACACACCAGCAGCAAAGAATACACTTCGTTGCTGCTACTGTGTATGGTTGAGCTCCGTGCCACCAGGTGGCTGCACCGTGCAGACCGTTCACATTTGCCCTTCTGCTCATCTCGTGGCTCATCCCGGCACAGTCAAGCGGCCAGACCCTGTCCCCTTGCGCTTGCGTTTGCCCTAATACTGGACTCGCGGTTTGCAGGTCGCTAGGTTTGCAGTCCACAAGGCAACAAAGTCGAATCATAGTGCTCGCGAAAAGACTGAGACCGACTCTGACCGCGGAGCTCTCGTCAAAATGGAGTACGTTGTAACACAAGCAGACGACACTTGCTGTGTGCCGGAAGTGCTGAAGTGTACTAAAAAGCTATTCTTGTGTATTCTCTTTAAGTTATTTTCTTTTTACAAAAACAAAGTAACTAACATTCCAACTATTACGAGCATCATTTGTTCACCATAAAGTTGGAAAAATTATCGACCACGCGCCCTGGTCAGCCAATCAGATAGCTCGCCCATGTGACGTAATATGGGTTATTTGCATCATATGGGTAGGGGCGGCTTAAAATTCCGCCGAGCAGTGCGCTGCGATCGGCAGCGATGTGTATTTTTAAAACCTTATAATAAATTACACGCTTTACGCAGAGCACTTAGATGCATCAATTAATGATCAGAAGAACCTACTCTAACGACTCAGTACGTTTGTAGAAAATCGCCAAAATCGTTTCAGGGTCCCTTTAAGAGTGGAACGCGATAGTATTCAAAGATCCCTGACCGCCTCTCGCGTTTCGTGGCCACTGCAGCTTATGCGACCACGGTGTTTTCCTCGAAACGCTGGCGGAGAACGCTATGCACGAGGGCGTGCTTTCTGGTTCTCTTATCTTTTTACCCATGGCGGGCTCCGCCGCTGTCGCGGATGCGCAGGGCAGGGGTCATCTGGATGATGTTGCAAAGAACTAAGCTGGGCACGCCGCTCCTATAAAGGCACACCTCAAACGGCAGCTCGAAAAGGGGTGTGTGTTTGATTTGCCGCGTAACCGAATTATTTTTTCCCGTATATCCAAATTACAATCCGACGCTATCACGTCAATAGGTTGCGTTTAAGCCGTATTTTGGGAATTTTCTGACGCATGTTACTTTGAGAAATTCAATTAGTCCCGTAACGCCTATGCGCCACGCGGAGGGCCTGCGTGGATCGGGATGCGTGGTTCGGGAAGATTTTTTTTTCGCACGGACATCGCCGCCGGCGCCGACACCAACGCCGGACTTTCTGCTACACGAGGCCCTTAAGGCTACCGCGTTAAAACAAGTACGTTGGAGGGCCGACAACCGCGGGTTAGCCATCTCCCCTGCGGTTTTCCAATATTCCCTCGGTTCCCGCTTGCCAATTTTATTGTTAATGCGTTGGAGTGTCAAAGAGAAAAAAAGAAGTATATATATATATATATATATATATATATATATATATATATATATATTAGTCATATAATGAGAAGCCAACAAACACTGACACCAAGTACAACATAGGGGAAATTGCATGTGCTTAATAAATGAAAAAAAGTGCAGCGAGCATGGCGTTTTTGTAGATGAAGCGGACATACTTTGCCGCTAATTAACAATTTTTTTATGATTTGTTTGATGTTATGATGTTATGTTATGATGTTATGATGTGTTTGATGTTTGATGTTATGATGTTTTTATGAAATAACAAATGATTTTATTAGTACCTTAAGGGTACTTGTTTAAGAGGCGAATTTGAGGGCAGCCGTTGTTTAATGCACCTTTTTTTTAAAATGTCGTGAAAGTCGCTGCTGATTCGAGATATTTGTCACAGAATTTCCAAGGTAAATAAAACAATACAGAAATTGAGCGCCGCGGGAGCGCAGAAGAGGTGGCCCCGCTATCATATCAGACCGAAACGCCTGTGACAACAAGCCCGAGGAACTACCGCACGTCTCGGCCAGTCGCGGCTTCTGTTGACACGTTTTGCCTGGCAAGGATGTGCGGCTGTGTGTCGGGTCATGATTTGCCGCAGCATGCCATCGTTCAAACTTTTCTCCACGCTTCCTTACGGGGTGTTGCCGTCTGACGCGCGGCAGCACTCGCTCACTCTCGATATTGACTCGTTTGAGCTCTGAAATTTGATTATGAAAATCTTGGATCAGGTGCGTGTGCGCGTGTGCGTGCGTGCGTGCGTGCGTGTCAAGTCGTTCCTTCGAACCATCTCAAAGGTTTTGCAGAATCGTATAAACAAAAAAAGGTTACGAAAAAGGGTGAAAAGAACTGAAAATCGAAGATAGCGCTGGATATTGCACTGCGATATTTTTGCTCTCTTGACGTCATTTTATTTGCTTGATTATTTTAACTCATCCCGTGAGCGTGATTCTTCTTTTAAAGATTGGTAATGTATAGAAAATAAAACGAAACCCAAATTAATCAATAAAATCAAAGAGTTTCCTAGGAGGATTACTGTACTATGGCGCTGCAATCGTTCAGCCACCATGGGAATTATGGGCAGTACATGGATTTGTCTGATCTATGTCATTGTGAAGTCAGACGTTCTTGTATATTTCTTTTTTAGGCTTCATCTGTCTCCACTTTCGATAATTTCAGAGCGATTCGTCCTTCTATAGGTGCACAAGACTCTGCGAGCCCGCACAATCGTTACAAATTGCAGTGGTTCACCCTCTCGAGGTGGCCAAATTGAAATGCGTCAAGAGACTCACTACGTTGGCTTGCCCGCGATAAATTTATAACGGCGTTCTATGAAGTTCTATGCATCGATGCATGCTTCTGTGTCGTAATGATTTCAATATCGGGCCTCTGTGCTATAGAGGTCGTGCTGTGGGTGCCAGGCGGCACTAAGATGCGCCCGCAGTCGCATTCAGCGCGCAGAGGGCCTTGCACAGCCTCTAGACCTCTCTGCTTTGTGGCAGTGCATGAAATTTTTTCCATCTTTGCAAAGCCCGGCACATCGCTCACAAAGCGCGAGAAGTCTCGAGGTGACGTGCGCGTTCGCACGAGCTTTTCTGTTCACTCTCGGCGCCCGGTTTGTCGATGTGTTGATGGGTGCCGTTCCTCGTTTCCTTCCTTCTTCTGTGGGACGACGCTAATCGAGTCGGTACAGGGAGAGGGGAAATGGTGAGGGAGAGATGGGTTACATGTACTGCAACAGAAAATTATCCATGGAAATATTTACCCCGCGAGTGATCAAACATACTTTTCTATCTTTCTTTCTTCCGTTATTTCTTTCTTTTCGTTAATAGATCAACGAATGCACACAGACGGACACGCACTCAAACTTGCGCAGAAGCTTTTACCGATACATCTGATAAAATCTACGGGTAGACTAACAAACGCAGCAGGGAAGAAAATCAAAGCCCATTTCTTAAAGAAAGATGGTTGAACACGAAGCTTTCCGCCAATGCAAACTGAATCAAAGTCCAAAAGCAATAACCACGCAATGAACCCAAGAAATGCTGAGCGACCCAATGTTATGCATATGTGATTTGATTGCTTGTGTAGGATTTTAGCTTTTGAACGTTGAAGTTGAATGAAGACACATTTCGTTAAGTTGCATAGCCTTCATTTTAGATCACGTAGCCGTTGACTACACGCACACACTCGCACTTTCATGGACGGCTCTACACTTGAGCAGTATTGCCTCGTGATCGCTGTGGTAGACGTTCAGAGGCTCTGTCATCGTAACGCGACACATCCTGCTTGCAAACGTGAGATCAATGCAGGATTGGTGTTGTGTCGTAGGTCTCTGTAGCGCCTTCAGTTTCAACGAGTAGCAATCTTGTATGAAACTCTCGATCCATTTGCCGTGTTCTTTCGCCGTATCGATGTTAAAGACACCGCGCACGAAGATCAGCGTACTATGTGGCTTTAAAGTAGCCAAAGTTTCTGCCAGGAGTGTCTCCGCGTCACAACGAGACGTGTTCGGTCTGATGTACATGCTGACGATCACAAGTCCAGTATACATGTAGACTGCACAAGCGTCCCCCATATGGCTTCTGCATGCCGCTGCCGATACACAGGGTCGGCCTTACGGGCACGATCGCGCTCACGCTCATGTTCGCGTAGGCCAGTCTCTTCTTCTGCCGTGCGCTGCACCTGCGGCCTACCCATGGTGACGGTCGAGAATGCATTGTGTGACGCGCGTAATGCAATGCAGATATGTACCGCTCCTCTGGGTAGCATGGCGTTCAACTACCTTTCTTTAAGAAAAGGGCTTTTTTTTTTTTTCAAGATCCTAAGACGAACCCGTGTTCATTCGCATTTGCGGTCTTTGATTAGCAGGGAAGCTCGGTTAATCGCGACCAGGGTGGTTTCATGCCTATAGCACATGCAACTTGCGCTTCCAGTGAACTTTGTGCGCATGCGCTACTGTTGCTGAGCTCGTCGCTTCGCACCGTTATCAGGCACTGACCGGCCGCCCAGTTGACGCTGGCGCGGTACTGCGAACGTGAACTGTAGTGTTCTACGCAGATGCGTAAATTGGCTTTCCTGCAGTGCGTTTTCGGCGCTTAAGAACCAATCAGCGAGACATAGAAAGCTCCGCTTTAAAATACGTTGAGACAACAACCATATAGAACGCCGAGAAAACGAGGGACCCATGTGGCTATTTGCCACCGTAAAAGCCTGGGCAGCGACTACACAGGGAAGGTACTTGATGAAGGCATAAGGAGGAGGAGGAGGAGTATATTTTAATGGAGAGAAAGGAGGAGAGGTCGGCCTGGAGAGCGTGTCTCTAGCCTGCTACTCCTCACTGGGGAATGGGGAAGTGGGAAAGGCATAAATGGAAACAGAAGCCCAAGAGGCCGGCAGATGACGCAAAGACAATCGTCGGTAAACAAGCGGGCGAAAAACCATAGCGAGGGAGGGAGCGAGAACACGGATGGGAGTCGACTTGGCAAAGGAGAGATGCGGGAAATGAAGACGAAGAGGCTGCACGCAAGTAAGCCAGGCAAACGCGTACAGAAAACCGATGCGATCGCTGAGAAGAGATCAAAGAGAGCCGCGAAGGGAACGCCAGGAGTAGCCAATTAGCGGAGCACCAGCGAGAATCAACAGACGGGCCCGCCAAAGCGTGTCTATGGAACGGAACCCAAGAGCCGGGCCAAGCTGCTGGCCGGCGCGCTGTGATGAACAGCGGGTGGGAAGGAAGGCTTACGTCTTGTGCAGCATCGTATTAGAATCAGATATGAAATATAATTGCCCCGGCAAGGCGAGGTCCATGGCGAAAGCATCGACAGGGAGAAGCGTGAAGTGGAAGAGCGTAACTATAAAGCAAAAAGAATAGCAAGAGTGCAATCGCGGAAATATTTTCCTACGGTAGAAACGACAAAACCATGACATTTACACGGCGACTCACTTTTAGTAATCAGGCAATAAGAAGAATGGCGGCTCGGTTACCGTGCTTATCACGAAGCCTGGTCATTCGCAAGAATTCCATATGGGCTATAGCGTAAACAGTGTCACTGTGTTGCTGAGACATAAGATGAGAGCCAATCTTCCACGTCATGTTCGGCGGTCCCACTGAAAATGGGTGGGTCGCGTTGACGAGGGACGCCGGCGCAGATGACAGTGGCAGCCGGGGGTGCAGGCAACGAGGTGGCGGGATCAGGCATTGTGCTGGGCGATCTTGTTGGCAGGGTTCGAGTGCGGAACTCCAGGACGATGCCAAGGATCTCAGCAACTTCCACCAAATGCGACGAGGTTTATTGTCGTTCTCAACGTTGTGGAACGCTAGGTATATATAGGCACTGCAAGGGCTGTCTGTAGCACGGTTTTGGTTTGGTTTGGTGTCTGTAGATATAGCACAACCCACTACAGGGTGTTGGCCATGAATCGGGCGACAGTAGGTCGACAAAGAATAAATACCTAAATAGGTTTTTTTTTTTACTGAAAATGAGGTATGAAATGAATTCTAATCGATAATAATAATTTTGATGCTATAGTTTCTTAAAATTAGAAGTTAATATATTTGGTTTCTTGTTGTGGGAAATATAACAGTAAAATTAGCATGGAAGTCTCCTTGTTTCCATTACAATATAATATATGGCATCACATACGTTCCTATTACAGTGTCCTAGCGCCGACGCCACCAGAGACAGAATGATAGGTAGCGTAATGGCTAATCCAAGTTGGCGGAAGGCACCTCCTAGAAGTCGTTTTCTATGCACGTTGAACCTATGACACTCTATAAAGAAATGATCCATAGTTTCGGGTTCATTGCAGTAAAAACATTTAGGAGAAGGTGCCAAACCAGACCTATGGGAATAGAAATCAAGCCTTGGAATTCGGCAACGCATACGCGTAAATGAAACTTCAAATTTTCTTGTTGCACAGCATCCACTGTACCAAGGGAATCTAAGGTGCTGAAAATCGGCGTTATCTAATACACATGATTCGGCATGTTCTTCTTGAATGGAATTTTTTTTTTTAATCTTGCAGAAGTGACGTATGCCGAAGGTTTTAGGATCCTCAGTACCGGGCCTTTAAGAGATGCCACTGCTAGTGCGTCTGCTGACTCGTTTAAAGTGAGCCCCACGTGCCCTGGCACCCATACCAGTTAGATGAGGCGTAGATGTTGTTACGTAGCACGGGGCTCGCTAGCGATCACGGCACGGTCCTTCGTCTTCAGTCGGCACATACACAGGGACGCGTCTACTTCATTACAATATCTATATTTTTTCTCGTATAATATACGGGAAGAAAGGAGGTTAACCGAGGAGCCCGATTTTTATAGATCATATAATGAGAAGCCAACGAACAAAGACGCCAAGGACAACGTAGGGGAAATTACTTGTACTTACTAATTCAATTAAAGAAATGATAAATTAATGGCAATGAAAGTGGATGAAAAAGCAACTTGCCGCAGGTGGGGAACGATCTCACGTTTTGACCTTACGCGTGCAATGCTCTAACCAACTGAGCTACCGCGGCGCGGTTTCCCCATCCACTTTCTTGGGTATTTAGGTTTTTACTATTACAACTAACCTTGGGAGTGTTAGCCAGCGCCACCACTCACAAACCTTAGCGGCGGATGTGAAACATCCTTTCTGCCGCAGGCGTCACGAGTAGCTGATCTTTTTGGGTGAAGGCAAGTAGTCAATAAACCCACACATGCTATACCTGAAGGCATTAATGTTGCCGGATTCGAGACCCTCGTTATGTAATCAACGAGAAGAAAGGGAGTTAACCGAGGGACCCGATTTTTATTAATCGTTTCATAAGAAGCCAACAAACAAAAGCGTGAAGGACAACATAGGGGAAATTACTTGTACTTACTGATTGAATTAAAGAAATAATAAATTAATGGCAACGAAAGTGGATGAAGAAAACACTTGCCGCAGGCGGGAAGCGATCCCCCATCTTCGCATTACGCGCGTGCGATACTCTAACCAATTGAGAAACCGCGGCGCCGTTTCTACTGGCTAACACTCCCCAGGTTAGTTGTAGTAGTAGAAACACAAATACCCAAGAAAGTGGACAGGCAATCGTTCAAGAGCGCCGGGGCACAGTGGCAACCCAGTGGACACATCGAAGGAAGCTGGCGGGCGGTATTCTTTGCTCGCAAGATATGTGCAGCACTTTCGAAAGCTGCAGTTCGCAGAAGCCTCTCCCGCAACGTTAACAGTCAGTGCTCTTTCGGGGTAGTAATGACCGGTGGTCCTATACAGTGGCCAATTGTTTCTGAGGCTCTAAGCCGGTGAAGGTTCCGCAACAAATTCTAGCAATTTCTTGCCCGGTGTTCTTCGCGTTTTTTGTTCTTTTTTATTAAAGCGCGCTGTGTAACGCATTGGTAATCATGATGAACCAACTAGCCTTCCCATAGTTGGGGAGTTACAACAAAGGCGAGAAAGCACGGACAGACGTGCAGATAAACAGAAGACAAGCGCTGCAACTCTGTCGAAGTATTTTTGTGTTGCTGGTAACTTCGTAACCATCATTACTCACAAACCTGCCAAACTTTCGGCGGTCTCTCCAGCAGAGCCTTACGAAGAAAGCGCTCATAGAAGCACGATTGTATTAAATGGTTGTACTTATGTCGAGAGCAATTGGTTCTTGAAGAGATAAGTTTTCGAGACAATGGAAGCGTCGTAAACAGTGGACATAAAGATAGGGTAACTATGAGAACACTTCGCTGAAAACCAGAGAAATGCCTTTCATCGAATAATCAAGCGAATAGGCTAACATAAACTGTCTAGAAGACCGTCTCTACAATATACAAAGTTAAGAGAAAATATCTTGGCATACGCTACAGCAGGGTCCGAATTCACAGAGCTCTTCGTTTGGAAGTGTTTTTTGCTGCTGCCCGGTCACCTTGGCTAACGATCTGTCTGACATTACGACTGGTTGACAGCATCAGCTCCTAAGAACACTTCTAGTGTAAAAACTGTTCTGTGTATTTGAATACTCGGCTCGTATACATGCACTCTTTACACGAACTCCAACGGAAACAAAATGTTTTTTTTTTGAAAGTTGCGTCCACTTTGCTGTACGGTATTAGTGGAATATAGAGCACGTGGCTAGAGACAGAAAGCTAGGATAAGGAGCGATAGTAGCAGACAGGCAGCAGCTGAAGTGGTCTCAGCCAGAGCAATGGGCCGGTGAACTTGTGCATCGTGCATAAGGAATGATATCCGAACTGACGTTGGTGCCCGAAACTTCTCCGACCCTTCTTGCCTCCTAGCACGGGTGGCCCTTCGCAGTGAAGCGCGGCTTCTGTTCCCTTGTTTCCGGTTCGCGGCACGAAAGCTTCCTACTTCCCCGGAAGACAGAGTAGTCCGCTCCCCCCCCTCCCTTTTCTCCCCATTATTCATTGTGCTTTGCTTTCTGCGCTTTCCTCTTTGGTAAGCCGTTCCCTTTTGCGTATTGCGGAGCCTTCCTTCCTGCACAATGCACAGGCACCTGTTCCTATCGGGCACTCCTTTCTCGAGAGCGAGCTGTTACAGACTTGGGTTCACCTGGAAATGGCCACGCCGTCACCGGCACCACGTGCCCATCTAACTACTCGGGGCTTTACACAGCTGCAATCCGGGGATCCCTGCATTTTCACAAAACAATACTGTAGTAGACATCTCAGGTGCAAGTAATCTTTCATATTTCAATTAAAATTCATAGGACAGTCAATGTACTGTCGTTCATCGCCTCTTGCTAAATCCTCCAATCAAAATAAGCCATGGATTTTCTAAGTGCGTCACCGAACAAACATTCTCCAGATTTCATTAAAGAGCCCCCCCTCCCTCCCTACCTCCCTCCCTCCCTCTCTCTCTCTCTCTTTATCTCTCTCAGTTCTATGAGGAGGCGCTTATGGTAAACATTTGGACACAGTTTTTTCCACAGCTTAGTTCAATTTCTTCTGCATTTATTGATCCATCCGAACCACGGGCCGAATTAACAAAGCTGTTCGTTCGTTAGTGTTCTTTATCATTGGCCGGCGCCTTCGCTAATAATATCTCCATCAAGATTGGTTGAGATTCCCTGTTGCGAACAATTCTAGCGTAAGAGCATTTTATGAATACTAGCCCAGGTCTTTACGTATCCCTTTGTCGAATACACGTACGATAGAAAGTATTCCAGAAAGTTTGTCAGCAACATAGAGAAATGAGCGTAGAGCCTTCATGAACAGCCTTCTCCCTCGCCCAGAGGGAAGTGGGAGGCTTCGGATAGCACCTCCTCTTATTGGCTTCGCTCCATTGAAGTGGCTCAGGAAGGCGCTCCGTCGTGCGGCCAGGAAGGCCGAACCAAGCGAGAGGCATTTAATAGGTGTAACGGTCTAGGTGCAATGCACGAAGCTTCATTGGCGCCCTGATTGCGGCGCTTCGCGCATCCATCAGCGCTCGAGGATACCGTATGGTTCGAACTATAACAGGCACCGCAGGGCACACAGAGAACCACTAATCTGCATATGGAAAATCTTAAGTCATGAGGTATCGCGACTAAATGTGCTACATAAAGCAAAGAAAGGAGGCAAACATCACCACGATTCTTCTAAGTGTGACAGAAATACCTGATGGGGCGGCGTAACAGCTCCCAGGCATTCGTGAGGCTTTGTCATGTGGCCCTAGCAAATTTCCCGCTATGATTCAAGGTTGTCACGGCACCTAGCGCACTTGCGCATGACATGCGACCTCATGCCATGGGTATACATTTGGGACCGGTTCTCTCGTGGGCTCCAACATCAAGCCTGAAAAGAGACCACTTTTTATTTTTATTTTTTAAGAGTTTCTCCAGGCGTGGCGAGTGCCCGAATATGTTGGCTGTTTGCCTCATATACTAGGCTCGGGCTGGAAACATTGAAATGTCGGTAGTTCCGAGACAGCGCGAACAATTTCGATCACCTGGGATTCTTTAACGCCCTCCCCAAGCACCGTACACGAACGTTCCATCATTCCTCTCACATCATAATGCAGCCTCAACGGCTGAGAAGTCGACCCGCCACTTCGTGCTCACTTGCAGGACACCGTAAACAGTGAGCTATCTAGGCGGGTAAAACCGGAATTTCAGCACGCTGCCGGAGCATTAAGAGCATGCTGCGTAAAACAGGACAGATGCGATACTTGTGGGGCATGCTCGCGCCCTGCCGCATCACGGGGCCTGCGCGCACGTTGCACGCTGCATAGGCACAAAGCAATATCGAGCTCTCCGGGCCCCGGCCTCTGGTAAGGCAGCGATCCTTGATCCAATTGCACAGAACCCGGCCACGAGAGGGCGAGGTGTAGCACCGAGTGGCCACGCTTCGTGCGCGTGATTGAAATACTCGGCTGCCCTCCGTCGGCGATAATAATAAGCTTTGGAGTGCGGCTGTCAGGGAAGCGACGTACACTGTGTTTATGGCTGTCGTGATTTCCTCTCACCGATAGATTTAATCACTGTTTTGTACCCGGTGCTAACACACGTTTTATACTAAGAAGTTAGAGACGCTTCTCTGCAAAAACTGCCAACTTATGAGTGTTCTCGGGCTGTCTTGTTCTCTCTTATTTTGCTTTTGTATATACACTTCTTTACAGAACTGTGCACATTTGTGCGTGTTTCTGCATTATATTCAATGCCTTTCTGAACTCGGTGAGCAATTGTGCGCGTTCCGGTTCTTTTACTGCAGTCAATGTTAATCGGCGTTTTTGTGATTTCGCTTTCATTTGCAACGCAATGAGGAGCGCCGCAAAAAGGGTGCCAAACTACGTCTTTTATGCAATAATAAGAAGTTAGCCTGCATATAGAGTGTGAGGTTTATGTCCTGGATGAAGACTAATAGGGCTTTAGTGGCGCGCAACGCACTCGCGCCACTGCTCAATGGTCCAAGAATGAGGATACAGTGTAATCAAAGTTGGGCCGACGCCATGTGACATGTAATCAAAGGTGCTCGCTTGATAGGCAGGTTCCAGTGCACAACGTGCGCTCTCACCATGGCTTTAATGTAGCTTGTAACGTGGGCCGATCCTGTTGCCAGTGCCACGTCCCAGTATACGTACGCCTCATAGCATTAAGCAATGGAGGTCACTGATAAGTGTCCCGACTATCATATCTCGGCAGCTGTACCGGGAAGCTGTCCCTGAATTTTGAAAACCATCCACCATGGAGTACTTCTCCATTTATCCCAACTAGGACATTGCGAGTGCGCTGATCAGAACAGTGTCTCTCCGAGCCACTGCAGCTACATATTTGCATAAGCTTTTCGCACAGTAAGTAAACAAGGAGAATATGTTGTTTCTGCCACGTGGCTGCGAACCAACACATTATCATTGCTAGCTTACATTTTTACTTGAGCTTCAGGCCATCCACCTTTCCATCATCGCTGTTCACCACTTGACAAAGATTGCCGTTTTTTAAATCTACACCGGCTCGCTCAACGCTGTGAAGCAATTGAAACACGTTTTAAGATATCCGCATCTGTGAAGAGGTTCGTAGACTTTACATGTCATCACATTTCACCATCAAGGTCCACTGGATGCAGGGCCACGGTCGCAGTATTATAATATAGTCGACATGACCACCCACTCTCCTTCTTCACCAGACAGCACACCTACTTCCCTTCCATTCGACCCCGCTCCATATTCGTATAGCCCGAAAATCTCTTCTCGGACGGCACGCACGTGCTGCAATCGCCACATGTGTCTTCTCTCTTCCTCGTAATCTGACTGAAGTGCAGGCAAGTCCCTCTCCGGAGACTTCGGGCTCGGGTGGACCTTAACCCTTCTCTAACCTGGGACCTGGCACAGCTCCAGAAGACTCTGTGAAGTTCCCAAAGTGCTCTGATCACACGCTGACAACCAATACTTGACATCTGCTGCGACTCTGTCCGAGCACCAAGGCCACAAGAAAAGGAGTGCTTGGAGGTGCCGGGATACGGACAAACCAGCCCATAGAATTATGGACGATAAGTTCCACAGGCCACTTATGCAACTTCTTCACGAAGAACGAACGCACGCATGAGATTAAAACGTCCTAAGTCATGCCATGTGATTTCTTTAAATATGTGAACAAGAAGCCGACGCGTCCAAAACTGATGAAACGTCTAAAGAAAGCTGATAATTCCATGTCCAGCAGGTATCTAAAAACATTTGGGGGGAGGTCAGCCATATTGTCGGTAAACATTAGCCTAACAAGTGCAAGCACGTTTTCGCATTATATGACATGGTATACGTTTTCGTTTTGAAACAGGAATTTCTGCCAGTGTATCTTTCTTGTGATATTTTCTGCGCCTGTAGTGGATCTATCGGGTTTGTGACATTGTAAATTGTATTTTTTCATGCTACCATTTCTTGCTTTGAGGACTTATTTCAATGTCTTGTGATAACGTTTCTTTACTTTTGTGATGCTGTGTTACCTGTCATGTATTTCTATGTTCCCGATGTGATAAGTAGTAGCCGGCACCACCTCTTACTTCCAACGTCTCATTATTTCTCACGTCAATGAATAATAATAATAATAATGAATTCTCGAATATAGAATAGAATTCCCGAAACGAAAGTGTCAAGGTTCCAGTTCACTAAAATTTAGTTTATCTCTTTGTGCATAGACTGACCTTTCGGATATAGTGACGTCATCACAGCTGTGATCTGGAGCTTTGTAGGTTTAAAACATTGCAATTTCACGTCCCGGCTTATCCCAATCCTTCTTTTCTAACACCCCATTCAAAAATTTCACGTAGAGAATATTGTGCCTCGTATAGTTATACTGCACGAGAGTCTTAAGCTGGGCTAATTGGTTTAATTCAGGATGGCAAAGAGCATAGACTGCGGGACAAAGGCAATGAGCAGGGCAGATGCACCGACTCTAACTTGATTGTAAATTTCAGAGTTCGAAACTTTACTATTTCCGTCTGTCTGCCCTTTCCGTGATGTCGACGACTTCGCCATCGTCAAGTCATCTTGTGTCGTCGTCGTCGCGACCTCATCCTCAGTGTCCCGTTCACGAAACGAGGAAAACAAATAAACAAATCTCAGCCCACCCCTGCCGAATGTGAGATTTGAACTCATTCCCCTGTATCAACGTGGAGGTTAGAGCTGGACGCACTGACTTCTTTATTGCGCAATTTCAGCCTTGGTGAGATGCAGGAAGAAATCTTCGCAATCTCACGCATGATGTCACATGATGCACGTGATGTCAGATGATCCACGCCACATTTCCTTCATGTCCGTCTGGATCTCCCGGACCAATGCCTCCGACTTCGCATCCCATCTGGACTATCTTAAACTGGGACAACTGTCTTCTGTCGACTGTGGCTTGGATAACCATTCGCGAATACTTTCGCATGCCGCATCGGAACAGCTGACCGTGCTGTTTCGTACGATAGCCGCAAAAAAAAAAAACAACTGAGCATGTGTTCTGTAATTGTCCTTGCCTCAGCTCCCATAAGCAGTGGCTCCTGGCAAGGTTTATACGCCTCACCGACCGGCTGATTTCTGAGCTGACTACCTTCGAATGCCAGCTTATAAGTTCCTCACACCAGAAGGGGACGAAGGCGCTAGTTAAGTTCACCCGTTCCAGTCACCTATAATGAAACGCCTCTGATACTCCGGCAACAAACACCATATATATTATAATACCGAGATCTACCAAGTTGTCCAGCGCTGTTTATTCCCAAAAAAGGCAACGCCCCAGCCCATGCGCGAAGAACTCGAAGAACAAGGAAGATGATGATGGCTATGTACAAGTGAAAACGACGAAGTACGTTAATAGTGCTCACACTATATATATATATATATATATATATATATATATATATATATATATATATATACATTGTAATTTACAACTTTCATCGGGTGAGGCTGCAAGGCACATCCACTTCGAAATAATTGTGTGGATGACACCATTGACGACATATGCGCCGTCAAACTCGCGGTAAAAATGCGCTGTCGTTATATCGTTATACTTAACAAAAAGTAGTTTTATGCGTTGAAGTACAAAAGTAACTGTAACGCTCATACCATTTGTACGGAAAGGTCGGCAATGAATACTTCGAAACTGGTGTCATCCTGAGAATTTGTTCCAAGTGAATCCACCGTGCGAACTCTCCGGCTGGAATTTGTAAATTGCAATAGGTGCGGTAAATTATTTTGTTAAAATTTAATTTAGCGAATTTTTCTGAATTGATCAATTATGCGTGTCAGTTTTTTGTCCAAGTTCAGTTTTTTGCACACACACACACACACACACACACACACACACACACACACACACACACACACACACACACACACACACACACACACACACACACACACACACACACACACACACACACACACACACACACACACACACACACACACACACACACACACACACACACACACACACACACACACACACACACACACACACACACACACACACACACACACACACACACACACACACACACACACACACACACACACACACACACACACACACACACACACACACACACACACACACACACACACACACACACACACACACACACACACACACACACACACACACACACACACACACACACACACACACACACACACACACACACACACACACACACACACACACACACACACACACACACACACACACACACACACACACACACACACACACACACACACACACACACACACACACACACACACACACACACACACACACACACACACACACACACACACACACACACACACACACACACACACACACACACACACACACACACACACACACACACACACACACACACACATATATATATATATATACACACACACACACAGTGAAGTAGACGCGCGTATGAAGCGGTTTATTGACGTTTCGGCCGGGGTCCGGCCTTCATCAGAATACATTGCATGGTGTCAGTACAGTTAATATACATGTGCTTATCAACCAAATGAAGATACGTTAACATGAAAAACGAATAAAATGGGCGAACAAAATACACCCGAATCGTTCAAAGGATAGCTGACACGTGTATAGACCGATGGCGATTGCAAACATATAATCTAAACATAACATACCATATGTTTGCAATCGCCATCGGTCTATACACGTGTCAGCTATCCTTTGAACGATTCGGGTGTATTTTGTTCGCCCATTTTATTCGTTTTTCATGTTAACGTATCTTCATTTGGTTGATAAGCACATGTATATTAACTGTACTGACACCATGCAATGTATTCTGATGAAGGCCGGACCCCGACCGAAACGTCAATAAACCGCCCCATACGCGCGTCTACTTCACTGTGAATATTTACCCGGACCCAGAACTGCTTTTTTTCCGGTATATATATATATATATATATATATATATATATATATATATATATATATATATATATATATATATATATATATATATATATATATATATACACATATATAGTGTAAGGCTCCCAATGAAATCCTGCTCTCTGTACATTTGATGCCCCGTATTCTGCGCGGTGTAACTTTGGCACTCCCCGTATAGCCGGAGGCTTGCACGAGCCGCAACACTTCTCATCGCGCGCTGAGAAGGGCAGCGCCGACAGAGATCGCTCGTGATTGATTGAGCAACGTCTCCATTAAGCCCCATCGGTGTCAATCACAGCGACACTCACCCTCCCGACCCACCACAACGTCCTCCTCCTCCTCCTCCTCCTGGTCGCTACGCACGCGCAACACCAGCACGAACACGTTCATTGCGCCACGCGTTGCGTCACGCATTACACATTGATGTGAGGCCACACGAGTCATCCTATACGTGGGTGTGGCAGCGGGGTGTCAAGTTTAGAAGTGCAATTAGCGACGGAGCTGTGTGTGCACATGTGCGAACGCGACTCTGCTTCGTACCCCCTGCAGAGAGCGACAATTAAAGTGTGCCTCACGACAGGAGAACGGCGAAATGCGAAAAAGGGAGGCTACGCCCAACGCGTGCACGCGTGCAGCGTGTTGAGCCCAACTGCAAACGGCGCCGCCGGAGCCGCACTTCGGGCAACCGAAAGATCGCTTCGTTGAGGGATCAGAAATATAGAAAGCGAGAGAGATTCGCTGAATCATCTGTCTCTCTCACTGCCGAGCTTAGCGCCGCGAACGTCGCGATCAGTCTCTGTCGCTGCCAGCAGTTAAGGAGTTCGCGGAAACGTCGCCACTGGCGGGGCTTCGCTGAAACGCGTGACTCACAGGACGCCGCATCATGGTGCACAGGAACACCCCGCCCCGCGATCTTGCGGTCCGTTCTTTATTGCGTTCTTTGCTGCAATGAAAACTCCCCTTTTCCTTCTCTGTTTTCTCTGTTACTGTTTCCGTTTTTGGCCTTGAACAACATCGCACCATGAACCACGTATGTGGTAAGGCTGGCGTGACGTGAACGTATTACTGACTTGGTAATCGCATTCGTAATTTGCATTGTGTCGCGACATTTTGCATCCAATACTGACGCGTTGTCTTGTACAGTACAAATTTAATAATTTTCAAATGCAGATAAAAGACAGTTTTATTCGGCGTTTCGTGGTGATTGATTGATTGATTGATTGATTGATTGATTGATTGATTGATTGATTGATTGATTATTTAAGGGAGTAAGTCGCCCTGTCAGTTCCTGCGTTAAACAGGTCTCAATGCCTATGTGCAATTAAGGCGATAGCTTTCCTTGACTCTACCCCTATGGTGCAAACCTTATATTGAGATTTGGTTAATATCCTCGCAATTTCTTTTATTCTCTCTCTCTCTCTCTCTCTCTCAGACACAGCCTCCACTTTGCGGTTTGTATTTTTCTGGCCGTTTACGGGAGGAGAGCCAACTTTGACCGCTTGTTTTGGGCGAGCTGCTGCCTTCAGAGCAGACACCAAGAAACGTTGCGTATGTGCCGGAGCAGGCAACTTGTTACTGACTGATGCCTGGCTCAGTAGATAACGTAGGTCAGGGTACGGGCGACTCTGTATCTGCCCAAACAGATGACTTCGGCACTGCGTACAGGATATTGACATGTGTCCATGCTTAGCTGTTTTCTTCTAATAAATGTGCCAATGTATGTAGCCTCAAATATATTAAACACATAGTGCCACATCCGGGACAGACACCTCCGCGTCCAGCGCGCGGCCGACTGATGGTCTGCAACAACGCTGCGGCCAGGATACTAGAGATGATGGGGGCTGCTGCGGAGCTTCAACTGCGCTGCTGTGGTCACAACGTGTACTACTATGTCGTGGAGGCACTGTGGTTGGCAGTGAGGTTGTCATTGCGTGTTTACGCTAATGCGCCCACAAGATTCGTTATTCACGGATGGCACTGGGATATACAGCAGGTACCACAAGAAAGCTACCGTTGACATTGGTGATCCCCTTGAATGGTTTCTGCCTCAACTCTTTTTTTTTAATTCCTAATTATGCCCCGTTGCAACTCAAACAAATAATAAAAAAAATATGAGTGAGTGACATACTTTACTGCACACTGGAGATGACTGCGCGGGCGTGTAACTGTGCCCTGCCGCTTTAGATGACAACGGTAATGCATAAAGTGACCTATTCCTACGTATTACGCAGGTAGACCACACAAGCAGCGAGTCAGTTTCGTTTCTGTGTACGCTATTCTCACGTAGCGGCGTTGGCGCGACGTGTCTATTGTCGCGATTTTGCGACATACCGAATTTGAGCTCGCAAATTCGAAACGGACGTTTAAGCAACCAAAATCGTGATTTTGACGTCATGCGTGTTCAATCAGCAAGAACGTATCAGCGTATCGCCATCTCTGACTCATAAAGCAACATTTCGCGCATGATGTTGACAACGATCGATGCAGAACACTCCAGGAAACTCGTGCGGCTGCGTCCATTCACGTGCATGAATTGAGGTCGCCATCTGTGCAATACCAACTGTTCTACAAACTTCCATAATATGGTTTATCTGAAAAGTCTCAGTTTGTTTAGGGCGAAAAGATGCCGACAATGAGGCATTATTTTGTTCTAAATGTCCGTTCCAATTTTCTTAAGTCTAGTCTATAAATCTCATTCTGGGCAGCAAATGGTTAGTGTGATTCTGGATGTTCTTGCCTCGCATACAAGTGTTTCTAACTTAAATTGGAATGTTTTTCTGCAGACTAAAGAAATCAGGCTATAATATGTTCAATTAAATAAAATTAAGCTTTGTAGTTGTGCTCGCCAATACCGCGATCTGATTATCAGGCCCGCCAAAGTCGCGAATGCCGGATTAATTTTGACCACCCGGAAGTCTTGAACGGGCGCCGATATCTAAGTACAAGTGTATTTTTGAATTTCACCCTTGTCGAAATATGTCTGCCGCGTCCGGAATCGGGACCCGCGACCCACGAGTTTTGCCGCAGAACGCCGCAGCGGCCAAGTTACCGTGGTCAACACTTGGCGGCGCATCGAATACGGGACGACCTGAATGGGTCGTAGCGGCGCCTACCACTGCATCACCATTTACGAACTCCTTCCTCATTGGAATGGCTAACAGATCCGCGTGCAAGATATGCAGCTGTGACAATACATTCGCGTATACCTTCCTTGTGCTTGCCAGAGCGCTGTAGTGCCGACAGGCAAGTGACGTGCGAATGCATGCCAGACTAGACAGTCGTCCACTGTCACAACAGAAAACTTTTGTCCAGTGCTTCCAAAGTACCTCTGCACCTGAAGGCTATTCTGCTCTAACAACATTCCGCAGGTTTGTGGGCATACATTACAGATGTTGAGAATTCTGCCTACTACCTCTGTATCGAAGGGTTTTTTTTTTTGCTCTTCTTCTAACTTGTTATCCCTTTAGCGCTTCCTCCACGCGCAGGGTAGCCGATCAGAAGCGTATACCTCTGGTAAATCTCCCAACCTTTCTACACGCGTTGTGTATGTCTACCACTATTTACTACAGTTACTGATGCGTAGCGTAGCATGTTACCAAATGTTGCTGTCAATGAAGCGTATGGTGTTTTCCCAGGCTTACCGAACCATTATTGTTCATGAAACACCAACCAATAAACCACAGAGACGGCAGTCCATCTGAAAGACAGGCACAGAGACTGTAAAAGCAGCGACCGAATTCAAAGCTTGATCTCTTTTTGAGCATTTCCTCGTTGGCCAGCATTCGGTCGCCCTCAGTTCTCGATAGAAACCGGTGTGATAACGAAACGACCGCCACTGCAACAGCCTGTTACGGATTGCATTCATGAATTATTATTTATTGTGAAAACTTATATACACTTGACAGAGATGGAAGTGAAGGCAAAGAGCAGGCTTACAACTGCCACGGATAGGGCCGCAATGTGTGTCTGCTATTCAGGAAGGAGGGGACAGAAACAGAAATGGAAGATGGGAAGAAAGCAGAAAAAAAGAACGAGATGACAGGTACGAAAGAATGAAGTTAAACACTGACGAAAAATCCAGCATGGCAGTTGACTCCCACAGGAGTTAATACACAATAACTGTTTGTAGCAGCATGTGCCAGCCAATCGTGACGTTTGACATTTCATTAGCCGAGGAGCTCAGCCAAAGGCAAACAGCTCTTCCAAACTTTGTCAATTCGGCCCAGGGGCCTGTTCTCGCAGGAACATTTATTCGCTAGAAGTGTTTAAATAGTAGGTGGCAACAAATCGTGGCGTTTGACATGTTATTAGTGAAGCCGGTCGGCCAATGGAAAATAGCTTTCAGGAACGAAAACCTTTGTGAATTTGGCCTCTAAAGCTTTGTCAATACAGTCCTGATGGTCACAATATTAGCAAGTAAAATGACATCACCTGAAGGACGTCACTCGTGACAGACGGCAAGGCCTAATCCCGTTTACGTTACGTAGTTTCTAGCAATGTCACCGCGTCTTTGTTCGCAAACATGACGGAGGGCCAGTGGATGCAACGCATTACTCAATGCTCAAAGACGCCGACATTGGGGCGGCATATGAATGTGTTATGTAATGGAACGTACACAAGCGATCAGCGCTTCCTCGCAGTAAAAGCACGCGCTTCAATGGAGGCTATAGGTAACGTATGAAGGGATACCGGCTTCGTTTGTCAGGAGAACTGCGCTGGCTGCATGGAAGGGATGCTCGTGCTTAGTGTGGAAATGCCATCGCATATACGGATGCAAATGTCCCGTCCTTCTCATCGTTCCTTTCACCTGGTAAGTTTTTCCTTCACTTAGGCATCCGTTTGCTAATTCAATGTATCCTTTTCCTGAGTTTTATGTCCGCTAACATGCGCCGCAGTCCTTAACCGTCATCCTCTCCTTCAATCTCTGCCACTTTCAAAGCGAAACAGCTTTTCGCTCGCAACTCGAACGAAAGGAGGACTGCGCAAAGGACCGGCGAGGCAGCGTCAAACATCGCGCGCTTTCGGAGAACCCATTACCGTTTGCTTAACTGTACACCACAGCGGCGCGGCTCCCTGGAAAGCAGCCGTGCAAACAAGGCCTCCCCCTTCGCCTCGTCTGAACAATCTAAGCGCGCAGCATTCTCGACTCCGCAGCAACGACACAGAAAGAAGCAGGGTCGTTGCGGAACGCCACGGAGAATATAAAAGAACGAAAAGAGAGAGATACCGTCACGCTTGGTCGACGCCGAATGCACACGGTTTCGCCAGAGAGCTGCAAGGTCCGAAAAGAGGTGGTCACGCAGGGAGAGGAAGTGTTCAGAAAGCGGCAGAAGGGGGGGACAGTGGGCAGCGGTTCCGGCCACGCGAATTCGTGACCCGCGCGTGTGTAATTTTCGCCAGGAAGCTTGAGGCGTTTTATCCTATCTTTTTTTTTCTCTTTCTGCCCACGGCATTGAGGAAATAAAGAGGGGACCAAAGAAACAAATAAAAAAGCAGGAAAAGTTCGTGGTCACGACCACCTCCTTTTGCTACCTGCCTGGCAGAAACGCCTGAAATAAGCGACCGTGTCCGCACTACAATCGCCATCAACTGCAGCGATACAATGTGTCCTGCACAGGAACGGCCGGAGGAACTTTCTTCCTCTCAGTTCAGCAAAAAAAAAAAAAAAAAGAACTGTTCATGTCCTCACGCGACTCCGCGGTCCGAAAGGACCTGTACTAGTGGAACCTGCGGACACTGCAATTAAATACGACGCTGTCCGACTTTGCGCAACGTTATCCAACTAACCTAATTCCCTACCGGGCAAGGAACGTAATAATTCACGATGCGAGCGGTTGGAAGAAAACGGGGGGACGAGGTGGGGGTTGGGGGTGGTGGGGGCTGAGACACTTCATTACGAAGATCAAGCGAAATCACCACTTGCGGCTGCAGCTATCATGGATGCCGTTCCGGGTTGCATGGGCCAGTGCCGGAGTCGGTGCAACACCAGGGCCCCTCAAAACGATATCCATTGCTTAATTATGGCGCTTCGTAATGCCGTTGTTGATGCGCATAAACCGCCTTGCGATGCTGTAAAATGTGTTTCGACCGATTACGGTTTGTTGCGGCGCGTATTTAGTGCTGAAACATGCTCTATCGTTTGCGGTGTTTTATGCGAAGCATACTAGCCGCACAACCACGCTCTTCCTTGCTGCGCCGCGCGCGGCCGCGTAGCTACCATATGACGTCATAACAGCTGCAAAAGCGGAGGCTCAACTCGTGCGCTCGCTTGCGGCCGCGTAGCTGCATAGCCGGGTTTCAGCTCGTGCGCTCGCCTGCATAAGTTGTTTCTTCGTCTAGCCGAACCAAATATAGCCAAGCAACAGCAGTTCACCAGGCTAAACAGTGGTTCAACAACTAAAATAAAGGCTAGTATGCTTCGCATCCTGGGCTTACCATTAGCTAAGCCACAGCCATTTTTTTCTTGATACGTGGACGCACAATACAATTCCCGAGGAAAATGTCGAGGGTTTTCAAATTTGAGAAAAAGGAAACTAAATCATACATTTTTGGATGGAACTACATCTACGCTTCTGAAAAAAAAAAAAGACCGGTGAGAGTGTAGCAGTCGGCGGTGGCGTGTCGCCGTTTGTTCCTAGTGTAACTATGGTCAACTACGGTCAACTGTGGAATGTATTCTGCTCCCAAGGGACCATCTCCTGTGTCATGACGTCACAGCACATATGCACTTCCTCGGAAACGAAACGGAAAGTTGTTCGCAGACACTTCTCTCTCTCTACTCCCTCCCTCCCTCTCTCTTTTTCTCTCTCTCTCTCTCTATGTTTTTTTCTTAGGTAAGGTCGAGCGGAAGTTCGTAGTGGGAGGAGTGGAGGAACCCCCTTTAGCTTGTGCCCCCGCCCCCGACAACCCTACGACGGCCTTCGAGGTCATGAAAGCTATTACTGTGAATTACCTGGGGGCACTTTGATGCTTGCCTGTATCTTTCTTTTTAAGATTGGGGTGGGGGGGGGAGGGTTCGAGGTCCAGGATGTGCAAGTATTGCAAAAAAAGAGCGAGAGAGAGAGAAGTCGAAGACTTTGTGCGAGTGCTCCTGTAAAGATGCAGAATGCGCCTGAGTCACTGCGTGTGGTCTGCCAGTGCTCCCTTCAAGCCCATTCTGCTGCTTTTTCGCCATACATCTCCCCTTTCACAATTGCTGAGTGATGCTCAGGTGTAACTTGCACGTTGTAGTCAGCCGGCTTTCTGGTACATAACCTCTGCACTTGTTTATACCCAACACGGTTGCTTAGTGACTACGGTGCTGGACAGCTAAGCACGAAGTCGGGGCATCGAATCCCGGCCACGGCGGCCGCATTTCGATGGGGGCAAAATGCGAGAACACCCGTGTACTTAGATTCAGGCGCGCGTTGGAAGAACCTCAGGTGGTCAAAATTTCCGGAGTCCCCCACTATACGTCGTGCCTCATAATCAGAGCGTGCTTTTGGCACGTAAAACGCCATAATTCAATTTTTTTCGTAGTTGTCTCTCTTTCTCATTAAGCGTCGTTGCTGTAGAAGCGTGATTATCGGTGTAGAGCCCTTCGCCTGTCCTCCAATGCGCTTCCGATGGTCGCAACGAACGCGGAACGGGAAATCGCGCCCGCCAATGGAAGCCCAGTCGGGAATAACTGCGAAATCGCACGTGCTACGGGCGCACGCAATCACTTTCGCATCGTCATAATCATCAACCACGCCCTACGCTTGCCTACGTGACTGTACCCATTCAGGGAACGAAATAAACTATGAAGTAGGGCACGTTTTGAAAGACGCAAGCACGCCGGACATGCAGGAAAGCGCTTTCCAGTGCAGAGAAACGTGCGTGCTGAGGAAACGGCATCGATGTTCTGAACGGGGAAAACAGAACGCCATTCTCGTCCTATACGGGCCCGACAAATGCTGTTAAAACTGATTTCTCCACCCTAAAACGGCAATACTTTTGCCCTTTTGTTTCCTTCCTCCTCATCCTCCTTTCTGTATGTGAACGGAGAGCCGACCCGGCTTGAGTTAAATCACAATGGCTACAAAGGACACAGACACAGAAATCCGTTAGATGCAGCAGAGTCAATGAAACGGTGGTATGTTGAATCTACCCTAAGAACTATGAAAAACGAAGCAGAAAAAGTTATGCGCGATCGGGTCAAGACCATCATCCTGAGCTTGGTTTCTAGTCTAGCGCAACGGTCACCCAGTCAATATGTTTCGGCCAGCAGTGTTTCATTATAGTCGTATTCACACACACACACACACACACACACACACACACACACACACACACACACACACACACACACACACACACACACACACACACACACACACACACACACACACACACACACACACACACACACACACACACACACACACACACACACACACACACACACACACACACACACACACACACACACACACACACACACACACACACACACACACACACACACACACACACACACACACACACACACACACACACACACACACACACACACACACACACACACACACACACACACACACACACACACACACACACACACACACACACACACACACACACACACACACACACACACACACACACACACACACACACACACACACACACACACACACACACACACACACACACACACACACACACACACACACACACACACACACACACACACACACACACACACACACACACACACACACACACACACACACACACACACACACACACACACACACACACACACACACACACACACACACACACACACACACACACACACACACACACACACACACACACACAAAAAAAAAAAAAATCTTTTATTCCCGAACTGTCATTAAAAGTCTCGTTATGTTGGACATTTTATTACCGAAGGTGGCCGGCCAATGGAAAACGGTACTCACGATCGAACGGCTTGGCGAATTCGGCCCCTGGCTTTCAAAGACTTCAAACGCAAGGAAGCCGACAAAATATTGCATTCCTTTGACAAGTCAGGCATGCTTTATGTGCACTCGATGATCCCTCTCTGTGCATTCGTGCTTTGACAATGTTGCACAGAATTTGTCGAAAGCGCCGAGTGCGACGGCGGCAGCAGTAGCAACAGCAGCGTCGCGGATGAATACGCGTAATGGCGTCGACGCGTGACACAGGAAAGCCGCGATCGGCGAGGCAGCCCACTCTGACGACGACGGGGCCGCACACAAAGTTTCTGTTTCGGTCGACCGATTCGTCGCGGCGCTGTGGAGACGGAGCCAGCGATGATGATGCTCGTCAAAGAGGGAAGGAACGAGAGAAAAGTGAAATGCCGATAAAGGCACGGCCACAACCAAATAACAACGAAGAAAAGAACGGGAGGGGTGAGGAAATCGATGCCATGTATAACATGCGCGGAGCGAGCGGCAGCCAGGCAAGCAGGCATATAGGCCCCCGGCGCCCGTAACTGCATGCGGTGATGATCTCGGCAATGACTTCAGGAAATAGGCTCATATCCTAAGACCGTATGCGAAAATCGCCGGCTAGATTTTCTCTCCCGCCGGCCAGCTACAGGGCGCGCGCAATTTCGGCTCTGTTTCCCGTTCGGCGCTCACTGGCCGCCGCCTCGGTTGTGCGCGCGTACGGACGGCGGATTGTGGCGATCACGGAGCGCATGTGGGTCGTGCTGCGCCCGCTGTTCGCTCGCTCTTCCCACGGCGCCGTGTGCAGGCCGAGAGGTGGCGCCGGCAGCGGGCGCTGCCTGCCTTATCAAAACCGTTTTTCGTCGCATCAGCTCATGCTTAGCTCAGAGCAGTGGAAAGTCCTATATATCAGCGGGCTTGTCCGCGGAGCTGACATTACGCCATATACCAGCAAGACGGTAGAACGACGGAGTTCCTTACAACACTAGCCATAGAAAAATCCGGTGGTGGCGTATAGGCGAGTTTTGAAACAACGCGAGAGCTGAAATACTATATAAGAAGGGCCAAACTAGTAAGTAGAGGACAGTGTTGGGAGGCTAGTTGGTAAGACACTGCTAGATTAAGCAGAGCAGTGTAAACGCATCCCAGCACTTCTTTAAATCACTATGCATTTAGCTGTAGATCGGATTTTCTTTATTATTCCTCACTACGTCGCCATGCAGGATTGATTGAGAAAAAGATATATTATGGCTATATTAGAAAGTTGTAGATGTTGTATTGTAGTTGTAGATGTTGGCCTGGCTGAGACATATTATAGGACCGAAAGGGCGCACACGTATACATTATGAGGCATAGAGAGAGGTGGAGGACTTAACGATATGCTGGACATGTTAGGCTGCCTTATCACCTGACATGCTACTCCTCGTGCAGGAGGGCAGACACGGCGCATGCGCCCCGCGACACGCCCACGTACCGCACACGGTGTGTCTGCCTCCTGTCACAATAGAATCCTTCTGCTGTTTGAAGACCCGTGGCTTGCCTTCATGCATGTTCCTTCATTTTTGAGTTGGTGCAATAAAGCCGCCTTTTTACTTGCCCAAGTTATATTTACTCATTGCAGTGGCCCGTGCAGTTCCTTGTTTGAAGCTTTGTTCTTTTTGTCATATCTGCTTTCTATATGTGCCCTCAGCTGGAGTTTAATTGCTAAGTAATACTTCGTGTTTGTACTGGTTTCGCCATCTTGTATGGAGCGTTTTGCACGTCATGCGTCTAAGCACAGATTAAAAGGCCGAGAAATACTCAGAGCTGCGCACCGAAATCTCGGAGGCAACAGCTATCATTTGCCAAGCGCTTGCAAGATGGAGTCACAATACCACGACGCAGCGTTTTTATTTATGATTGGATTATGTTTTGGCTTATCTGACATCTGCAATCGGCAAAGGGTGCAACAAATAGTCTCTGGGCCGATGTATGTGAACGACATAATACTACTAGTGACAATGCATGGGATTTACAGAGACTTGCCACTCTAAGCCCTAATATCTAGGCCCTAATTTACCACAGAGAAATTGCTCATTAAGATTTTGATGAAGGGACCAGTAATGATGTAATATCAGCTCAACAACATGATACCCATAGTCAAGGGTCAAAGAATATATATATATATATATATATATATATATATATATATATATATATACATACATACATAAATACCCGGATGTATACATAAACAGAGGAAAGATTTACTCAAGCATCGATTAAGATAATCTGAGGATGAAAGGAACACGGAATGAATCAATTATGAAACATCGAGCGCTTTGGGGCTACAATAAATATAAGGTGGGACAAGAAATATTGAAATTAATAATGGCGCCAGCGCTAACGTTCACGAATGTCATTCCGTGCTCAAAAGGAGGGGCCTTGTCAGGTTGGAAGATAGTCAAAAGTCGGGGAGCAGATTGGCATTGGGTGCCCATAGGGAAACTACAAATCAGACAGTGCCGGGTGACACAAGTTGGGCCTCTCCTGAAGTCAGAGAAACGCAGAGCAAAATTAGTTTCGAAGAAAGATTCAGGGACATGGATGAAAAAAATAGATGAGTGGCTAAAAACAAATATTTGTATCTCAAAAGCGTGAACACGAAACGGAGGACGTGGTCAAGAAAGTTGTCAACAGTTATAAAGTAATCAAAAGTGTAAATAGATAACATGGAGTCATCAACAAGAAAATTTTAAGAACAGAGACGCTAGGAACAAAAATAGAAGACCATGGGGATTTACAAATACGACAAGGAAAAACTCAGGACAGAAAGTCTGTATAATAATATAAAAGGCAGCGCCTTGCTACTCGAGGTGCGATCTGGCATGTCTGAGCACAAAAACATACCGGGGTAAATGTTCGCAACATGATGAAACATGTGTCTGGTGCAGAAAAAGTCCTGAAATGACTCGGGATAACGTAATGGAATATAACGGTATTCTCTAGTAAGACTCGTAGAAAATGTCCCCCTTCCAGAAGCGCTGTAATTCAAAGCGGATGGAAACATTAATTGCTTCCATGCACTAAGCGAGAGACGTTTAGAGTACTAGTGTATCAAAAACAGGGATGAGATTAATAGAGCCGGTAGTCGCAAGTATAAGTAACTGTACAGAATAAAAAAAAACGAGGTATCAATGAAGAAATAAAAGGTCAAGCAGAAATAGGCAGAATGTTAAACTTCCGCATTCTTAGATTAGACTTAAATGTTCAAAATTATATATCTGTGGGAAGCCTTGACCCTTGGCCACAGGAACGGCAAGGCTGGCGGGTCAGAGAGACTTGGACTATAAACACAGAACCTTTCGGTTTCGTTATATTTCCGCAAAATCGATTTCGATTAGCTGTATTCTTATTTTGATTTATTCCTTCATTCTGTTAAAATTATCAGCTAGAACTCATCTATTGAATCTCATACATCTATTCACAATTTTTATTTACATTATTTTATACTTCATTTTTCCTGCTGTTTTATTCAACTACCCGGCCAATCACTCAGAGTGAGCATGCGCCACTAACATATAGGGCTCTACATCTACATCTGAACTGCGATAGGTGCAGTAAAGCCTGGTTACATCAAGCGAGCAAGTTGACTATTTGTCGCCGCCCCGCTTCATATAAGATGCCAATAATATGAATAATAATCAGCAGCAGCATGCTTGGTTGTTTTATCAAGGCCGCACGTAATCTTTTCTAGAGGTCTCGTAAGCTTGCGCCTGAAGCGGCAATTTATTCAGCGACAATTATCAGTGACACCGTGGGCAAGAAAGACCTGGCCTTGCTATCGCAAATGAATAAGAGAACTGAAACCATTATTTCGAAATATTGCTATCTGCTTCCTGTATCGATCGGTGTGGGTTATTAAATCGCGGTGCAATTATTTTTGACCTTGTAAACGGCGCTTATTGTCAAGTGTTGCATATTGCTAGTCTATTAATTCCGTCGCTTGATGAGCCTCATTCTGACGTCTGCAATGTGTTTTCCCCCTCTCTCCTTTGGTATTGATGCTATGCGATATGCTTTTGTATCTCGTCGTATTTATTTCATCTTTTTTTCTTTCGTTAGAACGCGGCGCTGACAGTTCCTTAAATGCGTTTTATGTAAGTGGTCTACGGCTTTGGCTATGGGACCGTAGATAATTTACGCATTTTGCGAACACTGATGTGAGGTAAATAACTCTTACCTATATACTGTCAGTCACTCTTCCATGGGAAAAGCTCTTATTATTATCATTATTTCTTGTTGCGGTTATCTCGCCGGACACTCTGCGCTTCCACCATTGCGTTCGTCTCACTAACGTGTCGCCTGCGCACACAAGTAGGAGAGAAACGAATAGCGCTCCGTGACGTCCTCCCACGAACCCAAGTCGTGCAAGCATAACGTTGGACGCGCGTGGGGGTGACGATTGCTGCGTGCGCGTTACGTCCCGCGCGCAATAACAATTTGCTCGGCCAGAGGGATGCCAAACGGCCGATCGTCAACCGCCAGGTAAGCGCGGCCGGCGAGAGGAAGCAGCGGTCGTTTGGCCGCACAGCCGTCCTCGCTGCGTTCGCCGGCAGCGCGGTGGTAGCTCTTCGTTCGGGTTTCTCTTAGCGAGACCGATCGGCATGCGTTTTCGCATTACCGAGCCTCAAAAAGCGAGGGAGGTAAATGATGCGACAAGAAGAAATCATTTGCCACCTGCTTCTTCCGTTCTATGACGCATGACGCGGATGTGGGCAACAGTGAGAGAGGTACGATAAGGAAAAAGCGAAAAGGTTATCGAGCTGTAAGTCCGGATAGCTCGCACTGCACCAGGGAAAGAACGCAAAGGCTTCAAAAGCTACAAAAAAAAGGGGGCAAAATAAAGGGAGAGCAGGGCCGAAGGTAAGGTCGCCGTTTCGGTTCCCTGCCATGGCGCCCTCACACGGACGGGGACGGATTACCAGAACTGACGTGCAGTTACATTCAAATGGCTTTCAAAGAAAGTCGAGGGGTCGAAATTGACCCTGAGTGAAGACCTGAGCCTAAATATAGGCTCAGGTCTTCACTCAGGGTGAATAAACTAACTCAGGCTATACAGAGTGTGTCAGCTAACCTTAGTTAAGCCCTCAGAAAACAAAAAAATAGGAAATAAAGGAAAGATGGGTACAATATAATAGTCATAATCCGCCACGACGACAGCTCTTGTGCCCTAACTACTAAGAGAAAGTTATTGAAGAAGGTTTTATTTTTGAATTAAGGGCATGACTTCTGATAGGAAAGCCGTTATCACATCTTTAAACATGTAAATCGGTCGTTTTTAAAGCGTAATGTCTTGTATAAACACTTTTGCCGTGCTCTTTATGCCTCATGAATTACGAAAAATGCGATTAGTTTATGAGACAGCGCACCGCGACACCCAATGGCCTCGACACTGATAAACCAGCTCCGCTCAGCAGCTCGGCAACTACCCGGTCATTGCGTAGGCTGTGAATGGTACGCGAAACGGAGGAGCAGGATACGGCGAAAGCGTGAGAAAAGCGTAGTGCCAGGCAAGACGGGCTCTGTGGCGACGACCGCTACCAGATGGCGCCAGAGTAGCGCGCCGTCGTCTGTTCATCGATGGCATGCGGCGAGCGCGTTGACGGGTACCATATATGTAAGTAAACAAAGCGCTGCATGAGTGGTGGTCTGTCTGCGGTGGCTGCTGTGCGTCGCGCCCATGCGTCATCCATGCGCTGGTTCTCGCGATCTCCATATTATCGAGGCAGTCGCGCCACATTTCGCTCCGTTTGCAATGTGCCGCGTGAGACAGATTGCCCGCGCCAGCCAATATATCGTGAAATGAAAACAAGTACAAAGCTGCGCTCAAATTGCGCATTAGGAAGCATCGTGATCGTCGGTGAATTCTTTAACGAACCTTTACGTGCCCACAATACTGTGGATTCGCCTCAGTTTCTCGGGCAGTCAGCCTATGGTCTGGTTGTCACCGAGTAGACGCTTCCTCACTATGTTCTCACTCATTGACCATGGATAGGTGCGCCTGTCAAAACGTTGGTCAGCCCTTCTGAGGCTCCTTATTGCTGTTTACGTAGCTTCTTCAGAACAATGTGCTACTCCATCTGTCAGTCCTTTTCTTGATATTGTATTTAAAAAAGAAGAGGGAAAAGCCCGTCCGGCGGTGGGATGCGAACGTGGGTGTGTCCAGCGTGCGAGCCCATGCTCCACTCATTTGACCACAGCCGCAAGCACAAACTCTGCTCGTTGCACATGATAGCAGCTTCGTCGGCTAAGGAAAAACCCAATGAGCCCGAAAGGGTGGCGTCACCTGGCGATGCATTTGGGAGGCTTCTGCATCACTCGGGTGGCGTCACTTAGCGGCAGATGGAAAACGCAAACAAGTAATATACCTTGATATTGCGGGCGTTATTGGAGGCCATGAAAATATATACTGGTGCTTGCCGTGTTCCCACGCGCCCAATGTTGAAAATAACGTGATCAAGCGCACGATAGGAGAGGAGAGCGCGCGCCTCTTCCTCTGGCGTGGCCGTGGCTGGGTAGCCGTATTTGTCAGGTAATCTGCGGCACCTGCGATCCGGAATGCTGGTGCGTTCATGCTCGCTGCGTTCCCGCGCGCCCAGGGTTGAAGGCTGCATAATCTGAAATCTCCGATATCTTGTGAAGCGAGAGCCCGGCGCGAAGTCGTTCGCTCCCCGCAGCCTACCCTCTTCGTCACGCCAGCGATGTGACAGCGCGTTAGTGGTAATCGATTGAGAGTGGCTCACGTTTGTCTATGCGCTCATGACACCATGTTCCTCAATTTAATAAATAAGCGAATATTTACTGCAATTTATGCAGCCGATAAATCTACGAACCTTAATTCGCGTAGCTGTCTAATGCATTGCTATATCGCTATCAGTGCTTAGCCTTTCGGGTGAAACTGAAGCTTCTTTTTTTCTTCAAATCACTTTTGGGACCACTAGTGAAGAGCGCCTAGTCACATAATCATGCGGCCTTTCTCGTAGTTCGCCTACTACGAGCAGTGTGAGGAAAAAGGGTAATTACGCAAGACGTCATGTACTGAAAACAGCGGATGGGGTGCTTGCGGACGCAATAACTTTCCTACTGAAAGTGACGCCCTTATTTCAAAATTATAGGCTTGCTTAGTTAATGTTCTCTCATTCTGCTTAATTATTATTCTGTGTGGAACCTCCAGGATTCGCAGTATCACATAAATACTTAACTTAAGCAGGCAATTAGTACACAAGAAATATGTCGGTGGCGGGAAAAAATTAATGACCGAGCACCGTTCGTTTCAAAACGCAATATAGTATCAGGTTTTTAACAGCGTGGTTAACGTTAGCTGGCGCACCATGCTATACTAACTTTCCTTCGCACAGGACATTACTGCATGTAACATATATCGAAAGAATGCCGCTTAGTGCGAATTCCCTTGAAATTGAAGACAAGAAACGCTAACAGAGTGATATTATAGCGTCTGTTATTAAAGATATCATATTATATTACAGATGAATAACATAGGTGTACGCAAGTACATGGCGCAGAGGCGTAAATAGATTCAGCAGGAGGCCCACATACTGCGGAACAAAAGTCACTGCTCAAGCGAACAGGACACACATGCAGGCAACAGAACAGTCACCACGTGAAGAGGACAAAAACCAGCGCGCAGAATTGTGTCCTGTGCACACACCCTAGTTCACATAACTGTTATTACCATAGCCCAAGAAGCTCGCAGCTTAACATTCTATTCGGTTAGGTGATGCTGGCAATATGAACAGGAAATGCATGCATGCCAGCGGAGAAGGCACCGCACACTGCTGTCAGCAGGAAGAGGACTTGGTTACCACGTAGCAACGAGGCAAACCCTTCCCTGCCGACTTACTACCTGAAAGTGCCTCGGCGCTCACTACATCGCAATCCTAAAGTCCTGTAGGGCACATCCCGTTTTCCTGCTTTTATAACCTCAGTCGCAAGAAGAGGCGCATAGCCCAGAGCCTATAGCGACTACGTTCTCATTTCCTTTCTTCCTTTAAGTTAGAAAGTTCGCCTCGCGGCGTTTCGTATGCGTGCGCCCTAAACTCCAGCGACAATTTTGGCGACATAAGCGAGACAGAATCTTAAATAGGATATGTCGCAATACCGAAGTTGTGCTATCGCAATGCGACAAAGCTAAATCTAAAAAAGAAGGAGAATATACGAATGGATTTAGAGGCGTTCCTTCGTGGCAACAACATCAACATACACAGAGCGGAAACAGCAACGCAATATCGGCGACGGCAGGTGGTCTGAGAGCGGTAGCTGCGAGTCGCAATTTGCATATTCACTAGGCTACAATTAGCCGTCCTCAAATGAACAACGATGGCACGAAACTTTAGACACGACGATCGGGAAACGGCGACTAGAGAACAGAAGAATGAGGCAGGAGCCGAGGACGAAGCAGAGCCATCGGGACAATAGAATCGGCGTGGGCATAGCGACTCGTTTAAGGCCCCGGGCGAAATGAAATCGCCTTCTTGCAGAGCCGTCTTCTTTCTCTTATCGACGCCTTCGTGTGCGCACTGTATGTAACTTCAGAGAGCCAGCGGTTCTCTACGGGCTCGCTCATCTTGTATTCAACACCGCGGCCCCAACGACACCGCCCTGCATGCACCCTCCCCAACGCGTGCACGGAGGAGGTGCTTCTTCCTGCCTACAGAGAAACTGCTGTTCGAGTTCGGGGAGGGAGAAAAAAAAACAAAAAAACGCGCGGCGTCGGGGCAAGCAAACGGCGGGCGCGCTTCGATAAAGGTACGAGATACAAAAGGTTTCCTTTTTGTACAAAGCATCATTAGAGACTGAACGCCGCGAAGAGAGCACCAGGCACGCACGCGTGCGCACTACGCTATGCAAGCCAAGAGAGAGATCTCTACGGGCAGTGCGTGCCTCTTTTAGGGTTCGACTCCATCTGTCCCGCGGGGCGCCTGCGGCTATCTAGTGTGCGTGTGCGTGTGTGTACGTGTGTGCGCTTGCGTGCGTGCGTGTTCGCCGCCATCACTGCCGCTTCCTCCATCTACCTTTATGCTGCGGCTGAATGCGCTGACGACGAGAGAGCATGCGACACGGCGGGGGCACCGGGCACAGCTACCGCGACGCGAGATGATCACGCACACGCTGCTGGCACGACGAACAATCGCGGATCCGAGCTGAGTGACGACGCCGCCCTGTCGAGGCATTTGCGCGCCGGGTGAGAGGAGCACGGCCGATTTTCTTTTCCCTTCGTTTTCTTTTTCTTTTATTCCCGGGGTGTCCCCTCGGGGCGTTCTGGATCGGCTTGTAGACACAGCCGCGCGTCGACCCGGTCCCGGGAAGCCGCTGACAAACGCTGGCACGACAGTTTTCAGAGTAGGTCAGCTGCGCCGTCTCTCTTTCTGTGTGTTTCGCCCTCGTCGCGTTTTACCGATGCTCTACATGGCCTCGCTTTGTTCCGTGGGTGGAGAATCCACCTTTTAGTTGCAATCGCGGAGTGGTGGTGCAACTATTTCAAGAAGGAAAACACATCAGCAGCTGTAAATCGCTGCGGGGTGCCTTCAGTCATCGAAGAACTTGGAAAAGACCGAGTTGATGGATTCAGTTCCGTCTGGATTTTATTCGTAGACTGAAATGCTTGAAAGCTAGCTCCGGCAATAAAGGTAAACAAGAATGTCAGATAGGTAGGGTCGTGGGCCCCTCTCGCTTCGTGTACATGAACTTGACGTGAGTGGATGGAGTCAGAAGTCCTGCTGGCTCAGCCTGACCCAACCACGCTTACCTGTAACAAGTAAGCTGGCCTAGTAAACCTACATTTTGCAGCCAGATTGACCAAATTCGCTTGCTCGGCCCGACACGTTAGCGTTTACATGAACCCGACACCCCACTTCGGCCCGACAAACCGATTCGACCAAACGTTATGAAGCTCACGTAACCGTCGCTTATGACGAACTCAAAATTGCCCCACGACTGGCCGCTCGAGGCACTTTTCGGGTACTCACGGGCTTCTTTCACGTTCGGAGAAACACCCTGGTGATAACAGTGCAAAACGCAGACGGGACACGAGACGAGAAGACGACACCCCAAGTGCTACTCTTTTTCATCTTGGGGGATAGAATAATATAAATCTTTAACGTCTACAGAGCATGCCGCAATTCCAGTGCTAGAATTGTCTTTTAAAAATCTTATTACATCGTCTGAGGATTTCACCTTGAAAGGATCCTCAGCAGTTAGTAGTCTCATGTTGCTCTAACATTTTCTCATTGACACTTTTCATCTAAGTATATTAAGAAGTTCATTGATTAGTTAATATTGATTATCTAATTAGGCGGACTGCAGAGATTAATCTGAATATCTACAGGCGACGGCAAACAACATTACCTTGGTGATGTCCAGCTACGTGGAATTTGCATATTCCTACATCTTGATGCATAATAGTTGGGACACGATATATATATATATATATATATATATATATATATATATATATATATATAAGAAACACAAACCGAAGCTGCTGTCTTGCATGATTGACCGATAAAGTAAAGGACACAGTGCTAACCAAGGCGACCTTGGACGGCAGGTGATGTACGTAAGTGTGGACGTGAGCCCCAACACAAACAACCTATCATCGTCATTATTCCGCCATCATCGTGCCGTCGTCGTCACGCCGCCGTAATCGTGCCATCCTAATTCCATCGTCATGTCGTCGTCCTCAGCGAGCGTCATCATTGCGTCATCCTTACGCAGTTGTCCTCATGCACACGTCCATGGTCGCATAACGTCGTCGTCTTGCCGTCATGGGCGTTCCGTTATCATTCCAGCGTCGTCATCCCATTTGCAGTCGCCCCGCAGTCAGCGTCATAACATCTTTCTCATTCCGTAACGGTCATCCCGTTGACATTATCCCGTCGTCCAGCCGTCGCAAAGCCGTCGTGGCGATGCCACCGTTGTGATGCCGCCGTGGTCGTCCCATAGTGATCGTTCCGTCGTCTCACTCTGTGCATCCACCTGATTTGGTGTTCGGATTTAGGCGCACCTTGTGAGCAGTGCAATAAATAAACGTAAAAATTGCATTACATTAAATTTGTGACGTTCGTTCGGGATAAACACACATTGCACAAGATTTCGCGTTGTACGGGATTGTATGCATCACTGTCAGTTGCATACCGTTTAAATAACTGTTTCACTATATTTTCACTTCACATAGATTCCAACATATGTGTTTGATCTGTATAATCATTTGTACTCTATATGTGTTCCTCCTGTACGACCGGCCCTTTGTACCCCTAACATTGGGTCCCCAATTCTAAAACCCATATTATGCTTGCGGCATGCACATTTCTGTCTGCGATATGCATTTGTGTGTAAAACTGCATTGTTATGGTGTGTCTTGATTGGTCCACTCATCTTTGACGCTGTATGTGCACGTGCTGAGGCTCTCTTAGCATTATCAGGTTGTTTTAATACTCCGGTAGTAGAATTTCACTCGCTTGTGGAGCAGTGCTCGCGTGCTCCTCCGAACCTTGCGCGTGTTGGGAGTCTTGCGCGTGTTGGAAGGTTGGGAGTCTCTTCGCTTCTCGGTGATTCTCAATGCGTTGAATGCTTTTTTTGTGTAGGTGTGTCGAAAAGTACCATGTGCCCTCTAGAAAGATCAACTACTTTTTGTTCTGGGGACAAACGTGCACCATTTATTTTTACCCATGTGGATATTATTCACAGAATGGCAGATTTTGGTGCACGCTTTCTTCTTTTTCTTTTTTTTTTTAGAGCGCAGCTTTTAGGCACCCGTTCCTGCGGCCGACGTCGGCGTAACCTGGCGAACGAGCACAGCGTTGGACGAAAGAATGAACGCGGAGCGCAGAGGGAGATGAAAGACGCGAGCAAAGCGGAGAAGGATGGTGCAGCGGTGCCGCAAGGCGGCAAGCAGAGGAGGGGGAGAGTATGGCGAAAACGCAAAAAAAAAAAAACGTAGTGCTGCGAAGATGCCTAGGAGTTGGCGCCAGAGCAGCGCGCTTCTTCTGGGAGGTTTGTCTGCGGCGGCTCCTATGAATCGCGCTCACGCGTGACCTACGCGCTGCCTCTAGCGATCTCCAGATTAGCGAGGCAGTCGCGCCACAGTTTGTTCGGCTTGCAACGTGCCGCATGAGACAGATTATCCATGCCAGCCAATATATCGCGAAATGAAAACACGTATAGAGCTGTGCTCAAATGCCGCATTAGGGAGCATCGTAATCGTTGGCGTATTTTTTTTTTCAAGACAACAAAAGCAGTAACTCCGTAAGGAACAAAGTTTGAGCATCGGTGATGTCCCTGTGTAATGTAAAGCTCAGCGCAGGCTTCAAATCGTTCTCATGGGCAGGCCAAGACAGATAAGGAAATAAGATTGCGCAGAGAGAGAGAGAGAGAGAGAGAGAGAGAGAGAGAGGCAAAGATATGGAGACAAGATTTGCGAAATTTTACTGATTAGGGGCAATGAGTATAGTCCTAATTTATTTACTAAACGTAGGCTTTATCGCCTTGTGGCTGGCGCAGCACAAGCTAGGTTGCCTTTGTACCAATGAACCCGATTCGTCAATTTCAACTGCAGGTAGGTGAATTCAAAGGCCGAGAGAAGCGCGGTGACTTGCAGCGTGACTTTCAACGCATCAGTCATTCTGGGCGTTTCTCTTAAGCAGACGGCTCTTTTCCAACTGAAAGTCACTCAACGAAGTGTCGTCGTAGTACTGTCGTTGTAGTGCCATTGTTGTTGCCATGCCGCTAACTATTGACAGCTTGGTGCAGCAAACGACATGAGCATGACAATTTTGTTTTATTTTTGCTTTCGTCGATGGTGTAAGACCTGACTGCGGAATTAAATAAGCTGGCGGCTGACAGGAAAGCCTAGCCAGAAGAACTATCGTGTAGGCAAAGACTCTCTACTCACCGATTAATCCAAAGAATTTGGATTCGGTCATCAATAACTCAAACCTCAATGACTTACTGAATTTGATGGACACCAAATATCGTACCACCCTCTCGGTGAACACCGTGAACACATCTAATACATCTCAATTTAACTTTATCGACTGTGTAACAGTCGGTCGGAGAATTAGATAAGGTGCCTGCTGACGGGAATATCCAGGAAGAAGCACGATCACTTTAGTATTGTCACGTGGTAGTGACGGTTAAGAAGACAGTAAAACTGTGATTAACGAAACGAGCGTTTTCTTGGGCGAGCTTGTGCCCTCAGAAACAGGCTACACTCAAAGAACAACGGTAGCGGCGAACACAATCGGCGGTCGTCGAAATCTGATCAGCGGGTCAAGCGTGTCGGCTTTTATAGATCAGTCGTTGAATGTTCCAGAGTAATCGATGGGACCCGCATGTCTTCCACAAAGTTCTACGCCATTCGCGTCGCGCATACATGCAATCAGATTACACAAGGTTCGGCAACAACAGACAGTGGATAGAAGCATCGACAACATTTTAGACACTTCCGATACATGCAAGCGCCTCCTGCGCTGTGCGATAACATTTGTTAGGCGGTGAAACGTGTCGTCCGATAAAGACAAGTACACGTGCCAGTATCGTCTCCCAGCTCAGCGCACTAAACTAATAACCTTCAAGTCCGCCATCAATAAACCGAGCCTGGATGATTCTTTTTTGACTGACGCAGACTCAGTACTTCATCACATTCACGGTGAACGCCGTGGTCACAGAAGATAGTTTTGTTTCTTACAAAGCGCACTGCATTGTTATATTACGTGGCGGCGATGAGATCTGCCAAGTTACGACAGCCAGCCAATCTGCCAAGTTACGACAGCCAAGAACTTGTTTCGTTTAAAACGGGACAAAGGAAAGGTAAATGTAAAATTGAGCAAAATAACTCGTGAAATAAGAGCTGCCAAAACATTATTTAAGCTCAAGAATGAGAGAAAGTGAACAGACAGCCGCAATTTCGCCTGAAAGGCTAAGCATTCATAACAATACAAGCATTGGACAACTACAGTAAGTAAGGTTCGTAACTTTATCGGCCCTATAAATTTCAGTAAACATTCGCTTACTTATTAAATTACAGGCATGGTGTCACTCGCACACAGGCAAACATTAACGGATCTAGCTCATTCAATGACCATGACCCCTAGCTGTCCCCTAGAGCGTCGGACGCGGGGAGCGAACACTTCGGGCTGCTTTCTGCTTCACCCCATCTGCGAGACTTGGCATTACTCGACGTCAAACACCAGGCGCGCGAAACGACAGCGCGCATGAAGCCACCAGCCATGTCGGCGCTTCCTTAAGCTTTGCATTCGCCGCGGATTGCCTCCAAGATATGGAGCGAGGACCGCAGATGCAGCCAGCCGCAAGCACAGCCTGCGCAGCAACGGCCGGGCTAGAAGAGGAGACGCGCGCTCTGCATCTCTAGCTCGCGCTTGGTCACGTCGCCTCCAACATTGGGCATACGGGAACATCGCGCACATCAAGCCACTGTCCATGCTCGGTTCGCCCTCGCAAGCTTTATCTCTCACCTACAGCTCACGGCACGCGGGGCGCTCCAGCGCCATCTAATCGCTCTTGAGCTTGGACGGCGAAACTTTGCCTGCATTCTCCATATCATTGCTATCGCACTATAAAGACATTATACTCTTTATACCTGCATACTTCATACAGCTTTGGTTCTGCCTCTTGTCGAGGAGCCATTCAAAGCTACTTGCCTCACTTTTGTTCAATTAGACAGTTATAGTGCTTAATGTTACAGTGTGCGAGCTAGACAGTTATAGTGCGGCCAGTAGTACTTCCTTCCTATTCCTTACATATAGTTCATTAAAAACACCTGGTCCTCCTTTCATACCACACTATTGGAAAGCGAAGTATATACATGCTCCTATCCTGATCGTACGTGATCTATCTTCTCATCGCCAGTTTCGCCCACTATGGTTTTTCGTGATCGCAGCCTCAAATCCGTCATTAGCGCAGATCCATCATTAGTACGCGAATGAAACCTTGTACAGCGGCAGTGTCCGCATTTCCGAGTAGCTAATTATAGAAAGCGCAGTGCGTGCGTCGGCCTACTCGTCTCTAAACAACACGCAGAGAGAAGTATTCGACACTGACAAACAGGCACAGACACAACAGATGTACACGCGGTAGACATCAGTGCACACGTACACGCCACGCACTGCTCTTCCAGTCACCGCTGCCAGCAGTTATGTCGCACTGCTCCCGCCCCGTATAATGAAGCCGCCGTCGTGGCATTTCGGTACTCCCGTGTCGCGTGGTCATCCAAACGTGCAGAGTGCATCATCGAAGCGGAAACGGGGAGGACCTCTTCCTTTCGTTTCGACGTTCGGTTCGTGTTCAACGGCGCGCCTTCCGTTTACGCGGCCCGCATTAATTAGTGACCCTGTCAGCATGCAAATGCCGGGGCCGAAACCAAGAAGTTTTTTTTTTTTATCGGAGATGAAAGTTTGCCGCGAGTGCGAGACACAATGATGCCAGAAATACAGCGCATGCTTCGTACCACATGATTTATTTCTTTTTCCTTTTCTTTTTGCGCACTCCTTGTGAGCTCTGTAAAGCAACCTGTCCTTTTCGCTACTGAAATAGAAACAAATACGCAATCTATAGTTTTATCCGGCACCGTAAGATGCTCGCAGAAACCAGATGACGTTTCCGTAGTTGCTCGATCTTCATGTGCACGGTCTTTTTTTTTTTCTTTTTTGAAGCGTGACGACAAAGGCAGGATGGTAGAATACGTAAATGTTGTTGAAACGCTTTTCCTCGAATTACATATTCTTCCCCCCTCCCCTTCCATTTGTCATAACACCTTAAGAAAATCTTCAACACTCCCGTAGAAAACCTTTGAACGAACCCGCCACAAAGTCTGTTTTAAACACTGACGCTCGAGTGCTCGCAAGGTTTCATGTCGGTCCGCAAAGGATCACTGCATAACTGAGTTGAACAACCCGAACAAATATCCAACACATTTTCTCACAAGGGTGCGCAGCGGTAGCTCAGTAGCTATGGCGTTGCCTGGCCGAGTCGCAGGTTTCATTCCCGGCAGAGGAGGCTGCGTTTTGGTGGGGACGAAATGCAAGAACGCTCGTGTACTGAAATTTATTGTGCAATTTAAAAAACCCCAGGTGCTTAAACTTAACTTGGCGCTCTCCAATATAATTCCCCTCATAACCCCATTGTGCTGCTTCTGGACGTTAAACCAAATAGTTTTTCTCTCTTTCTTAGAAGAACAACCTAGCAGCAGGGATGAGTACCGAGCTGCGATGCCCAGCAGCTTCTCGGAAACGACAGAAAGAAATGAACAGGCGTTATTTCTCAACGGCTCACTGTGTATCATTCGCGAACGTTGTTGAATGAAGATACATAGCTTTTATCGCAGCAAAGAGAAGAAAAAAGGACAGGCACGGATTCGTCAGTGCCTCTAACGCCAGCCGTCCTTGTTTGATACGCGCCATCCGCCCGCGGGGAATCAACGACACCTTACGTGGGTGAACCTTTTATGTGATGAAGTTATCCCAGGAAATCTTTTGTGCACTTGTGTGCACTTGTGTGCACTCATTTTGTTGGAGGTAGAGAGTGCAATAGACACCCACCCGTATAGTGAACCTTAACCAAACTACAAGTAGGGAACACGATCACTGAGTCGGCGCCGTAGACGAGCGTGTACCCACGTAAAAGCGTGCAGAGAGACATTACACTAACTATACAATTTAAACCAGGGCTCTGATTTAGCTGCAGTGGCCCTTCCGGTAACTTATTAAGGCCTGTTCACTAAACCTGTTCTTAATGAAGCACCTATACATTTAAGAAAGGGAAAAGCATGTGTGCATGCTTAGTTACCTTAGGAACTTGCGATTTGCTGATGATATTGCCTTGCTTAGTAACTCAGGGGACCGACTGCAATGCATGCTCATTGACCTGGAGAGGCAAAGCCGAAGGGTGGGTCTAAAGATTAATCTGCAGAAAACTAAAGTAATGTTTAACAGTCTCGGAAGAGAACAGCAGTTTACGATAGGTAGTGAGGCACTGGAAGTGGTAAGGGAATACGTCTACTTAGGACAGGTAGTGACTGCGGATCCGGATCATGAGACTGAAATAATCAGAAGAATAAGAATGGGCTGGGGTGCGTTTGGCAGGCATTCTCAGATCATGAACAGCAGGTTGCCATTATCCCTCAAGAGAAAAGTTTATAACAGCTGTGTCTTACCAGTACTCACGTACGGGGCAGAAACCTGGAGGCTTACGAAAAGGGTTCTACTTAAATTGAGGACAATGCAACGACCTATGGAAAGAAGAATGGTAGGTGTAACGTTAAGGGATAAGAAAAGAGCAGATTGGCTGAGGGAACAAACGCGGGTTAATGACATCTTAGTTGAAATCAAGAAAAAGAAATGGGCATGGGCAGGACACGTAATGAGGAGGGCAGATAACCGATGGTCAATAAGAGTTACGGAATGGATTCCAAGGGAAGGGAAGCGTAGCAGGGGGCGGCAGAAAGTTAGGTGGGCGGATGAGATTAAGAAGTTCGCAGGGGCAACATGGCCACAATTAGTACATGACCGGGGTAGTTGGAGAAGTATGGGAGAGGCCTTTGCCCTGCAGTGGGCGTAACTAGGCTGCTGCTGATGATGATGATGTGTGCATAGTTGTATTTGCATCCTCTTGACATCAGGCTGGGCAGAACTTTCACTTTTTGGAAACATGCGCGTAAACGCATTCACCGCGTCGTCCTTTCTTCACTGTCATCTCTGCATTCCCCTCTCTCCTTCCCCCAGCGTACGGTACCCAACCAGACGCTTTTCTGGTTAACATCCCTGCCTTTCCCTTTCTTTCTTCCTTCGCCTCCGTGTTGTGACACCGGCCCCTCACACGGACAGAAACATACGCACGCACGCACACAAGCACACACACACACACACACACACACACACACACACACACACACACACACACACACACACGCACACACACACACACACACGCACACACACACACACACACAAACACACACACACACACACACGCACGCACGCACGCACGCACGCACGCACATTCCCAAATGTAAAAATAATCCAGACCCCTAACTGCACCGGTTTGCTCACTGATATGCCAGCAGTATACCTGCGCATGAGTAACATCTGAAGTTCCAACAGCTAACCCAAACAATTTCGCTGAGGAAGAAATGAAAAGTTTGGACTTGCGATACGCTACTTTTGCATACGGGGTTACACGTATACGTGTACCCACGAGTACATATTTCAGCGAGCCAGCAGCAGTGGCGTGGAACTACTACGGGTAGGAGAACTTATAAGAAGGATGAACCATGACGCAATATATATTATAAGGCGGGCTGATGAATGTCGCGAACTCGGAGAACACTGTTAACTCGTCCAACTTTATTTGCACATTTAAGCAAAACACACTCGGCAGTGAAGATAGCCGTGAGCGAAGTCGGCTCTTGTTGTGGTCGATTGACGGAGCTCACAATGAGCGTGCAATATAAAATTCTGTGTCAACCAGGGTTGAGAGACCTAAAGTGGGAGAACTTAATTATCCCGTCTTTTACACAGCGCATTATAGCACAGTCAGCACATTATTCCAAAAGCGACCGCAAGAACCTCTACTTGAGATTAGCTTGGTATACAGAGGGCGCGTGTTGCTCAAGAGCGTAAACGCTGATAGCATAGAGAAGGCAGACGAAATAACATTCATTTCCCGAATAAAGACAAAGATTGAGGAAGGAAAAAAAAAACGTTGTAGCGATTCTTGCCCCTGAAGATCAATACATTCTGCGTAAAGAACGAGGCAGGATTTCTTTTGCTTTTTTACAGGGAAAGTTGTATATGACTAACCTTCCGTAGCTTTTACGGCGTCCGGCAACAGAAAAGATCATCATGTGAGCCGATCCTGGTGATAGAGCAGGAAGGGTCCAAGCACAATGGCACATATATCCCTGTGGGCTCGGGAACCTGTAATGCGCAACGTACTGGGAAGTGGTGTGCGAGTACGACAAGAAGCACCCACAGAAGCTATGGTGTACGTGGCTCTGAGCCAATGCACGGACGTGAACCGACTGTTCCTAACGAATGTGAAGGCAGACCACACATTTCACCATGCAAACAAAAACAGACAAAGCTCAGGCGTTTGGAAAATCACCACCTGCCTACGACAACCAAGACTTACCAAGCAGTACTGCATGAACTGCACGCGATTGCAGTTGAGGCATTGAACATTCGTTCACTGAATCTGCATGCGGAAGATCTCAATCACGATGCAATCCTGAACGAGATACTCGTCCTGTGTCATTTGAAAACGCGGTCAGGCTCGTTCGCCCAGCTCAATGGCTACACCGGAGTCGTGAGAGATCGCCGGGCGGAGTCGCGCTCTGCAGGTGTTGCTATATACGTAAACAGCTATATACGTAAACCATTCGGTCTTGGGATGAACAGAATCGTCACCGACTGCGCAGATGTTTGTGCTATACGAACTGAAGCAGGGATTATGATCCCGACGGTGTGCATCTCGCTCGCTACTTCCAAGCCCGAAATCAAGTGTATGACTTCGTATTTCCAGTAAGTTAGAAAGGATGACACCACGCCTGTGATCATCAACGGAGACTTCAATGAGGACATTTCTAAGCCAGAGAAGAAATGGTTAATGCAATATATGTTGGAAGAGTTTGGCCTACAATGTTACTCTAACTCCATCATACCTATCACGCATCACTTGACGTGCATTGATTTGATTCTAGCCAAGAACCTCTCTAGGGTGGCAGTCGGACCATTGAGTGTGCATGCCAGTGATCATAAAGGGATCGTGACTACTCTGACAAAATAAAGAGTCTCAATCCAACAGCAGCCACTGTCTTTACTAAATCATCCATTCAAACACATCAACTCCCATCATCAGACATTTCGAACAAATGACAACCATTCCACTGTGTGAAAATGGAATGGCAGCGAAAGCTGACGACAGTCAAAGCTCTCAAACGAAAAGCAAAGTGGTTTCGCTGCCATTCCATCTTCACAGAGTGGAATGATAGTCTTTCTCTTCATAGTAAGCAATATATTATACTCCGTCCCATACATGGCAAGCAACGCAGCGAATGCTAGAGATCTTCTTTTCTAGAGATCTTCTTCTTGCTAGAGTTCTTTTGCGGCTCGCATTCGCGGATAAAACAAAAATTACCATGTCCTACATGAAAAGAAGGTACATGTGTACCTCATGTATTTCAATGCGACAGTGCATCTACCTGTATGTCGCAAAATGCAAAGTACTATTTTAACAAGGATGGTGTCGCAGATCGAACCTATCTACCACCGAATGAGTGCAGTGACACGTTTCTGCGACTAGCGGCCACAGCTAACCGCCTAATAAGAATTGAATACTCCGGTTTTGCGTGCCAGAACCGCGATCTTATTATCTGGAACGCCATACCGGGAAACTCCATATTAATTTTCACCACCTGTAATTCTTTGCACCATGCACCCAAACGCACGGTACACGAACGTTTTTGCATTCCGCTCCCATGGGAAGGCGGCCACCACCGCCGGTATTGAACCCGCGACCTCAGCAGTGCAAAGCCATAGCCATTGCATGGGCTACCGCGGCGGTTAACTGCTGGCGGTCGCGATCCTACCAGAAGCACAAATGTACACAAATAACACCTAATTGTACATAACTTCACAGGAATAAGTTGTTGTGGTAATATACGAAGTATGGTCATTACAGAGGAGCTGCTAGCCTCTATTTGGTAACGATTTGTCGTGGCGCGTCCTCAGGAGAAAAAAAAAAAGAAAATACCTTCAGCGATATCTAAAAAAAAAAATCTTCAGCGATTGTAGCGAAAAGGGCATGCATTCTTTGGCATCACGCATAGAACATAAAGCACAGCATACGTTTTCAATAAAGCGAAAGTACAAAACAGGCATCCAAACCACATCATTGACGATAAGGCGCTCCTGATAACAATGCGAAGAACGTAGCGCTCGCCGCACACGTTTCGTTTTAAAGATTACTGCAGCGCATGCTGCCGCGATTGCGACGTGGGGAGTAACGTCAATAGCCTTTCGTGTTTAAAAGAACCAGCCTGGCAACTGACTTCATTGATGCTGCAGCACCGCTATGGGTATGGCAACGCATAGTTCGGACTCCAGAGGAGCGGCGTGAATACGAGGAGCGGCAAATGGAAAAGCAACGGCAATACGACCAGTGGTGGTGGGCTGCCAAAATTACCATTACTTCCATTACTCAAAGGCAATAAAGCATTGGATGGCCCCTCAGCAGTACTTGCGTAGCTCCCGCAGCGTGTATGTACTAGTATTGTGAAAAAACAACGTACGTCGCACTCTTTCAAACTGTACCTTCGACGTAAGCGCGATTGCTGCACTGTGTGTGTGTGCGTGTGTCCGTGTGTGTCCGTGTGTGTGTGTGTCCGTGTGTGTGTGTTTGTGTGTGTGTTTGTGTGTGTGTGTGCGTGCGCGTGCGTGTGCGTGCGTGCGCAGTTTGAAAGAAAGAGCGCGACGTACGTTGTTTTTGCACAATACTAGTATACACGCTGATGGAGCTACGCAAATACTGCTGAGGGGGCATCGAATGCTACATATATATCTGCAAACTTTGTCGATAGCCCAAACGACGATGCCCGCAGCCGCTGGCCAAACGTTGCAAAATTCGTGTCTTATGCGCTGATCCCCTCGAAGCGATTTGTCAAAAGCCAGCTTAGGTTCTCGCAGCCTGTGTAAACAATCTGCATTATATATCGTGCAAGCAGCGGCTGGTCCCACGAGGCGAAACACCCCGCTTTCTCGACGAGAATGGTGCAGCGAGAGCGCATAACAAATGCAAGCGGATGTCTATACAGAGCTCATCAGCGCGGGCCGCTTTCACGTAGTCATTGGGCACGCATTCAGCGACTGGTGGCGATCTGTGTAGCGTGCGGCTAGATTTAGCAGAAAGCATTGGACGTGCCTCGCAAACTTTAGCTATCTGTGTAGGCTTTACTCGAACTCGACGTCGCGTACGTATCGGATTATACATGCACATGGAACAACTCTCGTATTTTACCGTTCAGTTCAGCCTCTCATAATTACACGGTAAAACTTGGACTAGGAAGAATACACATAAAAAGGGCCCGACGTACGAGAAATGAAGTTGACGAGAGCAGTTACGGCTTTTCGGTATGAATGGTGATAACTTTCAAGCACTGTTCATTGAAAACGAGACAGGGCATATATATATATATATATATATATATATATATATATATATATATATATATATATATATATAAACTCAGCCCCATGGAACGCATGGTCTGCGCTGCTACTCGTCTGTTATCACCGATCCATCTGTTCTTATGATTGTGAGTTATTCTTATTTCTTCTTTTTATTTGCCATCTTGTACACTCATACAGATGGGAAGACTGCGAGAAAAAGCTGCTGTTTGGCAGCTTGACCATCACCTCCCTTCCCAGCTATATCACGGGGAAAACGCTGGTAAAGACTACGTGAGCCGTATGACCGACAACACAAAGCGTCCGTAAGTGCATGTCTAACTAATGTGTAACGGAGAAATAACGTGAGATCCACAACGTATAAGACCCCCCCCCCCCCCCCACCCAGCTCCCTCCCGAAGTTTAGGTGTCGTCAAGAGACACACTCTTCCTGCCCCTTTTCGCATTACCTCGGTTAACACGCTGTATAGTATCTGTGCACAGCTTGTCCCAGCAGATAAGCATTGAATGGAATGGAATGGAATCTGCGTATCAAAAATTAGAGTGGCGCGTGATGAATTGTTTATGTAGACAGTTTTCCTGTGACGTCATGGACGCAGCTTTTTACCGTACTAGTAGCCAAACATGGTAGCTGCGATGACGTCAGTGGACCATATTATTACGTTCTCCCCTTTCAATAAAGTTCATCACCACCACCAGCACGAAAATATTGTTTTGCTCTCTTACGGCGACCGTTTTTTTTTCACTGAATTCTCACTGTTAGTGCTTTGTTGCCAGGCTCCAGATAGTGAATCTGGCATGCTGTCATGCTGTCCTGATTGATCTTTACGCAGCTTCTCAACGTGCTAGTAGCGGAACATGGCGGCCGCGGTGACTTCAGTGCTAACCATTTATAGAAAAATGATCGCACCACGCCTCAGGAAAGGCCGAGAATATGTCCTTGTCAAATGAGCAGGTGGAAGCGGTGACGTACAGGGTCGTCGACTCAACGCCGGCTATGTTTAGCGATGCGCCACGAACACGTTCCACAGTATCGCTGCACTGCCATCTACGGGGAAAATGAGGGCACGCGGAAGGGGGCGCTGCCTGTCCGTTCACTTATCATCGACCAAACTAGCTGGAACGCGCCACCGCTGTGGGCTAAATGAATCAACAGACAACCGCCCAGCTCTCAACGGCGAGGGAGGTGGAGAGGCGCGTGTAGGCTTAGGTCAATTGGAAGAGCTCATCTTAAAGCAGCACGTACAGTCCATACATATGTATATTCCACGCGTACAGAACCGGGAAAGCAGTAAAATGAGCCTGATCGAAGTGGTAGCTGTAAATAAAATAAATACATTGCATTCATAACCAGTCGAATCCATAAACATAGAAATGAAAGCTTTTAAACATCATGACACAGGAATATCTAGGATAAAGGCTGTTTCTTTTTCTTTTCTTCCGATCTACGTTGCTTCATTTCTTTTCCTTTTTTCTTTTGAACATACAAAACGGCAGCGTTCACGCAGACAAAGGAAATAAATATATTTTGGGTCGTAACTGGCTCAGCCAATCAGCGACCAAATTCAGTACCAGCGTAACAATGTGGCCTTATAAATCGCAATTTGATTAATGGTTCCTGAGAACGACATCATAGATGCGGGCGAAACCACTCGAATGGGGAACTCGCCAGTCAGAACTTCGATCCAACGCCAGCGTACCGAAGGAAAGACTTTAATATAAACACAAAACTGTTCATACGTATATATTAAATATAGGCTGAGGGATAAATTGGTAGGAGGAAAATGAGCCGGACCCTGCAGGAGCCCGACGCGGCCAAATCAAGTTAGACATTTCCAAAGATTTCAAAAGCGAATGCTTCGTCACGAACTTGAGTTGCGCAGATGGAGTTTGTAACATGGTCTCTTCGCGTCGTTGCTCAGTTTTCGAGCGCCAAACTCACATTTCTCGAGCGAGCCTTTACAACTGTAGTGGCGCAATGCATTTGCGACACAGTGCACGAGCTTCCTGGAAGAGCAGAAGGCTACGCGAGAACAAGGTAACTCTGCGCTGTATTAGTCATAATTTGCGACTTGAATGCATGCCTGTTCCTTTGAGGGTCATGGAAAGTATGTACGTGCTGCCTTTCTCCGATGATAGGCTTCTTGCGCAAGAAAAGCTACGCAGGATTTGAGCGAGTTGATACGTACATAAATTTAAGAATGCGGTTTGTCAGGTTCCAGCTGTGTGTAAATTTCATTCTTTTTACATTATTACCATACATCTGTGTGAGGGACACTTTCATGGACTTGGCTAGTTGCCGGCTCGTATACTGCATCTCACAAGCCGTTTGCAGCACTGCCGAAGGTACGAGATGTCCGCGGGTAATATCCTTGCGTATCGAAATGCAGTTCCGGTTGTTAAGCGTCTCATTATCGGAGGGATTAGAGAGCTTCATTTTGTTGGGTACGTGATACGTTACACCGATACAGGAAATTTCAGTACCTTTGCGCATGAATGTCGTATACGCGCAAATTACTATGGCAGTGAGCAGACGACGAGGCGTGGATGAACACACATCGAGGAGCATTCAGTATTCCTATTGGCTAAAGGAGTCCTGTAGCTTCTACAGTGCTGCAAAGGCCTTTTGAGGTGAAGCACAAGTTCACATGCTGCGAGATGCCTGCGGTTAAAAGGATGTCCCACATCAGCCGCCATGACCGTGAGGGACGCTGGCAAACACTCCCAGAGTCAGGCCTTGCGCACACACTCACACTCATCAAATTCTGCGGTAGGACAGTCACCGCGGTGCAGCTTAATTGATCAGAGCACCGAACGTGTAGTGCCGAAGATATGGATTCAGCTCCCACCAGGCGTGGTGGCAAGTTGCCTTTTAGTCCACTTTCATTGCTCTTTTCGTTATTGCTTGTACATTTCAATAAAATATAACGGTTAGTTTGTCCTAAGCTTTATCTGGCCTCACTGTCTGTCTGCTTCACATTATTGCAAAGAAAGAAGAGACAGAGGGTCCCTCAGTTCCCATACTCTTCCCGCTTCTTGAGGAGCTTATAGCTAGGATATGATGCTTGCTCACCGTACGAGACATCGTCGAATGACATCAGCTTAAGATAAAAAAAAATAGGTGATTTAGTTGTTGCAGAGACTAAGGTATTTGAATATACCGAGCAAATAGGATGTGTCTGGTTTACCTCTCCGTCGATTCTTTCATTTCTTCTCCCCCCTCTCTCTCTGACAAAACTTGCAACAACATTTCGTCAATGCTACCGACTGTTACATCAGCATTAAATATGAAAAAATAACAACAAATCTTAAGCATGTTTGGATTCTCTAAAACTATGTTCGGTGCAGCAGTATTGCACTAAGCTCCTTCAAAGGGCACAACGCTCTATACTACGTGCATCTGGCTACGGGTTTATTTCGTTGTTTCCTTACCCTCGTTCTCAGGTATGATCACTTTGCAAAGTTTTTGTTTTCCTTTACAAGCTTCTCAGGTGACCAGACCAGAAGTGTTAACGGCATTTCGTGTACAAAAAAAAAACAAATTACGGGATCTTACGTACCAAAACCATGATATATTTATGAGGTACGTCGTAGTGGGGACTCGGGAAATTTGGACCACTTGGAGTTCTTGAACGTGTGCATAAATCTAAGTGCACGGCTGTTTTTCGCATTTCGCCCCCATCGAAGTGCGGCCGCGTTGGCTGGGATTTTTTTGTCTACCAAAACACGTAAATATGCTTTCTTTTCTTCTTCTTTTTCTCTTGCTTTGTGTAGGATGAATTTCACACAACTTCATTGTACACTTTGTACAATAATTGGAAACATTTGGCTCTCTAACAAATTTTTAACCGTTTTTTTTTCTGGAGGATTCCTATTCGAATCTATTAGCAATTTTCTCTTGCGAACACGCTTCGCCTGAACAAGAAATAAAAGAAGACCACGGCTCTAAAGAAGTTGTAGCGGAAGACAGTGACAAAGCAGTTTTGGCACACGATTTGAAGAGCATCTCTCAGATAAATCAAGAATCATGAACGCTCATAATTTGCATTGATGACATTTCCTCATAGTTTTTAACATACAGGGTGCTTTTTTTTAGCTGCACCAAATTTTTTAAACATTGCCTATGGCAGATAGCACAATTTTAACCCTTGATCTAAATTACGCGATGAGGCGGCCACTACTTCTACGAGAAATCAAAATGTTCAATTGAACAATTAACGTAATTACGCTAATTCACTTATTTAATTACTTTATGCCTCATATTTAATATACGAATTATAGCCGCTGAGTTTCCATGGCGTATCCACTTGGAACGAATTCTGTGGACAAATTCTGTGGAAAGAAGCGTACAGTGTCGAATGCCCTTGCCGAGCACGCGGATGCAACGGGCCATGATATCGACTGGGATCGCTCAAGAATTATCGGCCAAGAAAGAAACCAAAAATCGCGTCTGTATCTGGAGTCACTGGAGATACAAAAAACACGTCACACGCTTAATCGAAATGAGGGAACCCTCCCACCGTCATACACGCGCTGCCTACGTCACGTTCTAAAGCATACATAAGCTTCCATGAACCTTCCGTCATCCCATTGTGAACAAGGCTTCCGTAGCGAAGCCGAAACGTCTTTTAGATTTTTTCATTTTTTAGCACTTCTATGTTGGTCGGTGTCCTTGGTTTTACTTCTTCAATTCTGTGGACAGCACCAGTTCCGAGATATTAATTGTCAAAATGGCAGACGAAATGCATTGGCATTCCAGTTATTGTTTTAAGAAACTGCTGTTTTATGCATTGAAACGGAAAAATAACTGGAACACCAAAGCATTTTGATGGACACCTTGAAAATTAATATCTCGGAACTGGTGCTGTTCAAACAATTCGTTCCAAGTTGATACGTCGTGCTACCTTAGATAGAAATATGTGGTGGAAAGTAATTAATTAAAACGTTTGTCAGAGTAATTACAATATTTATTCAATAGAACGTTTTGATTTCTCGCAGATGTAACGGCCGCCGCATCGAGTAATATAGATCAGCGCTTAAAATTGTGCTATCAGCCATAGGCAACATTTAAAAAATGTGGCGGAGATAAAGAAACACTGCATATTCAAGCTATCTCCCAAAGCGAGTGCCTAAAGAATAATATTACAAGCCCACTTGAACTGAAAGAAACCCGAAATTTGAATTACTTGTGGGGGGATTAAGTATTTCGTTCGTTCTAGGGTATTTGTGGTCAAATCGTGTAGCCTCGTTCCGGCTTCATTTTTAGCGCTCAGTGCACCTCACGGACCGACACTCCACAGATTGCGGCTCCCGCAGTGCTTCAGAGTCAACGACTGCCTACCGGCCTCGTTCGCGAGCTGTACGCTAGGTGCCTCTCGCAGTATACAGTGTCGAGGGGGGTTGCCTTCCCGCCGCTGCAGCAGCCAGGAGCGGCAGGCCCCTCGGGAGAGCAATAAAGTGAATGTGTTGAGAAGAGAGACCTTATCGGCAGGCTCTCCGGCCACGGAAGCTGGCCAGGCCACCACGCCGGATCCAATAGGCTGGCGTTTTTATGGCCTTTCCTCCAATTACAGGGGGGTCCCAATGTGAGTGCTGGCGCGCGCGCCGGGTCTCCCTTCCCGATGCGTTTATCAGATGCGCCCCGTTTCCTTATCGACAGGAGCGGGCGCACAACCGCCGAGCTTATACCGACGCCGCTTCATATCGATTGCGTGCCGAGAGAGTCGAAATGACGTCCGCTCGGCAAACAAATGACGCATACTCCTCAGCTAGTGCGTGCGTGCGTGTGTGTGTGTGTGCGTGTGTAGGCGAGTTTGCGTCCGTGCGTGTGCCAGCAGAGCAAAGAGGTGTACGAGCTTGCGATTCCTAGCGCGGATGCCGGGAATTCGGAACCCGCGACAGGAATGAAACAGAGACGCGAATTTAGGCACCATCGACTCGGCGTAGGCATTCCATCCGCACACGAGCGCGGACTTATGGGCTAGACAGGACGGCTTTTGGGAACGCGAACTCATAGGCATTTGCGGAGAATGAAAACGAGTACTATATGATACTCTAGTATGATGAGATGAAAGAAAGCGTTTGAGAGCAGTTCATGCATACAGAGGCAGCCCTACAGGCTTTAAAAAAAAACGAAATTTCTTTCCCCTAATTTGGCGTATTGCTCGCTTTCGAAAGCTGCAAGCCCACCTAGGTAGAATAAATATTATTTCGCCTACTTGTTAACATCATCATATTGTCGCCTAGATGGTGCCAGAGTGGACTGTCGTAGCAGCGTACCTGTCATTTGTTTAAGGGCGACATTATTGTAGGCTATCCCAAGGCGCAGCTAAGAAATTGGCGCTACCCTTTTCTCCTATATTACGCACACACATCGCATCTGGTTTATGCCACACGTATCCTTTAACTGTCTGCTCATATTGGTTGTTAAAGGGCGCAATACAAGTCCGGGCTTCGTCGCTACCTCAGCGTGGAAAGAGGTCAATGTCCCATATTCAGACGCACGGACGCATGCACTTACAGCCAGTTCGCGCTCATTCAGACGAAGTGGGCGATCGAGAATCTTACTTTAGTATCTCCAGCATCATCGACCGTGACGTGCTCATTTCCGAACAGGATTTTGCAGTCGCAGCCGCACGAACGCGCGCACATCTTCACAACTTCGTACGCGAGAACACCGCATGCTGTAGCCTACTACACAAGGAGAAATCGAGCGGCCACGAGTATTATACGGGCCATTCTTTCACCATGCACCGTTTCTCTATGCGAGAGGGTGATTGTGAGGAGCCAGCCGCCGCCACCACCACAAGGCAGCGAGCCAGCCTCGGAAGTTTGCGCACACAACTTGAGAGAGACGACCGAAACCTGGGAGGTGAAGGCGATGCCTAAGGACTGTAGGGGGGGCTGAATTTCGCCATCGGCCACACTTCGCCGCCACGCCGAAACCGCCACCGCGAGCTGACACCAAACAACCGCTAAATTGACTCCGACGCGATAAGGTGCGGCCGCTGCTGGCGCACTGCGCGTAACGACGTGTCACGCTTGGACTCCGCGCTCGCACCGGGCCGATCGTGGCATTCTCTGGAGGCGTTGCGGCGACCCGACTCCGCGTCGTGGTCCACCGGCCCTCTTCCACCGACACTCGACCGACGCTGGTCGGTCCCACCTCCGCGAAACCGGAAGTAGTGGTTATCATTCAGTGCAGCCAAGTCCGTAGCGTGGCTGCTGGCGCGGGTTCTGCGATCCCCGCAGTATTATATAATATGCTAAATCTGCACGTCGTGCGAAGGACGCAGCAGTTTGCGCGACGAGGCGATGGTCCGCCACGCACTGTGTATGCGGTATGCGATACGTGGTATATACGGCATACAAAGGGCAGGAGTTGGTGAAGTTCTACGAACTTTCTACTGGTGGGTTTCATTTTCCTGTTTAAGCCTTGGATTAGCGTTGTTAAACCAGACTCCCTTGTTTCGCTGTTTCGCACTTTCTGTTGCCGAAGCTACGTCAGTTCTCCTGGATCGCAAGCCCTCCGTCCCCACTTCCTTTCCATTTTTGTGAAATCATGCGATCGTTCGGCGACTGTTGCGTTTGGATACTCTTTGTGGCATAAGATAAGCAGACGAATTAACAGAAGGAGTACACAATAAAAATACAACTAGTAGAGCAGAGCTTACACGCAACTTCGTATAAGAAGTCAATTGAGGCGGTGTTTTAAACCCATTTCTATAATAAGAAAGAAGAATATATTCGCCACTAATTTCATGAAGAATAATCCGATATGATTGGTGATTACAAATGGCGGGTCTTTGTGCAGGAATTCATATAAAACGTGGAACTTAATTGGAACACGGGTCTCTAAAGCGACACCTCATTTGGATACTTCATCTGCCACGGTAGCTCAGTGGCCATGGCGTATTGCTTCTGAGCACAAGGTCACGGGTTCCGTGGCCGCGCTTCGATTCAACAAACATACGTATATTTGGGAGCACCTCAAAGAACACACAGGTGTACACCACTAATGCGTGCGCCATAATCACATCGTGGTTTCGGCACGTAAAGCTCCAGGATTTGCTTTTCGCCTACCTCCCAGGTGGGTGGCTTGTCATGCGAGACAAGGCCGATTCCGGATACTATGTAATCAAAGCTGGCGATCTGGTGCGCCGATCCTAACACCAGGGTGTGAAGTGAGTCTGCTCAAGGGCTGTAATAGGGTTTGAACGCGTGCGCCAATCCTGGAGGCAGGGCTGTTAAAGATACAGGTGGGCCAGTCATGATAATGCCTATTGTATTACAGTCACTCAGGTGCAATATGTGGTCGTACATACTATTTGCCTCTTTCTCTGGGTATGGCATGGGCGTCTCGCCGAGTATATGTGGCAGGGTTTCTCCAGCACACCTGAGGCATGGAGAGAAAAAGCGCAAAAGAACAACTGTGACGTTAGTGTGGCTGAGATTGGCGCAATGTCACTGTTTTATACGTCACAAATGGCGTTCCTGAAGTGCTACTGATTATCGAATTGAAAAAGTGGTGATCATTCACCTCCGTTCAAGGAAGAAAGAAGTCAACGCAATTCATTCTGAGGTATTTGTTCAATATAAGCAGTCGCATCACATGCACATCTGGGTATATCATCTATGTATACATAAATATGGCATCCCATAATGCAACATGCTATTTTTATTGATAACGTCATATAAGAAAACACATTTAGCATTGACACAGACATCTACACCAAGAAATCTTCGCGTGCGCCAATTTTTTCAGTGCGTGGAGCGGCATTAAATTTTTGTGTAGTAATATAGGTTATGTTATGTATGTCCTGCAAGGGAAAAAAGCATATGTGTGATAGATGGGAAGCGGGTTACGTGGAGTGTAATATATATTCTGTAGGTCCGGTGCATACGTAGTTGAATAAGCGAAGGAGCACACTTGCGAAATTGCATTTTTAATGTTGTAACGTTTCGGCGGTGGCACGGCCTTCGTCATTCGGACGAAGGCAGTGCCATGGCCGAAACGTTACAACATTAAAAATGCAATTTTCGTAAGTGTGCTCCTTCGTTTATTCGTATATATATATATATATATATATATATATATATTCATATGTGTGTGTGTGTATGTGTGTGTGTGCGCGCGCACACACACACACGTCGAGTGAGCTCCTAAACAACACTTTGCAAATGGTGAACGCGGTTTAAATCAAGGATCCGGGACCTCAAAGCTCAAAGAGGTGTGACGTAATTCTAACGCATTTATGTCGCATTTAGCGCTAAGTCGTCACTTAATTGTGTTTAGATACGATACAATATTGAACATTTTATTGGATAATCGAATACTTTTTTGGGGGGTGGGGGGGGGGAGGGGTAAGCATATCAATAGAAAATTTTGCTGTTTGACCGAACGCACAAAGAAAGTAAAGAACAAATATAGACAGACAAACTATGATTGGGTATGATTCCGGCCTACAACCAAGCAGTCAGCGCTTTCGGTACTTCCGAGAAGTCAAAGCAGGATCAACTGCTGAAGGATCGCACCCTACAGGCCTTCCTTTAAGTGTACGATATTCGCGTAGCCACTCGAAATGTTGTCTGCTGACTAAGTGCGAATCGCGATCTTGCTTGCTTGCTTGCTCTGTACACCGCGGCGCTTACCCATCGAGGGGGATTGGCGATCTTGGCACTGCATTCTTTTTCTTTTTCTTTTTTTTTGCGCAGAAGGACAGTAATAAAATATACGCGAAAGTGCTCGGGCGAGAAGGCGGATGCCTAGAACGAAATAGAAAAAGAAATAAAACCAAAACAAAAGAGTGACCCGCGACGACCATGACAGCGGCAGAGGTGACAGGGTTCGCACTTTGTCGAAGAAAGCAAGACGTCGCCGGGGACTTGTGCCGGTGAGCCCCGACCGAGGCCGAAAGAAATCAACAGCTCAGCACGGCGCTTTGGGAGTCCAGGAGAAGCGTATAATGCAGCGCGCGAGAACGAAAACAAAGATGAAAAAAGAACAAGAACGCGAAAGCAGTGCGGCGAAAGACCGCCGAGCTGGGAGACACGGCGGCACACTGCGCTTTCCAGAGTTGTACACGAGTCGAAAAAAGAAGAAAGCGTCGTAAATTTGGGCCCCCTGCGGAGCTTCTATGTATCCCGAAAAAAGTAAACGAACAAACTTAATTCAAGAGTCGAACCAGACGCCTGGGCACACACTCCCTCGAAAACGCCAACCTGGGTACTCGTGCAATCACAACGCAGATGCCAGAAAGAAAGGGAATAAAAATATTGCGAAACTGAAGTGGGGAACGGGGGATAGCGGGGGGACCGAAGGAGGGCTTACGGCGAGACACACGTCAAACTTCCGTTGGTCCCAATGATGAGCTTTTCTTTTTTCATTTATTTATTTTTCTCACCTCCACACAAAACCGTTGGATGATAGGTGCAAGTGGGTGACAAAAGGACCTTCCAGATCATGCTGCTGCAAGCTATAAAGGATTGTCGGTGGTCGCTGTTGACGGGTTGGGTGCGTTGAGTTCCTTTGTAGCTGTGCTGTGGCGGAATAACAAAAACGCAGGTTCAACGAGACGAAGATTGTAGCGCTTGCGATAGAACGAGACAAGAAGACCTTGACGGCCAACCTTGCCCACACGAGCCGCACGGTGTCACAAGAGGCGGATGTCAGTGCGGCTACGATAGCAGCTGGAAAATATGTATAACAAAATAAAATGACGAAGAATGAAGCAGCGTGCATACAGCTTTGTTTATACGCTCACTCGGTGCTCGCGTATGCAGCGGATGAGGCAGAGGAGGCAGTTGCCGTTTTAATGACAGCGGGACACAAAACGCAGCGACCTTATCGCACTCTCTACACTAGCTTCATTCCTCGTACGCCTTGTTACGGATCCTTGCTATGTCACCCCATCCCCTACACCCATCCCACTTGCTCTCGCCTTCCTTTCTTTTGGTATTTGCATTATTTTATGAGCGCCCACGGCCCTCACCTCCATACCTCCCCACCGCGTTCTTGCCGCACCACCCGAACTGCGCTCGTTAAAACTCGCATGAGACACAGAGTCAGCTTCGGCAAGTCGCCGAGATAAGGACGTGAATAGAGGAAGAGTGAGAAGGGGTGGGGGGAGGACTGAGCTACGATCGTCCGCAGTGGTCGTATTCGGCCCGACCCTGAAGAAAAAAAAGAAATATAGCTAGCGTCTCGCGCGCGCGGGCCTTCCCTTGTTTTCCTCTCGCCCTAAACAACGAAGTGTGCTTGACTCGCTCGCGGGAACTCTGCCTTCGAAATGGACCACGTTTATATATACGGGATGCGCACCGCGCGCCCGAGGAGTCGCGTTTTAAGAGTTGCGGACAAATTGCGTGGCGTGACCGTGGGACCGCCAGTGATTGCTTGCTTGCTCGCTTACTCCTGTTGGTAGTTCCTGCCGTGGGCTGCAGGGGGCGTTGCTCGACATCACCCCGTGCCAACCCACAGTGAGCGCGCGCCTCCCTTGCTCGTCGTCAACGCGTGTTTTCTTTACGACTCGAGGCACGTTCGGGAACGCTTTTGAAGCAACGAGGAGAGAGCTGCGATATTGCTTCGTTCCTGGTCTCCGAGGAGTTTTGCGTTAATTCGAGAGTGCACTCGCGTGCACCCCGGTTGGTGGCGAAGTTTTGTAACGAGTCGAGAGCACGCAACTGGGTCGCGCGCGTGACCCCGCTCGATTTCTTTGTTCGGGCTCGCTATGCTGTCGCGTCTGAGACGCTGAAATGCGATACAAAAGGTGGCGGGGCTTGCGAGACGACAAAGCGTTTCTCTCGCGAGCTCTTTATCACCGCGATATAACAGCGAGGAACACTCGAGAAGGCTTCCGTTGTGTATGAGAAGCAGTATGCTTTCAACGTTCCTGATGTCAATGAGTTGGTGCGAGCGAACGTGTTCTATGTATTGTGGGCTAAATAAACAATTGCGCGAAAAACGGATTGTCTATACTCAGCTTCGAAATAAATTGGTTCTGGAGTGGAAGCTATGCAGAAGAAATGCAGAGTCTGACGCCAATAATGTGAGGCGATGCTGCCGTCACACTCCATGCAGAGGAAAGAAAATTGACAATGGCTTGTGGCTTCACAGAGAAAAATAGAAGAGAGGAAAAGCAGGGAGGTTAACTAGGCGCGCGTCTAGTTTGCTACCCTGCACTGAAGGATGAGGGTATAGAGATGAAAAGAGAGAAAGGAGAGAGAGAAAGTACAGGTTTGCGCACATTTGAAGGTTCGCACTGATTCTACAAATGGTCGCCAAAACCTGTCGACTTGAGGTACTGCAATAACGCTTTCGTGGCTTTCTGTGTCAGCGAAGCGTACTGTCATGGTCGAAGGAGCTTCATTTCCAAAAATGGTCTAGAGTCCAGCCAGTTCAATGTAGTTCGGAGAACTTCACGCTCGACATCGTACATCAATCACCATGGATGGAATGGTGGCCAAGTTTAGGCCGAAGCCAAGCAAACCAAGAAGATGTATGCGGCGATGGTTTCGTAAAATTATTGTTCAAAGTGAAAAGTGTAGGCGCATAGTTCCCCAGCCTTTCTATCTTTACAGATGTGTATAAATTCCGATATCTTGGGATGTAAACACTAGGGAAGTGGCGCTGGAAATACCGTCTGGCTCCCGCGTATAGGTAAGGCATGGTACTAAGGGTAGCGCCACTCACTACAGACAAGTCAAATCAGTGCCAGAAATAACCATCTCCCAAAGCATGCTAAATGCTTTCTTGGATAGCGACTGTAGTTAGTTCTGCATAAAGCTTTATTTCTGTGTCCGTGTTTCAGTCGATCTGTATTAGATCTGCTGAAGAGGAAACAACTATAGCCGTGACCAAGAGGCCATTACCATGTAAAGAGCTTATACGTGCAAGCACTGCACTTGAATGCTGGCTCCATAATGTCATAGATAGAACTCTATTTCACAGTTCGTCCCTTGTCGTGTAGCACAGTTTTTACGCGCAAGCATAAGTGCCCCGTCAGTGAAATCGGCGAGACTGCGTGAAATCGGCGAGCTGCCCGTTCCCCTGGTTGACTAAAGTCCACTGTTGCCTTTATCCTATTGCAAATTATCTTGGCGAATATTTTATGTAATACTAGGAGTGCCCTAATGGGCCTATAATTTTTCAGGTCTTTAACGTCTTCCTTTTTATGGATTAGTATAATGTTGGCATTCTTCCAGTTTTCTGGAAGCCTTGACCTCGGTAGACACTTCGTACAGAGAGCCACTAGTTTTCCAAGCATTATGTCTCCTCGATCATTGATTAAATCAACTGTTATTCCATCTCCTCCTGCCGCTCTTCCCCGTTTCATGTCTTGCAAGGCTCTTCTGACCTCATCGGTAGTTATAGCAGGAGTTTCCATATAGTGTTCATTACTGTTTCGAATGGAGTTATCCTGAGTCCTCTGGGTACTGTGCGGTCAGTATAGAATTTTTCCGCTGCTTTTGCCATACCTTCGAGATTACTGATGATATTACCCTGCTTATATTTCAGTGCATACATCTTGGTTTGTCCTATGCCAAGTTTCCTTCTCACTGATTTCAGGCTGCGTCCATTTTTTAGGGCTTCTTCAGTGTTTATCACGTTATAATTTCGTATATCCGTTATTTTCACCTTGATGATAAGTTTTAACAGTTCCGCGAATTCTATCTGATCTCTTGAGTTTGACACTTTCATTCTTTGTCGTTTCTTTATTAGGTCCTTTGTTACTTGGGAGAACTCACCTACTGGTTGCCTTGGTACCTTGCCTCCCATTTCAACTGCTGCCTACGAAGTCAGCCTAGTTACGGTATCATTCATTACCTCCGTGTCACATTCATCTGTATGTTCCAAGGCTGCATATTTGTTTGCAAGTACCAGCCTGTATTTGTCTGCTTTTTGCCTTACTGCCTCTAGGTTGACCTGTTTCTTCTTGACCAGTTTTACTCTTTCTCTCTTGAAATTGAGGTGAATCCTAACCCTCGCTAACGTATGATCACTGCACTTTACCTATTACTTCTGCATCCTGCACTAAGCTGGGATCAGCAAAAAGCATGAAATCAATTTTGTTTTTTGTTTTACCACCAGGGCTTTTCCAGGTTAACTTTCTGTTGCTACGCTTCCTGAAAAAGGTGTTCATTATTCGCAGCTTAGTCTTTTCTGCGAATTCTACCAGCATCTCTCCTCCATAGCATTCCTAGAGTCGACGCCGTAGCTGCCAATTGCTTGTTTGCCAGCCTGCTTTTCCCCCACTTCTGCATTGAAGTCGCCCATTACCACAGTATACTGAGTTTCCACTTTTCTCATCGCTAATTCAACAGCTTCATAAAACTGATCTACTTCTTCATAATCGTGACTGGATGTAGGAGCGTAAGCCTGTACTACTTTTAATCTATACCTCTTATTAAGTTTGATTACTACTACTACCCTTTCATTAACGCTGTAGCATTCGTCAATGTTTCCTGCTATGTCCTTATGGATTAGGAATCCTACCCCTTAGTGCTTCTTATCTGGGAGACCTCTATAGCAGAGGACATGGCCGTTATTCAGTAATGTATAAGCCTCGCGAGTTCTTCTAACCTGGCTAAGGCCAATGATGTTCCAAAGAATATCTGATAGCTCCCCAAAGAGTCCTGCTAAGCTAGCCTCACTCGTCAGAGTTCGGCTGTGAAAAGTTGTCAGGGTCAGATTCCATTGGCGGCTTGTCCGGGTCCAGAGATTCTTAGCGCCTTCTGCTGCGTTATAGGTCTGGCCACCACCCTTGGTCAGCTGCTTGGCAGCTGCTGGGGACTGAGAGCTATGGATTAATCGTAGGAGTCATGAGGCAGGTAGTGGCCGAATACTGCATCAGGGAAGCCAATTCCTGTTCTGATGAGGGAGCGTGTGTGTTGAAGTTTAGTGGGCCTCCCTAATTTGGTTGTAGCTGGATTAGTACAGCCCCACTCGCTCTTGGCATCTTTTGCCGGTATTAGGTGTCACTCGAAGCCCGCAGATGTAGTGCACTTGAGGACAAATTCAAGCTCACCATCGTCAAAAAAATAATATAAGGATTCAAACTTCCGACTATAGAAACCGAGTATCTCACATACCTCAATCAGATAATGCCGTAGGGCAGCGAGGCTACCTTATCGTCGAAAATTACAGCCCAGAGGGCCCTACGTGCCTAAGATATCCGTTGATTTATTCGCCCTCTGTGATTTATGCGCCTAGGCTGTCGGCATCTGCGACGCGGACAGTCTAGGCGTAGCGAGGGCCGATAGCTTCGTATGCACTAAGCAGCCATACGCTTGCGAGTCACCCGAGTTCATGAAGTGAAACGTCAGTCTCTTTTTATTTCCTCCTCTTGTTTTGGCCTCTGTTCACGGGCGATGTGCGCCGTAGGCCTCCAGTAGGGTGCGCTGATGCGCGCGCCCCCGGCCGCGGCACACTAAACACCCTAGCCTTAAGGATCGGTAGCGGTGGCGGCCAATCCGAATGTTCGTCTTAACCGAAGAGCACATCTGAGGCGGCTCGTCTTAAACGGATTATTTCGCATTGAGTCTGTGAACAACCAAACAAACGTTCCCATGTTGTTCGTTATGTGCGAAAATTCGACTTAGCCGAGTTCGTCTTAACGAGAGTTCACTGTATTTGAGACCAAATGAGTAACAGTGGAAGAACCTTTCCTCAAATTATGTTGCAAAGGTGTTAACGTATTCCTGTTGTTCAGAAAGACAGCTATGTAGTTGGCTATGACGTGCTAAAGAATTTCGCCACAAGAAGCGAAGGATATGGGATGATAATTAGAGACCAATGATTTATCCCCTGTTTGGAATACTTGCACGATTCATGCTGTTTTCCAATCGCTGGGAGTACTAGATCAACGAAGGGAAGCACGAAAGATGATTACAAGAAAACTGACGACCATCTCGGCATATCAACGCAGAAACGCAATTTTTTAAGCGTAGGGCCTGGTGAAGCTTTAGTCTTTAAAATGGGAAGCATAGATACCACGCCTGATAAGTATACGATGTCAGAGCCGAGATGACGTGACGTGTAATCGATGCATGTGCTATCGCAACCCTTTGAGAAAACGCTCTGAAAGTACGCATTAAAATGCCAAGCGATGCATTGTTTATCTGCAACGAGGGTGTCATTATGCATTATTTGATTAATGCCCTCTTTTTTCCGACGCAACTGGGACCAGGATCTTTCAGCGGCCATCTAAATAAAGTTTGGCAGCGTATGTTTGAAATTGAATTGAATGGAATTCTGAGGTTTTACGCGCCAAAACCACGATTTGATTATGAGGCACGCCGCAGTGGGTGACTCCGGATTAATTTTGACCACCAGGCGACCTTTAACGTACCCTCAATGGACGGGACACGGGCATTTTGCATTTCGCCCCCATCGAAATGCGGCCACCGCAGCCGGGATTTGATCCCGCGACCTCGTGTTTAGCAACGCAACACCATTGCCGCTGAGCCACCGCGACGGGTAATGTTGAAAATCATTATGCTAGGTTAGTAGAATCTGTGATAAATGGATCTATCGAAGATGCTGTAGTAGCTGTAATGAGAGTTGTGGCAATGAATTAAAGAGGATTAAGGCTGGTACAAATTTGGGCAAGGTGAATTCAAGTGGATTAACGCGTATTAAGGTGAATTAAGGTTGGTATAAATTAGAGTAAGGTGGATTAATTGGTACGAATTAGAGCAAGGCGGATTTAGGTGGATTAAGGTTGGTACAATGTAGCGCAAGGCGGTATAAAGCAGATTAAAGCGATTAGGGTGGTACAAATTAACGCAAAGTGGATTAAGGTGGCGTAACGTAAAGTTGTAAAGGACACGTGACAATGCATGACGCAACGTATCATGGACGTAAGCAATTAATTAGAGAAGCCATTACATTCGAATTGAAATCACGTGAGGATACTGAAGTCACTGTCAATTCTTTCTTTTTTTCGGCGACACCCCGTCGTGATTACTTTCTCTACGTGACTACCGAAAATCAATAGGCTCACATTCCTTAGTGCATCTCGCGCGTGCTGATAAATTTCTTGATTGCTTTTCTATCTGATTTTCTTGGCGCATGCGTAGGTTCCAATAACACGCCAAAACTGGAAAGCTCATCGCAGATGAAATATGTTAGTCGTACACTCGCTCCGGCTCCTTTTTTCTCGAAACAGTACTGCTTAAGCCATATATGACATGGCGTGTGCTCTGCTGAAGGGAAAGGCGCAGCAGACGATGCACACACAGGATAATGCTTTGCAATGCACATGCGCATAATATTTCCGATCTCACCGCTTCTCGCCGTTATAAAGCTCTGACAGGCTCTGCCGTAGATGCTCGCGCGATATTATCAAACATTCGGGAGGCTGTGCGTATTCTTAGTGCTGTTGTACCAGTGTACATGCGGTTTCGCTAGACCTGTTGGGCTCTGCCGCTAAAGACCATCGCTCTGACATGCCTGACATTGTCTGCTCGATCAATATACGCAATAAAGGGCATTGTATTACTATAAAAACGTGGTGCACTCAGCCGGAAGTATGTTCAGGACGTTTCCAGACATCTTGCGTCAATCCCCGCACGAGCAATCGCTGCTTGAAGATGAACTCGGTGTCCCCTTTTATGCTACTCTCGGGTGTGCGCTGCCTTTTTCTTGTGCCGCAACCACAACGGGCGTATCTCCGACGTCTTTGGTTCAGTGAGTTGGAATTTCTTTTATCTCTCTCTTTGTGTTGGCGTAGCACCGTGAAGCGACGGCAAGTGCATGCCACACTGCGTGATTACCGTGTCGTAACTTCTAGACGAAATGTGTTCCGTGCGGTTATCCAACAGAGCGATTGCACGGTGGTACGCGTTCACTGCGACGAAACCTGTCCTGTCAAGTGCGGCAACGTACTATCCATGGTCCCGAGGGACAACGGGTGATTATCCAGCCAAGCTGCCCCATTTTCAAGGGGCAGCCTAGGAACACGTGGACTACGTGCCTCATCGTCTGCTGCAACACACGCATGCGACGCGGCATTTGCACGATTGATGAAAGCATGAATGTGTAGGCAACAACACCACGGCCAAAAACAGTGACAAGGTTTCAACTCTTCGTGGTTTCTTGACATAATACCGGATGTCCTTTTCTTTTGACCTATACATGATTTTTATAAATCCCCTGCTGCCGATAGCTCAATTCTAGTCCTTGAGGTGTATTTACTCGAAGATGCAGACATTACTTGTACGAGAAATCAAAATGCATAATCAACAAATAAGAAAAATCACTAATAAAATTCCTAACTGATTACTATACGGGACATATTGTAATTTACGAACTACAGATGGTAAATTTGCTAGGTGTAATATCCACTTGGAACAATTACTGAGATATTGAGACAGTCGTTCCCAAAATGTGCCACAAACTACTTTGGCGCTTCAGTGTTTTTTTGTGCTTCCGTGGATAAAACGGCGTTTTGTTTAAAACGTAAGTGGAACAACACTCTCTTTTGCCGTAATTTAGAAGACAGTGCATATCTCGAAACGAGTGCTACCCTCCAGGTTCTTTCCCCAGCGGATACACCTTGCAAGATCACTAGCTAGAATTCATAGATTACAGCATGTTCCGTAACGTAATTAGGCAAGACCTTTCTTTGTTATTTTTTTTATTTATGTAATCATGCATTTCAGTTTATTGTGTAAGTAACACTCGCCTCTTAGAGCAATCCTGTTCAAGGATTAGAATCTTGCTATCAGCCAGAGGCAAGTATTTTTTTTTTTATTTCATAATACTGTGAGCCTTTCTCAGGCTCTGACAGGAGTGGAATGTACAATAGGTGGTACAGCAGGTTTGGTGTTCCGGAAGATGAATGAAAAGATACATAACTTATATAAATAATAGAATCAAAGTGTGCAGAGCTGTAGAATCATACAATTCATGACTCATAATCAAGAAGGCTGTGACTACAACACATTTACAAAAGCATTTTCAAAGAAAGATTCAACGTTCGCAACAAAGACATCAATTGACACATCATTCACAATATGGCGGGGCAGACTATTCCATAGCTCTATGGATCGAGGAAAAAAAGAAAATTTGAATAAATTACATCTAGCAGCAAATGGCCGTATGCACAAGTCGTGATTGATTCTTTTGGAGCGGTGGTGAGGTGGCTTTAGGTACACGTCTTTAGTTATGTTGATGCAATCATGATATAACAGGAAAAGAAATTTCATACAGGCAGTTAGTCGTCGGCATTCTAACGTCGAGATGCTAGCCCTTTTACGGAGAAGTGTCACGCTATCGTAGCGGGAGTATCGGGAGTAAATAAAACGGAGTGCTAGGCTTTGAATTCTTTCAAGTTTCGTTTTCAGGTAAGACTGATGGGGGTTCCAAACTATGGCGCTGTACTCCAGGATGGGTCTTACTAGAGTCATATAGGCGTTTAGTTTTACATGCGCAGGTGCAGCTGACAATTTTCGTCGGATGAATCCAAGTTGTCGGTAGGCCTTGGTACATATGTTATCTACGTGGGATTCCCAACTCAATTTTTCAGTCAACGTTACCCCCAAGTACTTTACTTCATTATTACGCGTCACAGCAGATCCTGATAAAAGGTAAGTAAAATAGATGGGAGTTTTTTTCCTTGTTATGGTGACAGAGGACGTTTTGCTTACATTTATTTTCATATCCCAAGTTTTACACCAAGAATCAATGTTAGTTAGGGTTAAGTGCAGATTATTTTGGTCATCTTGTGAACGAACCGTAGTGTACACAACGCAATCGTCTGCAAATAATCTCAGTACAACATCTGGAGTGACACAGGAAAAAATGTCATTTATATAGATTAAAAAAAGTGTAGGTCCTAATACTGATCCCTGTGGAACACCAAAGCAAACGTCTAGGCTAATGGATTTGGCATTTTTTATTTCGACGTATTGAGTACGGCCTGAGAGGTAAGCTCTAATCCAGGAAACGATGTTTGAATTAATACCAATCATTTTAAGCTTCTCAATTAATTTACAATGTGGAACAGAATCAAAAGCCTTTGCAAAGTCAACGAACACTGCATCCACTTGCAAACCAGAGTTAATAGCAGCCGCGAAGTCGTGTGTAATTTCAAGTAATTGCGTAACTGTTGATAGTCCCTTCCTAAAGCCGTGCTGGTTTACATTTAAAAGCTTGTTGCTTTCCAAGTAAGTTATGACTGCTTTGTTAATTACATGCTCCATTAATTTGCAGCAAGAGCTAGTTAGTGATATAGGCCTGTACATGCTTACCAAGAGCCTATTCCCATTTTTTTTGAACACCGGGACCACTTTCGCGCAAAGCCAGTCGGCGGGTACGGATGCTGTTGCCATGGATAAGGAAAAAATTTTTTGCAGAAGGGGAGACAGTTGTTGCGCGTATCGCTTTAGAAAAGCATTGGGTAATCCGTCGGGCCCAGGTGATTTCTTTTCATCAAGCTGTAACAGTAAGTTAAGAATGCCGCATTCTGTTATGACAAGGTCAGGCATGCGGGAGTGGTATTCCGATAGATTGAACTCTGAGGTAGAAGCACGGGTGAACACAGACTGGAAATAGTGATTAAAGGCGTTCGCGATACCATTTGCGTTATCCGTAATGGCTCCGTCTATTTCCATTTGGTCGATAGACGCCCCCGGTTTTGCCAGGTAACGCCAGAACTTTCTTGGCTCTTGCGTCATAAAATTGGTCAGTGTATTTGTGAAGAAATTGCTTCTTGCTGAAGAAATTTCTGCTCTGAGCATTTGTGAAAGTTCATTTATAGCATCGACGTTGGTTTTCTTTTTACGCATTCTTTGTAACTTTCTTTTGAGGTGGATAATACTGCGTGTAATCCAAGGTGTCTTCCTGTTTACTCGTTTTTTTATTGATGGGATGAATTTTTCTTCACAGTACGCTACTATTCGTTTCAGCTTTAACCATAAGTCATTCACGTTTTCAAATCCCGACTGTAAAAGACTATGTAGGGTTATTTCAATGTAATCAATAACACTGACATCGTCTGCCCTGCTGTAATCCTTGACAGATATACGAGATATGCTGGTGCTTTGGTTGGGACTGAAACCGAAGTTATCAAAAGTAAGTAAAAGCATTTTATGGTCCGAGATTCCATTTTCGATACTGATATCAGGGTTTAGCGTCTTGGAAACGAAAGCAAGATCAAGAATGGAGCTTGCTTGCTCTTGTATACGCGTTGGCTCCCTAACAAGCTGGGTTAAAGAAAAACTAAACATAATATTCAGAAGCATTTCACAACTATTGTGCTCGTTTCCACTAATGGTCAGATTTCCCCAGTCAATCCCAGTTAAGTTGAAGTCTCCGACTAAGATTAGCTTAGTACGCTCGTTAATTTTACGGCACAGAAAGTCGTGCAATTCAGCAAGATAGTCAGTTGGCGCATTTGGTCGTCGGTATATGCCGCCAACGAACACTGACATTCCATTGATAGTGATACTGCACCACACACTTTCGTGATTGGGTATTCCTTCGTCTTTCTTAAATGATAAGCCTTCTTTAATAGCTATGGCAACGCCCCCTCCCCGGCCATCGCGGTCGAAACGAACGATAGAATAGGAATTGGGAAGCACCTCTGAATCGTCAATGTGAGAATGCAACCAGGTTTCAGTGATGACAATTATATCGGGGTTGTATACCAGCGCCATTTCTTCCAATTTTTCGGTTTTATTGACAACGCTTCTTGCATTCAAACATAATAGCGAGAGTTGAGGTGAATTTTGTCATGAGCTGGAGTGGCTGTTTTCATAAGCCATACGGCTTTCGCGCTTCACGAGTGTCCTTATTTTCAGTGCTATCCCAAGCATACAGATCGCCGTTTATCCTCAATTTATCAAATATAAGCTTGACCTTGTCTCCTCTGGTACGATTTTCTTGGGATGAATGCCATAGTTTCCGGCGCATTTCCCATACTGCTGGTGAGAAGTCTTCCGAGATAGATATCTTTTCGCCTTGCAACTTGGAACAGTTTCGAAGAACTGACATTTTCTCAGTGAAATCGAAAAAACGAAGGATTACTGGGCGTTCACGTGCAGTACGTTTCTTGCCAATACGATGAATCCGTTCAATAGATTTAACTTCAACTGCAAGAATGTCTTTGAAAATGTCATGTATCACGCGTTTTTCCAAAATTGCCGGGCTTTCGTTGTCTCCCTCTTTGAGACCATATATGATTAAATTGTTCCGACGACTTCTGTTTTCCAGGTCTTCTAATTTATTGCTTAACCGAGCCATCTCGCGATTCATAGTGTTAATAGCTTCCTCGCATTTTAGAACCTTATTATTATAAAGCTGGAGGGAAGCAAGATTTGTCTCTATTTCCGTAAGCCTGACTTGGACACTCAGTAGACCTGACTCTAACTGATGTTGTGATGTCTTAATTGCGGTAACAGCACTTAAGATCGCATCCAGTTTGTCTTGATCGGGCCCTGGGTTCTCTTCAATGTCACCACTAAGCTTTAATAAGACGAAAATAACACGAGATAGGTCAACACAACACTGGAACAAGCAGTGGGGACACGGCAGCACCAGCAATCCAACACAGTTACTTCTAAAAGGACTACTACAAAATTGTTTCTCACCAACCTGTACAAAGCAGAACACGAAATTCAGCATCGTGTGCCGTACGGTGCCGCCGAGTCCACTGAAAGGTGCAGCCGGTCGATCCGTCTTTTTATGCCCATCTGATGACGTAATTCGCCTGGGTCGTGCGCAGAACGAGATGTCCAGTTTGGGCAGCCCTGCGCAGTTGTCCTCTTGCGGCGGTGCTTTCGGTGGGAAAACGGATGCATCAGTTGACCACACGTGATTTTGCAGACACAATGCTGTTGGTGACTCTGTACATGAACGGAATGAGTAGTCAGCCGGTGGCAAGGAACAGTCATGGGCGGATCCAGGTAACCACAGGAACACCTGTACAAAGCAGAACACGAAATTCAGCATCGTGTGCCGTACGGTGCCGCCGAGTCCACTGAAAGGTGCAGCCGGTCGATCCGTCTTTTTATGCCCATCTGATGACGTAATTCGCCTGGGTCGTGCGCAGAACGAGATGTCCAGTTTGGGCAGCCCTGCGCAGTTGTCCTCTTGCGGCGGTGCTTTCGGTGGGAAAACGGATGCATCAGTTGACCACACGTGATTGTGCAGACACAATGCTGTTGGTGACTCTGTACATGAACGGAATGTGTAGTCAGCCGGTGGCAAGGAACAGTCATGGGCGGATCCAGGTAACCACAGGAACACCTGTACAAAGCAGAACACGAAATTCAGCATCGTGTGCCGTACGGTGCCGCCGAGTCCACAGTATCGAAACTTATGTATTATTACAAAAAAATGACGCCATTCAGCCGGCAACCTGTAGCATTGAGAGGGTTAGCAATGTATTAGACAACCACAAGAAGTAAGGTTTGTTGTTTTACCGGCCGTATAACTTGAAGTAAGCATTCACTTACTATTAAACTAACAAGTTTTACGTTATAGGCGCGCAAAGCCAAATATGAGCAGACACCACTCGGTGGCAGCGAACACTCAGTCATAACGCTGGCGTGAGCGCGAACCAAAGGGCTAAATAAAGAATGGGGAAATAAAAATGAAGTAATGTAAATAGGAGAATCCGTTAAATAGAATTCGCTATTGTGTTAACAAATCACTCTAAAGATATCTGTGAGTCGGCATGAAATGGTCAGGTTTCATGTAGGGATCGTAGTGGGACGTGCGCCTTTAGGAGGATCCGCCAAAAACGGGCATGCGCACATACTTAGTGTATAAATCAAAGAAAATAAGGTATTTCCTAGAATCCGCTAAGTATATTTCTGAATTCTATTAACAGACCAATATGCTTTACAGATACGCGTGCGCCGACATTATTTGTTGACGTTATATGCCGGAAATTATAATACTTAATAAAATTAATATCGGCATACTTGGTCGTTCTACAAATACCACTTCGCTGGTAAGTTCTGATAACGTTGGCATATATATATGCCCAAATACATCCGCCGAGATAGCGATCGACCACACAGCACACTACACCCAGACAGCCCCATGAAATCCAGGAAAGAAAGCAATCTTCCGCTTTAAAAGCCTAGTAGTATACGCTTTCGATACGCTATACCTTAGGCTGTCGTGAATAAACTGCCTCGCCCGAGGACTACTTCGTTCTGCGCACAGACATAGGGGCCTTAGCACGCTATCGGGCGCCGTAGACTGCGCACTGAGAGAGCAGAGGGCGAGAATACACCATGAAAAGCAATAAGAAGTGAAACAGAAAAGAAGAGAGAGAGAGAGAGCGTGTGTGATAACAACTAGAGAAAGGAAGCAAGGCAGCCACGACGGGAGGGAGCCACAAGTTCTACTGCCCCTCGCACACCCTCGCCCTTTGCGGTCACGCTCTGTGGCGAGCTGGCGCAAAAGAAAAAAGGCCCCGACTGGAACCAATCGGTTCGCGACCGTTATTACGTGAAAGCGAATACCACAAACGTGAGGTCGGCGATGCGGCTTCGGGTGGAGGACGCGGACATCGAGAGAGGCTCACGCGGTTCCCATCGCGTCCAGCGCCTTGCGTGTATCTCAGGAGGGGGAAAGACGCTGAGGGCAATAAAATATTTAGAAAAAGAAGAAGGAACCCGTCCCTTTGGTATGCCGCTCGACAAATGTGTTACAAATAGGCGTGCGAATGTTACAAGGATAGAATGGAAAGAAAGTAAGGCCAGAGAAGGCATAGGATTTTCATCTACTTTCATTGTCCTGTACCTTAACATTTGTGCATGCTAATTAAAAGCAATCGTCAATGTCGCCTGTGATTTATCTGGCTTTGTTGTCTCTTTGCTTCTGTGTTTCTACTTGTAATTAACAAAAAAAAACAAAATAAAAATCAAGTCTTTCAGGTATTATTCGTTTCGAACATTACAACGAGTGCTTTATGTTATTAGCCGGGTTTGTGTATCCTTTTCGGACGAAAAGATAAAGCGTCTGCGCAAGAATCGAGTTGAGGGGTAGACGCCTATGTCCCCCTTGTGAAGAGCGGTTCTTTTTATTTTTAATTTTATGTGTCTAAACTGGATTAGTTCACAGGGTTATTATGTTCCTGCCTCCAGAAATAAAAGTCAATTGTGAGTGAACGCTCTTGTGGCCTCTTTAGTCGTTCCCAGTCCGGTCTTTTCTGGCGCTGTATTTGAATTACGAACGGGTTCCAACAGCATCTGTCCGCCGTTATTCTCCGTCACAACAACCGTGGTCGTGCAGCGCTTACGGCACCCCGCTGCTGAATACGAGGCCATGACGGTCGCGACGACGAGGCCACGACGGTCGCATTGCGCCATTGTGGTTGAATGCGAAAACACTCATGCTTCGGTGCACGTTGCGGAGTTCAATGTAAGTCCGCACCCTTCTCCTGCAGTTATTCTCGATATCAGGCACATGCAGAGTGGAGGCGTAAAATTTATCAGTGAATCAGTAAAAAAAAAATTAAAGAAGACTGATAATTTCGGTCGCGCTGCATTCAGGGCTTGCTGCTTCATAAATACTTAAGCGAAATTTTATATAAAGTGTAAGCAAGAAATTAGCGCATGTCCTTTGCCTGTCTCACTCTCCCGCCTAAAGTTTGCGTTTATTATTCCACGTTAGACAAGAAATACAAGGATAAAAAGCAAGCAAATGAACTTAAGGTCATGCAATGAAACACTACTTGCACCAGCCGTACTTACTGTGGGCCTAGTTGGTATAGGTTCATCTTAGCAGAAATGAGACAAAAAAAGACGAGACATAAGACTAGGTAAACGACAGGTGCCTTTTATCATCCAGTCTGATTAGTTGCCATTTGTGTCATTTTCTCATAGATGGACTACTTGCACGAAAAGTGAACTATGTATTGGAAAGAAATTCCGTCATATGGACACTGGAGTTTTCCGTACTTGAGACGCAACGTGTTGCTTAACTTGGGCACGCGTTTTCCTTTCTTTCTTTCTTTCTTTCTTTCTTTCTTTCTTTCTTTCTTTCTTTCTTTCTTGCTTGCTTTCTTCCTTTCTTTCTTTCTTTATTTCTTTCCTTGGCCTGATAGTGATGGGAAACGGTACACAAAACGCACTTGGGGGAAGGGCATGTCGACACACGATGAAAACCCAACTAACTTGACACCAGCCTTCTACTCAGCTGCATGCAACTTCGTGCTGATGCTTATTTTTATTATTATTCTATTTATTTTGTAAGTTATGGTTGGATTGTGATCGGCGCAGACGGAGGCCCACCAACTAGGATTGGCCATCGAAGTTGGGTCGCTCGTGTGAAGACATCGCGAGCGAGTTGCGAGTGTCGTGCGTGTTCCGGCTGGCATCGCACAGTCTACACAACAACCCCGCGGATACAAGGAGTTAGGCAAGATTAAATGGACGGTTAAGGTAAAAAAGAGAAAAGATGAAGATAAACAAGGCACTATAGGGCTGCATTTTCTTCGGAGAAACAAAGATTCTTTAAATGGTTACATGGCACAGCGAAGCACGCGATAGCGAAAGAACAGCAGTGTGCGAAGGTCCGCAGAGGTTTTCTGCACGAGAGGAAGGAGCGCGCGTAAGAAAGAGCTTCGTACAACGGCAGACCGCTAAAAGCACTGCAAATGAATTATTCATGAACGGCATGTGCCTCGCTTCTGTTTCAGGCATTTCCCCTTCTCTCCCTCTTCCTTAAATTTTCCTTTGTCTTGTTTTCCCAGCTTCATTTGCAGCAACTCGGGCTAGCAGAAACTAACGAAGCAACTTTTTTTCTCCGCGGAACTCTTTCTTCGGCTTTCTTTCCTTCTAATATACTTCATTCTTTCGCTCGTTTCCCTCGATTCCTTAGGCGATCGACCATGAAGAGCCCATGGCGAGAGAAGAAACTAAGGATCGCCTATGGTAAACCGACCAACGAGAAAGCTAAAACGGTATTCTCTTAAAGAGAGGAGTAGGAAAACGACTGCTGACTAGCTTCACTGCCTACGAGACCGAAGCCCGTACAAGTTTTGTTCAGGCATCACAAAATTTAAAAAAGAAGACAAGGAGAAAGAAAACTGGCGCGGGCAACAGCCGAACCTGTACTAAGGCAAGAAACAGGATAACAAGTGGAGATGAGGATTCTATGGAGAAAAGGAGAACTTGCTCAAGAAAAGAGCAGCACGAGGGGAAATAAGGGGGAGATCAACGTTAGCAATTAAACAAAAGAAAAACACCCCAAAACTGCATGGATATCAGGATCAAGCGAGAGTTGAGAAACATGCATTGCAGGGTACTACTGTATTACTATACCCCCCACTTAAGCAACAAAAGTAAAGTACACGTCACATCAACTTCCCCCGAGCGTAAATAAAAGAACAGCTCGCAAGAGGAGTAAACGTCCCTGCAATCGAATTCACAATTGCCATTTGCATATAGGCCATGCGCACGTTCCGGAACCCGCGGCGCGCTTCGTCCTCTTCTTTAGAAATTGTGCTGCGGTTTGTTTCTTATTGCGTCTTTCACTTGGCGCCAGACGCACACTTGTGGCCCCCTACCCAACGACGTCCCTTCCCTGGAATACCATTCCTCTCCCGAATTCCCACAAACCAACCCGCCCTCTCTCCTACTTTCTTTCATGCTTTTCCCCCATATCTTGTGTCAGTCCCTTTTCGGTTTTTCTTGTAGTGCCTTCAACTCGCCAGCAGACGCACACTTACAGTTCTCCCCAACACCGCCCTGTGTAAATCGTCTTATGTCTGTCCCCAATTCTCTAGAAAGTCGTATCACCACCCTTTCCTGCTTCCCCACTCCAATATTCCTTCCGCTTGATATTCGGTTTTCCCTCTCACAGCCACTCCAACAAACGCGCACTTGTAGCCTCTGCTTGGCAACGTCCCTCATGCGCCCTGCCATCTCGCTCTCCTACTCCCTCAGATCATACTCTCCTCCTCACGGCCATCCTTTCGCGGTCCCTCCGCGCCCCTTTCCCTTATCCCACCACTTGCTTTTCGTCGTCCTCTCGTGCACACTCGTTAGCTCTCCAAATAAGCTCTGGTCGTGCCAGCTGGCGCACAGCTTTCGCCGGCACTTTTCTGTTCGTTGTCGGTTTGAGCGTGCATGTTCTGCGGAGACTCCTTTTCTTGTTGTTGCTGCGCTAGTTTTATTTTGGACTATTGTTTTATTTTATTAATACCTTTCTTTAGTTATTGTGCACCAGCTCTGCTACGAGTGTTCCTTAAATGCCCCTGAACAAGTTTGGCTGGTCTCTGGGGCTAGCTTCCCTCAAGGCGAATCTTCAGCGGCGCGCTGTTCCGGTTCCGAAGCTCCGCCGCAGTGCAGTGCTGGCCAATTAAGTCCCATCGGGTTTCGGGAAAGGCGGCAGCGTTCGATTCAAAGAGCAAAAAATGGCAAAGTGCTGAACGATGGGCAGTCGCTCACAAGCGAAGACGCCGAGGTGGTTAGGATCGAAGTTGAATTGAAAAGGGGAAGTGGGAAATAAGGCAGATAAGAGACGAGGACAACCTTTGGATTGTTTAAACGGATGTCCTAACCCGATATCGCGCTTCGGGCTCGTTCAGTGCGGAATCTCCCAGCAGGCATAAACATAATGTGGTACTAGAAATGTGCAGGTTCCTTGCTTCGTTCTTTCTTTTGTTCTTTTCGTTTTCTCACGCCATTCTTCTTCAATTTCTATAAAAATACTAACCCTGCCTCGCATACATGTGTTAATAATTTAATAATAAATTTCAAAGATTGTATTATTTGAAACTACTTTCTTATATAGACTATTTTCTTCGCTTTTAACGCATACACAACTTTTACACAGCACATTTTCTCCCTGTTAAACCATATCATGTAAAGAGATTTTTCCAACTTATCGTTGAATTTCTAGCTGTCAATATATGTATACCTGCGCATGCATGACTTTCTTCACAATTTTTTCGACGCAACACTGCGTAATATAGCGACCCACTACACAACTCTCAGTGCTCGTTTCCAACAGTGTTGTTCTGATGTGTACCGTATTCTCTTTGGTTATGAATAATAAGCCGTTTTGTTTTGCTCAACTGTTCTGTTCATTCATATGTCCCATTCCTCAGCTATCCTAAAAAAGGCGCTGATCGCCCATACGCAGTGCTCAGTGCCTGCAGCGTTCTGCTGCTGCATCTCGATGTCTGTGCAATGGATACACGCCGGTTTAGTTACTTTATAGGCACAATAAAGGACGCCAGGTGCTCAAAATTATTTTGGAGTTCTCCTCTACGGCGTCCATCTTAGCACCATTGTTGCTTCGGAACGTTAAATTCAATCATCAATTAATCAAGGTATGGTTCAGCAAGGAATAGAAGAGAAACTTAAGCTGCTATATATTGTGGAATCTGGATACTGTCAAATACCGCCATATTGTCGTATTCGTCGTCTTGCCCTGTATGATTGACTGACAGGGGTGCTATACGGCCTTCCTGTCTGGCTCAAAACGCTAACATGGTTGAAGTTGACATTGTCAAATGACAGCACCCCGGGAGGAGAGATAGTAAGTTTCACGGCAGCGGCACTGTTTAAGAGAAAGCAATTGTAATTTTGTACCCGTGCAGCACTGACTGGAACCGGCAAGGAGTTAAAGAAGCAGTTCGGAGAATCAGTTGGCCCAGACTGCGCCGTGCCGTCATTATCTCCCACTCCACTCCATAGGCAGTTACACGTAACCGCCTGTGCCCCGCTCTCCCGGATCAAAAAAGACAAAGCAAGGCCGCGTCTCCGAAGTGATCCGACGGGTGCCCTATGGAACATGCGTGCCGACGGCCGGGAGGAGAATATGCCGCTCGCGACCGCTGCTTATTCGCTCGTCTTATGCAGCACGTAGCTCGTCTCGCTTACGCTCGGCACAATGAGACACCGGGGCCATCTGCACACGGAACGGCAATCCTTCTTCGCCGGGGCCCGACGTTCATAATCATCGTCATCTCGCCGAAAAGGCAAGATTGCATCACTGTTCTTGGGGCTTGCACCGGATGGGACGACGAGGTTTCCCAACCGAAGGGAGACAATTACGGACGTATATACTACATCTACCACCCTTCCCCAGCCCTCCACGCAGGCCACGTGATTGTGCGACGCAGTGTTGCCTGGTACGAAGCCAACGATTTCGCTTTGCAACTCAGTTTCTTTTCTCTCTATAGTTTTGTTACACACGCTATTACCCTCTTACAGTTAGCTTCTCTAATTATGTGCATGGTGGCCTTAGGTTCGAGAGTTGACGAGTGAAATGAGTGAGCCTCTGGATGTCTGAGCGTTGTGTTACACGCAACGAAGCCCAGCGACTACGTTATGCTCCGTTGATTTCAGCTTTGGAGACCGTGCCATTCGTTTCTGTAATTATGTGCATCGAGGCAGAAGGTTGAATAAAGTGAAAAGCACACGAGCGAACTCACCGGTGGTCTGAAGCACTGTCTGTATGCATCACGAAGTCAGCATTGCTCTGTTAAGTGTGTCTCTGGGTGTTATGCAGTTGGCTTCACAGATTGACTTTGCTGCACACGTCAGAGGCTATATAAAGCAATGAACGAAGAGACAAAATGACGGCCATGTGTGGCTCTTGATTAAAGGGGCAGACACGTGCGCCTGTGCCATACATTTGATGAAGAGACAACTTCTTTTTCGTTTCAGCCCCACTTTTAATTCGAATTTCATGCAAATTCGAGCATGAAACGAATGACCACTCGGATTTCAGCGACAGGCCAGACGTACCGAATGATGACGAAGGCTGGCACAGTTCGTGATTGTCGAGTTTCTATGCAACCTTCAGCTTTTTCGTTAATGATTTTGTTATACTGGGCTTAGCAACGAAAATACTTAGCCGACTTCTGTCTAAACGCTTGCCAAACTTTTCGGGTTACGCTGCGCTTTAAACATCGAGTAATGATGCCATCGGAAGAAGTCCTAGATGAAGAAATGAAATCAGACCACGTAATCAAAAACAAGCAAGTAGGTAATTAGATTTAACCACAAAGTTTCGGAGTTTTTCCAACTCCTCCATAAAGGGCGACTGTGGGAATTAGCTGCAAGCAGCAGCTGTCGCACGGCTTTATCTAGGTCGCCCCTCTCATCACGCAGTCCACACCAAAAAGAAAAAAAAAGAACTGCCGTTACTTCCCGAAGTTGCCCCCTATGAAGGTCAGAAGTGCTCAGAAACTTTCGGGGAGATATAGTAAAGCTATTTGGTTTGCGGTAATGTTTTTAGTCTAATTTGCAGGATTTTTCTACCCGGGCGAATGTTCAACTTCGAATAGTTGAAGAATGACGAAAAATGGCGGTCATTCCACATGGCAAACAACGCAGATGACAGGATGGGAGAAACAGGTTGATAGTAAGCGCGTGGGTTACGTTCCTACTTTATGTTGTCGTGAGCGCTTCCACCAAGATGAACACACAATCAGCTATCGAAAAATTCGTGCACTAGTGGTTGCGTCTGCGTTTTCGGCGTCTCATTCTTCTTTACACTTTCTAATACGTCTCCCAACTGGCCGCACAAGGCAGCTTCCAGACGGGTTTCGACACTCAAGGCCTTAAATGCTCTGCTCAAGTTCTGAAAGACTTGTGAATTGTGCGATCAACTTTTCTTTTCTGTTCTGTTCTTCTATCAGCTTTTATACCCTTTACCCCTGTACCCATCATAGGGTAGCCAGGCGGTACCTGGCTAACCTCCCTGTCTTTCACTGCCACTTTTGTCTCCTCTCTCCTTTTGCACATTTCTGGGTCGGCGTGCCGGTAAAGAGAAATCATCTCTTCCATGAAGATTGCGATGGTCTCGTTCATTGGGCAGTTGCCCTCGGGATTCCTGCATAGCTTGCGCTCGCTCTTTCCACGCGACGCTCGTGAAAGTCTCTAAGAAGCCGTGGTGAAACAGGTCCAACGTTGTTGAGCTGGTTTCTAGATTCTCGAACCACGTCCTGGTAGCGTTTTCCAACGACAAAAAGACATGGCACAGCTTGTCTTGGCCGTTTCCGTTGGTAAATGCAGCGACCCTTTTATACGTCTCCAGCTGTCTTTCCGTACCCTCGAAGGTTGATCTGCGGAAGATCGGCGGCTCCCAGGGCTGTTGAGCGCACTATGGGGGACGCTGGGGCTGCCATTGCGGTTGTCGACTTGGCTTTGATTTCTGCGGTCTTCTCGAGAAGAGGTCCGTACTCCGGTAGCAGTCCTTGCAGCATACGGCTTGCTCGTTGGCCCTTGGCGACATTGGTGTTGTCCTCGGTAGTCGGGCTTGGATCGCGGCTCTGCGGGGCGTTCGGTACATAAACGCACTAGCACCTCCACCAGATGTCACATAGTAGTGACGGTGAAAAGCAGCAAAGCTGTGATTAGCTTAACTTCTTATTGGGCGAGCTTGTGCCCACAAAAAACAGGCTGCACTCAAAGCACAACGATAGCAGCGAACACACTTGGTGATCGTCGAAATCTGCTCTATGGGTCAAGCGCGCAGGCTTTTGCACGAGTCATCGAAAGTTCCAGAGCAAGCGCTGGTGCCCACGTGTCTTCCAGAAAGTACTACAGAGTTCACGTCGCACGGCGCATAGCATCAGATTACACAAGGCCCGCTGACAACAGACAACGGATAAAACCGTCGATAACATTGGAGAAATTTCCGGTACATGCAGGCGCGTCCTGCGCCGAGCGATAACGTTTAACATTTGTTAGCCGATGAAAAGTAGTCATCGGAAGACGATAAACTACCACAGGTGTCGATATATGAAAGGAAGCTTCGTTTGAACAGTGTAATAAAAATGATCGAAACATCCCCAGAGAAGCGCGCATTACTGCACAACGAAATTGTACGCCGATGAAGAACTACAGCCGAAGCGGCAAGAAGGCTTGGAGTAGGAGTTCGTCTGGTCGCTCGCTCGCTCACCTCCAGTCGACTCTTCACGTGGTCCTTTCTCTTTTTTTCTCTCTTCTTACCCCGCCCGTCTCACGTTACCCTTGCCTGTGCCTCATTAAAGCAGTCGCCCTACCCTAGCCTTCCGCCCGACGTGAAATTAGCGCTGCTTGTTTCTTTCCCGCTAGCCTTGAATTAAGTGCTCGGCTCGTCCAAGTGGGCTGGGGCAACCACTCAGACGATGCGCGCGTTCGCCTGCCTTAAATGCGTGCTGCCCAGAGTGCAGCAGGACATATTGTTAGTGCTCGCTTAAGGACATAATGAAACACAGCGATACAACTGCGACGAAAGATGCATGGAAATACATTACAAGCACTGGACATGTTTACGTCCTCAGAAAGCACTTCTATTGCGATGACTTATACCTATAGGAGCACAGTTTAAAGAAGAGCCTATTCGTCTATATGTTAGGGGGGAGCAGACCGCATATGTCTGAACGGGGCGTTTCATTCTCTTTTAAACACGTTCATATTAAACTTTTGTGTGGAACACTAAAATACATATTTTGATCAAAGTACTTTTGCTAAGTAAGCATAGCGAAAGTTCGGAGTCAACAGGCAAAGGGTCTGTAGTACGGTTATTCTAGCACGATTGAGGAAGTAATTACCAAAATTAAATTCCAAATTGTAGAACATAGCTTCGCAATTTGAAAATGCACTGGACTAAATAAATGCTGGACTTTTAATGGGTGGCCTAAAGAGTTCTATATGAAGTACAGTTCTTCCATCTGAACCTGTTCCTTTAATTACTTAGCAGTAATTGCAAGTGGGTCTGACAGCAGGCTACACGATTAAGGACTACGCGACGAATGAAGAGTGTAAGTTATAAAAGAGGTTAAACCGTTCGTTGAGTGCGAAAATTTGCCACAAAAAAAAAACTGTTTCATATAAACAGTCTCATCATAGACATCAGTCATTAGTTTACGTGTACAGCATAGGACATTCAATATTGCGTTGCTTACACTTGGTTCCGGTAATCTTCGGACACGAAAGACAAGGATAATATGAAACATTCCTCGTGCATCCCCAACAGCCGTGTATACTAGGTGTTCTTTTAATTCGGTAAATAGCCCTGCGGACTTAGCCGTGAGAAAGTTTTCAGCAGCATTCTCGCTAATTACCAAAAATATGCTATGTAACCATTCAATTACTAACATTAGAGCTCATGTAATTGCAGAATTGAAGCCGAATAGTGGTCATGTCTACTTAGACCAAATTCTCTGACTAGCATCACCTTTGGGTATATGCGACCTCTAATGCACTACGAAACACATGGGTGCTCCAGTTAATAGTTTCCTGAAAAAGCACGTCTTACAGTTCGGGACGATTTTGACTGCGACACCGAAGCATTTTTTTAACTGCGACGCCGAATCATTTGCTCGGAACTACCTCTAAAGGAGGAGGCAACGCTCGATCTGTCGTTTCATACTCTCCCTCCCAAGTCTTTATTTTCATTTTTGGCGCAACAATGTATTCATGATCATAACTGTTAAAAACGCCGTGAGAACTGGATTAAGAGACAACCGTGATGGACATGGGATTTCTTACTTGTCCTTTCTTACGTTAACTGGAAGTCCTATGACACTCTAGACGTTGGAAAGCTTTATTTTACTTACTGGTGAGCCTCAGAGCACCCTGAATAGTTTACTATGATACTAAACCAGTTTCAATTTCGGCATATATTGGACGCAAACGCGTTATGGCGTCTATGCATCAACACCGTTTTTGTGATCGGTGCGGCTGCCGCACTCACGCACAGCCTGAAGAAACCTGCTCATCAATTTTTGGATGGATGGACGGATTGTATAAGCGTCCCCTTTGAAACGGGGCGGTGGGTTGCGCCATAAAGCTCTTGTTATTATTTCGCCTAATCTCATACCTATATTTAACACACACACACACACACACACACGCGCGCGCGCACGCGCACACACACACACACACACACACACACACACACACAAACACACACACACACACACACACACACACACACACACACACACACACACACACACACACACACACACACACACACACACACACACACACACACACACACACACACACACACACACACACACACACACACACACACACACACACACACACACACACACACACACACACACACACACACACACACACACACACACACACACACACACACACACACACACACACACACACACACACACACACACACACACACACACACACACACACACACACACACACACACACACACACACACACACACACACACACACACACACACACACACACACACACACACACACACACACACACACACACACACACACACACACACACACACACACACACACACACACACTGCCTTTCCCCCTGTTAAGCCCGAATCCAAGGGCTTCAAGGAGGCTAGAGGAGCCTAAACCGACAGCTTGGCAGATATCTTCATAAAACATATTCCACCGTTTCCCTATAGCTTTACCTGAGCAAGCTCATGCTTCTTCTTCCTTGGTCTACTTCGCTTTATAACTACTCATTATAAAGAGTCCTGATCTCGCGTCGAAAAGCACTTCCCTCTCAGTTTTCCTATGCTTTGCTGCAGGGTTGCAGCGCCATCTGTGGGAGCTGAGAGCTATTGCGCTAATTCCGTGAAAGCAAAGTAATTCCAGAGTAGAGGTAAATGAAAAGAATAAAAATCAAAACGTAGAAAAAGTAACAAGTGACGGAACAACGATAACGACGTCGCAGCTGTTGTCAAGGGCAGCGGAAACACACGCACTGGGCGTCCCAAGTTTAATATTAAAGCGCGCACGTGCCTAAGTGCCCGGGTGATTCGCTCGCGTTTGAGGGTGAGCCTCCGTTCGCGGTTGGCTATGCAACTCGTAGTTTTCGGCTATAGTGCACCAACTGTGATGAGATGGGCGGAGTCTATTTAGTACAGAATAGAAGCGTACGAGCTCAATTAGGCGGCCATACAGATGCTCTTTTATGCAAGATACGTACTCAACTCGTAATACCGCAACGCGTTGACAATGTTACGGGTATCCATTAATAATGCGATTACATCTATTTATGGCATGACGAGGAGGGAGACGATCTAGGTGCGAGTTTTTTACATTTCCCGTGTTATTCTCCCAGAAGTTACCGGCACTGGGTTTCTGCAACAGGTACGTCTAAGAATGGCCCATTCAAAGGGACCCTGAACCAATTTTTATCGAAGTGGAGAAATGCACTTGAAATTAAAATAGTCTCAGAAAAGCTGTTGCGCTGTTAAGCCCTTGGAAGCGAGTGCGATTCCCGCGGCCATGGCGGCCGCATTTCGAAATGGGCGAAATGCAAGAACAACCGTGTACTTATATTTAGGTGCACGTTAAAGAACTCCAGGTGGGTAGAAATTAATCCTGCCCCCACTATGGCGTGCCTCCTAATGATATTGTGGTTTTGACAAGTAATACCAAGGAATATAAATGAAATGTGGTACATGTACATGTGGTACATGAAAAGTCATTACAATAAAAGTATAGTGACAATAAAATATAGCAACCGAATTTATTTAACAGGAGTCTACAACTAAAATGGAAAAGGAGATAGAAGCAAACCCGGGACATTTTCTTTGATGCTCTTTTCTACACTCACGTTGGAAACAATATCTACACAATTTTTAAAAGAAGCTCTTTAATAATTAATTGCAGCAAGATAAAAACGCTTTTTCATATATTATATTTCTTATATTTCATCAGCAAAAGCAGATGAAATATAAGTATTTATTATTCTAACGTACACACGGAAACGCAATCGCCACGGATAATATAATTATATAATCAACCTGTCCCGCACCATATTTGACGCTATTCCACATAAAAGGTTTCTCCCAAGGCTACGCCGCAGCTGCGGTCAAATGAAGGTCGAATTGCTGGCAACGGCGAAATTGGACCCGACGCGGTTAGTAAAGCTATCGCTTTGAAACTCAATGCCCTTCCACTCTGTGAAGAAGGATGACCAGCGAAGCTGTGTATGTGGGGCCTTTCATGGCGACAGCACCTCCGTCGCGGGTCAGCCCGGCATTTCAATACCTTCTGGATCGGCCCACGTATGGGGAGTGCTTAACACCTGCTTCGCCTCCGCCGCGGGTCAGCCCGACATTTCACAACCTTCTGGATCGGCTAACGTATGAAACGGCGGCGGCGGCGGAGATCGGCGCAATGAGTCACGTGACGCGTTGCCAGGGATACAGCGCAGCTGTGGTCAAATGACGGTCAAATTACTGGCGACGGCGAAACTCGGCTCGACGCGGTTAGTAAAGCTTTCGCTTTAAAACCTATCGACTTCAGTGACCCCTTTGGCACAGTCTTATCAACGGCTTGTGAAATGCACGTGAGCGATATGTGTCTGAGTATTGCTTCTTTTTCTAGCACACAATGCTAACGACTTACGAGAAAAAAAGACATTTCTAATAATTTATAACATTTATTAGGGATGCAAACATAAGTCACTTGCATGCAGAGGTCATAAATATATAGAGGTGTCCCAATGAACTATCATTCACCAAGATTTTAAACAAGAGCGATGCGCTACTGGAAGAAAATCTAGTGCACACTGATTCCGGTGCAGTGGAGAAGCTACTAGTAAACTTTTAGTTAATGAGATTTAATTAGGTCATTATGATCAATTGTCTAGCTCGAGACGTGCCATCCTAACTATCAAAGTTACAATGAGGCATTTGAAGGCACAGCCAAGGAAACATGTAACTATAGTATTTTCAGTGACGTACTAATTGCGTATTGATTTTTTTAGGAATGGCAAGTAAGCCCTGCGATATATGGAGTATACCATGTGCATGCGCCCCGACCCGCATCATAAAGCATCGCCCTAGAACATGCTCCATCTGAGTTTGCCAAGATGAAATAAAGGAAGTAAAGAAAAACGTGATCGGGTTAGTGCCTTATCTGCCGAGCCCCGGCCCAAGTAAGACGCCGCGTTTGCTGTTAATTGGAAACAAGCTATGACAGCTTGATTGCCGCATACTTGGCTATCACTAATACTGCTTCGCTTTTCCGGCGAAACTGCAGCTCCCCCCCCTCTCTCTCTCTCTCTTTTCTGTGAGTCCGAGTATAAGCGCTGCTGCGCATGACTGCTGTTGATTCTGATTTCAAGTGAATTCGGCTTGGCCTCATTTCGGTTACTGAATGAATTATACAGGATGCTCCAACCGTCACGCACCAAGACTTAGAAGAAGAGCAGTAGTGTTGCACCAGCCGCCAGTAGTGTTTTTGCTGTTACTGAGATTTATTTCTCCAATTGCAATTATTTATCTAATTAGAGAAATACTGTCCTAATTATCCAATTGTCAATGGACATTCACACTTTGGTGTCAATGCAGTTAGATTTCAATGACATCTAACTACGGCGTTTTCAACGACTTACTCATTGCGTACAATTTTTTCCGACAGCAGAGATACCTCACGAAATATGAAAAATACCACGTGACTGCGCTCCCACCCACATCATAAAACAGCACACTCAAATAAATTTATCGAAAGCAGCTGCGCTGCCTGTCGCAAACCCGAAGAGACAGCGCATCACCTTGATAGTGGTACGGAAGTAGCACCGACAGCAGGTTTCGCGTTTCGCAGCTATTCCTTCCTCTCATTTCTTCGTGGCACGCATTTGCGATGCGTAATGCGAAGGCGTGGGATCGTTCCCCACCTGCGGCAAGTTGTTTTTTCGTCCACTTTCGTTGCCATTAATTTATCATTTCTTTAATTCAACTGGTAAGTTGAAGTAATTTCCCCTATGTTTCCTTTTGTGTCCTTGTTGGCTTCTCATGATGTGATTAATAAAAATTGGGCCCCTCGGTTAACCCCCTTTCTTCTCGTTCTGTGCATAGTGTATTGTTTGTTTTGTGTTCTGGTTTGGTGTACCTGTCCAAAGTGTAGCACGAAGAGGGGGCACAGTCAGTAGAAGGATTGTCTCCTCTTGCCTTTTTTCGTGGGCATTTCTTGAAATGTCCGAATAAAAACGAAATATAAAAAAATAATTTCTTTATTGTCTTTCTCATGATAAATAACCGTTTTACTGTGATGATTGTTAGCAGTAATAATAGAATTACTAGCTCATTATAATGCTGGCGAATTGGTGCAGTTCTGAGAAACGGGAATGAGCGAGCAGAATGGGGAATGCAGGAAAGAAGCCGAGAGGAAAGCATGGACTAAGTTTTGTTCATGCAATTTTGATGATGGTTGAATTTTAATGTTGAAAGGGAACTTGAATGGATTTACGAACTGGTTCCGCAAGAAATCTCTATGACTGAGCAAAGTTTACGGAGCAAGTTCACTTACAACGAAGTGCCCGCTATAGGGAACGCGCTCATTTCTATTACGCCTGTTTCGCCTCAACGATGTGCAAGCGACCATACCTGCGCGACGGTTGGTCCTCGTAAGCGGTGTCCGTCAAACTAGTCACGCCAACACCGCCAAAGGCCCGCACACAAAGCGGCAACTTCTGAAGGCCGGCGCTGAGCAACAATTATGGCTGGCAGTGCGCAAACAGCGGCAAATCCTTGAGCGTGTGCCCGAGAGCCGCACTCGTTGTGCCCACCCTGAGCGAGAAAATGCGTGAAAGGCTAGCGCACTAAACAAAAGGAAAGAAAAACAAAACGACCTATGAAAAATAAAAGACGCAGACAGCGTGCCACGTGCAACGGGGATGTGCTACGATAGCCCGTTGCAGTGGAATTGACCGCTGTCCTCCCAGATACAGGCGTGACACGGGCTGCAAGCTTGGCAGAGAAGCCCCCTGCAGACTGGGTACTTTCTTTCGAACTGCTCGGACATAGCATTGTTCGCGTGAAAAATGACTATTTTTTCCTCGAGTGTCCCCTCCCTCCCTCCACTTCTTTCGCACAAGGAGCGTGCGCCCGTGATGCCGGTACGTGCACGCCTTGCAAACGTCAGCAGATTCGCTCCAGTTCGGCTTCGTCGTCGAGCGCTGCTGTGGGACTCGACGTGCGCTTTTGTCTCGGTTGAAGAGACACCAAATGAGTTCCACGGAATTTCTCTCGAGTTGTAACACCGATTCAGAAAGCGACTGCGTGCTGCTCGTGAGGAAACAAGAGTATGTCAGTGGTAGGACAGTATGTTGCAACTATATACAATGATGTTTGTGGCGAGCTGTTATCAGACTCCTGGGCTTGGACGAGCAGTCATCTGTAAGCACACTGCCTGTCATGGTACCGAGAAAAAGATGTGTGCGATATCTTTTTTTTAATTAATTTTTTTCTAAGGGTCTGGTTTTTAGAATCCGCTGCGGACGCTAAGCCCATGTCGCAGGACATTTTTAGTCACTTCAACTTTTTCCTTTTTTACTTTTTCTTTAGGGTTGGCAATTTTGGATTTTGGCGTCCAAGAAAACGATCCCATAATTCGCACAGGTTCGAAGGCTGTAGCGTAAGATTAATAGTGTGCGTCCACTGTTGCAATATTATACGGTTATTTTTAATATTAAAGCATGTGTCGCTGCGGATTGCAGATGGCGAGAAGTTACGGTGCCCTAGGGAATCAACTTCTCAATTATTTCTCTCTTTTCTTTTTATTTTTGAAAGGAGTTTCAGCTATGCGCACGACAGTAGTGTTTTACCGTCCAGCGTAAGCGGTTCGCAAGACATTAGGAGAGTTTGATCATTTGAAATTCGTTATCTGTCGTTTACCTCGAATGAAGTGTAGCGATTTCGAAGGCTGTACTTCAAGAACACGTTTGCTGTCTCGGTTTGCTCACGCTTGTTCGCAGGTGTTTCCTGCATTTCATTATCCAGTTTCACGAGTCTTTCACTATTCTCGTATCTTGTTTTTTTTTTCTTCCTTTTATTCTTGTCATCTATGTTCTGAAGGTCAGTGCCTATAAAACTGCAACCCATCTATTACTAAACTTTAGTTGAAAGTCGTGCTTCTTTTCTTGCTGTTCTGGTGTTCATGTCCATTTACACTACCCAATGTCACGGACTCGTTGCTTGGTTTCGCGATTATGAAAGAGCACTATGAACACCGAACATCTGTAATGGCGTGTATTGCCGTTCAACTGAGTGTCTCAACATTGCTTGCTTGTTGTTTGGTTAGTTTTAGAGCCAATAACCATACAGAGTCCTTCGTGATATAGGAGGCGACAATACTCGGGGTCTCCACGTTCACACCTCGCGCGTTCAGCGCTGTGGTCTGTGTCCCTCCCTTCGTCCTGTTGATTAGCGCTGTTTACTGCTCGTAATCATGAACCAACCAGCCCAAATCCGTACTCTTCTACACCTCAGAGTTTAGAATTTACACTTACTCAGTCGTCAACAGCGCATATATTCCTGACAAATCCATTACATTAAGTGTGTGCCACTTCGCACGGCAATAACGGCGGCAGTACTTGGGTTTGCTGGTTAGGATTTTGGTGCCGACACTTGGTCTCGATGTAGGGTTCGATATGCAACGACAGCCCTTAAATACGACGGATCGGGAATATCAGCACCGACAGTAATCCATGAGTCATAGACTCGTCCCAGCGACCAGTGTGTTTGCGTGATAAGTTCCGACAAAATCGCATTGCCGCAGCGCTGTGCGAGTGAGTCGGGGCACCGTCGACGCGCCAGAAGCTTTCGTACCAACCCGTACGCCAGTACCCCCGCCTCCGCTTTCTCTCTCTCTCTCTCTCATTCGCAGCCATTCTGGAAACGACGAGCGAGTCAAGCTAGCGTGCCCGACAGAGAACGGAAACCAAACAACAAAGCGAAAGTGTCGCACGGAGAGCGTGCGCTACGGAAAGAAAGAACGGCGCATTCGCCGACGGCCGTGACGTAGGAGGTCCCAAAACGCCAGGCAGTCTGGTCCGGCCGGCAAAGCAAAGCGGTGGCCGCTGTGCCGTCAAGGTGAGCCTTCGGGCAAGGGAGCAGCCACCGAGAAAAAGAATGAGAGGGCACTGCTAGGAGAGAAGGAAGAGAGAGGATCACACGGGCCTCTCTTCCTCATAGCACACTTATTACTGTCCCGCACCCTCAGCCCACTACGCGCCTTAATCGCAGTTGGCACGCTTTCTTTACGAGAGACTGCCATTCCTCACCCCCGCGCCATCATTCCCACCTTCTCCGCCTTATCCGTTGACGTCACAAGGGGTTCCCCTTCATTCGAAACCGGAGGCCATCACGCTCCGCTGGAACAGCAGTCAACGGCGAGGGAGAGAGAATACCGGTTATGAAACCGTTTCCTTATTTATAACTGTCCCCGAGCTCGTCCAACCTCCCCACTCCGGCCCACCGGCAGGACTACTACGGTGCCCTTGCTCGGCGTCGCGCTTATCCGCGGCACCGAGCTTTCTCTCCTCCTTCTCCTGCTCTTCCGCCGTCTCTTCGCCCTCTTTACAGCTGCGCCTATTTGTTTCTGCATTTATCTCCCTCGGCAAGTTGGCGTGCCGGTGCCTTGCCTTCTCTCTTCGCATCTCCCTTCGTCCGGCCGCCCAATCCTATCCTGCGCTGGTAGGCTCTTTTTCGTGTCCTCGCCGGTCCTGATGGCAGCGACGGTGTTGGGCGCGCATTATCGTAATCGCTTCTCGCTCATTGCCGATGAGTTTTCTTCTACGGTCTCCGATGGGCTCTTTACCGCCGCCGTCGTTCGCGCCCTGTCGGAGTCATTTTTTCGCGCTTCCTTGAGAGTGTTTCTTGCTCCGGGCCCCGTTTCGGGCAATCTCCGTTTATTGGAAGCACTCGCTATCCAGGGGCGATATTCTGCAAGTGTCCACGCAGTAGACACGTCCATTTCTTCAGCTGCTGGAGCTCTGATTGGCTGGGCTGGAGTACGTGTCAGAAGGAGACAGGCGCCCCCAGCCAATCAGCACTCCAGCAGCAGACGAAATGGACATGTTCAATAGGTGGACACACGTAGAATAGCCCCCAGGGATACATAATGCCGATGCCTGAAGCCCTTCCTCGGAGAACTAACTTTCCCCGATGAAAAGTTGCAAGCTCCAGAACCGTGGAATAAATATTTCATAAACGGGGGTAAAGTGTCTCAGACAGGCAAGCCGAAGTCTCGATAGGTGAAGCTATCTTTGTCAGGGGCGGCCTTGTCCTACTAACCCGTTAAAACTAAAACGCGAAGAATCACAAGGCCACCTAGGACAAAGATAGGTTTACCTACAGAAATTTCGGCTAGTCTGTTTGAGTCACTTTACCCCTGTTTATACAACCTTCCTCTCACAGTGTGTTTCCAACTGTCGGCCCCCATCTTCGCTTTAGAGCTTCAAAACTGATCGTTCCACTGAAATACGTCCGGATCGAGCGCTACGTAGCAGTCGTGCTGGCAACCAAGAAAAATTATGGTGGCTACATTTCTGTAGTAGTTGCACATCATGCGGGCGGTTAAAAATTTGTCACCCATTAAGAACCATCGTGAGTGTAATACGCAAGGTTTCTGCACCTAAATGCATTTTTTGTGCATACTGGAGCAGTTTCCTTAGCCATATTTCTAACACGTTTCACCACAAGTCAAATGTTACACATGAATAGACACATAAACATATAGCAAGAGCACTTAGGGTATACAAGCAGTCATAGTTTCGATCAAGGTTAATTCCCCCAATGAAAAGGAAGAGAGTCTTCACTACCGCATTGAAGCAGTATCAGTGGCTTTCCAGTCAGTTGTCCGACACGGATGTCATGACCAATTGACATACGAAGTCGTGAAACATTACCATGATGTCCCACAAAAAGGTCACGAGGTCGTTTTTCAATGGGTACCTGGTCACTGTGGCATCAGTGGCAATGATTCTGCCGATAACGCTGCCCGCACAGCACATCAAGAAGAGCACAGCGTTCCTATTCCGCTTTCGAGGACTGACGCTGCAAGGCAGCTTAGACACCTGGCACGCAGTCTCACAGTGACCGAGTGGAACTCGCCAAACTTGCGACTTACGCGACTGCATCGACTAAACCCCTCCCTGCAACTCCGACCTCCACTCGGACTTCCACGACGTGAAGCTGCGCTTCTCTGCCATCTTTGGTTAGGAGTGGCCTTCACAAAGGCATACTCTACATTAATTGGAGTGACTGACAGCGCAGCATGCGAGGTATGTGGCACCGAAGAAAACATCGACCACCTGCTGTGCCACTGTCCAAGATATGCCCCAGAGAGACAAGAACTTGTGAAAGCTTTCCAAAAGCTGGACAATCGGCCACTTTCTGTGCAAGTGCTGCTGGAACACCGCCCGCATCGCCCGTCGGCTCATAAAGCGGTGAAGGCGCTTTTGTGTTTCTTAAGGACGACGGGTTTGTGCGACCATCTGTGACTATTAATGCAATTTCTGTAAGACCACACGCGTCAGCGAACTCGCCGCAATTGCCTTCTTTCCTTCCCTCTCTCTCTCCCTGTGATCTTTGTTTTCCCCTTTCCCCTTCCCCCGGTATAGGGTAGCCAACCGGATGTTATTCTGGTTAACCTCCCTGCCTTCTACTTTTCTCTTCCCTCCCCCCTATCAGTGGCTTTCCCGGCGTGGTTGCTTAGTGGCTATGGCGTTGGGCTGCTAAGCACGAGGTCGCGGGATCAGATCCCGGCCATGGCGGCCGCATTTTGATGGGAGCGAAATGCGAAAACACCCGTGTACTTCGAACCCCAGCTGGCCCAAATTTCCGGCGTCCCCCACTACGGTGTGCCTCGTAATCAGATCGTGGTTTGACACGTAAAACGCCATAATGTTTTTGATATCAGCGGCTTCATGCTTTATTTGTTAATAACTACTATAGAGTTTACAGGCGCCGCTACGGCTGTGCAAATTTAAGCGTGGAAGACTAAGTCAGACCCGCATTGAAATATTAAGCGGCGCATTAAACATATCGGTTGGAGTTTACTTAAAGTAATCTCCATGAAGAATTTCTTCGTGGACAACTGTCGGACTGAGAAGTGCGTACGGAATTGATTTCATCCAGTTTTACTAGCACTTATCTGAGGGAAATCGCGAAGCTCGCAACCATCACATATGTCATCATCTTCAATGTTAAATAATCTTCGCTGTCGGTTTTTTCTTATTCGAAATGTAATCGCACCGCTTATGTAACACCCCCGGGAACGGATGTCTTTAAGGAAATAAACTGAACTGGACGTGCAATGATAGGCAGTGCAACCTTGCTGAGGCACATAAAGATGGTTAGCAACGCTCAAGGGCCTTGCGTTTGAATTATAGTAATCACGAAAATCCGCCTACGGTTCAATCACGCTAGCACATGGTGTCTCTGTCAGCGTGCAACCACGACGCAACGTAATTGCATCCACTTCCAAGAGCTTCCCTACATACGTTCACGGCGCTACATGTTTGATCTACACGTGAGAAAGTGTTCTGCACATTTCTTTCGTCTATGTCTTATCGCGCTTGGTTTTCCTTCTGTGCGTGCGCCACGCTGGTGGTAAAATTTGTCATTTCAAGATTTCGCTTTGCTGCGCAGCAATGCCTTTGGATTCACCTATTTCAACTTGCATGGTCGTGCGCAGGCCAGCCCCCTGGGTTAGCGCACCGCCATTTTCCTGGTGCTCCGGCTTTCAGAGAATCAAAGTTCAGTCAGTCCTATCAAACTGGTCCGTCCGTCCGTCCGTCCGTCCGTCCGTTTGTCCGTTTGTCCGTCCATCCGTCCGGATGGATGGATGGATGGATGGATGGATGGATGGATGGATGGATGGACGGATGGATGGAAGGATGGATGGATGGGATTGGATGAGGAATCGTATGGGATGGCATGGTATGGGCAGGTGGATCATTAGGAAAATTCGCTTTGCAAAGGAGCGAGGAATCATCTAAAAATTATGTTTTATAAATTATTTACCAAACAGTTATCATACCAATTCATTGTCCCAGGCACCTCATCAGGTTTGCACGTAACTCAAATTTTCTAGTACGTATGGTTCATTCTAACTATGGAAAAACGACATCATCATCATCATCATCATCATCATCATCATCATCATGTTTGCACGTAACTCAAGTTTTCTACTACGTATGGTTCATTCCAACTATGGAAAAATCACATCATGATTCACTGCTATAAAACTGCGGAATGGTTTACCCGTCAGCATTAAATCCTCATCCTTTCATACATTTAAGTCATGTTTAAAATGTCTAACTAAATTTACGCCGTTCATTGCACTACATTTGCCATTGTATGTAGTGACAGTTTTGTTTTTATGCACTATAGGCTTGTATACATACAATTTGTTTTCGTTGATTTTATTTTTCTATGTATTTTCGCGACAGTGTTTGTTTCTTTTAGTTAGCTTGCTCTTCTTTAATACATCTCTACATTGTTATTATTAACAGAGGGTCCCGTTGCAGTCTTTGACTTTGGGACCCTTGTGTGTATATTGTATGTTGCCAATTCATTGAAGAATAATAAACTGAAACTGAAGCCGAGTGGTCGTGCCAGCCAAACAATCGAACCTAAAACGGTCAACCTCTTTACACCATTGGGGATTTCTTCTCAGTTAGCTCGATTCATAAAGTTGACCGTCGGTCGCTCGCTTTAGCATTACGGTGTTTGATTTCTTGAGCTTGCTATGGAATGGAGCGTCTTCGTAAGGTCACGGCCCTTCCCGGATCTCCATCTCTCTCGCCGTCCTTGAAGGACAACGGCCAGGGCGTGTTAAAGAAGCGGTACGGCTCGCACCGTGCCGCATATGCGCCAGCCCGCGCTCGGTCCGGCATCGCCGAAACAGCCACGACGGTCTCGCCAGCCCGTTCCGTGCCGCTTCACACTGATGCCGGCGGCCGCTCGACGCCCTGCAGTCGCGCGAATTCGAAGCCGTCGCTCGCTGGTGCAGCTCGCCTTCGTGCTTTGGTGGCGTGACGGGTGCGGTCACCTTGGCAGCCGAGCGAGCTCGAACGGCGCGGCGTCATTATCTTCGGTAATTAACGGTCGTCACTCACCCCCTCCCCACCCCGATCCTCCTCGCCCGTCTCGAGTCTGCTCGCGCACGCGCTCTTTTCCTTTTTTTTTTCTGTTCTGCTACCTTTTCTCTCGCCATCCTTTCAGCCGCTATGCTTCGTGTCCTTGCTTTTGACTCTGCGTTCTGTTGCATCGCTCCCCTTCCCCGATTCCTTCTCTCTATCACTCATTTTTGCCCTCGCACATGCGCACGGCTGCTTGAACAGCCAGACGGGTATATATGAGCACGTACTCTGCGTCAGCTCGTGTATCACCCCGCCCATCTCCCTGGGCGCACTCTCGGGACAGCGATTCTATTTTTTCTTTCCTTTCGTTATTTTTTTTTCTTTTGACGAGGGTACTACGATATCCCACGCGTTGTCAATTCAAAGAGGCGTGTGGAATATCCCACTAAGTCCACGTCGCCCGCATTACCAACGTCATCTTAAGTAAGCATTGCCAAAGGGCAACGCGATGGCCGCGAGGAAATTTACGCGTAGGATAGAAAACCGAGTGGTGCGCTATACGAAATAAAAAAAACGAACACTACCGGAAGTAGCGTCTGAAACGGGCGCGCTGCGTCGGGGCGTAGCTGCGAAGTGCAAAAATGAAGCGCGCTGAAGATGACTTTTTATTGGGGGGTTCCGCGCGAAGGGAAGCGCCCTAGCAGCTTCCACCCGGGTCGATAAGGCCGCTTCGCGTCACCTGAACCCCCTTATTAGCAACTTATCGCTTCGGGCACAGCGGGGCCACGGCTGAATCTGCGAGAGCTCGGCTCGTACCCACCTCGGGTACAGCATGCCGTTGGAAGCACTGCACTGCGATGGCCGCCAGGGATGGCTGAGAGTCGTGGCGCGAAGGGGTGGGACGGGGGGAGGACTAGAACGTCGTTCGACTGTCGGTATCGCAGCTGTGGATAAGCGGCGAAATGTCGGAGTGTACTCGTGTCTGACCAAGACAAATATCAACGTAAGAGTGAACTGTTGTTCGCCAGAGATAGAGGGTACCTAGCTTGGGCCCTAATCCTACGTAGCGATAATGCTACATTTCGCGTAGTTGAGCCGAGTGCGGCGCTGTCCACGATGCAGTAGTGACCGACTCCGGTGTTGCCGAACTGTTAAATGTACTCTCCGCTTATACGCAGTCTAAGAGGATACGGTGTTGGGTTATATACACATAGAGGCAAAGGTGAAATTAGAAATCTATATAGGTCAGCGACCACCGAAAATCACGTTTGAAACCCTACACTGATAATGAGGGGAGGTGGGGACAGAAAGACAAGCAAATATAGAGAGAGCAGCATCGAGCTTGTGCCGATCGATGGCTGTGATCGCGTGTATGGGATGCGATTGAATTTTCTGAGTAAAGAGAGATCATGATGGTAAACTGTCGTGCAAGACAGAGGCTTGCAGGAAGATAGATACTTGAAGTGATGAACGGTGGTTACAGGAAACCTCAGCCACATGGCACTTTGTCAAGGAAACTTGTCCTCATCTACTGTTGATCAATAAATTGCCAAAGGTTGTTTTGAATGACATTTCCCGTCACCTCAGTTTCTTCTTCAAGCGGCTGCAACTTCGCAAGGTTTATATTTCGTCCTGTGATGATTCAGAATTGCAAGAACACAAACATATCTGTAATGTCGTCGGTCCAGAGAATGTTATACCGTAAATGTCAGATGTTACGATACTACCACTTGTGACGAACTCAACAATGAACGCTTCATCGCATGTGCATCTGTGAATACCATAAACTTCTGTCCTCCTTCTCATCTCCCAGTGCACTTTCGCCAGTGCAGGGTAGCCAACCGGGCCACCCCACCCTCTTCCCTGCCTTTCCCTTACCACTTTTCTCTTTCCTCTCCTGTGAAATGCGGGCTCGTAAGCGTTCCTTACAGTACGTGCGTTCTTTTACGGAAGATGGCATCGAAAGGCCAAATCTAACTCGTCACGCAACCAGTCTTGCTCCTAAATGCCCAAATAACACATCGCATTCTCAGCGATAGAACGATATAAAATGTTGCCTTCTTGCGGACCCTTCTGCTTATTGTGCTGTTAATGTTACGAGGAGTGGCCAAGGGCGGACATTAGAGACAAGAACACTGGAGCTGAAAACGACAAGAACAGTAGGAAGTAGAAAAACAAAATATATATTCCCGAAGCGCAAGAGATGCATTGCTGTCTAGTTCGCACCAACTCGGCCATACCGAGGCGAAGAAGGTCGTTCGTAACGTGGCGATGACGGCCCCGGAGCGAGTCTTTCATAGGGGTCAGGGCGGCGGAAGCGCTGACCGTTGAGTTACGTTTATGGGAGGCCGCTTAAGGAAGAAACTCCTGGGCTGTCAGCGCGGAATGGCGCCGTCGGTCTTTGCCCGGCGCCGCAAGAAGAAAGCACGCGCGAAGCTTCCAGGGTGCATCCAGTGCGCAGGGCACTCAATACATGAGGGTCCTCAAGACGGTTACTGAGGCTATGGCTCACTTTTAGTGGCAGGCGGGGCTTTAGAACAAGAGGGGAAGCAGCGACGCTGACTAAAACGAAGCTTAGTAAAGGCCGTGTTTTTTTTTTCTTTTTATCGCGTAATGATGTTCATGGTTCTTCTACCCTTCGAAGCAAAATATTCTGAAATGCGGATGTTTCCGACTTGAATTGATTTTTACGTAAGAGAAACGAATGATGGATTAAACCTTATGAGATTTGGTCACCGTAGTCGTCGTCGTCGTCTTCGTTGTGTAGCGTTCCAACTCACTGCGATGCGGTGGTTTTCAAGTTGATATGGCACAGTGTGGCCAGCTTTATCCAGGAGCGCTTTCGAAATCCTCGTAATGATAAAGCTTAGGGATGTGCGAACTGTAACTTTTGATACGAAATCGAACATGATTACAAATCTGCCAGAAATGAATCGAATTGCATCCAATATCGCATACTTTTCCAATAGTTTTCGAACAGTGAGCTGCCGTGCATTGTTACGATTGATGCTCGCATGCTTGTATGCATAACGTTAGCAAGTTTATATCCTCTAAAGCGAGCAAAGGACAGGACACGAGAGCAGCAGGCAGAGTTGGCAGCCTTTTAACCAGAGCAGCTCAGGCAATCTCGAGCTCGCGCCTCTCCGGAGAACTGGTGATGTGGCTCCAACGCCGAGCACCAGGGGGACGTAGACGGGGGAGGGCGGGGATTCTTATGAGGCTTCAGCTTCTCCCCGAAAAATTTTCATGCTGTCATGGACCGCCGACCAAAACAACCCCCGGGCAGGAAAACATCCTGGATTTTGTCGAGAATGTTTCTTTCCTGCTCGAAAACAAATTACGACGCAAACATTGCGAACTCGGGCAGGATTTCATAGCAATGCCCATGCACTTGGAGTCACATAATGCAGCAGCCCCATCCGAGCACAAAGTTTCGAGGGTATTTTGATGGCGAGCGAGCTCGCCGTGGCATCTCGCGGAGGCCGCAGAATTTACGGAGCGTATGGATTTCAATTCCGAAATCGACGCGAAAGGTGCATTGACTTTTCTAATGTCGTACGTTGGACCATACAACGAGACAAGCCAAATCGACACATTATCAGACAACTTAACGAAGCACGCAGAAAGGTCCCATGAGGCGAAGCCTTGGGGAGGTTCATTTGTGCCGTCATGTCACAGGTAAGAATATCAACACTTTTTTCACCTGCGCCAAAGCATCCATGTAAAGACACCAACGTCTGAAAACGTAACTACGTTCTTATTTATTCTTTTTTCTAATTTGACTTTTATTTGCGAGCACACATTAAGCCTCCTCAAGTCTTTGTTCTCGCTACCCTCGGATTGGCAGAGCCAGACAGAGTGAATGCGTTTTTTCCGTGTTGCCCCGATCACCGCGCGGCGTACTTCGGTGCGCGTTCGTATTTCACTGGCCGAGTGAATTTTCGCCTGGCAGAATTTCGGACGCTTTCTGGCTAGCAGACAAGAAAAATAAACAATGGTCACTCGCCGCCATCACTGTGGGGACTCGACGGATTGCAATGCGTTCGCTTGAGGACATGACCTTCCCTTTGATGTTATCGCAACCTCTCCGGAAAGTCTTTTGTCTCGCCGGTGTAGGGTATACCGAGCAGTATGCGTATGTTTCTCTGTGGACCAAGCGTCTCTCGTTCTCTTCGATACTGCTCCGGCAGCCAAATTATGTGCCCGAGGAAGGCATTCGAGTGCGGCCAGCATGCTTGCCTTTGAGTTTTTTTTTTCTTCTTTCATTCCGGTGCGGCCGCCACAAAAAAGAAAAAAACAAACATGCATGTTGTGGCGCAGCGAATTGTCGCATGGTGAAAGTTCAATTTTGTTACTTCTTTTGCGGAAAGTAATGGGCCACGGGACTCTTCAGTTGCCGGATACTCTTATATTAGTGTGATAACAACTATTGGATACTCCAGGCGCATTCCTGCCGTCGCCGTCATGTTCCGTTAAAGTCCAAAGGCGATAACGTCATCACCGCGCGCAGCATGCTGTATGTGCTAGTGAGTGAGCCGATAATGAGTGAGCCGATAATGGTGGCTCAATCTTATGCGCACAAGGGAGGAAAGCGGGGAGGAATCATGCCACCTTCCGTCACGTGTGATGCATCGGGGGGAGTATACGGAGTGGGTGCAGGCCATAGGATTCTGTGATCCGTGAATCTGTGATTGCACAACATGTTTATTTGGCTGGCTTGACGCATGATATACAGTGACTTTTGCTTAGATAAGTAGATTTATTGGAGCCCTATACGTATATTTAAATATCCTTTTGCGAGGTTCTGTGTATACATGCGGTGAGAACTTTGTTTCCAGTGACACTTTTTGCCTTTTATCAAGCTGTATCCTCACATTTGTATATTTCATTGTATCTTCGCATTTCTAATGTATATTTTGCAGAACTCTTACATTTTATATGTGCTCTCTGTTGTGACTATAATTTCCGTGCAATTACAATACACCACCTGGGACAGCTGCTCCTGCACAATAGATTGTAACGAAGGACAGCGTCATTTAGATTTTTCCCTGGCCGTTGCATATGTACAGAAATGTAAACAAGGTTCTCGAATGACGAATTTTCATTAAATTATTTGTCCCCAACTTGTTCATTTCATGGCCTTTACGTTTTTCATATCAGCGATACGCACTGCTTTGCTGGTTTCGAACTGATATAGTTCGAAATTTCGTGTTATATTTTCTTTACTTATTAAATAGACAAAAAACATGGAGGCATTTATATAAGTTATTTCTGGCACAATTCTCGGGACATACGAATATATTCTTTTATGGGGAAAAACTTATTTTACTTCTCTTGTCAGTGCGTAGCGTTCAAGAATGCGTTTGCAGCGTCTTTGGCAATGACAATGCACTTACTATTCATTTATTTGATCCCTCAACAAATTCTATAAGGAAGCCGAGCTGCAACGAGATCCCCCCCTTCGAATGAAATTTCTGGCTACGCCACTGCTCGAGCGCTCCTCTTCACTACAATCGCTTCCCATCGGAAAATGAGGACTCATGGTGAACATAGTATCAGTGAGTTGTAATACGAATTCAGGCGCTGTACGTAGAAAGTTTCATGGCCAGGTCAGCGTTGGTCCGTAGGTGGCGTGACAGGCAAGATGATGTAGCTGACAGGCGATTTCTGCCCTACAACATGGTAGGGTCCTTAATATATGGAGACAAGCTTGGGTGAGGGGCCAGCAGGAACAGTTGGAACCCAAAGCCACACAAGGGAGTCTGAAAGAAAGTGACAATGAGGGTGGTTATCGTCACGTCGAGATTTGTGCTGCCATTGGTCTATGGTTGTCAAGCAACGGGTGAGCTGGCGGCTCATAGATTGGTGTACATTCGGACGAGTCGGGTCAGTGCGGAAGAATGGTGCCGAGGATAGTCGAAGGTTCGCGGCTATACAAGAAGGAAAATGGGGAAAAATTGTGGTCAGTTGTTGTGCAGTATTGTATGCGTATGTCATGAACGGGAAAATAAGCTCCCAATCAGAGTAATAAGAGGCGACGTATTGGACAGCATATAGCCTAGGGTGTGGTTAAATCCCCGTCAAACCATTAGTTTGAGGATGGTAGGCGGTGGTGGTGCAATGAACGATGCGACATTCAGCAAGGAGTGCGTTTACGACTTGGGATAGGAACACACGTCCTCTATCGCTCAGAAGTTCGCGAGGTGCGCCGTGACGGAGAAAAAACTCTTCAGGAGGTAGGATGCCATATCACCTACTGTGGCAGCACGCAGAGCGGCTGTTTCCACGTATCATGTCAAGTGGTCGATGACGACGACTATCCAGTGGTTTTCAAACACCGTGCTGGGAAGGGGTTGATACAGGTGACAAGAAACATGCTTAGCAAGAACCTTGGGGTTTCGGTACGAAGGGCCCATTAGAATGTACTTGCACACAAAGGTGTACATGCCATGCCAATAATACTTGGAGCGAAGCCGGGTGTACGGTTTGAAGACACCCGTATGTGTACATTGTGGATCAGCGGGTAATGCAGAGTATATTTCACCATGAAGTTGTCGCGTTGGGCCAGCAACCACTTGAGGCCGCCAGAAAGATAGTTCCGGTGATAGAAAAGGCCATACCGCATTTCGAAGTGAGAAGCTTCAAGGCCCAAAGCTCGAGAATTACGTTACAGTCATGATACATTACACCTTGGATCAAGGAGGCTGCCTTTCCCAACTTCTGTGTGCATAAAGGTATCGTAACAGGTGGTGGTCTCCTGGAATGCCGCTTGCGCACCCTACGCGACAATGTGGCTGTGCTGAGTGCATGCAAGTGTATACGTGGTTGCCAAATAGCGAAATTGGTTGCTCGGCGCCTTCGTAATCTTCGCGGACGTGCAGTACTGTGTGCTATTGAAGCGACACCATGAGTTTTGAGCACATGCGAATTTCTCGCTTTGGCAAGTGAGGAAGCGCACGGCATTGCAGCATCCGATTTGTGGTTGGTGGCACGGACACCCTTGTACACCACATAAGCAGAGACGTTTAGGAGACTGATTAAAAAAAAAAAAACTAAATGCAGGGCGGGCATGGAGCCGGGGTCACTACGGGCGTATTTAACTATTCAGTATGCAGATAGAGGCTTTAATGAAGAAAGCCGATGTGAAGTAGATATAGGCTATTAATACATCTAATACTACTCTGAGATAGATATATCAAAGCTTGATTAGCTCAAGCACGCTAGGTGACTATTTGTTGCAGCCCTTTTTCAAAAAGGATGCAATTTGTAATGATTTAGGAGGAGGAGGAGCAGGAGGAGGAGGAGGAGGAGGAAAGAAAGGTAGGGAGGTCAACCAGACGCAGGTTCAGTTTGCTGCCCTACACGGGGCCAGGGACTTAGGCGATGAGCAGAAAGAAAGGGGAGAGAGAACAATGTACTCTCAGTGTGAAGACGTGCGGTCGTCCATCACCAATTATCATCCCACAGGTCTGTGAAATGACATAGCCTCCGCAGGTATCTTAAGCTGAAGTGCCACCAAATTGAGAGCTGCACATTGGTGTGTGCCCTTTGACAGTGGACTGCATGTACTGCGCGTTGTTTTATTTGTTCCCCATGAAATCATCAAGTTGTCATGGCAGCATTCAGAGACAGGGGCGATGCGTCACGACAAGGCCGTAGGAGACTGTCAACGGTAATACGACACCGTAACTATTAGAGCCCGAACCCTTGCAGCAGACCCCCGGTAGATGATTGCAGCTGCTCTCGTTTCTCGGGAAGGGAGCTCGCGCGAGGTTTGCGTTAAGGTGCACATGCCGTCCGACACGGCTGCCAACGCCGGCGGAGCGACTTTTTTGCGTGTCTATTTCGGGGGTGTTGAAAGACGGCACTCGGCCAAGATGTCGCGGTTCCCTTCCTCTCTTCCAGGCTCAGTCTCTTCAAACCACCCGCTTGCCGGTGCACTGTATCTCTTTTCCGAGAACAGCGCCCTTGTCACCCCTTTCAGGAACGGGGCGCCCACAGACGCACGTGGAGTCGGTGAGAGAGACCTTGATACCACGGCCGTGCACCGCAGGGCAGCTACCGGTCTTGCGCCGTTCTCTAAATACGCGTCCGCACCGGCATGCCACGCCAGCGGGATGTGGTATTTAAGGAGCCGGCGCGTCAAGTCACAGACGGCGATACGAACACGGAGACGAGCGTTTCGTGTCAATCACCTTCGTACGTGCTTCGTCGTACGTACGTGCTGCTAAGCCTTGACTAAACAAATTGCATTGCCTTTGCACAGCCCACTATATACTATAGCAAGCCTCTGGAATGACAGATCACACTGTACCCTATAAAGGTTAATTTGGACTCCTCGCCGCCTTTGTGCTACCGGCGTTCGCCCAGCACACGCTACCGACCTTGAACACTGAAATCACGGGCCTTTCTGCCGTTCCTTATTAGACATAATATAATTAAATGGTGGATTTTAACACATACCGACGCTGTGCAGTGGGTCATACGAGGGACGTCGTGGTGTAGAGCTGCAGAATAATCTTGACCAACTGGGCGTCTTCGGCGTGCGCCCAAAGCACAACACCCGAGCGCTCTTGCTTTCCGCCCCCATCAGAATGCGGCCGCCGTGGCTGGAATCGAACCCTTGACCTCGTGCTCAGCAGCACAACGCCATAGCCACTGAGCTACTGCTACATGTTCTTGATTAGCCTTCTGTCGGAAATAAATGGCGTATCAATCAATCAATCAATCAATCAATCAATCAATCAATCAATCAATCAATCAATCAATCAATCAATCAATCAATCAATCAATCAATCAATCAATCAATCAATCAATCAATCAATCAATCAATCAATCAATCAGTAATTTATTTAATGTGCCCAGGAACCACCCTACGGGCTGAGTGTTGGCGCCCCCGCCCCCTTATGCATTAAAATATACTACCGGAGATTAAACTGAATAAAAATACAGAAACTGCTAACAAAAAATGAAAGCAAGGCAGAATATGAGAAAATAATCACAATTATTAAGAGAAGGACACTTATGAAATCCGTCTTACGTACAATAAAAGGCATGCTAAATAACAATAATAGTAATATAAAGTCAGCTTTGAAGTAGTTGGTCGCTCGTGCAGAGAAGCTGCAACACACATAGCAGTTTTGCCGAATGCATATATTTTTGTTGAATGCGTAGATTTACACCGCGCGTTCTATGCTTTAACTTCGATAAGCTTCGTGCCAGAGCTTTTCAATCATGCCAGCTCCAAAACGCCTTCGTCTGAGACAAAGGGCCTTGACTAGGCACTCTGGCTACTTGTATGTTGTGCGTGTGTTTGCACTCCGCATGAGTGTGTCATTTCATACATCACCTGAAATAGTGTGCTAAGTGTATGGCCGGGCTAACCTCTCCAACGTAATGCTTTTCTCTCTATACAGCCAGGCCTTGAGTGATTCGACAATCTTGACCAAGTGATAGGTGGAGAGCGGGAGCTTTCTCCCGTTTGTTGCGTCACCGATGGACAACAAAACTAAGTTTAATATGGCACTTTTCGGAGTACTAGAACGAGGAAATAAAGACCGTCATCCTATGAATACATTGTGAGCAAAGCCCCAGAAACCGCATTTTCAGTCAGCAACTTCTTCCAGTTTGATTTATCGTTTTGAGCCCATTATATGGGGTGATGTGGCGATGACTCATCCAAGTCGTTATGATGTCGCTCACTTGGGGCGAGTCCGATAACAACCGCCGATTGTTAACCGCAGCATGGTCAGATTTCAAAGGGCAGGATGTTTTAGAAATTGAATGAGTGAAGAACTCTTCGGTGCTACCATCAGATGCTTGCAAACTGTACACCTTGCATACATTTACTTCGCGTGGGGGGTTGCCACTGTATTGGTTTTGCTAAGTTCCAGCATTGCGATTTATCGATACGTATACGAAAACATTAAGTAGCTTTTTAATCGTTAGCATCGTAATCTTGCTGGCAGATAGCATTTGTGTGTGTTGTAACACCTCTTTGTATATACGTACCATCGATCAGTGGTGTCTATCGTCTCAAAGCGACACGGGGGCTATATTGAGACGCCTTTTAGTGAACTCCAGAATAATTTCCCCTGTACAGAGTTCTTTAACGGTTAACCCGGAGGTAACACGTACCCAACAAGCAGTGCATTTGCGCTAAAGCACCAAAGTTAAATATCATATGTTATTGCGTTGCGAGTAAAGTTGAAAAGTTTGAATTGACAAGTGCACGGTCAATGTTGCCTCATCGTGACTCAAGGACCACAGCTGGACGCAGGCTGCTCCATGTTTCTATATCTATTTCTATATATACTGTACTTGCTTTCGTAATGGCTGAGCATGTGAATGGAAGCTAAAGCTTGTTCCAGGCAGCCAGCAAGCCAGTATCGAGATCCCGCGAAGGCACATCTCTTTCCTTCTCTCTCTTAATAAAAGCCGCGTCTGCTACATCTAGAACACAGTTTCGTGAGCAGTCTCGGGCGCCTGGGCATGTCTCGTAACTTTCACTCTATAGCGGCGTCTTGTTTTGAAACAAAGTACAGCTGCGCTTGGTTCCGGAACGTCTGCGGCCGCCTCCTGCGCGCATTTGCGGGACACATTTCGCAATAGGGCGCACGAGTGACGGAGTGGGCCGCATTGTGCTGGCAATTTGCAAGTGCCAAGGCATGTCATCCGCGGGACGCCGGTAGAGAAGGGCAGGTGGCTCGAGTAACTCGATGCGCGCATTGCGTCGCTGCACCAGCACTCAAGCTTATTTGGACGCGACCCACGCATGGAATGAAAGTGCGCGAAATAGAGCCGCTGGGTCCACTGCCCAAGCTGCGCGTGTTATTCCGAGAAGGCCGGGCGCCAAAATTCTTGAGCGCACGCTAGATCGCCGCGATGGAGGCTCGCGAGATCCGAGGGTGCCGGCTGTGATTAAACGTGAATGCAGTAACATGTGTGTGCCCGTGCGTGTTCACAATCACGTGGCACTCTTTGACCGAAATAATGGTAATATCAATTAACAAATGGCAAGTGGCCATGGCTTATGTCAATACTATAGGCCTATAGCAATGTGAGCGCCCAAACCTTAAGTTAAACATCATGCCAGACAACCGTACGCGGTGCCAGGTATCGAGTTAAAAGCATGTATGCAAAACGACGCCCGACACTGAAGTGAATATATTGTCGCTGCAAATATTAAGGACATGGGCGCCTTCAGACCTAGTGCAGAATAACCAAACTGTCACAACCAGCGCGACAAGTGGTGATATTCAAGGGTGAAGAGCGCTGCTTAAGTATAGGTGTGTGAAGGTGCGCATCTCTAAAGATGTTGCCGCGTCTAAAGTGCAGAGGCTCGGACGACAGAGTGGTTAGACGAGCAGGAACGCTGTATTTCATCGGAGCTGCTAGAGAATATTTCTTCCTGAGCGAAAGCGAAGGAATATGGAAATGGACAGTGGTTCTATGACTGCGTTTTTAACATTCTTTGGTACACAGGACAAAGAATTTGTAGCGATTTCCTTCACAATTCATTATTTTCGCCCTTCGTCATCAGCTCGAGCATAGCGCAGTTTTTGCCAGGATCAGATACTCGGGCGGACGGAGGAAATGAGTGCAACTAAAATGAAATACTGTTAGAGGATTCGTCCAAATGTCTCTGATGCTCACGCTCGCGCACTCAAGTAGCCTACAAACGAGCGGGTTGCATTGCCACATTTTTTTCTAGGCGCTTCCGTTGAGTTCCGCTATGCTCCTGCAATAAGCAAGCTATGCGAAGTGATTCTATTTCAGTGATGTGAGAACATGTGAAATGCTTAGGAATATATACAGAACCAGAAGACGAAAAGCAGTTTCCGAAGCAAGCCTCGCCATTTTACCCGTGGTTTTGTGTTAACGGACCGTTAAGCCTAACTCTCAACTTCCACACCAGCAAAGCTTTTATCTTTGCGGTCGGAAAAACTAGATGGCACTGCTGACTGGAGAAGTATAGATGCGCGAGAGGGATGAGGGAAGGCAAAGGCATGACGCGCTCCTCGTGCCAGAAATCCCGTGGCGTGTTCGCTCTTGTTTCTTTTGCTTTCGCTGGAATTCCGCGTGGTCTGACTGCGTTTAAAAAAAGCGACGTGCGAGTTACAGGTGCTTTACGCAGCCGTGGTCTGTGCGCTTCTTCCCACGCGCGATTCAGTTTAGCAGGCCGCGCACGCGTTACGCAGCACGCAAATGTGGCTGTTTGCACGAGTGTAACTTCATACGGGCCTAGGAGAAGGAGAAGGAAGTGGCTGGCGTATGGAGGAAGACCGCGGTAACTCGTTGATGGACACCTCAACCGAGTTGTCGAGAGAAGGGAGTTGGGAGCCACTATACATAGCGGCTTATATAAAGTCTCTATTCTCCTCAGCCATGTATCTGTAAATATTTGTCTGAAGTCAATGCTCAGACTCAAAAATAGAAGAGAAAAGAACGAGGGGAGCAGCAGCGTGCATGACTAGCAGTTTAAGAACACAAATATGTAGCTGGAGGAGAACGAGAAGGACTGCGTGACACAGTATGTTCATCCGTGGTGTTTCGATGGAGAACAGACGTTTATAAGATAAAACCTTCATTTATTTGAATTATTCTGCAAAATATTATACGAAATTCATTTCATTGGTGTTAATTTGCAGAAAGTTCTGAATGTGTCATTTTCTTGCAGTTTTTTTCTATAATGACATTTTTATCATGCTTTACGAAATGGGCTTCTTGCCAGAACGTTTTTTTTTTCACATCACCTCGTGATATCATCCTTTGCTCATTGGATAATTTGTTGTTTGTGAATAAGCGGACGATACAACAGTTGCCATCATTTGAATATTCATCCCAATAAATCACTCACTTCCAGCTTTGAATCAGCGTCAGCTGCGCCTTCCCTACTCGTGAAACGGAGAACTGCCCTCACTGGAAAACCGATGGACCAATTTGAGCGAAATTTGTGGAATTTAAGGAGAAGGCTGATTTCTGCCGAAAACGGGCAGCAGGACTTTGACTTCTGGGTTTAAGGCATGTTTTAAAGATTGTCGGAAATCGGTAAAAAACTTAATTCCCCACTGAGCACAAAAACACGCTTTCGCAGTTCTGCTGACTGCATCCGATAGACAATCTCAAGCAGGCATACTTGATGTTTAAGTTTACAGCTTATGAGGGTTTGGAAAATTACGAGGGTTCGGAAAAGTCTTACTGCCACTGCATGGTATGAGTCAGAGCAGGGTATAACAGATAAATTTTCCCCGCTTTAGATACCTTAGTAGGTACAGTTCGCAGAATTGTGATATCGTTTTTACTGCTTAGTTACAGAGTTGTAAACTTCCTGCTTGAGTTTTACGGAGTTTTTCTATATACAGTAGTTTTTGTAAAGAAAGTGGATACCTAAATAAAAATGTAGACTTCAAATGAGGGGTATACACAGCGTCGTCGCCAGGACTAATGCAATGTGTGATGCTCGTCGAGGAAACAATAGCGACGACAGCTGTGTGCCCTGAAATGCTCGACGCACATCAAGCACAATAAATAAATAAATAAATAAATAAATAAATAAATAAATAAATAAATAAATAAATAAATAAATAAATAAATAAATAAATAAATAAATAAATAAATAAATAAATAAATAAATAAATAAATAAATAAATGCCTTATTCTGCGAACTATAAATCATCATTCTATTAACAGATCGGTGTGTCTGAGAGATATCTCTGAGCCGACATCATATGTACAGCTTTGATGCAGGAATCATAAGTGCCAATGACTCTCAGGAAAGGTGGTCATAGGAGTCCCGGTATCAGTTACTCCCTTTTGTCTTCTTTATTTAAAAGACTGCACCGCGATCGATTGACACAAACTGTAGCGTGTGCTCACTGTCGTGAACTGTCGTGAACTGTCGGGAATGCTAATGTGAGACCCTTGAACCATTCCAAACGGCTTCCGAGGAGTCAACACACTTAACGATGTAAAGCTGCAAGGTGCAGGGTTAGATATGCCTCGAACCTAAAGATGTCACCAGTATGCCTTCTCGCATTCTGTCGAAGAGCAACGTAGCCTTTGCGCTAAACAGACGGTGACGCAAGACAGAACCTTATCAAAGCAAGGCGGCCGGGACGCCTCATCGGCAGAGATAATGAGGGAAGAACGAGCTGGCTCCTCATTTAATTTCCCTCTCTCTCTATTTTTTGCCCTCGATATTGATTTTATCTCAGTTCGGTACGAAAATAAAAGAATAAAATAAAAAGAACATAAAAACCGGGGGGCAGAAACGATGAAAACAAATATATATGACGTGCGGCACGTCGAGATTATTTAGGAAATGAGAAAGCGAACGAGAGTTGATATTTCGTTTTATTTATTTTGCAAAATATCTTTATGTACACTCAAACAAGTGACACACGTCAAGGAGCACCGTGAGTTGTTGCAGGACGGCACCCTGTCGGTGTAATTATCGCCAAGGGCGGAATATTTTTTTAATCTGTGGGGCTTGAAGCGGCACGCTGCCAACGACAACGCCGTGGGGACTTCCTATTTTTGATAAATTAAATAAGTAAAAGTAAGAGAAAGCACAAAGAAACCTCAAAAGATGACAAAGTGCAGCTGCTTGCGAACGAAGAAGCAGAATAAGACAAAAACACAACAGAAAATCAAAACAGAAACAAAGCGAAACGAAAGGGCATGAAGACATGCTTGCGGAACGTCGACTTTGCCAGCAGAGTCAGGCTGAAAGCATAAGTACTCTACAGTAACGAACCATGTACTGTCTTCCAAAATGCGTGCCAGATTTAAAAAGCAATAACTTTCATTGGCCCAACACTAGAGCGTATGTTATTGAGTGAAATAGTAAGCGTAAACTTTAGACGCAATAGTGAGACAGAGACAGGCGCCTTGACTGTTTCACTGTCTTGTCTGAAGCTGCGGCGTTGAGAAGCTAAACTGCATCATTCGAGAACTTTAGTGTAGAGTGAATGGAAACACACGAACCACAATTACGTACGCCCAACTAGAGAATGTTGGACAATGTGAATGCGACGAATGCTGTTCTAATTGGAACAGTACAATGGACCCTCACAATGCGGACGCTATTTCTTGCCTTTGACGAGTGCGTCACCCAGATTTGAGCGCTTCCTTCTTTCTGTTGTTGTCGCCTTCAAGGCAACTCTAAACCAGCATAGTGACACTCAAAGCGGTTGCTTCACAATGAAGCACAGAGGATTATAAAGATGGAAGCATAATTTGTTTATGAAAAGGAGCAGCTAATGACTTTCGATTGACTCGGGCAGCAATCGCGTTCTTTTTTTTTTTTCATGGCAGGAGGTTAGCGTCCCAACTTCAAGATGACTAAGCGGATTGTTTACGTCTGCTAATCCGCCTGCTTATGGAATGTGCGATTTATGCTGCGGCGACACGTCAGGCGTCGCGTTCCGCTAAGACAATTTAATAAAGAAAGCCCATTAATACATTTCAGTATCTCTGATGCACACGCGGCAGTACTATCTGCCACTCGCTTCATAGAGATCGCTCAAGTTGCGAAGTTACACTGCATATTTCTAACGAAATGCTCACGAATAATATGCGATCCTACAAATAAGATGATGCGGAAAATAACACTTGTTTCTCGGACTGCATCTGCTTTGTTAAAAGACTTGCGAGTCATCGTGTGTGCGTAATCGTCTTTCCTTCGGACATGTGTTGTTAGAACTACGCAGCGCAAGTTTGTATCGATGACCGAGAACCGGTTAGCCTACAGGCAACCGTTTACAGAGAAAGACACAGAACACCTTGTAGCCTCAACAACGCTGAACAGGTTTATGCAGACAGGGTGTACAGAAGCGAGATGGGTAAGCTCCTTGCGTCGACATATATTTTCTGCTACTCCACAGAGGAGGAAGAAAGTAATGACGAAGCTGCAGAAACTAAGACCAAGAAAAAGCGTTGCGAGGCGTTCGTGAGTAATTAAGCGACGCTTTCTTCTCGCGCGTCGCTGTCGGTGGTCCTTCAGCGTACCTGGCCCTGACAGGCCGAGCAGTTTTCGCTAGAAGAGCGAGATAATTGTGACGGAGTGGAACAGGCAGAGGAAACAAACTGACGAATCGTGAGCAGGCACAAATTTAATCGAAAGCGTTCCAGGAACAAGCGTTTTCGATGAAGCGGATACACAATGGCCGCCTTGCATGTCGTGCGTGTAGGCCACGATATTTCATGGCGGACACGAGCACCAATTAAATTCATTCATTAATGCATTGCTTTCTTTCTTCCTTTCCATATTTTCTTCCTTCCTTAGTTATTCTTCTTCTTCTTCTTCTTATTATTATTATTATGATTATTTTTGTTTGCGTGTTAGCTAAAGTTAGAGTCGCTGCAGTAGTTGGTTTTCCAGGAACGGCCTCATCGGAGTAACAGGCCTTGATAAGACCTTATATTATTTTATTTGCGCATGTATCCGTACGCACTAGTGTTCTTACGCGTTATCACATACGGCTCCAAATTGGTCGGCGTGTATTGTCACACTAACAAAAATCTTTCCGTTCTATATCGTAGCTTGTGAAGTTTGTTCGGGGACTACTTCCGTCTATATTGAAACAATGAAGCATAGGAAAGTGCAAACCTAACGTGGTTTAGCTCACTTTGGTGTATGCTGCTATGAAGCCATCACACACCAGTGGCCATCTGGGACATAGCGCACACGAGGTTTAGGGATGCTTCGCGATTCATACGACACAAAAGAAAAAAAATAGAGCGTCAAAGAGAGACATTAGGAAAGAGAAGCAATAAATAAAAGAAACGTGCCCCTCTCACCACACACGCTTGTAGTATCGTTTCCTCTTTGTCAGTCTTAACACCGCTCTTATATTTGAAATCAATTCTGGAGTCTTGTGCCAAACGACAATTTGCTTGTGAGGCACTATTTTGACCATCAAGGCATCTTAAACGTGCCCGAAACACGTGGGACGAGCGTTTTTGCATTTCGCCCCATCGAAATTCGGCCGCCTCAGCCGGCATTCGATCCCGCGACGTCGTGCTCAGCAGCGCGACACCATAGCCGCTAAGCCACCGCGGCGGGTGCCGTTCTTATAGTTAACACCGAACAAACAGTGGCGGCAGCTCGAGGCAAGCACTGCAACTCGATTGGTTCCAAACGAATGTCTGCAACAAGCGTTACCTCTACGCTACAAACCGGGCGTCGCTCTGCACCAACGCGACGTCTCTTTATCCTCGCGTCTTCCGTGGTGGTGGCGGCATCTGTCGGCGCCTTGTGGCGACTCCGCGGGTTTTTTTCCGCCGGCGTCGTGAGTGTCAAATAGAGATCGAGAGAGAGACGGCACTTTATTTTTATAGATAACTTTCTGGCATTAAATTATAGCCCTGTTGCAGCATTTTTCCCACGGTAATTGAGGCTGTGAGTAAGGAGCAGTATTAAGGTCACGCCTCGTGATGTGAATCCAGCAAAGAAGGCTCGCACAGCACAAACGGCATGAATAAAAATTAAGGCTGCGCGAATATTCGAAACTTCATATGAAAATCGTATAGGACAATGGCAAGAGCAAGTCACTGCTGTTCGATATGTATTTGGGACAAGAACACACCATTGGAAATGTTCCTTATTGTTCGAATAGTGTATCTATGACGAATAACATAAGTTGCTGCAGCTTAAAGGAAGTACCGATCCATGCGGAAACTGATCAGGCGGGTAAAACAGCACGAGACCGGAGGTTGTCGTGCTGTCGCAACATTCCCTGAGCGAACGCATGATGGAAATTACTTCTGCACAGTTGTTTCCAATCGCTAAATAAGTGTTAGTCGCCTGAGGCGCCCTTCGTATTCCTTTCCTCGATTAAGGCAAAGGAATTTATTATTTAGCCCGTCTGACTATGTTTGGATCCTCTAAAACGGCTTGGGGTGAAACAGGGGAGGGACAGGTGTGACTACTTTCTTTTTCTTTCTTTTTCCTTCTTTATTTCACACGCGTTGCATTGGGCTTGTGTTCTGCCAGTAAACTTGGCTCGCGATAATATGTCCTACGTGTCCTGACTTCCGAACTATTTGAGGCAACTCCTTCTTCAGTGCTTTGTGTATTGTGATGGATTTCTTCTTCTGAGGGCGTTTCCACCTTTATCACACGTCGGAGCAGAACTGTAGCCGGCACATCTAAGGGACGTCAACCCTCCTGGCATACATATTCATAAAGGATAGGGCGGGGAGGGGGGGGGGACGTGAATTTATTCAGATGTTGATCACCCGTCAGTTTTCATCATCACGAGCACCCGCTACGGTATAAGGCGACCCACTGGCCTATGGTGTTCTGCCGCTGAACAAGATCGAGGTGTCGGCCGGTTCGGTAAACGCAGCAGCAGCATCCACTGAGGGTTGGAGTGCAACCGCGCTACTCGTACACTACGTTCATGAAGTGCCCGTTAAAGAACTTAACGCAATCAAAATTAACCGCGGTAACTCTGTAAGCCATGTGCATCCCTTCCAATATTACGTTCGACAAATAAATAAATAAATAAATAAATAAATAAATAAATAAATAAATAAATAAATAACAATGTATCGTCAATTTTCCAGTCAATGCAAGAGAAATGCGGTAGCATAACGTCGCACCTCTTGTAGGTACGGAATCTGTGCTTGAAACCGAGTTCACCCCAATGAAAAGTGTTGTTCAGGAGCTCGCACGACATACGTCCGGCCCGTTCGAGCGAAGTGCAACTGAAGGTGATCCGGAGCAGACCACCGTCGGGTGCACCATATTATATATTACTACGTGATGACACCAATAACTTATATATACTATATTCCAATTTGGCATTCCTAATGCTAACACATGGAAATAAATGATCTCAAATCCATGCCACAGTCAGAGGCCAGCTTTCTTACAATAGTTGCTGTATATGGATGCAGTTTTTTTTTAATTTGAATTTGAAAAAGAAACCCTGTGGTCCATGATCACAAGGCTTAGAACCGTCCTTCGGATTCCAAGTCCAAGATTTCAGATGTAGAAAATAAAGCATTAAGCGCGCTTAAAATAAGCGGATTCAAAAATTTCTTATGTTAAGCAGTTTGGAACAGCCAATGCAAATGAGCTTCAGAACTGGGTACGAAACTTCGGTATAGTTTTGTCGCCTATCTTGTAATTTACGATAAGACAGCGCTTTGAGAAACGCGTGCATTGTCACCCATGTAATAAAACCTGGCGGAATCTATTGCACTGAATTCAGCTCATGCTTTCAGAGAATGGCGTCCTTAATTAAATCCCCCTACTATAGCACAGGCAGTTAACGCAAAGACTAGCTTCAATAGGAGCAATAGTAGCATCGGCTATAACATTTGCATGACATTTTATGAGAAACATACCGACGTGCAGGTAACGCAGTCATCCATTGTCTAAAGCGCTGGGATTTACCTATCGTGAAAAATGAACTAGCACAATTGCCATTTTCGTTGAATCGGAACAAAGTTGTATAAACGAATTACATTAAATTGTCAATGTATCATTGCAAAACTCCCCTTTAATTGATTTTGTGTAATATGGGTGCACGCTATACATATGGTCAAGAAAAGGAACGTTATGTAGCCTATCTTAAGTGATAAACAGCTCACTACACTCGAGCAGTGCTGTCGAAATCAGTGACGTCATAGTGGGCTGAGCAAATTTGAAATCGGCGTCGGCACCCGTTCTTCGATTGTGCGTGTTACTTTGGCCTTTGCTTTTGCAGTAACTTCGCTTTATGGTAAGAGTCGTCGCTCTGGCATCGCAGAAGCGAAATGTACTAATACAATTTAGCTTAACATATTTCTTTGCACCGGTAGCAGACGGCAAAAAACAAGTTCTATCTGCTAAGTCCGCTGATGTTTGGTTGGACCAAATTTTCTTACACCTTCCACCCGGTATTTACTCAACTTCAAGCACAAGGTTTTGATTAGAGCGACCTACAACAACGCCGACATTTCTATATTCGCTGTCTGCCGTTTTCATCAATAACATGTACATTTAAATTATGATCCCGCCATCCACAAAAATCGACGCCGATAAAATTTGTTTAAAAGCTTTTTTTCTTTCTGCTTCTTTTCCAGCGAGTAGCTTTCTTTGGCGCTTTCGCCCGATTTCGTGGTGATTGGTTGTGTTGCGTACTCCAGCGTATGTACTGCTGCCGAGAAGTAGCGGCGCCTGCCTATCGAAGCTCGACCGACGTTACTTATTGGGTAGCGTGGCATTGTCGGCGGGCTGCAGGCATCCGGTAGACCATGGCGACCAAGCAAGGGTGAGACGATTTCCAGTCTGGGGTACGCAACAGACTGGGGGCAGCCGTGGGATGGTCGGTTGAAATTCCTTTAAGCACGTGATGCCAGACGCCAACCCTAAGAGTGGTCGGACTTTCACCAGCGATACAAAAACGCCGATGGAAAGGGCGCGTGATCTCGCGCAAGCGAAATGCCCGGGAACGCGTTCGAGTCGCACCTGCTGTCGCCCCAATGCTGTGGGGCAAATGAAGATTAAGATGGGCTGGGGCGGAGCGCGCATTCCGCGCTTTGGCTATACATGTGCTGGTTATTGGCTCTGTCCTCTACGACATTACGCTAATGAAACAACAAATGTTTCTCAAATATCATCACTGCAACAAATATGCGCTTTCAAGCGTATCCTTACTTTAATAAATCATACAGCTTTCTCGAAGCGTTCGGCAATTCGTGTATCCTTACAACCATCGTCAATGGTTCCTGCTCAACTTGTTTTGCTTGGACTGAATATGACGGCAGCATGGTCGTCAAACCAACTGCCCGACAGTGAGTTATATCAACTACTCTATGGAAACATTCAATGGCGTTTTGTAATTGTACCAACGCATGGTACTACGGCCGGTACCCGCCGCGGTCAGTGGCTATGGTGTAGCGCTGCTAAGCACAAGGTCGCGGGATCGAATCCCGGCTACGGCGGCCGCAATTCGATGGGCGCTAAATGCGAAAACAACCGTGTTTTTAAATTTAGGTGCACGTTACAGAACCCCAGGTGGTCCAAATTTCCGGAGTCCCCACTGCGAGGTGCCTGATAATCAGATGGTCGTTTTGACGCGTAAAACTTCATAATTTTTTTTTACTACAGTCCATTCGATGCATCTAAACTGTTGGTTGCACTGGTTCTGTGCATGAAAAGCCACAATAATTAGACATCAGTGCGCAGAAAACTAAGCGACTGTTCGTGTAACGCCCGAAGGTGGCGGCGCCCGTAAACCAGAAAACATTATAGTCTACACCAGCATCATCTTTCATCGACATTCCAAGCGAGAACTTCAGAAGCAGTCCAATGTTTCTAGCAGGGGAGCGGCCGCCCCGGTGCCAGCAGCAGCAGCGGCCGCCAACAGCTGCCCAGGGAGCCCAGCCATGCAGCCGTCCTTGAGCGCAAGCCGCCCGTGTGGTAGCCTTCCGCCGCTCGTCTCTGGACGCGATCGTCTTTCGCTCTCGTAATTTCCTTGCCGCGACTGCCGTGGCCGCTGAAGACACAAAAGGAGGCCGAGGCAGTGCAACCGGCAAACACACACACGAAAAGGGGAGGAGGTGACTGCCAAGTGGCCGGGCCTTGATGGACCGGTCTACCTGCATGCGGGCACAGGGCGCTCTCGCCTGCGCTGCCGACGCGTCCTCAGCTGCATGGAGCGGAGTTGTGTGCTCACTTCACAATTCGCACTGCTGCGGCTAACTTCACTCAGGAGTTTCAGCCTGTCCACAAAAAAAAAAGAAAAAAAAAACCCACACCAACGAGTACGATACTCCCTAGTGCGAACTTCGCGCGCAGCTGTATAGGTGTTTTGAGTTCGCGATATGCAGGGTCCTCTCGGCGTCGGCGCTGAGCCTCTGCTCGGGCAGCTAGTTTAGCAGCAGTGCAAAACGAAGCATTTGCACCGGTTGCGTAGCTCATTATTCAGAAAGAAGGCGTGAACACGCGCATGCGTGGACGCGCGGAGAAAATTTTCTAGCGGTGGCGGTACAGGCGAAGTAGGGGATGCGCAGTGGGTCCGAAGCCCATGCCAGCGCTTTGTTTCCATATATGGTATCAGCCGACGCGAGGACGCAGCCTTGGAGCAAATCTTTCGTGGCACTACGCTTTCATCATCACCCTTTCTACATACTTCCCTTCTTCCTCATGCTTCCGCTGCACCCTCCTCCTCGGCTTTCTTCTCGCGCTCTCTTCGCTCTCACCGTCTTTCATCCCCCGCTACGCTCCGCGTTCGCTCTGTCATCCTCCGCTGCGCTCGTTCGCTCTAAAGCCCCTTAAACTTCGTAAAGTAGCGGCACGCTTTGAAGAATGCCGCCTCCTCCTCGCGCGCTCGGGCCGAGGCCGACGCCGCGTCGCTATTGGCCTAATAGCATCACGTGGGCCCTCTCGCCGTGCATCATTGCCACTTTTCCTCCAGAAGCCTCTACAGAGTGGCGAGGAGTGCATGTTGGCGCCGTTGCTACGCTCGAGCAGTGTAGGCGGCGCCACGGTCAAGGAAGGAGCGTGAAAGAGAGGAGAAAAAAGGAGGAGTGAAGACGGAGGAGGAGAGTGTCGTTACTTCACGAAGTTTAAGGGGTTTTAGTTCACTCGGCTACGCCGAGGGACGCCGGTGCTCAACGCAGGAGCGCGCGCCTAGAGCTGCGCTCTAAAACGAAGCACCACTCGCACTAACCGGGTTACTGAAGCCGTATGTGTGTCCAAACGCGTCGGTAGTGGTGCCATCTTGTGGCGCAGACTTTATTAAGGGAGGACACAAAACTTTTATTGCAGCCACCAACCACGCTCTTCTGGAGTGCTGGTGCAAGGCGTCGGCGTACTCGTTAAAATTCTGTTATTTATTTTCTTTCAATGACAACACGCACAAAACATAAAAACGTTTCTAAAGTACTGTGGTTGGACAAAGTTTCCCAAGACGTCGCTAGCACTGTTGTTACTGCCGTGTATGTGTCCGGTAATCCGTCATTCCGTGAAGGGTTATAAGTTTTGCAGTCAAGATAACACTGTTTAATAATCAGAAATCAAGCAACAGGTCACCAGCCAGTGCATCAGGATGCAGAGAGAATCCACTGGGGATGCCTACGGATTATTTTTACCTATTGGGATTCTTTTACGTGCACCACAGTTCCACTTTAACAGCTTTAACAGTTCAGCTGTCAAGGTCGCGTTAGCAACTAACTAACTAGCTCAGATGAATACCATTTTTATCCACTACGCAGAATTTCTTATTGGGTGAGTTTGTTGCTTTTCAATGTCGTAATCCAATGGAGTGTAGGCCTCCTTTTCATATATTGTTGGTGTACACTAATACCATTTAACAATGCGACACTTGTCACTCCGTGAAACCTCATCAAAGCCAGGTATGAGATGAGAAAGTGGCACCCTTCGCGACGTAATCAAGTAATGTTTCCTTGATTTATGCGAAATTTATGTTCCCGCATTATTGGTATACTTTAGAGTAGCGTATATGCGAATTATGTGCGCTTCTGGTTGAGTCGACAAACTTATTGCTTTCGTTGCTTCATATATAAACAACGCAGCACACGCCGCATGATTGGGACAGTCCTCAACACATCATAAGCCTAAGTAAGAGGACAGCTGAAAAAAAAGGACGGCGTCTAAAAACATCCGCCACTTAATAAAACCAATACAACCACAAGGAAATTTGTGCGTAACTTAAGAACGCTGCTGTAGTCGCCACATGTTAATTAATTTTTTAGAGTAACTTGGTATATTGTCTATGCTTAGGAAGGTAGGCGTTTCCTACTGTAACATGAATATTTTATTGCACCTTGTACTCATTTGTGCACATTTATCGAGACACTCATAAGAATATTCTCAGACTACTACGATACGATGCCCACTGCAAGATGACAACTTCGAGAAACAGCTGCTCATGTGAGCCATTAAAGTTTTCAACACCACTTGTTTGTGTTTAGTCTTGTGTCGCGTGGCATTGGAAGTATATCATGGAAGTACCAACGAATTATCAATTACTCTTTGGTGTATTTAGTAATTCAGAGCAATTTTGGGAAAACAGTTTTTGATAGATTCTTTCACGCTACGCAGTAACCGAAAGCAACTTTATTGAATGTCTTGTATAAGTTTTGCCAATTAGCGACAAAACAGTGATACTTCCACTCCGTGTACTCAGATACACAATTGTGAGTTGAGTATGGCGATTTATATGTCTTTCCCGCACGCTTACACTCCCTCACGCACGCATACGTCGTTGCGGAATCACGCCGCACGTAAAGACACACATGACATAGGCGCGGGCGCCTATACGTATATGCTATGCGCCATAAGACCGGCCGGGCCGAGTGCATACAAGGGGCCAATTTTCCTACGCGATCTTTTCAAACGTCTCGGCCTACCCGCACTCGCAGTGAGAATGTCACGTTGGTTGCAGTCTTTTTTTTTTTCTTTCGTATTTCTTTGCAACGAGATCCTCTGGCGCGACTACCCGCTTCTCGCCGTCCTCTCCGGCTGGCCTTGGACTGCCCGAGTGTGACGGTCCAAAGATCGCGGGCGTCTGGCTATTCTTCCCGAGGTAGTTGCAAGCGTTGTCCTTTCTGCTTCTTCTTTGTCTTTATTTCTGTTATTTCTATTTAGTGTCACTTGAGCCAAGGTGCACCTATACTTCTCCGGCAGCCACTGACTGAGCGTGGGTGACGAAGGCGACATATACGCGTACTGCGTTCTTGGAGCACCTGGTCGTCCTTTCTTTAACCGGTGTCTTCCCATTAAGAACGAAATGCTCATTGGCACCGCAAAGAGGTGACGGTGGGCGGCTTGAAAGCGGCTGCTTCAGACGTGAGCGTTACGACGCCGCTACCCACGTTGTCTGTGTACCTATTTCGTTGCAGACGCACTTAGTGGATTCAAGTACTGCACATGTGCCGTATTATTATTAATCGGCTAGTTATGCTCGATCATATTGACTATTTTTCGCAGGTCAGTTAGAGGCCATGTCCAACGCTGACCTCGCTGCCCTTCTTCAAATAAATTCGTTTTTCTCTCTCTCTGTCCCCGCCGCTGACGTCCACACATGTCTGTCGTTGGGGACTTTGCTTGTATCACGTGCACTGTCTTCGGCTTTGGCATAGTCATTGGTCAGGCTTCCCACTTTCCGTCGGTTATCTTATTCATTTCTCGCTAAATTACGCTCGCAGGAAGGTAACATAGGTGTACCAGTGATGATGCCGTGAGATGGACGCCCACTGCTAACAGCCAGGCTAGTCCAGAACCATCAAAAAATGTTCAGCGGTGGTAGTTTGACAAGCCATGTAATTACGGGGATTTTCATCAAAGTATCTATGAATGTATTGTGGCTAAGTGCAGTTACACCAGGGCAAAATAGACGCCCCAAAGTGGAGCCTCCGCTTATCACTGTTTCGCAGCTGGCGAGACCGTTAGCTTTTAAAAACTATTTAACATCGATAGCTGTTGAAGGAGGAGGAGGTTGTAAGCTGCATGCGGATCTAGCCTTGCAGGAATGGACACCAATGGCTTCGCCCCAGGGCTGCCTTTCAGCAGAGTTTCATCATCATCATCATCATCATCATCATCATCATCCTGGTTACGCCCACTGCAGGGCAAAGGCCTCTGCCATACTTCTCCAACAACCCCGGTCATGTACTAATTGTGGCCATGTTGTCCCTGCAAACTTCTTAATCTCATCCACCCACCTAACTTTCTGCCGCACCCTGCTACGCTTCCCTTCCCTTGGAATCCAGTCCGTAACCCTTAATGACCATCGGTTATTTCCTCTCCTCATTAGATGCCCTGCCCATGCCCATTTCTTTTTCTTGATTTCAATTAAGATGTCATTAACCTGCATTTGTTCCCTCACCCAATCTGCTCTTTCCTTATCCCTTAACGTTAAACCTGTCAATCTTCTTTCCATAGCTCGTTGCGTCGTCCTCAATTTAAGTAGAACCCTTTTCGCAAGCCTCCAGGTTTGTGCCCCGTACATGAGCTTAGAAAACCTAAAGTATCTAGGTATGTCGGTCAGTGCATCATCATTTAAAGCGCTGTGCGAGATGGGCGAACAAGGCGACGAGAGCAGCGACGCGTAACAGAACGACAGCACGTAGGTTGTAATCTACGTGCTATCGTTAAATTATGTTTTTCTCATATATTCAAATTACAGTCCAACGCTATCTCTCTGTAGATTGTGTGTAAGTCGTACTTACTTATATTTTTGAAGTGTTTTGCTTTCAGAAATTGAATTAGTCTTTGCGCTATACCGATGCTGCGTGTTTTGGTACGCGTGGTTCAGAATTATTTTTTCGCGCTTAAAGATGGTCGACGCCATACGCCGACGCCGGATTTTCCGCGACACGGTGTTCTTAAGGTTATCGCGTTAAAATGCGATGCAGCGAGTCTCATCTTGTTTATCCCTGGCGGAGTACGCGCTGACCCCGTGCGGAGGCGATACATCAGGGAGGCTCCTGGCCTGCTCAGTCTCTTCGTCATACACGACTTGTAATACAATGTGCATCGACCGTAAAGACTGAAAATGTCTATAAATGGCTTCTCTTAAAAGGCACTGAGGCTTCATATCAGCCTTCTTTTTTTTTGCCCCTAAGGTATAAGGAATCGCATGCTATCTCAACGGCAGTTTCATTGCGAGGTATACGCCTATGAGCGAGCAAAACCATTGAATCTTTATAGTAAATCCGAATATGTGCAGTTCTTTGAGAAGGCGTCAAGAACTATGTGTGCAGTTCTCCAGGTGAAACACATGCTGTGACAACTACAGAGCACGCCTGCTGCCCGATAGCCGGATTCAACGCGCCGCGCCCGGTTTGTTTTTCTTACTCATTAACCAAAGCTCTTGCATTCTGGGTTTCCCGACTCTACTTCCTAGTTGACAGTATGCGAGAGTAGTTAAAGAAACATTAGAGGGTAATACACACTTAAGCTCTATTCGTAAATTACACTAGTGGGATATAGAAAACATTGATCCCGTAAGTCACTAGAAGTTGGCGAGCTAGCAAAGGCCCCAGAAGGAAAGGGCGGGGACGAAGCAACATTCCAGTTCATGCATAGTTACCCGCGACGTCCCAGCTTTGAAGATCACCTGCTCAGAGATAATAAACGTTATGTCGTTAAACAATGATTAACCTGCATTATAAGGAAACACAACACTCGTCCTAGCGAGTTTCGAGAACGATCACCGCACAGAAATGGCCCAAACACGCATTCAATCCGTGACGTAACACTAGTGTACCGGCGCCTCTGCTAACGAGCAAAAAGCAAGAATGGAGAAATTGGTCGTCATTTGCTCCAGCAGTAATAAACACCTTTCTACCAAATTAATGCATATACAATGTTGCATTCGTACTTTATCAGTTTAGCGATATTGCTTGTCGGTCATTGCGTGTCGGCGTGTCGTTTGTATTCACACACACACACACACACACACACACACACACACACACACACACACACACACACACACACACGCACACACGCGCGCGCGCGCGCACACACACACACACACACACACACACACACACACACACACACACACACACACACACACACACACACACACACACACACACGCACGCGCACGCACACGCACACGCACACGCACACGCACACGCACACACACACACACACACACACGCTTGCGACTCTTGCCGTCGTCATGCATTTTGTCTTCGTGAATATTTTATTGTCATTGTTCTCGGCCCAGCAAGCATTGCTTTGGTACCCTCTGAATTGCCCTCTACAATTTTTGTCCAGTGTTCGGCGCATAACGTTGTTCACTATAAAAGAAACGTGCAGGACTTGCTGACTCGACAATTTCGCGACATAAGCCGGCGGTGTCTCCAGGATGCCAGGAGGTGTGCGGACCAGCGGCAACTGACACGAGCCAAGGAGAGCCAGTTAGATAGTATATATAAAGCAGCGCACGAGATGGGAGAAGTCTGGCTAAGCACAAAGCCGGCGCAGACTGGAACTCCGCTTGATCGATGGCGCGTTAATCCGTGCGTCTTAGTCGTTCTTCTTAATATAACGGGCGCAGCGGGGGGCGAAAAGTGATAGATGAACGTGCGCCCCGAATTGCAGCTCGTATGAGCTCGCCGTGAAGGGAGATAGTGTTGGGAGAGAGAGAGAGAGAGAGAGTAGTTCTAACTGAGGGCGAAACATACAACGTTGGAGAAACGGTATACAGGGACGTCGAGTATTACAAAGAGCTCGACCGCTGCATGAATTAGAAATGAAGTGAGCCGTCTCTCCGGGGCTGTTACGCCGTGCCTATACTGCTGAGCGGGTCCCGTCCTCCATTCGTCTCTATTCAGCGGCCGTTGCCGCCAACTATAGAGCATACAGACGGTAGGACGGGTTTGTCGGTGACTGAATGCTGACCTTGAATATCTTTGAAAAGGAAAATATGCGACCCCAAAGTATTCTGTGACAGTAAAAATTGTCATATACGAGATTGTAGCACGAATCTGCGAAAGAAACCAGTATTGTTTTTTTTTTTTTTCAGAATGAACGCCATGCCGGGGCGGTTGCTCTGCCATCTGAGCTAACCAGAAGAGCTGCAGATCGCCAGTGCGAGGCCGAATTAATCGAAAACTCAAACAGCAGGCACACAGAATATGCCAAATTATTGTTTGTTGTCTCTAGTTATACGCTGGTCGTAATAATGCAGAACCAACTCGCCCAAAGGCACACCCTTTATCGAATCATATCTGTAGTACGCCGCACCGCCGTTCATCTATACACAACGTTGTCGACTTAGTAACGTACGTGGAATTCCAGAAGGCCTGTAAACGCTTGTCTGCTGCCTTGTTTCTAGACGTTAAAGGGGCTTACGATAACGTTACCCATGAAGCCATCCTTAATGGGTTGGAAGCAATAGGACTTGGTGGCAAGATTAATCTCTGGGTTCGTAGCTACCTACAGATGCGATCATTCTACGTGCTCACCGGGGATAGCCCGACATTCCAGTATTACAGTAGCCGCTGAGTCCCTCAGGGTAGAGTACTAAGCCCATCGCATGATAATCTAGCCCTTATTGGACTACTCGAGGACCTGTCAAGTACTGTTCGACTCTTTATCTACGCGGATGACATCTGTATCTAGACGTCGGGCGTAACACGGCTTCAGCTTCGCGCTCGGCTTCAGAAGGCGGTCTCATTGACATCATGATACCTTCGTAAACAAGGCCTGGAGGTGACGCGGGAAAAGGGCGCAGTGGTGGCGTTTACACGGAAGTCAATGTCTGCATACGCCAGATCAATCAACGGACAGGTGATATGGTCCAGGAGAAGTAGCAGGTTCTTGGGTGTTGTGATTGATGGAGACTTGTCCTTGACTCCTCACGTAACCCATGTGAACGAGCGACTGATTGCTATAAGGTTCCTTGCAGGAAAGAACTGGGAGGTGTTCGCACAATCCATGTTACAGCGGCACAATGTGTTGTTTGTTGGGTTCCTTCGGTATCGCCTACCTGTTATATCCAAAACCTGCAAAAACAATCTGCACAAAGTTCAGCGCATTCAAGCCCAAGCTCTGAGGATATGCCTTGGATTACCACACAGTGCGTCAACGGCTGAAATTATTGCCATGGCTCAGGTTATTCTATCACGACGCACATCGCCGTCGCGACAGTGCCTGCACATGTCAGGCACATTGCGTGGACCCCTTGCCACCAACTCGCAGCACTCACCGTGGAAAGGCCCCACACGTGATTTAGCGCAACTGTCAGCGAATATCGAGACTGGCTTACATCGGGGTACACCCCTGCGGCAAGGTCGGTGTCTCCTCCATGTTGTTTGTGCCGTCATTAAGTACATTTTAGAATTGCGGGACTTCAGAAAAAGTTAGATCTACCACCGCTTGCACTAAAACAATTGAGCTTGCTTATGTTGTACGAGAAATACAGTATACTGACGGATCGGCCACATCGACCAGTTCTGTGGTGCTGTGCTGTGCGTACATGAGGAGGAACACTGCGGTTCAAGACGTCACATGTCACGACGCCCACGGCTGCGGAACTCGCGGCTCTGCACAGTGCGCTTTCGTTTATTGACACAGAGAGTCCTGGAACATGGACAGCGTTTTCCGACACCAGACCGGCTTTACACAGCATGCCTGTCAATTCTCAGACGTAGAGCTCACGAGCAGCTTACATACGAAATCGTCAAACTTCTTCACGACATTCACATTATTTTTCCAGTGGCTACCTGGCCAATGCGGCATCAGTGGAAATGATCAAGCAGACAAAGCTGCTCGAGAGTCACATCAATAACAACACAGCGTTCCCATTACTCTTTTCAGGACCGACGCTGCAAAGCAGCTTCTTCACATGGCATGGAAGATCTCTTTAACAGAGTGAAACACCCCAAATATAAGGTGAACCAGGTTGTACAAAATGAATCCTTCGTTCAAACTCCGACCTTCACCCGGGCTTCACTGACGTGAGGCATCGCTTCTGTAACGGCTGTAATTGAGAGTGGCTTTCACGAAGGCGTACACTACTTTGATTGGAGTGACCAACAGTGCTGTATGCGACGTCTGCGGCGTGGAAGAGAACATGGAACATTTATTGTTCCATTGCCATCGATTTCAGTCCGAAAGACAAACATTATCTATCGCATTACGACGACTGGACGATCGCCCGAGGTCTATGCAGGTGCTACTTGATGGCCGACTCCATTGCTCGTCGGCCCACAAAGCTATGAAGACACCTTTGTCTTTCTTGAGGGCGACTGGCCTATCTGTACGTCTTTGACTCGTTCAGGCCTTCCGCGTGCGTGCTCAATCTCACCACGGCTTTCCTCCCCCTCCCTCTCTCTATCTCATCTTTCTATTCCCTTTTTCCCGTCCTCCAGAGCAGGGTAGCCAACCAGATGGATTTCTGGTCAACATCCCTGCCTTCTCTCTTTATTTACTCCTACTCCTAGTACGTCGCACTATGTTTTTATCCCTTTTTGTTTATAAACCTAATCACGGTTGCAGTCGGCGTCTGTCCCCATCTGCTTTTCGCGTTGTCTCCCGTTACGCACTGATCGTAATAATGGCAAATCTGTTCTGCGGAAGGCCGCGAGGTGGAGGAGAGTTGGTGTAGAGAAACTTGTCATCACCGTAGCATGAAGCTACAAGGTGCTCCGAGTAACACATTCCTAGTGCTGAGAGCTGTTGTAGGTTGTAGGAATAACCTGAAAAAGAAACTGAAATAAAGAAAAGCTGCAGATTCATTCTGCAGGAACAATAAAAGAAATGTAAAAAGATAGCATCGATTTACAGTAATGTGGATTAAATATTATTCGATAGTAGATTACAGTTTAATTGATATAAGACACAAAAGAGAAGTATAGGCCGCATAATTCGTAGCGAATATAGCCGGTTATCACTCCGGGAAGGATTTCGTCTGGTTGACTTCGAAGTTCTGCTGCTGCAGGTGCATCGAAGTCGAAAGGACGTTCACTTGTAGGAATAGACACGTACCTTTTCTTATAGCATTTACTGGGGCGCAGTATACAATCCCTATAGTCGTCACCATCTAAGATCACGTACCGTGGTGGCTCAGCGGCTATGGTGTTGCGCTGATAGGCATGACGTCGCGGGATCGAATGCCGGCTACGGCGGCCGGATTTCGATGAGGGAAAAGTGCAAGAACGCCGTGTCCCGTGCATTGGGAGCACGTTAAGGATCCTCAAGGGGTGAAACTTAATCTGGAGTCCTCTCCTACGCCGTGCCTCATAATGAAATCGTGGTTTTGACTCGCAAAACCCCAGGATTGAAATTCAGCATTAAAGCGCAAAAGTACACAAGAACGTAAGCAGGACGAGCTGCATATCTGGAAGGCATCGCGAGCTGCCCAAAAAGAGTCCAGCACAAGTTCGCCCACGCACCAGCAATAGAAACACGGAAAGGGCAGGCTTCTCACCAGCGAATCGAAGATTGATTACAGTGCCGGGAGTACGAACGGCGGGAGAGCACGTCCCCTTCTTATTGAAGGCAGGGGAGTCCAACATTATCAGGCGGGTCGGCTGCTCTGATTATTCCTTCGCTATGCATTCTTCTGCAGCCCGCTTGCACTATCTGGACTTCAATGCTTCTTCATCATCGGCAGTTCACACCATTCGTGACGCGCACTCTCTTGCTCTTGTTTTGTCTTCTCCCTGTGTGTTCGTGACAGTTACGTAAGGTTGTCGTCCGCCTTCGACCTGGCAACACACCTAAGGTCGTTCTCTTGCCCTCACCTTCGTTCATTGGGATTGGGCTCCGTTGTTTGTATCACGCAGCAAATAGAACCAAGCTTGCTTCCCCTATTTTCGCCGTCATTTGATTACAGTTAATATTTTGTTCTTGCACAGTTTACTGTGTAATTAACGACGAGGACTGGAACAAAAAAGAAACTATGAACAGCCACCAACTAGCCCAACAGATTGTCCCTTTAGTTATAGTTGTTCTCGCGTAGTTTCTTTGTCCCTTCGCATCATGGGCCATTGAAAGTGACGCGTATAGTCCCACACTACCTTATGGGCAGTGTATTCTTTTCCTTATCGCCTCTCGGTTACAGTGTGGAGACAAAAATATAACGAGTCATTTTGATCACAACACAAAGAGAGAGTCAAGAAGACATGCCCACGTATCGCGAAGCGTATGCTGCCCGCTACACCCGAGTGTGCCGCCTCTTCTCACCGAGCTTTGTTTTCTGTCAAGTTACCTTCCTTTAAATTTAAATCTTTAAGAGGTTATTGTCCTTCTCTGCAGGATCCCTAAAAGCTCTAGCATAGTGCTAATGGTATATCTAGGCATCTTACCTATATGTTGTTGTTCTTAGGAAAGTTTGCTGCCTTGCCTTGCACATTTTCGACATGAAAGATTGGTGCCGGTTTTTTATTCATCTTAAAGCTTTTTGTGCGCAAACAAACAGGGACGAAGAATAGGAGCAGCACAAGGACGAGCGTTTGCGTGTTGTGTTTTGTGTCACTCCTATTCTTCGTCCCTGTTTGTTTGCGCAAAAAAAGTTTTAAGATGAATCTGTTCCAACTAGGCCGACTCGCAGTTATACTTCGGTTTTTGACGTTTTCCAACCGAGACACCACTGAAATGAACAGTAGATATACCAAGACTCATTTCTTTTTTATCTGGCGTCATATCAGGTCGTGTGATGAACAACGCGGATTTTCACGCGTCTCATGTCAGCGGCTGCTAGACGTTCGAGGTAAAGTTTCGCCACTGTTAGCGACATCTCTACCTTTAAAGATTCTGAAATATATTTCCTTTCTTTTGTCTTTTTTTGCAGATATCCAAAGTGTTTCTTAGTGAATGCATCAAGCAACAGCCATCACCAAACACGGCGCTGCCAAGCCACGACACTGCACAAGAAACGCAAACACGTTTGTTGCGTTTTCAAGACAGCTGCAACGCCTCATCCGTTTCTTCTCTTTCTGTAAAAAATAATCTTGTTTGCATCAGGCTAAGGCATGCACAGTGCAGGTATAATACACGACTTTACAAGAACGACCGATCGGTTCATTTTTAGTAACCATGCTTGATTGTTTGGTTGGTATAACGTTTTCATTGCCTCAAAGCAACAGTGGGGCTGTGATAAACCCCACAGTCGAAGAATGTGGATCTTATTATATTGCCGGCCCTGCTTTGCGTTTACCTAAATCTAAGTACTGGGGCTAATTTTCGTTAGTTTCAGTTAGAATGCGGCGCCGCCGAGCTAGAAGAGGAGACGCGCGCTCACTTGCCCCGAGCCCGCCTAGCGCGCTTGATCACGTGTCCTCTAACACTGGGTGCGCGAAAAGACGGCGGGCTTCAAGCCACCATCCTTCTCGGCTCACTTTCACACGCTTTCCCTCGCATCCACAACATACGGTGCGTGGGGCGCTATATGACCTTATCGCACTTGGACTTTATACGGGACATCATGGCGAAACTTCGACGACGAAATTTCGTCTGTAGTGTCCGAATTATAGAACAAGGTTCTAAATGTTGCTAAACGAACTAACAGCTTCTATGCTTGGGAGAAGCACAAATTCACGAATTAAATTTTCAGTGACTAGCTAACAGGACTAAGCGCTCATTTTTAATTGTTACAGTTCCAACCATGCTACGAACAGCGCCCGTCATTTTTGGAAACCGCTAAACCCGAAGCTACCGAAACTATGATTGTTTGATGTCGAAGTTATAATTGATGTCTCTATTACTGACGATGGTGTCGCGTCAAAACTCTATGCTGATTTTTTTCTGTATTCAAAGAACAGCCTGATGGTGACCTCTAATATTTTCTGGACTTCAGGAAAATATTGTTTTTGAACCTGGTGGTACTCCGAAATCAACAAATTATCTTAAGCTGACATATTCTGCTGGAATAGACAGAATGTGTGTCAAAGTTCTAAAATGAAAGCTAAAGTGATCACAAATGTCGTTTTTTCTGCCATAACTCAAGAGTCGCGGTCATCTAAAGTAGTGCGACTGGATCGGAGCAGGTAGGGTAATCGCAGTACTCCAAACAAGGTTAATTTTTGTACCCCAACTATCGACCTATATTTCTCGCTAGTGTTTTCTCTAACCTATTGAAGGATACGTTTTTCTCTCATATTATGACTTTGCTAGAAGCCAATGACTTCGTAACCTCATCTCAGCACATATATTTAATATTACTTTCTTGCGAGCCTCAGCTTGCGATTTCCTTAACGACATCACTATCAATATTGATCTTAAGATGCCTGTCAACGCATTATTTTTAGATTCTGAGAAATACTTTGATAATTAAGCTCTCTATATAGCACGCTGCCATTAAAACCATAGCGTTTAAATCTTGATCTATTAGCTTATAACGAGTTATGCCGCACCCTAAGTAATCACCAGACGTCCTATATTGTGTTCACCAATCCCTACTGCTCTTCTACTGCACTTTTCGGTATTCTACAGAACACCGTTCATGGCCCATTTTTGTTTTTGATATGTATAAATGACCTTCTGGCCTGAACTTTTTCTAGCATACGTCTATTCGCCAATGATGAGGCAGTCTACGGCCCTCTTAGTGAGATCACTTATGTTAACATCCTTCAAAAAGACTTGGACATTGTAGAAAAACGACGTAGAATGTGGTTAATGACTCTGATTGTTACTAAAACTTCTCTAGTTCCTTTCGAGCAATGCCCAGTCTTGTCCTTCACGTAAATAAATAATTAACGACATACAAATTTCGACGATTGATTCTTCTAAAGACTTAAGCATCACCTTATCCCACAGTGTTTTTTAGTCAGAACACACTATAACAAAAATAAAGAACGAGGTTCACCGCGTTCTTGCTAACTTACGTCACTGTGAAACTCCACACCACCTTCGGAAAAATTTCAAGCATATTTGACTACTGTATGGCCGAAAGTGCAATATGTATGTGCAGTTAAGTGTCCTTAGCTATATAACCGTTCTACGTCACCCAACTGCATTCAAAAGCGTGCAGCCAGATTTATTTAGAACAATTACTCCTACTACAGCAGCCTGTCTCGGCTAAAACTTTGAGCTAACCTTCAAGACTTGGAAATAAGACGTAGAATTGGGAGACTTTGCCTGCATGAAAGTTAATATCAGTTACTCAGCAATCTTGCCTGCCCATCGCCACTGTTGGGGCATCGATCGCCAGAAAGTCGCAGATTCACCGACCACGCGTACTTCGTCGCATCTTCTGTAATTCGTGTGGACATAAAGATGCTGGAATGATCTGTTTGAAGAGTCCGCGCACTACTCCAGAACAGTGCTCTTCAAGGCCACTATCGAAGACAACTTTCTTCCTCTGACAAGCAAACCCCTCATCTAATACTTCTAATAAATACATTTCAGAAGGTAATAAATGAATGAATGAATAAATAAATAGATAAATAAATAAATAAATGAGAAAGAGAGTAATTTGAAATCGGTTATACGCAAATATCACCCATTTTCGTTCGAACTATTCGTCAGTGTTCACCGCAAATCACTTTCACTTTACTTAGAATGCTACTTGCGCCTGTTGGTGTGCCATTAGAACTTGTAGCGTCGTGCATGTTCTTTAAACACGGGAAGAAACAAGGAACGAAAATGAACATACAGCGCGAAGTGCCAACAATTTATAGCGAAATCGTCCTGACCTTGCATTGTTAGCAAAAAAGAAATAGCCTTCTTGAGTGGATGCAAACATGTGAAATGACGGTTGTCGCAGTATGCGCATTGATGTATACTGCAATGTATGAAAAGGTCACGATCGTTTCGCAATTCATTGTTTACGGTATGCGCTGTGCGTCTATCTTCGTTCCTTATTTCTGTCCGTGTCTTTTAGGCATAATATTATACGGTCATGTCACTTGCACTTCTTTTGCTACAACGAGCCCCTGCTTAACTGGAATTCTTCATAGCATCCGTTTTTTCACGAACCCACGGTATGCTGACAAATGATTTGGTGGGAGTAGCTGCTTGCCTGACATTTAAAAGGATAACAATTAAGACCAGCACTAAGTGGTTTAGCTGGGTGAAGTGCCCTATCGAAAGTAGATTCTTATTCGCTTGACTGGAAAGGGTTGATTACGATTAAAGAAAAATAAAGTACAGCATTCCCGTTTCAAAATTGATGCATATTCAGCGCATCGGGAGAATGCGTGGATATCTTGAGAATCAAAAAATCACCGACGATTACGATACTCTTACGAAATTTGAGCGCAGCTCTATACGTACTTTCATTTCGCGATATATCGGCTGGCGCGGACAGTGTCTCATGCGGCACGTTGTGAACGGAGCGAAGTGTGGCGTGACTGCCTCGCTAATCAAGAGATCACGAGAGGCAGCGCGTGGTTTACGCGTGGGCGCGATTCACAGCAGCTGCTAACCTCCGCTCATGCAGCGCTTTATTTCCATAGGTCTGACGCACGCTACTCTGGCGCCAACTCGTAGTCATCGTCGCCGCACAGCCCGTCTTGCGCGGCACTACACTTTTCTTTTCACGCATTCACCATACCCCTCTCCTCCACTTTCCGCCTCATGGTTCCGCTACACCCTCCTCCACCCCTTCACTCCTCGAGCTTTCTTCGCTGTAGCTGCCATTCATCCCCCACTGCGCTCCGCTTCGCTGTGCTCCTTCACTCGGTTACGAGGGACGCCGACGCTCGCCGCAGGAACAGGCGCGTAAGAGCGGCGCTCTAAAAAGAACGGGGGTGTTATGTGGGATGTCCCGAGTTTCTCGCTTGCATGAGTTTGCTCGACGGTATACTAAGTGAACAAACCGCGGAACGCGCGAAAGCCGCAGAAAATAAAATGCCGAGACAAAGTCACGTATGCCAACATGAGCGCACCATGCGCACGCCTCTTCCTCGTCTCAAACAACGATAACTTGGGAATGCGACACATCCGTGCCGCTTATTGATATCAGCGCACTATCGCAATATCGCAATACCGTGACTGTCCCGTTATCTATATACACACTCCGCGCAAACCGGCTGCCACACTTTTCTGAGGCGCGTCAGGGACGTGTCTCCTCTTTCGTACATTAGTCAATTTCAGTTCAGCGTTTGCAACCGAACGTAAAAGCATAACGTACGTAAAGAAATAGCCTCGTCCTCACTGCGCATGCTCGAAACGTTATTGGGTTTCTGCGGTTTACGCGCGCCATGATAACATACGTTATTTGGCGATTTTAACGTCCGTAATGTCAACGGACGCTAGAAAATAGCGTTGTCGAACATAGCGGCACACATGACTCCCACTTCAGCGTGAATTCTCGTGGTGGCTACGCTTCCACTTGTGTTGATCGCCTGTAACTATTGTAATCAGCTTTCGCTTTCTCTAAACTCACCTGAAAGATTAGTTATGAGCGCATAGCACGTCCATTTTCTGAGATCGTTCGGTGATTCTGGCGCCCGCACGCCTAACGAGACGCGTCCGCATAGCAACAGCAGGATGGTTGCTAATGGACCGTCTTGGCTTGGATACGTTTGGCACGAGGCACCAGACGGCGCCCTGTTCTATAACGTTTACGTTACGTTCGTGTTTCCGTAAGATCAACTAAATGACTTGAAAGGACACGCACCGTAATGTCCCGCAAGGGTGCTTCCGTTTAACGTACGTAAGACGACAAACGCTATTCTAAAAGTCTATTAATAATCTGTCTATCCGAAGTCGAATGCGAACAGCGCAGACGTGGCGCATCCTCACGCACCGATGGTTTGACCACGTGACCTCTTTTTCAGTCGATCATGGGGTAACGCCCCACTGAATTCACCCAAGCGTGGATTTAGGTAATACAATGAAACTGGAGGTGTTCCGAGGGTTGAGCTTGATGTCTTGATACCGTTAGCTCGCTCATGTGAGGGTGTAGCCAGAGATCGCGAAGATCCAGAACATTGCCAAACGCGGGCCATCCTGCATAGCACCCCAGGACC